>NC_046284.1:46804867-48049034 GCF_004115265.2 Rhinolophus ferrumequinum
GCGGTCAGTGAGAATTCAAGGACCCTATTCTTTGCACTGGTCTGGTCAGTGACCTCCAAATGCCTCTTTCGTCTCTGATTTGGGATTCTGTCAGGAGCCAGGGCTGTAGCTTGTTTCTGGTTTTCTGGCCCCTACAGCAGAGTAGAGGACTGCCCTCCCTCTATTTCCGCAAACTGTGGAGGTGGTCAGGGGGTAAGGGAGAAAGGGGGAGGAGGAGGGACAGGGGGGCAAGAGGAGGGGGGAGGCACATATAAGACCCACAGAGCCTTATAGATCCCATATACCGTGTTTCCCCCAAAATATGACCAGGTCTTATATTAATTTTTGCTCCAAAAGTCGCATTAGGGCTTATGTTCAGGGGATGTCATCCTGAAAAATCACGCTAGGGTTTATTTTCCGGTTAGGTCTTATTTTCGGGGAAACACTTGGGAACAGGCATTTGTTGGCAGCCCTTTGCTCCTAATCACAGGGTTGATGCTTGTGGCACCTGGAAGGAATTTCAAATCTGTGGAAGCCCGACCTACAGGGACTCAGGCAAGCGAAGCTCCACGAGAAAGAGGGTGGCTCTGCCCTGATTAATGTCCAGGTGTTCAGCTTGCTAGTGTAAAGTATCTACCTTCTTTTTCCTGCTGCTCTCAGAACCAATGCGGTGTGAATTCCAGTAGGAGGCAACCCCGGTGGCGTCTCCCAAAGATCTAACTCCTCGCCGCAGGCAGAAAATGTTCGACGTCTTGACCACAAGGTGGCAGTACGTACTGCTCTATGGCTAAGGCCGTGGGCTTGTGAATGAAGCGAGCTGAAGGGGGGTGGGGAGTGCTGACTGAAACGAAAATCCATTTGAGTTTTATGTGAAAACTGAACATCATGAATATTTTGAACTCTTTTCAGGAACCAATAATTATTGATTTCTATGTAGTCAAAGTAGTCCACGTGTGTAAGTCCTGGAAGTCTACCGCTTGCCCACCCAGAACATCCCCACATCTTGTACAGCGCGGGTATGACCCAGGGCACCGGCCTGCCTCGCTCTCCGCAAATCTGCCCTTTCACCTTACCTCAGCTCTAGCCACAACCGGCAGTTTCACGACACCCCCCTCAGTGCTCACAAATCGCGTCACTACGTGTCTTGAGAGGGTAAGGGTCAGAAAAGAAAGAGAGCAAGTTTGGGAAAATAGGGGAAGCTAAAATGAAGTGAGGAGAAATGGACAAAACTGAGGAGAAAGAGGGAGTGCTGAGGTGAGGAAAGCGAGGGGAAAATAAAATGAGGGAAACGAAGGGGGAAGACCTTGAGGAGAGAAAAAGAACCAGCGCGAGAAGGGGTAGATGAGGAAATACGGAAAAAGAGAAAAAGAAATAAGGAAAGAAAGGGGGCAAAAAGAAAGGGAAGAGCGAAACGGGTAAAGAGAGAGAAAGAGAAAAGAAAGACAGGGATAAGAAGTGCAGAGGGAAGGGAGCGGGGCCGGGGGAAGGGGGCGAATGGGGAAGAGAGAAGAGCGAGGGAGGGAGAAGGGGCCGGGCAGCGGGGAGCTGGCCGGGGGAGCTGGCATTCCCGGAAGCTAGGACGGAGATCGCCTCCGTTGGGGTTCAGGGAAGAGAGGAGAGAGTGAGTGGGGGGGGGACGGACATAAGTGAAGTGAGAAGACAGGGACAAAAAGCGAGGAGAGTTTGAGCGTGCTTCTGTGAGTTTTGTTTAAGACGTTTATTGGGTCCTCCTGATGTGTGCCTGGCACGCTCAGACTCTCTTCAGGGGCAGCCGTTCCCTTCACCCTTCGAAACCAGGCTTTTGCTTCGCAACCCCCGAAAAGAGACTTGTGGAGGGCGGCGGTTTTAAGACTGTAACTAGACGGGCTCTCGAGGGCGGCGTCTCTCCTGTAGGGGGACCCGTCCGCGATGGGACGAGGGACATTTGCCCTCCCGCCGAGCTCGAGAGCGGGGCGGCGCGGCGGCCCCAGTCCGGCGGTTCGTAGATTTCTGGCGGAGGATGCGCCGTGAGCGGCGAGAGAACCCGAGCCCAGACGCTGGGCGCCCAGAGGGAGGGAGAGCGGGGCCGGGCTCCCCCGAGAGCGGGCGAAGGTGTGAGCCACCGTGTGGGTGTGAGGGCGTGTGGGTGAGGCGGAGCTGGGGGTTGGGGGCAGGCCGTGGGGCCGGAGCCCGCCGGGATAGCGGCGCAGGAGCAGTCTCTGCCGGCCCCCCGGGGGTAATTTACTGGCTGTCAAGGCCCGTGCGGGCTCCTGGGCGTGCAGCTCGCTCGCTGGCTCACTCGCGCTCCGCTCCTGCCACCGTTCAGCCGGCACAGCCCAAGGGAACCCGAGAGAGGGCGAGCCATTGAGCCAGGGAGGGAGGGATCAAGGAGGAGGGAACGAGGGCGCGCCTCGACTTTCCCTCGGCCGTGCTGCCCGCCCTTCCTGCTGCTACAGGTCCGCCCCGAGCCCCGATCACACTTGGGAAACTTGGGACAACGTTGGGGCCGCGTGCGGCACCTCGGGGGACGGCCCGGGCCTCTAGTGAAGGGGGAAAAGGAGGAGGAGGAAGAGAAGGAAGTGAGCCCCAAGGATCCGCTCCGAACTGTTTATCCAGCTGTTTCTGTTCGTACCCGGAGCAGCACAGCCAGAAGGGGGCCGATCCGAGGGTGGTTGGCTGGAGGCGCTAATTTCCAACTCTTCTCGCAGCTTGTCTTTTCCAGACACCCTGGAGTCCCCTCAGGACAGCCCGGCGGGCGCGCACCTGCCAGCCGCCCCCGACCTGGCAGGTCAGGCTGCCCCTGAGCCTGAGAAGATGGCCCGGCCCAAGACCGACTGCCGCTCACCTGTCGGTCTCGACTGCTGCAACTGCTGTCTGGACCTGGCCCACCGGAGCGGGCTGGGAGACAGCAGCGGGGAGAACAACAACCCCGGCAGCCCTACCGTGAGCAACTTTCGGCAGTTGCAAGAGAAGCTGATCTTCGAGAACCTCAACACCGACAAGCTCAACAGCATAATGCGGCAGGATTCGCTAGAGCCGGTGCTGCGGGACCCCTGCTACCTTCTCAACGAGGGCATCTGCAACCGCAACATCGACCAGACCATGCTGTCCATCCTGCTCTTCTTCCACAGGTGGGTGGCCGGCCAGATGGGTGGGCACGCGTCTGGGGTCGCACCAGCCTGTGCTGGACTCTCACCTGACAGAAGGGGCCACCGGGACACTGGGGAGGTCGGGCTCACAGGTTGCTGTGACTGGACCCTAAAGCTCCCCAGGATCCTTATGGGGTTGAGGGGACTCCTAGCAGGTGGGAGCTCTGTTTTGAAGGGTTCCTGCAGAGGCTTTCCTAAGGAGGTGCTGGAGTCTAGAAGGTGACCAGAGCCCTGGATGGTATGGGGGTAGCTGGCGGCACCCCTTCCTCCAATGCACAATTTCCGCCATCACTTTGGAGATTCTGCCGGGGATGCTCTTGGGATCTGAGTCCCAGCGTTCTCAGAAGCCCATTTCTAACTACCTATGCAAACTCCGACTGAAACTGCAAGGGCATCTAAATTACTGAGTGGCCCTGACTGACAGTGAGGACAAGCAAAATGTCAAGACAAATGAAACAGCTGCTGATGTGTGGGCGGATGGGGAACAAGAAAAATTAAGAGACCGGTGAGAATTTCTTGAGACTCTGGATGGGAGGACCCCCACCCCCTCTATGGATCACAGCTTTCAATTTCCGATGATGGCTAAAAGCAGCCTCAGAGAGCTTCCTAGGATGAAAGAGTGGATGAATCCATGTCATCACACGTTGTGTGTTCAGACTTTCTAGAAATCCTGCTGAAGGGCAAGGACAGGATAAGGGAGGGGAGAAACACAGTGGGAAGCCCCAAAGTGGCTGCTGTCCTCTAGTCTGAGACACTTTGGTAAGAGCCAGTCTTTGGCGGGACAACTGTGGCCATTTTGGGGCAAAGGAGGCAACTTCAGGAAAGCCAGCCACCCCTCTGTGAGTTTGGTGTTCTTGGAGCCATGGGAACAGGGCACCAGCGTGCGTGCATGTGTGTGGACAGGGTGGATTTTATTTTTTCTCAAAGATGCAGGTTATGTACAAAAAAGAGAACCCTTCTGTGGGAGACCTGGAGTGTGTGGAATACAAGTCATGGCTCTACCTCACTGTGTGAGCCTCAGCAAGTCACCTGACCTCTCTGGTCTCTAAGGTTCCTTCTTGTTCTGAGATTCCAGGTCATGGGCAGGTGGTGTGTGCTCAGACAAGCTAATAAGAAATTGTGAATATTTGAATAGAATATTTGAATAATTGGACGGCTTTTCAGAGAGGTACCAATAGAACATTTTAAAGGCTATCGAGATAGGCAGGAACTACCTTCAGTCAGTGCTCAGACTGTTTGCCTCCTCAGCTCCAGAAGTTCCAGGAGGGGCAGCAGGGCTGCTGACTTTGTTAGCATTATCATAACAAGTTGTATTTCTCAGGCATTTTCAATGCCATCAAAGCCCTTTCTCATCTATTATTTCACTTTAGGCATCAATTTATCTCATTTTCTCAAAGAAACCAGGCCGCGTATGAACAGATTTCTAAGGAATCTTCATTTCTGGTGAAAGATTACTACAAGTGTATTCAGACCACAGATGCTGTAACCCTGCCGAGCAAAAGCCCTGACAGGCTCCTAACAATCCAGCTGGGCTTGGTATGGGCTTGGTAGGGGGGGGGGGGGGCTTGGCAGAGACACTTGGAAACAGCACCTGTCACATTTGCACTCTTTCAACTGGGAGAGAAACTGCCCCAAATGTCCTTGATGATGTGTAAGAGGGGACACTTCCCCAGCTTGGTTCCTAGGCTCTGGGCCTGCGAAAGTCAGATCTAGGTGAGTGAGGTGTGAGGCTGAGAGCCGAAGATCAAAGTGTTCTCTTGTGCCACATCTTGGGAGGCTTTCTGGTTGTCTGGGTTGCTTGAACAGAAAGACCTCCTTTGTCACCTGGTCCATTGACACCTATCTATTGATGCTTGGTTCTTGGCAATGCCTAGAAATGCTACAGAGTAGGGATGGGGGCACTGGTGGAGGGAGCAGGGCAAATTATTGGGAAGGTGAATGAACCTGAGCACCCTGCCTCCTGGGATCACAGCGACTCTTGGTTGGTTCCAAATAGCTAAGCAGTGAACAGCAAGCCCTTCCTTGAGGCTGGGAAGTGACAGGGTCCTGTGGTGATAGCCTTCCAGTTCTAGCAGGATGAAGCATTCTTGCATTTTTTTCTCTTGGCAACTAGGACCTTAGAGATTGGGGATTCTGAATTTGGTTTAGGATTTGCCCAGAGCAACATGCTCCTTAGTAATAGTAGGAGACCGTTATTGCTTGGTCACGGCACTTCTCCAATATCTAAGCTGGACAGTCTTCTCCTGAGTGAAAATTTCCTCTTTCTTCATTTATTCCCTGGGTTTCTATCTTTATACCTAAGCCATCATTTTTACTTCTATTCTATTTAATGATGTGATATTTCAAATTCCTGCTTGGGTGTCTTTTTCTTTTAACTTGTCTACTTTGAAGGCCACCTCTTCTCCCGGAGAGGAGACTCTCCTTGCTTCTCTTCCCCCCCTCCCCTGCAGCCCATTTGCAGCCCATTTCCCTACTGGAAGGGCTCCTATATTCTTGGGAGGGAAGGGCGGGGCACATTCTTGATTTCTATCTGGTTTGTCTGCTTTGACCTGTCCCTCCCTCCAAACTTAGCTCTTGGTGTCCTTGGAACACAGAATATAAGCAATTTGAGGGTAGGGTTGTATTTTATACTGGATTAGGGTTGGTTTTCCCTGGATTTCCAGTTATACAGCCATTACTCAATAAAGGATTTTGGTTTTGTTTTGTTTTGGTTAGATGACTGCTTAATCGTTAGTGTAACAATTATAAAATGTAAAGATTTAACAACTTTAAACTAGTCTTGGGAAATCCTTATTTAAAATTTAAATGCGTTTTTTTTTTTTTTTTTTTTTTTGGTTTGAACCACATGTGTAACTCTAATAGCCTGGAAGAAGTCCTGATGCATAGTGCTGTGTATATACACGTGAATCAGTGGCAATGAGCATGCGGTTTGTTGGTATGTAAATGGTGTCGCTAAAGGATTGTGAGGTGTGTTTTAAACTGCATCCCTTCGATCTTATGTTAGGTAACTAATAACTATAATAGATTAATAGCTAACACTTACTGGGCATTTGCAGTATGCACTAAGCATTATGTCTGCATAATTTCATTTAATATTTAGACCAACACAATGAAATGGGTGCTATTGTCACCCTTCTTCATTTTATAATGAAGGAAATTGAGGCTTGGGAAAATTAAGGAACTTGCCCAATGCCTCACAATGAAAAGCAGAGCAAAACTCTAAAGATCAGTCAGACACTAAAGACTTGTCTATTAAGAAAGAATTGTTAAGCAGAGGTAAATATTAGCCAAGAGACTAACCAAATGGTTAAAATGTGCTTATTAGGTAGGGTGACCAACTATCCTGTTTCGGGACACAGGCCTTTCGATGCTCAAACTTGAACAGCCCTGGGAAACGGGGATAGTTTGTCACCCTATTATAAGGGGACTCCACCTTATCATTTGAATATGCTTCTAAAACTGGAAAACTTAGGCGGCAAATAAAATATGCTGGGCAAACAGCTAAAACTTCCAATTTAAATGTAGCCTATAAAAAAACTGGCAAAGGTGAAATTTGAGGGGCCTTAATTCTCTGATCAGTAAGGTGTAGCAAGCGGAAAGGGGAGCTTTTGCCGTATTCTGTTGTTGTTGTAACCTCAAATTTATTTCTAAGATTTTATCCAAAACTTCTGATTTTTTTTTCTTTTTTTTAACGTCTTTTTTTCATTAGTGGGATGACAATTGTTAGTAAAATTGCATAGATTTCAGGTGTACAATTCTGTATCACATCATCTATAAATCCCATTGTGTGTTCACCACCCAGAGTCAGTTCTCCTTCCATCACCATATATTTGATCCCCCTTACCCTCATCTCCCACCCCTCACCCCCCTTAACTTCTTAATCAGCTCTATCCTGCCTTCAGTCCCTGAGCACACCTGCCCAGGATAGTCTGAGATATTCGGAATTGGAGCTCCCTTTCAGCTCTAAAAGCCCTCGGAGCCTACCTTTAAGCCTACCAACTGGCACCAACTAGTTCCCACACTTAGATGCTCAGAAAACAACAATAGCAAAAATTTCTAATTGTTTTATGTATGCTAGATTCATTTAACCTTCCCTGTTGGGTTGATATATAGTTGTAAGGGGAGAGATCAAGTTTCCAAGAAAAATTTATTGCATAAATAAATATTCGTGCTTCTCTAAGTGAGTCTTAGAATTCATGATTTCATAAATGTATATTCCTGGACCTGACTTCTGAGGACGTAGCTACTTACATGGTATGACTTGAGGGGCAAAACTACTCTCCTGCCTGCTTGCTGTAGTGCCTAAATTCATACTCTAGGATTCAGTTCTCTGTCCAGGTACCATCTAAAACTCCTCTGCCATAGCACAGTGGTATGTGGACCACACCGTGAGAAACCCTGAATTAGAGATTGCAACCCTTTGTCACCTAATTTGACATTTGATTTTGACGATGGAGTTCTTTGCTGTTGAGAGGTTTTGAGTTTCTGTGTGGTTAAGCCTGCCTTTCTTTGCCTTTGTGATTTTTGCTTTTGGTATCAAGCTTCAAAAGTCCTTCCCTAGCCCAAGGTAATTTAAAATAACTATTTCCTGAGTGCCTAGTGGTCTGACAAAGAATAGGCACTCTTAGATTAAGGCACATTTCCTATTAAAAACACAAATGCATTTGCAACTTAACATTCCTGGTTTGGGTACCTCATCAGAATCTCAATATAAAAGAAACTGTCTTTTTGCTGAGGCACAGATGGGAATTCTATGTGCTAAGCAGCCTACGAGTGACTCTAGTGCTCCACCAGCACACCTACCATATATATAATGTATATAAACTGTCTGTGTATTACATATGCATATATTACACATAGAGAAGTAAATTGTATATAACAAAATGTGTCACTCTAACCATGCTAAGTATATAATTCCGTGGCATTAGGTACACTCACAGTGTTGTGCAATCATCACCACTATCCAATTCCAGAACTTCGTCATCATCCCAAACAGAAACTCTGTACCTATTAAACAATAACCTCCCCCTTCTCCCCTTGCTCCAGCCCCTGGTAATCTCTAGTCTACTTTCTGTCTCTGAATTTGCCTATTCTAGTTATTTCATATAAGTAGAATCATATTATATGTGGCCTTTTGTATCTGGCTTCTTTCACTTAGCATCATGTTTTCAAGGTTCGTCCATGTTGTAGCATCTATCAGTGCTTCATTTCTTTTCATGACTGAATAATATTCGAATTTATAGATATTCTACATTTTGTTTATCCATTCATTCGTCCATGGACACTTGGGTTATTTCCACCTGTTGGCTTCGGTGAGGAATGCTGCTATGAACATTGGTGTACAGTTATCTTTTTGAGTCCCTTCTTTCGATTCTTTTGGGTCTCTTCCTAGGACTGGAGTTGCCCAGCACCTACTTTTCAACCCAATTTTGTGGTCCTCTGGTTATAGTCAGTCCACAGAAATATAGTAACTCTCATGAAAGGAGCAAATGTCTGTTTCTTTGAAGAGAATGCCCCCCTACCTGAGTCAGCTGCTGGTGCTAGTGATTATAATGTAAAGAGAGCTAAGAAGTTTAACAAAGTGATGGAAATACAAGTTTTATGGGAGAAATGATGTATTTTCTGGATGCTCATGAATAAGGGACAGGCAAAAGTCTTAGTGTGTCTCGCTCATGAATGACCAGGGTCTACCCTGGTTTGTGTCCCAGGGCTCACTTTTTAAAGGACTAACGAGTGACATCTTTACTCATCATTGACTGCTTTGTGTGGATTTGTTCATCCTTCATTCAGGGTGACGGCTCACAGGGAGTAGGGTTCTCTGGGAATGGGACGTGGGAAAGCCAAGTTTGGAGACGAGGGGTAGGGATCGAGGCTAGAGTCCATGAAAGGCCTGCTGCAGTGTGGGGCTCTGGACAGCATGAGAGCTTGGGAGGCCTGGATGGAAGGTTCATGCTCTTAAGGAAAAGTGGCAGGACCAGAGCATGACGTTTACCTGCTTCTCCAGTTTGCCAGGAGTGGACCCATGTGAGTCCACACTTCAGAAAATAACTCTTTCCAGGGTGACCTTATTTTCCCTCTCCGCCTGAAGAGAAGGTTAACACTCTTGCTTATATTTGCACTTCCAGATAAACTAGCAAACTCTCAATTCCAGGTAGAGTGTTGGCTCCTTTCCAAAACAGGTCCTGAAGGCCAGGGAGTCTGAGTCAATGGAGATGGATGTGTCTGGCCACGACTGCTAGGGTCTCTGGGTCCCCTGAGTGATGGAGCTCAGCAGAGCCCTTGCCCCCACCTTCTGGGCTGGCTGGGAGGAATGAGGGCGGTCGTGTCTGCACCTGGTGGTGGCCGTTGTGCTGTGTTTGCTCATCACAATTCTGCTTCTACCTGAACTTTCTCCTCTTATGTAAGACATCCCTCAATATAACTACAAAGCCGTAATCGGCAATGGCTGGCTGAGTTTACATAACTAAGTGGTTGGTCTCATGCAATATAGCCTCTTGAGCCCCAGAGAAGCCAACACGCTGAGTGGGAATGAAGCGTGGGGCCATTTGGTGGGGCACTCTGTGTGCTTGGTGCACTCAAGGGAGAGCATTCCATGACCACCGGGGTCAAAAAGACAAAATGTCCCTTTTAGATGAAGAGAGCAATAATGGCCCAGGGCATGCTGTGCTGTCCCAATACTTGCAATAATGGGAGAAGGGTTAGGGCTTCACTGTGGGTCCGCAGCTTTGGCAGAGCAGGCCCTCTACACAACCCCATGGACTAATGGGAACCTTGTGAAGGTCAGAAGGCTAGATCTCAAGTCTCAAAGCAGGTTAGGTAAGGAGGCAGGGCAGGGAAAATGGCTTATGGAGGCCATTGTCGAGCTTAGTTAAGGCGTCTGGGTGGGGATGAGATGGGGGTCTGTGAGAGTAGAAAGCAAGCTTTTGCAAATCTGAACTCAAGCAGGAGAGAATCTTATCAGCAGGCAAGACAAATTCACTTCTACCTTCTAGCTGGAAACCCCTGCCCCAAAGTAGCTATCGCTCTTTTGGAAACAGTCTAAGAGGTGTGAGATCACCGCCAGCACAGGAGACTGAATGGGAAGCTTTCCATTATGCAGACACTAGCCTAAGGGGAAACAAGAGCTGGAAGCCTGTTTGGTCATTGATGCCCCAGGCACGCTATCAGCCTTCCTCCCCTGGGAGCCACTTGCCTCAAATAGGCCCAGCCTGAAATCAGGCCCTTGCCTGTGGACAGAGCACCACAGGGACCTTCCCCATCCTTCCTCGAAGGAAGAATTTACTCACGAACAGCCTTGGGTATTCACCTCGCTTCCTTTTGTCTTCTCTTCAGGGGAGATGGAGAGCAGCTGCTCACAGCTTAGGGGTCTGGCCGGGATTTGGGATTTCCCCTGAGCTCTCTAGGCCAGTGATTGGCTACAGTTATCCCTGAGGAAGTGGGTGAGAAGTGAGAGGAAGGGAGATGGTTCCAGCAGCTCCTTCCTGGCTTACACCCTCCCCCCCCCCCCCCCCCCCCCCGCCCCACACACACACCTCCCATTTAGCCTCACTCCCAGACTAGACAGGGCCTAGGCCAGCCTGAGGGCTCTGACTCATATCGTGCGCAGTGCCTTATGTAACAGAGATAGGTTACTGAAGCATCAAGCTTCTGCTTGTTCAGTGGCAGGCCTCTCTGGGGCCAGGATTCAGAAGCCTGCTGGGGGTCTAAATTGAGCTCATCATACTCCCAAAGGAAAAGCCTGCTCTCCCTAGTGTCAGGCAAGCAGTCTGCTCAGAGACAAGTACCAGGCTGCAAAGGTGATCCCCCTGGAACTCCCACAGTCAGCAGTAAATGTAGGCAGGCAGGTGATCTGCTGTGGGCTGAGTGTGGTTTAGGGCTTATCGGGGGAAGGAGCCCCCTGCTATCGCCTGATAGTACCTTGCTAAAGGGACAGCCTGCTGCTTCAGGGGGAGGTACAGAACAGGTCTCAGAAGTCCCTCTTCCTTTTTTATCTGCTTGTTGGTTCAGGAACGACTCTGGGGACCCCAGACAGAAGGTTTTACCGGAAGCTGGAGAAGCTGTTTAAAGGAAGGCCCTAAAAGAGCCAATTCCCAGTCCATTCTCCATGAAGTCTCCAAGTCCCCAGGCCGGCCTGAATTCTCGATGATTCTCAGCTGTCTTCCTGGCCTATTCAGTAAATTACATTACTGCCTTGGTACAACTGAGCCCCCAGTGAAGTCAGGCTGCCTGGATTCTATGACATGTTTCTCTAATAAGCTCATTTGACTATCACAGAGTAGCCCCATGAATCTAATATTCCGTTGGCTCAAAGTTTGTGACTAAACCAGTAGGTCCTCTTCGTGCCTTCCCTTGCCTTTACCCAGCCAGCCTGTCCCATTGTGTTGCTGGCGGGTAAATGCCTCACAGGCTGAGGGTGGCTTGGGATGCTGCTCTCCAGTCAGAGAAAGAAGAAACAGGAAATAAAGTTAAAAAAAAGGTAGCGTGGGGATAACCAGTAGGTCTGGTTGCATCCAAAGCTCAGACACATTCATCCTCAGACAATTTGAAGACCATCATCTCAGTGCTCGGGGGAGCTGGAATTCGGTCCATACCGGGTCCTGAGGTGGAAATGCAGCATTTCCCTTCCTCGAGCCCTCTCCCAGGCTTCCAGCCACTCACTTCTCCCTATCCTCCTTGCTCTTTCAGTTCATAGTCAGTGCTGAGTGGAAAAAGAAACAAACAGGGAAAAAAAAAATAGGAAACAAACCCTGCTCAGTGTTAAGGCAACATACTCTGCCTGCTCAGGTGCACAGCAAATGAATGATGGCAGCACCTCATTCAGCCTTGTACTGAGTGACCAAGCACTTCAGTGAGTCCGTCCCTCCTATTTCACCAAGGGCCTGCAATTTATTGAGCACTTACTATGGATTTATCGAAGGCCTCCCTGCTGAGCATGGTAGAGGACACGGGAGGTGGCAGAGACTAGGACAGGGCCGTGGGGAGTTGAGAGTGTAGCCGGGGGAGGGGAGCAGCAATACCCACGGCAGGTGGGGAACAAAGTAGTGCCACTGGGGCCCTTGCTCCTTGAGGGAAAAGCTTCAAGCTTATGGTGCCCGGGGTCTGCAGGGCCAGAGCGTGGGCAGTGCCAAAGCAAACTAGGAAGGGAGAGTCTCTTTATGGTGGCAGCTTCTAGAAGAGCCTTAAAGAATGGGTTGGCTTTGGCATTGTGGGAACTGGCTGCAGGCTTTCTGGTCAGGAGAGGGGAGAGGGCCTTGCCATCCAGTGGGGCTCATGGGTAGAAAGGGGCTGGCCTTGGGTGGGGATAGCGAGGAATACTTTCCATTCTTCCTGGGCTGGAACCCAGTCACCAAGGTTCAGGAATGAGAAAAAGGCCCACTCTGACCCTCTTCCCATGCCCCTCTCAGACTCGGAGCAAGCTGGCCCCTAGCAGTCTCTGCTCAAGGACCCGGGCTAGCCCTGGATGGGTGGAGGCCTTTCAGGACCTGGGAGCAGGAAGGCACCTCCCTTGGTGCCTGGAGAAAGCCCACTGGGACCCGGAGGGTTGAGCTTGGTAGTGCAGTCTGGGGCTGGCACCAGAGGAGCCTGGGATGTGGCTTCATACCTGTGCATCTCTGGCCTCAGTCTCCACTAGGGCCCTTTTGAGGTGGGTAACTCCAGTGGGGTATCACGGTGCTCCCATGAGAATATACAGAGGGTGCCAAAAAAATGTATACACATTTTAAGAAAGGAAAAAAACTGTATTAAAATTACGCTGATGGTAACCACTTTGAGCACCTCTTGTCATTGCAGAAGTCAAAAGTGCCTTGTATTCATCTTTTGTTATCAATATGTATTGAGTATTACAATTTTAATACAATTTCCCTTTCTTAAAAATGTGTACACATTTTCTTTTGTATATACCATTTGTCCAAGTCTCTCTGGAAAAAAAGTTGCTGGTGGCCCCTCAGGGTGTCATTTTAGCCTTGTTTGCACGTGGGTCAAACCCTTTTTTCCCAGATGCCCAATAAATGAAGGCCCTGGGGCAGGGCTGAGCAACAAGGGAAGCCTCAAGAAGACAGGAAAGGAGAGGGAACTGGGGTAGGAAGAGGAACCAGCCTCAGGTCACCTGGGGAAAGAGGGTGTTGCTTATGCTCAGCAGTGCACCTTGGCTTTCCGGGACCCTTTCCCACAGGTAGTATCCTGCGCATCCATTTCCCACCGGTGCTCTGAAGAATTCACACTTAAGTTGACGCACAGATTCGGTCAACAACAAATCTTGCACACCTTCCATGTGCCAGGCTCAGTGTTAGGCACTGGGAATAGAATGGGAAACTCACAAAAGGCACGGTCACAACCATCATGGAATAGTCAGTGGAGTGGGGGAGATGGACATTAACCAAATAGTCACACTAATGAATGTGTAATTTCAAACTAAGTGCCAAGAGGGAAAAGGAATGAGCTTCTGTCAGAGAGCATAACAAAGGATCAGGCAAGCCTTCCTGAGGAAGTGATACTTGAGCTAAAGAAATGAATCTCGAATGCTGAAATTCTAATCATCAGACCCAGGCCAAAGGAGACATTTTTAGACTGAGGAGTTTCAAAAGATCCCCTGAAATCATATCATGTAGGTAACTGCTCACACCCGTGATAATATCTTTCTGGCCAGCAGGTCCAAAAGTAGAGGGCTGACAATATTCTGACAAGAGGAAGAAATGAGTTTCAAGCCCACAGGGCAACTAGTACTTAATCCTTTGCTAAAAATAGTCCATGACACTATGGAAATGTGTAAAGACTGGCCCTGGGAACTGGTGATAAAGTGGGTATAGCGGGGGGGGGGGGGGGGGGAGGGGGGAGGGGGAGGAAAATTTCTTTTTGTAAATTATTTACTGTAAAGGAAAAAGAAAGGGGAGGGTCGTCTGGGTTTTCTTTGCCCTTTGCAGGCCTCCTTCTAAGTTACTATGAATGCTTCTCATTGTACAGAGGCGGTGGGGACAGTGTTTTGGGCTGCACGCCTTTCTGGGGCTCGAGGTGTAAATTTTCTGGACTTCAAATGTCAGATATTTGTCTGAAAAACAGCTTGAGTGCAGAAGGGAAGGGAGGCTACATCTCTGAGAGGGGCAAAGAGATTGATCGAGGGGCTCCAAAGAGCTTTCATGGCAGAGGGAAAATTCCACACAATGTCAAGGCAAGTGACAGCTGAGAGCTCAGCATGCTCCAAGGGAGTCTGATTGTATATGGTCCAGATAAGGCTGGTAAGACTACTTTAGCCAACAGGAGGGAAGTCTGGGACTTCAGAGGGCTGTGGGGTCAGGCTGTAGGAACTAAGATGAGTGATCTAAGAGGAGTTCAAAGGTAGAGTGGAGGATGGTAGAGAGAGAAAACAGAGGTTGATCTTCAAATATAAGAAAAGTCACAACTCAGAGATGGTGACTAGCTGTTTCCAAACCACACTAGGAACAGAACAAGAGGAAACAGGCCTCTACTGTAGCATGAAGAATTGAGATTAGATAGCCAAAAGTACTTCCTGACTGCAAGCATTCAGAGAAGCTAGATAAAATTACCATGGGATGTTATATTAATTTGTAAATATGGGGAAGGTGGTGATAGTGGCAATAAAGAACTGGATAAAACCGTGAGAGGGTTGGTTATAAGGACCATGGACAGAAGGAGACAGACAGGTGGGGAAAGCAAAGGAGTCAGAAGCAGGTGCTTCTTAAGGAAAAGGAAAGTGCGTGTGTGATATGTGTAGATGAAACTGTTTTCATGAAAATACTTTCCTGATAAAAGTGTCTATGAAACTCCATTAGAGGTTAGTCATTAAAACGAGCATATACTTTCCTGATACCGAATGGCGTGGGGGAATGGACTAAGGAGCTGGTAGGGTCCGTTCCCGCATTCTTCTCCCTTCTCATTTCCTGGCCAAATTAGCCTCAGTGGGGCACCCACCTTCCATAGTCGAACAATTTTGGGGAGCACCCTGGGGTCAGTGGAGTAAAACTTGCCCCCCCCCCCAGGTACTTGGAGAGGAGGAGGATCTCTCCTTTCATGTACACAGCAAACAGTAGACAAAGGAGCTACAGTGTCAGTCAACAAACCAGGCAGGATCCTGAGGCAGGAAACTTACACTCTAGTGGTGGAGACAGATGTCAAATAATCACTACACAAATAATCATATCATTACAATTGATCGTAATGAAGGAAAGTTGCAGGAAGCTGCGAGAATATATGCTAAGGGGGCTTCCCCCAGGGTTACAAAATCCTCAAAAAGAAAAGAAGTCACCTTGTTAAAACCATGGGCACTGCATGTGCCCCTCTGGGGGGAATTCTTGCCCCAAATCTGTAGCGAAGGAAGGCAAAATGGACCCAGTCACTACTAATGCCCTAACATGTGGATTTTGAAGATTGTCTGGCTCACTGAGGCACTCGGATAGCAGCAAACCCCCAAGGAAATGTTCTCATTGCCAAGATCAAGCAGCCTTGATTTAAGCAGAGTGATTCTCTAAGGCCCATACTGGCCTATCAGCTGAAAATCAGGATCAGGAAGACTGAAGAGCTCATCATTTGCCAGATGAAGAGGATGAAGGTCAGTGATGAGAATAAAGAACTAATGCACCGGAAATTATACTTGAAACTGGCCCCCAGAAACAACCATGTCTCCAAAATGCTGTGTCTTCCGTCTCCTATTCAAATGTGGGAGGCTTTGCTAGCATGTTCTAGCATTCGCGGCAAGGTGTGCGCCGGGCTGTTGAATCCTGGGAAGCCAGGAGCCTAGAGCGGGATTGGGAGATGCTGGCACTTGTGAGGGAGCTGGGAGGGGCTTCTCTGCCTTTGAAAGGCCCTGGAGGGGCCACTGAGGAGCAGAGAAAGACATTAGCCACCGTGTGTTCGTGATGCGCAGGGCCTTGCCATTCCAATGGACTACCACTGACAGACTCTCTGACTCGGCTAATGACAACTTCTCTGGACCTCAGCTTCTTCATCTAGAAAATGGGGGAAGTGTGGTTGTGAAGGTTAAGTGAGAGGACGCTCCCAGGAAGCGCTCAGTAAGAGGGAAGCCTTCGTTACCTTAGGCAAGCCATATGTGGAGCTAGAACAAAACCTTCCCTGACTTGCCTTGCCTCCCTCTGTCACCAGTGCCCTCACTGACCCTTCCCTTGCTCCATCAGTCAGGAACCCTGTCCCGCTCAGAGCCAGCTAACACCTGCCACCCAGCTTGGCCGCTCTCTCCCTGTCAAGGCTTGCTTGCTCTCTGAACATTCTTCATTCACACTCAGATATGACTGAGAAGGTTTTCTTCCACTGGGTGGAGGGGGGACGCGAGGGTGAGCTGCCAGGAGCTCTGGAATTTTTACCAGAGATCAAAACCTACAGAATCACAAGGTTGCCCTGCTGGCACAGCTAGCAACTGGAGAAGGATCCCAGAGCGCAGTGGAGCTGGGCACTGCCTCTTCAAGACCCGGAGCTGTCTCCCTCCTGGTGTTGGCTGCCTGCACCTTCTGCCTCCACGTGCATCTTAAATGGACACACAGAGGCTCAGAACTCATAGGGCTTTTGCAGCCCTTCAGTCTGACTCCCTCCCATTACAGATGAGGAAACTGAGGCCCAGAGTGGGGTGGGTACATGCCTAAAATCAAACAGCCAATTAGTGACCAGCTAAAAAGAGAAACCATATCTCCTGATTCTCTGATCCAATGGCCTTCTGACTTCTCATCTCTAGACAGCTGTGCACATCCCATCCCAGTAGGTACACAATTTCTCCATGCCAGGAGACCAGCTTTGGGTCCACCTGATGCCAAAAACGGTGTTTTTTTATTTGATTTTATTTAATGGAATTGACCAGTGGTTTGGGTGTTATGGAGCCCCAGCCCTGGAATTCTGCTTCTGCTCAGGCTGGGGCTGCATGCCACAGCCACAGTCATGCAAGGGGGACAGAAAGGCCTGCTGTTTCGGGTTGGAAAAGAAATCAGTTGCTGAAACATTGGTCTTTTTGAAAGTTCCAACCACAGGGGCTGGCTGGCAGAGCCGCCGTCTGGGCTCCCCCGGAGGATCCGGCCCTCCCCTTCAGTCTGGGAGTTAGTTTAGGAAGCTGGCCTGGCCTCGGCAGAAGATCTGGAGGGCAGCGTTCGCCCCAGGAGCTCCAGCCTTCCCTCAGAGCCTGGGAGCCCCCAAGGCGCTCAGAGCCGGGAACTTCCTCCCGCCTCCGCCTCCACAGCCGAGCCAGCCCAGGCTGGCCACGGGACTCCCTGAGCACTTTTTCTTCCGAGCCTGGGAAAGAGTTTTCAGTTGTTCCCGCCCTAGCTCGGCAGCTACAGAGTGAGGAGAGAGAGAGTTAGAGAGGGAGAGGGAAGAGAAAGCTCTGGAGAAGGAGAGGGAGAGGGAGAGGGGGAGGGGGAGGGAAGGGGGGGAAGAGAGAGAGAGAGAGAGGGAAAGGGGGAGAGAGAGAGAGAGAGAGAGAGAGAGAGAGAGAGAGAGAGAGAGAGAGAGAGAGAGAGAAAGAGAGAGAGAGAAGGGGAAGGGAACCAACCCCAGCCAGGCAAACCCTGGGCTTCCCTGGGCTTTGCTTTCCCTGGGTTTGCTTCCCTGGGCAGTGGTGAGATGAAGGGGGAAAGGCTGGAGGAGCCCCAGCTTGTGGAGGACTCTGAACTCATGGAGGAGGCACAGTTCCTGGAGGAGCTACAGCTCGAGGTGGTGGAAAGTGGGTCAGATTTGGATCCAGAAGATCTGGGTTCGAGTCCCGACTTTGCCACCAATCTGATGCTCGAGCTCGAGTAAGTAAGTCCCTGCCCTTCTGTGGGCTGCTTTCCCTACTTACAAAATGGGGGAGGGCACAGACAAGATGGTGTCTAAGGTCTCTTCCGACTCAGATAATTCTGGAAGACCACACCTGTGTGGATGGGATGCACGGACACTTGAGTAAGTCATTGAAACCCCTGATTGTTAGAATGGTGGGGGTGGGGGAGAGAGGGTTCACATGAACCAGGAAAAACAGGAGAAGGGGGTAAATGTGTTAAAAGTCATGACCCCAAGAGGGAGTCCAGGCTGAATGGAACATTAGGGTCAATGTTCAAAACTCAAGAATGATGGGCTTGGAATGAGGGAGTGAGGAGAACTAGGGTGTTTGGGGGTGTGGTCAATGCACAGTTGCTAATGAGCCCTTCCACCAAATGTCTCCCAGGGGCTCCTTCATCCTCAAAACTCAGGTGTTTAACCCAGAATGTGTTTTCTGAGTTCTTCATGTGTGTCTTTGCAGAAATTCTCAATCAAATTGGGGGCATTTTCACATCTTGGATGTTCACGTCCAGATCTAAAATAGAGTCTGAGAGGGATGAGACTGGCCCCTTGTCTTAGAAACCTCCTTTCTTGGTAAATCCCCTTTCTCACCAAACCCACCACTGCATGACTCAGTGTGGGGACCTTTGAGAATTTGGTGGCTACTATATATAGCTACTCTCCCCCCACTGATGCACAGAGGAGCTACCAAAACCAATCTGCTTGGTGAGTGTTGGTGTCTGGTGCATTTCACGGCACTCAGATTTCTTCAAAGTTGGTCATCCTTCTCTGGGCTATATGGTGAGCGTCTATAAGCCATAGTAGGTAACATTTCACTAACCAGACAGTTCCTTGCCATCCCATGCATAAGAACTTGGTGTTCCCTACATGGCAGACCATCTTCAGTGTCCCCTGCCAACCGTGTACCCACCATTATCTCCACTACTGTGGAGACTGCAGTGGGGAGAGTGACTAGAAAAAGAACCACCTCCACCTATCCAGACACCTGCCCGCTGCCCTAGCACCCTCACCCTGACCACCGCGCACTCCGCTCCCTCGCTGCCAGCCCTCTTTCTTCTTAGCTCAGTTTGTTCAATAATCATTTCTTGCCACTCAATCCATCATAGATTCCTAAGGTTGAAAGAGATCTCAGAATTCGCCTCAGGGAATAGGGCTGCACTATACCAAGCCCTTACGGTCCTCCTTGGCGCCTTAGAGGCTGCAGGAAGGGGAGATGAAGGGAGAAAGGGAGGGAAGAAGTGGGGAGGACAACAAGAAAGAGGGAGCTGGACTGTGCCACCACCCTCACCAAATAGAGTTGACACCTCTAAACAAACAAGGACACAAATAAGAATCCACATATGTCCTTTAAAGATTGCAAAGTTTGGATCCTCACCTAGCATGCTCTTCTCCCCAGAGGGTTCCATGGACTAGAAAGTGTCTCCCTAGTGGTGGTGGAAGCTAGGGGGCTTTGGGAGCTCCTAGAGCCCAGTGCATGGAGCTCCCAGCCTCAGCCCCAACTCTCTCGGAGCCTTTCTGCCCCTCTAAGAACTTTATATCCAGAGACCCTGAGAGCGGCCTGGTGAGATTAAGGAGGGTGGAGGGAAGGGTGGGGTGATTATCTATTTATAATAACAACAACAAACATATGTAAGCCCCTGAAGGACCTTAACTCTCCAGCTGACACGGGAATCTCTTCTAAAGCATCCCCAGGGCTTAGGCACGCCCACTTGGCTTGAGGGCCTGCAAGCTGGCTCCCTTGTTGGTCAGCCCTGATTGTTGGATGGTCCTTGGGTTTAGCCGATATCGCACACGTCTTTCTGCCTCAAAGAATGCTTTGCCCCCACTTAGCCTATTCCTGCTGAGGGCCTCCTTTGTCTCCTGACCACCAGGGGATCAGGCTCAAGGACCGGGCAGGGGTTACTGGCTTCCCAGGGAAGTCTGTGTTCCAACTAGGGGCCCCATGTGATCCTGGCTCCCCCAGCTACTGCAGGTTGCTGGGGCTACTGATGTGGGCTGGGGGCACTCTAGCCGAAGCAACCCCTAGGGCCAAGGCGGAGGAAGTCCACTCCACAGAGGGCACTGTCCGAGTTAAGTGAGGTCTAGTGTGCAATTCTCAGCAGGGGAAATAGCTCGAGGGAAGGAGCACTTGACTGAGAATAAGGGCCCTGTGTTCTGTTGTAAACTCCAGCCTTGGCTGGGGCTGGCACCTGAAAGGAGGGAAATAATAAGGGCCAGGGCCCTAGCCCTGAGAGGAAGGCGAGAGAGGCAGGCTCAGGATGGTATCCCAGCCATTCAGGCGGCCTAAAGCCCTGTCGGCTTTACATTGGAGGAGGAAATAAAGCCGTGCTTGTTGGAGTTGGGGACCATCTGCGTGCACTATACAGAGACCACTGTTTCCCTAAGCGTGGTAAACATACACTGGTGGTGTGCAAGCTGATTTTAGGTGGTAGGTGGACCAACTTTGTTTTTCTATTTTTATAGCTATTTATTTATTTAACATGTATTAGGGGGAAATGTATCTAATCCATACACCCTGTGATTTCAAAAATATTTGTAACGTGGAGGCATTTTTAAGAAGTGAATCTACTTTAAGT
The DNA here is from genome assembly GCF_004115265.2 of Rhinolophus ferrumequinum. Classification (NCBI taxonomy): domain Eukaryota; kingdom Metazoa; phylum Chordata; class Mammalia; order Chiroptera; family Rhinolophidae; genus Rhinolophus; species Rhinolophus ferrumequinum. The sequence goes on from NC_046284.1 coordinate 46,825,320, forward strand.
TAATTTAGAGAAAATAGGAGATAAATAGCCTACCGACAGCACTAATATATGGCCAACATCTTGACAGGGGTCAGCAAATCTCTGGATAGGGACCGTAGACCACACCGTGTTAGCAGAGGCAGGTGAGAGGAGCCAGGGAGTCATGGAGGCCGCACGGTGTGATTGGAGATCGGCTTGTCCATGTACGCCTAGCTTGAACGCCCCCTCTGACAGCCCTATTGCAAGTGTAAGGACACCCTGCTATTTTTATATCCCCGTTGTCCTGCTCTGCCCCCGTGACACTCAACACTCCAGATTAGCAGCAGGCCTTTCCCTTGCTCCAGGCCACTGTCTGTCTCTGCCACACTCCCGCGCACACGGGGAAGCAGCCGCTGAAAGGGTGGTGGGGCTGTCTGTCCTCACCAGCTTCCACGGATTTCTTCTCAGCATTGTTCACGGGCGTATTCAACTCCAACGTAAGGAGGTATTTCCAGGAAGCAAGTCAAAGAGGTTACAGTCTTTCTCTGAGTGCACAAAGCCACAGGAGAAGGGCAGGAAATAATGTCACTGAAATGATTTCACATGAACTTGGGCCAATTTCCAGACAGATTTGGACATATTTTGTGGGACAACTGTATAAAATCACACTGGATAGGAGAGGTCCCACTTCCGTCGAAAGTTTGTGATGGTCTCTTTGGTCTACTTCCTCCTTCCACTGCCATGAGATAGAGGACATGTTCATTAGTCTTGCTTCCTCCGAGGGCTCACCTTGCAGATTATGAGGGTAAGCCCTGAAAGGAAGCAAAGGAGGTGAGAGAGGTTTGGGGTCTGGTCTCCTGCCTTCTGGCTGGGTTGTGCCTCAGCAGCCTTGCGTGACTTTCCTATATTGTTGTATCCCTGAAACTGTCTTTAGCAAAAGGCTCCAGCAGGGACAGCTGAGCTTCCAACACCTCTAAGAAAGGAAATACCACAGCATCCTTTGGTTGTACAGGCCCATGTTTAATAACCTCTGCTCTCTAAGACTGTTCCTCCTAAATGCTGTCCTCTAGCCTTCTTGTGCACCACTTAATATGCTTAAATAGTAGTGCTTATTTATGTACCTTGTCGGCATTCTTTTCCAAATTAGCTAGATCGATTTAAAAAATAAAGTCTTTGGACCAGCTTCCATTTTTCTCCATCCTCTAGACAATCTCCAAATTGCCCACCAGACGAGCAGGCACACCTTTGCATTCAGCCAACCACCGCAATCTCTCCTCTGACCAGTGACACACATTCGCAAGATGGCAGGTTAGGAAAGGAGCAAAGCTAACTGGACCCAATCACCTGCCCTAACACCCTAAGCTAGCTGTCCTATAGGAGACTGGAGCAGTGTAGGGTTTTATTAGTGGCCGATGGCCATGGAATAGAGACGGAAGATGACCTCATAGTTCCTGTGTGCCTTTTTCCTATTTAGAGCACCCAGGATCATGTTTGTTCCGTAATGATACTGAATTGTGTGCTAAAGGTTCACTGCAGCCTCTGTCTTCAGCCGCCCTACCCACCCACACAGCCCCATTCTTGTATCTGGATAGAGTCACATTTTGATTATTCCTTTATTCATTATCCACTTTGTGGGCTATCCATAGTGATCACTAAGTCCCAGGTTCCCCATCCTTTCTGCCTCTGGGTACTCAGGCATGCGGGGTGACTTTGACAGCAGTCCAAGACGAGCATACAGAAAAGAAGGTCCTTGTGAAAATAAATCATCCACTCATACACAGATTCCAAATATAATCATAGTTGAATTTCACGTGGCTGGGGGGAACATCGGACGTGTTGCATGGGTAATCAAAATAAAAGATAATATTTTAAAAATCATGTACAGCTCTTGGAAATTGCACTATGGGTCTAATATTTTTCAGTAGTTATTTCTTCCTAATTATTTGGGCTGATAGGAAAATGAGCTTGCATCCCAGAGTATATGGAAACCAGGAGGAAAAACTGGACGTAGGGAGAAGCTAAGCTGAGCCCAAGCATTGCCAGAGACAATTCACAAGTGGAAAAGCCACCCAGAAATACTTGGAAGTTGGTTTTCAGACATACAGAAGTCTTTTCTGGGTCTATGAAATGTGTCATATGCATATTATGCCGTGGATTTGTCCAGGAAGGTCTAAGGGGCCTGTCCACTGATACCTACTTTGATTTGGGGAGACACAGGGCCAAGGAGTCAGCAGGGAATCTTGGTTCCCTTCTCCCTCCTCACCATGACTTGATGGCTATATATATCACTGTGCCTGGTCTAGTCGTCTGACCTATGCAAGTATGAAGGAGGTGGTGCAATTCATCTGAGGAAAATCACGTTTGAGACAGGAAGGGGCACGGCAACCTCTTCAGCCAAGGATTTATGTATCTGTCACAGGAGGGAAGTGTGAGTTGAGAAATGACTCCCAGAAGTGCTAGAATTGGAAGAGGCAGCACTGCTACCTTTCACAGTCAGTAGTGTATTCATTCAGAATCTGTGCTACCTCAGGAGGCTGGCATCCCAGCCCTTCCTCCCTTCCTGGAGTCCCTTCTCCCTCCTCGCGCCCTTCCTCCCTCACTGTCTTCTTCCTGGCTCAGGGCACACGTAAGAAAACAGCAGTGCTGGCCAGGTGCACCATGCCAGGGGCCGAGCTGTAGGTGTAGGAAGGAGAGCAGAGGCTTGTGCTGCTTTTTGCATGGCACTTAGAGGCCAAACGGATGGGTCCCAGCCCCTTGAGCTAGCCACGGCAGCTGGAGGCTGATGCCATGTCTCCACAGTGGCACTGCGACAACCTGGGTGGGTGGAGTTCCTCCAGTCCCTACAGCCCACACAGGCCAGGGGGCTCACTCAGTCAGGCTCTACCTAGATTTAATGCTTGCTGTCTTTGTGAATTGATTTTTGCATTTTTGCCTGCCGTGCGTATCTTGGCTATGGGCCCTCTGCTGAGCCTGGGACTGTCTTTGCTCCACATCCCTTCCCCTGCCAAGAGGATGCCAGACCCGTTCCCTTGGCAACCTCATTAGGCTCCCGCGGTGTCTCTGGGGACTCTAAGCTGGGCAGCAGTGCTCCATCTTTAGGGCTGTAGTTGTCCAGATGGCTTCTAACCTCCCCAGTGCAAATGGACCCCAGATGCAAAGTCCACGCCAGCTGTCTTTGGGAGCACCCACTCCACTCACGTCTGTGCCCGGCATCAGTGGAGACAGAATCCTGCCCTCCAGGTGCAGCTCTTTGTGTGTTCCTTCCCTGTTCTTTGTCTCCGGGCAGGGGCTTGGCCAAGGGAGCAAATTCCACCACCCCTGCCATGACAAACTAAGGACTGTCCCTCTTAGGAAGCAAGGGGTGAGCCGTGCCAGGGCTTGAAGCCCAGTAGGGAAGGTGAATGGCACCCCCACTCCAGATCTCGTTCCTCCTCAACCTGCACTAAGGGATCCTCATGGTCCCTGCATTAACTGGGAGGAGGTGAGTATGAATTCTTGGGAAATGCCTATCTAGAAAGGATGTGGGATCTCCCTTGTGTTAAACCCACTTGCCAAATCTGAAACATTATCAGCTGGGGTACAGGAAGCAAGGGCATCCCTTGGATAATGGTGACCTGGGGAGGATTTGTTTTTGATACTCTCTTCTCTCCCTCGTTCCCCCTTGTAGCACAAGCTCCCTCAAATTATCCCCAGCTGCTCAGGGCTCTCAACTACAAGGTGATATAGCTCATGTTCCAGAACTTTCCTCATCTCCCAGCATCTTAACCATCCCCTAGGAGGAGGCTTGCTTTCTACCATTGCTAATGTGATACAATGAATCCAGCGAAAGTGTAAACAGCTGATAGTAGCTGAATGTCGTTCCCCTCCTAAGTCACAATTCTACCGTAAGGCAAGTCAGAACTGGGGCTCACCTGTGGGCTGCTGGAGTGGGCCTTCTGGGGCCTGGACAAGGTTCCTTTGACCTCTAGCTCCTCAAATCACACGAAGCAGACAGCTACCCTGTCCATGTATGTGTAAGGCCATGCCTGGGGATGTGTGTGGTGGACGTTAGCAGAGGGGCCTGGGAGAGTTCTGGCTGTGTTCCCCCCCACTCCCGTAGATGCACAGACACAAGGGGATGGGTGTCAGCGCGCGGGGGCGAGGGGGCCCTGGCTTAGCCTGCAGATCAGGTCGCTGAAGCCGCTCAGGCCTCTGTGCCCTCCCCCCACCAGCCTCCCAGGCACTTTTACACGATGCAGGGGAGAAACCGGAAATCCCTCCTCCTGTGTACCTGACTCAGTTGAATTTTTTTTTTTAATTTATTGGGGTGACAATTGTTAGTAAAATTACATAGATTTCAGGTGTACAATTCTGTATCATGTCATCTATAAATCCCATTGTGTGTTCACCACCCAGAGTCAGTTCTCCTTCCATCACCATATATTTGATCCCCCTTACCCTCATCTCCCACCCCCGACCCCTCTTATCCTCTGGTAACCACTAAACTATTGTCTGTGTCTATGAGTTTTTGTTTCTCATTTGTTTGTCTTGTTCTTTTGTTGTTTTTGGTTTATATACCACATATCAGTGAAATCATATGGTTCTCTGCTTTTTCTGTCTGACTTATTTCACTTAGCATTATACTCTCAAGATCCATCCATGTTGTCACACATGTTCCTATATCATCTTTTCTTACCGCCGAATAGTATTCCATTGTGTATATATACCACAACTTCTTTATCCATTCATCTATCGAAGGACATTTTGGTTGTTTCCATGTCTTGGCCACCGTAAACAGAGCTGCAATGAACATTGGAGCACACGTGTCTTTATGTATAAATGTTTTCAGATTTTTTGGGTAGATACCCAGGAGAGGGATTGCTGGGTCAGACAGTAATTCTATTCGTAATTTTTTGAGGAACCTCCACACTGACTTCCATAACGGCTGCACCAGTCTGCATTCCCACCAACAGTGGATGAGGGTTCCTTTTTCTCCACAGCCTCTCCAACACTTGTTATTGTTTGTCTTGTTGATAATAGCCATTCTGACTGGGGTGAGGTGATATCTCATTGTGGTTTTTATTTGCATTTCTCTGATGATTAGTGATGTTGAGCATTTTTTCACATGTCTATTTGCCATTTGTATGTCCTCTTTGGAGAAATGTCAGTTGACTTTTTAAATACCTGAGAAAACAAGAGGGAGGCGGTTACAATAGCAAAACCATTCTTGTTTAAAGGGAGAAGCTCCTAGGCTTACAGCCCTTCTTCAGAAGGGTCTGTTGCAAAGCTATTTTTGGCTCATTTGCTCTTCTTTCCTCCTTGAGTGCTGTTCCTCTCCAGGCCCCTCAAGAGCCCCCCTCTCCACCTCCTTTCCCTATGTCTGTGCTCACACAGGCTTATGCAGGGGAAGTAACCCCTAGCCAAGCGATTCTCTCATCCAACACATTTTCCGAGATAGTCCCACTGCTCCCTTCCAGAAGAGCGGGGACAAAGACTGTCTGGGCCGATGTAACGACCTCTTCCCCTCCGCCCAAGCACACCGGAATTCCAAATGCTCTCGTTTCCTTCAAGCACAAATGGCTTTTGCTGCTGATCCTCTGCTCTGGGTTACCCATTTCCTGCTCAGCCCTGGCACAGCAAATGTGTCTCTGTAGCAGCTACCTCAGGGTAATTTGAGAAGGAGCTCTGGGCCACCACATGTGGAAAAGGAATCAGGGGAAGACACATGTGGAATAAGAATCTCCTAGAGAAAGATGCTGGGCTTTTTGCAAAGGGCCTTAATAATATAGGAATACTAGCACTGGATGTTTCTAGGATGCCAGCATCATTTACGCCTAGGTGATATTTATTATTATTATTATTATTATTATTATTATTATTGCTATATCTTCCCCGGTGCAGTGACTCTAATGAAACCCCTGACACTGTTCCATCTGCCTTAGGGAGTCAGCAACCACCCATGTCCTGGCTGTGAAACTCTGGGGCGCACATACCCCGAGCCAGCCTGGAACCTTCAGCTTCCACCTGCAGTATCTGATCAGTTTCTGCCTCGTCAGTCAGCTGTGCCCTGTCGCTGAGCCTGTCTGGGTGGGGAGGGTGGGAAAATGAAGCCAGTGCTCCAGGAGGGAGCTGTTCTGTGTTTCCCCGCCTCCCCCCGACCCCCGACTGCCCGGCTTCCCCTCCTCATTCTGTGTCTCTAGCTTCTGGGCCCAGTTGTGGCCGTGGCCAATACCCCTGTGTGGAGTAGTGGCTCTGCTGTTGTGCTCGGCCACCCAAACTTCCGCCACTCCTCTCCATTCAGCCCCTGGACCACTGGCAGATGTCTGCCTACCTGGTCACTGAGCAGACCTAAAGCTGTCCGGCCAATTCCTTCTGGCCTTTTCCTCCTAATCAGGTCAGGGATGCCCATTCATGGTCGGGCCATGAGTTGGAAGGAACTGCTTCAGCAGACTCACCCTGGGGAACAATTCCTCCACCTCGAAGCTAAGGGAGAGAGGAGGCGCACTGCTCATGTTCATTTGGTCCAGGCCTTCATTTCACCCATTGCTAGGTCCACATGTTTCACAGGCCTTCCAGAACTGATTCACAAAGCTACAACCCCATTCTAGGGTAACCGGAAAATGCAGGCCTGGGACCCTAGGCGAAGCTGCTGAATAGACAAAAGGTGTTGCACCCAAGCCTGTCTGCCGTTCCATAGCATTCTCTCACCCCCTTCTCTGTGCCCGGTACCCCCAGCCCTGCGGTGCCCAGGCTGTGGCTGCCTCCTGGATGCCCAGAGCACCAGGTGCCACGCAAGAGCTCTTGCTCAATACCCCGGTTTTTCCAGTGTGCTCCTCTGAAATCCTAGGGACCCACCAGACTGATCTCAAGGGCATGTGGAGAGCCCAGCCAGTGGGACTCCATGCCACTGACCCCAACTTCAACTAGAGTAGCTCTGCCTCGTCTTTTTTATAAATTGGATTTGCCATGTGAGACTGTTTGAAAGAAGGGGTCCACTTTTTTTTTTTTTTTTCCCAATCACTCCTCTAGGTCTTTGTCTCTCCAAACCCCAATCAACCCACTCCTTCCTTGTCCTCTTTCCTCGGAGCTCTTCTAGGGGAGAGTGAAGGGGGCAGATAACCCTAATCAAATAACCATCCTGATTGATGGGTGACCTGGCTACAGGCTGGCAGGCAATGCCAGTGCCTTCTTTACCCAGGGAAGATGGTGAGGATAGTAAGCAAGTTGGCGCTCTGCTCCTCGCATCACGTGGCTGCCTCCCCACCCATCATTACTAATAATCCCTCACATTTGCATAGCACTCGACAATTCCCAAAGCATTTTCACAGACTGTATCTTAATCTGATCCTTTGGAAAGCCTATGAAGGCCGCCAGGGCAGGGGCTGTTATTTACATTTTACAGACTCAGGAGACTCTTGAGACCATTTACTCACTGGCTTCTCTGAAGAGCTTGCTAAAGAGAACTAGTCAATTTGAGCTGAAGAGCTGGTTAAAAAGAATGAGAGTTGGATGAAACAAGGGTTATAAAAGGAATGACAGGGGAGGGAGATGAGGCAGAAGGGAACAGCAGACCCCACAGGGCCACCGGCTCTGCCAGGCTGGTTTGTGAAACTCTTTGGAAGTAGTATGGACTTTGGAAAGGAGGCAGAGAGATTTTCCCTTCCCTGTGATGGCGATGGCTCAGGCTCCTGAGCCGTCCAGTGACCCCTCCTTGCCTCACCCCCATGGGATACAGCTCTCTTGAGGCTCAGAAAGCAGAATGTCAAGTCCTAGAACTGGAAAGGCCCATAGACATCATCTAGTCCCACCCCTCATTTTATAGGAGAGGAAACAGAAGCCCAGAGACAGAAAAAAAGTCTTGCCCAAGGTCACGCAGAGAAGCCAAGGCAGAGCTGGGTTGATACCCAGATCTTCCGACTTGCAGTCCAGAGTGCTTCCCACTATAGCCAACTGCTGCCTCTCTCTCTCTCTCTCCCTCTCTCTAGGGGACTGTGTGTACAGGTGTGAAGGAGAGTTGTGTGCAGTGTCCTAATGTCTGTCTGGTGAACTGCTGTGGCCTGGACTTTGTACCCATGTGCAATGGCTGAGGCTTAAAGCCATTTATGGGGCCTGGGGTATGAGAGGGTGTGAGAAAGGCAGGGTTCAGGGTTTCTCTCCCAAGGGGATTCACCCATATAAACTGCTCCAGGTAATTAAGATCCCAGAAGAATTGGCAGCTGCTTGCTGAACAAATTAGACTCTGCCTTTATGGGCATGTTCTGTGCTGGAGATCAGAGGGCCCTCCCTGATGTTTGGTTCATTAGTCATTGTTCCCTGTCAGAGCAAGCACTCAGAAAATTGGATGTCTGGCAACAGCCTGTATTCAGAAATTCAATAGCAGTAGCAGCAACAGCAAGAGCCGAGTATCTGGGAGAGTGCTCCATGCACAGTAGGTGCTTGGAAAATGCTTGTTAGCTAACTAATGAACCAAGTCAAGAAAGCCTTTAGTCCTATTTGCTATTCAGAATGAAACAGTGTCAGTAACACATCTGATTGCTTTTCACCGAGCCACATTTGAACTTTTTAATGTGCAGGCTGGCAGGACTTGGATAAAAACTCACTAGACCCTAGATTTTCTATGCAGACGGCACTGTGGAGATCACGGTGCCTGCCACTTGGATCTTAGATCTAATACTCACTGCTCCCTCTAAGCTTGCCTATGACTTCCTTCTAATCAAATCCAAAAGCTCTCCCCACTTCTAGTCTTCTTTGGCCAGTACAGAGTCAGCCCGGCGGGGGACAAGCTGAGGTTGCAGGGCATGAGTAGTGAGGGGGAAGGGAGCAGGCTCCAAGAGGACATCCAGAGCTAGTAGACTTTAAATTCAACTTGCCCTTCTTGCCAGGCCTGCCAGGTGAATTTGGACAGACACTTTCGTATTGTTCTTAAATGTCAGGGCAAGAGTTTTGTTTTGTTGTTTTGTTTCTTATACTAAATGTTCTTACTTCAAAATACCCAGGATTCCTTGCAAAGGTCAGCTAGCATAGCAGGACTAAGAGAAGCTTAGAAGCTTTTGGCAGTCACTAAAGGTTACCGCTGGTGTCTTGTCTATAGGCCAAGGGAGTAAACTCTGTGAGGGATTTCAAAAGTCCTTCATGGACTTTTCCACCATGTGAAGAGCCATTAGAAAAATTACTTCTCTTATTAACTTAGCTATATAGCCATCCCTTTCAATCCCATCCACCAAGGAAGAAAGCACTAGAATTTGTTGAGTACAGCCTCCTTTTGCCTTTGTTGAGAAGGAAGATGTGTATGAGTGTGTGCATGTGCACCTGTGTACATATGTCAGGACTTGGGTTTATGGAGGGGATTCGGGTGGTAATGTGGATATACATAAAAGTGTTTAAATCTTACGGGAAAAGGGTATGACAAAATGTATGGTAAATCTATTTATGTGTGTGGGGAGGAGAGATACAAGTGTTTGTGAAGGGATAGCTGGGAGGATGGCATCTAGGAGGTTCTTGTGTGTGCTTGTGTGGGTGAGACATGTACGTAGTTCCATTTGACTCTATTCCAGTTTATGAGACTTGAGAGTTAGAGTGAGGAAGGTACATGTGAAAAAGGTATGTGAGCGTGTGTGTGTGAGTGTGTGTGTGTGTGTGTGTGTCTGTCTGTCTGTCTGGTGAGGGGTTGTATAGGTGTGTATGTATGGACTATCCTCAAGTCTTAGGCTTCCCTGGCCTCCATTCCCTTTTGTCCACTCACGGACCACCTTAAGTTCTCTGCCTCTGTTTCCTGCTCCTTAAGGAGATGGTTTCTAGCGTGTATCCCTTCTTTCTCTGTTTCTGTATCATGCCCCACACTGCCCCCTCTCCCAGGCCACCTACAGTCTCTACCAACAAAGTGAGAGTGACTCCGCTGTTGAGAAGGGCAGCACTGAATGATTGGGAAACAATCTCAGAGCCAATGATATGTCTGCCTAAAGATTATTCTTGGAGCAACGGGAATCCCGTGGATCACCCTTGGACAGAGTCACACCATTAAGAAATGTAATATAGATATTCAATCCTAGAATTCTGGTGAATTAATTAAAGCCTTGTTTTCAGTTCTATTGAGAAGGAAAATCATTTATTATCTTTAGTCTGACCCTGTGCCTTCAAGAGAACTCTTATTCTGTGAAAATAAGGGCTGAGGTAGGCAATTCACACATACTTGTGAAATCTAAGCAGATTATCTCACCAGTGGCTATAACTGTTATAAACTAAAGTGACCTCAGTTTAAACAAACAGATGTTTGGGGCTGACAATTGAAGTGCAAACATGATCCTAATTAATGACTTGGTTAATAGTAAGTAGTTCAGCTCTTTAGCACAATTCAGTCTTAGTTACAACACAGATCTCCAGGCTCCCTTTGTATTCTTCCTGTCAGAAATGAAAGATTTCTATCTTACTCTGGCCGGGGAGGCCACTTGTAAAACAGGAAAGAAGGAAAACCTAGAGACGGTTCTGATTGGAATGAGTGTTTAGGGAAAGTATTCCCAAATACTCAAAGTTCCCATCATATGTGTGTGTCCACCATCAAAACCAGTCCCCTTATATCTTCTCCTAGGTAAACCCATAAACAAGACATATTTTAATACCTACTAATGAACAAATATGATCTCTAATTTCAAATAATGTCCTATCAATAACTCACTCTGGATCTGATATAGTCAGTCCGGTAGCTAGATTCAGGGAGACCACCACTTCTGAAACAAACCTAGAAAGCAGCCTTACACCCTGTTGCCAAAGAGATGGGTGAAACAGAACAGAGGATGCTGGGAAATGGAGTGTCCAGCTCCTGGGTTTAATGGCCGCTTGGTGCGAGGCACCCCACTCTTCCCAACTGATTATTTGTTAGTTCATCAAGATGGGATGGGAAGGGGGCGGTTAAGTCAACTGACATGCTGGCTTTGGGTGGCCCTCCCTTCAAGAATACCTCTTTATTTGCTGCAGCCGATACATCCAGCTGCAGATTTCCATCATCACTGGATACTCTTGCAAATGAATTCAGAAATTATGCTGGCCTCCCCAATTGTTGTGACTGACTTGAACAGCACTATTGAGACCATCTTCTTGGCCACACCACTGTGCTGAGTGCCACAGGGGAAGGCAGGAGGGGAGAGAAAAGCACCAAAGGCCTGCTTTCCATCTTTCAGCAGCTTTGAGTCAAGTTGGGAAGATGAAATACATGCAGAGAAATCGCTCAAGAACAGTTATAAAGATATATGTCCACAGATGCAAAATGACACATACCAAAATATCCTATAAAACGATGGGCTCTGTAAAATGATAGGTGGAATGAAGTGGCAGTTGTGACTGTCCGGAATTTTGGTGCAGAACTTTGTGAGTGAAAGGTCAATAGGACTTTGTTCTGTCGCCTGAATAACGCAGCCCCAAGCAAGAACAAGACGAAATGAAGTGGCTGGAGTAGGTTCCAAAGCATGTGTTTTAAGGATTGAAAGCAGTGGACACGATTGTTTTCCATGCTGAGCTCTGTACTTTAATAGAGCTTCTCCCAGATATCCACATCACCCTGTCTCAGAAAACTGCCATGTGCGGTTTCCACACTGGTCATAGTGAAGGGTTGACGCCTTCTAGTAGCGGGGGGGTTGGCCAGGTCAGAGAGGGTGGGGTCAACTTGGCTTCACCCCCAGTCCATGGCTTCAGCACATACCCTCTATTTCATTTTGGCCTGAGCATTCCAGGGTCAGCCCTGTGGACCTTGCCGTGTGCCTATAATCTGGCCCCACAGCTTGCTCAAAGTTAAGAAAGCTATCCATTGTTTATCACCTGCTTCAAGCCGGTAGGCACTCTCACCCACCCACTTCTTCTTCCTGTTCACAACTGGAGCATTCCATCTGGGCTGGAAAAGAACAACATGGGCTCTGAATCCCAAAGGAGTGCTGAAGGCCACATATCGGGGTTTGTCCCCCCACTACCCCCCCAACCAGTGGAGAAACTGGGGCTGGGCTTCTACCCCCTCTCAGAGCTTGAGCCCTCAGTAGGAAGAATATTCTAGAAAATGTAAAGACAGGGAAGAGCAGGGGTCCCCAACCCAACCAGGCTTGACATTGAGCCTCAGGTGTGATGCCACTTGGCCCAGTAATGTCAGCAGGCATATCTGTTGATAGGCAGAAGGGGTCTAGAGGGCTCACAACCCCACACTGCCCTCATGGCCACCCTCAGCTCACCAGGACACACTGCCCACTGCAACCTGGAGCTGGGCCTACAGCTACTGGGCCCCCAAATTCCTGCTTGGGACTTAAATTGGTATATCTTCTTCTAGCCATGGCCAGGAACCAGAAGTCTTTGTGACAGTGCATTGACTTCTAGTGCCAGGTTTTCTGCTAAGCAGCAGAAATCTGTCTCACTGGAGGCCTTAGTTTCCACATATGTAAGATGAAATTGTCGGACTAGATGATCTCTAAGGTGCATTCTGGCTCTCACATCTCAGAGTCTAACTGTCCTCCCTTTTTTCAATAGTAAACACATTTTTGGGGGGTGGGGGCAAGGGACATTTGAGGACTTTCAGTTTGGAAGCTGGTCCAAAGTTCCCAAGCTGTGTTTGTTTTTGTGTTGTGTTTGCTTCTTCCTGACTGGTTTCTCCCATCACTAAGGGCCAACAGCCACTCTGGTTTGGGCTGTGAACACAGTGGGGCGGCAGGTCAGTGAGTTGCTCCAGGCGGAGTGGCTGCTTCCCCCTCGGGCTGCGGAAGAAGTTCTGCCACTCCTGCTGGAGCCGCCCTCTCCTGCCTGACCAGGCAGGGAGCCTGGTGAACTGACCCTGAGAGGACCCCTCCAACACACCAGCCGCCCGGCGCCTTGGGGCTGCCTGGGTGTAGGAGTGGGTGCTGTGCTGGGGCTCTTGAGCAGTGATTTCTGGGGACGATGTGAGAAGCCCGTGCTGACCCCTGGGCCAGATCAAGTTCCTCTCAGGAATCTGGGAAACTGGGACTGACGGAGGCCCTGCAGGGGCTGCTCAAATTGGGGGCCTGGGGGCGGTTTGTCATTAGGGTATAAATGAGCCTGAGGGAAAGGAGGGGGCAGGGGGCTCTGTGGCATGCCATGCTCTGGTTCCTCCAAGGGACCTTGGAGGACTTCACGCCGGGCTCCTCGTTTTATGAGGGAGGGAGGAGACGGGCTTCCACGGAGGCTGCAGGACCAGGGGTTGGAGGGAGGGCTTGTTGTTCTGTGTGATCACATGACCCTGGGACTCCCCCTATTTCCTAGTCCTTTCCAGGGAAACAGTGAGCTGGAAGGAGCCTAGGCAGGGAGAAGAGTGATGATGTGCCACACAGAAGGCAGTGTCAGCCACAACAAACAAGCACAGCGTCTCAGGCAGACACACACACACACACACACACACACACAGAGACACACACACACACACACACCACTCTCTCTCTCTCTCTCTCTTTCACACACACACACACACACACACACACACACACACACAAACACATACGCTGAGGCCTCACTGCATACCCCTCCCAGATCCCCAATTGTGGTTCTGTTGCACTGACTTTCTGTGACAACAATCAGTGGCCCAGCCCACACACCTGTTGCTACAACTTCACTTTGCCCAGGTGTGGAGGAGGGGCAAGGTTCTTTGGAAGGGGTGGAGCATTTTCTATAGCTTAAAAAAAAAGGAAAGAAAGAAAGAAAACAAAGCAAGGCTGAAGTCCTCCCACAGGCAGGCTCGTGCTCCGGGTGTGCTTTCACAGGCCAGAAACTACAGAACTGGGAGTACTGCCAAGTGCTTTATCAAAGGAAACAGCCCGCCCAACAGCTGGAGATGGGCTCCTGCCAGCTGTGTGTGCCTCTTGGTCTCTCCTTCTCCTTTTCTCTCCCCTTCTCCTATCTCTATCTGTCTATCTCCTGCATTCTTGTACTTCGTGTTGGGAGAGCCCACAGACAGGCTTTCTGGGACCACAGAGAGTACCCTGGATGCTGGGGAACTAGCAGAGCGCAGGCGCAGCTGGAGGAGGGGCGGGGGGGTGACTGTTGTGTGTGTATGGGTGCTGCCCAGACATGAGTGTCCGGCACTGGGCAAGGGGCTGCTCAGTGGCAGCCGCTTCTGCTGCAGCTGGAGTCTTGGGGAGACACAGTCGCCCCTGTCGCCTCCTTTTTGCCCACAGTGGGAGGCAGTGCCTGGCTTCGCTTTGTGTGCTGGCGGCAACAGGGTGTTTTCCAGCAACCTCAGCAACTTTGCCGTCCAGATTCATTAATTAGTTAATTACTTGGATTCATTTCTCTAAGCCTTGGGCTTCCCAGGGAGGAAGGAGATGATGTGTGGGTGGGAGAGAGCTCTAAAGAAGGGGATTCTCCCCTTCCTGGCGGTGGGGGCCCACTGGCAGATGCTAAGGAGAGAGAGGGTGAGGGTAACCTCCTGTGGCTTCACCCCTTCTCCCAGCCCTCACCCATTTCAGGTTCCTGGTTTGCCAGCTGAAGTGGCCATCACAGCCCTGAAAGGCAGCTCCGAGCTGCATTTGTAGGAGCAACCAGTGCAGAATGGTGCCGGCGGGGCTGCCCAGCTCTGTGAGTGGGGCCGAAGGCAGCAGCCCCATCCCTGGGGAGGCCCAGGAACTTTATTCTGTTTCCTGACTCTGCACAGCCTGCACCCCTCGCCCCAGTGGGCCCCTGGGGATGGCTCAAAGCAAGTCAAACATCCCCTCTGCCATACTGGCCACATGTTAAGGGCAGGAGTCCTGTTGGGTTCGTCTCTATACTCCCATTGCCTGCCATGTGCTGGGGGCTAAAGCAAAGTCTGTGACCTGGCCTCTGGGGAAACCACATTAAAGCTTTGGTCTTACCAAGTAGGAGGCAACAACTTGGTCTGTGTGTCTTCTCAACAAGCTGCCATGTTGAGCCTATGCATTCTTTAGCGGTTTCCCTGAGTGAGTTGCAGGGAGATGGCAGGACCGTGCTGGGGGCTGTGGGGCTTACCAAGAGGAGTGAGGCCCAAACTTAGGTGGTGTTAGCTTCTGGCGTCTGCTTGGCCTCCTGCTGGCAATCCTTCCTCTTGCACACCCTCTCTCACCATCGTGGTTCTCCCAAGGCCAAGTTCTTGGACCTTCTGTCTTACCCCTCTCTTGATTCCTTCCCTGAGGCTTTTTGTACAGATGGACCCTTTCACATGCTTAGTCACGTGGGCTCTGTAGTATAATGAGCACAGGCTTTGGAGTCAGACAGCCCTTGAATCCCTATTCAGCCACTCACTATACCTTGGTGGGACTTTGAGAAAGTTATTTCGTCTCTCTGAGCCGAGCTCACAATCCCCCTCTGTGAACTGAGAATGATACAAACAATACCAACCCAACAGGGCTTGGGGAAGATTCATTGAGATCATATATATAAATTGAATATGAAGTGCTTTGAACTATGCCTGGTATAAAGTAGGTACTCAATGAATGCAAACTGCTGGTGTTCGATACTGCTGCAGTGTGTGAGTGTGAGTGTGTGTGTGTGTGTGTGTGTGTGTGTGTGTGTTGAAGACGTCTATCATGTGCAGCAAGGCTGATAGGACCGACTACGTACTAAACCATAGACAAAGCGGAGGCCCTGATGAGGACACTCAGAAGACTTCAGCAGTTCCATTTGTCCAGCCTTGGCAGCCACAATACCAGGTGGGACAAGGTGTGGAAGTTGAGAGCCTGAGGCAGAGTTGAACCCTTTATTTCTGATCCAGCCCCTACTAAGTAACATTTCCCCTCAGGACATAGGATTGACTGGACTGGCTCCCGGGCATGGGTGGGGCCAAATGTCTTCTGGGAAGCTTCCCTTTCCCCACAACTTCTCTGAACTCTGGCTTCCTGGGTTCTCTCATTCGGGATCCTCTTTCTGTCACCTGTTCACCCCACCCTATATGCTCTAACACACATGCCCATGCCACATTTCCCTCAGCATATTGTCAACTCTGAGTGTATCTGAAAAGACCAGGCCAGGACTCACAAGGACTATTTGTATCATGCCCTGCTGATGATGTTAACCGATGGCCGTTGGTGTCGATTCAACACCAACAGGGTGCACCCAATTTGGGGTGCGATGAGAAGGAAACTTTATTCAGTGCAAACAGCTTAATTGTGATACAGCATGGCTGTGAGAACGGCATGGCTGTGGAACAGCTCAATAGTATTACTGCTCAATTATGAAGCAGCATGACTGCGAGGTGTCCCTGGGACCAAGTGGCTCTTGGGCCAGGCCCTTTCTGCTAAACAGTTCTGTTCTGCTCCACTCCATGCCAGTCTGGTCTGCTCTTCTCTAGTCCAGTAAGACCTCTTCGGTGTTTCATCTTTGGTATTACAGTTCCAGCCAAGGAAACCATGGAAAGGGAAAGTGTGCACTCTTAGGGCCCCTCTCCAAGCCAGAGGGGAGTTGACTTATATGGACAGAAGTCCCCACCTCTGGCCCCTGATTGGTCTGTCCTCATACAAACGAGGATTCCAAATCCTCGCAGTTTGATTGGTCCAAAAGGCATTGTCCTGAGTGGTCAGAATTGAGTTGCTCTGATTTTTTGGTAAAGATTCTGATGGAGGAATATAGGTGCACAGCTCCAATTGGACGGGGAAAGCCTCCGTCCTATTGGTTGAAATACGATTCCAGGAACGCTTTTATAAGCTAGCTCAGATGGCAGGAATGCAGTGCAGGCAGGCAGTTCAGGGCAGGCTTCTCCCTAAAGTGCAATATGCGTAAGAGGCCCCTGTGTAGAAATGGCTGCTAGGCTCTGTTTTTAAATTTGAGCCCAGGTTAGCCACCAGCAGTCCTTGTTGATAGGTATCTTCTTTCTCAGGGTCCACAGTGACCGTGTGTGTTTGTGTGTGTGTGGGGGGTTGTGTGTCTAGAGCCTGCAGCCTTGGGATACCAGTTCCTCTGCCTGTTTAAGCCTTGTGACACCAACATTTCTCACTCCTAGTCCAAATACTGACTGCTCGATCCTCCCTCAGCAGCAGCCTCTGAGAGCTGGGTAGTCAGAAGGATGCTGACGTGGGCATGTACACGATTTGTGATCTAGGTTTTCACTAATGGAAGTTTGTGGGGCTTGCCCCCTCCAGTTCCCTCATGGGGGCACTTCCGATCGTTGGCACCAGCAGCATGTCAGCTGCAGGGAGCAAATGGCATGAGGGAAGAGATTCCAGGTCTTCTTTGGCTACGGATGATTCCTTATTTCCTCTTTCCCAGTTTGGGAGCATTTGTTGCTGTCTGAAGGGCCGGGCAGTGCCAAGACCACAATAAACAGCTTGTCCAGTACACACAAGCTCTTTGGACCCTGAAATGTCAGCTGGCCAACTGGCTCACAGCGAGACTCTGCTGCGTGCCGTTTGCATCCGGCCCTGACAATGCCGCTCAGCACTTGTAGAAAGAACCATGTGTCATAGCAACAAGCCTGGGAGTAGGGGCTCCACGGTGACCTGGCCCTAGCTCTGAGATACCAAGTATAGGGACTGCACTTAGGGTACCAGGCAAACAACAACAACAACAACAACAACAACAACAACAACAACAAAAACAACTGCCTTAGGGACCCAGCTCTGCAGGTCTCAGACCAGCAAAGCGGCCTGCCCTTCCCCTCCCCCAGGCAGCCAGACTCCCTATGCCCCATATGGCTGAAGCACTGACTGGTGTTGGACAGAAACATCTCGCCCAGTGAAAGCTAGTGGGGTGCAGGGCACGTGCCTCCAGAGGGTACAGACAGAGCACAAAGGGCAAGAGAGGAGAGGGAGAGGTGGTGGGCTCTGGTGGCCAGAGTGCCAGGCCAGGATCCAGGAAACCTGGGCTCCACTCCCAGCCCCTGCCACCAATTCCCTGGGCGTCCTTGAGCAAGATCACCCAGAGGGCAGGGTTGGGGGAGCAGGCAGAGTGCCAAGACCTTGCTTAGAAGAAGAGCTGTACAGTGTAGCTCATGCCTTCAGGAGGTCGGGGTACAGTGTTTAACCAGGAAAACTTTGTACTGAAGAGCCACCTGGATGCCTTTAAAGGCCTTGCGTACATGTCGAGCTGCAGAGGAACCGAACTCAGGTGCCCAGGGGACATGTTAGAAAAGAGAGAACCGCTTATTCCAAAGCTTCCTGTCCTTTGCCTTGTTTGGAAGGCCAACAGGCAAGGATCCCTGCTTGAGGACTGAGGGCAGAGGGAACAGTTGTCCCTTAGCTGGGGAAGGCCCTGTGGTTGTCCTCTCTTTGGCCTCTTGTAGCCACCCAGGACGGCTTCCCTGGGGTGTGATGTTTGTCCCCGTTCCTAGGAGTTTGTGGGGAAGAAGCTCATCGCCATAAGCACCTATGCCTCAATATCCCTCATGTCCAGAGACCCACACCAAGGCCCGTGCTTACTCTCAGGACCTGCCTTCATATCTCCTCCCTGAGGTCCCTCTGCCTGGTAGCAGCAAATGTGCTGTTTCTGCCCTCTCGATGGGGACTCAAGAGGTATATAGTCTTCAGCAGCATAAAACACAATTGATAGAAGCTGCCAGTGTCTGCCACAGAGTAGATGCTCAATAGATATTTGTCAAATAAATCCACAATCCTGGAATAAATTCACAATCCTTTCCTATAAAAGACTGCATTTAATCGTAGAAATGTTAGCCTCTGGGGTAGGACTCGATCAGGGTCAGGAGGAAGAAGCCTGCTGTGACCCTGCAGATAACAGCATGGGGGCAACCACCCTCTGTGTGTATGGAGGGGAGGTAGGATACACCCACGGAGGGTGAGGGAAGGATGTCTGGGAAAAGGGCCAGCATACACTCCAGTCTGAGGGCCTCAGACACTTTCCAGTGCAGGAAGGCCCCATGGTGGTGTCTAATTGGCTGTCTAGTTGTTCTCTTCCTTAGTGAAGGTCCTGTGGCAAAGCCAGGGTGGGGCTGAGCCTCCAGAATCTCTCCTGGAACTCTGGGAGGCTTCTGGTTATTCCCAACCAGGTGCCTGTTGAGAAGGAGGAGCTTGGATTTGATTAGCACCGCCTGAGGGAGCCAGGACGGCCTCAGCTGGGGTCTTCCTAAGTCACTCAGACCTCAGCATGCCCCCTCTCCTCCCACTTCAGTTCAGGGACTCTGGGAGCCGAGGTCTGGTCTTTGCAGCTTTGCTTGCCAGATTCCTGTGTTGTCTATGGCTTCACAGCAGGGTAGGTGAGACAAGAGTGGCCCAGGAGGAAAAAACAAACAGAGGAAAGGTCTTTGGGTCTGTTGACATTATAAGTGCTATTGATTTTACAAGATTTTTCCATTGGAAGGACAGTGAACTGACCTCGTTTTGCAGCCGGCTTGGGCTTTGACGCCACTGTCTAGGCCATGAACCAAGAATCTGAGAGGCTATGGCTTTATCTCAGCACATGCCTGATAGTCACCACTCTCGGCAAGGCCAGGCCAGGGCCTCCCCCGGTGGGATGAGGGAGGATGTGGGTGGTTACAGGCCTCTCTGCTCCTTCCACCTTTCCCCAGGGACACTGTATGACTCTGGGCTCAAGCACTCTTAGATTTCACTGGACCTGGATGGCAGGGGAGAGGGCTTTTCAAGGAAGAAGGACTCTTACACAGGAAGCTTAGATAGGAAGAGAGGGGTTGAAAGGGCAGTGAACTAGGAGTTGGTGACTTGGGCTTGTATCCCGTTTGGCCACTAATTAGCTCTCTGATTTCAAGCAAATGACTTCCCCTCTCGTGGTCTCAGTTTTCTCGTCTGTTTAGTGGTATGTGGAACTGAATGATCCCTGAGGTGCCTTCCAGCTCTAAAATCCAGCAAGGTTTGTGAAAACTGCACCAGTTAGGAAGGGGAGAAGAATATAAAGAAGAGAGGAAAGAGCAAGAATGAAACGTTCCAGTACAGCACAGAAGTGGGAAAATGGCGGAGAGGTGCAGTGCATCGTGGTGAAGCGGAAATGCCCCAAGTGGAGATTCGGAGGTCTCGATCCTGTTCTTAATTCTACCACTAATGAGCTGTCTGACCTTAGGCAAGTCACTTACCCTCTTTGTACCTCATTCAAGTGGGAGGTACAAGCTCCCTGCCCCCAGACTAAGTTCTTGTTGGGAAACCTATATACACACATGGGAACAGAATCAGTGCTCAGTGGTGTGACATAGACCATGGGTGCGTTGGGAGAAGGGGCAGGTGATCGTGGCTGGTAGGCTGATGCCTTACCTAAAGGGCAAAGAAGAAAATTAAAGGAGCAGCAGCCTCAGAATCAGACAGACCTGAATGGAATATTGGCTCTGCCCCTGCCTGGCTGTGGGACCGTGGGCAAGTCATTTGCCCTATCCAAATTTCAGTTCCCTTACCCACAAAAAGAAGGAATTGAACTAGTTGATCCGTATGGTTCCTTCCATCTCTCTGAATATGTGGGAAAACAAAACACAACAAAACGAGGCCGGAAGATGCCAAGTAGGCCAAAGGGGAGAATTGCATGTTCAAGGAGGAGAAAAGAAGGGTGGTGTTCTTAGAGCAATAGTGGGTGGCAGGGGGAGGGGGGACGGTAGGAGAGGAAGGAGAAGGGGAAGAGGAAGGAAAAGGCAAGGCGAGGTCATCTCAGGGTAGTGATTGGAAGAAACACTGAAGCATGTTGGGTGAAAAGGGGCTTGCTTGGAGGGCCTGCTTATAGGAACCACTGCCTGGCACGGAAGTCCTGAGTAGGTCGCAGACCAGATGCTGAGGGTAGTGATGAGTGCTACAAGCACACTCACCCAAAGCTAAGCCCCAAGTGGCAGGCGAGGAGCTGGACCGCTTTCAACCTGGCAGTCCTTCCATGGAGAGAGGGTGGTCAGGGGCTCCTCACTAAGTGTTCGATACTCTTGGATGTTATGCATCACTGATCCCTGCCCAGACCCAGAGATACTTGTCATATGACAACTTCATGGCAAGAGTCGGTCTCCCGATTCAGAGCCCAGTTCTTTTGTGTGACTCCTGCCCCCTCCATTGCATGGTCTGAAACAAATCCTTGGTTAGAATTGTGGGCCTCTTAGGGGGAAAAAAATGGACTGAAGAAAAAGCATTTCCAGGTAACTGAGGCTCTCGGGGCCTTGTGAGGTCAAACCATGCTAGAAGGTACCAAGTGGGCCCTTTGGCCACAGGACAGTGAATGCTGGGTAGTTGTGAAGAGTGTGGGTTCTAGAGTCATCTAGTCCTCAAATCCCACCTCCATCTGTGTGACCTTGGGCTGGTCACCACCTCCCTGAGCTTCTAGTTCTTCATCTGTCATCTGTGAAAAAAAAATTTCTCTTTCTTTTTACATAAGGTCATAAGGAATAATTGAAATGATGCACAAAAAGAGCTTGGCACAGTGCCTGGCACATAAGAAACTTCAAATAAGTAGTAGCTGTTATCATTACTCTTATCGTTACTGGTTTAATAAATGTGAGAGTTTGTGATCTTTCCTACCAACCTCCCACCGTCATCAAAGACCTAAACTCTGCACTAGCAACTGCCCTGTTCCCTCGCTTGCCTCAGAATCCTGCCACTGCTTCAGCTGCTGACCTATGGGCCTCTGAGGCCACCTTCGTCACCTCCATTACAGAACCAGCTTTCCCTGGGTGGCCTCTCTGGAGAGTCCCATCTCCTCCTGACCTGCCTGCCAACATGGGGCCCCAGCAGCGCACAGAGGGAGGGAGACAGGTGGTGGGGGCCAACAAAATGAGGCCATGCATTGCCACCCTGTCACCAGTTTCCTGGCAGGGCCTACTACTGTGTTTCCCCGAAAATAAGGCCTAGCTGGGCAATGAGCTCTAAGGCGTCTTTTGGAGCAAAAATTCATATAAAACCTGGTATAATATTATATTAATATTATATTATATTATAATATATTACAATATTATAAATATTATATAATATTAAAATTCTATGACTTTCGGCAAGTCACTCAGAGAGATGAAGTGACTTGCCGAAGGTCATACAATTGCAATATTATAATATAATAGTATATTATATATTATAAATATTATGTAATATTTATAATATGTATTATAAAATTATAAATATTATTTTATATTATAATTAATATAATTATATTAATTATAATATAATTATATTAATTATAATATAATTAATATAGTAATATAATATATAAATACATATCGATTAATATTAATTACAATTAATCAATTATATTAATTATGATACTAATTGATTATGATATAATTAGTTAACTGAAACTAATTATAATGTATAATATTATATTATAATTAAATTAATTATAATATAATAATATTGACCATAATTATAAATATAATAATATATATAAATTATAATAAATTTATATATATATATAAATTTAATATAATATTATATTAATATAATATCGGGTCTTTTATATATAAATTGTTGCTCCAAAAGATGCCTTAGAGCTGATTGTCCGGCGAGGTCTTATTTGTGGGGAAACACGGTAGATAGCAAGGTCACCTTTTGCTTCTAATGTCCTCCTTTGAGAAGAGTTTGAAACAAAGCCCTGAGCATTCGGATCAAAGCAAGGACTCTGCCCCTACAATTAGGGCGAAAGCTTCCCTCCAGTATTTGCCAGACTGAGAGGCGTTGCAGCCAAGGGGATGAGCATCACGTCATAGAGGAACAGCTCTATTCGATCTGTGCTCACCTGTGGTGGGTGTCATTCGCCAGCCACTCGGAAAGCTCAGGGGCCCCTCATTCTGCGGAGGGAAACCCAGGTTTCCTCAGGTGAAAAGACTCTTGGGTGCGGCCTTTCAGAGGGAGCTGATTGCTTATGCTGGGAAATTCAGAGGGTGTCCCAAACTGCTCCCAGCCTGTTGTTCCTTGGGGGAAAGGTGGGGTCAGTAGAGAAACTGGTGGCGCTAGGCCAGGGAGGCTGGAAATCACATTCTAGCGTGCAGGTCCTGGAGATGAAAGAGCCTAGCCCATTCTCTGGGTTGAGAGGTGAAAGGAAAGATGGGTGGGAAGAGCAGGCGGGTGGTGCCTTGTGAATCTAGAGATAGCAGAGCAAGCAATGGCCTATCTGGCGAGATTTCATGTGCCCCAAAGCAGACTCCACCCCCAGGTTTCCTCCAGCACATGTAACCAAACGATGGTGTGTTTCTGAGCACATGCCAGGTGTTTCACATTGTGTTCAGCCTCTGTAGCAAATTGTCAAGTTCAGTCATTACCATCCCCACCCCCCAGAGTTCTTCTTCTTCAAAGCTTCCATGGGGACTGGCTGAAGTCAGGCATGGGGGAGCGGAGTCGGTTGGCACACCGATGGCCTGGAGAGGGGAGAGTGTGGCGGCTGGTGAATGAAGGCCTGAGGCTGACAGGATGGGTGGTGAGGGGACAGGAGTAGAGAGGGAGATGTTAAAGCACGGCGGAGACCACATCTGGCTAAGGACCAAGCCCTGGAGGAGAGGCAGAGGATGGACGAGAGGAAGGGGGCAGACCAAAGGGATAGTGGCAGGTTTTTTTTGTTTATTTGTTTGTTTTTGTTTGTTTGGTTGTTTTTTTTTTTTGTAAAGAGGGCTCTACTAAGTAACCAGAATGAGTTCTTCTAGCACAGCAGGGGGGAGACATAATAGTCCGTGATATCTGTCCAGGACCTTGCCACTCAGAAAGCGCACCCTGGCGCGCGCGCGCGCACACACACACACACACACATACAGAGTCTCCTTTAATTTTCATAACAGCCCTGTCAAGGTGGATAGGGCATGGGGTAATTACGCCTCTTTGACAGATGAAGAAACTGAGAGTCGGAGAGATGAAGTGACTTGCCGAAGGTCATACAATTTTAATGGCAGCGAGGGGGCAAGATCTTGGATCTCCTCTGACTCCCAGGCCGGGAAGGCCAGAACTGGCCTAATGAGCATCCAGAGTATGGAGGTAACCACCTCCACAGTGTTATCTCAGGAACACTGGGGAAAACCCTGCCCCATAAATCTCTCTCTCTCCAGTCACTAATGCCTGCAATTACACTCTTACAGATTCATTCTTTTGGCATGAAACTGTAGACCCTATTAAGACGTGGAAGGGTGCTGGAGGAAAGTGTGGGGGCACGGGAGAATATCTCAGCACCTTAGAATAAAGCCTGGGAGTGTTCCTAGCAGAGGGCCCTGGCCAGAGTGGGTGGGGGAGGGGAGGGCAGGTCAGGGGGGTTGTTAGGAGGAAAGGAGAGGGAAGGGAGCAGCACTGGCAAACCATCCCCTTTTGCGTAAGAAGAGGAGGAGTTGCGTCAGAGCGTGAATGCTGGCGACACCGAGAAGGGGGACAAGTCCAGCCAGAAGCAGGCCTCAGAGGGCTCTATTGGGTGACTGTACCTGGAGTCCTTGGAGGAAGGCCGGGGGAGGGGAAGACTTCCATGTAGCGGTGGGGGAGGGCAGCTAAGGAAGCAGGTTGGCCTAAGAAGCTGAAATTGTGGAGGGGTTGGTGGGAGTGGGGGAGCTATTCAGGGATCTGGCCAGGAGCCAGGGGCCAGTCCCAAGGGGGTGAGCTGAGGCTTGAGAGCTCTGGGCCCCATTCCAGCCCCTGACCTTGAGTCACCATGCAACTCGGCACTTTTCCTACCTCAGCCCATACACCCATCAGGTCTCTTATCTTGGCTTCCCGTTTTACAGAAAACTGTAAAAGTGACTATCTGGACTCCTCCTGACCAACCTTGTCCTTCCTACAGCCCTCGCCACCCCCATCCAGCATCCTGCAAGCCTTTGGGGCTGCATAGAAACTCTGGCCTGCTGTCTGTGTTCCCAGGGGCCCCCTCCACAGTGCAGGCTGCCTCTGCACCACATGGTCCTGAGGGCAAGGGCCTGAAGGCCTCAGCCAGCCCTTGGCCTGGTCCCTCCACTGTAAATAGCTGCATCGGAGGAGATTGAGACTAGGACTGTTAGGACTAGCAGCAACCTTAGAGGTTACTTTGCTGTTCATTCATTCATTCAATTATTCCATCGTTGCATGCTTACTATGTGGCAAACACTGTTATAGGCCCTTGGTATACGGCTTCGTGGAGCTCCCAGTCTAAATCGGGCTATCACTCATCCAATAAGTACTGAAATAAATGTAAATTTGCAGGCCCAATCATCTCATTTTACATTTAGGGAAATCCAGGGCCCAGAATGGTTATGGGGCTTTTCCAAGTTTGTTCTGGTAGCAGGGGCAGAACTGGGTCAGAACCCAGGTCTCCTGACTACTATTCCAGTGTTCTTTCCACCATGTTCTGGAAAGAATACAGCATGAGTATAAGGACATAGTATTTATCCCTCTATGTAGAGCCGGACTTAACCTACATTCAGAGTAGCACCTGGCCCACTTGGCAAGATTTGAAGATTACTGATGAACAATCTCCCCCTCCCACTGTTGCCCCCTCAGCTTGTTCCCACCCCACCTGCAGCCCCCAACCCATACCTGAAATTATATCACTGACGGAAATCTTTGGATTAAAGGCCCTGTGATCTGACTGGGCAAAACCTGTTAAACCATTACCTACCATTTACACACATTTCTCTGATTTGTCCTTTAGGATTGGCCCAAAGGCCAGGCTCATTTGATTGGAGGAGAGAGACTGGGAGTTCCCTTAAAGGGGGCATGGCTAGGGAGGGCAGGCTGCCCCCCAGACAGTAGAGAGGGGTCCCATGTAAGTCAGGCACAGGTCACCTGAGGGGACAGGCAAGAGGAAGGTACCTGAGAAGGAAGCAGGAAGGTTCTGAAGACAGACTCCTACTTCACAGTTTAGCCTTGGGGCCAGCCCTGTACCGACATGGTGACCGGTGACATATGGTTTCAAAATACATGTTTCCATGTCGTCTTTTCCTTGCACTGGATTATACTGAGTCTTTTGTCCCTTCTCCAGACTGAGTAGTTTGTAGATTTCTGAGGGACCTTCCCTGAATCTGGTCAAGCAGTTGCCCTTAAATAAATTGTCTGCCAGCCCCTGAATTGAAATGCAGCTCTGTCCCATCCTGGCATGCTAGGGGGTATCCCCTCTCCAGAGAATCGCAATGGGAATCCTGTAGTCAATGGAAAGATGCAGCCCCCACTGGCGGGCTTCCCTGCCCTGACCCTGATAAAGGCCTGTTTCCAAGTCCCCTGCAGCAGTGACGAAGGAGGTTCAGTGGGTAGGGACATTCATACTTAGAATGCAGCCCTGCCTGGAAATCTCAAAACTAAGTGAAATGCCCTGCTAGAAACAGTCCAGAGCTTTAGAATCACACACCAGAGATTCTTATCTGGCCTATGACCCTAGCTGGGTGACCCAAGACAAGTCACTTAACCTCTATGAGCCTCAGTTTCTTCATCTGAGAAAATGGGCCTAAGGACAATATGATACCCAGTTCCTGCCATCAGTTATGCAACCGTTGACAAGGTTCAAAAGGCTAATGTATGTAAGGCTCTTGGCATGGTGCCCACTCAATAACCAGTATGTGGGAGTTACTGGTGTTATTACGTAGGCCAGATGTGGCTTGGAGATCTCCCAGTGATAGGTCAAGACCAAACAGCAGTCCATCCTGGCCCTCTTGTTGAATCGAGGTTTGATTATGTCAGGTTTGCTTAAAGCAAGGCCCACCTGCAGGACATTCCCTGCACTGGGGATTCATGGGTGGTGTGCATGCCATCCACCTATTTAAGCTGTTCTACATTTTCTTCCCCCTGCCATGGACATGTTTACACAGGGGAGGACAATCCCAGTCAAAACAAGATGAAAATACACTGCTGGCTGGGAGCCCCAGGCTCACTGGTTTCAGGTCCTCTCCCAGCTGTCAGCGCCTCACAATAGGGCCATGGAGGTGGTGGGGGGCTGCCCGCCCTACTCCCCAGCCTGCCTCCATTGGGCCAGCTCTGCCCGGTGGCAGGCGGTTGGCCATCCCCTGGTCAAGACAGAGTGAGAGTCCGAAGCCCCAGTTTTACAAGGGTAAGAAGGAGGGGTGCTGAGAGGCAAGGGTTGTCCTGCTATGATGATTGCGTCTGCTGCCAGGGCTGCCTGCTGCACAGGCAGAGAAGGTAACTGCTAACAGGGAGTGGCGGAAAGCATTCAAACAAAGTTCCCCCCAGCACTCTCCCCTTCTGCCTGGCATTGCCCCAAGTCAGACTCATTCCTGTGGGTTAACTGGAGGCTCTTGGTAAAAGAAAAGAAAAAGGAAAAGAAAGAAAAGGTTACCCTAGGGAAAGAGAACCCATCAACCATTCATCGAGCACAGAGCCTTCCTGGGGGTCAAGTTCTCACCTGTGCCAAAGTGTAAATGAGTAAGCAGAACTTAAGGAGGACCTGTCCAGGAAACACGCTTTGATGAGCAGGCTAATGAGATTCCCCCGGACAGGACACTCAGGCATTTTGGTTTCTTGACAGCGAGTCCAGGAATATTGGGGCACATTTGCCTGTCCCCTGAAAGTGCAAGGCCACCAGTTAGCCAGGACCCATTGTGAGGCCCGGCTTCAGGCAGCAAACCCCCAGTCTCCACTTAGTCCGCCTGGGTCACTTCTCCTAGAAACATCCCACTATTTGGATCACATTGAGCAGATCATCATGTTTCTTTCCTGAGAAAAACTAAACAGTTCCCCTTCTGAGAAAGACTTTTCATTTTTAAAGGGATCCTCAAGATTTCAAACGCAAGGGTGACATTAATGGTGAGAATGCCCTTTCTCTTGGCGGGCATCAGGGTATTTTTAGTCAGGATAGTTTCTCCCCCCGCCCCCCGCCCCCAGTCGTTCCGGTTATATGGCTGTCACTCGCTCAGAATCAGTCCTGCTAGTCCGAAATCCGTCTTTGATGTCGCTGCCAGCTGAGACTTGGCTGCCCTACTCCTGGGCTTCATCAGCCCCCACTGCTCCCTGTGGGTGTCCTGTTCTCAACTGACCCAACCCCTCCAGTTAAAGATGGAAACTGACCAAAGTCTTAGTGTTAGTGGAGGACCAGAAGCATACACACAAACACACACACACACACACACACACACACACACACACACACACACGGGTGAATTATCCCTTTTATTGAAGAACTTGGGCCTTGGTTCCAGGTCATTAGTGGCCACTTACTCAATTAAATTGTGTTTGGGTTCGGTTTCCCAAGTATGTTTGATTTTCACTGGCCTTTCATGTTTTTAACTGCAAGGTTGCTCTCAGACAATGATCATCCCCAAATTAAAATGTTCACACAAGGCGAATTCATGAATTTGCCTATCATTCTTCCCCATGGGGGCCATTAGCAAAGTTCTAACATTTATCCAGAACACTGTATTTATTTATTAAGCACATATTTACCTCCTTGAGGCTGTATGCCAGGCCCTGGTCCAGACCCTGCAAGCATAGTGATGAATAAGGTAAGCCCCTGCTCTCGCAGAGCTTGTATTCTGGTCTAGGAAGCCCACTTAAAACCTTCTGCACGGCCCACTTCCGCTCATGGTCTTATCTGGCTGTGCCTTCGGTACTGCTTGCAAGACTAGAGGTCCTGCTGATTACTGAGTGCTTGTGCCACTGAGAGGCTCTCAAAGCCAAAACCTTGTGCAGGTTTCAGATCCTACTTACAGGGAAAGACTGCTAAGATCTTCAAGAGACTAAATTGAAGTACTGATTCCATTTTCACATCAATCCCTCTAACCACCCCCTCCCCATGAGCACTGTTGATAACTTGTGAAACCACAGAAACAACAATTGGAACCGGACAGAAAGTTAGCAGTGCTGGACTTTGAAACCGCATCGATAGGGCTGTTGACTTGGGGAGCCATTTTGCCAGCAGTGTTTGGGGGTCAGGGCCTTTGCTCATCATGGAGCATATCATATTCTTCTTGCTTCCCAAAGAACTCAGCTATGCCGCCTATGCATGTCCGCCACGTCTGGAAACACGAGCAAATACATGTATTGTTGCCGAGGACATCATCAGTCTGCAAAAAAATACAGTATTATCTCTGTTTCTAGACTTTAGGGTGTCCATAAACATATACGCCTTGTGTAGTATGTATGTTGGGGAAGGAAGCATCGTTCCCATTTCATGAATGAAGAGCTGGCAGTATAGGGGCTTTAGAAACCCTCTAAGCAGCACCACCCCCCACCCCCCCAAGCTGGCTAGTGGCCAAGTTGGAAAAAGAACATCTTTTCTTCCCACTTAACCAAGTTCATTTAGAATGGGTGCTAGAGCTGTGTTTCTCAGGCAGCACCTCCCCTGGCATATGCACTAGGGGAATCTCTCTCAGTTCTTCTTATCATTACAGGTATACCTCAGACATATTGCAGGTTCGGTTCCATTGCCACAATGAAGTGAATATCACAACAAAGAGAGTCACACAAATTTGTTGTTCCCAAGTACATATCAAAGTATGTTTACAGTATACTGTAATCTATTAAGTGTGCAAGAGCATTAGGTCTAAGACAACAATGCACATACCTTAATTTAAAAGGACTTTATTGCTAAAAAATGTTAACCATTATCTGAGCCGGCTGGAAAATGGCACCATAGACTTGGTCGACACAGGGTTGCCACAGACATTCAATTTGTAAAAAATGCACTATCTGCAAAGGGCAGTAAAATGTGTCATGCCTGAGTAAGTTCTGTCTGAGAGCTCAGGACCAGCTCCAGGGGCCAAGCCGGCTATTGCAGCAGTGTACTGTCGGAGAGAGATTGCCGGGTGACATAGCACATGCCTCTGAATTATTTCCCAGCCGTGCTCAGGCCCTGGTGCTGCAAGACGCCCAAGGAGTATCTGTGAAACTCCCTTCTTCTCACCTGCTGAGCTAGTAACTGTCGTACTTGGCCATTCCTCAGTTTCCATATTTACTTTAGCTCTTCTGCAATTTTGTCAACAAACTCCATGGTATTATTAGTTTTAGCAAATAACAGGATGTCAGAACAGTTGACCAGGATTCATTACTTTGCTGTTAGAGTGCTGTCCCGGGACATAGGGGCCAGTGTTTCGCTTAGTTTGGAAGGTGTCTGAGCTTTGGCAGGAGGCCTTTCCCGGGCAGGCCCACCACGCTCAGCTTAGGCTATAAGCCTGGAAGGCTGCTTTGCTGCCACAGCTCTGCCCCCAAAGACCTGGACCCTTCTGTCTTTGCTTAGTGGTACAAAGACGTCTGTAAATAGATTTTTCAACAACAACAACAACAAAAAATACAAACACTTTGAATTTTACATTTCTGTGCTTTACCCTAAGGTCTTGCCGTGGCCTTTAAAAGAAGTCTATACTTGGTAAGGTGGCATCAGGAATTAACATTGATGTTGTCAAGAAGGGGACGAGGGGCTGTATTTTAGGCTGGCACTGAGAATTTCCCGGCTTTTCACTCAAAATATGGTCCTTTTCCAACCCCATCCCCAACACTGCCTGTCTCAAGGACCAGAGGAGAGGTTGAAAGGGTCAATGTGTTGCTGACAGGCAACCAGGAAGTCCAGGCCTTGGGGGACGCATAGACTTTGTTTATTTAAGCCCCAAACCTAGCAGGCAGTATAAATTAAACATCAAAATAAAATAAAATAACAAAACGCAGGCTGCATGTGTACCACAGGGAGCAGCGAATTCCCCTTCTGCAGTCCCCTGGGAGAGGGGTCTGTGAGCATTGGGGCCTCCTGGCAAGGGGGGTGCTCACAAGCCAAGGGATGGGGTAAGGATGGCAGGGGCAGAGGAGCGCAAGGCTTGAATCAGGGTGGGGATGGGCATGTAGTCAGCTCCAGCAGGTTCCTGAAGGGGAATGAGTCCCAACCTTGCAGCCAATCTCAAAATGGACCCACATTTGACCGGGTGGTGACAGCCACCAGGCCGGAGGAGGGCTGGCGATTGTAGAAGATAGGCAGGGCTGGTTCAATGAAGAGGAATCAGCCCCTCCCAGTTCTCGTCGTCTCCCCAGGTTCTTCTTCCTACCTGCCCTGTGATGCCCTCCCCCATGTCCCCAAGCACCCAGGCGAAGAGTCGCCACCGCCACCGACAGCTGTGAAGTAAAAGTGATGTGTTCCTCATAACGGGCCAAATTTGCCAAAGATTAATTTATAAATCAGAGCAGGTTTGAAGTTTCCTTCTAAAAGCAGCTCTCATGCATGTTCTGGTCGAGCTCAGGAGTGAAAGGAAAAGAGATGGCCAAACAGACATCCGGCCCAGAATATGCTGCACCCCATCATGGTGTGTCATCCAAAGTGGGTCTTGGTGACGGTGGCACTACGGGGGCTCTCCTTTAGGCCAGTGATTCCCAAAGGGACTTCCATGGACCAGGGCCGGAAGAGCTGCATCCGTATCACCTGAATACACCCTCCCCATGCCACAGACCTATTCCACTAGGTTTCCTGGGGCTTGAGCCCAGGACACCTGCACTTTCCACCAGCTCCCCTCCTCCATCCTGATGTTAAGAACCTCATTTCTCTCCCCCCAGAGCCCACCACAAAGTTTACCTGCTGTGTGTCCAGTAGTCTGATGCTGATTTGCCAACGACTACTCTTGAAAGTCATACGATAATTTAGCTCATAGTTAAGTATTTGTGACTAATGATGGCAGAATGTGGCACTTTCCCAGGGCTTTTTGCATTTCTAATTCCTCAAAGTGTGAAAAGCTCAGTCAGACCCCAAAGATGTGAGTCAGAGGCTGATGTCTGTAGGCATGTCAGAGTCAGGTCGGGCCAATGCTTGGGCTGAGAGGAATGTATTCTCAGTGCCCTTCAAATCGCACTTCTCAGGTAGCCAGTCGCATATGGCATCTACGCCGGGACTGGCTCCAGTTAAAGCTGTCCTCACGAGCAGCCTGTGGGAATCATTTCTTAGTTCATTTCTTTGTTCATATGATTGATTGTGCACAAGTGCCGCTTGTTTTTATTTCCCTTTCATTTTAATGTGTGATTGACATCTTTGAACACTGTGGACCTGGCAGCACCAGGGCTTCCTGTTTCTGGTATACAGCGTAAGGCTGCAAGCTGTTTCCCCCATGCCCACCTGACTGCCACTCCAAGCTTCCCTTAGGACCCTGTCACCTCTGACCCCTGCACAGCACACAGCCAGCTGTGGACGTCAGAGAGAGCAGAGGCCGTGACTTTTGACACTCATGGCCTTGTCTAGAGTGTCCTGCCTTGCTATTTTCCCATGTCCTGTTGCCTCACTACCCCTTTGGGGTCACAGGGAAGCTGGCAAGAGAGAGAGAGACTGAGAGAGCGAGAGTGCAAGAG
This sequence comes from Rhinolophus ferrumequinum, assembly GCF_004115265.2. Lineage (NCBI taxonomy): Eukaryota > Metazoa > Chordata > Mammalia > Chiroptera > Rhinolophidae > Rhinolophus > Rhinolophus ferrumequinum. Next base: position 46,857,305 of record NC_046284.1, read on the forward strand.
AGACAGCGAGAGAGAGAGAGAGAGAGAGAGAGAGAGAGAGAGAGAGAGAGAGAGAGAGAGAGAGAACGATGCCTTTCTGCCTTCCTATCTCTGTGTTTGCATAAATGTGTGTATGCTTTCGTGCTTCTCTTTCTTCCTGATAAGGTGTGTGTATTCCCTGTCAGCAATTCTCAAACCGGGCCAGGAGGCCTTCCTTAACCCCTCCCAGAACTCCTTTGAGCTCCCTGGCACTGTTCCCATGGCTGGAGCGGGGTGGGGGTGGGGGGAGTGCTGCCCGGGGAGGAGTTGGCCTTATTTCTCTTCTTTCTTTCTGTTCTGGGAGTAGTGTGTCTCCTGCCCCCTCCTGCCACTGTCTCCCAGATGGGCTGCCTTCTCTCCCCCAGGAAGCCCCAGGTGGGGTCGGTGCTAGAGGGCCAGAGGCCCCTTGTCATTGCACAGCCCCTCTTCACAAGTCACAGAGTCCCACAGCAGAGGACCAAGGAGCGTCCTCCAGTGAGCCCCGCTGAGTCGCTCTGCTGTAAGGTAACCGAGACTCTCAGAGTGCCTCGTAATACAGTGTGAGAGCGCTGGGAGCCTCATCATGCTTACCCATCATGGGCCAAGAGCCCGAGTGCCTGAAAAGGCTGGTATATTACCGTGGTTTTGTTCTCCAGGGAGCCTGTACTACTTCAGATGTCACCCAAAGTGGCCCTGGCCTCCCACAGTCCCCTTGTCTGCTGGCCTCATGTCCCCGACAAGGCCCTCCTGGCTCTTGTCTTCCAAGTATTGCCAGTAGCCCCACGTCCTTCACATACCACCCAGAGTAACCTTGACAACTGCCAGAAAAAAAATAGCTTCGAATTTTGGCTCTTGGGACTGCTCCATAGAGCAGAGGAGCTGGGGAGAGGCCTGGGTAGTCTGGTGGAGGGCTGGTGCAGGCAAGCATGCAGCGGCCATGTTCCTGCCGCTTTCTTTCCCAGCCTCTCTCAGGGAAGGCTGAAGTGGGCGAGCATTCCCAGAGCGTGGGCCATGACGAGGGGGACTGTTTGCTCATCTGAAGATGCTTGCTGGTCTGGGAGGGCGAGATGAAACAAGAGTAAGATGAGGAGCTGGCCATAGAAGGGAGGCCAAGACGTTCGTAGGTAGAAGTGACCCCTGCACTAAACATAGACTCCCTTCTCAGAAGGAAGGAACTAGCAACTCAAAGAACAAACACATGTGCCTCCTTCTCTTGACAAACCCCAGGGGTTAAGGAAGGAAATGGGAGTCCGGGACCCTGGCACTATCAGCCACAATGTCAGAGGAGCGTTACGTCCCAGAGCAACTCTAAGCTTTGTGGCTGCTGTGTTACCCCCATCTGGACAGGCAAGGGCCAAAGGGCAGGGCGGGAGAAAAAAAGCACTCCCAATTCAGAAGAAGGAGCTGATGGCCAACGGGGCCAGTAGCATGGTCCTCCCAAAGCCCAGACTGCCCTCCCAAGCACCCCTAAGCCCTAGGTTTTCTCCTGAAGCACACATTTCACTGAGATTTAACCAGTAGGGAGACTTCTGAGGTTGCCACAGGCCCAGGGTATTCTGGAAGGAAGCACGATTTTTGACTTGTACTACCAGTTTGTTTGTTTTTGACTTTCCTAAAATGTACCTTGCACTTTGAATAGGCATTTCAGCAACTTTGAATTCAACTCAGTTGAACTGGACTGAATTGAATAATGACAACCAGTGTGGGGAGCAGGGAGGAAGTGATTCCATTTATGGGGGTTACTTTTACAATCACTTTTTCAGGAATATCTATTTCATATTTGTGGATGGGCAATGGGGAGGGTTGGAAATGAGAAAGGAGAGGGCTTGGAAAAATTATGGAGGTAAATTTTCCCAGCTGCAAGACATAAGGGGAAGGGAGACAGGCATAAATATTGACACAAGGTTCATGCAGTTGAAGGTCCCCGGAGCTAAACTGCATTCGTGGATCACATTGCCAATTCTTCTAGTCGTGCTGAGACGCCGGGACAAACTGCCCATAGTTAGCCTCCAAAGTTGGGGTGACAAAGCTGATTTGACAAGAACACTTTTTTCACTTCTCTGAATGAGGGTGAGTGGGGTAGAATGCCTGGTCCAAATGGGGTTTGGTTCTGCCTGTCATCCCTGGTGTCACTCAGAGATTGTTTGTGAAGCTCACATGGGACCCTATCCGGGACGGAGCTGAAAGGCACAATTCATTGCTCCTGCCATCACTCAGTGCCAGGGTTTGGCCCAAATCGGGTGCTACAGCTGCTTTTCCCAGAGAGTGTGTCCATCTCCGCCAGGATTCTCCTTGGGCTCCCTCCCACCATCGCCTTCTGCATCTGTGTCCGCAATCTCCTCCCCATTCTCCTGCCCCCCAAAGTTGGGGTTCTGGGCCTTGGTCACGCAGGGACACTCACATGACCCACAGAGGACAAGGCACTTTCTCTGTCACAGTCTTTCCTTCTTGCTTCCTTCCTTCTGGACTTTGGGGATTTTCCACAAAGCCAAAGTTACGATGTAAGTGGCAGCAGTCTTCCCGTCTATAGTCTTCCACACTGGAGTGGAACCAGAGGGGAAGAGAGAAGATAAGAGAGAATCAAGGACAAACTAAACGATGGCGTTTCAGCCTCCTTATTCCCCCAGCCTCTTCAGAAAAAGGGACAAGTAAGTAATTAGAAGTAGACAGAGCTTCAGCCAGAAGGGGGCCTCCATGGAGGAGTAAGTAGGGAGGGCTGTTTCGCAGCCATCCCGTATCCCATTAACTGTGCTAACGCTCCCATGCTCAATATCCTTTTGGATTTCCTTTTCCAGTGCCTAACCCAGTGATTGCTTTCTGGCTTGTCCCACACCTCTCACATCGTGTCTTTTTCCGCTTCTCCTGACACTAGATCCTGTGTTTTGCTGTCAACGGTACTGAATCTTTGGGTAGAACATTCCCTGTAGAAAATAAGGAAGACTTGCCTATAAATAGTTTCCTTTGGGCTGCATGGTACACAGTGCTTCGAGTGTGACAAAGAGGGAAGTAAGATGTTCCCCCTCATTGCCACCCTCTATCTACCGCACCCACCCGAGGCTGCTCCCCCCACCCTTTGGCAGCGGGCTGAGATCCTACCCACGGGTTCAGTGGTCCTGACTGCCCAGTATCCGTCCCACTGTCCCATGGGAACCCGAAGCAGGAAGGGCTCTTGTCTAGAGAGTCTGGCTTTTGAAGTGGAACAGACCAGTGGGAATGCTGAGACACTTCTTCCAGCTCCAAGGGGACAAGTGGGCTGCCATGGCCTCCTGAAATGGAGGAAGTAGTCCTGGTCCTCATTATGCCACCCTCCATCTAGAAGGTCGCCCCTGAGAGAGGAAGAGATAGCTGTGTCTGTGTTATTGCTGAATCCCGGAGCCGTAGGGCTAGATCTGAGAGCCAGCAAAGGACCTGGCTCATCAGCTGGGCGCTCTTGCTGTGCTGGCTCTGGGACCAGCCTACCTTGTAAATGGAGGATGGGACATAGGGAGTTTGGACACATTTACACAAGGTTGCCAGGCTGTTGAATTCCTAGGCCACTGTTTTCTGCCTGGGGCTCACCTCAAAGTCCACAAGACATAAAGATGCTGAGAGCCTCATGGATCAGCACTTGACTCAGAAAAGTTAGATCAGATCATAGATATCTCGTACAGGACTCACTGCACGGTTTGACGCAGCTATTCCAGGCAGAGGAATTTTCTCGTGCACTGAGGGTTCAGCAGAAAAAAACCTTTTGGGTTCTTCCTTCTTGTCTCCTCCTCCTACCTTCCCTTATTTGAAAATCTTTCTACGGGGACATCTGTGTCCATTGTCTTACCCTAAGCAAGCCCTGGGATCCTGGGACCCAACCCGTTTGACGAGGGAGGACCCCAAGAAGTGATCACTTCTCACTTGGCTGGCGGCTGGCAAAGCAGAAGTGTAGAGCGAATGCAAGATTGCCAGAGTGTGGGCTGAGCCTGGGGCATCCCCTCAAAGTTGTTGTTTTCAACTAAACCCCTGACATGAGCTTGTTTTCTTGTTGTTGGCTTCATTCTCTTCAAAGCTGAGCACAGCAGGAATGGGGCAGGGGGAAGAATTCGTTAAGGTGCCAGTTACTGGGCCCTAGGAACAGGAGATCTGACTGGACTGCCAAGACTCTGGCCTTATTTGGGATACCCTGTACCCCAGGATGATGGACTCCATTTTGCAAGCCACCCGGTCGCATTAATGTTTCCCATTCCCTAGACAGAGTGCTTTCTTTGAGGCCTGCATGGCTGCCTTTCAAATGATGTGGGTGCGCACAGCCCTCTTATGGAAAAATTGGACTCTGGATATTCTTTCTGTGCCCCGATGCTGCTTGCCCTTCCTGTGAGTGTCAGAAAAGCCCGCTACACTCATGGAACTCAGAGGCGGCCTCTGGACCTCTCTCTAATAGTAGTTAGTGCTGCAGGCGTCCCACAGGTCCTTCTGCCCTTCACCCTGTTTTGCCTCCTCGCCACTTTCCTGGCACCTCCAACCCATCCCCCAACTGCCTGGACTCACTCATTTAACAAACCTTCTCCCTGCCCCACGAGGACTAGAAAGTATATTAGTTACGAGCTTGGTCTCGGTCAGGAAGACGTGGGCTGCACTCCCGGTTCTACAATTTCTTAGCTGCGCCACCTTGGGCAAGATAGCCTCTCAGACCCTCGGTTTCTTCCTCTGTGAAGTGATGGTGACAGCGCCTACATGCAGGGTTTGTGGCGCAGCCAGCACAGCCGATGGTGCTCGGTTAATGGTCGCTATTATTGTCAGCGAGTCTCAAACTCAGCTTATTTTATAGTATAATTAACATACAGTTCAAACACAGCCTAGCTAGCAAACTTAACCTCTTGTCTTTTCCCTCCCCAAACTACCTGGATATCTCTACCTCTGTGTCCATGTAAAGGAGGCCCCCCTGAAGGAGCTAATTTTTCTTCGGTCCTATGCCCTGTTTTCCTGCTGGTGGTTTGTTTTTTTTGTTTTTCCCCCTGCCAACCCATTTATTTATCTCTCCCTTTTTCTTTTCATCATCTCCCTCGGAATCTCAGGGTGGGTAGCAATAGTTAGTTTAGGAAATATTTACAAGCCAGTGAAAGGTCAACTCAGAGACTCTTCCTGAACCAAGAAAGCTCTATGTGGTACCGAGGGCACACTAATATATCAGGAGATTCCAATATCAACTAAGCTCCTGATTAAAGGTTTTCTTTTTTCTCAGCTAATGTGTTTGATGGCCTGTAAATATAGTCTGCACTTTGTTCTGTGTAGTACACAGGGGTCTTAGTGCAAACACCAATGTTCAGGCAGCTTGGGACCAAAACATAACCTAATGTTCTGAAATTGGGATTGTCTCCCACCTAAACGGGGATAAAGAAAAACACCACCCTGGCCTAGTACAGAACGTTTGCTTGGATAGTTCTATTTGTCATCCCTTCGCAAACAGAATGGCCCTTGTGCACGCATTACCACCAGTGGGGTCCAATGGGAGCCCCACGTCAAAGTGAAAAATGTTGGCTGTCCGGTGGCATAACTGCACTGGCAGCCTAGAGAACGTCAAGGCCTTCAGACTGGGCTTAGCCGGGGCCTTGGCCAGGGCATCAGTGCCAGGCACCTGGTTAGGAGAAATATCCTGAAGCAAATAATTACCTTCTGTGCTGATAAGAGAGCCACAGTACTTTTCCAACAGCAAGATTGCATTAAGGGATTTCTTTGGACCACAGCCTGAATCACAAACCGACTCACGGGTACTGGCCTTAACTTCAACCAAACTACTGTATATGTGGCTGAACCCAGTGTCTCCTTACGGCCCTGACTTGGTGTAACTAGTACTCGGAGTTGCATCACCTGTCCCTTGTTGTGCCCGGGTTGCTCCTTCTGGCTGCAATTCTGCGTCTGTCCACCAGGTGGCCTCACATAGGAAGGAGCCAGAGAAAAGGTCCTCAAGCCTCTGATTTTTTTTTTTTTTTAGGCTTGTGGCTGAAAAGAATGAAAACATGTTTTGATGGAAATATGTGTGTGTGTGTGTGCGCGCGCGTGTGTGTGTATACATATGAGGACAAGGACAAGGAGATGAGCGTTGCCTACTAAGAGTTATATATATATATATATATATATATATATATATATATATATATATATATATATACATGAGGCAGCGCTCATCTCCTTGTCCTTGTGACATGGAAATCTGTTTGTGTCTGAAGTACCCTCTAACCTTATGTATTCCTGGACCCAACACGGGGTAGGTGTTTTCCTGGGATGGTTTGGTTTGCAGTGCTGTTGTCTTTTGCTGTTTATAGGAAAGTAACAAAATCTTGTCTTTAAAAATAGGTACATGAGATCCTGGATAATGTTGAACGTGTGTTCTTTGCAGAGTAGGGTAGGGAGACCCAAGAGAAAAGGGCTGGCATCTTGTGGTCACTGCAGGGCTCACGGCCCTCCCGTCTCCTCCCCGCCTCCTCTGTCACCCACCTGGGCCCCTGCTGCTCCCTGTATGTGTTTCCCCGCTCACCCGAGCTCCGGACACTCTCTCCCCCACGCATGTACATTGGCATGCACAGAATATCTCAGACCCGTGCACACATCCTGTACGTGTCACAGATCTGCGCGTGTGTCAGTACACAGACACGCGCATCCAAAGGAGGAGCTGAGTGGATAGGTGCTGGGGTCAGAGTGAGCCAGCGGGCCAGCTGACTGGGTCTGGGGACATGCGGGTGACAAAGTATGCGTGCAGGAGGGAGGCTGAGAAGGCAGGCGGTGGGAATAAGACCGGGCTCCTGGTGGTGAGGGTGGGTGTCCAGGGAGTGTGGCGTGTGTTAGCATTGCAAAACCATGGGGGTATGCTGGCTGAGCCCTGAAGAGGAGCTTTTAAAACCGGCGCTGCCCTCTACTGCACACTTTCTTCCTCCTGTTATGGCATTTGTATTTATTTCTCTAAGAAATCAGCTCCAGTTTGGTTTTCACCAATCTCCAGAACCCTCTTCGGAGATGCCAGTTGGCACAAGAAAGTGCTGAACTGTTTACAGTCCCAGCCTCAGGTTCAGGGAGGGGATGTGGTTTCACTGGGCCACAAAGCCCAGTATGAGGCTCATTTGCATGGCCCCTGACGCCATGTGACGCAACCGGCTCCTCCTATATAATGAAGCAGGAGCCGAAATATCTCTGAGTCTGGGTTGGACTAGCGGCCGTGGAGTTTGTGACACATTAGGTGACACCCCTCGAGTTACTTCCCTTCAAGTCCGGCGTGCTTGCCTAGCTTTGGGTCCGTTCGGCAGCCTTCGCCCCTTCCTAACCCCAGGGCCGGACGCGCACAGCCCAGCCCGGCGCAGCGCTTCAGCATTCCCGCCCGCCCAGCCCGGCCAGAGCTCCCTGGCAGCCCAGCTATGAACACCGAAATGTATCAGACCCCCATGGAGGTGGCGGTCTATCAGCTGCACAATTTCAACATCTCCTTCTTCTCTTCCCTGCTTGGAGGGGATGTGGTTTCCGTTAAGCTGGATAACAGGTAAACACTGGCCGCAGCTTCAGAGCGAGCGCCGGCGGGGGATGAGCTGCTAGCAGGATCTCAGAGCGAGCCGCGCGCCGCCGGTCCCGGTTCCCCGCTGTGCAGCATCCTGGGAAGGGGCGGGGGTAGGGGACGCAGGGAGGGGCGGTCACCGCCGCGCTGGGATCCGCGGTCGGAGCGTCCCTGCGGCCGCTGCGCCGTGAGAACGAGCAGCTGCAGCCCGAGGCGGAGGCGGAGGCAGAGGGGCGGCGGACCGGGCTGGGCAGGGGGCTGGGCGCCGCTGGGGAGCAGGCCTGAAGCTTCCAAGCCGAGAGGGAATTCCTAGCTAGCTTCGGAGCTTGGTAGGTTTGCCCAGGACCTTCTGGGCCAGCGCTGCAACGGGCCGGCGGCGGGGGCCTCCCTGGGCCGCGAGCCCCCATTGTTTGCCTGTCGCCCGGGCTGTCGAGCAGGCCTCGCCGGCCCCGGCGCCCCGGGACCCGCGCGCTGCTGCACGCCCAGCTCTGGGCGGTGGCGGCGCGGAGCCAGCCCGGGTGGGGAGGTGCAGCTTCCTGCTGGGGCCAGGAAGGGACCTGGGGACTAGGTGCCCGGAACTGCGGGCCACGGAGGCGGAGGAGAGGAAGAGCTGGGGGCAGATGGAGGACTTTGGCCACAGCTGCCAGGTACTCAGAGTGGAATGCAGTGGGTAACCGGGTCGCTTTGCTTTTTGTCTTGGCAGTGCCTCCGGAGCCAGCGTGGTGGCCATAGACAACAAGATTGAGCAGGCCATGGTGAGTGGCATCACTGCGTCATTCCCATCCCCAGACCTGGCTGCTGCTTATGTATTTCAGGGCAGGACTGAGAGGGTGCATGGAAAAGCCCATAGCCATGCTTTTCACCCAAGAGCCTGCTTCCTGTCCCCCAGAGGCCTTGAGTAGAGTCCCATCAGAGTGGCACCTCTGAGGGCATTTCCAGTTTACTCTCGCTTGGCTCCTTCCTTTCAGCCCTCCCTTGCCCATCCCCGGACTTGGTAGCAGCCTCTGGCTCCCTCCCAGGCCTCTTTTCAGGGCAGTGTGCTCAGACACTTGCATTTGTCTGCATCTCACATTTGGCAGGGGCCAGAGCTCATTGGATGCAGCCGCACTGCAGTGCTTCTGCAGAGCCTGGGCTGGGGTCAGGAGTTGGGAGAGAACAGGAAACAAAGCACCCCACCCCTCCTGGTCTCCTCACCAGGTGGAGGGCATGTTCTACCCAGCATCCATCATGGCTGCAAGGGGTTAAGGCATCCAGCAGTTAGCAACCACTTAATTGTGCCCTGGAGCCTAATGGCACAGTTCCCCTCCCCCAGGGCAGTCATCAAATTCTGAGAGGATGCAGCGATCCAGTACCTCCCCCAGGGCCTTGTCGTGCCAGGCTGCAGGACAGCTGCAACTCAGTGTGCTGGGTCATGTGGAGAGGAGGAGACTCCAAAATGGCCAATTATTGTCTCGGTGAAGATGTGTAAAGCAGACAAACAGCGTGGGGGCATGGGGTGCATTGCAGGTCCTCCCTGGGATCTGGGCCAGCAGCAGGACTTTACGTGGGGATATAGCCAGCCACCAGCAACCAGCAGCAGTCTCACCCAGAAAGTTCCTAAGCGGCCAGCTTTGGAAGTGATAAGCAATTTGCAAGGAAGGTCCTGTGTAGCTCAAAAGCTGGGTCTCCCAACTCAGGCGGGGCTTTGATCGTTCAGCCCTCCTGAGCGAGACAGGGGTGCAGGACGACTGGGGCTGCAGGGCCCGCATGCTGAGGGGCTGCTGAGGGAAAGCTGGGGGTCGGTGGCATGAGGGACAGCGCAGGCACCTGGACGGGGAGGTGAAAGGGCTGCGGAGGTACCCTGCCGGCTCACGAATGTCTTCGTTGTGATTTCTTCTGACAGGATCTGGTGAAGAATCATCTGATGTACGCTGTGAGAGAGGAGGTGGAGATCCTGAAGGAGCAGATCCGAGAGCTGGTGGAGAAGAACTCCCAGCTGGAGCGTGAGAACACCCTCCTGAAGACCCTGGCGAGCCCAGAGCAGCTGGAGAAGTTCCAGTCCCGGCTGAGCCCTGAAGAGCCGGCTCCCGAAACCCCACAATCGCCTGAGGCCCCTGGTGGTTCTGCGGTGTAAGTGGCTCTGTCCTCAGGGTGGGCAGAGCCACTAAACTTGTTCTACCTAGTTCTTTCCAGTTTGTTTTTGGCTCCCCAAGCGTCATCTCACGTGGAGAACTTTACACCTAGCATAGCTGGTGCCAAGAGATGTCCCAAGGACATGGCCACCTGGGTCCACTCCAGTGACAGACCCCTGACAAAGAGCAGGTCTTTGAAGGCTGAGTTGCATGGGGCTTCGTCACCCCAAGCCAGTGAGCCTCTAATGCCACCGCGCCCTGGGGGCTCCCAGGGCCCAGGCAACTTAGCTGCTACTGGCAAAGGAGAAAGGTAGTTTGAGATGTGATGCCAGTTTGCTCCAGAAAGCATAAGGGGTTCTGCTTTTCATTTCCATGGACATCTTCAACAGCTTCACCTAACAACTGTTCCTATGAAGAAGCCACTTGTGTTTTAAGCAGAGGCAACCTCTCTCGTCTCCCCTGCCTCACCAAGGCAGTGCCACAGATGGGAGAGATTGAGCCAAGTCAGCCTTCTGTTGATTCATATGGTATAATGCATGGCTTTGTGCACAGCCCAGTGTGGGATTACGGCTTTGGGATGACTGCTTACAAAGTTCTGTTTGGTTAGTAATGGCATAGGTTTTCTATATAGCCATACATGCGTATATATACCCATAGGGCTAGATCTATATCTTAGTGTAGCGATGTATTCATATACACATACACCTACATGTTGAAGGGCCTAACCAGCTTTGGGAGTATTGACCGGTCCCTTATCTCTTAAGGCTAATTCTTTGACTGTGTTTGTTTACCAAATTGATCCAGTTTGTCCTCTAGGTTAGGTAAGACTAAGAGTAAAGGCAAGGAGGGGCCCAGCCTCTGAATGCAGCCGCGGATGCCTTGCTGCTGCAGCCCTTGCCCCACCTGCCCCCTGAAAACACGTGATGTCCTCTTTTGAATGCCAAACCCACCATTCACTGGTGCTGACTACATAGAATGGGGTTGAGAGATCAGCTGGGACTTCACATTGTCATTCGAAAACTTTATTTTTAAAATGTTTGTGAAAAACTTTCGAGTGAAGAGAACGATTGGCTTCCTGGTATCCTTTTGTGGACACGGGAAGGACAAGAGAATGGCTTTGACCCGACGGTGCCTGGGTGATGTGCTCAGGGAGCTTGTCTGAGAGGGGTTCTGAGGCAGTGAACACTTTCCACTTTCTGACACCTTATCCTGACGTATGTCTCCAGGATTTGGATTTGGATTTTTCAATTGTAGCTTGAAGTTTCAATAAACTTTGCTCTTTTTTTTTTTTTTCTAAAAATAAACCTGGTGTCTGACTGAGTATAAATGGAGTGGGTGGTAAGGGCCCCTTGCATGGTTGGGAGCACTGTTTCCTGACTCACTGACCACTCGGCAGCACCCCCTCAGGGGCAGGCCTGCGCCACCTCCCTGATCTTCTGTAACCGTCAGAGTACCCCCATTTGTATGAGTGAGGAAACAGAGTCAGTTTAAGTGACTTGTCCAACGTCACACAGCTATTAGGGCAAATTGGACTCAACCCTACATCCATCTCTCTCTGTCCTACCCCTGCTTTCATATGACGTGTTCAAAGTGAGTGGCAAAGTGACTTATAACACACAACCTCAGCTTGAGGGGCTGACATGGGAGGAAGGCTACCCCACGAAGTCCCAAAAGAAAAGGGCAGGGTATATGTGTGAGGGAGCAAGAAGAGAAGAAGCAAGTAAGCACGAGTCGGCCTCTTTCTGCTTCGAAAACCATCATTGGGATCACTTAGTACACTTGCCTTAATACCAATCAATCCACACGAGACCCTCAACCTTGGCAAAGGATTAAAAGGACCTTAGTGAGAAAAGGGCGCAAAGTGTATGCGGTGGCCAAAACCCCATCTCTTTCCTCCGAGGAAAGTTGCTCTCAGTCCCTGCTGTTCCACTTGTCACTGCTGGAAGTTCGCTCACAAAACCCAGCAGTCGCGTGGGCAAGACCAAGTCTAAGGGTCCTGACTTCAGCTTCCTTTCTCTGCCTCTCTTTGGTGTTCGTCCTCACCCATCACCCTTTCAAAGCCCCATGTCCTCTGGCAGCCGGAGTCCTGCCATTTCTCTCCTTGGCTGTCAATGAGCATTCGGTGTCTACCACACCCTAACCCGGAGCCACCCTGGACCCTGAGCTGTGTCCTAGGCCCACTGTGTTCCCAGTGGAGGCTATCATACCTGTTCGATCTCAGCTTCCCATAGAATATATAACTATTCTTTTGCCCCTTGCAATTGAACAGAACACCTGGACTTTCCTGAACCACAAACCTCAGATACCAGGGGGTCTTGGCGCCATCCTTTGCGCCAATAATGGCCTTAATATGTTCAAAATGTCATGCTTCCTCTACTGTAAAGCTCATACTTGTTGGCCTGTTCTTTTCTAATCACCAAAACTCTTCTTCAGAGTGTTGCAAACCCCTGGTTGGTGGCCTCTCAAATCCCAATTTCCCACCCACTCCCAACCTCCCTTCTCATGATGCCAAGTTCATTGTCTACACCTGCCAATTTGGTCATGGTGTCCAGATTTCACAGCTACTGAACAGATGCCAACTTTGGACCAGTCAGCCAGCCCTGACGTGGACGGGCTGTCCTCAGTCCCCACTTAACTCCCAAACACTCCCCCTTTCAAGATGAGCTGAGGGAGTTTTTGAGTCTTCAGCTCCTCTATAGACTCCCCACATGTGATTTGGAGCCAAACAAGAGCTAACAGATGCAAAAAGGAAACTCAGAAGATGGCCCAGCAAACACACAGCCCTCTCTGGTGATCCACGCCTTCCCTACAAGAAAGGGGAAAAGACTTGCCCACAGTCACATAGTGGGAAAGAGAGAACAGCTTTGTTTCCTAGGCAACCCCAACTAAACAGAGACAAACACTGCCACTGCGGTGGCCACAGCGGTTGCTAGACCAGATAAGAGGAACTTCTGTGGCTGTTTGTTAGTCACATAAAGGAACAGCTCGTTGTTGTCATCCCACAGAAAAACAACTAGGGGTGGGGAAAGGCAGAAGAACACATTGCTCCTGGAAAGATCTTCGCGGGCTTTAGGTTTCTGGACTTGGCTGGTCCAGCTGGAGCTGGAACAAGGAAAAGAAAAAGAGAAACAGCAGCAATAATGCTCCCTCTCCCTGTCCCCGCCTATTTATTATCTCATCTGATCCTCACAGCAGCTCCCCCCCCCCCCGCACGCCGCATGTTGACAGGAATCACAAGGGCACACCTCCACGTCCCCCCTCATGAATACAGAACATTCTGTTTCCTGCCCTTAGAAAAAGAGGCAGTTATGATTTACCTCCATTTGATAGACAAGAAAACTAAGAGCCAGAGAGCTCAGTGCTACTCCCACAGCGCCCACGTATCCCATGGTGCAGCGGTTCCCAGCCTGTGTGAGACCACAAGGGCCCACTTTAAATATGAAAAAATATCGTCAGACCTCCCCTAACCCGATAGTAGCTGAACTTTTAGCATTCACTGCCAGAGAACACGTAATGACAAACTGACTGAGTTCGGTGGGCGCTTTTAAAGGAATGTAGTGTGTTTGCCACAAAAGCACACAGGTGAATTTGAAAAGTAGAACAGAAATGTGGGCGGTACATGATTCACAGACAAGGACTGCTGGGGTGCAAGGCTCTCAGGCTGGGAACTGTCACCAGGGAAGGTGCTCCCTACTGCGCTCTGGAAGGAACCCAGAGAGTGAGCAGGTGAGGAAGCAGGGCCATTGGAACTTGGTGTGTAGGGAGAAGGACTCTAGAAAGACCATAGGAAAGAAGGTGCACAACCCACTGTCCCTTAGGGTGTTTTGAAATTGTCCCAACATCATCCTACTTATCCTGGAAAAATCTTGCTTTCAAATCTCCCCTCCTCTCCTCCTTGTAAGTTAGGAATTAATGGACACAATCAGAGCTTTGTGGACAGCCCAGTTCTTCAGGTTGTCTCATGCAGAGAAGCTCATTGGAACTAAAATACTTAACACTTAACCACGTCCCCTAGATCTCACAAGGTTTGACAGAGAACTCCATCAGTGAGCTATTCCAAACAAAAGTGGCTTCCAGGGAGGAGCTGGCTGGAAGGGGCCATCATAACAATAATTAATAATAATAGCTAACACTTACATGGCACTTGGTGTCAGAGACTGTTCTAAACCCTTTTATGTCTATTGATTCTTTTCATCTTCTCCACAAACCCATGAGGATGTGCCATTAAGATCCCCATTTTACAGATGAGAAAATGAAAACACTAAGGCACAGAGAAGTGAAGCAACTTGCCCAAGTCATGCAGCTAGTGAATGGCAGAGCCGGGACTTGGGGGGTCGGGGGGAGAAAATTCATTCAGAAAAAGGATGGAGAATCCCAACAGTTTTCATGATTCCCCTGTGTAACCAGAAGTGTTCCAGGGGTGGGGAGGGGAGGGTGGAAAGGAGACCACCCCAAACTAGCAGAAGGGCTAACATAAGATTTAAAATGGCCAATGAGCCTGGAGAGATGGAAGTAAACAAGGAAGGAAGAAAGGGGAAGAATGGGAGGCTGACTTGGCTGGCTCCCAGCCAAATGAAGTGAGTGAGATAGGATCTAATAAGTCTGAAGGAGCCACAGTAGGCTTCTGAGCAGGGAAATGATGTGATGCCAACGATATTTGCAGAAGATGGGTCCTGGCAGCTGTAGAGGATGGAGCAGAGAAAGGCTAGCTGAAGGCAGGCCAGCTGTTGCTGTATTCCAGGTGTGAGGAGATGAGAGCCAGCCGGGACAGGGAGAGCGGTCGTGGAAAGGAGACAAAGGGACAAAGCCAAAAGGACACCGAAAGGCAGTATTTCTCCGAGTGTGGTCTGTGTCCGTCTGTATCAGGTTTGTTGGGAAGTTTGTTTAAATGCATATTCCAGGCCCCAGTCCCAGACTAGAGGGGAGTGGCACTCAGGCAAGCTTCCCTGGCGATGCTGGAGTATACGAAAGTTTGAGGAACTTCCACTACGTGAAAAATCAGCATGACCTGGTAACAAAGTGAGCTGGGGAGGAGAAAGCAAAGTATCCATGAGTTGAGGATGACTTGAAAGTTCTTTTTATGTGTGTCTTTTTTTAATTGTGGTCAAAAAATGTTTCATCTTAACCATTTTTAAGTGTACAGTCCAGTAGCATTGAGTACATTCACACTGTTGTACAACTATCACCACCATCCATCTCCAGAACTTTTTCATCTTCCCAAACTGAAACGCTGCCCCCATTAAACACCACCTCCCCATTCCCACCTCCCCCCAGCCTCTGGGGCCGTGAAAGGTTGAGTCTGGAGGATTGGGAGAATACAGAAGTACTGAAGGAACCAGATGTAGAAAAAGGCTGCAGATTTTCAGAAAAGAAAATGAATTCCAATTTTGATTTCCATCTGAGCTAAGCATATTTACATAAGCACATTTACATATTTATCTCCGAACCAGCTGCAGAAAGAAGTGTGAAGTCCAGGGCTAGAGCACCAGATGCTGTAGTGCCTGCCTGTCAAAGGAGCTGAAGTGACGTGAGAAGACATGGGCCCCAGAAAGTGTGTGTAGAGGAGGCCGAGCAGCCGGCCCGGAGCTTGAGCCTCATGAGGCCGCCCACAGTAAGGCAATTTGAAGGAAGAGGAAAGGCCAGCTGCGGAGGTGTCAGAGACAGACATTGGAAAATCCTAGCTGATGATTGTGACCTCCTCTCCATTTTTATCTTTTTGTCTATTCTTTTTGTCATTTCCTCTTCCTAGTCCTTACCCCAAGCCCCACCGGTGTATAAAATTAAACTGGTCCCTGAAGGTCACTTTGAGGAAGGCTGAGGCAGCTGAGGCGTTCTAGGAAGAGGGGTCAGGAGCCGTGGGGCGTGGTCCTTGTCCTTGGCTAACAAGCTATATGACCTTGGGTAAGTCATCAGTGTCTCTAGACCTGAGCGTTCCAATTTGCAAAATAAAGCGGTTACCTAGGATCATTTCTAAGCCAGGTGCTTAGTAAGTACCCAGGCCTGGAAGAGCCCTGCACCTGTGAGCCTTATACACATTATCTCTTTGCTGGAGCCCTCAGTTTCCCTTCTAGCCCCCAGATTCTATTTATCCTCATATCAAGGTCTTATCAAGTTGCTGAAGAAACAGCCACTTTTAAAGACCAACACATGGCTGAGCGCCACAACACCTCATTTAATTTCATAGAGGAAGGAATCACCTACAGCCTTATTTCCCAGCCTTTATCATTTCGTGACCCACTTCTGGTTGCAGAGGGAACAGACTCGCCTTTGAAAGACTTGAGACTGATGCATATAAATGGAGAGGGAAGGAAAGGAATGAAAAAGAGCTGACTCGGAGGGAGTGGTCAGGGGAAGACAAGAACTAGAAGAGGAGGAACATGAGCAGAAAAGACAGCCCCAGCCCAGTGGACTTTCCTCAGCTGGCTCCTCCGCTGTTTTGTTGTTCTACTGGTGAACTTCCAGTTGCTACGACCTAAGAGAAAACAGGACAAATTCTCCACCACAGACTGCTCCATGGGTCCTGAACTGTCCCACACATCCCTGCTTTGCTGTCCATTGCAATACAGAACTCAGTCATTCAGGTGCAAAACTAACCTAACTATCGTGCAGAAGCATCTTCAGGCACAAATGATACCGTATTCCAGGGAGTTAAGTCACACTTGGGATCAGAGAACAGAGTAATATGCCATTAGGGCCGAATAGGGCTCTTGAAATTAACTGTCCCAGTCTCTTCACTGAAGCTTATAGAGAGAAACAGGCTTGTCCTAGCCACTATGTTACACATGAGCCTCTTTCTCTAAGCCTCAGTGTCCCCATCTGTAAAACAAGAGCGGTGGTTTTTATCCTTGGTTGTGCGTTGGAACCACATGGAGATCATTTAATGCTGTACTGAGGCCTGAAGCCCACCCCCAGAAATGCTGACAAAATGGGTCTGGGCTTGTAACATGGGTATAGGCATTTTTAAGCTCCCTGGTTAATTCCCGGACGATCTGTGAAGACTGTCTCAACCTTGACATCCAGATACACTCATTCAACAAACATTGGCACCTACTGTGCGCCAGGCCCACTGCTAGGCACAGACCAGGTCAGACAGGGGTTCTGTGCTCCTGGAGCTCATTTTATGTTTCCAGAAGAGAGAGCTACTCATAGTAAGCTGCTCACAGTAGCAGGCCTGTTTACAGACAACTCTGCTCCTCTTTCTCCAAGCAGCTCTGTGATTCATGAAGGCGATAGGCCTGTCTCCTGCCTGACTCGTGTGTATGTCTCTCTGATTGATTGATTCTGATTGGAGGCAGAAGACAACAGGTGCTATGGATTAGCCTCCTCAAACTCTAAAGCGTGCTGTTGGGGATGGTGGATGGTATACAAATAATCCTAATTTTCATAATTTTCAGTCACCTTTGCGGGTTTCTCCTCCTTTAACTGCTGGAGTGCTTCTGGACTCAACTCTACCCCTCTCTACACTCTTTCTCTCTGATGGATTCCATCTATGCCAAGGCCTTGAGCAACATGAAATTTATATTTCCAGTCCTAAGCATTCCCCTGAGCTCTGGACTCAAATATTCAACTGTCTCCTCGACAGCTCCATTTGCGTGTTTCACAAGTACATCAGTATATACGTGATCAAAATCAAAGTCTTGACTCCCACCTCCGCCAGTGCACCTCACCTCAGTGGAAGGCACCATCACCTATCTACACAGCTGTTCAAACCAGAACCTTTGATTCCTCCCTCCCCGTTGGCTCCCACAGCCAATCCATTGCCCGGTGTGGTCCAACTCCAAGACACACCTCGAGTCCCTGCTTTAAAGCCCCATTGCCACTACCTGGTCTAAGCTACCCTCCTCTCTCACATGGAGACAAAGCCTCACTCCTTGGTCTCCCTGCTTGCACACTGGTCCTTGTCCAATTCCACACAGCAGCCAGACTGACTTTCTTAATGCAAAATCAGATCTTGGTGTTCCCATGCTTCAAGCTTATCAAAGGCTTATCACTGCACTTAGAATAAAGTCCAAACTCCTTCCTACAGCCTACAGATGCCTACGTGATCCGGCCTCTGATGACCTCTCCAGGCTTTTCGCACATCACACCCCCCCTTACCCAGCTCCAGCCCCACTGAGCTTCTTTCATTCCTTAAACACACCTCAGAGCCTTTGTGCATGTGGTTCCCTCAGTCCAGAATGCTCCCACCATTTTCATGGCCGATTGTTCCCATCCTTCAGCTGACTCCCTTCCTCTGAGAGGCTTTCAACCATACCGTTGTCTAAAGAAGTTTCCCCCATTACTGTTTCTCTCCTTGCACTTATCCCAGATTGTAAACACCAGTTCACATATTTTTGTTTGTTGTGTCTGCCTCATTGCACCAGAAGCTCCCGAAGAGCAGGACGCTACCTGTTCTCCTCACCACTATATCCTCAGAGCTGAACACAGTACCTGTCACAAGCTGATCAGGAAATAAATGCACGCAAGTTTCAGATGTGGTGGAAGAAATTTTGGGGATGGGTACGAGGGGAGAGCTTTCCCAGTCTTTCAAATCACACAAGTAAACTGGCCTGTTAATTATGTCAGTTACGAAAGCAACAAACTGTTTATTCTTTCAACAGTTTTTAATTGAGCCTGTTCTATTTGTCAGGCACCAGGCGAGGCATGGAGGATACTGTGGCAAATCTGAGGTGTGGCGCAGGTTCTCATGGGCTTTACTGTGAAGGGAAACTGCAGACAGCCTAGAGGCATTCCCATGGTGCTTTCCTAGGGAAATTCCAATCAAAGAAGGCAGTATAGGGTTGATAGGGTGACTCTATAAAGTCACCAGACACCCAAACTTCTTCCAAGTTGCTGATCCACCATATTTAGCATGTTGCCTCATTGTCCATGACGGTTGCTTAAGCTCCAGCCATTGCATCCACAATCCAGACAGCAGAAAGGAGGAAGGGGAAGAAACATCACTCCTTCTTTTTGAGGAAGCTTCCCATAAATACTGCACAACACTTCTGCTTACATCTCATTGGCTAGAATGTAGTCTGGTCACTCCTCCTAAGGGCAGCTTTCTTTAACTGGGTATATTGCTATTCCCAAACAAATTCAAGTTTCTGTTTTTAAGGAAGAGGAGAATGGATGTTGGAGTAAGTAACCAGCGTTTCTTCTTCAGGTATTTGGCTATATTGAGAGATGAGAAGAAGAAAAAAGGAAGAGGGCATAGAAAAGGCCATCATAAAAGGGTCTATGACCACTGCCTACTCCAGTGGGCTAGAGCTGGCTGGAAGGTGTGACCACGTGCTCTAGGAACAGAGCAAGCAGAGTAGACCCTTGCGGGGAGGGGGTGTCTGTACTGCTATAGAACCGTTTTTCCACAATTTCCCTGCCAAGGGGCTCTTAGGAGGTAACCCAAGAAGCCTCTCAACAGAAAGATTCTGGAAACTGGGAGTTCAGACTATCCTCTTAAATGTATCTATGGAGTCAAAAGGGAAAGTGATCCCTAAAACAAGAAGCCCCAGGCCAAAATCTGGGGCTCCGATATCCAGTCAAAATCCCAGAGAAGACCATTTTAAAGGGAACATCAGCACAGAATCTTCAATTCTTGGGGCTGCAAGAGGCCTTGCACATCATCAAATCCGGCCTTATCCCACCAATCACCACTGTCTTCCACCCTTCAACCTTACACTCAAGACAGGCAGGCTGCATTGAAGAGATGTTAATCTGAGGGGGTTATTTTCTATGAGAATGTACCTTTCTGCAGAGCCAAAATATTTTTGTGGGTAAAAATGACCCAATAACACCCAGTTCCCCTGCTTCTGGGCAGGGCCCGTTCTAGTGCCAGGCTGAGCTATGGAAGTTTGTCACGTGACCCTGCCCATCCAGTGAGCAGAAATTCCTCAGGCAGAACACAACTCCTGCCCCTCCCACAAATGCTGAACATTCTGTTTTTTTGCCCTTAGGAAGAAACTGGTAAATAACTGCACGCCCTTCTCCCAGTTGCACACCCCCTTCTTGGCAAAACCAAGAAATTGGGTCACATGACCTAAGTCTATGTGATTTTGAAGGGCTCAACATCAAGCTTCCAATTGTTGTCAGACACACTTGTTGGAGCACAGCCTGTGTTCTGGCTGACACACAGGGAAGCTACTGAGTTCCAAAGTTCGGCAAGTTGTTTTCCCATACACTTTTGATCATCTTAACCCATGTGACCTATTTGCGTTCCTCTCCTAGAGAGGCATTAAGCTCTCTTAAGGGTACATAAAACTAGCCCAGACAGGCACCCCCGTCAGGGTATGGAAAAGGGAAAGTTCCCAGAAACGCCTGCCATCTGATTACCAAGGTAAATCCCCTCCTTTTGTAGATTCAGTCATTCAGTCGTTTGTTCATTCATTCAACAAGTATTAGTAGAGAACCTATTTTGTGCCAGGCTCTCTGACTGATGAGATTCCTGATCTCATGGAGCGTACATTCCAGTAGAGACAGACAATAAGTAACCAAACAAGAACCACATCAGATAGTGAGGAAGAAGAGGCCGGAAGAGAGGAAGGGACTTGCCCAAGATCACACGATCTAGATCTTCTGACTCCCAGTCCCCCCATTTTTTCATTAAATGTACATTGAGTGTTGAGCACCCACCATGTGCCAGGCACAGTACTAGGCACTGCGAATATACTCGTAAAATGAATAAGACAGACAAAGTTCCTGTCTCACAGAGATGACAGGATAATCAGGGAGACAAGACATAAATAAACATACAGAAAAAGCCATAGAGACCTGTGGTTTCCAGTTTGGCATATGAGGAGCTTAGAAGTCTCCACTCCATTGAACAACAATTAAAAAGCTTAGATCCATAACAGAAGTGAAGTCACAGGGCAAAATGCTACCCCCCAAATTGGAGAGACAGACAAGGAGATACAAAGAATCACAACTTAGAGCAGAAACCCAGGAGCAGAAGAAACCTCTGTGGGAACTAGTACCAGGGTAGGAAAACCTGAATTGTCATTGAAGAATTTCTGGTGGCTCAGTGTGGACAAACCTGAGATTTAAAAACTCCAGGAGACCACCCAGCTTTTGTGAATATTATCTCCAGGAGCTCAACCAGGTCTTCAGAGTGAATATTGGAAAAAATTCCTTTGTGCTTCTCGCAGGGAAAGATGAAAAGTAATTATTTTGAAATGCATCAGAACATTCTATTCTTCTTAAAAAGTCCTGCCCTCTGGAGAAACCGATTTACCAGCACCTAACCTTCTGGGGTTTTAGCAGAGTCTAATTGACCTGGGGGAAGGAAATATTTGACTCTAGCTGGCGCTAGCCTTCCATGTGGGGGAAGGGAACTACCCAACTCCAGCCTACTCTAACCACTCCTATGGGGGGGAAACTGAGAAACACTGGTGATGTTCACGGTACAGGGGCACAGCATCGCAGAAGACTGAGACTTAATCATAGGATTATAGAACGCTCCTCCTCTCCCACGCCTCACCACCACATTACTAAAGGCCTGTTTACTGCAGTTCCTTTTACCCAGTATGTCATATTCACCTTTCAACAACAACAAAAAAATTATAAAACATGCTAAAAGGGAAAAACAAAAACAAAAACCACACAGTTTGAGACTGAATAAGCATCAGAACCAGACTCAGCTGTGGCAGGAATGTTGGAATTACCAGACCAGGGATTTTTTAAAACTATGATTGCTATGCTAAGGGCTTTAATGGATAAAGTAGACAACATGCAAGAACAGGCAGATAATGTAAACAGAGAGATGGCAAGTCTAAGAAGGTATCAAAAAGAAAGACTAGAGATCAAACATGCTAATAGAAATGAAGAACACCTTTAATGGGCTTATTAGTAGACTAAACATAGCTGAGGAAAGAGTCTCTGAGCTTGAGGATATGACAATAGAAACTTCCAAAACTGAAAAGCAAAAACAAACAAACAAAACTGAAAAGAAAAAAAAAGAGTATCCAAGAACTGTGGGAAAACTACAAAAGGTGTAACATATATATGATGGGAATACCAGAAAGAAAGAGAAGGAGAGAAAGGAAGGGAGAAAAGGAGGGAGGGAGGGAGGAAGGGAGGGAGGGAAGGGGGGAGAGAGAGAGAGAGAGAGAGAGAGAGAAGGAGGAGGAGGAGGAGGAGGAGGAGGAGGAGGAGGAGGAGGAGGAATGTTTGAGCCAATATGATTGAGAATTTCCCCAAATTAATGTCAGATACGAAACTACAGATCCAGGAACCTCAGAGAACACCAAGCAAGATAAATGCCAAAGAAACTACTCATGGGCGTATCATGTTCAAACTTCAAAAAAAAAAAGATAAAGAAAAAATATCTTTAAAGAAGCTAGAAGAAAAAACATCTTACCTATAGAGGAGCAAAATAAGTATTTCATCCATCTTCTCTTCAGAAACCATGCATGCGAGAAGAAAATGGAGTGAAATACTTAGAGAAAAAAAGACACCAACATAGAATTCTGTACCTTGAAAAATTATCCTTCAAAGGTGAAGGAGAAATAAAGACTTCCTCAGACAAACAAAAATTGAGGAAGTTTGCTGCCAGTAAACCTACCTTGTAAAAAATGTTAAAAGAAGTTCTTTAGTGACAAGGAAAATGATTTAGGTCAGAAACTGAGATCTACATGAAGAAAAGAAGAACATCGGAGAATTAATATATTAATGTAAACTAAAATTTTTATTTTTCTTATTCTTAATTGATTAACAGATAATAGTTTGTTCAAAATAATGATAGTAATAATGCATTTGAATACATTTTGCTTATGTATAAGTGAAATGAAAGATAGCAATTATACTTGGATTACTTGCAAATATATATATTGCAAACTCTAGGGCAATCACTAAAAACGGCAGGGAAAAGAAGTATGATTGATATACTAAGAAAGGAGAGAAAATTAATCATATATAATGCTCAAAACCACAAAAGGCAGAAAAAGTGTGGAAGACAAAAAGAAGAACAAGAGCCACAAATAGAAAACAGTAACAAATATGGTAGACATTAATCCAACTAAATCAATAACCACTTTAAACATCAATAGACTAAATACACTAATTAAAAGACAGAGATGGTCAGAGAGGATCAAAAAAACAAGACCCAACTATATGCTGTCTACAAGAAATTCACTTTAAATATAAAGACACATAGAGATTAAAAGTAAAGGGATAGAGCCCGCCCCGTGGCTCAGGTGGTTGGAGCACTGTGCTCCTAACACCGAGGTCGCCTGTTCGATTCCCACAGGGGCCAGTGAGCTGCGCCCTCTACAGCTAAGATTGTGAACAATGGCTCTCCCTGGAGATGGGCTGCCGTGGGCAGCCGGAGGTTGGTATGAGCTGCCACGGGCTGCCGTGGGCTGCCTCAGGCTACCATGTGCCGCCATGAGTGGCCGGCAGCCAGTGTGAATGGCTGACAGCCAGCAAGAGCTGCTGTGAGTTGCCATGAGCTGTTGTGAGTGGCCGATCGATGACCGGTTACAGATTGCCTCAGCCGGGGGGAGCACAAGGCTCATAATACCAGCATGGGCCAGGGAGCTGTGTCCTACACAACTAGACTGAGAAACAACGGCTTGAACTGGAGTGTGGGGGGGGGAGGTGGAAGAAGGGGAAAAAAAATAAAGGGATAGAGAGAGATATACCATGCTAACACTAATCAACATAATGTGGAAGTAGGTAGTCTTTTGCCATGTTTAATGCACACATTGTTGCCCAAATTTGGGGGGGGAAATAAGGATGCGCATTATACATGGGTAGTACTAATTTTCTATCTATATAAATGTTTTTAATTGTTTTATTTATGCTTATGAGTTAAAAGTTTAACTGTAGAAATCAATAACGATACCTACATGAAAAATAATACCCTGGAATATGATAATCGGTTTTGTTGAACTTAGGACGAAGTTGCAACGACGAAGAGTTCTTCGCCTTCTATGATGCGTAAATATCGTAAATTTGCTACCGGTACATAAAATTTCTTGTACCTTGTGTCTGTTCTCGTGTTTTGTAATTGTTGCATAAAATTTCCTGTACCATAATATGTTAAAAAATAAATGCCAAAATTTCTTTATAATACAAAAAACAAGTACCTAAATGTAAACAAATAAAAACTTGAATTAAAAAGTTAAAATGAAAGATATTTTCCCTGAAGGTTTGGGCCAAAATTATGGGTGCACATTAGACACGGGAGCACATTATACACAGCAAAATACAGTACATTAATTTCAGATGAGGTGGACTTCAAAGCAAGTAAAGTTATTAGGGATAAAGAGAGGGGTTACATAGTGATAAAGGGATCAGTTCTCCAGAAAGGCATAGCAATCCTTAATGCATATGCACCCAACAAAATAGCAGCAAAATGCATGAGAGAAAAATGAAAGAACTGCAAGGAGAAATAGATGATCCACTATTATAGTTGGAGTCTTTAACACGTCTCTCTCAGAAATGAACAGATTCAGCAGTCAGACAATCAGTAAGGACATAGTTGAACTCAATAACACCATCAATCAACTGGGTATAATTGACATCCATACTTCATCCAACAACAGCAGAGAACACATTCTTCTCAAGCTCACATGGAACATTCACCAAGATAGACCACATTGTGGGCCACAATAAACACCTTAACAAATTTAAAAGAATAAAAATCCTGCAGGTGAAAAAAAGTCAGAGGACTGACACTGCTCAACTTTATGACTTACTACAAAGCTATGGTAATCAAGACAGTGTGGTGTGGGTGAAAGAATACACAAAGAGATCAATGGAACAGAATAGAGAGCCCATAAATAGACCCAGATAAATATACTCAACAGATCTTTGATGAAGGAGCAAAGACAATACAATAGAGCAAAGATAGTTTTTTCAACAAATGGTACTGGAAAACCTGGACATCCACATGCAAAAGAAAATGAATCTAGACACAGACCATACACTCTTCACAAAAATCAACTTAAAATGGATCATAGACCTAAAATGGAAAATGTAATACTACGACAATATTGAGTTCTAGAAGGTAGGAGAAAACCAAGATGACCTTGGTTATAAAAATGACTTTTCAAATACAACACAAAAGGCACAATCCATGAAAAATAATTGATAAGCTGGACTTCACTAAAATTAAAAACTCTGTACACCTGAAGCTGAAACTGAATACTAATGAATGTCAACTATAATTATATATATATATATATATATATATATATATATATATATATGGTCACAAGAAGCAGAGTACAGCATAAGGAATAGAGACAGTTGAAATGTAACGGCTGTGTGCGATGTCAGAGGGATAGTAGATGGGGGAGGAGGGGTTATCACTTTGTGAGGGGTATACATGTCTAACTATTACATTGTTTTGTACACCTGAAACTAAGAAAGACAGGGAGAAAGGAAGGAAGGAGGAAGGGAGAAAGGAAGGAAGGAGGAAGGGAGGGGGGGGGGGGGGGAGGGAGGGAGGGAGGGAGGGGGGGGGGGGGAGAGAGAGAGAGAGAGAGAGAGAGAGAGAGAGAGAGAGAGAGAGAGAGAGAAAGAGAGAAAGAGAGAAAGAGAGAAAGAGAGAAAGAGAGAAAGAGAGAAAGAGAGAAAGAGAGAAAGAGAGAAAGAAAGAAAGAGAGAAAGAAAGAAAGAAAGGAAAAAGGAAGCTGCTGAGACACTGGATAGAAGGACCCTGCTGCACATTCATAGAAAGGAACGCTCTTCGGTTGTTAATAAGGAAATCGCAGGACACTGTCCTTGACATGAAAAAACTCACGGTAGATTGTTAAATGAAAAACTCAGGTTAAAAATATGCATAGCATAATGCCATTCACGTAAAAAAATACGTGTGTGAAAATAAAAAAATACATTTAAAAAAATAAATTAAATTAAATTAAATTAAAAACGTCTGCTCTGTGAAAGACACTGTCAAGAGAATAAGAAGACAAACCACAGACTGAGATAAAATATTTGCAAGGGACACATCTGATAAAGAACTGTTATCTAAAATATAAAAAGAACTCTTAAAACTTAACAAGAAAATGAACAACCTGGGGCGGCCAGATGGTTCAGTTGGTTAGAGCTCGAGCTCTTGAAAACAAGGTTGCCAGTTTGATTCCCACATGGGCCAGTGAACTGTGTCTTCCACAACTAGATTGAAAACAACAGCTTGAGCTTGAAGCTGAGCAGCCCGGTGGGTGGCCGGTTGCTCAATGGTTAGAGCTCTGTGCTCATAATACCAAGATTGCCGGTTCGATTTCCCACATGGCCCAGCAACAGCTTGAGCTTGAAGCTGAGCCGAATGGTCAGTTTGCTCAATGGTTAGAGTGCAGTGCTCATAACACCAAGGTCACCGGTTCAAATCCCACATGGGCCAGTGAGCTGCGCCCTCCACAACTAGATTGAAAACAACGACTTGACATGGAGCTGATGGGTCCTGGAAAAACACACTGCTCGCCAATATTCCCCAATTAAAAAAGGAAGGAAGGAAGGAAGGAAGGAAGGAAGGAAGGAAGGAAGGAAGGAAGAGAACAACCCAATTAAAGAAATGGACGAAAGACCTGAACAGACACTTCACCTGAATAGATAGCATGCAGATGGCAAGTAACCATACAAAAAGATGTTCAACATCATATGTCATTAGGGAAATGCAAATTAAAAAAACAAGATACCACTATACACTTATTAGAATGGCCAAAATCCCAAACTGGTGACACCAAATGCTGGAGAGGATATGGGACAACAGGAACTCTCATTCACTGCTGGTGTGAATGCAAAAAGGCACAGCCACTTTAAAAGGACAGTTTGGCAGTTTTTTATAAAACTAAACATACACTTAATCATGCAATCCAGCAATCATGTTCCTTGGTATTTATCCAAATGAGTCAAAAACTTATGCCAAACATAAAAATCTGAACATGGATGTTTATAGCAGCTTTATTCATAATTGCCAAAACTTGGAAGCAACTGAGATGTCCGTCAGCAGGTGAATGGATAAACAAACTGTGGAGCATCCAATGGAATATTATTCAGTGCTAAAAAGAAATGATCAAGCCACAAAAAGATAAGGAGGAAAGTTACGTGTATATTACTAAGTGAGAGAAGCCAATCTGAATTATCCTAATTATGTGACATTCTGGAAAAGGCAAAACTATGGAGACAGTAATAAGATTAGTGGTTGCTTGGGGCTGAGAGGAAGCAGGGATGAATTAGTGGAGTAGAGAGGATTTTTAGGGCAGTGAAACTATCCTGTATGATACTGTAATGGTGGATACATGTCGTTATACATTTGTCCAAACCCACAGAATGTACACCACTACTAAGGACATTGGGTGATAATGACGTGTCAATATAGGTCCATCGAATGTAACAAATGTACCCCTCTGGCGCAGGACGTCCACAGGTGGAGGAGGTTGTGCATGTGGGTGGGCAGGGGTACATGAGAACTCTCTGTACTTTTCACTCAATTTTGCTGTGGACCTATTATATAAATAAAGTCTATTAATAAAAATAAATAAATAAATGTGCGTGTGTGTGTGTGTGTGTGTGTGTGTGTGTGTGTGTGTGTTGGAGGAGGGAGGGCAGGTCTCTTAGAGATGATCTGTCCAGTTTACTTTTTTTGGCAGATGGAACAGCTGAAGCCCAAAGAGCAGAAGGTACTTGCCTCAAGTTACACGGCAAGCTTGCAGCAGAGCCTGGACCCAAACCTAATGTTTTGCTTCTCTGTCCAATATATATCACGCCATGTAGGGAGGGTCAGCATTGTTTTGCAGTTAGATAATGACTTGCACGAGCTCCTCTGAAACAGCTTACAGGTTCCATTGTCTGCAAAGGGACAGAATGTCTTAGCCCTGAGTCCTCCGTCCTTGGAGCACAAACTGTGACCGCTGGGCCTGTCTGCTTCATAACAGATCAGCCTGCGGCCACACGCAGGCCTCACTTCTGCCCGTGTTCTTCTGCACCTTCAAGGTTAGGGGTGGCCTCAGAGATGAGAACCAGAAAAGGAGCCTGCGGCCTTTCTCCCTGACCTGCTCTCAGCCCTCCAGCTCCTGGCCAAAGTCCAGCGCGGGAAAGAACGATTGGCAAACCCATGAATTAGGTACTATTTATTCATTGTAAAGTCTCATCATTTGTTTTAAGGGAGACTTTTTACCTTGATTAACACCATTGCCTCCCTTGTGTACATTAAACTGCGTTTGAGTCTGTACAAACATGCCTGAAATGTGTACTGTTTGCAGTTGGCAGCGGGCAACCAGCATCTGTCAGCACTGTCTTCTCCAGATGCCTATGACCAAGGCCCGGGGTTCTGTTTGAATTAGCACAGGATTACGCCCGTAGCCTCCAAGCTTGCAAAGAGCCCGAGTGCATGCATGGATAATTTGATCTTCACTGCTTCCTTCACATTGAAAATGATTTCATGAGAAGTTACCCTTCAGAGAGAGGTCTGCCTTTTTCCACTCAACCCTGCCCCTCTCCCTGGCCTCTCCATGCCAACCTGATTCTACCGGTTAATTCCTTTTTTTCTGGGTTTTCAGCCTTGCATGTCTGCTGACTTTCTCTACGACTGAAACAGGCTTGCTTATAATAATGACTCTCCTCCAACCCTTCACCCTCCCCTCTCCCAGCTGCCATCCCCCCTCACTCCTTCCCTTCCCTTCAAAAGTCTTTGAAGAAGAGCCTGCCTCGCTGGCTGCACTTCCTCACTTCTCCCATGTTCAGCAGTCTCTGCAGCTTGGCTTCACCGATCCCCCCATCTGCTCAAGGGACACTTTGCAGCTCTTAGTTTAGGGACACCCCTGCAGCCCTGGGCACTGCTGAGCACCCTGCCCTCGAAACTCTCTCCCCCGGGGCCTCCATGGCCCTCTTCTCTCTTAGCCCTCCTATTTCTAGTACAACTGTTTTGTAGCCCTTCATGGAGTCTTCACCTTCTGCCCCTCTTTCATGTTAGTGTTCCCCAGGACTCTGTCCCCAGATCTCCTGTCTTCTCGCGGTAATACTATACTCTCACATTCTGGCCTCATCCTTTCAACCTCCATTTATGTGGTCCCACACCTATGGTGCCAGCCCGCACCTTTCCCTTGAGCCCCAGACCTGTGCTTCTAACTGCGGAGTGTCGCACTGACACCGCACACTTGACATATCCAAGCCGACTCATCATCTTTCCCCATAAATTTCCCTCTTTCTACTGTGCTCCCCATCTTGTTGAGTGGTTCCATCAGACACCAAATCACTTAAGCAAGAAATCTGGAAATTATTCCAGAGTTTTCCTTCTCCTTCACCTTCTCCCACATCCATCCCATCAGTTTGTCCCACCAGCTGTCCCTTCAAAATAGATCCATAACATGACCACTCCTTTTCACCTCTACGACTACCTTCCTGGTCCAAACCACCACCCTCTCTTGCCTGGATGGCTGCAGTAGCCTCCTAACGGGTTTCCCTGCTTCCATTTTGTTCCCTTTCAGTCATACCCCACATTACAGCCAGAGGGACTGATGCAGCATGAAAAGGCCCATATCATTCCTCTGCTCCCAATGGCTTCTCATCTCACTTAGAATAAAATTCAAACTCCCTACCACTGCAGAACAGGAAGTCCACATTCTGGATCCTGCCTGCCCTAGCCAGCATTCTTCTACAGTAGTCCCCTCCCACCTAATGCTCCAGCCACTTTCCATGCCAGGCTATCTCCCCCTTCTGGATCTTTGCTCATAACTGGTTCCTCTGCTTGGAATAATCTCCCCATTATGGTCAGCCAAACTGCTGACCACATATTCATCTTTCAAGTCAGCAACAGAAACTTCCTGATGCTCCCAGGCTGAATCTACCATTCACTCTACTGTCTTCTAGACCACCTGGAAGTCATTGTCAGGAAACGTCTATTGAGAACCTATGGTGCACTGTTCCCACCCAATCTTGTAGGTAACTAATTCCATTAGTTTCTGGTTTATCTTATGTTTCTTTTTGTACAAATGAGCAGATGCATCTGTATTTTCTCACTTCCCTTCCTTCTTACACAAAAGGAAGCATACTACAGATACGTTTTTGCACTTTGCTTTTTTTTTTTTCTTTTTACTTACCAATGTATCCTGGAAATCACTCCCTATCAGTTCACAGGGGATGTCTTCATTCTTTTTACAGAAGTGTAGTACTCCACTCTGTGGCTGTACCAACATCTATTCAATCACTCTCCTACGTATGGACATTTAGGTAGTTTCAAATATTTTGCAATTATAAAGAATATAATCCTCTTTTCCCCCTGGCTGCTTGAAGGCCCACTGCCATCATGAACGACACAGTAACTATCCGGACCAGGAAGTTCATGACCAATAGACTACTTCAACGGAAACAGATGGTCATCAACGCCCTTCACCCTGGGAAGGCAACATTACCTAAGACAGAAATTCGGGAAAAACTAGCCAAAATGTACAAGACCACACCAGATGTCATCTTTGTATTTGGATTCAGAACCCATTTTGGTGGTGGCAAGACAACTGAACTGGCTTTGGCATGATTTATGATTCCTTGGATTACGCAAAGAAAAACGAACCCAAACATAGACTTGCAAGACATGGCCTGTGTGAGAAGAAAATGACCTCAAGAAGACAGCGAAAGGAACGCAAGAACAGAATGAAGAAAGTTAGGGGACTGCAAAGGCCAGTGTTGGTGCTGGCAAAAAGTGAGGTGGAGATTGGATGACAGAAGGAGTAAAGATTCGTCAGTGACTTTGTAGTGATTGAGCAGATTTTTCAGGAGAGGACTAATAAACTAAGAACTTAAAAAAAAAAGAACATAATGAATAACCTCATACATGTGCATTTGCATACTATTGGAGGTGTATCATGGGGTAAATCCCTAAAAATGGGATTGGTGAATCAAAAGGTAAATGCATATATAATTTTGAGATATCGTCAAATGCCCCCCCCCAAAGGGTTATATCAATTTTATTTTCCAGCCGTAATGCACGAGAGTCACCTCAGGCATTTTTGGAGGAGGGTTTTCTCAGAACATTAACTAGCTCCATTTCCTAGCTGACTTGTCTCTGTGTATGACTGATCCATTCCATTACGCACGAAGGCCCCTCAGCCACTCAGCACACAACCCTGCTCCATGAGAACTCCCATGCCAGGCGGAGCATGGACAAACCCAAGTCCACCATTGCTGGCAATGCTGCTGCATCTTGTGCCTTTCACATTCTTTGTTGAGGAGAAACAGTAAGCAAATCATACTGGCTCCAAGTACACAAGGCGACAGGCCTATCAGAAAGTTCTTAATCAAGGGTCAATTAGCTTGAGGAACACAGGAGGAAGTATAAGGAAAGGTTAGTACTTTTCCAGGCTTGCCAAGTACTAACTTGGTTTGTTTAAAGGCCCCTAATGAGGACAGGCATCCATCTTGTAAATAAACAAACCACCCTATTGAGAAAAATAATAATAAAAGTAATTTACTGTGCTTCAAGGATCACAAAGTGCTTTCACACACACACATTATCTCATTTGATCCTTACAATAGAAGCCTCCACGCTGGAACAATTGCTTCCTTGGCCAATCTTTGATGTACATTAAGTGGTTTGTGAACTTTAACTGTGATGTATCCACCCAGACTTCAAAGGGTTAATGAGAGCTGAACTCTGAACAACCTGAACTTATTAGAGGCACAGGGCTGGAGGAAGCCTGGGAGCAGGAAGTGGTCAGGAAGCCGAGTCAGCCTTAGGCTCGAATTTCCCTGACCGAGAGCCTCAAATGAATTATGGTGGAAAACCCCCAACTGGACGGTATCCTCTCCCTTTAATTTAGGTATTTAATAAACACATTGCATCGTTCTCCAGAAACGAGGAAGGCTAATTATTTTTTGGATGGAGAGTTCCAAGCAGCCCTTGCAGCTTTGTGCAGACCTTCAAAAGAACTTCTGCAGACAGAGTCTGTGAAACTTTTTATATTTGTCTATTAAATTTTCACCAGGCTCCCCTGTCCTCATTAATATCATTAGACTAGAGACCTGAGAACCTGTGTAGTATTTGTCAGCTATCCCAGAATCCAAGAAAGGGATCTAAGGCTATAAAGTGGGTAATACCCTCATGAGGCACTCCTGCCAACTTTCCCAGGTGGCAGTGCCCTCCTACTTTCCCCTGGGTGCCCAGGACCCCTACCACGGCACCATTACGAGAAGCTAATTGAAACAGGCCTTCTCTTGACCCCTCAGCTCACAGCAACAAAGTGTCCCCCTGCTTCTACCAACATGTCAGGCTGGCAATCCAAGTGTAAAATGGGGAGGCGTGGTCATTTTCTCTCTTGGGCGTTCCTAGCTTGTCAGGGCTTCAAGAGCAATTTGGATTGTGTAGAGCCTATAACGTCACTGCTTAGGGAAGCAATTATGAATGTGGGGTGTGGGATCAGACAGACATGAATTCAGATCCAGTCTCTGTCCTTTGCTGTGTGTTCTGGAGTAAGTCACTTAACCTCTCTGGGCCTCATTTCCTCATCTGTAAAGTGAAGGGGGGATAATAGTATCTACCTCACAGGAGTTGTTGTGAAGATTAAATGAGATGAGGAATGTAAAATGGCAAGCCCGGCATCTGGTGCATAGCAGCTATTAGGTTCCTAACATGTCACAACTAAATGTGACCTTGGAGAGCATTTACTTGGACCTCTCATTTTCTAAATGGGGAAATGAGCCTAGAGGGAGGTTTTCCGACTTGTTCATGAAAGAAGCAGGATAAGAAAGATTCCCTAATCCTTTTCAATCCGCCATGGTGCCACTCTTGCCCAAAGAACCTGACTCCCAAAGTAGATGGGTGGGTAGTGAAGTGAGGACTGAGCTGCCGGAGCCAGGTTGGGCGGGTAGACAGCAAACGCCTCTTTGGCTGGTGCAGTAGAAGGACACACCGACGCTGACTAGCAAAAGAGGCCTGTGAGAATGTTCCTGTTTAGGATTATTTTCATGGTTCTCTACACCCAAGGCTGTTTCAGCAAAGTCTTGATTGACCATCCATTTGGTGTTACTTCTCTCTAATTGGTTGTCAACTGAGTTCTCCCCAAAGAGCTAATGTTTCACTTCAGGAAACAGAGCATTCATCCTCCTTGGGCTGTGAGCCAGGTGCCTCTCCACAAGGCCTTCTGGGCTGGGTGTGGGGCAGGGGAGGGAAGCAACTTCTCTCCCCAGCTCACTTTGTGGCGGGAAGTTCTGTGGTTTTCACAAGGGCAAGCACAGAAGGAAAAAAAAAAAAGAGCAACTATGCTGTGGCTCTTGTGATTGGCCATCGACAGAATCGGTGTGTCCAAGAGCGATCAATTCCATGCAAGCTCAGGAGTGCTGCCCCTCCCCCCTGACCTCACGTGGCCCCGCATGAGGTTGCTGCTTGCTTGCTCTGAGACCAAGGAGCACTGGGAGTTCTGCCCAGCTCGACACTTGGTTATACTATGGAGACTGGAAGGAACTGGCCAGTAAGTACTCAGCTGCTGGCTGAGCAACAGCCAGACTAAACAGGGCTGGGATAGGCAACTGAGGGCTGTTGCTGGCTTCATTGCACCCCCAGGCAGTGGAACTTCAGAGTGCCTGAATAATGGATACCAGAGTCACTTCATCTCCTTCCCACTCTGAGCATCTACATCGGCTTCCAGACCCCCATGTGTGCCCCAAGTCATCGATAAATTCATCCTACTCTGGTACATTAAAAAACACAATAAATGTATGATCGCCCCTTGTCCCCATCCAAAAATTTCTTCCCCAACCCACCATCACCTGCCACAACATCTGAAACTTGCATACTGTTATTCACTTTGCCTTCTCTGCTTGGTTCTCTGTTAACCTCCCTCCTGTGGGAGAACAAGACGGGGAGGCAGAGTGACCTTGGGCAAGTCATTCCCCTTCTCTGGGCCTCCGTTTCCTCATCCATAAAATGTGTGGGCTGCACTGCTTCACTGAGGTCTCTGCAGCCACCACCCTAGGCTAAGGCCAGGTCACCATCAAAACCTCCTGATTTGTCTCTCTGCTTCCACTTCTGCCCCCTTCAATCCATTATCAACACAGCAGCCAGGGGACTGTTTAAAACTCAAATTAGATCGTACTACTCTCCAGCTTTAAATAAAATGCCAACTCTTTACCGTGATCCGCAAGGCCCCTACCGAGATGTCTAGTCTCATCTCCTGCCTCCCACCCCCTCACTCCCTCTCCCAGCCACAACCAGCCCTCTCTCATGTTCCACAAATACACACGCCAAGCTTGTAACCGCCTCAGGTCCTCACGTGGCTGCACCCTCTGCCTGAAATGCTCTCCCCTCAGTTTTCTTGCCTATTTCCCTCTTGGTCCTGCTGTGGTCCTGACTCAAGGTCACTTCCTTGGGTCCACCCTCCTAGAACAGCCTCCTCCCTCCATTCCCGCCACGCTCATTCCGGGTCTCCTGTTATGTACCCTGTCAGCGCACACTGCTCTTTGCCTTCGCAGCACTTCTCACAACTATAATTCTTTAATGTCTGTCTTCCCTACTAAACTGTAAGCTCTGTGAGGGCAGGAAGCTTGTCTATCCTGTTCACCGTTTAATTTTTGGTAACTTGTGCGGTGACTGGCGCATTAGAGGAGCCCGCTAAAAATTGATTGAATGAATGAATGAAGCTCCTCACCAGACTGGGCAGCCCACAGTGCCAGTCTTATAGTTCCTTAGCCTGGTCGCTGCGTCCCCACCCTTTCTGGAGCTTTAACACAGTGGTGTTGACCTATTGACCTCACTCTTAGGTAAGCCAGTGGAGCAAATCTGTTGTTGGAAGACTTGCAATGGGGTCACTCCTAAAGCCAAAAACAACAGACTTTGGTTTACTTGTTATTCATGCCTCTGGCTCCTTTCATTAGTAATTTAACCCCCCCAAGTACTATTGGGCACCTACTGTGTACCTGGCCCTGTCCTAGATGCTGCTAGTCTAAAGCCATTCATCTTTCCAGACTTTATCTGGGCTCTTCAAAAGCTCACATGTAAACAACCAATTCTTATTCACGTCACCCTGTACTAAGTGCCTGAGAGGACAGAGGAAAGAGCAATTGAGCACTGATTGCCCTGTGGACATTTAGTGGGTGAAGGAAGAGGGGCAGAAGATTGTGCAAGAGGGTAATCTGATTAGCGGTAGAGCAGGAGGCCTTTCCTGATGGAAAGATGAGGAGCAGGAAAGGAAGTCCATGTTGGGGAGGGCTCTCTGCCCATCGAGTGGCCACCAGGTGCTGTGTGCTGGGGTGGCAGGCCCATAAGCACCCCTAATCCACACTCACATTCTCTGCCACAGCAGCTCTCACATTACTGGGTCTCAGAACCACCCAGGGAACTCCTGAAACACACAGAACCCACACCTTCCTCTGACCCAGCCCTGTATATTCTGATGGATTAGGTCAGGCATGGGGCTCGGCCATCTGCATGTTTAATAAACATCCCCCCAACATCATTCTGAGACTGGTGGTCCAAACAGAACACTCTGTGGAACATTGGTCAGCTGAACTGGCAGGCACCAGAAGCAAGTGGGAACTTAAAAGTGGAAGCCTAGCACTACAGTGTACCTTGAGGACTTGGGACGCATCACTGATTGATGGGGGTAAGGAGGGAGTTTGTGGGTGAGTGGCAGAGTCTGGGTGAGTGGGGGATTAACGGTGTAAGACAGGAATCCTGAGCCCTTGACAAGAGTTCTCAGGGCCTTGGTGGCCATCCATTCCTGAGTGTTCCACTCACCCCAGGATAGGGATCTCTGGTATGCCCCGGGGGTTTCTGGGCCAGAAGGGAAGAAGCAAGATGAGGGTTTTTCTAGGGGTGAATCTGGGAACAGCAGAATCTCCATGCCTCTAAATGGGCAGTGCTAGAAACAAGTACTAGAGTCCAAACGCCTAGTCTACAGGGGAGAAGGAGCAATAGAACAGCAGACGACACGAATGTACTTCATTCATTCATTCATTCATTCAATCATTTATTTGTTCCATAAATGAGTGCTGAAGGCCAAGCAGTGCACTAATTGCTATCAGGGCTGGTGGTGCAACCATTGCCCACCTGCCAAAGCCAGAAACCAGAGTGTCATCCCTAGACTCTTTGATCTCTTAATTATCCCCTCCAGGCAATCCGTTTACTAAACTGCATTGATTCACCTTCTAAATGTCTATTGACTCCACTCTTCCCCCTCAACCCCTCTGTCACTGCCTTAGTGCCAGAGCTCACTAATTCTGCCTGGACTTTTGTGGAATTTTCTTCACTGCTCTCATCACACCCAGGCTTGCCCCACTCCAATCCATTTCCCACACTGCAACCAGACTGATGGTCTCTTATTTTTAAACTGCCTAATAGAGGTATAGTTTACATACTATAAAATTCACCTGTTTTAAGTGTACAGTCCAATGATTTTTGTATATTCAGAGTTGTATAACCACCACCACAATCCAATTTTAGAATCTTCCATCACCCCAAAAAGGTCCCTCATGCCCATTAGCAGTCACTTTCTATTCCTACCCCAGCCGCAGACAACAATTAATCTACTTTCTGTCTCTGTGGATTTGCATTTTCTGGTCATTTCATATAAATGGAACCAGGCACCGTGTGGTCTGTTTTTGTTTGGCTTTCATTACCTGTCTTAATACAGAAGTCTGCTTAGTTAAAACCCTTGAACGAAATGTTAACTAGTTGATGGATGTGTTAACTAATCTTACTGTGATAATCATTTTACAATATAGAAATATATCAACTCATCAAGCTGTATACCTTAAATTCACACAATGTTCTGTGCCAATTATAGCTCAACAAAGCTGGAGGGGAAAGCCCTTGAATGGCTCCCCATCATCCACAATCCAAATATCTCTTATTACTTTTCATGGTCCTTCTCACCTTGCCTTGATCTTGAACTTCTTATGCTTCCCTCATACACACCATGCTCTTTCTTGCCTCCATGCCTTGGTACCTGAGGTCCCCCTGCCTAGAATTCCCTTATCCCCCCACCCCACTAAGGAAGCCTAACCTTGGCTATAATGTCTCCAACATCCCATTTCCTAATTTCTGTTCATCATTTTGACCTCCGGAAGCACTTTGCATCTTGTATATGCTTTCTTCATTGCACAACTCATGTTGCTTTGTAAGTGTCCATACACATTGGAACTCCCTAGCTAGACCATGAGTTCCTTGAGAGAGAAGGCTCTACTCCAGTCATTTCTGTATCATCACATCAGGAACAGCTCCTGGCTCAGAATGGGCACTCAAATAAATGTTCATTAAGCCAAACAGAACTGCATGAGACTCAGTCCAGAAACTGCCCTTGAGGAGCTGACAGTTTTGTCAGAGAGTAAATAAGCCACTGATCAACCAATCTACATTTACCAAGGCCCCGCTACACAATGGTGGGAGGAGGGAGAGAATCAAAATGATGAGGCCTGATGCCTGCCCTCTTGGAGCTTTCAATCTAGTCGAGAAGATACACTCGCCACAGATCAGCAGGTTGCAATGCAAAACATGACATGACCAAATGTTAGATGGGACAGTGAGGTGTGTTAAGACCCCAGAAGTCAGGAGCATGAGTGTTGTTGGGACTCTTAGAGAGAGCATCATGGAGGAAGAATTTGAGTGTGAGGAAGGATTTGGACAGAAATGGGAAATGTAAAGAACATTCTTCAATGGTAGTGATGGAATGGTGTGAGCAACATTCGGGGGCAGAAGGGAAGATGGTTTAAAAGAGGGAGAGCCCAGGGGCCAAGGGTTCAGTTTGGACACTGGTAACTTCATAAAAGAGAGTGATGATAAGGGCCTGAAGTATAGCTATATCAGTAGAAATGGCTATGCGGCTGTAGTAGGGTTTCCAGATTTAACAAATAAAATTACAGAACACAGTGCAAGGGACATACTTAAACTAAAAAATTATTTGTTGTGTATCCGAAATTCACATTTAATTGAGCATCCCTATGCTGGTGGAGAGCAAGATTGGGCCAAACCATGAAAGCCCTGAATGACACAACAAAATGTTTACCCTGTGCCCTGATGATAATGAAGACCCACTGAAGGGTTTTGAACTATAAGACTGACATGATCAGATATGCCTTTCACAGAAAGATGGCTCAGGTAGTGGTGAGGAGAACTGGTTGGCGCGGTGGGGGGGACCTGGAAATTGTGACAGCAATTCAGGGGACAGAGGCTCAAAACCCGAGTCATTACAGAGGCGGGGGGCATAGAGAATAGGCTGGTGTCCACAAGCAATCCACCTCAAATCAGATGATGGTATATTAGTAAGAAGTACCCGTTGGGGGATTTTGACTCAATGCCCAGGGCCTGTAGGGGAGCAGCCTCCAAGTGGGGGCCGGGTGCAGCATCATGTGATTTCTCCCAGGAGCTCCTGTTGCCAAAAGAAAGAGGTGAGGCTCACACTGGTGAAGCTTAGGTGCAGGAGCATGAGCAGCTGCCATAGCAGAAACCCCTCCCCGTCTTTCCCCTAGCCAGTCAGTCCGCACACTTCCCTTTCCCCTCGGCCTCCGGCACCAGTCCAGGGCACACAGTGTTCTCCCAGGCAGATGCACACATTCTGGACTCGGTGATTCATTGTCCCTGGCCGGAAGGGCCAGCCTGCTACAGCAAGGACCAGGCAACCCCAGGGAACATTCCAAAGGGTCCCCTGTGCACAGCCTTACAGAAAGGTTCACGTGGGGGGAAACAATAGGTGTCAAATGGTGCTGGCTGTTTTTGGGGCAATTTTCAGCACAGCTAATGAAAGAGATGCTCCATCTTAGCCCTGCTGGCCAGGAACACCTAAAATTCTCTCCTAGCTCAAGCCTTGCACTCCTTGGGGTTGCAAGAGCCAAGAAGGCAGAGCCTGCTTCTGTGTGTCAATTTGTTCCTCTCTAGCCCAGACACTTGTGCCAACCTCAAGTCCCGCCCCTATCCCATGATCCTCTTGGCTGCACGTGGATCTGCAGGGAGTGGAAGCTGCTAGCAAGGAAGGGCTCTTCTTCACAGGCTACAGAAGTGGGCAGAGAGGGTGAGGTAAGAATTTTCCCATGACCCCTGCTGTCTGGCCCCAGGATTTGTGGGATACAGTAGTCCTGCGGGGCCTGCAATGTAGTTGCCAGCACCTTCCTCGGTAACCTCTGAGGCCATTATGCCATCAGTGGGGAGGCTAGTTAAGGGCAGTGGCTCTAAACTCAGAAGGAGCTGAGTTCTAGGCCTCACTCTCCCCTTACTAACTGTGGACCTTGGACTAGTTACTCAACCTGTCTGAGCCTGAATTTCTACTACCAATGTGTAAAATGGTGGCAATTAGGGTAGTTGAGAGAATTAAATGAGATTACCCATGTAAAGTATTTAGCCCTTCCTCTGGCACTTTGTAAGCATTGAATAAACATTAGCTAGTATAATTATCCTCCTTCATTGCCCATTGCCTCTCTGTTCTCTCTCACCCCTCATCACATTCTTTTTCTCAAGGTCACAGTTCAGACCTATCCCCTTCAGGCCACCATTGCCTGGCCACAGAGCCCTCCCCAAGGATCCTTCTCTGAGTAACTCCGTCCTTGCTCCATAGATGGTGGTTCTCCCAGGGCCTCTCATCCTAATTCAGAGCCACTTGCCCTGTATAGCTCCATCTTTGGCCTTTTATCTCCTGTGCCATTGTTGGAGAGGGAGCCAGAGATGAGGACAGAGGGCCGGGGCGGAGAGCAGGCTGGCTGGGCCAGGCGGGAGGGAGTTGATGCTGAGTCTGTGCTGTCAACACTTTTCAGTGCGGCTGCTGAGGGCCCCTGCTTCTGCCCCAAGCAGGCCTGTCGCTGGCAACCGCCTCCTCCCCCACAGGCTCTCTGATTTCTTGGGTGGAAGGAAGGAACAAGAAGTTCAACGAGCTCCAAAGCTTACCTCCCACATAGTCCTCCTGCCGGCCCCTCAGCCCAGCCCGGCGTTGTCATCCTCCACTGCTCTCTCGCAGACACCCATGTGCCCTGATTCATACTAAACACTGAAAATTCAAGGAGCAAAGCTAGTCTTGAAAAGAGACGCTGCCTTGAAGAGCCAGGCAGTGACCCGCCGCCACCAGAGGCCTTTGTTTGCTCTTGAAACTGTACACCAGGCCTCCAAATTGCACTTATGTCACTACACTATCGAGGAGTTATCAAGACCAAGTGTGAAAATGTCCCTGGTGCTAAATCAATTAGCATCACCTTAGCAATCAAGCTTTTCCCCAGCTTTTACTGTACCTTCTAGGTAGAGTCTCATTAAATCATTTCCAATTTCTAGAAAAACAGACAAGCAAACACTTGAGAAAAGGACACAAATAGCTGCAATTCAAGCCAACTAACAGAGATAATAAGCAGTCAGCGGGGTTAAACAGAGACGTTAATGCTTAAAACATCTGGGAAGTGGTATGTGTCCTGTGGAAGCAAGGCCGGATGGGGGGCCTTTCCATCGGCCTTGCCCAGTTGTCTTCCTCCCACTCAGAACGAAATGTTCTGTCTTTTTGTGGTTGTAACCTCTTTTCACTTGGAATGACTTGCTGGAGTCTGGACCTTGCTCAGAGCTGCAGCTCTAAGACGCTCTCACGCAACATGCTGAATTACCCAGTCAGCCTCAGTTCAACGTCCCCTCCCCCGCCCCACCCCCTTCCTTCCCCTCCCTCTGTCCTTGGTGTTTAGGCGGCTTCCAAGTCTAGGCAGACCGGCAGCTCTTGCCTCAGGCTCACCCTCCCCGTGAGCACATGTTATCCCATGCCGCTTCCACTGGGGGACACGGGAGGACATGTGGGCCGCCACGCGGCCACCAGACGAGGGCGTGGCAGGGAAACGGAGTTGGGGGGAGGAGGGGAGCCTCCGGGGCGAGTCCTGGATTACTTACCAGGGGCACCAAGTTCTGGTAGAATCCGAGTTCTTTAGATTTTTCCAGAAGCCCCTGATAAATGTCCTTACCCAAAGCCACCCAAGAAAACAAAATAACCTGCACAAACAAGGGACTTGAGGAGGGAGGAAGGGGAGGAAATATTTGGCTCAAAATTCCAGCACTGGGGTTGCGGTTAGCTCAGTTGGCTAGAGCGTGGTGCTCTTAACAGCAAGATTGCTGGTTCCATCCCCACATGGGCCACTGAGCTGCACCCTCCACAACTAGATTAAAACAACTATGTGACTTGGCGCTGATGGGTCCTGGAAAAACACAAACAAATAAAAGTTAAAAAAAAAAAAAAAGAATCCCAACACTAAGGTGGGATGAAGGGGGCCTGGGAAGCCAAGCTTCAGGGCTGAGCTTAGCAGGGGTCCAATGCCCCAGGAAGGTTGCACCTGCAGTTAAGGGGAAAGGGCAAAGTGGCCAGGGTGTAAGGTGGTAGTTCTCAAACTTGGCTGCAAATTAGAATCACCTGGGGAGCTTTAAAACTCCTGATTCAGGGGGTCTCACCGCAGACCAATGTCATCAGAATCCCCGGGGGTGTGGGTCCCATGCATGAGTAGTTTTTAAAACTCTGCAGGTGGTTCCAATGGGCAGCAGAATTTGAAAAGCAGCCCTGTAAGAGCTCCTCGTAGCTACTCCAAGGACCAGCAGCCTTGACCCTGGGGAGTGTGTTAGAAACGCAGAACCTCTGTCCTAACTCAGCCCCACTGAATCAGCACCTGCGTTTTTCAAGCAACAGCTTTCTTAAGGTATCATTCACATACCACAAAATACACCCTTTAAAAGTGCACAATTCGGTGTGGGTTTTTTGTTTGTTTGTTTGTCATTTGTTTGTTTTAGTATATTCACAATTCTATGCAACCACCACCTCTATCTACCTGGTTCCATTTTCATCACCCCATAAAGAAACCACATAGCCACCAGCAATCTCACTCCCATTCCCTACTCCCTCCAACCATGGGCAACCACTATTATACTTTCTGTCTCCATGGACTTGCCTGTCCCGGATGTTAGCATCTGCATGTTAACCGAATTCCCAGGTGATTCCTCAGCACGTTACAGCTGAGAGACCTAAAAGAAGGAGCCCTCACTCCTTTCCCACATCCTGGTCATGTGTACATGTGAGTCCAGAGCTGCTAGATTTTCTGCTTTTTCAAAAGAAGCCAGAAATCTGGATCTTTATGTGAAATCTTCCACTTTTTAAAAGATTGGCAACTAATTCAAATTTTTGGAAAACACTGTTCGGGCCAAACAAAACAAGCCTGAGGGCTGGATTCAGCCTGTCAGCTGCCAGTTTGCAACTTCTGATGGTCACCAAGTTCTTATCCACGCCCACCAAAATCCTTCCTACTCAGCTATAGTCCATTTCTTCTTGTTCCAGGTTCCACGGACGTGGAGGAACAATTACTTAGTAGCTGCCTCATAAGATCTTCTCACATCTAATCCTTCCCTTCTCCAGACTGACAACTATGCATATATTGAGGACCTGCAATGTGTTTGGTGCTTTACGTTTTTGGAATCACTTGAACCTTTACAATCTTTATGGCAGATATTATTATCCTAGTTTTAAAGACAAGGAAACTGGAGCTCAGAGAGGTTAAGTAACTTTCTTGATGTTGCACAGTCATTAAGTTGTCTAGCTCCTGGACATTGGTGCCCGAGTTCTTTCTACGTCATCATGCGGCCTCTACTTTATCGGTCCTTGCCCAGAGGCCCCATTTTTTCATCTTTTTTCTTCTTCTGAACCTCTTCCATTTCCTCTAGATTCTGGACATAGCTCTCTGATGGAGACGAGGCTGTCACAGAGCATGATCTCAGTGAGCCTAGGACCTAGGTTTGCTAAGAAAAATCTCAATTCCAAGTTCCCAGGCTTGTTTCCCCATAAGTACACTCATCCTTGTCAAATATGTGCCCTGATCTTTGGTTTGGAAAATGTGGCCAACATAAGTGAGCCATGCTCTATTTTGAGACTGATTCACATTCAACTTGCGGTGAACTC
Organism: Rhinolophus ferrumequinum; assembly: GCF_004115265.2. Lineage (NCBI taxonomy): Eukaryota > Metazoa > Chordata > Mammalia > Chiroptera > Rhinolophidae > Rhinolophus > Rhinolophus ferrumequinum. The sequence goes on from NC_046284.1 coordinate 46,899,718, forward strand.
CCTCTTTCACTTGGTGTGTTTCTTGTTTATTTGTGTTGCACCAAATTATGTTGTTAAGTTTTGTCACTAACAGACCCCTTGCACTTGTCCCCACTGAATTTCATCCTGGTTTTGCAGGACATTCTTCCTCCAACCTGTCCTGCTGAAAGTTCTTCCCCCATCTCCTGTGAACTTGGCTCCTCCCAATCTTCTTTCATTTCCAAGTTACCTCAGATTTGGGGAAATCATCTCCACACTCCACAAATGTCCCATCTGTCTCCCTCCTTTCACTACTCTGGGAACACTCATGAGGCTTCCTGGGGGATGGTGCAGACAGGAAGGAGGCCAAATCTGTTCCCCAAAATTGGTTGGGAGTGGAGGAAGGCCTGGCTGTGTCTCGGAGTGTCCCTTCATGGTGACCTTAGGTTGGAAGCTTCAGACTTAATTTGGCCCCAGGAGGGAGGCAGGAGGGCCTTTAACTCAGTCATGGCCCCTAAGGACATCCCATTGTCTGAGTGCAGTGGAATCCCAGGCCAGTTGCTAGGCACGGAACTCTCAAACAATGTAGTGTGACAGTTCCCCAGCCCGCCCCAGGGGCCTCCCCAAGCCACAAGGGTGTGGTTTGCAGTCTGGGTACATTCTGTACCCTTACTCTGGGGCGGGTTTGTGGTTCCTGGTGCTGTACAACAGAGCCCCGCCCATGCCTTTCCTCTCCAGCCACAAAAACAAGCTTAGACACCAAGAGGGGAGGAATTGAAACAGAGGCTATTACTGTACAGCTCGTCCCTGGAGACTCTGGGTGGACCCACCCCCCTCCCCTTCTCTGAAGACGTCCCATACAGGGCAGGCCAGCAGTGTCTACTGCTGATTCTTCACTTCCCTCCCCATGCCTTCTTGAATGGCTGCCTGATCCACCAAGCAATGACCTAGGGAGGATGCAAGGCATGCTCTTTGGGGACTGGCTGTCACTGTCTTCCTGAGAGACTGCAAACCATGGTTTTCCTTTCTCTAGCAGCACTCAGTGTCTCCACATTCCTCTGGCCATGACTCTCACTGCTCAGCGTTGTGGATCTCTGGTATTAACATTATTATTATTATTATTATTATTATTATTAATTATTCACCAGAGCTCAAGTATCCATATGGCCCTGGGTGCTTTCAACCTTTCCCATTTAATCATCACAACCACTTTGTGAGGGAATGCTAGCTAATACTTATTTCACAGTCACTAAATGCAGGCCCTGTTGAAAGCACTTGACATATCTCACTAGTCCTCACAACAAGTGTAAAATAAATCCATGTGCCATTATTAATCACATCTTACAGAAAAGGAAGCTGAGGCACAGAGATGTTAAATACTGTGTCCAAGGTCATACACAACCAAGTGGTAGAATCAGAATTTGAACTCTAGTCTCTTACACTCCATGATCCTTCCACTGTACTGGACTCCCTCCTTTTCCCACAAGTCAATCCCGAGGATCAGACAGATGGCACCTCTTAGCAATCTTTTCACTGGAGAATAGACTGGCTCGAGCCTTGGAGGGGAGGATGTGCTCCCTGGAGAAGCTGGGAGAGGCAGATACAACCTTTGCTCAGTTTTAGGGATTCCCCAGGACTCCCTGGAAGTTAGGCCGCTCCAAACTTGCCGCTTCTGCTGGGCTGGCGGGCCGTGTCTGCTCTGGAGTGGGGTAGCTGAGTGTGTGAGTGTGTGTGTGTGTGTGTGTGTGTGTGTGTGTGTGTGTGTACAGGCTCTCACACGCAGACTAGGGGGGGTGGGGTGAGGGAAGGAGGTGGTTGAAGAACCTCACCATCCTGGAGCTCTCTGGCACCCTCTTCAGGCAATGCACACTCACTGCCTCTCCTCTCTCTGGGTGACCAGTTTCGGCCATCTGAGGCTCAAAACCCACCACCATTCCCTGTTGGCTGTAAGCTCAGTGGATCAGGCAGCTTCTGGGCCTGTTTTTACCATTTGAATCATTTTTTAAGTGTACCATCCAGTGATTAAGTACATTCACATTATTATACAACCGTCAACCACTACCCATCTCCAGAACTTTTTCATCATCCTAAACTGAAACTCTGTCCCCATTAAACAATTAATTACTCCCCAATCCTCCCTCCCCCCAGCCCCTGGTAACCACTATGCTACCTCTGTCTCTATGAATTTGATTGTTCTCACCAGTCCATCTCATATCAGTGGACTCGTACAGTATTTGTCCTTCTGTGTCTGGCTTATTTCACTTAATCTCACGTCATCAAAGTTCATCCATGTTGCAGCATGAGTCAGAATTTCACTCTTCTTTAAGTGAGGCTGACTAATAGAATGTATACACCATATTTCGTTTATCCACTCATCAACCAGACATTTGGGTTTCCACTTTTTAGCTATTGTGAATAGTGCTACTGTGAGCATAGGTGTACAGGTATCTGTTCAAGTCTCGGCTTTCACTTCTTGGCGATATGTACCTGGGAGTAAAGGTTAGGGCTATTTGCCTATTCCGTGTGCGACACTAGCAGCCTGGCCTTCCTAGCTTTCTGCCCTTACTCTGCTTTGTTTCAGTGCACCTGTCAGCAACTCTAGGAAGCTTCCATACTTCATCCCACCGTACCGCCACCCTGTTGCCAGTGATCCTTGGCACCGACTCTGACTGGTGAGCCTCTCTGGGCTTCATTTTCTACTTCACTGCGTACTTCTGGTCATATTCGCTCCCCCCCTGTGAAGACCATGTCAGTCTTCAGTTGTCCTCTTCGTCAGCTCCCTAAGGACCAGGACCACAGCTTCCATGGTCTTTGTACAACCAGTGGCAGACCGTGTGGTGCAGTGGCTAAGGTCGTGGGTTCTGGGAACACTCATGAACAATTTGGCCCCAATTCTGGGGCCAAATTGCCAGGGTTTGGATCCTGACTCACTCCTTGTGTAGAGTTGGGCAAGCTACTTGGCCTCACCATGCCTCAGTTTCTCCATCTGTGAAATGGGGATGATAATAATATCTATCTCAAGGGGTTATGAGGAATTAAATGATATAATATACACAAAGCCATCAGTGCAATGCCTGATGCATAGTAAACGCTAAATAAATAGGAGCTGTTATTTTGAAGTCCCCTTTCTCCCCCTCACTGCCTCTTTGATGACAACAACAACAACAAAAATCCAGGAGAGAGTGGGAGCCCCATCAGTATATTTTCCAGGGATGGTTGGTGTTGAATTGACAGACTTCCCTTTCCACCATCCACCACCCCCTTCCCTTGTTGATAGTCTTCTCAGTCTGGTGCCCCTCCACTTGTGTGAAATGCTTTTGTTACGTTAGTGTAAACAATATAGAGATGATAGAGATTGTTCTCTTCAGCTCCTGTTGCCCAGCACATGGCAGCCATTGTGTGTGCAACAATTTGGAGGTCCTGTGGGGCTCCCAACTCAGGCCAGATATGGCTTGGGAAAACTGCCAACAGCAGCTGGCTTTAAGAAACTCCTCTTTCCCCTCAGGAATCTGTGACAGAAGGAGCACATTGTTTACAGCTTCCAGACCGGCCGAGAAGAAACCAGGCTCAGTGTATTTCACATTATCAGTAAAGATCGCCCTACCCAGTTCGTCCTCTGGGTTACAGCAACACATTCGTAGGCTCTGTAAATAGGATCAAGATCATCACTTCCGTCTACTCGGTCATTCCCCAGTCATTGATTGGGCACCTGTTACAAACTAGGCACGTCCGTGGCATACTGAAATACGCAGAGTAAGATTCCTGCCCTCGAGGCACCCAGGCCAAGAAAATGCAAGGCTCAAAGTGTGCTGAGAGAGCTTGAAGAAGGCCTCCCTAAATCTTCCTGGAAGTGTAATGCAAGACTCTGCAGAGGCAGTGCTGACGTTTTTGTTGACCCTTGAAAGGGAAGTTTGTCGGACTGAGGCATGGCAGGGAGGACAATGCATTACGCCAGGGGACAGGGCATTTGTGCACGAAGGGCTGAAATTGCTGGGGGTGCCAAAGAACAGGCCAGTGGTTGGCTGTAGCCGAAGCAAAAGAAGTGTGGTAGCGTGGCAAGACACGCAACAGGCAGGGGAGCAGGACACAGACCATGGAGAAGTACTTTCTTATTATGGGCGGTTTCTTTGTTTTGTAAGAGTTTGGACTTTATCCTGCAGGTTTTCCAACGGTTTTTCCTGAAGGCCTTTGTGGAGCTACCCCAGTTGCTTCTGGGGCTGAGAGGGGAGAAAGGGGCAAGAAAGAAGCTGAGTGGATGGGGCTATAGCATATCTGCTTCTCTCCAACTAGAAAAGCTCCACTTTTACTTCAGTTACAGAGTTTTGTTTGTTTTTACAAAAAAAAGTTTTTTAAAAAAGTTCCACTGTTATAAACAAAACACCACTGACACATAAGTTGTAAAACTAGTGTTGGGAACAATGGGCAGATAAAAATCAAATATACATGATAAATCAAATATATTGACTACTTTACTTTAGATCCTTTATTATTCGCCCATTGTCCACAATAGTAGTTTTCAAATATCTAATAGTTTTAATATCTGCTATATGTGTGCAGAATGGATTAGAGGAGGGCAAGAGTGGAGGTAGAGAAACCAATTAGAGGTCCAGGAAAGAGAATATGGTGGCTCAGGCTCGGGTGGTAGCTGTAGAGGTGGTGAGAAGTGGTAGGAATAGACCTACGTTTAGGGAGCAGAGTGGGCAGGATTGGGTGGCAGGTAGCGTGCGGGAAGAAGACGTTAAGGATGACCTCTAGGTTTCTCTGTAGGGCCACGTGCTGAGGTGAAGACGTCTGCTTTGGGCAAGGACTGGAGCTCAGTTTGAGCTACACTGGTTGGAAGTGTCTGTGAAACACCCACGTGGAAATGCCCTGTAACTGGTTGGATATATGAGTCTGGAGTTCAGAGGGGAGGTGTTGAGTGGGGCTACAAATTCAGGGTTCGCCAGCAGTGAGACTGAATGAGGTCCTGTCATGCAGGGTGTCAGGCGGGGTCTCTGGTCCCGCTCCCCACATAAGAACGCAGGACATGGTGAGGCCAAAAAGGAACACCCACGGAGCCATAGGTAGGGGAGTCATACCACTATACTCTCGCTGGCGGCTGGGTTGGAGACACAGGAAACAGGAGCCACACAATTCTCAACCCTCACTGCTCCACTTGCAGGCACAGCCACCATCTCCTTGCTAGCCCCCATCCTCTGCTAGCCTCGCCACGGCAGTTATATTCGTGGCTAATAGCTCACTGGTTACAGCTGACGGCCAACTAGCCACAGCTGATGGCCATTTGATCACAGTCGATGGCCATTTACTACCTGAGCCAGCACCTTTCTATGTGAGGCTGAGAACCTGGAAACTGCTTTTTGGGGCTCTGTCCCCACACTCCACACCTACAGGGTCTCGCCTCACAATCTACGCGACAAATGTCTTCCGCGAGGGGCCCTGTGCAAGGAGCCTGGAGGTGAATGCTATTTCCTGGACACAGCCAAGCTCTCTGGTCACAGCCAGGGTTTCTCAGGGCACCACCAGTACTTCTGGGCACAGCCAGACTTCGTGGACTTCTTAGGGTACCACTAGTCTCCCCGGGCACACGAGGGCCTCTCAGAGCACTGCCACTCTCTCTGGGCACAGCCAGACTTCCTGGACTCAGCCAGGGCTTCTCAGGGCACTGCCACTCTCTCTGGGCACAGCCAGACTTCCTGGACACAGCCAGGGCTCTCAGGGCACTGCCACTCTCTCTGGGCCCCTCAGGGTACTGTGCTGGAACAACAGCGACTCACAGTCAAGGTGCTTAATATTCTCAATGGTGGCCGGTCAAGACACAAAAGCAAACATCTGCCAGTTCCACTACATGGTGGTATGTTCCCAAACAGTCAAGCTGTCCATTAAATTAGGGATGGAAGGCAATTCCCCATAGTCCATAGTCATCGCCAGGGCTGTCCTGGGGGTGAGGGATGACCTTGACATAACCTTCAGCTGCCACGGAGGACTCAGCAAGCCTGTCCTCCTGGGACTACAAGTCCTGCATCTGGGCTGCCTCAGCAAGCACTTCCCAGCTCACAGGGCTGCAACAACCTTTGCTTTCTCCGGCCTATGCTGGTTGGGGAACCGTCCATGTCTTCCCACCCCTCCACGGGGGTCCAGCTCTCCAGCAGCTGCTCCTCCTGGTCTTCCTCAGACTCATGCACAAATTGCTTCACTGCACTTCGGAGAGCTTTGGCCGGCACCGTACCCTGCTCGCTGCGCCATGTGTAGTGCAGGGGATCCTGCCGACTTCGCCATGTGTCATGCAGGGTGTCATGCGGGGCGGCCTGTGGGGGATCCTGCCGACTACGCCAAGTGTCACACAGGGCGGCCTGCAGGGTCTCAGCTCCCACTCCCCACATAAGAACGCAGGACATGGTGAGGCCAAAAAGGAACACCCACGGAGCCATAGATAGGGGAGTCATACCACTATACTCTTGCTGGCGGCTGCGTTGGAGACACAGGAAACAGGAGCCACACAATTCTCAACCCTCACTGCTCCACTTGCAGGCTCAGCCACCATCTCCTTGCTAGCCCCCACTTGCTACTAGCCTAGCCACGGCAGTTATATTCATGGCTAATGGCTCACCGGTTACAGCTGACGGCCAACTAGCCACAGCTGATGGCCATTTGATCACAGTCGATGGCCATTTACTACCTGAGCCAGCACCTTTCTATGTGAGGCTGAGAGCCTGGAAACTGCTTTTTGGGGCTCTGTCCCCACAGGTCCCCATCAGAATGAGTACAGGTAGAGGAGAAGAAGGTTGTAAGAACTAAGCCCTGGGCACTCCAATGTTTAGTGATCACAAAGATGAGAAGGGCCCTGCACAGCAGACTGAGAAGGAGCAACCAGTGAGGTAGGAAAACCAGGAAAGCGTGGAGAAATCCCATAAACAAAATGAAGAAAGAGTTTCAAGAAGAAGTGATTGATGGGACAACTGGTGTTGAGAGGCCTAGGAAGTTGAGGACAGAATTGACCATTCGAGTTGGTACCTTGGAGGGACTAGGGACCTTGACAAGAACAGTTTTGGTGAAGTGGTGGGGATGGAAGCCAGATGGTAGTGGGTTAAAGAATGAATGGATTAAAAAAGAAGAGTAAATGGGACGTGAAACATTGAAACTGCTTGGAGGCAATTCTTTCAAGAGTTGTGCTTTGTTTTAGAAAGGAAGGTGGAAATAGGTCAGTTTGAAGCAAGTTGAATCTGAGGTACCTTTATGACATCCAGACAGTGTCCAGTTAGGCAGATAGCTACACAGGTCTGGAGATCAGAAGTAAAGTCTGGGGTTTATATGGATTTGCGAGTCATTCATTCAATAGGTAATCATTGAAGCTCTGGGGATTGATGAAATTGGAAGAAAGAAGGTTAAGGTGGTGAATAAAGATACAGATAATTTGGTGGACGGCAGGTTGGAAGTTGAGGGAATTCCTGGCTAGTAGCTTGATGGGAGCTAGTTAGCTTGGTTCTGTTGTAAGGGACATAAAGCTGGTCCATAGAAGACTAACGGGAAGACCTCTTCAAGCCCAAGGCTGTGAGGAAATTCGGAGCTCTGTGGTGAAGGCAAGGCTAGATGGACTCTAATCATTGACATTTTATGATCTGGAAACTGGGTGAACAAGGTCATCCACTACAGCAGACACAAAATTAACCACTAAAGTTTAAAAAGGAAATGTATACCATGACACCATTTATGCAAAATAAAAAATCAATACTATAGAATATTTATGAATATACACTATGTGATTAAATCATAAAAACATACATAGGAAAGACTGCCATCAACCACCAACTTCAGAATAATGGTTGCCAGTGAGGAAGGTAGAAGAGGAATGGGATGGGGAGAATGTTAACTGTTTCTGCAATGTTTTATTTATTTTCTTTTTTCCTTTCTCTTCTCTCTCTCTCTCTCTCTCTCTCTCTCTCTCTCTCTCTCTCTCTCTCTCTCTCTCTCTCTCTCTCTTTCTCTCTCTTTCGTTTAAGGGATCTAAGGTAAATATGGCAAAAAGTGAACATTTGTTAAGTCTGGATCGTGGCTACATAGGTGTTTATTATAATGGTACCAACTTCACTGGGTTGTTGTAAAGAGTGAGTTAATCCACAAAAGTGCTTGGAATAGGACTGCTACATTCCTGTCCTCAAATATCAACTATGAGAATCAGCTATTATTGCTTCTGTAGTTTTCCATATATTTGAAGGTGTTTCTGAATTTAAAAAATATATATTTCCAGTCCCTGGAAAAAGGCAACTATTAACTTCTGAGCACTTTCAGCTCTGATGAGAATGATCAGTGTGCTAATTAGTACCACAGTGAAACGGCGCTCATTATGATCCAGACTATCGACCAGTGGCAATGCTGCAGTGCAAAACAGACAATATTGCGTTGCATTGAAAGGAAAATGCAACTAGCTAAACAGTGGGCCAATCAGACCTTCCAGCTGGGCTTCCCTTGAACTTCTTACTGTGTTAAATTGGAATTCAGACTACTACAATCTCTAGGAGCATCTCTGCCAGTTTAGAATATTGGTAATTGCAGGAACCTCTCTTCTATGGCCGAGGAGTAGAATTGTCTTGTGAGCAAGTCCAGTGTAGGCACACCTGCTGCAGACAAGAGGGAATGAACACATCCTCTAGAGGAGGGCAGAACCAGCCACGCCGCTTAGATATGTAGACTGGCTAACAGGTTGGGAAACTCCCATGGGAGGGGTAGAGGCCATATAAAAAGTGGTAGGACCATGAACTGTCAGAGCTGAAAGGGCACTTAGAGATCATCTAATCTTTCTATCTTTATGGATTAGAAAACTGGGGCCCAGGGAGAGGACAGGACTTGTCCGAAATTGCCTAACCACTCAGTGGCAGGTGTGGGAACAGAAGTCGGGGCTCCTAATTTTTCTATAATCTTTGTGATCTTTTCCAGAGACCACTCTTCCTTCCTGGCCCTTCAAGCCCTTCACCTGGGAAACAAAGTTAGCTGCCCTGGGCCGTAGCTTCCTTCTAAATTCATCTCGTCTCTGGAACCTTCCCTTGAAGCTTTGCCCACCTTGGTCTAGAGCAGTAACCCGGGCCTGTGAGGACCCTGCTGTTGTAGCACACACTGCTCACATTACCAAACGCAGGCCCAGCTGCCAGGGGTACAAGCTGGAACCTTGGGTGGATGCAGAATGGTCCTAATACATGGCCAGGAGCCAGGGTTTTCAGTCCTGGAATGATCAAATCAAGCACAGAGAGGCTGCCCACAATGTATATGGAGCTGAGGACTGTGGCAAGGGGTGGGGGTGGGGAGGCAATGACAAACAAGAGAGTCCCCCCTCAAAGCCCCAAATCAATAAAGGCCAGTTGAGTTAAAAGGTTGGAGGGGGAGCAATCGGCAAGCAGGCCAGAGGGGAGCACCAGGAAGCCGATGAAAGGATATGATGGGGGTTAAGAGAAGGGTAGGTGGGGACTGGAGGTAGTGAGTAAAGCCAGGCAGTTATTTAATTATTCCAACTTCACCTTTTCTCAGTAAGAAAGAAAATCAGGTAGCTTACAAGGACACACGACATAAGTCAAAGTGGCATAAATTAAAGATAGAAAACCAAGAGTGGGCAGAAAGTGGGGCCAAAATGAGGGTAGACATTCATAGCATAAAAGCCTCTGATCCCGTGAAGGGCGGGCCCAAAAGTTGGCTCTAAGCTTTCTAGCAGCTAACAGGAAAGGGGAAACCTTGTTTTTACACAATTCACAATGTCCAGGAGATAAAAACAAGCTCATTGCTCAGAAGGGCAACTGTTCTCAGTACTAAGATCAGACAGGAATTCCTCCCCGGGGTCCCTCAGAGAGGATTCTGTGGGACACAATGAACAACATCCTTGACGACATCCTCACACAGAGGTAGCAACAAGTTTCAAAGGGCTGTTTTTCATGAGGACCCTCCGGATCAACTGCCCGTACCCCGCTGCAGCCAGGCAATAAGAAGCTAAAAATAGCGTGTGAAGGTGCAGAACAGTGCGTCTAGTGTATTCGCACTGGTGGGAAAAATGACGGTTATATATAGGCATTCATATGCATAGAACTCCTCTGGAAGAATAAATTTGTAACAGCGTTTGCCTCTAGGGAGAGGAAGTGGAGGACTGTGGCCTGGGATAGGAGAGAGACTTCATTTTCTTCGTATACCATGTTATACTGGCTGGAATGTTGTTAATCATGTCCTATCTTTTCAATAAAAACATTTGTTACTAAAATAATAATGCCATTCCGAGTTCAGGGGGAGAGCTGAGCTTTATCTCTGAGCCACAGCCAAGCTGACTGTGTCTGAAAGTTCTTGATGTTTAAGGAAAGAAGAGTAACATTTATTGAGCAGTTCCTGGGTGCTAAGGGCTTTCATTTTCATTAGCTCATTTAATCCACACAATAATCCTGTGAGAGAAATCTGCCTCATAGACAATCAGTTCAGTTTCCTTGGAGAAGACACATGAATTAAACAACTGCTTATTTTTCTTCCTGCTCTTGATTTTTAGGAGAAATGAGCAACTGGGAGGAAAACAATCAGCTATGGGGCATTTAAGCTAGCAATTGCATGGGACATACTTATACGAAAAATGTTTTCATTGTTTACCTGAAATTCAAATTTAGCTAGACATATAGTATTTGTTTTAACTTAAAAAATATTGAGATATAATTCCATATAACATTATGTTAGTTTCAGGGGTACAAAATAATCATTCGATGTATGTATATGTTGCAAAATGATCACCACAATAAGTCTAGTGAACATCCACCCAGTGTTTTTTTTTTCCTTCATTTTTCTAAATCCACTGTGCCAGCCTAAGACTTGTAATTGGTGTACTTAGACCATATTCATCAAATGTGATTATGTGCTAGATATGCTGGCGATCAAGACCACTATTTTATTGTTTGTTTACTGTTTGTTCTGTTTTTTGTTTTCTTGTTCTCTTTTTCCTAACTTCCTGTGGGTTACTTGTACCATTTTTAAAATTCTGTTTTAATTATCTATAGTGCTTTGGGGTGTTTGCATAACTTCTCTAGTGGTTGCTCTAGACATTATACAATATATACATAATTTATCACAGCTTACTGGTGTCGACATTTGACCAGTTTGAGAGAAGTGTAGAAACCGTATCTCCCTTTGTTCTCCCTCATTTATACTTGTTTTTTCCTTATGTTCTCAATTTTTTTCTAGCTTTATTGAAGTATAATTGACAAGTACATGATTGTCTTAAATATTACCTCTACAAACATTAAGAACCACATTAGACAGGGTTATAAGTTTTGCTTCAACCATCAAATATAATTTAGAAAACTCAAGAGAAGAAGGAAAGCCTATTGTATTTACCCATATTTTTGTTTACTATATTCTTTCCTCTTTCCTGATGTTCCAAGATTTGATTTCTTCTTTTATCAATTCCTTTCTGTTCAGAGAACTTCCTTTAGCCATTCTTTCAGAGTAGGTCTGCTGATGACAAATTGTCCTTAATTCTCCTTCATCTAACAATGTCTTGATTTCTCCCCTCTTCATTTCTGAAAGATATTTTCACTGGATTCTGGGCTGATGGTTCTTTTCTTTTAGCACTCCCTCCTGGCCCCCATGGCTTCTGATGAGAAATCTGCTGTCATTTAAATTGCTTTTCCATTCTTGGTAAGGTGTCATTTCTCTCTCCCTGCTTTTATGATTTTTTCTTTGTCTTAGGTTTTTAGAAGTGTGACTGTGATGTATTTTGGTGTGGATTATACTGGGGTTTATCCTGTTTGGTGTTCACTCAGCTTCTTGAATCTGTTGGTTTATGTCTTCTGCCAAATTTAGGAAGTTTTCAGCCATTATTTCTTCCAGTATCTTGTTAGCCCCATCTTCTTTCTCCTCTCCTTCCTGAACCGATGTCTTAAATGTTAGAATTTTTGTTAGAGTCGTGCAAGTCCCCAATGTTCTGTTCTTTTCACCTTCCCATTAATGTTCTCTCTAAAGTTCAGAATTGGTCACGTCTATTGTTTTATCTTCGAGTTCACTGACACTTTCTTCTCTGGCCCCTCCACTCTGCTGTTGAGCTCATCAATTGAGTTCTTGTATTTTTCAGTTCTAAAATTTCCAATTGTTTCTTTAGATCTCTATTTCTTTGCTGAGACTTTTGATTTTTCATTTGTTTCAAGTGTGTTTGTATTTGCTCATTGAAGCATTCTTATGATGGTGACTACTTTAAAATCTTTGTCAGATAATTCTAACATCTCTGTTATCCTGGTGTTGGCATCTATTAATGATCTTTTTTTTTTTTTTCCAATCAATCTGCGATATTCCTGGCTCTTGGGAAGACAACTGATTTTTTTTTTTTATTGCAGCTTGGACATCGGGGGTATTATCAGACTCTGGATCTTCTTTAAAACTGTTTTAGCCAGTCTCCTCAGACATCCTGCTGGTAGAAGGGTCCGTAGTCTCTTAACAGCCATGTGAGACGGAAGTCCAGGGTCTCCACTCAGCTTTGGTTGACACCCTTGGTTGACAGAGGCTGGGCAAGGGTGAAGGTTCAGGCTCTCCACTAGATCCTCACTGGGAGGGGCAGGGGGGTCCTTCCACTGACACTATGGGGTGAGAGGCCTCCTTATCACCTATTGGTGATGAAAGCCCTGACCCCATGCTAGGCCTTTCTGAAACCACCCTGGTGAGGGATTTGGGAACCTCCTTATAGCCTGGCAAGGTGGAAATCATGGCTTCCCACTAGGTCTTTGCTGGCATGGGGCGGGTCTGGCATGTTTCCTTTGTGGTGTTTGTTGCCATAGACTGGTTATTGTCTATAAGTTTTCTGTCTTGTTAGGCTGTCTCTTTCCTGCTCTTTTGCCTAAAGAGAGCTGGACTTTGTTAGGGCATTTTTGTCTGCGGCCATTGGCATTTCTGGGTTACCTGCCTCTCCAGCATCCAGTCCAGGATATATGAGGCAAAAAGAAAATCCAGGGAACTCACCACTGTTGTTCCTCAGGTCCTGAGGACCCTAGCTTTCCTCTCTCCATCTGTCTTATTTTTAAAATATATAATTTTCAGTGTTGTTATTTGGCAGCCTGTATTTTTATTTTCTAAATCTGGCAACCCTACTCAAATCCATGTAGCTAGTTGAGGCAGTAAAGATGACTTGGGAATTTTGGATGAATTTTCAACCACAGGAGTGGAACAATAAGAAGGTTCTGCTTCACCCTATTAACTCAGAAAATCGTGTTGTTGTTGTCGTTGTTGTTGTTGTTGTTTTTTTTTTCCTGAGGGAATTAAGCTGAACAATTTTCTTGCACATTTCTATTAATCAAACTTTTACTGTGCTTCTAGAACCTTGACAAACTTCCTTTCCCATGTATTATATTTACCAGTGACTTTGAGTTTGTGCTAAGGAGGCCCTCTGCTGTCTGCAGAGAGAAGAGCAACGCCATAAATCTAGAGGCTGTAGCAAATTTCTCAGCAATTGAACAAGGTGGATCAGGAGTTCATAAATTCCATTCCATTGTGAGAGTAGCCAGCCAATCCCCAAATGTTGGGGAGATGTAATGCCTTAACTCTGTTTAACTTCAAGATACTCATTCCTTCTTTCCTCACAGAAATGTGTAATGACATAGTTTGAAAATGAAGGTTATGTCAAACTGCATTTTGGACATTTAGTGACAAAGTCTCCCCTTAACCCCCAAATAGGGGTACTGGGAGCCACCTTGGGGCTTCACTGAGGCAGACCTGGGCATGGCAGCTGGTACCATTTGCCAGAGAAAGGAAAACACTCACAGGGGCCAAGCTGGGGCATGGAGTTGTGCTAGCCTGGGGCCCTGCAAGACCTTTACTCCACCATATAAAGAGGGAAGTAAAATAGTATTAGTGCTAGGGGCCAGGTAGACCTCAAGCTCTGGAGGGGGGCTGGCGTCCCATCAGCACTGCTTTGTGCTCCATGCAGGCCTTCGCTGATAAGAGTCCTGAGTAGGGGCATGAAGGGAGGCAGTGGGACCTGAGAAGGACACCACAGCACAGCTACTCTCCCCACTGAAACCTTTCTCTCCCTCCCTCCAACCCACAAGAACAAAGTTACAATTGGTACAATGGTACCAATTTGTTCCCTGGCAGGATGGAAGGAAGACAAGGAACACTGGGTGGCCGGAACTTTACCAGGTACTTTACATAATTTACATAATTTAATATTCACAACAGTGCTAATACTAATAATGGTAATACCTACCATTGATGGAGGGTTGATTTATGCGCCCAGCACCATTTTAAACAGCTCACATGAGTTGTTTCATTTAATCCTCACAACAACGCCACAAGCTCGGCACTGTTATCACCCTTTCTTAGACCACCTAGTGAAAAGTGGTAGAGCTGAGATTTGAACTCAAGTTCGACTCCAAAGCCCATGCTCTTAGTGACTACAGTGCACTTTTGATAAATAATGGAGCTCACTTTTGAACCCGGGTCTGTGAAGAACTTTCAAACCTAAGGTGCCTAGGTGAGGAAGTCAAATTGATAGAAGTTGTTTGCCAAAAGCCACAGGCCTATGCTCAAGGGGACATGAGTGTACGTGCACACACACACATACACTGGAGAGAGCATTAAGCCAGTTAGAGTGGGTCTCAAGCTGTCAATGCCCTTCTGCTACACCAGCCAGGGAAGAGCCACAGAGGCAAGAGCTACTCTAGTGTGGAGAGTTGTAGCTGAAAGGGGGCAAGAAGGGACTTCTGGGGTGCTAGTAATGTTGTATTGGCATCTGGTTGCTAGGTATGTTTGTGAAAATCCACTGAGCTATAAAATTACTAAATGTGCACTTTCTTATGTGTTTTATATCAATGAAAAATTTTGTTTTTCAAAGACATATTGAGTTCTGGGAAGGTGGAGTAGATGTACCTTTTTTGCCCGTTCCTTCTGCTAAGTACCACCAAAAACTATGGACAGTATAAATAAAACGACCATAGAAGACTCTGAAAGGTGGAGAGAAGGGAGATCGACTAGGGGTTTCAGACTCAAGGAACAACATGGTGGTGAGTTCCCTGGGTTTTCTTCTTGTCTCATATATTCCAGACTTGGCTGAAGAAGCCCACAACCCGGAAACACCAGTGGGTGCAGACCAAAAAAGCCCAAACAAAAGTCCTCTCTCTCTAGGAACGGGGCAGCCTAGGAAGACAGAAAATTGTAGCTATTTATCTCCCTAGTGTCGCTAAGCACCACAGAAAAAACTATGGCCCAACCCCCACCAGCATAGGCCTGGGTAGGGTGCAGAGACTTCAACTACAGGCTGTAAAGAGACCTCCCCAAGCTCCCGCCTATACCCCCTGCCACGGAGTGTCAGAGCAGGCCTAGTAGGGAGCTGGGACTTTTTTCCCTGCTGAGTGGTAATGAGGACCCCCCTTCAGGGGTATCAGTGGAGAACACATGGGGAACTTGGACTTCTCCCTCCACTAGGCAGTAATGAGGTGACCCTCCCCTTCCTGGATGGTTGGTGTCAGGAGTTCTAGTGGGGAGTTAAGACTTTCATGGTCACCCAGCAGTAACGGGGCCACACCCTCCCCATCCTGTGATGTCTGGGGAAGCCCTCTGGGGAGCAGCAAGGAGCACCGCCTACCCCTCCCAGCCAGGAGGTATCAGTAGAGGCCCAGTGGAGGCTGGGACTCCCGTGCCCTCCTAGCAGTAGCAGGGAGGTTCCTTACTTGGTTGTCAATGGGGGCTGAGTGGGGACCTGTACTTTGACCCCCAGCTGGCGGTCATGAGGTGGTGCCCCACCTCTCCTTCCCATGCTGGAATGATGTCCGAAGGAGCCAGCTGAAACACACGGCTTAAGTAAGATCCAAAATGATTTGACCAGACACTTCAGCAAAAGGGACATAAAGGATGGCAAATAAGCACATGAAAAAAATCATCAGCCATTAGGGAAATGCAAATAAACCACAAAGAGAGATTGCTACACATTTATCAGAGTGACACAACAAAAACCAAAAAACAAAACAGTGATGCCACCAAAGGCTGGTGAGGATGTGGAGAAACTGGACCATTCATTCATTGCTGGTGGAAATGTGAAATAGTATGGCCACGGTGGAACCAGTTTGGCAGTTTCTTTAAAAAAGACAATGCAACTACCATACAACTCAGCAACTGAATTTCTGGGTATTTATTTCAGAGTAATAAAAACTTCACACAAAAACCTGCACATCAATGTTCATTGCAGTTTTATTCATAATAGCCCCAAACTGGAAACACATATGTCCTTCAATAGGTGAATGATTAAACAAACTGGTACATATAGACCATGGAATTCTACTTGCACTAAAAAGGAACAAGCTATTGATACATGAACTTGGATGAATCACCCGAAAATTAAGCTGTGTTTTGAAAAAAAGCCAATCCCAAAAGGTTACATGCTCTATGATCCTTGAAATGACAAAATTATGGAAATGAAGAACAGATTAGTAGTTGCCAGGGGTTAAGGAGGGGGCAGGAGTAAGAGGGAAGTGGCTGTAGCTGTACAAGGGCAACCAAGGACTCTTTGTGGTGATGGTACTGCTTGTCTCTTATCTGTATCTGCAAGATGTTACCATTGGGAGAAGCTGGGTAAAGGGTATATTAGATCTCTCTGTATTATTTTTCACAACTGTATGTAAATCTGTACTTATCTCAAAGTAAACACTTTAATTTAAACAGAGGCATAGGGACTCTCTGTTGTGTTCTCTGAAGCCCTTGCCCCCCTTTTCAATGAGGCCTTGATTGGCATTCCCTATCTGGATTGCTGATGTAGCCTTCCAAGTCTAACCTTGGACCCTGTTAAACTGTTACTGCAGATTTTCTTTAGTTAACCTGCTGCTGCTGCTCTTGCTTCACTCACGCATACCTTCCAAATACACCAAAATAATCATTGTGATGGGGCAGCAGATTATAAGTTAAGGCTTTTTACACACATTTCCCAAATTATCTGTAATGCTATTATAAACTGTCCATAATTTCACAAAGACCCACAACTCTTTCTTTTAGAGCCTTCTTTGTTGGGTTCTATTTATCTTTCTCTTTTAGGTAACATATAACCCAGATTTTCATTTTGTGCATTTAAAACCCTTTTTACCTTTCCTCCTTGTTCCCTAGCTTTGCTCCTGTTCCATAATGTCCCCCATTTTTCCTTGTCCTTTTGAGTCAAACACCCAGGATTCTGAAGGCCGGTCTGTAGAGCCCTACCACTCCATGACCATCTGGAGAAGGCATGTCTGCAAAAATGTATTGATGACCTCAATCTGTCTGTCAGGCAGCCCAGCTCCAGGGAGAGCTGTTGTTCACAATCTTAGCTGTAGAGGGTGTAGCTCACCGGCCCATGTGGGAATCGAACCAGCGACCTCGGCGTTAGGAGCATGGCGCTCCAACCACCTGAGCCACTGGGCGGGCCCCTCCAAGCTCTACTGCAAATTGATCTTCTCTTTACCAGCACTTCTGCCACCATGGCCGCCTTCATCTCTCCCTTGGACGACTGCCTGACTTCCTACTAACTGGTCTCCCTTCCTTCAGTCTTGCCCCGACTCAATCCATTCTTCACATCACTGCCAGTCTATTTTAACTGTGTGAATCTGACCCTTTCAGTACCATCCTTAAAAACTCTCACTGGCTCCTCTTTGCTTCCAGGTTCAAACTCCTGGGCGGGCCCAGTAACTCAGGTGGTTGGAGCGCTGTGCTCCTAATGCCGAAGTTGCTGGTGCTACCAGGAGCCAGCGTGAGCAGCCTGCAGCGGGAGAGAGCAGCCGTGAGCTGCCATGAGCTGCTGCAAGTGGCCGACTGAGGACCTACGACTGACTTCCTCAGCCGGGGGGGGGGGGGGAGTGCAAGGCTCATAATCCCAGCATGGGCCAGGGAGCTGTGTCCTACACAACTAGACTGCGAAACAACGGCTTGAACTGGAGTGGGGAGGGGGGAAGGTGGAAGGGGAAAACAAAGTTCAAATTCCTTAGTATGTCTTACAAGTAGGGTTACCATATAAGAGGGTGACCAAACAAGGACACTTTTGAGAGTGAAAGGTGGTGTTATTAATAAGTACGCTGGGGCAATAGGCCTCTGGTCACTCTACTTATCAGATCCTTCATGATCTGGTCTCTCCAGCCCCATCCCTCTTCGCAGCTCCGCATCCTACCCTCAAACACACACACACACACACACACACACACACACACACACACACACGAGCCCCATATGTGTTCTTTTGGGTGTCTAGGTGTCATGCAGGGTGTCATGCAGCGTCTCAGTTCCCGCTCCCCTCTTAAGAACACATGGTGAAGCCTAAAAGGAACACCCACGGAGCCATAGATAGGGGAGTCATACCATTGGCAGCCGGGCGAGACATACGAAGTAGAAGCCACACTATCCGCAACCCGCCGTCCCCTTTTCTGCCTGCCAACCAGCTGACCAACCAACGCAATCATGGCAATTACAACGGTAGCCAATTGGCCAACCAGCTACAGCCAACAGCCAACCACCACTGGAGCCAGCACCTCCCCATGTGAGGCCGAGAGCCTGGAAACTGCTCTCTGGGACTCCGTCCCCACATTCCACCCCTCCAGGGTCTTGCCTCACAATCTACGTGACAATCATCTTCCGTGAGGGGCCCTGTGTGGTATTAACCTATAGGCACCTATGGGTGGAAAGAAACAGTAGTCTTAGGAACCAACAATGGTAAATCCCTTCCATCTGGGAGGATACACGCTAGCTTATTGTCCTGGGAAAGGAGGGTCGCTGCCACTGGCACCTTTCCCGGTTTGTGGTACCAAACCTTTATGGCAGTGCTTGGGGTTCCTTGCGTAGTTTCAACATGTAACAGAACAGGGGACCCCATAATAGACCCCATAGTGAGAGCACACGGGTTCCCCGCAAAATCATCCCGGCATCGGGACCTCCATATACCACAGTCACTTGCGGTGGCCATGGAGATTGTAACTTCATGGATCCGCCACCCCACATAGGGCGTAAGAATGGCAACCAAGGATCCAAAAGCACTTGCAGGGGCCGTATCCAAAACCAGATCTCTCATGCTGGTTGTAAAATGCTTGTCATCCGGCCTCCGCATATTAGGGTTGAACATAGCATGTCTCATACCCACTTCACAGATGATTTGCGTAAGTTCTGTATATGACTGCCATTGACTCACAGTGTCTGGCAGCTCGCCAGCCTGTCCCCATACTGTGCGTACCGCAGCAGTGAGCCACTCCATTAGAGTGTGGGTTGCCCTGGTCTTGGGCCAACCTATGGCAGTTCTGTAACCTTTGTCGCAGGGACGGATGCACTGTCACAAAGGCTAGCTTTTCCATCTCGCCTGGGGAGCAGAGAATGTTGTTTGCTCCCTCATCCCATAAATGTAGTAGCCAAGCCGAGACTGGCTCTCCAGGGCTCTCTCTGTACCGCCTCCCCAGCTCCTGCAACTCAGTGGGAGTGTAAGGGGTGTAGGTTGTGAACTCAGTCACAGCTGGGTTGCCGGCAGCAACGCCGCCGGGGGTCCAAAGGTTGCTCACATTTTACCCTTTGCTTCAAGATGGGCCAGGTTTGGTGGTTGGGAGCTACATTGTCTCCACTCGCTTCCTCCGCCTCTGCCTCAGCGTCTCCACTGTGGGGCCCCTCTTCTAACAGGCGGACCTGAGCTTCCAGCACCTCCTCCCGGGGCTGCTGGGCCTGCACCTGAGCTATTTCATTAAGTGTGTCCTCCATGTTATGACACAACGCAGCAAGGAACATCCAGCCCACGTGGCTGGCTGTACCCTTCGCCTCCTCTGGCGACCGCTCAACCAGAGCCTGCAGGGCCCTCTCCACGCTGGCCGGAGAGCCATCCATGTCCTCCCACCCCTCCTCGGGGGTCCAACTCCTGAGAATAGTGGCCACTGGACACCACACACTATGTGGGGGCCACCTGTCCTCCTGCCCAGAGTCAGACACCATTCCGACCTGGCCGGAATCCTGCTCACTGTGCCAGGTGTCTGAGTGGGTGGTGGCCTCGGTGTAAGATGCCCACAACCCTCGGAGCCCATGGCAGCAGCAGATCACCAAGAGGAAGGCGACGCCTTCTATGGCCAAGAGGGTGGTGTGCCACCTGGAGGCTCATGTCTCCCAGGCAGACTGAACCTCCCGTTCCAGCGCAGCTCCTCACGCACCTTCTGAAACTGAGCTTTTATACGTATAAACTGCTCCATTACCTTACGGAGAGTTTCGGCCGACACCAAACCCTGCTGGCTGCGCCATGTGTCATGCAGGGTGTCACACGGGATGTCAGCTCCCACTCACCACATAAGAACGCAGGACATGGTGAGGCCAAAAAGGAACACCCACGGATCCATAGACAGGGGAGTCATACCACTATACTCTCGCTGGCAGCCGAGCGAGACATACGAAACAGGAGCCACACCATCCGCAACCCGCCGTCCCCCTTTCTGCCTGCCAACCAGCCAACCAACCAACGCAATCATGGCAGGTACATCAGCAGCCAATTGGCCAACCGGCTACAGCCAACGGCCAACTACCACCTGAGCCAGCACCCCCCCACCCCGCCCCCGCAACGCGAGGCCAAGAGCCTGGAAACTGCTCTCTGGGACTCTGTCCCCACACTAGGTAAGCATGTGCTATTCTACCCTTTTCTCCACTCCCTCTTTGGCTAACTTCTAATGAACTGCTTCAAGAGTCAGTTTCCTCCAGGAAGCCTTCCATGACTTCCAACCGTGGCCTAGGTGCCCCTTCCTATGCTCCCATCAGACCTTGCTCGTCCCTCATTATAGGCCTTATGACACCAAGTTGTAATGTCCTGTTTCCCCCTCTAGAGGGGAGCACCTCAGTTTATTCACTTACACTTTGTGCACTTTCCTTCTGTTGAATGAGTGGGAATTGAGCACAGTGTTGTCACCCTGGCTGCTGGGGACGTTAAGGGGAAGAAGAGGGGACCTGGAGGACCTACAGGTGCTGAGGCTGCCGCTCACACCACTCCCGGAGCCCCAAGCCATTTTCCCCAGATATCCCTTCCCTTTATTCTCTGCTTGGCTCCCCCTAGTGGCAGATGGGCAGTAGTGACAGGTACCGAAGACTAGGTACTGGGTGCAGGAAAGGGACCGGAGGGGAAGTGCTCTTAGCCAGGCTTCAATATCTGGGCAGCCCTCCCCTCCTCATGATTCTCCCCTACCTTGCTGCAGCTCCTCCCACACCACAAAGTCCCCACCCACTGTGTCATCAGAGGCCCTTCCCCACGAACTTTGAGGATGATGACTAAAGTTGGGCAGCGTGCCTCCAGGCTGATTTACTTGTATTACATGTTGGAGGTTCGGAAACCTCTGCTCAGTGAAATAGATTAGTCACGCCTGGCTGCCCTGTCTTGTTTTATATTCAAACCCTGAATCAAAACCACAAGATGTGAGTTCATGGAACTATATGGGTGAAGTAACAAGACCCAGCGGCAGCAGCGAGTGGAGACTGAGTGTGGCAGTGGAGACTTCAAGAATATAAGAATTGAGCCAGTTGAAAAATCAAAGTGGGATGGAGGGGAATGGGAGTAAGGTCTATAGTTTCAGATATTTTTGCTTCAAAATGAGCTTCCCCTCCCTCTGTTTTTAATGTTATAGTTGGTAGCTGAGATACTGGAGGAAATATATTGGGGGAAAAAGCTCGGGAAAGGGAAAAGATGGAAAAGAATCTGACTCTTGTAACCAGTAGAGATCTTCTAGTTTCCCTTAGGACATGGGGCAGGGACAGTATGCTGTCACCAAGGGGCATGCAATAGGTCAGCAACAAAGTATCACACCCACATGGACTGAGCAGGAGCAAGGAGCCAGTCAGGCTTCTGAGGCTCTGGGGCTGGTAAGGTTACCAAGGACTGGGATGGAAAAAGCTACCTTGCCCCCTTGTCTCTCCTTCCCTTTCACTCTGCAAGCAAAAATCCAAGGGAACATCCTCCAGGAGAAGAGGGCCTAAGAAACTTCATGGCAAGATCTACTCTGGAACCTCAAAGGCTGAGGGCATCCAGGCTTCCCGTTAGGAGACAGTGGGAGAGGGGGGGAATGGAAGGTGGTGGTCAGGAAGTGTCTTCTTTCTCATGGCCCTTGCTGCATGAGTCAGGAAAGCAGTCTCAGGAAGGGCGAGGCAGTAGCAATCTGTCCAGACCCTGAGACCCCTTTACTTTGCAATCTTGAGGGCCACGTGGAGCAGCAACTGGACAATCGTTATCACGGGTCTTCTGGGTCAAATTCAACTTCCTGAAGCTTTAAGGACCATCCCTTCTTCATATTACCCACTATATCCCTCACTACCACCACCAATTTGGATTCCATACTCAAAAGAAATGGTGACCTCCTTCCCCCATCGGAATGCAGCAAACATGACTGCAAGTCACTTTCCCGTTATGAGACTATGGCAAACTTTCAGAAACTGACGACACCGGAATTTCCTTCAGATTTGACCACTGACTTTTCTGGCCTTACTTCTCATTTAAATCTACCTTACATTCAATCTTATCCCTGAAGTAACAGATTTTCTACACAGGTTTGTCTTAACAGTGTAAGGTCTGAGGCAGCTAATATCGCCTGCCCCGGCACAAAGATCCCAGAACAACCTGAGAACCAGTGGCAAGGCCTGACCCTAACCCCCATGTGCGTTTAGTACATGGGACCCAAATATGCCCATTAACATACTAGCTCCCCTGCACTTGTCTCACAAAGACTTAGACTTTGAAAAAGGTGATTTAGAAGAAATGCTTTGAACCAAGATTCAATGGAACATCAAGCTTTATCTGTCATAATTTGGAACGGAATTTGCTTTATTCTTAAGGAGTCTCAGACTGGCGAAAAAGATCTGCAGGAGAAAAACAGGCCTCAAATCATGGCGGGAAACGAAAGCAGGAGGGGAGATATTCAGCTGTAGAACCCTTTCCCTTTAAGCCATGACTATCATGACAGAAGCCACCTGTTTCAAGCAGCATTGTCCAGGGGCCAGTGAATGGTTCTGAGGGGAGGGAGACCGCCATGCGTGTTTTTGAATAACCACCTGCAAAAGGCCGAGCCTTTCAAAAAGCCTTACCTGAGAGCCACCATTGGGCAAAAGGCAGCAAATGACTAAAAGGCACATAATTGGTCAATCCTCAGTCTGGAAATGAGGTGTGAATGAACTTTGTGGTGTGTTCCCATCGTTGTGTTCATTCTAATCTTCCCTTCTCCCATTTGTAGCGATGGAGAGGATAATATAGATGGCCCTGGTGGTGACATCAGTTACGTGATGTAGAGGACTCCAAAGACACGTGGCCCTCCTAGAACTGAACCTGTTTTTGTCGTATTATGCACTGGGTGCAAAAGGTCTTGTCATGGGCAATGAAAATGAACCCCAGCCAAGGCAACACAAGGGCAAACCAGAGGCAGAGGAAGCCAGGGCTCAGGGCTCCAGGAGCCAATCAACTGAAGAAGCATCTGGCTAATGGCTGGAGGTTCAGACGAAAAGGGTGATAGGCTGGCTCCATTTCCCAGCTGAGTGTAATGGCTATTCATAAATAGGGCACTTACTCCCTCACGGGTCTCTAGTCTGAGTGGTGGGCCCTGGGCGGTAGTACAGAGCTTCCTTCCTCATCCTCACTTTGAGTTTGTGGTGGAGGTGCCCAGAAGCCAGACTCCTTCCCTGAGGCCTCTTCCCTCTCCCCCACAATCCAACCCACTAAACACAATCAAGAGCTTAGTCAGAGCAAAATGGTGGAGGGGCAGGTCACGGGGAGACAATGTTTTGTCTTAATTGCAAGCTTTTTATATGATTCTTAATAATCCTCAGGTTAAGGACTACATGATACTAACGTGCACATTAAGTAAGCCCTTTAGCAGAAAATGCTTCTATTCCGAATCTGGAAGGACTAACAGCCCCAATTTGAGAAGAAATAAATCTTTTATAAGGGCGTTTATAAGCTTGGGGACTTGAAAAGTTTACCCTTGGTCCAAATAATCTTCCTTGTTTCTGATGGTGGGGGAAGGTGAGGGGATATGAAATAGAACGTCGTGATGCCTTTTGTTCAAGTGATCCTATGCTCTCACGCACGGGTAGCTTCCTTTCAACTGTGCTCCATTCCATTCAACTGTGCTTCAACTCCATTCGGCTTTGGTGTAGCCTCCTCACACCCGTGTTCCTGCTGCTGTTCCCCAGTCAAGAATCATTAACCACTTGCCAGCCGGGACACCTGGGTCTCTCCCACTGGAGAAAAAAAGAATGGCCTTGGAGGTGCTTGTGACATTTTGCTGAGTGTCACAGGGAATTGAATACTGACCTTCCCCCAGGCTTAGGGATCAGAGGTCGGAACTGAGGGCCTCTTGAATGATCTCAAAACCTTATTCAAGGACCTGGAACCAAAGGGGGGCGGGGCACAGTATGTTTTGTCAAAATCTTCTGACATGGCAAACCCTGATCAACTGATTCAATACTTCAGGAAATAGCATTATCAGCAAATTACAACATTGATGCTCCATGTCAGCTTCTCCCAGAACAAAGATTTGGGGTGAGAGAGGACTAGAGGGTCAGAGCCATACTTTTAATATCTCACTTCCGTCCCTTCTGAATCACTTCTTCAAAAGACTCATTGTAAAACAGATATCCCAATATTCAACATAAAGCAAAAACAAACCAGAACCAGGCTTCAAAGATAAGGGAGCACTCTTCACAAAGCCCCAGAAGCATGTAGCTTCCCAAAATAAAAGCCCTTATTTGATGAAACGCAAAAAACTCACTTAAAACTTTGGAATGCATTATAATTCATTCTTAAGTTTTGCACATTTACCTTCCCCAGATATTTATTTAGAAGGGCTGAAATTAAATACCAAATGTATGTCAACTACTGATGTAGGAAAATTTTACCATATTTGGCAAAATTGGTTCAAAATAAATTATAGAAACTATTCTTTTCCAATAAGAAAATACCTAATTCCTCTCCCCGGGAATAAGAACCAGGAATAAGACATCCAGCAGGCATTATACAGCCTGTAATTCAGGTATATTGCATAGAATTACAGTATATATATATAGTTCTACATAAACCCCAGAAATCTTAAGTTGAATAAAACTGCTGCCAATATCTTCTCTTGGCTTAACAATGTGGCTAATAGTTTGGAAATAAAGAATAAGTATCATTGGGCAGCAAGACACCTAAACGCAACCTGTGGCAGACAGCGCAGTACAGATATGATATAGACCCACGGTCACACAACACAAATACTTTATTAATTTCCTCTACAAGAGCTAGTGACATCAATCTTTTTAACAGAAACCTCAGGTCATTTGAGAGGCCAAACAGATCCAAGGAAGAAAGATGCAAATTAAATACTTAAATTAATCAAAAGGCACTACAATACCACCTAGAACCTTCTACCATGGTGGTAGTGGGCTAAGGAAGATTAAGCTACAGCGAAATAACCTTGTGTAAATGGTAAAGAATACATAGCAAGAAATGAGGTTTGCTTTCCAGAAGACTTTAGTACAATGTTCATTTGGGCCCAAGAAGATATTTGGCCAGAAAAAGGTCAA
The DNA here is from genome assembly GCF_004115265.2 of Rhinolophus ferrumequinum. NCBI lineage: Eukaryota > Metazoa > Chordata > Mammalia > Chiroptera > Rhinolophidae > Rhinolophus > Rhinolophus ferrumequinum. Next base: position 46,925,173 of record NC_046284.1, read on the forward strand.
GATGGTTGAAGGTCAAGCCAAATAGAGAAGGAATAGGTACCAAAGACTCTAAGCGACAGTCCAAGCAGAGGGTAATGGATCAGGTTTGTTCCTCTCCAGAAGTATCTGCTGCACTGTGTGCTATCTTTCATCAGCTCTCCCCTGCCCCCACCCCCACCCCCACCCACCAAGAGCTGCCTGCCTTAAAGGGGCTCAGCTATCAGAGCTGGGTTCTGGGCTGCCTACAGCTCTTGTAATTTAGCATAGACCTTAGAGAACTTGTCACATGTTGTTTGTGTGTGTGTGTGAGCGGGGGGGGGGGGGGGGGGGCACTAGGTTGGATTTGCTGCTAGTAGTTCTGAACCAAGGAAGCCCTAAAGTATTCACATGCGAAAGTCTGAACTTCCCCTAAAAACATTCCAACACCCCCGGCACAACACCCTTCAAAGTCTGAAATCTTGCAGCAGCTGAGCTGTAGTTAAAGCTGCAAGGCTCACAAAATCAAAGAAGCCAGAATAAGACAATGCAGGTAGGAAACCTGAGCAGTTAGTCTCAATCTGTTTTTCCCTGATTTTGGAGAAACACTAATATACCTGATACGGGATGTAGAAAGCTACAGGAGCAAAATGCTGGGTCTTCTGCTGAGTTTTTCATCAAATACCAAGGGAAAACAAGGAGTGGGGTTCACTTTATTTTTTAAAAGCCTCAGGAGTTATTCTATTATAAAGGGACATGGCTGAACAGATAGGAAACAGATTCCCCATTGTGAGTTCTCCGGATGGCTTCTGCAAGGATCATGGAGATGTCAATCACCTAGAAAGGCAAGAAAAGCACCAGGTTTGTATCACAGACACAGATGACAGGCCAGTTTGCGCACCGCTGAGCAGCCCAATGAGAGTCCTTCCTCTTAAGACTGTTGCACTGTGCTGTTTCCCCTCATGAGCTGGCACTCATTCTTCATGACATTTTAAATATAACCACGTAGGATAGTCAAAATGCTAATGGAGGAAAAGTGCTAACTCAGACTCACTAAGACGATGGCGCGCTGGCATCTAAAAATTCTTAGGAATGAAAAAAATATACATTTAAGTTGAAAATAAATCCTTAGGAATGGAGCATCAACCCTCCAATTCTACATATTTCAGAAAGCTAATAGATTATTATACACATAATTAAACAAAGGCCTTGTCTTTAAAATATATTCAGCATTCAAAATTGATTGTCTAACAATTACTTGGAGAATTACTTTAAAGCAGTGGTCCCAGGACCTCTGGTTTTGCAGGTCTTGAATGGAGCAAAGGAATCTGCATTTTAACAAGAACACTAGGTAATTAAGTGAGGTTGTTTTCAGAGCAACGTTGAGAGACTCTGGAATTCTAAGGAGTATACCATCAGTTTAAAGGTTTCACATTATGTCTTTTTTTTACTATAAGACTGGGTCTTGAACATAATATAATATAATATAATATAATAAATATAATACTGGGTCTTATATTCATTTTTGCTCCATAAGACACATTGGAGCTGATTGTCTGGCTAGGTCTTATTTTCGGGGAAACATGGTAGAGCAATCTGAATTTTTAAACACACGTTTTTGTTTTACTTTTGGATCACAGATCCTGATGACAGACTAAACCCTTAAGAACAAAGCAGGGAATCTGGTAATTCGACATATGTAACCACCTCCTGAATGCTTCGGTGGAGTTTTGTTTTGCAAGAATCTTGCCCTCACCTGTATTTTGGAGCAATGCTTCATCTTATCCTCCTGAGGTATGGTGTTGGTGACTACTACTGCTTCAAAGCATGCGCTGTTAATGCGAGAAATGGCTGGGCCAGAAAAGATGCCATGGGTCAAGATAGCATAAACTCTGGTGGCTCCAGCTGAGAGAAGTCTACAGGAAAAAGCAGAGTTGATTTGGGTTCATCTTGTCACTATAGAATCTGAGTTAGGAAGGAGCGGTGTATTAATCAGCTTGGCTGCCATGCCACAGTCCATAGCTTAAACAGAATTTTATTTCTCGTAGTTCTGGAGGCTGCAAAGTCCAAGATCAAGGTGGTGGCAAGGCAGGTTTCTCTTGGCTTGTGGGCTCCTACCATCTCCCTGTGTATTCACACGACCACTCTGACCTCTTTGTGTGTACACATGCATGGGGAGAAGGGAGGCAGTGAGCTTTCTGGTCTCTTATTAAGGGCACCAATCGCATCATAAGGACCCCACCCTGATGAGCTCATCTAAACTTAAATATTTCTCAAAGGTCCTATCTCCAAATACCATTGCATTGGGGGTTAGGGCTTCAATGTATACATTTCAGGGGGCCACAGTTGAATCCATACCAAGGAGAGAGAAATGGACTAAGAACTTAATCTGAATAGGTTTGGATTCATGTAAAAGAGCTGTAGCAGACTGCTACACTCAACAAAATCTATTTCCTCTTCTCCCTGGGCATACAGTTGGACTACATTTCCCAGCCTCCCTTGCATAGTTAGGTGTGGCCATGTGACTTAATTCTGGCTATCAAAATGTGGGCACCACTTCCTGGCTGAGCTTATAAAATTCTTCCATAGGTGAGCAATCTTCCATGTTCTTTTCCCTTTTTGGATGGCCAAAATGGAAATAAATGTCTTTGAAAGGATTTTTGGAAGCCACATTTGAAAGGATTCCTGGAAGGCACTGATGCAGTGCCATAAGACTGAAAGAAGAATACTTGCATTGGAGTACGCCATGAGCAAGAAAGAAACTGTATCATGTTAAGCCACCGACATTTCAGGGAGTTGTTGTGGTATAGCAATTAGCATTACCTTACTAATACTAGAACAAAAGGAATTTTATGAATACTCCAGGATCCAAATCAGACTTCATTCAGCACACAAATACTTTTTTGGCACCCATTATATGCCAGGCCCTGTGCAAGGCACGCTTGGAGGTTAAAAAAAAAAAAAAAAAAAAGTTGTGAGAAACAGTGCTGTCTATAGTGGCTTGGATTGTAAGCACTTAAATTTTAAAGGGGAGAGTGATGGGATCTAGTATTAGGTTTTAGGAAGATTTGCAAGTGGGATGGCAAAGTGAAAGATGGACTGAGGAGGTAGGAGACCCGTGACTGGCAGCAGAGAGAACAGAGGGGAGGCATTTTAAAACAGTGCATGCAAGAGATGGAAAGTAATTTGAATGAAGGTAGGAGTCTTACTTACTGAGAAGTAAGACTAGGGTTTTAGGCTTAGGTAAAATATAAACATGAGAATACAGAGGGTGCCAAAAAAATGTATACACATTTTAAGAAAGGAAAACTGTATTAAAATCATAATACTCAATGCATACCGATAACAAAAGATGAATACAAGTCATGTTTGACTTCTGCAATTACAAGAGGTGCTCAAAGTGGTTACCATCAGCGTCCAGACACTTCTGATTACAACCAACTACTGCTTGAGCAACGTTGACCAGTGTCCACTTGTATACATTTTTTTTGGCACCCCCAGTATATTTTTGTCTGCTCAGGCCTGTGGATTTCTACCTTAACTTGTTTATAAAAACTATCAAAAGTAGAGTATTCAGAGTGATGAAAAAATTTTGGAAATATAGTGGTGATAGTTGTACAACAGTACGAATGTAACTAATGCCATTGAACCGCACAGTTAAAATGGCCAACTTTATGTTATGTATCATTTAGCAAAATAAAAAGACAAAAAAACTAAGGAAATCTGGTGGGGGGAGAAAGAGCACTCATCAATTTATACATACTGCGATTCAAGCCTCAGGTGATGAAAAACTCCCAAAGCTAGTTATCATCTCAATTCAGTTCCCAAAAGAATCAGCAGGCTTAAGGCACTCAGACAGCTGTCAGCGTTTTACTTCTAACCACCAGCCCCACCGCTCAGCACTCACTTGTCAGCTGCATGGCAGATTGTGCCACAAGTGTCAGCCATGTCATCCACTAGGATGGCCACGCGGTCCTTCACGTCTCCTACCAGCACCATGCGGTCCACTTCGTTGGCCTTCTTTCGTTCTTTGTGAATCAAGGCAAAGTCCACATTCAATCGGTCAGCAATGGAGGTCACTCTGCAAAAGCAGGTATTCAGTTAAAACCTGGGGAGAGTGGCTCCTGAGACAAAAGAAATGAACTGAAGAATGTGCTTGTTTTCTGGGGGAGAAAACATGAAACTCAACAGTTCCCAGGGCTGGAAGAAAGCAACTATAATTTATTAACATCACAATTGGCTTTTATAGACTAATGCCTCCATATCCTGAGAGCAGTTTACGAATATAAATTAGAACCCATTCTGCCTTACAGTAGGGGATAGACATATACCTTCACCAGTTCCAGGAAGCAGCATAATGCTAAGGCACATTCATTTAATGAATTCGCAGCAGAAGGGGAGAGAGAAGATTTGGTTAACTAATGCCAGCAGTGCAGACTGTCCCACTTTGACATGCGGATGGGGTGAGAAGTGCACCTGAACCTGGCAGAAGAGCAGCAGTAGCCAACCTGTTCCAATGCCTGTGCCCTCATCACACTCCCCCCAGTGATCCACCAACTGTCAATGTCAACTGTACCTGGGCACCAAGCTTGGGAGTTCCATTAATGACGGCTAAAAAGAAAGTTAGACCAATTAACTGGGCAAACGGGGCACCTCACTGTACAGCCAAAGTATCTCCAAATCAAAATAGGTTGTTTTTTTTGTTTTTGTTTTTTTTTTAATTACAAGAAAATACAAAGCAGACCAGGTGAGACAGAAGACAAATCTGTCTGGTGCCAGAGTACCACATGATTCACGCAAACAGAAATTCATTCAGTAAATGACATTGCAGCCCCAGTGACATGTACATCCGTGCTCGACTGTGCCGTCCTCGTGTGTGACGAGGCCTGTGCTTTGGGCTTTGTTTTGAATGTACTGGTCCAACCAGAGCACTCTGTCCTAATTCCCTTCTGACAATGGTCACATACCTGAGTTTCTGCTAGACAGGGGAGAACCTGTGACCACATAATAGAGAACACACAAGGTTTGAGCCACAACCCAGTAGACACTGTACCCTGATCTAAATAAGCCACACCCTGTGCTCTCCATTACTACCTCGTGGGCACATAACATCTAGTCACCAATCTGCTTGGAATGATGATTCATCCAAGAGAAAGGCATGGTTACTTCAAGCATCCCAATCCATGCTTAACAGCAACAAACTTAGTGATCGACAAAGCATAAAGGACTAGAAAAAGTCACTACCTGTGCCCTTGAGGGGAGAACCATGTACAAGTCACAACTGCACAGGGATCTGAACTCCAAATCCTGCCAACACAGAAGTGAGGGCCTCTCACTTTGAAAATACTCCATCACTATAAGAAAATTATAAACCAAAAAACCCACATCATCTGCTAAAGGCAATTTTTCTGTACCCAACTTTGGAAAGAAAATCCTGCTTGTTTACTTCAAATGTGACTGTTTTCTAAGTCCCATAGCAAGATGTGAAAATAAGTTAAGATAAGTATGACAACCACTATTAGGGGAATCTTTTTTAGGCTGTCTCTAGTATTACAGATGGTAATCAGCGATTACATGAGCCTGACAAAGCCATACATCTGGCTGGATAATGGAACTCAAAGTTCTCAGCTTATCAGTACTGTTGAAGTTACTGAAATAAAGAGATTGTTGAGAAACAGTCATTGAAGATTTGAATGGCTTGTAGAGATCTGAATTAGCTTTTCCTAATCATCTGCCTTTTGTAGCTTTTCATTCTATTCCCACAACAAGTAGAGCATGTGTCACTTTTGAATGCATTACTAATGAGTGACCCACTAAGGAAATAAAAAGCTCTTAGTCAGCACCATGTGAGCTGTAAAATATTGCAACTGGTAATCCCTGGCAGTTTGTTTAAAATGTTAAGGTCTGGGCTTTAAATAAAATTATCACGCTTTATTTTCCTTCCTGCTTAATACTTTAATCCAAAGGATCAAAATGATCTAACCAACAACAGCATTAAGAGGTATGTAAAAGCTTACTTGTCCACTATTATCATGTGGTTTGACAGCAGGTGCTGCTCATTAGAAAACCGAATTTCCTCCCCCACTTCCCTATAGGCTTCCAGCAGTATTGTTAGGCCCGCGGGGCCAAGTTACTAACGGGTCACAGTCAGGCCCACAACAGGTACCAAACTATATAGGGCCCCTCTGCTGCTGTCTTGTCTTTCAGGTAGTGACTCGGGCCAGGAAAGAGGAGTGAGTAAAACTATATCCAGCCTGTGTCCCAGCTATCGGTACATCCATTCTGAAGTACTACTTAAAATCTGTCACTTGGATAGAAAAGCATCGTTTTCTGACAACTGTCTGAAAGATTTTCCCAGTACAGAATAATACAAATTTCAGCCCCAATAAGGATCTCTTTTATTTTCTTTCTCTTGCCTGGTTGCACTGGCGAGAACTTCCAATACTATATCGAAAAGCAGAGGCGATAAGGGACAGCCCTGTCGTGTTCCTGAACGTAGAGCAAAGGGCTTCAATTTTTCACCACTAATTATGAGATTAGCTGAGGGTTTGTCATATTGAGGTATTTTCCTTCTATACCCATTTTATTAAGCGTTTTAATCATCAATGGATGCTGTATCTTGTCAAATGCTTGAAACTTATGTCACTTTACTAACCACTGTCACCCCAATAAACTGAAAAAAAAAAATACAGGTAAAAAACCAACCTCTTACCTCTTAGCTCCCCCAGCATCAGGCGAGACAATAGTGCAGTTCCTCCACTCAGAGATGTTCTCCCTTATCCACTTCAGGACAGCGGGCTCTGCGTACAAATTATCCACAGGGATATCAAAAAATCCCTGTAGGAAGAAGCTGGGTCAGGTTTGCTTCGTGTTTCTTCTCTTCCATTTATAAATGACTAACACAAAGAGAATAGTGACTTGTCCAAAGAATACCTTACTGCAGCATTCAGACTGATTAGAAGGCATACTCAGTGTGGGAGGCTAAAAATGGCCTCCTCGAATCCAGGCTGTGCAAGAGAGCCCAGCCACAATGGGCAATGCCAGCCCCTGGTAACCCACAAGTGACCACAGCCACATGAGTGAACCCTTGGGAAAAAGGTCCATGTTAAGCCAAGACCAGAACTACCCAGCCAATGTGCAGACTCACAAGGTAATAAATACTTACTGTTTCATGCTAATAAATGTTGACCTGGTTTCAGGAGCAAAAGCTAACTGGTAAACCAGTTAGAGATGCTATGGCATATAAACTTAGTGGAAGATATTTATAATAAATAACAGTAACTAGAAGCCAGATCTATGTTCTAATACCGTGTTTCCCCGAAAATAAGACCTACCCCGAAGATAAGCACCAGTTAAGATCTCAGCATGAAGGACGCATTTAATATGTTATGACAATGTTCCAGAAGATGACATGACTGTAATTGAATAAATATAGATTGTTGTACATGAAAAAAATAAGATGTCCCCTGAAAATAAGCCCTAATGGAGCAAAAATTAACATAAGACCCGGTCTTATTTTTGGGGAAACACGGTACTAGTTGCTATAGATTAGTTGTGTTCCTCTTCTGTAAAATGGGTATAATCATTTGCCCTATATAACTCACTGGAATGCCGTAAGCCTCCAATGGTAACGATTTGAAAGTATCTTTAAAATGTATAAACATAAGGTGGCATTCTGTTCCCCTTACTCTGGGTTTATGCTAGAAAGTAGGTTGCAGTATCTGTGGCTCTAAATTTGATGATGACATTAACAGCTCCCATTTATTTGGTTCCTGTCATCAGCCAGGTATTATACTATGAATTTAGTATCTTACTTAATACTCACAGTAACAAAGCAGTGTATATTCATAACTCAAATAATCTGCCCAAGGTTATAAAACTAGTAATCATCAGAGCCAATATTCAAACTAGGTCGGATCCCAAAGCCTACTCTGCCCGGAATACATATACTGCCTCCCTTTCCAACCACCCCAAATGACTAAGACCATAAACTAAGCTTAAAGTGAGGATGTTTAAAAGGTCTAGTTTGAGCTGTACTTGAGCAGTTTTTTTCTTCTCTGCAGTCTTCAGCATTATCAGTCCTCTCCTCCCCCCTTTCTAACTCCTAAAAATCTCTAAGCTAATATTTAGCTTCCACTGATACCTGAATTTGAGAAGCATGCAGGTCCATGGTGATAATATGATCCGCGCCTGCTACAGAAAGCATATTTGCAACAAGCTTGGCTGAGATTGGAGCACGGCTCTAAATGGAGGGGAGAAAAAAAAATCCAAAAAGCCAATTAGAGAAAGAACTCCTTTGCTGAAGCAGCATTTATTTACTGTGCACCTACTTACAATGTTTAAGGCACTGTGCTAACCAGAAAATCCAGAGAAAGTGACATGGCCACTGACTGAGTAGATCACAATCTAGCATAAATACTAGGTTGAACATCACTTTTCCAACTCAGGATACATATTTAGTATAAGGAAATACCTTCCTACCTTTCCTTTTCTTAACTTAATGTACATATTTTCAGCCTATTCAAGTGTTTCCAATGCTCCATTTAAATTAGGCAGACTTACATCTTTTTTGAAAGAATTTTCTTAAAATCTCTTTTAACACATAGTCAAAACTGTATAACATCTAACATGTCAATATTTGAAGATACCACAGTTTGTGTTGTAAATTATATCACTCCCTTACTCATCTGGAGGTCAACCTTCCAGTGACCTCAAGCCCCTTAAGTAACAGGTAAACACATCTGCTGTACTGTAAAATGGCAAAGCCCATGCCCTTTACATTCTGTAGGAGCACCGTACTCTATTGGGATAAAACATCTGGCCTTCTCCCAGGCACTGTATGTAAAATTGGGCACTGATGACAATAGACAATAGACTTGCAAAGTTTTATGTATATGCCTTATCCTCTAATATGTACCAGATAAACAAGGTGAGGTGTATGTGTGTGCGTGTGTATAATGAGACCAAGTATTCATGTAACAGACTTCAAGTTTTATGAAGAGGTCACAATGACGACCCCAAAAGGGTCCCAGAGGATCTACCACAGTTAAAAAAAATTCTGTTCCATGGGAGCTGGTACTTAAGTCTCACTGATACAATTGAAAAACAGCAGTGAGCTAATAAAGTCATATACGTATGACTGGAATAAAATATACAGACTGCAAATGTGTTGCTTTATACCAGTTACATATCGACTGTTTTGAAAATTCGGTAATTCCTAACAGAATGCGAGAAATAATACTCTCCAAATGTATATCTGAGGATGAAGGGATTATTTGGAACTTTGGCCAGTGCTCATGCTTCCCCTGATTTAAGAAAACAAAAAACAAACTTGTTTCATAAAGGAGATTATGCTCCTACCTTATCCTTCTTATCCTGCCGGGCGTAAGGGAAGCACGGTATCACCGCCGTAACGCGGCTGGCTGAAGCAATCTTGCAGGCATTGATCATAATCAAAAGCTCCATCAGATTGTCGTTAATTTCACCACAGCCGCTCTGAACGATGTAGACATCCTCTCCTCGTACACTTTCGCCAATTTCCACGCTACAACCAGGAAAGGAAGGACAATAAAAACAATCGATTGGAAAGCACTATATAAACTATACTTCCACACACAGTCAAGCCAAGAAAAGCATAGCTTCCCTACTAGTACGCTATGAAGGGGTTACACCTGCATGTGGGCGTTGATCCCCCTCAGACATCAGGAGGCTCCCTGGAGGAGCCCTTGTACCAGAAGCGGTCTACTGCCCCAGTTTACTCCAGTGCACTATACAAATATTACCTATTTTTATATGGGACACAACATGAAAAAGACTGGCTAAAGTACTCACAAGTAATTGAACCACAATTTCAGTTAGGCGGCTTGTATCTCATTCCAGGTACGTAACATGTGAATGCAAATTTGATACAGCATCTGTGACTGTCACAATCCACATATAACCAAAGTAGAAAGATCGTATAAGGAATGAATCACTACGGTTCTATAATGATGCCTTCTACAGAAGATCGCACCACACTTACCATATGGGCCAGTTCACTCAAAAAAAAAAAAATGTTCCTATGCCAGTCACTGTGGTAGGCGCCAGGGATACAATAGAGAGTAAAACAGATGTGGTCCTAGCCCTCATTCTAAGCTAACTGTCCTCTGGTCCAATCAGTAAGTCTTGTTTTAAAAAATTCCACAGGAAGTTACTATAACTATGGAGTAGGGCTATCTTTTATCACAAAATGAAAGTTTTAGTATCTATACTCGGATCTTTACCAAGAATAACTTATGATTAAAAAAATAACCTCAGTGACACCTCAAAAAAACACCATCTTCCCTATGAATCCTCTAGGTGAGGGGTATTTGTGGGTGCACATAGGTGCATGCGTATGTAATATGTGTAGATGAGACGTAAACCAGAATGGTTGATAACACCTATTGACCAAGAGAAAAACTTCTTCAGCAAGAGATAATTCCATTGCCAGAAGAAGCTGATAATTATTATTTAATTATTAGGCGATAATTGTCATTTAATATTTATTCCTTTCCAAGCCAAGTAACAATGGAAAGGATGCTACATTTGAAAAGAATGGGGTTAGTTTATATTATGAAGCAAGAAAAATAAAAGCAAATGGTAAAAAAAAGAAAAAAAAAAATCAAACCAGAAACCAATTAGAACAGGGAAGCTGAGATTACTGGTAGCTAGAACAAAAAGGAAAACACATTAGTTTGTGATATCTGGAGACAAACCTTCATGCACTAAATTCAAGAAATATTTTATACTAGAGATCCTTATGTTAAAAGTGCCTTATTTGATCAAATCAATAATTTAAGTTCCTACATCAAGAAACTAGAAAATGGGAAATATAAAACCCAAAGTAAGCAGAAAGGAGAAAATAACCATAAGGGTAGAAATCAATAAAATTGAAAACAGTAGAGCAATAAGAAAAGCCAATGAAACCAAAAGCTGGTTCTTGGGGGAAGGGGACTCAATAAAATTGATAAACCTCCAGGAAGACTGACCTAAAACAGCTTCACTGGAGAATTCTACCAGCTAAAGAATGAACATGAATTCTGCACAATCCTTTCCAGAAAACAGATGAGGAGGGATTGTTTTCCAAATCATTTTATGAGGCTGGTATTACCCAGATACCAAACCAGAGAGAGGCAATATAAAAAGGAAAACTACAGAGGGGGAGAAGGGTAGGTGTGGTTACAAGAGGGCAACAGGAAGGATCCTTGCCATAGAAAACTTTTTGTATCTTGACAGCATCAATGTCAAGTTCCTGCTTGATGCATTATACCATAGTTGTGCAAGAAAACTGTAGTCTGGAAAAACTATACTTTGGAACTTTGGGAAAACTGGGTAATGGGTATAACTGGCTCTCCATATTATTTCTTAAAATTGCATGTGAATTTACAATTCACATTCTTCCCACGACCTGGAATGTTCTTCCTATACCTAGCTCGTTCATTTCTCAGGTCTCCAATCAAAATATCTTCCCTGACCATCTTATTAAAAGTGACTTCCCTGAGAACCTATCAGATTAAAAGTGACTTAAAAATAAATACCAACCAATAGCACCGTATGGACTTTCTTTGCATACCAATTTGAGCAAATTGTAAAACAAAAAACAAAAAAACACATTTATGAGACAAGGAAATTTAAACACTAGTTATTTGATATAAAAAGATTACTGTTTAATATTTTTAGGCAAGAAAATGGTATTGTGCCTACTGAAATATATATGGGTGACATAATACCTGGGTTTGCTTCAAAATAATTCAATTGCAGGCAGGTGTATGGAGAGGGAATAGATCAAACACAATTAGCCATAAACTGCCATAAACTGGATTGGGTGATGGGTACATGGGGGGTAGGGTAGGTGGGAGTATGCTATTCTCTCTACTTCTGCATGTTTGAATGTTCCACAATAAAATTAAATAACATTACCCTCCCCAGTTATTCTCTCATCACCCTAGTTATTCCCTTCACAACACTTACCACCTTATTTTTTTCATGCACTTGTTTATTGCCTGTCTCCTCCACCAGAATGCAAGCTCCACGAAGGTAGGGACCAGATCTGTAATGTTCATCTGTCTCCCAGCCAGCAAGTGTCAATATTACACAAAGAGTGAATGAACGAATGCCCCTCAGGGTTAGGCTGCCTCTTGGATCCACTCACTTTAGACAGAATGTAGGAACCATCTGCAGGCTTGCTTACTGTGAAAATTTAGAAGATTGACTTTTATAGTGCCTCATGCTAGACGTGGGTCCAACATGTTTCCTCAAAAGGTTTTGACAAATCTGTTCATACCCTTTTACAGATACTCAGCTGACAGATACTTATTCTGTGGTAGAACCACAACTTGATAGGCCCAATAGGGGGTGACAGCTACAAAGAATTTTATGGTGGGATCCTGAAATAACGATACTGAGCAATATAATGAACAATACAGCAATTTTGTGGACCCAGCTGAGCTGACCAGCCTTGAGAAACAACCGAGTCTGTCAGCAACGTCAACTATGCCAAATGCCAAAATTGCTTTCTGAAGACAGTCTTCATAATTCAAATGGACGGGCTGGAGGGAGCCAAGGAGGGCTTTCTAGAAGAGCGGCGTGCACATTTCCCAAAGTGTAGGCCCTAGAATGGCGCTGCCCCACATGGGAGTCACTGACCTCACGTGGTTACTGAGCACATGAAATGCGGCTAGTGTGACTGAGGAACTGAATTGAGACGCACTGCAAGAGTAAAATATACACTTTGTTTTTTGACGATCTAGTTGGCTTTATTAAGCGATCATGAATCAGCCAGCATCCCATCTAACAGCTAGAAGGGCACTCCCTAAAATACATACCTTCCTGCTAACACAGTATATATAAAAGGAAAACTATCTCAAATTTTATATTGATTACATGTTAAAACTGTAATATTTTGGATTTACTGGGATAAATATATTATTAAAATTAAAAAACGAAAATAGAAAGGACGAAATAACCCCTCCTGGAGGTGAGCGTATTCTGCAAGGTACTCATTGTGGTAGGCCCAATGACAAGAGGCAGTAGTAGTTTAGAGGGACTAATACTCCCTGCCCTTTTGAGAGATTCCAGGATAAAAGGGTCCCTTCTGTGTATTATGGTGCACAACTCTAGGGTCCTGACCAAGTACCTCAAATATTTGAGCCACTTCAAAACTCAAGAAAATTTGAACCCCACCCACAGTCATCCCCCACACGTCACTTCCTTGACCGAGATCTTCATTTCCCTGGGGGAGAACAAAAGTGAGGCATGTTGATTTCTAATAAAAAGTCAACTGTGTCCTCTACATCTGGTACTGGAAGCCTGTGGCTCTTCTTTCAGTCAAGTACACAGACATCTGTGCTCCAGACATTCACTTGCCAGAGTCAGGTTGTTTGATTAGGAGCTAGGGAACGGCAGTTTGACAATTGAGCCAAGACAACATGTGGAAAGGGATGGGCTAATTGACCATTCTCAAGTTTTCCTATTATCAAGTAAGACCAGGAAACAACATACTTAGTCCATAAATGCTTCAACTATCAGGCTCAATACAAGAAATACTCACAAAATTCCTTACATCGTCCACTATGTTACTCAATATAATTATTTAAGGACCCTTACCCATAAAATTCTTAGTAATTTGTGCCTGAAAGTTTCTAAAGAGTTTTATGAAAATAAAAACTACATAATCCATTGCATATATCTTTATCCCTTTGGCTGCCAGAAAAGGATACAGTTAAAGTAACGCTAAACTTCAGTAATCACTTTATGCCAAATTCTTGGCACAATTACTATCATCCTTTGTTCTATAAGGTTTCTAGAGTATCTACTTAATGAACCTTTTGCATGTTGACTATCATGAAACACACTTCAAATCCTTTCTTGAAAGCAGGTAAGGTATTATAAAATTATCACTGCCAAGTTAAACAACAGAGAGAATTTGCTAAATAAATAGCTTTAACAGAGGTGTTCCTTTAAAAATTATATTCTAACTTTACATAAGGTTTGAAAAATAATTCTTAAAAAAAAAAATCACCAGTGGGCCGGCCCGGTGGCTCAGGCGGTTAGAGCTCCATGCTCCTAACTCCGAAGGCTGACGGTTCGATTCCCACATGGGCCAGTGGGTTCTCAACCACAAGGTTGCCAGTTCAATTCCTCAAGTCCCGCAAGGGATGGTGGGCAGCGCCCCCTGCAACTAAGATTGAACATGGCACCTTGAGCTGAGCTGCCTCCCGGATGGCTCAGTTGGTTGGCATGCATCCTCTCAACCACAAGGTTGCCGGTTCAACTCCCAAAAGGGATGGTGGGCTGCGCCCCCTGCAACTAGCAACGGCAACTGGACCTGGAGCTGAGCTGCGCCCTCCACAACTAAGACTGAAAGGACAACAACTTGAAGCTGAACGGCACCCTCCACAACTAAGATTGAAAGGACAACAACTTGACTTGGAAAACAGGCCTGGAAGTACACACTGTTCCCCAATAAAGTCCTGTTCTCCTTCCCCAATTAAAAAAAAAATCACCAGTTACCACCCATCACAATCACTAGTACCATTTGTGTTATCACCTGATGATAATCAACCAACAGTTCAGCCGTTTCCCAAAGCCAAACCTAGACTAAAACTTCCCCTCAAGCATAGAAGCAGCATGTTACCGCCAGGAATCCATCTAATAACTTGAAAAAGTTATTTAACGAAGTGGTGCAAGTAAACAAGAATACTGCTTGTTCCACTGTGTGTAATTCTAATTTCACTAATACAGACCAATCTTTCCCTCCATTAGCATTTTTTTTTTTTTAGGATTACATGATCCAGATGTTCACAAAGCCTTTAAAAGCCCATGAACTACCCTCAGGTCATACAGCTTGGTCAATCAACAGTTCAATGAATCCTCAAGAAATCTTAATGTTATTCTTATAGCTTCCTCTAAGAGATAAGTTAGGCAGTGATTGATGGTACAACACTTATGCCTACCTAAAACCTGTTTGCTCTTAACATAATATATCAGGTAGAAAGGCCTGGTTTAGTTATTTGAAGGATAACAGGCCTTGTTCTCTCCCTCTAGCTAATGGTGTGTTCTCCAAATGGCTTTGGGCCAATCATTCTCCCAGCCGTTCTGGAGAGGCCAGGTGACTGGCTTTGTCCATCCAATGAGAAAACTAGCTTCTCCTTTACCCTTTCCTTTAGCATCAGGCATAAGTGCATTGAGTGAACATCGAATGTTAAAAAACACAAAAAGGAAATAAAGTAAATCTAAAATGCAGCTGGTATTCTTAAGAAAATATTAAGAATTTAGACAGAGATGTTGGCATGTGCAAAACACAAGGGATTAATTAACGAAAGGATATAGTTCTTAGGAAAATCCTTGGCAACCAAAATAAGTTTTTCCCTTCTCAGCCTATTGAGAGTAACCAAATAAACCGAAGTTTGAAGAGAATCAAGTCAAATTTTTTTGTATATTCAAGAGTTTTAAAAGCCCGATGAGATATTGTATCAACAAAAATGTTAAAGCACAGTAATACCCAGATTTGGGGAAGTTACTTAACCTCTGAATCTTAGTTCCTTCACTCGTAAAATGGGGATAGTGAGAGTAACTCCTCATAGCAGTATTGAGGGGGTTAAATATGATGTGTATAAAGTGCTTAGCATCTGACCTAGCACATCGTAAGCATTCACTATACGTTAATTATTATTAATATCGTTGTTATTGCTGGTGAGAACGGAAATTGGTTCAACTTTTCTGGAGAGCAATTTGGCAACAGGTATTCAAAAGCCTAAAAAACGGTATATACCCTTTAAGCTTAACGTATTCCCCTTCTAGGGATTTACCCTAAGAAAATACTCAGAAATAGGGAGCATTTGAGATCTTGCTCTCCGGCATATGCAGTTAGTCAGTTTGGCTTAAACTCTTATAAAAATTATCTAAAAAAAAAAAAAAAGAAAGAAAGAAAGAAAGAAAGAAAATAATCAGAAATGGTCAAAGATTTATGTTCAGGATTTTCATATTAAAAGCATTAGATCAAAAATACCTGATAATAGGGACTAGGTTATCTGAAATTATGGTAAAACCGTTAAGACAAACTACTGTTTAAAAGCTGTTTCAAACCATGTCGACTAAATATTAAGGGGAGAAACTATTCAAAATATATTGCTAAGTGAAGAAAGCTATAAACATGTCTCACATTTTCGAAAAAGTATATGAGCACACACACAAACATCTGGAAGGTCGGTCATACATCAAATGTGAACAGTCGGGCAGTGGAATTTTTTGGGATGTCTTTTTTCCATATCATCTGCAGTGCCACCACCATCCCTTCTTATCAACATTTACTGTACATTTATTGCATCAGACAGTGTTCTAAGAGCTTCAGTCCTATCTCAGTTCATCCTCACAATAACTCTATGGGTAGGTACTACTTTACAGATGAGATCACTGAGGCAAAGAAAGGCTCAGGATTCAATTCCAGGTTCTCTGAGACCAGAGCCTACGTTTTTAAACTCTCTTAAACTATTATATTTGTGTGTGTGAAATGTACCCCTTATATGTATGTGTGTTTCCCAAATAAGCGGACAGCAAAGGATGATCCTGATGAGATCCTGATGACTTCAAAAGAAAAGGCACTTTGCTCAACAGAGCATCAACACCTGAGATTTTGCCAAATTGCAGCAAATAGCAGAACTGTCTCACTTGAGGATGGGCTCTGCAGTCCCCCATCTGATGACCCACAGTACCCACTGAGCTGCCCTGTCCACGACCTGTAGATCTCAAGAGTCACACGGAGCAGCAATTACCATTTCTGCAGTGCAGAAAAGCCAAAGGTTGGGTGGGAGGGGGGAGCTCCATAGGCAACATATTTGATTATGAGGATTTCAGAACATCTAAGGAACCAAAAAACTAATGATTTAAGCCACAAACAAGGAACCCTAAACAGTCAGCAATTTTCCACATTGGGCTTAATCTTCCCCAATGTTTCCAAGCATGTTACTGTCTAGTTGTTTAAAAATGAAATCAGGGGCCAGCCTGGTGGCTCAGGCGGTAAGAGCTCCATGCTCCTAACTCCAAAGGCTGCCGGTTCGATTCCCACATGGGCCAGTGGGTTCTCAACAACAGGGTTGCCAGTTCAATTCCTGAAGTCCCACAAGGGATGATGTGCAGCGCCCCCTGCAACTAACATTGAACACGGCACCTTTAGCTGAGCTGCCGCTGAGCTCACAGATGGCTCAGTTGGTTGGAGTGCGTCCTCTCAACCACAAGGTTGCCGGTTCCACTCCCGCAAGGGA
Source organism: Rhinolophus ferrumequinum (assembly GCF_004115265.2). Lineage (NCBI taxonomy): Eukaryota > Metazoa > Chordata > Mammalia > Chiroptera > Rhinolophidae > Rhinolophus > Rhinolophus ferrumequinum. Next base: position 46,942,410 of record NC_046284.1, read on the forward strand.
TGGTGGGCTGTGCCCCCTGCAACTAGCAACGGCAACTGGAGCTGAGCTGCGCCCTCCACAGCTAAGACTGAAAGGACAACAACTTGACTTGGAAAAAAAGTCCTGGAAGTACACACTGTTCCCCAATAAAGTCCTGTTCCCCTTCCCCCATAAAATATTAAAAAAAAAAATGAAATCAGCCTAATATCTCAGTAGAGGATTGCTGATAAATTCAGATAAACCAATCAGTAGAAAACTAAGTTGTCCTTCCCCTCCCCTCTTCCAATATAGCCTCAGGTTCTGGTGTGTTTTATTATGCAGAGGGTGAAGGGTTAACAGAAGGAAAAAAAAGTCTTTGTATTTTCTCTAGAAGCACAGGAAAAGCATTTAATAACCACAGGGGGCCAAAAAAAAAAAAAAAAAGAAAACCCTCTAAATGAAAATCATTCTCCTCCCCTAGCTACACTGCCACTTGCAAAGTCTGGTCCTGTTTTGTCTCCTTTATTACAGCCCATGAGTCATAATGGTGTGGTCAAAGCTGAAGTCGGCAGCTTTGCTAGCCTCTTTCGACTAAGGTATTGCCTGGTTACAGATGGCATCAGTGTTTGCACTACCGTTTGCATCACAACCAGCAGCACAATAATCAGGCATTCAAAAGGAAACTGTCCACTCCAGATGAATGCTTTTTCTTTTATCGGCAGTGTCTAAAAAGTATAAGGGGAGTTACACTTTGGTAATAATTTTAAAGAAAGAAAAATGGAAATAAAAGCATTATGAAAACATGTTCAAAGCAATCTTATTTAACTGATCATTAAGTTTGGTGCAAGCTTTCCCCTTCACAGATGACGGTATCTGTAAGATTGTGAGCACTGCTCTGATTTGGTCAACAGGGTAACGACAAAACACAAAGTAGGCCTATCAGAACCAGAAGATTCTATGTTTAGGTGGAAGGGGTACTGAAAAACTCAGATAACCAAGTTATCTCTAAGATGGCCTCAAAGTGCAGGAAGACGGTGGGAGTGGGGGAGGAAGCAAATTTAATTCGCAGGGCAAGGAAAAAAAAATTGAGTTGCAATGCACTATGCGATCCAGGTCTTCTACTGTTATCTTCCCTCAATTATCTTAACACTCAAAACTGTTTCCTAAATTTCCCATCCAGCACCAAGAGAAGTGGGTAAGTTCAGGGCTGACTTTGCCAAAAAATATGCTTTTGTATTATCTGTACTAGTAGCTGCACTGGGGAAGGTCAAGGATTCCAGGATTAAGGTTCCCTAAGATTTTCTGGATGGCTCCAGCTGAGATGCTGGCAATCAGGATGCACTTAATGCATCACACTAGCTAATCAACTAGATTTAACATTAAGTATGGCTCCGAGGCTAAGATTCTGAAGATGTGAAAAGCCAACGCTAGTCAGTCTGAGGAAGTGCTCAGTAATACTTTTGGCGCCCTCAGTACATAACGTTAATTTCACTCAAAACCAAACCCAGCACAATTTCGAATTGAAAAGCTGCTTTTTAGATTCTAGAAGAAACACCAGAAGGGCTCACTACGCAGTATGTTCTCCCATTGTAGGACCGACACCCATACAAGCTGGTTCAAGAGCTGAAGCGGCACCTGTCCAGCCTGAGTGGTTCAACAGTAAAGCCACAAGGCCACGTGTCCCCACAGCCGAGACTAAGCGTCCTTCCCCCTCCCGTCGCTCTAGGCAGCCAATATCCCTAGGCTGGGTCCTCCAGCCCCTGCCTTCAGACCCAGAAGCTTCGCCTCAAGCTCCATATTGACTCCAACCCTCAACACGGTGAGAACCAATGTGACCCTTCCGCGAGAGGTGAAATAACGGAAACAGCCGGTAGAGCACGCTCCCCAGAGTTGCCCCTTCCCCCACACCCGGTCCCCCAGAACTCACGCGGCGGCCCCATCCCCCTACCCTCTGCGTCCCAATCGTCGCCCCCGTCGCCAGGCAGGTGAGGCCGGTCATGGACCCAGCTTCGCTCTTACCAGGTCTCCTGGTTGCTGAATTTCTTAGTCACCACCTTGCCTAGCTCCAGGCCCAGGCGGTCAGCAATTTTCTGGGATAAGTCCTGGTGAGAACTGCCGCTGAAGATTTTGATATTCGGCATATTGGCCAACTACTCTAGGCACTCTTTGCCCAGTGATCACTGCCGCTGCAGAGATGCAAACCGAGGTCGGCTCAGAGACTCAGTACTAACCGCTTGGCGTTGCTACTCCGCCATCTTACATTCCCGCCCCGCGCGCGGCTCTAAATTGCTCAGTGCCAAGGAGGCGGGGCCACCAGGCAAGTCAACACCCCGATTAGCTGAGCGGCAGAGAGGGGCGGGTCCTCACTGTAGCTTCGCCGGCCTCTGACACTCTGAGGTATTGGCTGGAAGCCATGAAGGGGGCGAGGCTAATAGCCCCGCCCCCTGTAGCTTGGCAGTCGGGGAGAACTCGGAAAGAGCGCCCAAGCGTTGGGCGCTTGACTGGGGTTGGAGGGATGCTGGTGACGCGGAGTGCTAGATTGTTCCGCAAGCGGGAAACCAGCCACGCTTTTTTTTTTCTTTCTTCAGCGCCAGAAAGTAAGTCTACCTCTGGTTTAGTTTCTTTTAAGAAAATCTATTTAATGCAATATGTAGATGGTGTATTATAGAAATGTACACTTGAAACCTATATAAATTTACTAACCAATGTCACCCTAGTACATTTATAAATAAATAAATAAATAAATAAATAAATAAATAAATAAATACAATCCGTTTATCAAGATGGCAGCCACAGATCATCAGAATGAAGGGGAGATTTCTGAACATGAGTTTGCATGTTTCTGGACATGAATGATTTTTATCTCTGTATAAGGACCAGTCCGAATTAACGCACGTTTCCATCACAGAGACACCCATAGCATAGGTGCATCCAAAGGGTTTGTTTGCCCTTTATAATTGCACAGCCTCTCCTGTGCCTGGATGGCAAGTCCCAAGGGGAAAGTGATAAGGCACAGCACCTGCATCATCCAGACACTGCAGGAGAAGACTGTGTTTTATTTCTACCGCTGGGACCAAGTATGTTCAAACAAGTGAAGGAGTATGGATTTGTCAAAATATCTGGGTATAAAGGTCTGATTTATCTAACCCTTGGAAAGGAAAGAAAATCTAGTATACTTACGGGACTTTGGATAAAGAGCCCCGAATGAATCAGAAAACCTGGTTTTTGATCCTATCTGCCTCATGTGAGCCTCAGCAGCATCATCTGCTTACTGCTAATGTGGCCTTTTGCACCATGCTTTGTTATTTGTATGATGATACTTGCTAATTGGACCAAAGAGAGCTTTTATTCTTATACCACATTTTTGTTAAGTATATTGCAACCATGGGTTAGAAGAGAGAAATCATACAATTTTAGAATCATACAAATTTACTTATGAGCACTATGGTGCTCATAATTACAAACTGTAAAAAGAGAAGAGACTTCAGAAATCATCTGGTCTACTAGCTGCATTTTACATACGGTGAAGCTGAGACCCAGAAATGGGAACGGATTTGTTTAAGTGGCAAGGGCCGAAAATACTCAAAGCAGCACCCTATCTTTCTCTTCCTGCCATTTTTAGCAGTGTCCATGGAGGACCTCTCCTTTTGATCTGTTTTCATACTTTCACAAGTTCAGAAATTTAATGTAGGCCCAGATGTGTAGGAACACGTGGAGAAGGAAGTAAACTCCAAGGCAGAATGTTGGTGGTCCTCCATCACAGTTCCTTCATCAAGTATTACTGTGCACTTTATTGCATACAAGGCAGTGTGCTAGGCATGGAGAAGACTATAAATTATTAGCCCCTGAAGAATTTGTAAAGATTTACTGAATACTGTTTATGGGCCAGGCCAGGTTCTGGGCACTGAGAATACAGCAGTAAACAATCAGAAACCCCTCATGGAGTTTACATTCTGAAACAACAAACATGTAAAAAAAGAAAACATGTACTATGTCAAATGGTGATAAATGCTATGGAGAAAAATCAGGCAAGGAAGTGGGATAATGTGCCATGGTGGTGGTGGAGGGTGGGAGGAGTATAATTTTAAGTAGGGTGGTAAAAGAAGGCCTATCTGGGAAGGTAACATTTTACCAAAGACCTGAAGGAGGTAAAGGAATGAGCCATCAGATTATCTAATTAGATTATCTGATAATCAACTCATTAGATTAAAACTAAAATGTCCCCTTAGAGCAAACACTAGGTAATCTGATCACCAAAATCCAGAATGTAAATATGTGTGCAAATAATATTGTTATCCTTGTTCCTTTTTCCTTTCTGGAATGGAAACCAATATCAGGACAAGGGGGTAGGAGCTTACTATTTAGGGGTAGATGGGCCTTAGACAATATCTACAGTAAGGTAGTCCTGAGGAGAAAGTTTAGAGACTTGAATTAAAATAATTTAGAAAAAAGTGCCCTCAGACCTTTAAGGATGGATGAACGAAGACAAATTAAATCATCAGAAAAGGGACAATATGTATGGGATCCTAAGAGGCGAGGATTTGAAAGGAGTGTGGCTGAGTTCTATGTAAATGGTGGTGGGTTCTGTAAATTTGATATAATTGAAAAGAAATGTGCTGAGATCCTTCCATATGCCAGAACCTCTGGAAGGTGGGCACACAGGGAATGAATAGTATACAATCCTTTCCCCCTAGCAGGCAAGACAGGTACTTACAAAATATGGGGATGTGAGAAATGCAGTCACATTGAGAGGATTTGGGAAGGGTCCTACAGGAAATGGGCCTCAGATTGCAACCTGGGGATAGAGAGCTGAGAGGATTTTAACAAAGGCAGAGGCAGGCAAATGTGGGGAGAGGTGAGGTGAGGGAAGGTGTGTTGAGAGCTCAAACAGGACAGGCAACTAACTAGAAGCCTAGGAAGGTCAAGTTTATGTGTCAACGTGGCTAGGCTGTGGTCTCAGTTATTGAACCAAACATTAATCTAGGCGTTGCTGTGAAGGCATTTTGTAAATGTAATTAACATTCATAATGGTTGTCTTTCTGTAGAGATTTTCATAGACAATTTGGTTGGGTCTGATACAATTGGTTGGAAGATCTTAGGAGCTGAACTTAAGTTTCCCTGAGGAAGAAGGAATTCCACTTGTGGGCTGCAGTTTCAGCTGTTGTCTGATAATTCCAGCCTGTCCTTCCTGATTGCCTTTCCCATGGATTTCAGACTTGCCTAGCCAACCCCCACCATGGCATAAGCCAATTCCTTACAAAAAATCCCTTAATATGCATCTCCTACTGGGGCTGTTTCTCTGGTTCACCCTGACCCACACAAAACCAGATTGTGGAGGGCTTTGAATGCCAGTTTCAGGGTGCTGAGGGTAAAGGCTAGAGTCCTGATAAGCGGAAATCTGGTCCTTAAGCTAGAGAGAAAGGGGGTGGGAAATTATTTTACATAAATTATTTTGTTCTAGAAAAGGCTGAAGAATGCCCTCTTGCCAGTATTTCATATTTCCAATTAACTCCAAAGCTCAGGGGCACTGGGAGAATTTTGTGAACACCCTCCCCATTGGAAGGGCTCCTTCAATCCCCTCTCCCCAGAGGGCAGGTCTGGTTTTGCCTCCTTCTGAGATCCCAGGCATTACAGGAGATTCTACATCCACCCATTTGTCAGTCATTTCTTCTGTAGGGATTTCTTGGGCAGCAACTATGGGCAAAGTACAGTGCTCAGCCTTCAGATGACAGAAGTAAATAAAACACGCCCTTTTCCTCAGAAAACTTTATAATAAAGACTTGTAAACGATACTGTAACAGAAGACAGAGAAAAAGAAGTCTTCGTTCTCTCCTCCCACTCCTTGCAGGACTAGAAACAAGTAATTGCAGCAAAATCTCCCTTTGCTGGGCCGTCCATTTCAAGTCCCAGGGCACTGGGTTTCTAATAGTATCATCTTTGACTACCTGGGTCTCCCTGTCGCAAACTTGCCTGCTCCTTCTGGGTATTAGCATTTCTTTCAAAATATTTTCTCTTTTCTATCTCCCGCCTGTGTTCCAATTTTTCCCTCTGCACTCTTGTGTGACCTGTCCTCGTTGTTCATACCCCTGACCTCACTTTTTCAGCCAATAGAAGTTCAATGCCAAAGTGATGGTCAGTGGGTGTCTTACTTTTGTAAGCACACCAGAGAGTTTTCAAAGGCCAGAAAGGGCATCACATTTGTAGACTGCCTGATGTGCTGCAGCCCACGCTGAGCTCACCAGCTCAGGAGTTGGCCCTTCCATTGGGCTCTGGACATCCAAACTGTCCTTTTCGGTCTTCAGCGAGCATGCAAGCTCTTTGAGGGTAGAGACCAAGCATCTCTCACAGCCCCATAGACCCAGTCTTGGGGTGGATGCATTTTAAATGCTTAAGGATTGAACTGAAAATCTGTATTGACACCGAAGATAAATTCCGAGATGACTCATAATGGCTTTTCAAAAGGATTCAATGTAGGATTCCTTTGAAAGATCAAAGGACACACATGTAATCCATGGTTTTATTAACATAACTGTCTTAAGACAAGATTTATCTCATAAAACAAAGTTTGCTTGTTTTACCTTAGGTAGGATTTGGCTGGACCCTTTGGATATGTTTCATTCTCCTAGGGTTCCCGTGAGTTGGTTTCCTGTGGATGTAGGCTTTATTATACAAGGTTGGTATCCCAGGAGTCTAGAATCATCTAGAGATTTAAGAGATGGGAGATTTCAGCCCTCTTGACAGAAGGGGATTTGATGAAAACCACATGGCCAAGTGGTCTCTGTGGTTTGTTGTGGAGTCTAACTTTTGTGAGCTAGGGAGTTCTCCCAGTTTAATTTCTGACTGGGGAATGTTTGGGTGATGCTAGAAGTACTTGCCGTTGTTTAAAAGATCCTTAAATGGAAGAATGTATGCTTTTAAAAAGCTAATAGGCCCTCTAGTTCAACCCACTCACTTCATATAGCAAGAAACTGATACTCAGAGAGGGGAAGCGAATGCCCAAGGTCACACACAGCTAGTTCTTGGATGAGCTGCAAGTGGAACCAAAGTCTACTGGCTCCTGGTGTAGGGCTCCTGCTTGCAGCTTGTTACAGAGCCAAGCTAGCGTGGGCTCAGGGCTGCAGAAACTGCAAGTGAAATCAAAGTCTCTTCCATTGTTTAGCTTGGGGGAAATCTGTCCATTTTCTATTTGGTTCTTTGAATTTTCTCAGGTCCCTAGAGGCATTGTACGTTCCTGTTGTGCCAGATTAGGAAAGAGGCGGGAATGCTTGTCCTTGCTCTCCCTTTCCTACCAATTCCTCTGTCCTTGGTAGCCAAGAGTCCTGCCATTGCCATATATCTTTTTTTCCCCTATAAATCATAATAGGAAGCAGGAGTTGTACTCACTTCCAAGAAACTGCAAACGGCTTGCCCATGCCGCAAATTTATCCTCAAATTTATATGAAGTAGGGATGGCAGGCTGAGGGATCAAGTGATTAGGGTTCTAGAGAAGACAAAGAGAACATATTACCTCAGTGGCTTGGACACTCCCCATTGTCATAATCCCATAACTGAGAGAAGGGATTTCCAACAGCCAAGGTCACACAGCATGCATACCAATTAAAAGATGAGATTCATTGCATTCTGTATTGGATATGACTATATCTAACTTTTCAGGAAGCCCTCAGCTGCAGCACAAATTGCTTTATTTGGTAATCAGAAGGCACAAAACGTAACATAGGTCCATATCATCGGTCAGTTGTTTCTCGCGAAGAGGAAGAGAAGGACAAGGTCATTTTGAAGAGTGGGCAGGCCTAGAGGGTTGTAACTGTTGTCATGCAGGGAATCATGCGGGGTCTCTGGTCCCACTCCCCACATAAGAACACAGGATATGGTGAGGCCAAAAAGGATCACCCACGGAGCCATAGGTAGGGGAGTCATACCACTATATTCTTTCTGGCGGCTGGGTTGGAGACACAGGAGGCAGGAGCCACACGAACTGCAACCTGCCGTCCACTTCCCTCTGCCAACCAACCAACCTCACTTGCTAGCTGCAACCCCCCGTGCTAACTGCAATCCGCTCTTGCTAGCTCAGCCAGCATCTTCTTGCTAGCCCCCATTTTCGGTGTTAGCATAGCCACGGCAGTTATATTAGTGGCCAATGGCTCACTGGTTATAGCTGACGGCCAACTAGCCACAGCTGATGGCCATCCAATCACAGTTGAATTTACTACCTAAGCCAGCACCTTTCCACGTGAGGCCGAGAGCCTGGAAACTGCACTCCTGGCTCTGTCCCCACACTCCATCCCTACAGGGTCTCACCTCACAATCTACACGACAGGCGTCTTCCGCAAGGGGCCTGTGCCAGGAGCCTGGAGGTGAATGCAGTATCCTTGACACAGCCAGGCTCTCTGGGCACAGCCAGTGTTTTTCAGGGCACCACCAGTCCTTCTGGGCACAGCCAGACTTCCTGGGTTTCTTAGGGTACCACCAGTCTCCCCAGGCACAGCCAGGGCCTCTGAGGGCACTGCCACTCTCTCTGGGCACAGCCAGACTTCCTGGACACAGCCATGGTTTCTCAGGGTACCGCCACTCTTTCTGGGCACAGCCAGACTTCCTGGGCACAGCCAGGGTTTCTCATAGTCTCGACGGCGGCCGGTCAAGACACAAAAGCAAACATCCACCAGTTCCACTACATGGTGGTAGGTTCCCAAGTAAAGAGTCAAGCAGTCCGTCAAATCAGGGATGGAGCCCATTCCCCATAATCCACAGTCATTCGCAAGGGCTGTGCTTTAGCCTCACAATGTGTGCCCTCTCTGCAGGGCGAGGGCTCCAAGTCCTCCCCAACCTGGGGGTGAGGGCCTCAGCAAGCACTTCCCAGCCCACAGGGCCGCAAAAACCTTCGCTTTCTTGGAACTGTGCTGGTTGGGGAACCGTCCATATCTTCCCACCCCTCCATGGGGGTCGAGCTCTCCGGCAGCTGCTCCTCCTGGTCTTCCTGAGACTGAGCTTTCATACCTTTAAACTGCTCCACTGCCCTTCGGAGAGCTTTGGCCGGCACCGTACCCTGCTCGCGCCATATGTTATGCAGGATGGCATGTGGGGTCTCAGCTCCTGCTCCCCACATAAGAACGCAGGATATGGTGAGGCCAAAAGGAACACCCACGGAGCCATAGATAGGGGAGTCACACCACTATAGTCTCGCTGGCGGCTGCGTTGGAGACACAGGAAGCAGGAGTGTGGGGACAGAGCCCCAGAAAGCAGTTTCCAGGCTCTCGGCCTCACATAGAAAGGTGCTGGCTCAGGTAGTAAATGGCCATCGACTGTGATCAAATGGCCATAAGCTGTGGCTAGTTGGCCGTCAGCTGTAACCAGTGAGCCATTAGCCATGAATATAACTGCTGTGGCTAGGCTAGCAGAAAAATGGGGGCTAGCAAGGAGATGGTGGCTGAGCCTGCAAATGGAGCAGTGTGGGTTGAGAATTGTGTGGTTCCTGTTTCCTGTGTCTCCAACCCAGCCACCAGCGAGAATATAGTGGTGTGACTCCCCTACTTATGGCTCCGTGGGCGTTCCTTTTTGGCCTCACCATGTCCTGCGTTCTTATGTGGGGAGCGGGACCAGAGACCCCGCAGGCCGCCCCGCACGACACATGGCAAAGTCGGCAGGATCCCCTGCACGACAAATGGCGCAGCGAGCAGGGTACGGTGCCGGCCAAAGCTCCCCGAAGGGCAGTGGAGCAGTTTGTGCGTATGAACACTCAGTTGCAGGAAGACCAGGAGGAGCAGCTGCCTGAGAGCTGGAACCCCGTGGAGGGGTGGAAACACGTGGACGGTTCCTCAACCAGCAAAGGCCGGAGAAAACGAAGGTCCTTGCGGCCCCGTGGGCTGGAAAGTGCTAGCTGAGGCAGCCCGGATGCAGGACTTGTAGTCCCAGGAGGAAAGGCTTGCTGAGTCCTCCGTGGGAGCTGAGGGTGAGGTCAAGGTCATCCCTCACGCCCAGGACAGCCCTGGCGAATGACTATGGACTATGGGGAATTGCCTTCCATCCCTAATTTAATGGACAGCTTGACTATTTGTTTGGGAACATACCACCATGTAATGGAACTGGCGGATATTTGCTTTTGTGTCTTGACCGGCCGCCAATCGAGAATATGTAAGCACCTTGACTGTGAGCCGCTGTTGTTCCAGCACGGTACCCTGAGAGGCCCAGAGAGAGTGGCAGTGCCCTGAGAGCCCTGGCTGTGTCCAGGAAGTCTGGCTGTGTCCAGAAAGAGTGGCAGTGCCCTGAGAGGCCTGGCTGTGTCCAGGAAGTCTGGCTGTGCCCAGAGAGAGTGGCAGTGCCCTGAGAGGCCCTCGCTGTGTCCGGGGAGACTAGTGGTACCCTGAGAAGTCCAGGAAATCTGGCTGTGCCCAGAAGTACTGGTGGTGCCCTGGGAAACCCTGGCTGTGCCCAGAGAGAGTGGCAGTGCCCTGAGATGCCCTGGCTGAGTCCAGGAAGTCTGGCTGAGCCCAGAGAGAGTGGCAGTGCCCTGAGAGCCCTGGCTGTGTCCAGGAAGTCTGGCTGTGCCCAGAGAGAGTGGCAGTGCCCTGAGAGCCCTGGCTGAGTCCAGGAAGTCTGGCTGTGCCCAGAGAGAGTGGCAGTGCCCTGAGAGGCCCTCGCTGTGTCCAGGGAGACTAGTGGTACCCTAAGAAGTCCAGGAAGTCTGGCTGTGCCCAGAAGTACTGGTGGTGCCCTGAGAAACCCTGGCTGTGCCCGGGGAGACTAGTGGTACCCTAAGAAGTCCAGGAAGTCTGGCTGTGCCCAGAAGTACTGGTGGTGCCCTGAGAAACCCTGGCTGTGACCAGAGAGCTTGGCTGTGTCCAGGAAATAGCATTCACCTCCAGGCTCCTCGCACAGGGCCCCTCGCGGAAGACGCTTGTCGCGTAGATTGTGAGGCAAGACCCTGTAGGGGTGGAGTGTGGGGACAGAGCCCCAGAAAGCAGTTTCCAGGCTCTCGGCCTCACATAGAAAGGTGCTGGCTCAGGTAGTAAATGGCCATCGACTGTGATCAAATGTCCATCAGCTGTGGCTAGTTGGCCGTCAGCTGTAACCAGTGAGCCATTAGCCATGAATATAACTGCCGTGCCTAGGCTAGCAGAAAAATGGGGGCTAGCAAGGAGATGGTGGCTGAGCCTGCAAGTGGAGCAGTGAGGGTTGAGAATTGTGTGGTTCCTGTTTCCTGTGTCTCCAACCAAGCCACCAGCGAGAATATAGTGGTGTGACTCCCCTACTTATGGCTCCGTGGGTGTTCCTTTTTGGCCTCACCATGTCCTGCGTTCTTATGTGGGGAGCGGGACCAGAGACCCCGCAGGCCGCCCCGCACGACACATGGCGAAGTCGGCAGGATCCCCTGCACGACAAGTGGCACAGCGAGCAGGGTCCCCTGCATGACAAGGAGCCACACGATCCACAACCCGCCGTCCACTTCCCTCTGCCAACGCACCTCACTTGCTAACTGCAATCCGCTCTTGCTAGCTCAGCCAGCATCTTCTTGCTAGGCCCCATTTTCTGCTAGCATAGCCACAGCAGTTATATTAGTGGCCAATGGCTCACTGGTTACAGCTGACGGCCAACTAGCCACAGCTGATGGCCATCCAATCACAGTTGATAGTCATTTGCTACCCGAGTGAGCACCTTTCCATGTGAGGTTGAGAGCCTGGAAACTGCACCCCTGGCTCTGTCCCCACAGTCATTCTGCCATGATCCTGAGAGCTGAACCACCCCCTTCCCTGAGGGTCTTTGAAAATAATTTCTCCTGCTGCCCTGGGCCTGCTGCCATGGGTTGGCAAACTGCTAGCATGGGAGTGGGATGCATGGCAACTAAACACTGGGCACAGTGGATAGAACTTGAAGCTGTCATTAGGAGCTGGCTGAGTTTGGAGTTCAAAGCCCTTTCCTGAGAGCTAAGCCTAAATGTTGAAGAAATATCTGAAGTTCAAGCCTCCCTCAATGATAGCTGCTTCCAGCAAGAATGATGAGAATGAAGTGAGGAGAGGAGAATGTCAGAGAAGCAAGTCAGGCTATTGGCTGAAGGCCAAGAAGAGCCTTGGGTCCACCTGACTGTGTTCACCCCAGGACAGGGGTTATCCACTGAGGTAGCAGGCAGGCTTCCCAATTTCAAAAGACAGGCTCGCGCAGGAGAGCTTGCATATACCTTCTGAGGGGAAGTGACCAGAAAATGGTTTTGACTGACAACAATCGATATTTGAAGAAAACAGGCCTCCAAGTTTCCAGTTCCAGGCTCATGGTGCAAGCTTCATTAGTTTCTGTGGACCAGCTGCAAATGGGGCAGTTCTATTTGTAGTCGTTAAGCTTGTACAGCTAGGACTCAGAATTTTTTTTAACTTTTTTTGTTTATTCAAATGTGTTTTTCCAGGACCCATCAGCTCCGAGTCAAGTAGTTGTTTCAATCTAGTTGTGGAGGGCGCAGCTCACAGTGGCCCATGTGGGGATCGAACCGGCAACCTTGTTGTTAAGGGCACCGTGCTCTGACCAACTGAGCCATCCGGCCACCCAGGAACTCAGAATTTTTATAGCTGGCTTTCCAGCACCACCTCATTAATCCTCAGAAGCACAGACGGAGGCCAGAGACTCAGTCATCTTCATTTTCGAGAACAGGCCTAAAGAGGTGAAATGATTTGTACCCGATCATATGGCAAGGCAGTGGCTGGGCTGAAAATAGAACTGAGCCCTTATATCTGGGGGGGAGCTGCTCATCCTAGCCCACACGGTCTCCCTGCTTTGCTTCTCATTACAGATGCAGAAATCTCCGGCTTGGAGAGAATCTGGTTCCCTCTGTGTGTGGCCGGGGCTGACCCTGTGCCAAAGTGTGTAACAGGCCACAGTGGGATGGGGGAGGGGTTGGAGCCTTTGCTAACACTGCCCCATCTCCTCCTAACATTCATTCCTGGCACCCCATCATGCCAGGTCTCCTAGTGTATATCCCTGAAGAAGTGCCTGACCTCCACCTGTGCCCAGAGCCATGGAAGTAGGCCAGTCGTAGATGTCCTCTCCTTGGGACCCAGGCCACCAGTTAGCTCATCCGATAGACCCTGAGCATGTCCCGCATTTCCACCAAAATATGTCTGGTGATAGAGGAGAGTGAACCTGGATGCTGGGAGGTGGGTATGGGAATGCAGCCAGAAGTATCAGACAGGAGTCTCAAGTGTCTGTGAAATGATATGTATTATTTACAAGGCATGAAACTGCTGCATTCCTCTTTATAGGTGTACATAAAAATATTTAATGTATCACCCACATATTTTCCTCCCAAATTTTTGAAAAAATGCAAATGCACCAGGAGTATGGGCGACATCGTAACCATGGCTTTTTGCGTCTGCTGGCACACAGCCACATTCTCTGGGAGACTCCAGTTTGAGGAACCTGTGGTGGGGGCCCATAATTGTGATGGTGGCTTTTTGGACACAACTGCTCTACCCACAAATTTCCATACACATATACTGCTCCTTCCCTGGCTCCCAGATGCGTGTGGCACTAGGGCAGTCCAGTGAAGAGAGGTGGCGGAGGAGGTTTCAGGTGGGCTTGCAGTATCCTGTACCTCACATCCCAATGTTCCCAAGGACCTGTTACAACCCATATACTGCCTGAACCCCAAGCCACAATTACAAGCCATCTTCTCATGAATGTGGCTGCATCCATGCCTATTTCCAGGGGAAGTGCTTCAAAGGTAGGGCTGGACTGAGTACTGTAGGGTAGCAGTAGAAAGTCTGGGCTGGGTTTGAAAACTCACCGGCTTACCACTTACCAGCTGTGTGACCTCGGGCTAGTGACTTAATCTCTCTAGGCTTCAGTTTTCTCCTCTGAGAAGTGTATCTGATCATAGTATCTCTCTCAAAGGATTGTTTAAGAAGATTAAATGAGATCATGCACGTAAAGTACTTAACAGTGCCTGACATATGGCAAGTGCTCATATACAGTTTTTTTTTTTTTTGCTTATTTAAGGGCAGGGATCAAATGTCAAAGGCTCCCAACATAGTACAAATGCATATTCCTTTTAATCAAAGCCGTGAAAATAAGAATGAGGAATCAACACCCAGAGGGAAAGACAGACATAGACAGGAGGGAAGGGAAGCTAAAATTGAGCTCATTCCTAAGTGATAGGTCCCGAACCTGCAGCTGGAAATGTCAGCGTGGGTGCCAGAGCACATCCCCCTGATGCTGGGAGCATGGGTAGCACCCACGGTGGAAAGGAGTCGCTAAAACACTGAAGTGAAACAAGCAGTTCTGTCCCTGTGAGAAGGAGGGTTTCCATAATTTCCACCTAACAGTGGCTTCCAGCAGGTTGGGGCATTGGAACCCAGAGACCCACTTGGAATCCAGGACATTTTGCCAGGGCCCAAGACTGAACCCTCAAAGGTCATTTCCTCCCACTCCATGAAGAACCTCCTCCTGACTCCAGACACACACCACAGCCTGGCTTCCAGCCTACAGAATGGGGAATGGGATGCAGTTATTCCTCCCATCCGAAGTGACTGCTTGGAGAAATTTAGCCTAAGACATAAATTCATGACCTCTTCGCAATGCTGGCAGCTGATTCTCCCCTGCCCCTTTGGCAGCACAAGTTCTGGCTGAGGCAGTTTTTTTTCAATTCATTGCTGATGAAATTGCCCATTATCCACAGTGCTTTGACAACAGCTTGAAAAAATGTGACTGTGCCAGCACCACAGGCATCCTGGGGCCCATGCCAATAGCATTAACCCATTTCCCTTTAATTGGCTGAAATCAGAAAAGCAGGAGTCAGGCTCTGGGGACGTGTGTCTAGTGTGGGGTGGCCGGAGAGTACCAGCTTCAGGCTCTGGCTCAGGCCAAAGATGGCGAGGAAGATGCTGGTGGGGAGATGGCCTCCTCCAGTACTTTTGGTTACTGCAGAGAATGGCCCTGGGTGCACAGAAAAGGAGACCATTGGTCACCTCAGAAGAGTTTCCAAAGCTTTTGGAAATGTGTTGGTAAAACTCAGCTGAGTCAGCGGGACGCTGGATTACAGACCTGACTCCTTCTCCTTTGCTGGGAGGTGCCAGGCTGCCTGGCCTTGTCCAACTGCACTGCCCTGGATTAACCATTCCCAGAGGAGAGAGGGCCCTTTTCACAAGGTCCAGAGGTCCAGAAGGGCTGTTTCTTGGCAGTCATCTCATTCAACACTCATTTATTCAACAAATATTTACTGAAGACCTACTATGTGCTGGGTACTGTGTGAGAGTGTACCCTGGGTACAAAACCAAATAAGCATGCTTTCTGACGGTAAGGAGCTACTAGTGTAGTGCAGGACCAGGGTCCAAGATTCTGGACTGCTCAGTCGGGTCATTCTGAGGGGTACCAGGCCTCACTGTGCACTGGCACTGCCTTTTACTGAGTGCCAGCCTTGTGGGACAGGGTCCCCGGTGGGCTGCTTGCAGAAGAACTCTGCCAACAAGGCTAGGCCTGTCACCTCTGTTGGTGTCCTGCACGCAGAGCAGAGCTCTGGATTTGGTACTGGGGAACACGCAGAGCAGCCCAGCCTGACTGCATTGTCTCTGGCTCCTCCTCTGTGCTTTGCTTCTAAACCGGTTTAGCCACCACCTTTGCAGACATGAGAAAAAGAGTCTGTGCTCAATCTTTGGGAGGAAGTGACTCCTCAGGGCCACTGTGCATGGTTGTCTGGTTTCTGCACCCGGCCAATGAGGCCACTGGGGCTGAGTGGAGCTGAAATGACCAAGCCATGTGCCCACAGGGCTAGAATCACCCAGGGATACTTTTATCAAAATCATCACGGAGGGGTGGCGGCAGAGAACCTTTTCCTAGTTGGCACAAAGGCACCTCATAAGTTAGTAGGCACCTGGGATTACCAGAAGGAAATAAAAGAACAGAGAAACAAAATGCCAGAGAAGTCAACCCTGCTTAGGGTCCTGCTGCTTCTATCTTATCGACCTCCCACACCCCCAATAAATTGTCAGAGGCCATTGCAAGGGACTTGCTAGCTTAAACCACAAGGCAGTTGGGCTATACTCTGAGGCAAGTGGGCACACTTCAGAGGGAGAGGTCCTATTTCCCAATTCTAACCTTACAGCTGGCCTAAAACCCTGTCTCCTGACTCCCAGGCCATCCAGTGCAGTTGGCACAGAGCACATTGTGTTTCTGCCCCCACTCCACCCACTTGCCCTCTGCAGCTCTGAGGTCACAGCCATGGTGACCAGGTAAGGCAGATGCCACAGGGTCAAGAGAAAGGATTCAAGAGTATCCAACTCCTGTGAGCAACAGGAGAGGAGTAGAGGGGAGGCGGGAGGGGCAGAGTCCTCATCACCCACTGGGGCCCAAGTACATGGGAGGAGAGGTGCAGGGCAAGCACTCAGAGGGCCGCCACCAACCAACAATTCAAGGACACAAGGACACACCCACAAAGAGGCACCGCCAAGACTTATTGGGATAGTAAGATGAATAGATTTAATCATTCTTGTTTGAAAAACAAGACATAAATTAGTATATATATATATATATAATTTATATATTTTATGTAGTATATATACTATATACAGACATTAGAAAATGTGTCCTCTCCGTGAGGTTAAGGGAGAGGTGAAGGATGGTGGTAGAATGACACATAGGTGGAGCCTGAGTGGCGAAGGTGCAGGATCAAGAAGTTGGGAGGAGAGGAAGACCACGTCAGCACTCAGGCTTGCAGTGGTCAAGGGGGAAGGGTTCCCCACTGGCTGCATCTCTGGCCCACTAAACAACTTGGTCCTATGGGGGGAGAGGCAAGGAAGGGGGGAGCTAGCTTCTGCAGAAGGAACTCCCCTAATCCTTGACGGGAGAAATCACCACTCAGGGGTCTTTATTGCACTAGGGGATACCAAGGATGGGCGGGAGTTAAGCACAGTGTACATCTTTATAAAACTCACATAAGAATGGGAGATTTCACATGGGCCTCTCACATAGTGACGACGAGAGGGAGACACAGGGCATGAGTGTATGGGAAATGGGGAGGTATGGAGAGGTGGACAAGAAGCAATCTATACAGAAGAAACATTGGCTTTCTTTGTTCCCTACAATGGGACAATTGATAGGGACTCCGTGTCTTCACTCCTAGGAAGGTTATAGGGGGGTGGTGACGGCAGCAGTAGATGTGTGTCAAGGAGGATGCTAAACAGTGTGAATTCCCTTCCAGATGAGTCCGGAGAGAGAGAAAGGTGCAGACTGCACCGGGTAAGGCGCTCAGCTTCTTTTCTTAGAGAGACAAATCCACAGGGTCAATACACAGCCAAAAGCATATACTCAGGATTAACATATCACGCTAGCTTCCAGAAGTTTAAGATATAGTCATCAACACCCCCCATCCCTTACCCTTCCCCCCACCCCCCACCCCCCACCCCCAATCCATAGCTAAGTCGAACTCCTAAGGACAGTCTGTCTGGTAGAGAGATGTTGAGAGAGGAGCTGCACACCTGTAGCCACAGCCCGTGCACTACGCTGGGCTGGGCCAGGCAGGCTCCAAGGCCTGCTCTGGGTCTCCCCAGGGCAGACATTTCCACCAGGTACCTTATCCAAAACGAGTGGGGTGGTCCCAGATACTTGCTCCCTAGTGGACTGAGCTGCCCTGCCCGTCACTGAGGGGCAGGGCACTTTGGGGATGGCTGGTGTGGAGCTACTAGGCCTGGGGGCGAGGGCTCCAGAGGCTGCCAGCCTGTTGGGCCGGCTGCAAACAGCCCCGTGTGGCTGTTTTCTGCAGGATTACCACCTGGGCACGGGCCCTCTGGGGTGGCTTTGCCAAGTGAATGTGAGCCCAGGGTGGGTGGGCACATCTGGGCTGAGTGCCCTCTCCCCTCCACTTAGCACTGTGGCCTGCTGCTACTGCCACTGCTCCCTGGAGGGGAACAGATGCCAAGAGGAGCTCAGGGCCCTTGGGCCTGCCTGCTTTAGGCCCTGGCTTCCCTGTCCCCAAAAATGGAGCAGGAAGTGTGCCTGATGTCACCTCTCAGCCCTAGAGAAGAGATAAAATACAGCTCTGTGGCCGGCGTAGTGAGGTGGAGCCTGGGCCCTCACAGTGGCACCTAAAGGCCAGGGAAGAGGTGAGGACACCCAGGGCTGCAGTGGTCCCGAGTCCTCAGGGACAGCCTCAATGCAGGGAGTCTTCGCTCCCTGGAGACTGAAGGCTCTTGGACCCTGACTGGCCCAGCAGAGACATACACTCACCACAGGATATAAGGACCGCAAATCTCAAACCTGGGGCCTAGGAAGGGGAAGGGGGAGGCCTGGGCAGATGCCCTACTTAATAAGGGTTTTTAAGGAGCGGGTGAATGTGCTCATAACAGTCGCCGAAGTTGGGGAGCCTGGTGGGTGTTCCAGGGCTACCCCTATAGCTGCTGCCACCTGCTGCTGCTGCTGCTGCTGCTGCTGCTGCTGCTGCTGTTGCTGCTGCTGCTGCTGCAGCTGCTGCTGCTGGTTAAGGTTCCGGGCTGTGGACTCCTCAGCAGCACGCAGCAGGAAGGTGTAGTTCCTCACCACCTCTTCTACCTTGGCCAGCAGCTCTTGGCGTTGGGCCTCTGAACGCACGATGAACACCAGCCGCACGAAGGTCTCAATGAGGCTGCTCAGCACCTGGAAGCTGCCCGTGATGGCTGCCAGCATGTGAGTTGGGCTCTTGTCCACGTTAGCCACACGGCGACAGGAGGCCCGGAGCTCCTTGAACTTGAGAGCCAGCTCAAGCTTGTACTCAGAGATCTGGGAGACGTAGGGCTTGGGGGCACGGGCCTCAGGGCTGGCTACACACTGCCGCAGGACTGTCAGCAGCTCATTGGTGTCCAGCCGGGCAGCCAGGAAGCCGTCAGGCAGGCCATAGGCGTGGGCCCGCAGGGCATTGATCTTGGCCAGGCTCCCCTCGAAGGTGGACACCCGCAGGTCAATCTCCTGGGTGCGGGAGGCCTCAGGGCTGCTGCTGTTGCAGGTGGCAGCATCCAGCACCTGCAGGGTCCTACTCACTACAGGTACCACCTGCTCATCCAGCTTCATGCCTGGCAGAATCTTCATGGGGATGGAGTAGGAGAGCTCATCTTTGCCATCACTGGTGTCATCCGCCATGTCGCACTTGCGGTAGTAGAAGCAGTAGCGGATGGAGCAGCACTTGCTGCTGCTCTCACTGTCCTCGTCCAGCTCAGCAGGCTTCCGGTACACTTCTTCTGGCAATGAGAACATGGCCATCTGCCTGGGGCCTTTGGTCTCAGAGGCAACCTGGACATATGAGGGGTCTCCCAGGGTTGGGGACTCCAGCGGCTTGCTTTTGGGACCCAAGACTAGGGGGAGGCCTGCCTCTACCTCCTTGGCCTCCCTGGGCAGCATGCCTAAGGGTGGATGTGGATAGACGTCTGAGGTCAGCGAGGCCCTGTCACCTTGGTCCAGCTCACTGATACTGTAGCGGCGCATCAGTTTCCTGTAGTTGGGAGCTCCCAGACACTCGCCCCCCGAGGCACACGTGGTCAGGCACGAAACACCACTCTCAGGGTCCGATCGGCACTCTCGGGATTCCAGGCTGGTGGAGCGGATGCGTCGGACATTGGTGGGACTGCTGAGGCTCAAGTCTGGGCCAGCTTCAGGCTGCCTCTGGGTAGGGGGGATCCTGTCCCTCTCCCTCCCCTGTAGGCCATGCACTGGTGTCTGGGGGGCCTGTGGCCGGCCCCCCCGGCAGATGCGCTTACAATCGCAGCTGCGCCTCTGCTCGCGGGACATGCCAGGCCCCTGTTGCACGGGGCTGCTGCGTAGCTGACAGCTGCAGCGTCCTGGTGCTGGGGGTTGCAGGTACTCAGTGCCCGGCAGCTCCCCCTGGTTTGGTGGCTTTAGAAGTTCCTCGAGGAACTCCAACTCATACTGCTTTACCTTCTGCAGCTGGGCCTGCCGTTCATCAGTCTCCTTCTTCTGGCGGGTTGGGAAGGTGGCAGAGAATAAATTGCGTAGTCGGAAAGGACCTCGAGATGATTTGGGCTTTGTGGGGCCTTCAGAGGTCGGGTGGGCTCCATCCAGGGTTGTTTCAAGCTTCCTAGAGGGCATGGTGCTCACCTGCCGGCCGGCAACTTGGGACCTCAGTGGGCTCTGGCCTTGAGGATGGCAGCTGGGGCTCTGGCCTCGCAGCTGGCAGCTGGGGCTGTGTCCTCGAGAGTGGCAACTGGGGCTCTGCAGAGCCATGGGGTAGGCAGCCCGGGGAACCAGGCTGCTCTCCTCGAGCTTGCTGCTTTGGGGCGTGCTCTCCAGCTGTCCCTTTTCTCCCTGGCCAGAGACAGTGCCCTGCTTGTGCAGGGAAGGCTTAGCACCCTCTGGCCCACCCTTGCCTGCCACCTCCCCTGTAGCCTGCTTGCTCACTGACTCTCGACTCGCTCGCAAAAGATAGCTTTTGGGAGGGAAACTTTGAACAGGCAGCCTGTCCCCTTGTGGGGAGAGATGCAGGCTGTCAGCCCGGCTGCCTGTGGGTGCTCTGGAGCTGGAAGAGACCTCTGGGCTCAGCTGATGCTGGGAATTCCGTGAGGTCTCTGGAGCACTGGGGCTCATTTTGAACTTCAGATTCTTACTGGCACTGCCATTCATCATGCTGACTTCCGGCCTCCCCAGGCTGGCCTCCAGCCTTCTCTCCCCACTGCTCGGGGGGTTCCCCAAAGCCCCACCAGGGGTGGGTAGACTCTTGGTGTGAACCACCTGCGGTAGGGTGGTCGAGATGATAGCTGGGGTTACACTGCCCTTTGGGTCCAGGATAAGCTTGGGGCTCAACCTGACTTCCTTTGGCAGGTTCTCCCTTAGCTCAGAGACCTGCTCTTCACTGAGGGATGCTGTGGCCGCCCTCAGTGACATCTCTAGACTTGCCCTAGTGTGGCCAGGCCCTTTGTTCTCAGGAACTGGGGACAGCAGGCTCAGACTCTTCTGCTCATTAAGCTGTGGGGACAGTGCTGGGTGCACTGCCAGGGCATATGTTCGCTCTCGCTGTGGCTGGGCCTCTGACTGGGGCAGCTTCCTGCGAGTGCCAGGGGGACCAGGACTCTGGCCTGGGACAGCTGGATGGAGGGATGGGTTGGGATCCGGGCGCCCAAGAGAGTAAGGGGCTGTGAGAACGGCCTGGGCTGCACAGCTCTGGATCCGAAAGGGCAGGTCCTTGCGGGCCAGGAGACTGTCCTTATTGAGGTGCTGGGCCAAGAAGTAGGTGGTGTTTTGGTGCTGCTTCATGGCAGACATCATCTCCGACATGTCTGTGAGCTCTGAAGAGTTGGTTTCATGGCCTGAGTCCAGCGATGATTCGGGGGTGATTGTGGCCAGCACAATCAGACCTGGAGGAACAGGGACAGGGCTTGCTGCACTGAACTCAGATCAAGTCCTTTCCCAACCATATACAGAGAGTTTATGGGGGCCAACGTTAGCTAGTAGTGCAAGCTGGGGAAAACCAGGCAGGCCTGTGGGGACTGCAGGCCTGAAGGTGAGAGGAGTAGAGGGGAGAGGACAAAGAAAGTCAAGCTGGGAGAGGGGTTATGAAAGGCTGGAATCCAAAAGAGAAACAAAGGAGGCATAGAGAAGATCTGGGCAGTTTGATGGCAAATTAACATGCAAATCACATGCAAAACAACATGCTAATCATCATTATTTTTAGATTCCACAGCTAGGAAATTTTTGTTAATTGTCCTGCAAAGAGCTGGCAAAGAGAGGTCCTCTCGATCTGGGCCTCCTCATCTGGCCAGGCCTGCCTACAGTCCCTGCAGCTGAGCACATTTAGCTGAGCTTGTCCTCCCTCTGGCTGCCACATGAGCCTCTAGGCTGGGAGCAGTTAGTTCTTGGAGCTCCAGACTCTGAACAAAGAGAAATGCCAGCTGTGGGGGTGGAACACATGGGGGCTGTCTCACACCAAGGATGCCTTTACATATAAAAAAGGCAGGGGTTGGTACTCACCCTGGTCAGCCAGGCTCCCTTTGACCCCAACCTCTTCACCCTCTCTGTCCACACTTTCCACCTCACATGCCTTCTCATTCGCCTTATTCCTCCCTATTCCTTTTCTGTCGCTGTATCACTGACTTCTTCCTTGTAAGGGGTATGTCTATGGAGGTATGTATGTATGACTATGGGTGCATGTCTGACACGTGTTTGGCTATAAGATGTATGTATGTGTGTCTGTAACAGGGAATAGCATGCATGTTGTATGGTTCTCACACCAAATAATAATAATAGCTACCACGTACTGAGTCCTTCCTATGTGCTAGGCAGTGCTTAAGTGCTTTGCGTGAATGATCTCATTTAATCTTCACAACAACCATATGTGATATGACTACTGTTATCAAACCCATTTAAGATGACAAACATGAGGCTCAGAGAGGCCTTGCCAAAGGTCACACTGAAAGTGAGCGAAGAAGCCAGGACTTGGGTGTGTATGACTCAGAGCCCATGCTCTTACGCAGGATAAACACCTCTGCCTCGAGCAGTAATGGCTCCTGGCTACAATGATCACAGGTCACTAGGTGGTTACTTGGCCGTTTTGTTTCTCTTCCAGTCATGTGCATGCTGGATGTCTTCTATATCTCTCCCAATTTTGCTCTGATCCTCTCTCCTGGTCTGGCTCTGTAGCCACTATGGCCCTAATCACTGGGGTCCATCTGGAAGACATTTCCAGAGATGGAATGGCGAGAGCCAGAGCTCTAGCTGGAGCTCAGTAGCAGACCCCTGTCACAGAGTCATTGCTCCCTGATCCTTTCTGAACTGCCTCTGGCCCATCCACTGCTCTGAGACACCACAGTGACTTTGATCTCTGCTTCAGAAGAAGCAGTGTCACCTGCTGGCCCTGCCTGGAAGGGGAGGCAAGAGAGGGCGGAGGAACAGGCTGTTACCTGCAGTCTGTGGGGGTGGGGGGTGTGGTCCATCCTCTGAGGCTGCCAGGGCTTCCAGAGCCTGCAGAGTGGACACCAGGGCATCATCTAGCTCCTGGGCATGATCTCGGACTGTCCGGGTCTGCACACTGTCAATCAATGTCACTGGAATCTCATCGTACAGGAGCCCACGCAGGTGACGTCCTTGCTCCTGGCTTTGGACAGCCCGGCGCTTGGGGTCATCCTCATCAGAACTGTTGTCTCGGAAACCAGGAGGTGGGGCAGCAATGGCAGGCAACAGTGAAGTGCTCTCATCTTCCTCCTCCTCCTCCTCTTCACTCCCAGGGGGTGGGAGGGACATCAAGTCTACTATGTTGTCACGAGAGGATCCAGACCTCCCACCTTTGCGAGGACCCAGCTGATCCTGGAGTTTGGCTTTGCAAGAGTCACAGTAGAAATTCAGGGCTTCAGCGCCAAGAGAATTGTCCAGGGTATAGGACCGGGCCCTGCTGGCACAAGGCTCGTGGTCTAGGCTGGCTACGTCAAAGTCATCAGGGACCATATCGTAACCTTGGCCAGAGCTTTTGGATGTGGGGTCAGACTTGGTCCGGGGCCTGGTCTCCTCAAAGAAGATTAAATTCTCATTGACATCTGTCCGGCTTTCTTGCTCCTTCCTTTGTTCCCGCATGTGGAGGTAGCAAAAGCTGACAAGCTCAGAGTCGGCAGGCGGGGGCGTGCAGCGGCTCGACTTCCTGGGGCTGGTGCCCACGCCGCCCACATAACTACTCTCCTTTTTCCCCAGGTGGCCCCCAGTGACAGGGCGGTGGGCGCTGTGCATGTAATCTAAACCCAGAAAGAGAATCAACAGATGAGCCCTGGTGCTAAGGACTGTGGCTGAGCTCTCTTGGCATCTCTGGCCTGGATCTCTGGTGCACAGTTGGGTGGCAGGTACTAAGAGAGAGAGCCTTACCTGGCTGCTACGGATTAGGGGAAGGGAAGTCAATTGGCCACATTGTTGCCAACCCTGCAAGTAGAATGAGTAGACTAGAACGGCCTGAGCTGCTAATAGCCCCATCACCTCTGAAAGGGGAAAAGGTATGGGGTGAGGTGGGATGGGGCGAACACCTTGGTATCTAGACACAGCTGGACTCTTACATGGGTATGTCTGGTCTGAGAGTCAGCTGTAAGCGTGCTTAAAGAAGTGAGATTTATTTTATGTCCTTGTAACTGTCCCTGCTCCCACAGTGCTCTTTATTTCCAACCTTCAGTACTCTGTCACTCTTGTGTTATGTAGGATGTCTTCTAGCAGAAGGAAGTAAATCTGACAAGTTACTAGTGCTTTAGTGGGAAAGTGTAAAACAGGCTATGTACAATGTCTGAGAGTTTGTATTTCAAAGAGGACTGTTGGTAGAGGGACCCTAAAATAATAAAGCAATACTAGTAGAATTCTGGGCATCTGAAAGTGTAGAGTGTATAAGAGATATGCTGGGATATGTATATATGGGGGAAAGGATGGGGGCGCATTCTTACAATTCCTCAAATCACATTATTTCTCTGTATTCATCATGCAGGGTCAGCCTGCCTACTTGCTACACATACATGTAGTAAAATAATCTAGCCAATAGCTTTTAATGATGGTAGGTCTGTGCCTCTGAGAATTGTCCATATCAAATGCTTCATTTCTGAATGGTGTCCCTCTCTTATCTGTGAGAATATGCTCAGACAACGCCAAATCACTTTGCTATCAGCAGATAGACATGTGGCAAGCAAGCACAAATTTAGGCTAAGGTCATCACACATAATCCCATTTAATCCTCACAACAACCCAGTGAGGTAGGTGCTATCATTACCCCCATTTACAGAGGAAGAAACTCATCCAGTTGGTTATGTGATTTATCCAAGGTCACATGAGTCATAAATGGCAGCCTGAGGGACCACAAAGCCCATGTTTTTAACCATTATCCTATAATTCCTCATGGTGGTCAAAATATTGGAAAACAAAACTTCAAAATGCCTTTCTTTCAAATTCCAGTTTGTCCTCTGTGGCTTAATGTGTCAGCATTGCTTTCCATTATAGCTTACAGCCAGCACGAAGTCATGGTGCTGGCACTTAATAGAGCCCCAAAATATATGAGGCAAAAACTGATTGAATTGAAAGGAAAAACACACAATCCAACAGCAATAGTTGGAGACTTCAATGCCCCACTTTCAATAATGGATAGAACAACTTGGCAGAAGATCAACAAGGAAATAGAGGACTTGAACAACACTGTAAACCCACAAATCTATAGAACATGCCACCTAACAGCAGAATACACATACATCTCAAGTGCACCTAGAATTTTCTCCAGGATAGACTACATGTTATATCATAAAATAAGCCTCAATAAATTTAAAAGCAATGAAATCATATATATTTTTTTAGCACAACAGAATCAAATTAAAAATCAGTAACAGAAGGAAATCTGGGACATTCATATACATGTGGAAATTAAATAAAATGTTCCTAAATAACCAATGGGCCAAGGAAGAAATCACAAGGGAAATTGGAAAATATTTTGAGGTGAAGGAAAATGAAGATACAACGTACCAAAACTTATGGGATCTAGCTAAATTAGTGTTAAGAGACAAATTTATAGCTGCAAATGCCTACATTAAAAATGAAGAAAGATTTCACATCAATAACCTAACCTTCCACCTTAAGAGACTTGAAAAAGAAGAGCAAACTAAACCCAAAGAAAGCAGAAGGAAAGAAATAGTATAAAGGATAGAAAAAGAGAGAATCAATGAAACTGAAAGTTGGTTCTTTGAGAGGGAAAGGTCAAGGATGCCTGGAGTCAGCCTCAATTACCTTACAGGAAACGCTCGTTCCACTTTCAATTTCACACAGGGTTTCTCTGTAACTCGCCCTCAGAGCAGAATGGCCAGGTTAGGTGCTGACCTCTGGCATGGAAGGCCCAAGACAGGCCAGTTTCAGTAGAACCTTGAGTCACCTGGCCAAGCCCTGACCTGGGAGGGAGAGATCTGTGGACAGCCAGTGAGGCTGTGTGAAGTTCCCTTCTCTGTGCTCTTCCAGGTCCAAGGAGAGCTTGCCATATATAAGGATTGTAAAAGAACCTTCTCCCTGTACAAATTATATTTGTGTCATGTGATTTATGACAGTAAAGTTTCTCTTTTGAGCTGCCAGTAAAAAAACAAAAAACAAACAGACAAACAAAAAAGCAACAAAAAACTTGGTTCTTTGAAAAGATCAATGAAATTGACACACATTTAGCTGTACAGATAAAGCAAAAACAGAGAAGGTTCAAATTATTAAAATCAGGAATGAAAAAAGGGCCATCACTACTGACTCTATACAGAATTGATTATAAGGGAATATCATAAATAACTTTATGCCAAAAATCTAGATGAAATGATAACCTAGATGAAACGAACACATTTCTAGAAATATATAATCAAAACTGACTCAAGAAGATGGAAAATCTGAATGGGCCAATAACAGGAAAAGATATTCAATTAGTAATTAAAAATCCCCCCCTACCCCCCAAAAAATAAAGCTCAAGTCCAGATGGCTTTACTGGTGAATTTTTCCAAATGCTCAAAGAATTGTTTATACTAATTCTTCACAAACCCTTCTAAAAATAGAAGAGGAAGTAACACTTCTCAACTCATTCTGTGAAGCCAATATTACCCTGATACTAAAACCAGACAAAGACATCACTAGAAAACTATAGAGCAATATTTCTTATGCATATAGATGCAAAGTTTCTCAACAAAATACTAGCAATCAGAATCTAGCCACATCTAAAAAGAATTATACACCATGACCAAATGGGATTTATCGTAGCAATGCAAGGTTGGTTTAACATCTGAAAATCAATTAATGTAATATACCACATTAATAGCATAGAAGACAAAAACCATATGATCATCTCAATGGACACAGAAAAATCATTTGTGAAAACCTACCCTCTCATGAAAAAAATCAACAAGCTAGAAATAAAAGGGAACTTCCTCTACACAAGAAAAGTTATCTATGAAAAACCCAAAGTTAATATCATACTTAATGGTGAAAGACTGGAAGCTTTCCCAAGATCAGAAAAAAAGTCCAGGATTTCCGTTTTCACCACTTTTATTCCACATTGTACTAGAAGGTCTAGCCAGGACAATTAGACAGTAAAATGAAATATAAGGCATCCAGATTGGAAAGGAAGAAGTAAAAGCATCTCTATTTGCAGATGACATGATCTTGTATATAAAAATCCCAAGCAATCCACTAACAATAAACTACTAGAAATAAACAAGCTCAGCAAAGTTACAGGATGAAAGCTTAATATACAAAAGTCAATTGTATTTTTATACACTAGCAAAGAACAATCTGATAATAAAAATAGGAAACAATTTTACTTACAATAGCACCAAAAATAATAAGATATTTAGGCACACGTTTAACAAAAGAATCACAAGACTTGTATACTGGAAACTACAAAATATTTGTGAAAGAAATTAAAGAAGGATTTAAATAAATGGAAAGACATTCTATGTTCATGGATTGGAAAGCTAAAGCTTCATATTGTTAAGATGGCAATACTTCCCAAATTGATCTACAGATTCAACACAGTCTCTATCAGAATCCCAGCTGACATTGTAGAAATTGACAAGCTGATTCAAAAATTCATATGGAATCACAAGGAACCCAGGATAACTAAACATTTTTTTTAAAAACAACAAATTAGGAGGATTCACACTTCCCTATTTCAAAGCTTACTACAAAGCAATGGTAATCAAGACAGTGTGGAACTGGCATAAGGATAGACATATAGATCAACAGAATGGAACTGAGAGTCCAGAAATAAACCCTCATATTTATGGTCAAATAACCTAATTTAAAAATTGGCAAAAGATTTGAATAGATATATCACCAAAGAAGATATACAAATGATCAAGAAGCCCACGAAAAGATGCTCAACGTCATCAGCCAAGATGATGCAAATCAAAACCACAATGAGATACATTTCATGTCAACTACAATAGATGTAATAAAAAAGATAGACAATAACAAGGGTTGATGAGGATATAGTGAAATTGTACCCGCCAACCTTGTTGATGGGAATGTGAAATGGTGCAGTCATTTTGTAAAATAGTTTGGCAGTTTCTTAAAGTTAAACCTAGAGTTACCATTTGACTAGCAATTCCACTCCTAGGTATATACCAAAAAGAAATGAAAACATACATCCCTATATAAATTTGCACATTAATGTTGATAACATTATTATTTAGAATAGCCAAAAGTTGGAAACAACCCAAATGTCCATCAACTGATGAATGGATATTTCTTATCATAAAAAGAAATGAAGCACTGGTATGTGCTATGACAGGGATGACCTTTGAAAACATTATGCTTAAGTGAAAAAAGCAAGCCACGAAAAGACCATATATATTGTATGATTCCATTTATCTGAAATGTCCAGAATAAGCAAAGCTCTAGGGACAGAAAGTTGATCAGTGGTTAGTTAGGGCTGGCATGTGATTAGGAGGGGAATAGGGAATGAGTATTAATGGGTACAGAGTTTGTTTTAGGAGGGGCAAAAATGTTCTAAAATTAAGTTGTGGCAATGACAGGCAAATTAAGTTGTACAACCCTGTGAATATATTAAATAGACTTAAAAACACTAAGTTGTGAACTATAAATGGGTGAATTTTATGGCTTGGGAATTACATCTAACTAAAGCTATTTATTCAAAAGAAACACAGTACTGGGCACATGATGAACTCTCCATCATTATAAAAAGAGCAAAAATGTGTTCTGCACTTGAAAGGACTTTATGGGGTTTACCTCACATGATCATGTCAATCCCTCACAAGTTAAGTAATATTATCCTCAATGTACAGATGAGGAAACAGAGACTCAGTTTGTGGAACTTGCTCATGATCACACAGCTAAAATACAGCAGAGTAGGGACTGGAACACAAGTTTTTGACTTCAGATCCCAAGCCCTTGCTTGCTTTCCATAGACCACATTGCCCCTGTAAATATAGTCAATGTAACTATACTGTGTGGATTCAATTTAGGCCTTGGTGGCTATATCTAGGGAACTGTGGATCAGCTGGGGGAATAGTATGTAATGATCCTCTGAGGCTTAGGGAAAAAGTGCTCCAGGGGAGCACTGAGCCAGGAGCTCGAATTATCAGTTCAGGAGGACTCTACTTCTAGACATTGCTCACAGGTCTGGGTGATGCACTAGGTGCTAATTACCTATGAGACAGCTGAACAATCTCAATTGGCTGCCACTAGAGGTGGCTCCTAGGGACATGTCCAATAAGGAGGTGGTGACTCCTCTCAGAAAAAGGCTGGAGGTCTAAGGGTGGCTTCCCTCCCTGCAAGACAGAAACATCTCCCAACACCAGGCTGTCAAGGCCAAGTGATGCACAGCCCACCACTTGGTACTGTGGTTTCCAGATCTGAGAAGCAGCATGGGGCTATGCAGAGGAGAAATGTCCCAGGAGAATTCTAAATCTCCAGACAGGTTAGTAATACCAGTAAAGCCAGGTGCAGTGGGCTGATGGCTGGGACAGCATTCCTCGCAGATTGCAAATCTGCTGTAAACTGCTCATCAGTTTTCGCCAGGGAGATGCCCTAGTATCCCTCTGTACTCATTCACTCAGAAGATTGACTTTAAAAAAAAAAAAAAAAAGGTTGCAAAGAACAGGACGGTGATCCAACTGGAGCTATATTAAATTCTCTCTCTCTCTCTCTCTCTCTCTCTCTCTCTCTCTCTCTCTCTCCTTCCTTCTTTCCTTCCTTCTTTCTTTGTTCCCTCTCCCTCTCCCTCTCCCTCTCCCTCTCCCTCTCCCTCTCCCTCTCCCTCTCTCTCTCTCTCTCACTCACACACACACACACAGAGTCAACACAACTTTGATGCAACTGAGTTTCTATTGGCCTTGCTGTATTCTACAGTCCAATGATCATTACTGGCCCCAAGGTCAAATTACCTAGAGACCTTGAAAGAACCTCATGTCCTTTCTGAATCATCAAAAAAGTCCATTATGTTCAGTCTAGCTTTAGGACTCTGTGCATGTTGCTGGGTTTTAACTACATGAAAATCGGTAAGCCATGCATTGGAATATATAGTGGCCAATAACCAGAATATGCCATTCACCAAACCAAACTGTTTTCTAACAATAGGAGAGAATGTAGAGTGAGTTCTTCCTCCAACTGTTACCTCAGTTGGGGCCTCCAAAGCCTTATTTCCCTGGATCCCCCAGGATATAGGGAGCCCAAGGCTGCAGAGAGATAGCAGCTGCCTCTGGATTTCCTATTTCCCCAGTACAGGTGGAGAGTTGGCATTTGTCTGAGACTTTCTCTAAGTCGTGTCCTCAACACCAGGTGTTGCTCTGTTGAATTGCCTCTATCTAAATGTAAAGGCTTTTACTGCATTGGCATTATCCCTTTGTCTGTCTGTATTCTTCCCACTAGATTGTAAGCTCTGTGAGGCCCAGGACCAGGTCTGTTATTCACAGCTTGACCTGCAGTGCCTGGCACGTAATGAGTACTTCAGAAATAGTTGTTGAGTGAATAAGTGAAATACCTACTTTGGAAAAACTACTAATAAAGCCCAACAAGTAATCTCTTCCCTTCCATGTCCCCATTTTCTTTTTTCTCCAGGTCTCAGAGGAGAGGTGATGCTTTCTCTTTTCCAGTTGCAGGTTTAATAGCATCCTTTAGGCCCAGTCGGCTGAGCATTGAGTTGGGCTAGCTGGTAGCCAGCAGCTGCTATAGGACAAGAATATACACCTGGCTAGAGACCAGGGTATGAGAGACCAGGGCTGGAGATTTAGCCCCTGAAGGAAAAGCCCAGATGAGGTTGGAAGGACGATTGCTCCCTATATATAAGCTTTTCCTAAACCACAGTTGGCACTGGGGCTTCTGTTCTGGGATAAAAGTAGGGGCTGATGGAGGAATCCGATCTCAGCTTTGTACCAGGAACTCACGGCCCCTCGCTGTAACCTGGGTGGAGGTCTCCTCAGTGGTGCCGCTTGCTGTCCACCTTTCCCATCCTTGGGGCCATGAGATAAGATATGCTTAACAGCCCTCCGACAGGCAAAGCCACGAGGCTTACTCTGACCTCCCACCAAGGGCACTGGATATCTGCTGTCAACCCAGCAACTAAAAGCCAAGTACTGGGCCCAGGCATTGGCCCAAGCCCCTAGGGAGGTCAAGCACTATAAACAGCGGGACACTACGGTGGTCCATCTGGCTCCTGCGTGGAGAGAGGCCCTGTGCTAGAGGCAGCCTGAGCCCCCACAACTGCAGGCCCAAGGACTGAATCTCTCAGGAGTCAGGGAGGGGCTCTAAAGCCATGCCTAGCATTTATAGAAGCCTCCTTTCCAGACTGCAATACCTCCAAGAGAATCCAATAAAATTGATTTGCTTTTATTAGGTTGGTGCAAAAGTACTTGCAGTTTAAAAGGTTAAAAATAATAGCAAAAACCGCAATAGAAAAGCAAAATGGATGCAACATGCAATGTGTTCAGTGAGACTGAGGGGACACAGGAAGCCCGTGTCCCTCACGTGGTGCTACTATCCCCACAGCAAGGGGAATACTTAATGACAGCACTGGCAAGGGTGCTAATAGGATGACAGAAACCCTTTGGAAGGCAGGGTGGGACTATAGAGCCACTCCAGGGACCTTCTTAAAATGGACCCCCCCAAACAACCTTCACTTCCACATCTGGTCCTCAGCTGGGCTCCAGGCTCTTCCTTCTGCCTTCCCTTTCTCCTTTCTCCATCTCTATCCTGCTCAGTAAGAGGTATAATTTACTTGGGTGTGATGACAGAAAGGAAGTCCACAGGTGACACTGACAATGCTGGCTTTACCATCATTTGGCCATCACAGGTGGTACCTATGGCCACTCACTTCACAGCCATTTGCCTGGAGATGTGTGGCAATTTGGCCCTCTGGGTTCTTTCTATTCCAAGTCAGTTCTTTTGCTTCTCTACGTGGCCTACTTCATATGACTCGGGGCCACCTATCCTTTCCAAAATCTGTGTTTGGTGGATTGTCTTCTAATTCCTGCAGACAATGTTATGAAATGTTAATATGGGCTTGTTAGGATGTTCGTGATGAAGAGATCATGAGGTGAGAGGGTGTGTGTGGGTACATAGCCCACTGGGTGCTAGGATATCTATCAGGTATGTGCTTCTACTCTCAAACTCTTCGATCTAGATCAGATGTGATCATGCTGCAAGGCAAGACAGCCTTGAAGAGAAAAGAAATAGTTAAGCAGCAAGGCAAGTGGATGAAGGGTCTTCAGCATGTGAGGAGGGCGCCTGTTGCGTGGTAAGTCTCAGCTTCCCCCCATGATGTTTGGGTGCTAGGGTGGGGGGAGCACTTACTGTGTGTACTCGAGCCTTAGGTCTAATGTGTATACCAGGAGTACCTGTTTTTTCGGTCTCTTCCTCCTCCTCCCACTTTGGTCCAAGGCAGGAATACCTGGACTGGGCTGATTTCTCCCAAGGCCCCTGCTTGTGCCATCATCAAGACAGCTCTGAGGGGTGGCTGCACTGAGCTGTTTGGGGGCTGTACTTGACTTTGTTCTTAGTGGTGTTCCCTCTTATCTCCAAGCCTCCTGCTGGACTATACTCTGAGCCTGCACAGTCTTTCCTACCCCAGCCTTTTGTGGCTTCTTACTTCAGGCAGCTGTCAACCCCCCATGATGAACAAAAGAAAGGTTTTATCTTTATTTTCAACCTCTACTTCAACTAAGCCAGAACACCCATGCATCTCTTCTAGATCAATGTACCTCTAAAGCGTTGCCTTAGATTCAGTGTGATTCCTTAATTGGTTCTATTTATTGCTTGTTTGCTATTTTTATCTTACAGTCGTTCACTGACTCAATCACAATGTGTTGTCACAGACATCCTTTGTGGGACAAGCCCATCTGAAGGCCAGCTGTCTTTCCTACTGGCTTGTGCCAACTGGGACGCAGTGGTACAGGGCTGGCTCCTGGTAAACCAGGCGCTGGCAGAATGGAGTGAGCACTAAAACAGTGGAGCTCCTCCCTCCATGTCTCCAGGGTTCAAAGGGCCTCCGGCACATTGAAAACCGAGGCTGAGCCCTACCTGCCTTGATCATTGGAGGTGGAAGAGGCTGGCTGGTGGGCCTGGAGAAGACCATCTTCCTGGAATCCAGCAGAAGGCGGCAGTACCCCGCAATCAGGCAGGCAAAGTTGGTGGCTTCAGGCCACTCCATCAACAGAACCAGAGGCTAGGAGATAGGTGGGAAAAAACATGAGGACACAGGAAGAAAGGATACAGATTCAATTCTCTGGAGAATGATAGTGAAGAAAAGATGACTTGCATGGTTATAGGAACCATAGTTTTTGAACCAAAAATTGAGGCTCATGGCCTGAGAAATTTCTTCTGATTTAAGAATTTATTTATTTACTTTCCCCCCTTTTTTCCACCTCCCCCCCACGACGGTTCAAGCCATTGTTTCTCAGTCTGGTTGTGTAGGACACAGCATCCTGGCCCATGCTGGTATTATGAGCCTTGTGCTCCCCCCAGCTGAGGCAGTCGGTCGCTGGTCCTCGGTCGCTGGTCCTCGGTCGACTGCTCACAGCAGCTCACGGCAGTTCTCGCCGGCTGCTCTTGATGGCTGCCGGCCACTCACCCTGGCCACCGGCCGCTCATGGCAGCACACAGCAGCCCACGGCAGCTCATGCCGACCTTCGGCTGCTCACGGCAGCCCAGCTCCAGGGAGAGCCATTGTTCACAATCTTAGCTGTAGAGGGCGCAGCTCACTGGCCCACATGGGAATCGAACTGGCAACCTCGGTGTTAGGAGCATGGTGCTCCAACCACCTGAGCCACCAGGCTTGCCTATGTATTACTTTTTGAAGTTGAATTGAGTTACAGTGGCAATGTGCAGTATGACGTTCGTTCAAAAGATGGTGTTAATCAAATGAATGCTAGCGTCACCATGCAACAGGCAGGACAGTCAAAGAAAATGGAGGAAGCATGGTTGTCATTCGAGGAGTGCAAGACCATTTTGAAGTGGTATTTGAAATTTGAGAACGTTGTGGAAGTACAACGACAATGGAGGTGTGAGTATGCAACAGAACCTCCAACACACCTAACAATCGCATGCATTCATGATGAGTTTGAGATGCCTGGTACTGTGTGTGATGTGCACAAGGGAAGATCTGGGAGGCCTCACACAGCAACAAGTCCTGCTGCTTCTGCTGTGGTGTTGGAACAGTTTACATGTTCTCCACAGAAGTCTACCAAACAGTGTTGGCCGTAATCAGGTAATCAGAAGTGTCTGGACGCGATGGTAACCACTTTGAGCACCTCTTGTAATCGCAGAAGTCAAATGTGACTTGTATTCATCTTTTGTTATTGGTATATATTGAGTATTACAATTTTAATGCAGTTTTTTCCTTTCTTAAAATGTGTATACGTATTTTTGGCTCCCTCTGTATTAAGGTGCATTGTGAAACTTCAAGAGGGAGACTTCAGTATTCCAACTTTTCTAAATTACTTGATTAAAAAAGTCTATTTTCATAGAACATCTCATGGTGTTCTCAGGATTTTTTTTTAACCCACTTTGGGAAATACTAGCATGCTCTGTTGACTTCTGTTCCTGACCTTAAATCAGTCAAATTAATCCTGGGATTAAATAGTTGACTGCTTCAGAGACCTGGCAATGATACACCAAAAAATGATGTAGTAAAAAATTAAAAATCAGCACCTTTTCAATAAATCTTCCCAGTATCTGTATTGTAATTTTAAAAGTATGCCTTGTATATAAGTATGGATCAGATGGAAGTCAGCCATGGGAGCATTCTCCTGGGATAGGGCAGTCACCTCCAGATCAAGACCACTGAAGACTGGCTGAAGAGGGAATCATGGGGCCACAGGTCTCCTTGACTTTTGAGGGTTCCCAGACTGGGAATTAAGAGCTTAAAAGAGTCAGAAGGAGGGAATGAGTCCCTTCTCTGACTGGTGAGAAGTCCAAGCGTGAGGTGATTAGGGCCTCCACTAGGGTACTGGCAATAAAAAGGGACATCATGACGACTTGATGGAATTTGGTCACCAACTAGACTAGCCTCCTTTAGCTGGATCATCACCTTGGGAACCATTCTGAATCCATAGCAGCTCAGTTTTTGGCTAAAGTTGCACCTGTTTTGTTTGCTATCTCCTAGGATCCCGACACATAGCTTGAATTGAATATTTTGCAGTTCATAAAAACCAGGGATTGGCAACCTTTTTCTATAAAGGGCTAGATAATAGTAAGTGTCTCAGGCCTTGCGGGCCATATAGGCTCTGTTGCAACAAGTCTGCCATTGTAGTGTGAAAACAGCCATAGGTAATCCATAAACTAAACAAATGGATGTGATGGTGTTCCAACAACACTTTATTTACAGAAACAGGATTGGCTCTGGTTTGGCTCATGGGTCATAGTTTGCCACCTGATCTAGAAGTGAAGGTTCTTTCCAGCTAAATACAGTAGTTTGTATTCATTTTCACATTTCTCAGCTTGTTTCATTTGTCAACGGTAATCTTCTTCTCCTTTGGAAATTCTTCTCTTGGCTTCTGTTTCTGTGAAGTGATACTGTGTTCTGGTTCTGTAATCTCTGGCTATCTCCATCTTGCTGTTTGGCGGGCTCTTCTTGCACAACCTCCCCACCTTATCCATACCTCAGGCTCAGTCCTCAACCCTTAGTTCTTCATCATCAGGGCATCAACTTTCAACTCTGTGCTGGGGATTCCCAAATTACCATCTCCAGTCTATTTCCACCTTGAGCTCTTTTCGTATTTCAGAACTTGTACAGTGCTATGTCTACATCACACAATCTTGTGCTGAACTGAATCCTATCTTGAATTGTTTAATAGTTACTGTACATCCAATTATACTGCATGCCACAGTAAGGCATTTGGATTCTGCCTCTTCGGCAATGAGTTAGTGATGCTCCTATGGAGGTCAGGCAATACCATCAGCAAGAAAAGGAATGGTCTGTACCCAAGGACCAATGGCTCCTTTCTCCAGTGAAAAAGGGACCTAACTGAGATGTTATCTTTAGTAATTATTAGGAAGGAGCTGAGGGGATGTCTGTACCTCCAGTTAATGGATGTTTCTCAGACATAACAGAATGGTTAATCTTGTGTATAACAAGGTAGACAGAGGGGAATGAAATGGAATGGGAGGGGGGAGAGAATGAGACACCCCCCCCCCGCCTCATTGCCTGTCACCAATGGCAGAAGGATACACCAAGGTTTGGGAGTGAGTAGCTGCGACCACCATATTATGAGGGCCAAAGACTCACTAGGCTTGCCTCAGGAGCCTTCACAGACATCGTGGCCATTCCTGCTGCCACTGCTTTATTTCAGGCCCTCATTATCTTCCTTCAAGGCCAAAACTCTGAAGGTATGTGTGAATGGGTGACAAGTGAACTGAGATCCTGAACCCCGCAGCCTTCAGGTCCTGTTGCCTCTGCCCACAAGCTGCCTCATCTGTTTATTCCAGTGTGCCATACAAATCATGACATTTTTTTGTAATATGGAAAAGGTGGGGACACACTTACCTCATGACCTCCAGATAGCCTCCTGGTTGGCCTCCCTGTCTCCAGTCTCTATCCACTTCACCTCCATATTGCTGCCTGAGTCATGTTCTAAAATACGACTCTCCCTGTCACTTAAAATCTCATATAGCTCATCACCTAAAACGCACTGCCTTCCAATGTCACACAGACCCTTCAGGACCTGGACCCAACTTACAGCTCCAAGCCTCCAAGCATAACTCCCACAAACTCTGCCTGTGCCCTCCTTCCATCAGTCTCTCATCTTATGCTACAGCAATGGCACATTACTGACAGTTTGACAGAGAAGCCACGTTCTTGTACCCCTTCATACCTTAACCCCTGTTGGTCCCTCTAGCTGAAATGCTCCCACACCCCACTCTGTCCACCCAGCAAGGTGCTACACACTGGCTAGATGGCTCATGGGCAGCATTACCCACTGAAAGTTGCAGCCACTCATCCCAGAACAGGTCTAACACATTTCCTGACCTCATGGCACTTACAATCTAGCAGGAAATAGGACATAAACCAAATAATCATAAAAATGAATATGACTGCAAGGTGTGATAAGTGCTATGAAGGCAAAGTACAGACAGCTATCAGAACATAGAATGCCCTGGATCTGTGTGTGGGCGGGTGAGAATGTGAGCATGTGTAACTAATTTGGTTTCAGAAGCTGGAGAGAGCTTCCTTGAGGAAATGGCATTGGCTGATGAATAGAATGAAGGACCATGTGACCAAAGTACAGGATGACTGCTGGACAAACTGATGGACTAGCTGGCTGTAGGGCAGTCTGACCCACTCATTCCCTGGCTGACAAGCTGGCTTCAGGACGGAAGAATGCCGGAAGAATGCTAATAGCCTGACATCCTGACCGGTTAAGCTGTCTGTCTGGCTGGTCGGCTGGCTAATGGACAGATTGGAGGCTGTGTGACTAACTGGCTGATTAAATTAACTGCCTGGCTTCAGTTTCCCCTCTTATTTCTTAACCCAATATAACCCGATATCAGTAATAAAGCAGCATGAAAGCAAAATCCTGTGCTCCGAGAGGGCCAAGCACATTCCCAGCTGGCTCAGCACAGCAGGTCAGGAACCTCTCCTCTGTATCACTGCACAGCCAACTGGGCCCCAGCACAGGCCAAATGCAGCTTGGAGAAGGAACACAAATTCACTTTTGGCCAGAAGGGGTAAAACTCAAATCAGAGGTAGGCGAGCAAAGAGATTGGATTAGTTTTCTTAGAACCCTTCAAAACCAACATTTTCTTTTAAATAGGATTTTAATGATCATTATGTCTAATGTAATGCTTATCCCTACAGGAAGCACTAGAGCAATAATGCTCAAAAGAGAATACGAGACACACTGGGCCACAAGGGATCCCTTGGGACATTCCTTTGATGGCTTCTTTTCTCCCCTTGTGTGCTTCCTTGGTAATGGGGTATGGTAATGGCCCAGTGCTGTCTCAGTACCAGACTGCTGTCTCTTGGAGAAAGAAAGATATTTGCACACTCCTTCGCATGTGCTCCACTAAAACCAAATAAGCTGAGTGAAAACTGTAACTAAGCATGTCCCAGGCCATCTTCAAATGGAGAAGGAGAATAGGAGAATGGAGTTGGAGGCATGGCCAGCCACCTATGAAAAGGTACAGCGGAGATTAGTTTGACATGCTCCAGCCCCATCTCCTTCCTGGGGTGC
Source organism: Rhinolophus ferrumequinum (assembly GCF_004115265.2). Lineage (NCBI taxonomy): Eukaryota > Metazoa > Chordata > Mammalia > Chiroptera > Rhinolophidae > Rhinolophus > Rhinolophus ferrumequinum. The sequence continues at coordinate 46,980,470 of NC_046284.1, forward strand.
TCTGGGAGTTTGAAGGCACCTAGTACTTTTTCTGGGATGCCAACTAGAAATGGGACTAGTCCTGAGGTAGTCTCAGCTTACCCTAACATCCCTGAAAACAGGAAAAGGATGGGAATCCAAGGGCCTGGAGGGGGCAAGGGTACGACCAGTACATTTGGGTTCTTGCCTCCATGGCATTGGGAAAGACTAATTGGGCAGAGCCAGACAATTTGGGGGTAAGACAAAATATCACTTTAAGGCAGTGGTTCTCAGGTCAAATGCACATCTGAATTACCTGGGAAGTTTTACAAACCTATATACCCCAGCCTCACCTCCAAACATTCTGGTTTAAATGGTCTGAGAGGAAGGGCCTGGACACCCAGTGGTTTTTAAATCTCCCACAATTCTACTATGCAGCCAGAGCTGAGAACTACTGCTTTAAGTGAATAATCTTAGTTTTACCAGGTCTTTCCAGAATATTCCCAGACCAGAGTGGCATATCTAGGGAGAAATGGGCCAAGTCTGGCTTCTAACCTCCATGCTCCTTGTTAAGGAAATTCAGTCTTTTTTCATGTACCCTCTGCAATGTGTGCTTGTAAACATTTAACAACCAATTCTCTGAAGTCCTGATTTGTAGTGTTTGACAATTTCCCCGGTGTACATACTCCCACCATGGCCACTTTCAAGTTATCATTGAGATGTCACTGAAAACAGAGTTGGTAGAGATGTGTCCAACTCGCTCTTATGCAGCTGTACAAGGTGGCTACAGCATGACACTGACCCTAAAGATAGACTCCTATCTTTAAAGCCCAGGGAAGCCATTCTCCAGTAAGGAGCTTCCCGGACCCTGTGCTGCGAAATCCTTCCCATTGTGCACACATATGCAGAGAGGCACCGTTCAGCAACCACAGGTATTGCTGATATCAAGTGCCCCCAGGAAGTTTCCTTAATTCTCTGTATTCTGACATGTTCTTGGTACCTATCCTTCGGTAACCCCTTCAATATGCCATGAATTGGCAAACTATTACTGTCTCTCCTACAAGACAGTAAGTTTCTTGAGGTCAAGGATGTTTTTCCCTGTTTTTTAATTATTTTATTTTATTTTTCATCTTTGTATCTCCCAATGGGTTTAGCATGCTTCCTAGCAACAGTAAGTTCATACTAAATGATAGAGTAGTGGTAGGAAAAGAGGAAGACTGAGGGAGATAAAAGATCCAGGTTTCCATCTGACAGCAGATTTACCTGAGAAAGATATAAATACTGCCCTGTCCATTACATAGGGCACTTGTAACTACTGATGCACACAGCAGACATCTCTGATTATAGATGGATCTGACTTTATGTAACAAAAGTTGGGCATAAACATAATATTTATCAATCAAATCATATCTTTAATGAGAGCTTCCTACTTGAAAGAATCTCACCATATATTAGTTTCCTATTGCTTCTATACAGATTAACATACTTAGTGGTTTAAACCATATACATCTATTCTCTTTACAGTTCTAGAGGTGAGAAGTCTGACATGAGTCTCACTAGGGTAAAATCAACGGTAGGCAGGGATGTGTCCCTTTGCGTTTTGGAGGCTCTAGGGGAGAATGGGGTTTCTAGCTTCTCAAGGCCACTCACATTCCTTGGCTCATGGCACCTTCCTCTATCTTTAAGGCCATCAGGGTTGGGCTGAGTCCTTACATCGCATTGCTCTGACCTCTTCTGCCTCCCTCTTCCACTTAAAAGAATGCTTATGATTTCAAGGTGTGATCATAAAATACAGTGAATGTTTAAATTAAAAAAAAATTATTACAGTAAAAGACACATTGCCATTAATCCCCGTCAAAATACTCCCTCTCACTTCGAACACACTTATCCCATCGTTCTTGATACTTTCTGAAGCAGTTCTGGAAGTCCTCTTTCATGAGTATCTTTAGTTGTGCTATTGTGGCTGCCTTGATGTCCTGAATCAACTCAAAACGTTTACCTTTCATGGTCATTTTGACTTTGGGGAAGAGCCAGAAGTCACACGGTACCAGATCTGGTAAATACGGTGGATGAGGACACACCATAATGTTTTTATTTGACGGAAATTGCCATACCAGAAGTGATGTGTGACACGAAGCCTTTCTCGTTGTGATCACAAAATACGGTGACTGCTGCTGCCGAGTGCCATCCAATGGAAAGACAGGGATCTTTAATACAGGTAACAGCACGTTGAACCTTAGTAACAGCAAGTGTGACACGTTTCAACTTGTTTGGTGCAGTCAGTTGGGTGTGAGCTACGGTTGAGAGAAGGTGTGTTTTAACGTGTGCATCATCCTCCATCATGACGACGCTCCGTGTCACACATCGCTTCTGGTATGGCAATTTCTGTGAAATAAAAACATTACAGGGTGTCGTCATCCACCTTATTTACTGGATCTGGCACTGTGCTACTTCTGGCTCTTTCCCAAAGTCAAAATGATTCAGGACATCAAGGCAGCCATGACAGCACAACTAAAGACACTCATGAAAGAGGACTTCCAGAACTGCTTCAGAAAGTGGCAAGATCCATGGGATAAGTGTGTTAGAAGTGAGGGGGATTTAATGGCAATGTGTCTTTTACTGTAATAAATTTTTAAAACATTCACTGTACTGTTTGATCACACCTCATACACTGGATGCACCTGGATAATTCAGGCTAATCTCCCTATTTTAAGATCAGCTGATTAGCAATCTTACTTCCATCTACAACCTTAATTCCTCACTGCCATATAACATGGCATATTCATAGGTTCTGGGGGTTAGGGCATGAGCATCTTTGGGTGGCCATTATTTTGCCTGCTGCACATGATAACTCTTTTTACAAAGTAGAAACATTATAATGCAAAGTGGATAATTCTCTTGTGTTTTTTTCATATGCATTTTAGTGGTTGCTTAAAGTAGGGCCTACCTGAATCATCTGCCACCTCATGGTTGCATCGTCTACCTAACCATTTGCTGTTTCCCACTCAGCAAAGTGCAACCTTCTCCTATTCCCCTCCATTCATCAACAAGATCTTCCATTTATATCCTAATGTAGTCTCTCATCTCTCTACCCACCCATGATGTGGACCCTCTGTGTGCTGCATGTACAGTGCCATTCTTCAGTGCACTCAGGCTACATGCAGCAGGCAATAGAGGTTATGTGTGCACCGTGTGTGCAAGAAAGGAATGTACGTAGGGATATGCGTGCCCACTCTTAATGACTGTACATGTTTTACATTCATCTTTCTTTTTCATTACCACTGCTGTTCCTCCAGCTCAGGCCCTTTCTTTATCACTTCACTCCTGCTCTAGCACCATGATCCCCTCCTTACCTGCCTGGTTTCACATTAGCCTTGCTCCCATCCATCAGGCACACTGGTCCAAATCAGCTTTCATTTCATCACTTCTCTGCTCCAGGGCCTACAGTGGATTCCCACTATTCTATCACATTGAATCTAAATTCCTCAGACTGGCCTTCAAAGCTTATTAACTGACTCGTTCTGCCCACCCCCAATCTCTCCAATCTCCTTTCTTGTTATTCTCTCCAGCCAAGCAAGTATGCTTATCGATCTGCACATATGGCTTGCTTATTTCCATGCTTGCTCTCTGCCTGTAAATACATCCCACTTTTCTCTGCTAATCCATACCTTTAAAATCCAGCTTAAAACCAATCTCTTGTGGGAAGCCAGTTCTGGTTAACCCCTTCCTGTTCTTTCATTCCATATTCCATGCTATACTTATCTACAAAATTTACTTGATATTAAATTCCTTTATTGCTGTTTTGCTTTTTAAAAAAATAACAGGTCTCATTGTTGGGTACTTATGTCAGGCAGTGTGCTAAGACATTTTATGTACATTTTCTCATTTAATCCTAGATGACAACCTTTTGAGATAGGTACTCCATTTTGCAGTTGAGGAACTCAGTGCTCAGAGAGGTTAAGATAGTTTTTCAAGGTCACACAGCTAGGAAGTGGTACAGCTGGGATTTGAACATGGTCTATCTGATTCCAGAGCTCTACACAAGTTCTGATGTTGTGTTATCAAGGCAGCTCATATGTCTTTGTGAATCTAAGTCTCCCCAATAAGAGTGTAGCCCTCCAGGGCAGCATTCATGCCCACAACTGTGGCTAGATTGCTCCTGGAAATAAGAACAGTGCTCCTCACTCAGGCAACACTGACCCTGTTTGGTCTGCTTCCTCCCAAAGCTCTAGACCTAGAGGTGAGTAGTTCTCAAACCTGGCTGTACTACAGAATCACCTGGGGTACTGGAAAATAAATAAATCCTGATGCCCAGGCTGTACCTTGATCAATTAAATCACAATCTCTGGGAGTAGGACCCAAGCATTTGTATTTTTCAAAAGCTCTCAAGGAAATTCTATTCTGCAGCCAATGTCACAGAGCAAAGAAGATTCAGTTGGAAAGATGTTTCTCTGTTTCAAACCCTTTTTATTTCTCAGGAAGCCACATCTCCTGCGCATGTCTTGTCTTTCTTCCCCCTTCCTTACCTATCTATTTGGCTTTTTACCCAACAACATCTGAGGAGGGCAGCAATCATTGGTTGAGGAAGTGGCCACAAGCCAATTAAATATCAGCTCCGGTGGAAAAATTAACATATTAAAGCTTTCGGGGTTTCACAAAGACAAAAATAAATAATTTGCTCTTTTAGACACAGCAAACACTAAACCTCTTAATATGCTAACAACATCTCCCACTGGGAAATCCTTTAAGGAAGAAAAGTTACACCTCCTCTAATAGCTTTCACCAGCTGGCAGACCTGCTCCCCACCCACACTGGTCACTGGGTGTGCAAACAGGAGAGCCATGGAGGAGGTGGTTGACCATGGCTGCCAGACTCTGCACAAGTTTCTTGCCAGGCTGAAGGAGCTGATCTATGGGAAATGTTCTAAGGTTCTGGAAGAGGTGGACTCTGGGAGTTGAAACTGGGACTACATTCTACCTGCTCACCACTTCCCCAGGCCCCCTTGGTTCTGGCCACATACTCAGACATCCCCTTCTCCATGATTCCAAGTGGGTGTGCCTATGGCAGGGCTCCCCAAATGGTGTGCACATATCCTTTCAGCCTCTGGGGCAGCCAGGCAGCGCCTGGGGTGCCCAGGGTATCTGGGGACTGGTCCACTTACTGCAGTATTCCACATGAATGCAATTTCCTATGTGTGCTATGACACAAGAAAGATTTGGAAATAATGGCCTGGGTGTAGCTCCAAGTTCTCCAGTTCCTCTGCTCTTTGCTAAAGACCTCTTATGGGTTGCTTGGACACTCCCTAGCTTTCCCTAGCACTGGCTGACCTTAATATGTGGCCAAGAAGATACCAGATCCCACAGGATTGAGAAGGGAAAGAAAGATGAGCCCAAAGGGGCTCAGGGTCTGAACCAACAACTGAACCTCACCTGATAGGCTCAAACACCCTTTCTCAAGTTTACTTCTTTCTTTGTCCCCAAGGCCTGTCCCTGGAGAGAAGTGGGGCCCAAAGCTGGGCTTACCTTGGCATCCATGATGCTGGTCTCCACCCGTGCCACGCCCTGGTTCTCCCGGAACAGCTGGATCTTGCTGATCTTGCTGAACTCGGACAGCACAGTGGTAAGGTTGGTTTTGAGGTCAATAACATGGCTGATACCATGACGGGGTCCCACCAGGAGAGTGGTGGCTGACTGCTTCTCGTCCTGGTGCCCAAGTGTGGTGGGCAGCATTCACAGGAAGGCAGAAGAGACGGGGAGAGGAAGCAGGAGGAGAGAATAGAAAATAGGCATTGAACCAGTTTTGCTGGGAGGTCTGGAAACATCTGGGGCTCAGTGTCAGGGCAGAAGGACAACCTGCAGGGGAAAATGATCTGGGATGCTTCTGTTCTCAGGTCAGGGCCCCAGATCATCAGTCCAAATGGACACGTTAGTGTCAGCACCAGGTTGAGTGAAGTGAACAGCAGCAGGGCTGGCTCTAGCAAAATCACGAAGTAAGCGAGGTTTGTTTCAGTGCCTTTACAGCATCATATTCCTATCACATCCCAAGGACTTTCCATTTGTGGCTGCAGGCCACTCAAGGCCTCCACTCAATGCTCTGCCTGAACAGGTGGCATCCTGTGTTTGGTCTTTATCCCTCGCTGGACCAACAGCCACTCAAACTTGCACTTCTCACTGGGTGCCAAAAGCTAAAGTGAAAAAGAAGTATCTCTGCCTAAGGTGTTAAGGGTTGATTGGGTACTTAATGTGGGGCGGGGGAGATGGGTCTCCCTCCCTAAGAAGATATTTTCCCTTAATAGACACAACAGCAGTCTTAACCCAAAGGAATGGCCTATAAGAATTTCAACAGTGGCAGAAATGTGGGGGGTGGAGTGGAGGGAGGGGGCAGTGGGCTTTCAGTGATCCTCAAATCCCAGTATGTAAATGGCTACCTCTGCACCAAATGGACGGAATTCCCTTAAGTGGTCCCGATAGGTTCCTTGGCTCCATCGGGCCTGAGTCTTCTGTGGGCCTATTCCCTGGTATCAGCATCACCTGGAGGAACCTGTTCCATCTGCTATAGATTCTTTGATAGGCAGCCTTCCACTGGTGTGCCCCACGAGCATGAACACAACAGCACGTTTCCCAGAGCGTGACAAGCACCTGGATCCACTCAGCATGGTGTTGTGACTGTCCTTTCACTACAGCTTGCCAGGGAAAACTAGCCTGGCGCACAGTCTTAGGGGGACCAGCACTCCCTCCCACTCCGCAGAGGTGTGTTGTTGCAATGGAGGCCCTGGGCAGACAGGGGGAGGTATGCTAACTTAGGAAGCCTGGGGTTGGGGCTGAGGCGGTATAAGGAAGGGCAATGAAACAGAGCAGGGGTCAGCAAACTCAGGCCCATGGCAAAGCTGGCCCACCACCAGTTTTTGGAGGGCCCATGAACTAAAAATGGTTTTTACATTTTTAAATGGTTGGAAAACGATCAAAGGAACCATATTTGTGACATGTGAAAATCAAACGAAATTCAAATTTCAGGGTCCATAAATAGGGATAGTGGAACACAGCCACACTCATTTGTTTATACATTTGTCTGTGGCTTCTTCCATGCTACAATGGCGGGGCTGAATATTTGTGACATGTGCACGACCTGCCTGCAAAGCCTAATATATGTACTACCTAGCCCTTTATGGAAAAAGTTTGCCAACCCCTGAAATGGAGGAAAGGGGACACAAAAGGGTCATGGAGGGATACTGAAAACAAATATCGCCTCCTACTTTATGATTTTACCAGAGGCAGGACCAGAGCACCATAGGAGGGGAGAGAGAGAAGGAGGAGGAAGAGGAGGGAAGGACTTTAGAAATATTTGCCGAGAGAGAATGCCCCCCTAAAGCTCTAATGGAATCCCTCCCGCTCTCCACAGCACACACAGAGGGCTCCCTCCCCCCCACACTCCCACTGCCCTCACTGACCAGGCCCACAGTGTTGAACAAAACGCCAGTGAAGGTTGGAAGTTCATTCAGAATTCGAAGATACTGGAGCTTTGCCTGAATTGCAGAGCCCTGTAGAAACAACCCACCCAGAAATATGAGAAACTTGAGACACACAAAAGCAAACCATGTTCTCAGGAGGGAGTGTCATCATCTTAGGACAGGCACTAGTCAGCAAGCCACACTGTGGGAGTGTGAGGAGACCCTGGGCAAAACTGCAGGAAGGTTCTGGTTTGGACAGCTCTTGCCTCTAGTATTCCCTTTCCCTTTCTATACCCTGCTTCTTCCTCCTGATCCTCGTTCCTTGAGATTACAGCTTGCTTATTTTGTTCTTGGGTTAACTCCAACACTTTCCCCAACTGTGACACCCCACCTCATCTATACCTCTCTCCTGAGATCCCCTATAGCCTCTATATACTGGCCATCCCCAACTGGGGGTCCCTCTCAATACCTTTAATCCTGAGCCCCCCTAAGTCCAACCTAGGAGTTACACTGGACTCCTCCCTCATCCTCTTACCTGAGAGAGCCACCAGTTACCAAATTATCTTGATTCCACCTCTTAAGTGTCTCTCCAACCTATCCACCCCTTTTCTCTAGCCCCACGCTCATTGCCTTGATGCCCCCCAACCTATGTCAGGGTGGCAGCCAGGTTACCTTCAGTATGACACTCCTTTCCCTCAACCTCTCCATACTGCTTAGTGGGAGCATCCTAAAACATTAGATTAATCACATCAGCTGCCTGCTTAAACCCTTCAATGGTTCCTGCTGCCTACAGGGTGAAATATAACTCCTTTCCAAGGCACACAAGACTCTCCATGAATTGGCTCCTGCCAACCTCTCCAGCCTCCTCTCTTGCACCCACTGCCCCGACCCCAGTGCCACAGGAATGTTCCTTGAACATTCTCTCCTGGCTTATGCTGAACTATTTGCATTTCTTTCCACATATCATGTGCTCTCATATCCCCAGGCCTTTGGCCAGATCTCCCTGCCTGGGAAAGTCTTCCTCCCCGCAGCTCATCTAGCCAAACTCTCATCTGTCTGTCAAGACCCAGCTCTGGTGTCAAATGCACGATTCCTGGTCTTTTCCACCTCCCTCTGGCGGGGTTGGGTGTTCCTTCTGCATGCTTCCAGAGCACGCACTGCCTGTCGCACTGTGTTGCGACTATGTGTTTCCCCACTAGCCTGTGCCTGACTCGAGGGCGGAGACCGGGACTTCTTTATCTTTGTATCTCCAGCCCAAGCACTGGGGGGCCTCCAAAAGTGTTTGCTGAGGAGACTGTTGGGAGCACTGATATTCTCCTCTGGGAAGAAAACAATCTGATTAAATATGCACAGCAAGGTACGAATGGTTTAACTCTCTGGAGAAATCTGCATCCTAAAAGAGAAGCTAGTTGGCAACGCAAGGAATCTGGAATGGGTGAAATATATGGGGTGACTGTGTCCTGTGTCTACATCTGCATGCTGATTCCAGTGCCTCTCAACACCCTCCTGACTCCTGGGCACAAGCAGACTGAGCCTTACAAACGCCAGGGCTAGGGGAGCAGGGAGTGGGAGCCCTTCTGAGGGCACCTGAGAAAGTGCTGGAGAGCATAGCAGTGACCTAAGCCTTCCATGCCACCCAGTCACCCATTCTCTGGGTCAGGCTTTCTCGCACTGGGCTAGGCTTTTATCTGCCAGAATTCCCTGTCCCAGGACTGATGAATTAGAAAGCTAATGAGGAACAGACCAGTCATTTCTATGGAAAACATGTACCTCCTCGGGGTCCAGTGATGTCCACAATGGCAGGTGTTCAACCAGCACTGACTAAATGGGTGAAATGACCTGAGAATTTTCTCCTCCTGCATGTTGGCCCCTTTGCTTTGAGGATCCTGGGCTCGCTCAGTGATTGGCCACTGAGCTGTCTCTCGGGGAGATTCAGGCTTGGGGAAAACCCGTTTCTGCAATCGTCCCTCATATCTGGCCAAGCTGGATGTATACCCAAGTTGAACACAGTAGGGGAGGTTCTCCAGAAGGCCAGAGCTGTGGGGGAATCATGCAGGAGCCCCCATGGCCACTAGTGCCTGAGCAGGGTGTCCAATAGCCTACTCTGGGTACCTTGGTGCTGCTGGAAGGATGTGTTTGGTGGGCCTTAAGTTGCTGAGAGAGAGATTTTCGGAGGTTCTTCTCTTTGATGCCCTGCAGGAGGGAGGGGGGAAGAAAGGGTTCCAGGCCCCACTCCTTCCTAAAAGCAAAAGAAAAGAACTTAGTGAGAGAGACAAACTGGGATAGAGAAAGGAAGATAGTAAGACAAACTGAATGAATCTGAGAGGCAGAGATGGAGGAATAGAGCCTGGGAGAAAGAGAAAGAGAAAGAGGGATGGGGGCAGGAGAATTACATTGGCCACAGTACCCTAGTAGAAGCTGTAGCTCAAGTACATCATGGTCTAGGTATGAGACAATCCAGTTCTCACCCCCATCCTAGACCTACATTCCTGAAAAGCATAGCATAGCTCAACCATTGCATCTTTTCCCTACACAGCTTTAGAAGGGCTCCCATCCCAAGGGCCCCAGCACAACTCACTCTACATTCTTGAGCGAAATCTTCTGACTAGGTCGAGTGGCTGAGACAGTGATATAGATGTGAAGGGCAGCAAGGCCCAAAAGCATCTCCGGCTTGGGGTCCATTCCGAAGCGTTCTCGGATAACATCATTCCGACTCTGTGAGAGAGGGCAGTCCAAACCTGTCAAGTAAAGGAGATGTTCCCTCCCTACCCCACCCTTTTCTACTCCCTTCCATTCCAGAAAAACACCCTGTATCAGTAAATCAGCCTAGGTCAAGGGGAAGAGGAAGATCCTGCCTTTGGGGAAGAGGTAACAGAGAAACCTTGCTTCTCAGAGACACTATTCACTTCATTCAGTGGATATTGGACAGCCTTCTTCCCAGTGATGGGTGCACACAGAGGCAAGGCACAAGTGGGCCGAACATCTAGGTCACTGCAAAAGTGAGACATGGCAACACTCTCTTTCTTTCCTCTTGTTACAAGAGACCCTCCCTGCCTTTTCTGAGGGGGGCTATACTCACACACACACCCAGCCATACAGGGTTCCTCTACTAGCTCAGATGGAAACAAAGGAAGAGAGACATTGGGAGGGGCTTTCTATAGGGCTCTGGCCCAGAAGCCTAGGGTGAGAGATGGATTGCAGGGATGGAGCAAATATTTTGTTCTTTGGGGTCTGAAGATCAAAAGCTGTGATGAGTCAGTCTTCCTTATGCTATCCTAAAAGGGGTCCCCTAGAGTTACTGGCCAAGGATATGACAATCCCCAAACCCTGAGGGTCAGAGTCTCAGCTATCATTGATTCAGCCTTGGTTAGACCAGTTGCCCATTGTATTGAGGTGAATGAGCTAAGGGACTAGAAAGCCATGGTGGTATTACTACAGTATAGGAGAGAGTGGAAAAGGAATGCTTCATCAATGATCATCTATGCAGAAAATCCAATGGAATCTAAAAGAAAAAGAAAAACTACTAGAACTAATGAGTTAGCAAGGTTGCAGGATATAAGAACAATGTACAAAGCAAATTATATTTCTACATGCTTGCAACAATCAGAAACTGAAATTAAAAATCAAAACCATTTAGCATAGCATCACAAATATGAAATAATTAAGGATAAATCTGTCAAAATATGTGAAAGACCTGTACACTGAAAACTAGAAAACATTGCTGAAAAAAATTAAAGAAGACCTAAATAAATGTAAAAGTGTACTGTGTTCATGGGTTTGAAGACTCCATATTATTAAGATGTCAGTTCTCCCCAAATGGATCTATAGATTTAACACAATTCCAATCAGAATCACAGCAAGTTTTTGGTAGAAACTGACAAGCGAATTCACACGGAAATGCAAAGGACCTAAAATGGCCAAAACAACTTTCAAAAAGAAGAACAAAGTTGGAGGACAAACACTACCTGATTTTAAGACTTATTATGAAGCTATAGTAATCAAAAGAGTGTGATGTTGCCATAAAGCTAGACAGGTAGATCAATGGAACAGAAGAGAGAGTTCAGAAATAGACCCACACATATATAGACAACTGATTTTTGACAAAGGTGCAAAGGAAAATCAATGAAAAAAGGATAGTCTTCAACAAATGGTGCTGGAACAACTAAATATTCACATGCAAAAAACCCAACTTTGATCAATACCCTGTGCCACACATAAAAGTTAACTCAAAATGGATCACAGACCTAAATGTAAAGCCTAAAATGATAAAACTTCCAGAAAAAAATAGGAGAAAAATCTTTGTGACTGTGGGTTAGGCAAAGGTTTCTTAGATATGATACCACAACACAAGTCATAAAAGAACAAATTGACAAATTTGACTTTATCAAAATTCAAACTTTTGTTCTGTGAAAGACATTGTTTAGAGACTGAAAAGACAAGCCAGAGAGGCTGGGAGAAAATAACTGCAAATAACATAACCAACAAACGACTTGTATCCACAATACGTAAATAACTCCGAAAACTTGATAACAAGAAAACAAACAACCCCAAAAAAAAGTGGGCAAGATTTGAACAGAAACTTAACCAAAAAAAGATGCAGGATGGCAAATAGGCACATGAAAAGATGTTTAACATCGTTAGTCATTAGGGAAATGAAAATGAAAACCACAATGAAATACCACTGTATACTATTAGAATGACTTAAAAAAAATACTGACAATACCAAGTGCTGATGAAGATGTGGAGAAACTGGGACTCTCATACATGCCTGGTGGGAATGTAAAATGGTACAGCCACTTTGGAAAACAGTATTGGAGTTTCTGTAAAAAATTAAAGAAAGATAGATCTACCGCATGATCAAACCATTCCATTCTTAGGTATTTACCCAAGGGAAGAGAAAGTATATGTCATACAAAGACTTGTACGTGAATATTCATAAAAGTTTTTTTTTTTTTTTTTTTGGAGTAGCCAAAACCTGAAAACAACCAAAATGTCCATCAGCAGGTGAACTGATAAACACATTTTGCTACATCCATACCATGGAATAAAAAGGAATGAACTAGTGATACACACCACAACATGAATGGATCTCAAAATCATTATGACGAGTGAAAGAAGCCAGACCAAAATAAGTGTACCTACTGCTATGATTTTGTTTATATAAAACTCTAGAAAAGGCAAAGTAATCTATAGTGACAGACAGCAGGTCAGTGGTTGCCTAGGAATAGGGAGACAAATTACAAAGGAGCCTGAGGAAACCTTTGGGGGTGATGGATATGTTCAGTATCTTGATTGTGGTGATGGTTTCCTGGGCATAAACATATGTCAAAACTTATCGAATTGTACACTTTATATGTGAAGTTTTTTATGTGTCAGTTAGGCCTCAATAAAGCTGCTTAATATAAAAAAAGAGGGAATACAGTCACGAATATTCCAATAACTATATATGGTGCCAGACAGGTACTAGACTTATCAAGATGAGCACTTCATAAGGTATATAAATGTTGAATAACTATGTTGTACACCTGAAACTAACATTGTATGTGAACTATATCAAAAATAAATTTAAAAAACAATCTAAAAATGATTTAAGAAAAGGAAAAAACAATATAGCTGAAATCCATATCATCACAAAGGGGAGAGAGAGGGTGGACATGTTTTATCACCAAATTGTAAAACATTTGAACCAAGATGACCACCAGTAGCTTGAATGAAGAAATGTAGGGCAAATAAAATAAGAACTAAACTTATAAAATTCATAGAGAAACCACAACACATTGCCCCGTAGAGTGCTGATAAAGGAACCCAAGGCTGTTTGAGAAAAGTTCCTAACATTTTAGGTTGTCAGAAGGGGCAGCAAGGACAACCATGTTGTCCCATAGCACAGCTCCAGGTGTCACCATCAGAGACATCATCAGAGATGAGTTTGGAGAGTATTACCCCCTCTCTCATCAAGCACTCTATATGTCCTATTGGTACCTAAAACTCAACACATCTCAAAATGAACTCATCTTTTCCTGAAATCCATTCCACTACCTATATACCCTACCTTGGGCAATGATATCACATTTACCACTCGAGTCAAAGCCCATCGATTCTCCTTTTAAATATCTCTTGAATCCCATCCCACCTCCTCCATCACTGCCCTGATTCCAGCCCCCACCATTTCTCCTCTGGATAACTGCAATAGCTCCCTAGCTGGTGTACTTCTTCAGCAGTCTGCAATCTTTTAACATTGCTCATCTGACGAGGCTACTCTCCTTTCAGCATTTCTGTGCCCCCACTCTACAGCAGGAGTTCTTTAGCTGCACATTAGATTCACATGAGGAATTTTAAAAAATGTCACTGTTTGGACCTAATTCCCATAGATTTTGATTTATTTGGTCTTGGGTGGGACAGAACATTCTTTTTTCTGCAAAGCTTCCCAGGTAATTCTCATGTGCAGCTAGGGTTAAGACCCACTGTCCTAAAGTAGTGGTTCTCAAACTCCATCAGGCATCATAATTCCCTAGAAGACTTGTTAAAACAGACTTTTGGGCCCTACCTGCAGTTTCTGATTCAGTAGGACTAGGCTGGGGCTCAAGCATTTGCATTTCTAACAACTTTCAGCTTGCTGCTGCTGCTGCTGCTGCTGCTGCTGGTCCAGGGACCACACTTTAAGAACCACTGTCCTAAATAATTTTAAAGCCTGTACTTTTCATGACCTGTGAAGACCTTCACCACCTGCTTCCTGTCTTTCCCATTTTATTTCCTATTGCTCCTTACCTCACATTCTCCACTTCAGCCATAATAAATTACTCGCAGCTCTCTCATCATGCTGTGCTGTTTCATGCCACGAAGCCTTTGTAGATGCAAGTCCCTTTGCTTAGAATGTGCCCATTCCACTACATCTGTGCACATAGCAAATATCTACTCATTCTTCAAAGCTAAGAGCATGCGTGCATCACTCCCTCTGTGAAGCCTTCATTATCCCCCTTCCATGGAGAGTTGGCAAACTGCTTCCTGGGTGTCCCTACTGACAACTGCACCCTGTCATCATCAGACTGCCTATCACACTATCTTATATTTATTTGTGTACATGTCTACGAGCTCTAGCAAGTTAGACAGTTCTTTGTTCACCTTGATTGATAGCACTGAGCACAGGGCCTGGCCCAGAGTAAGTGCTCAGCAAATGTCTCTGGATGAACTGAATTGGGAATCATTTCCTTACTAGGCACTGGGGATTGGGTCCCCCTGTTACTCAAACTGACTTGTTAAACCTTGGGATCCTGTGATAGTGCTGGAACTACTGGTGTTTGCTCCTGAAAACTGATGAAATCTGTCTAGACAAACAGACAGGACTTTGAACCACAGCCAGCTCAGGTCACCAGACCAACCAAATTGGCCATGGACTACAATGGTAACAGAAAATGAAAGCGCCTTCAGAGCTACCTGGAGATTGGAAAAACTTACATAGTGTCTTCATTGTGATGGCAGAACAGCCTGCCTGCTTGTTTGTCCATTGGTCTTTCTGTCTGTCTGTCTATGTATCCCCAATCAGACTCTACCTGGATGTACAGGTACTCGAAAGCAGCGGGATCCCGACGTAGCAGCTCCACTGGGTCTTTGGGAAAGAAACTTATTCGGAAGAGGCATTTCATTCCTTGATAGTGTGTCCGCTGCACCACCTGAATCCCAGGGATGAGAGGTTGGAGGCAAAAAGATCTGGGAATCAACAGCTGTGCTGGTGGGAGCCAGCTCCGTGGCTCCTCAAAGGGAGGCTTGAGCAAGGGTGCTGTTTACCACTCTGTCTCCCGGCCGGCCAATTCCGACTACCCTTACAGAAAAGTCATGAGGACCCAGGTATTTTCTGCTCTTCTGACGTAAGTGACCAGAATTTTTGAATCACTTATCCAGGACATGGCCATTATCCACAATTAGGTCTAAGGCCCAAGATACTAGGTAGAAAGTGAGGGCTCCTGGGAACTTCTCTGGCTCTTTTCTTGCTGTGGGACCAATGCCTTTACCTTGCAGAGGGGCTCAGCCTCAAGCAGAATAAGTTGCTGATTAGAAGCTAAATCAAAGATTTAAAATCCCATTTGGAGGTATAGATAAAACAAGTTGGCAATGTATCACTAACTGTTGAAGCTGGCATGGGTAATGAGGATTCCTTATACAATTCCTTCCACTCTTTTGTATATTTGATTTTTTTGCAATAAAAAAGTTTAAAATCCCATTTGGAACAAGAGACCAGTTGGATTCAGAAGACCTGTTGAGCGGTGGGGAGGCGCGTAGGCCGCCCTCCAAGCAGGACACCCACAACCTTCCCTTCATAGGGGGGAACTCACGAGTCCCTGGATTGCATTTGTCTGAGAGCTAAACTTGAAGACTTTTTCTTTCCAAAATCCACAAATTTTTTGTGTCTGATTTTGGCTTTTGTTTCATTTCCATTTATGCATTTCTTCCCAACAGTCCCTCTCCAACTCCTTCCCTCCCTCTCTGGGAATATTGATTGGCTCTTCTGGTGTTTCACCATTGGTGAAATACTATGCAGCAAAGCTGAATTTCCCCAGCCTTTTTCCATATGGCAAAGGCTAGGATGATAAGATGCTTTCTCCTACTCTGCCTTGGAAGTTGATGTGGGTAACATGCTACCCATTCTTGGCCCCACTAAGCCCATTCTCAGACCACACTTGTCCTGGCCTCACTGATCTTGCTAGACTCCACTTGTTGACCCTTCCTTTACAGCCTTCATCTGAAGGCTATTTCCTTTCAGAGGCAGAAATGTCTATCAGGCACAGCTTCTAGGAGACAGGAGAGTCGACACTGCTCTTCAACTCAGCATTCAGGAGCCATGCAGTGACTCACCACCGCAAAGTTTTCCCACTAGAGACCAAGACTAACAATCTTCATGTCCTTTTTAGGTCACAAGGGACATTGCCAAAAGCCCTCTGGAGGTGGGTAGTATAGACCGCTATTGAGACCTGTGAGTTTCTGGCCGAGCACATCATTATGAATTTTTCCAGAAAGAGAGTACCTGGGGTCCTCTTCTCTAGCAGAGGCCACATGCAAAGCTATCAAGCCAGGATAAAAGAGTTACTTACATAAGCCAGGGGTTGCTTGTCCTGGAGAAGCAGGAATTTGTGGCTCTGTTCTGGCCCAGCATACTCAAGGACAAGAGCAAAGTGCTCAATGTATCTCAGGGAAAGACGGTCTTGTAATGTCATCATCACATCCTGTGGAAGAGAAAAGAGCCTTGAGAGGGAGATCCATTCTAGCTCTGACCTACTCCAAGCACCAGCCATGGGAGGGGGGAACTGAACACCCAAGAAAGAGAAGTCCTGGGGAAAAGACTGAAGCTGGGAAAGTGGGCCACACAGAGACATCAGCCTTTGTGGTGGCCCAGGCAACGTCTCCAGGATAAGAGTGGTGCATGAGTGCTGTTCAGAGGCCTGGACGCTGAGGAATACCAAAGGTACATTGGGAGGCGAGGGAGGGAAGTGTTTTTGAACTTGACCTGGCCAGGTATATATAGCAAAAGAAGATCATGGTTGTCCATCCTTTCCTCTCTCTCCTTCCTTTCAACAGATTATTTCCTGAGTGTTTATTAAGTGCTGGTTCTTCTCACCTGAGTCAGAATGTTTGCTGTGGTCTGTCCGTCAATTCTTTATTTAGGAATTAACACAAGGAAAAGCCACAATTATGATTAAAAATAGACTACTTCTGGATTCAAAATCTAAATGAAATGACTTGAGTTACTCGCAAAATGTTCATTTTTGATCGTAGCTGGCTTGTAGAGAAAATTAATTTAGCAACTTGAAAAATGTGTCCACGCAGACGAACTATGTCACGTGTCTTGTGTACAGTCATAAATCTGACTAGTTCTGGGCTCTGTCTGCTCTGCTGCCCTACTTTTTTTTAATATTAGGGTGTCTGGAAACATATCTGTGGGGGCTGCCCACAGAAGTCAGTTTGAGACTTCTGCCATCTATTTGCTGTGACTTCAGCCTACACGGGGCTCCAGTGTGTGTGTTCGTGGAGTCAGCATCGCTTAGCCCCCAAAGGCAGGGAAGAAGCAGGCTTGGGAATGCAAAGATCCCTTACAGCCAGGGCTGCCAAAGAAGCCCCTCAGTGAACATGAAAAAACATTGAGCCATTCAAATGTTCAGCTGCAAATTGGTGGGTACTTGAGAATATCTTTGTATTATCCAAGTAGTCACAGAGGCGCCAGTGTTGCTAGAGCTCTGGCAGGAACAAATGAGGTTTTCTTTGCAGTTCGGCTGCATTGGGATTGTGGACAGCCAAGCTGGTGAGTGCCAACTGGTGTTACAAGTGTAACAGCCCCTGTGCCAAGCTGTCAATTCATTCAGGTACCTCTCTGGGACAGTGGCTTGGCAGCCTGTCCAAGTTCCAATGAATAGCCACTGCACCCTCCCAGAAGTCAGGATGAGATTTGCAAGCCAGGGGACACTGCTGTCCTAGAAGGCTGGGGGTATCTGGAAGCAACAATGGTGGCGATGTTGTGAGGTGGGGGAACACGTGGAGAAGGCGCCAAGGGGAAAGAGAGGAGTAAAGGGTCCAGTGTGGGGACAGGTCTACAGGGGACATACTGGCCATGAATAAACACCAAGGAGAATTCTGACAGAGAGATATCCACATCTGGAGGAGGGGCATTTAGACTCCCCTGGGTGGCCTAGTTCCATTTCAATGCCCGCCCCCCCACACACTGAGACATTCAACAGACAAGAGACCATCCCAGGCACCCTAAGGAGTTTGTTTTGGTCCTTGATCCCATGGGGGACCCACCCAGGCCTAACCCTTCCAAAGAAACTCTTCATTCAATCAACATGGATAGGACCAGTGTGTATTGCAACTCGTGTACTACTGGCACTTTGGCCAAAACAATTCTTCATAATTCAGGGGCTGTCCCATTCCCTGCAGGACACTTAGCATCTCTGACCCTGAGACACTAAGTGCCAGTAGCATGCCAAACCATAAAGGTGACCCAAAATAGCCTCAGACATTCCCATACTGTCTGGTAGGGGGCAGTGCCAACCCTGGTTGAGAACCACTGGCAAGGCCAATTCTAAACACGTGGTAACTCCTGGGGAAAGTTTCCTGACCCAGGGGTTTCTTGATTTATAGGGTTGTTTTGATTCCAGCATTGGATACATGAAAATGTTCATTCTGGAAATGGCATTCTCTTTCTGGAGAGAGTTCAGAAGAAACAGGAGTGGATATTTCTGTCCCAGAGCACAGCTGAACCTGAAGGTTAATTCCCTGTTTCCCCGAAAATGAGACCTAGCCAGACAATCGGCTCTAATGCGTCTTTTGGAGCAAAAATTAATGTAAGACCCGGTATTATATTATTATATTATGTTATGTTATATTATATTATATTATATTATATTATATTATATTATATTATATTATATTATTATAAAGACCCGGTCTTATATTATAGTAAAATAAGACCAGGTCTTATATTAATTTTTGCTCCAAAAGACGCATTAGAGTTGATTGTCTGGCCAAGTCTTATTTTCGGGGAAACACGATATCATCACTTCTCCTTAGGACTAAGGGAATCACTACAACTTTTAGACACCTGGCTGAGCCATTAAGAATCACAGCTCAGTAATTGCTCTTTCTGTGAAAGGAATAGTCAAAGGAACTGTTGCTGGAGTTTTCAAATCTTGGTTCAGTGCTTCATTTAAGATCTGCTTGTTATTTAAAAAGCAAGGCATGGCTAAGCTAATCTCCCAAGAGACTGTGTTTGCTGATTTCTGTGCGTAAACTTGCGTAGGTGTTATTGTATCAATATAAATCACTTTTGCTTTATAAGTGGTTTAATGATGTTCACTCTCCTCAGCTCCTAAGTGTCTTGAAGGACCCAGTGTAACACTGACACAAAGCAGTTCATAAGTAGATGTGTGTGCGCATGTGCATGCATGCACGTGCACACGCACTCATGCATGCACACACACATACACATTTACAATCGCTTTCATACAATTGGGCAAATTTCCCCCACCACCCTCAGCCAAGGACTACGTATGTATTTTTGCAGCCTGGTGCTCACAGAAGCAGGAGCTCAAAGGCCACCTTGCTTCAGCAGTGAGCAGCTCTGTGCAGACTCAAAGGAACCTGGGGACCAGCAGCTATGTGTGCTCCGGAGAGGGCAACGCTGCCCCGAGAGAGGAGACTCTGTATGTACCTTAACAGTGGTCCGGCCATCAAATGTGAACGACTTGATCTGCCCGTTTTCTAAAAAAACCTTCAGGACATTGGGGATGAGGAGAAGAGCTTCTTTCTTCATCATTTTCTGGGAACAGGTAGGGGAAGGACAAGGAGAGGAGCTCATTTGGAAGGATGAGGGAAGCCAGAGGAAGGGTGTAGAAAGGAAGAGAAAGGAGCGAGTGAAGGAGACAGGAAGCCAAAGGTATGGAAGGACAAAGAAAGGAAAGAGCAGATCAATAATAATGTCACATGGAGACCAGAACCAAATTCTCCAAGATACGGGACCATATCAAAGTTCATCATTTCATGTCACAGTGCACCTGCATTCTCCTGTGGCTCCACAGCTTAGAGTGGCGCTTGGCCCACAGAGGCCACCACACACTGAAGGGCTTATGGGAGGCCTCCTTAGGAGCCCCCCTCACTCATCTGCTTCTATCTCATGACACCTTCCTTTCCACCAGGCCCTTTTCACATCAAGATCACTTCCATATCCATGCCTTTGCTTTGCCATTCTCCCTCCCATGTGGCATCTTAGGTCCTTTCTGACCTGGCCCCTGCTAGCTTCCCCAGAGTCATGTCTTGCCATTCCAGGTATCCAAACTGCTCTTTCATGCCTCCATACCACTGACAAGTTATCATTCAGGGACTGTGTCATTCCCTACAGGATACTTAGCATCTCTGACCCTGAGACGCTAAGTGCCAATCGCACACCAAACCATGGAGATGACCCAAAACACACTCAGGCATTTCCAAAAGTTCTCTGAGTGTGGGCACTACTGATCCTGATTGAGAACCACTGACAAAGCTCATTTTTGAACACCTGATAACTTCTTTAGCAAAAGTTTTCCTGGCACAGGTGTTTATTTATAGACTGGCACATGTTAAGTTCTTCATAAATATTTGTTAAATAAAGGCTGTTCCCTCTGTCTTCCTCTTTCCCTCCTTGGCAAACTCCTACTCAACTTTCAAAATCGAGCTGAGATACGAATTCTGTAAAGCCTTGCCCAATATCGTCAGGTACTTGGACCTGGTGTTCCCATGTGTTCCAATAGCAACTTACACATATCTCTTCCAGTGCTCTTCTCATAGTTTGAAGAATGTCTTTCACAGTCAAACAGTGAACTCAGAGCACAATAACCATGTCCTATTCAATCTTTGTAGTCCCAACATTAAGCAGAGTTCCTCGCACACAGTTTGTGCTCAACAAATGGCTGCTGAATATATGAGCATTAGGTGTTTCATATGTGCTTACTTGGATGACTGGACTCATCAGGAGAATCCAACCATTTCCCCAGGCCAACATCATCATTTCTATAGGAACTTAAAAGCTACATAAGATGGCCAGATTCCTTAAGCCGATGGGTATTCGCTGAGCCCTTACTATATGCCCAGCATTATGCTAAGCCCCATGAAGGCTATGGCAAAAAATAGAGGCCCTGCATGTAGTCTTACACTCTTGCTGTAGTGACCTGGCACACACGCATACTCACCTACCTGCCGCACCCCAACATGAATCCATTACAGAACAATTATAAAACCAAAACAAACCAACATGTATAAGATAGCTAAGGTTTCCTAGACGAAGTGAATTGGATTTTGATTTTGAAGGACATGGTGGGTGTGGACTATTAAAGAGGCCAGAAGAGAAGAGTCCAGATCTAGGGACTGTCACGGACAAAATATTGAAACATGAACAAGCAAGTCCTCCTGAGTTAGGGAGTGGTTGGCGGTGGCAGGGAGCCAGGAGTCAAGCCATGGTGGGAAGTCATAGGACACAGAGTTGGAAAAGTGTGACTCCCTGGTTCTTTCCCTGATTCTGAGACACCTCGCTCCTGCCAAGCCTAGAGGCCTTGGATCCCCAGACTGATGACAGTCAATGGTGGCAGGTTTTATTTAGCACGCTGGGTTGGACTCAGATAATTACTTAATTGATTTTGCTTAAAATAGAGTTGGCAAGGAACTCCCACAGGATTTATTTTTGCTCTTGCTGCTTAATAAAGCCTTGGAACATGAAGAAAAAGGGATGATAGGATAGGCTGGAGTCACCTGGGCCTGGACTCCCCCAGGTCCCAACCAATGGTGAGGCTGCTATGGTCCACACTGGTGGTGGCGGTGGCGGAGGGGTGGGGAGGTGCTGCTGTGACATCAGGCAATTTCCTGAGCCTAGATTGGTGTCTGTGTCTCTCCCAGATAAGGGCCCCATGCCTAGTGGTGGATCCAGGAGCAACAGAAATAACCTGGGTGGGTCCTAGCTACTCTGGGGCATTTGCATTCAGGCTGGTCTGGACTGGGAGCTTGATTCTGCCTATGGCTAACTGAGACACATGGAAAGGGAAGTCATAGTGGAGGAAGGAGAGAGTGGGGACGGGAGAGAGTAAGGGAGAGGAAGAGAGGGGAGAAAAAAGGAGGGGAAGAAGGAAGGGGGGGGCAGGGAGTTCTTCACGGGATGGCTCAGCCTTGGTGATTACTCTGTAATGCTGAGATGGGATAGGTTGCACCTGTCTGTACTTTCAAATTCAAGTCACATTTCCTCTGGATTTTCAAGGGCTCAGGACATAAACATCCCCTTAGTGACGTGGACCTCAGGGTCTGCTTCACCTTGATCTGCAGGAACTCCATACTGTTACCTTTCCTCTCTGCTTACCAAGCCCCACTTCTCTTCAACCTCTTCTGTTAGGACTGATGTGAAGCCTAACCACCAATCATTCAGACAGCTTACCAGTCGGGCCTTGTAGTACCTTGGGCTTTGCAGCCTTCCTCAAACAGGGATGGAGGAGGGCCTGGGTTCAGTTTGGGGATGAGAGTCAGGGAAATGGAGACAGAAGACACCTGTGTCCTCTATCCCTTCTTCTCAGTGGCTCTGCCTCAAAGGACTATAGAAGTGCCTGGCACCCTGCTGATTTCACCACTTGGGCTGGGCCTGCTAGTTTCTCTCTACTGCAGCTGTGTCTCAGCACATACATGCCAGCGGCCTCCCGAGAGCCCAGCCCACGAAAGCCTGCAAAAGCAATTAGGTGCCTGGTAGCTCTGACTAGCCCCTCCGTACCCCCACCGCCACCAGATATCACCAACTTCAGCAGATTCCTGGGGGACCCTGGCCATAATCCATGACTGCTTACCACACATCTTTCTGCTTTCCACCCACCACTTCTCATTGGTTTATCCGGTGCAGACAGTTCAGCTCATGTAAATCCCACAAAGCAGTGAGAAAGACTGCAGGCTGGCCATGACCCGCCAAATTGGCCAGTACATGGCATGGACTGTCAAGCATCACCTGCTCCTTGAAACCATACCACTCAGTAGGGGATTCGTACTGTCTCAATCTGAACCACTTGCTCCCTCCTCCCCCCAACCCCTAACATCACTGACAGGTATCCAGTAGCAGAGAACAGGTATTTGTTTTGCATCCCTTGTAGTGCTGGGAACACAGCAGGTGCCTAATCAAAGCCCTGTGACTTAATGAGAGTCTGGATCATTTCCCCTAGGCTGCTTCACCCTTCACTGCACAGTCTTCTTCAGTCAAGATGTAGAGTTGCAGGACCACTTCAATGTGAAGAGAGTGCAATTTCACCAGACGCTCTCCCTCCTCATCGTCAGAAAACCACTACTTCATTCCTGTTTCTATCAAGTAGCCAAGAGATGTTTATGGGGCACTTGTTCTGTGTAAAAGGCTACTGTGCTAAAGATGAAATTTCTCTAAGCACCACGAGGATCTTGAGTAAACTGATATGTGTTATTTCTCCCACAATGCCCAGGGCCTCGCCAGACGCCACGTACCCCTCACTTGCTACCCACCCAGAGCACTGAGGTCCTCCAAAACTTCTTTGTAGTGCTGTCCACTCTGAGGAGCAGTTGATGAGCAACTGCCCCAGAGTGAGACCTCCATGGCCAGGCCAATTCTGGCCAAGGGCTGAGGAGAGAGAGCGGAAGCTGCACTTACTGCATCTGTTTCTCCAACTTTCACGTGCTCGGAAAATCGAACCTTCACAGGATTGGATCTCAGCTTGGCCTTCTTCGCAGCACTGATGAAGGCAGATTTGGGAGACTGGAAAAAAAGAACAGAGGGCTGGTAAGTTCGCCATCCCTGGGAAAAACCAGACCTTTGTCATGCTAGAATTAAGATGTCTCAGTACGGGTACTTTCCCTTACTGACCAATAAGTCACTAAATAAGTATTGATCCCCTAGTTGGGTGCAAGGCAATGTGCTAAATGATTGGTATGTTCTGAAAGACCTGGGCATGAATCAAATTTGAGTAAATTGAGTGCTATTATTAATGCTCTAGGCCTAAGGGAGTTTGCAAAATTTCTTTAGTAATAACATACACTGAATGTTTATGTATTTGATTTTCTTAATATGAGACATACCTAAATGGTGGCTTTTATTACATCTGAATACAGGCATCTCAAAGGATTTACAAAAATGATCTTATTCATCTCAGAGCTATGACATGCCCCTAGGAAGACGGCTCATAGAAAATATTATTTTAGATGTGGGTCAAAGGGGGCCTACCACTCCAAAATGATTTATCCACAATTTTCACACTATTCAGGACTAGAGGCATTGGGGATTTCACCCAGGTGTCCTGGCTTCCTAATTATGGACTTGCTACCAGTTTGTTCATCCAATTCTATAAGAAATGCCCAAAGAATCAGTTAGGCTCTCTAGTTTTTTAAAACTGTCCCACAAATTCAGTGGGATGCATGGTTATCAAATGCTGAAACTAAGTTTTTCCTTGGGTTTGTGGAATGCAGGAGTCATGTCCTTGGGGGCATTTTTTCATTCATGTGACAAATTTAGGGAGGGCCTACTATATGCCAGGCACTGTTCTGGGTGATGAGGGATTCTTCAGAGACAGAAAGACAATGAACAAGTATCTTTTAGGTAGCAAATAAGGACTGAGAACAAACTGAGCAGAGTAAGGGACTACACGAGAGAATGAGTGAGTGAGGGTGGAAGTAATGGGGGAGTTATTTTAGACAGGATGGTCAGGAAAGACTTCTCTGAGGAGGTGATATTTAAGTGGAGACCAGAAGGAAGTGAGGGAGAGAAGCCATGAGGATATCTTGAAAAAGAGCCTTTCAGGCAGAAAGAACAAAAAAGGCTCAGAGGTGGGAGTACTGTGTTTTCCCGAAAATAAGACCTACCCCGAAAATAAGCCCCAGTTAAGATCGTCAGCCAGATGGATGCATTTAGTACATTATGATGATGTTCCAGAAGATGAGATGACTGTATTTGAATAAATGCAGATTGTTGTAGTACATGAAAAAATAAGACATCCCCTGAAAATACGCCCTAATGCGTCTTTTGGAGCAAAAATTAATATAAGACCCGCTCTTATTTTCGGGGAAACATGGTTGGAGTGGGGTGCATTAGGAACAGCAAGGAAGCCCAGTGTGGTCACAGCAGAATGATTGATGGGGAACCCAGAGGGGTCATCCTCAGAGAGGCAGCTGGGGGCTGGGTCGCGTAGGGCCTCGTAAGCTGTGGCAAGAATTTTGGATTTTACTCCACTGGATAGTTTTGAGCAGATAGGGTCTGACTTGCATTTCAAGAGGACACCTCTGGCTGCTGTGTGGAAAATAGTGTGGCAGTATGACGACCAAAGTAGGGAGACCAATTAGGGGTCTACTTCAATAATGCAGTTAAAAAATGGTGGTGGCTTGGGCTAGGATGGTAATAATGGAGATGATGAAAAGTGAGTGAATCCTAGTTACATTCTGAAAATAGAACCAAGACAATATGCTGACGCATTGGATGTGGGAGGTGAGAAAAATAGAGTCAACAGGAAGGATGAGGTTGCCATTTTCTGAGATGAGGCAGACTAGGGGAAATCAGGTTTGGGGCTCTTTCAAACCACCTCCCCTACCAGCCTTGCCGTGGAGCCTGCGAGGCCTTCGGTTTAGAATACCTTTGTGTAAAGGCCCTGAAGGTCGCTGCCAGTTGGGAAGGCCGTACATTAAGCTATTTTCTGCCATTAATGCTGTGGTTGAGATTCATTTACCAGCTCAGCCACAGGAGGGCAGGGCCCTAAGATAAAGACACGCCAGAAACAAATATCTTCAGGTCTGGGGCCCTGGTCCCAGCTGTGTTTCCTTCTGCAGCCAGCAATCTCATTCCCCGGAGAGAGAAGATTTCAGAAAGCCACCTGTGGGGACAGAGCCAGGAGTGCAGTTTCCAGGCTCTCTGCCTCACGTGGAAAGGTGCTGGCTCAGGTAGTAAATGGCCATCAACTGTGATTGGATGGCCGACAGCTGTGGCTAGTTGGCCGTCAGCTGTCACCAGTGAGCCATTGGCCACTAATATAACTGCTGTGGCTGCGCTAGCAGAAAAATGGGGGCTAGCAAGAAGATGGTGGCTGAGCTAGCAAGAGCGGATTGCAGTTAGCACGGTGGATTGCAGCTAGCAAGGGAGTCAGTCGGTTGGTAGAAAAGCGGACAGCAGGTCGCACGTCGTGTGAATCCAGCCTCCAGTGAGACTATAGGGGTATGACTCCCCTACCTATGGCTCCGTGGGTGTTCCTTTTTGGCCTAGCCACATCCTGCATTCTTATGTGGGGCGCGGGAGCAGAGACCCCGCAGGCCGCCCCGCACAACACCACCTCTTCAACCTGAGTCCAGCAGAATCTCAGGCAGTGGGTCTCGGTCCTGCCTGCATGGCAGAAACACTGAAGGTCCTTTCAAAACCCGATGTTCAAACCCCACCCCAGACCAATTACATCAAATTCCTGGGCATTGGGCCCAGATATTGGTATTCTTTTAAGCTTCCTATGATTTCAAAATGCAGCTAAGGTTGGGAACCACTGAGCTAAAGGAACCTTAGACTTCTCATTCTGAGCCACGGGGACAATTTGTTGGCAGCAGATGATGTAGCACAACGAAATCCAGGGCTGGAGATCGTTGCAGAGTGATTACAGTATTGATTGCTCAAGAAATGCCTTTGTGTGTTGTACAGCTTGGTGCTCCAATCCTGGGTGGGTGTTGTAGGCTGCGGCAGGAGCAAAAGAAAGGGGCAAGAGAGAAAGATCTATAGCTATGTTCATGCAGCTCTCTGACTCCATTTCTACAGTAGTCCAAATTTCCACTCGAGGTGCCACAGACATGAGGAAGGTGAAATCTTCGTTCTACCTGACTGACACCCTCTCCTTTCTCTGTGATCATCTGTCATCAGATACTCTCATGCACAGCATGGAATGAGGCATCTCTAGAGACCTGAATGGGCCATGCAGTCCACCCTTGGTTTTCACACGTGAAAACAGTGGCCTGGGAAGAGGATATGGTTTACTCAAAATAATTTGGTAATGGAGCCAAAACTACAACCCTGAGTCTTGGATTAGTGATTGTTCCCCACAGCAGGCTAGAGCTGAAAGCCCATTCCTGATCTTTCACCCACTTGTTCTGGTTCTACTTTGGTTGTATTGAATGGATTCAAACATATGAAGAACCCCAACTGGTATCCTTTTATGTATTCACCTGTGGGGAGGGGACAGCCTCCTTGCTATCCCTATCAAAAGTCCAAGATTAGATCCCATCCTAGAGATACGACTACAAACAAAAGATTCAGATATTTATAGAAGCAAAATCATGAAGGAGTAGAATTGCCTGTATTTTCAGGGATTATAATAATTTTTGGTGTCTGTTGTAGAGTTATTTTCAGCTTGTTTGAGCCTCATTCTTCATTGACCCTTATCCTGTTGGTCTCTAAGGCTCCATCCTATTCTCAGTCTTCAGCCTTCATCGCTGATGGTGACTCACTCACTGCCAGCTGGTCTCTGCTACATGTCACAGAGTCAGGTCTAGCCTTATGCTTCAACATAGGTGACACCTGCCTCGCAGTGTGGATATGAGGAGCTCTCAAAGGTCACCCTGTCCCAAAGCACCTTCAAAGCTCAGCTATGGGGCCTGAAGTTCTTCATACTGGGGCAACTTATTTGAGTTAGAATATTGATAATTGGGAGAGCTCTGGTCAAAATGCGAACCCAGTTTAGGGGCCAACAGACTATGGGCCAAATCCTGCATACCACCTATTTTTATAAATAAAGCTGTAATGGAACACAGCCATGCTCTTCATTTATATATTGCCTATGGCTGTTTTTATGCTATCACGTATGGCCTACAAAGCTTAAAATACTTACTCTATGACCTTTTTGTAGGGACCTGGTGCACAGGCAGATGAGCGGGCCAGCAGTCAAGTTCTCCCGGCTCCATGGGAATGCTGCTTATTAGACACCCAGTTCTGTACACTGGCCCAGCAGTCAAGGTTTTCTGGTTTCTTGGGACACTGTGTGAATGAGAGCAGGCCTGCAGTGTCTGCCAGATGATGTCTCCCATGGAATGCTCTGTGTTTTACTGTATCTGTATAAACTTGCTTCTTCTCTACCTGCATGTGGATCACTACCCCTCTGGCCGGCTGCCACTGGAGACTGTCCCTGGTCAGTAAGTCTCAACAAACCTATGTCCTGCACTGGGCTACCTGGTGTGTTCTTTGGGCCTGTGGCTTCTCAGGCACAAATGTTGGAACAATGTGGACTTAGTCCGAACACTTTTACAGAACAAAATTTGACGATCCCTGCACAAACTAATTAGCATGTAGTCACCCACTGTTTCTAAAACTTTCCTGATGGTAAGAATCACTGGGGAGTGCTTGTTAAAACACAGATTCCTAGGTTCACACCAGACTTAAAAAGTCAGAATCTCTGAGGGGGGCAGGACCCAGGAATTTATGTTGTTGAAAATGTCCTAACCCATTAAGCAGAGATTAATTAAGTACCTTAAAGCTGGGACATCTGAGCTCTTCACTGACCCATTTTTCTTTCAAGCAGCTGGGAGTCTCATTTTGTAATAGGCACCCTTTCTGGCTAAAATGAATTTTGGCTTGAAACACAGGACTAGCATTGCTAAGTACCTCCGGGGCCACTGCAAGCCACTTGAAGCAAATGTGAAGCCAGCAGTTTGGTGGAATAAGCAGTAGAGGAGAGAGCCCGCCTCTCTCTCAGTACTGAATTCAGCAGCTGTTGATTCTTTGGGCATTTTTAAATTTAGCGGCTCTACTAGTACAGATATTAGGGTTGTGTTCACTCATATCTTTGCCAAAGTCGGGTATATGGCCAAACATTTTAGTGCATGATAGAGCCCTACTTTTGTAACTATAAAAAGATTTTTAAGAGGATGGAGCTTTTAAGAGGTTCCTGAAGCTTTGACAGCCTCCTGATTTTCCTTTCTATTGGCGCACTGTCTCTGATGCCTGAGCCTACTTATAAGCAAACCCATAGCAACCACTATGGGAACCTGGGACAATGGAGGGCCATCCTGGTTTCATGGACCCACTGATAAGGGACCCAGGGGCTTTCCTTCTTTCACTCAGGACTGCCTAGAGGTGAGCATGTCCTCTCCCTGGCTTCCAAGGCCCCTCACAAGCCACATGTGACCCTCACTCCTCATCTAACAGCTAGTCAGGTTGTTCTGCCCACAGCTCCCTGGACACACTGGGCTTCTTCTGTTTCTGTGCCTACCTCATACTGTCTCTTCACCACCCCTGCCCTTCAGGGCCTCTGCTGTCCCTTTTGCTCAGCTCAGCTAAATGACATCTCTAAACCCTAGCTCAAATTCTACCTTGGTCCTGAATCCTTCTCTAACTCCGCCATTCCCCTCCCTGGATTTCCTATAGTACTCCTCATTAATCCACGTGGCCATTGCTCAATTTCCCAACCAAGATGTAAAAGAAGAGACAACACTTTATTTTACTATATTCCCCCTAGCACCAAGCACAGAATAGCATGGAAAAAACATAATAGTTGATTGCTAAGGTTAATAATGAATTACTTAATCAATTCAGTAAATATTGTTTGAGTACCTACCATCCGCCAACCACTGTATTTCAAAAAACACTGTGGGAAAACAGTTCTCCTGCAGTGGTTCCCATTATTTTGGCTTTTTTTTCTGGCCAGGTGGCTCCATGCAGAGGGGATTTTTTGGGTACAGGCTAAGTTTTAGAACGAAAAAATTACAGTTTCATTTGAAGGGGCTGTCTACTTGCTTTACACCAGGGCCATTCTAGGTCACAGCTCAGTACTTAACCTATTTTAAAATATTTACTGACGACATACTATGTACCAAGGTCTAAAGGTACCAAAATTAATACATATTCACTCAATCACGAGGAATAGTTTGTCACTCAAAGATTAAGGAACAAACACCCTTAAATACATATAGGCTTAATAAGTGGCTATCTATGCAGAATGGTTTGAGGGGCTCTGGGAAAGGACACCTGTGACTGCCCCAAATACCCCCAAATATTCTGCCATGGTAAGAGTCACTCTGTTAGAAAGAAAATGTCATCTGAAAGAGACTACATATTAGACCAGTAGTTTTTGTTGTTTTCTGTTTGTTTGTTTGTTTGTTTTTTATAAATTGTATTGGGGAATATTGGGGAACAGTGTGTTTTTCCAGGGCCCATGAGCTTCAAGTCATTTTCCTTCAATGTAGTTGTGGAGGGCGCAGCTCAGCTCCAAGTCCAGTTGCCATTTTCAATCTTTAGTTGCAGGGGTGCAGCCCACCATCCCATGCGGGAATTGAACCCGCAACCTTGTTGTTGAGAGCTCGTACTCTGACAAACTGAGCCACCCCTCCGGAAGCTCAGTGGCAGCTCATTGTCTTCAATCTAGTTGTGGAGGGCGCAGCTCACTGGCCCATGTGGGAATCGAACTGGCAACCCTGTTGTTAAGAGCTCACGCTCTAACCAACTGAGCCATCCGGCCGCCCCTAAACCAGTAGTTCTTGATATGTACCTTGGCTGCATATCAGTATCATTTTGGGAGACTTTTCAAAACACCAGTACCTGGGCTCCATCCCCAGGGTTTCTAATTCAGTTGAATTAATACTTGGGCTAGAGCCCAAGTATTAATATTTTTTTAGAGCTTCTCTGGTGGTTCTAATGCATAGTCAGGGTTAAGATCCACTGTATTAGGCCATTATCAGCCATGGAATGTTGGAGCTGGCAGGAACCTTAGAGATTGTTTGGTCCAATGTTTCTCAAATTCTAATGAGCATCAGATTTACTTGTGGCTCTTATTAAAAATACAGGTTCTTGGGGCGGCCGGTTGGCTCAGTTGGTTAGAGCACAGTGCTCATAACACCCAGGTCACCAGTTCGATTGCCACATGGGCCAGTGAGCTGCACCCTCCACAACTAGATTGAATACAACGACTTGACTTGGAGCTGAGCTGTGCCCCCTACAACTAGATTGAAAAGAAAAAAAAAGAAAAACAAAAACAACGACTTGACTTGTTGCTGATGGGTCCTGGAAAAACACACTATTCCCCAATTTTAAAAAAATAGAGATTCTTGGGCCACATCCTGGACCTATCAGGAGATTGTCTTCTGGAAAAGTGGTAATCAACCTTGAACACGACGAGGGTTTGGTAAGAGGCAGCAGTCTCTATGCACCCATGAGATGCCAAGTGCCTGCTATGGACACAGTACTCTGTTCTGTGATACAGGGACTGTAACGCTTAACATGCTGGGGGTCTTCAAGAAGCTTTCACTATATGTAGCTTTAGGGAGAAGATTCTGTCAGTTGATTTTTGTTCTTCACGGTAGTTGTGGTCTGTAAAGTCACTTCGAAAACTTAACTAATGAATACTGAACAGTTATTCCTTGAGGAAGTGCGTGTGTGTGTGCCCACGTGTGTGTGTGTTACAGGTTATAATCTTAAATTCTAAAGATAACTCATCCTGGTAGACATTATTTTCTTTATTTCACCTAGAGAAAATTAGGTTCTGAAGTATTAAGTGATTTGCCTGAGGCCGCCCCACTAACAGGGGCCAGAGTTGAGATTCAAACCCCAACCAACTGTCCCCAGAGCCAGAGCTTCTTGCAATATACTGCACTGCCCCCTACTATCTCCATCCTCTGGACACCTCTGTATGACAGCTAAAACAAGAAGACAGAGCATTGCCTTGTTTGACCTCAGCTGGAAACGTGTGCATTGGGAGACTCAAATTTTTCATGCTCTGCACATGTCCGCAGATGACCAGGAAAACATCGTATTAATTTTGGAGTTACAAATACATTTTAGAAAGTAGGCGAATTTGCAAACACGAAATCTGTGAATAACAAGGGTCAACTGTACATGTAGGCAAGTTTGACATTCAGTCAGGATACACTGGTATGGCCGCACTTGTACAATATTGAGGGGTTCTTTCAAATTGATTGGTAAGTAGCCACTGCCCTAAGCTTTCTGGGTGCCACCTAACCTCTCCCCTGGGACCTCTTTCTAAATGACCAACTAAAGCGTTAACACCTGGCGCAGTTAGGAGGCCTCCAAGACTCTGCTCCAGTACCTATGACTGGTTTACATTCTGATTGGATGGCCCCTATTGTATAGGTTGCTAATTGTTTTGATTGTCATCCCTGTGTGTATGTGCTCCCCCACTTCTATATTCCAAGGGTTTAGAGAGCGCAAGGCCAAGAACTAGAATCTAAGTTCTCTGAGAGTAGGAACTACGTCTGTCCCATGCACTGCTACATTCCCAGCCTAGAAGAACACCTAAATTACTAGACATTGAGTAAATGTTTGACGAATGAATGAAGGAATGAATGAATGAATGAATGAATTAGAAACTCTCACAGAGGTTAGTCAGGCTAAAGTGTTTGGAAGACACGAGTCTCAAGCCAAGTCTTAAAGGAAACGGCTATCTATTAGAAGAGATGTGGACAGGTATAAGGACAGAAGTCCTCAGGGCAAAAAGGACTAAGAAATGTACAAGGAGGAGAAGGAAATCATCCTAGCCATAGCAAAAAAACCATGGGATGGGACAGTAGGGCATCAGAAGTGGGGGGGCAAAAGGGTGTTGGGGGCACTGGGATGAGAGTGGGACAGAGATGGAGGGGAGTGTTAAGCTCTTCATTCTACACCTAAGTTTGGACACTTGAGTTTAGTTCAGGTTGTTGTGATGGCTGGAAGTTGGGTTTCCCTCATTCCTTCAACAAGTATTGATCAAGTGCCTACTCTGTGCCAGGTGCTGTTCCAGGCATTGGGGATACAGCAATGAACAAAACACAATCCCTATCCTTGTGGAGCTGACATTTGAATGAGGGAGATAGACAATAAATGCATATAAATATAATATTTCATGGGAATTTAAAACGTTACAGCCACTCTGGAAAATAGTCTGGTAGTTTCCTTCATAAACTAAACATACATTTAATATATGATCGAACAATCACACTTTTGGGCATTTGTCTCTACAAAAACCCTGTACACGGATGTCTCTAGCAGCTTTCTTTAACTAGCCAAAGCCTGGAAACAGCCCAGATGTCCTTCAGTGGGTAGATGACTAAACAAACTGTTGTACAGCCACACTATGGACTACTACTCAGCAGTAAAAGGGAATAGACTATTGATACAGACAACAACTTGGATGAATCTCAAGGGCATTATGCTGAGTGAAAAAAAAAAAAAACAATCCTAAAAGGTTACTATTATTCCTTTTATACAATATTCTTGAAATGATGAAATTACAGAAACTGTAGAACAGATTAGTGATTGACGAGGATTGTGGGGTGGGGAGGAGGTAGGTGTAGGTATAAAAGGGCAACTTGAGGGGTCCTTTTAGTTAAAGAACTGACCAGTATCTTGACTGTGTTGGTGGATACATGAACTCACACATATAATAGACTGACACGGAACCATAACCACACATTGTATTGATGTCCTGGCTTTGGCTTGGTTTTGATTTGGCACTATAGTTATATAAGACGTAGCCATTGGGAGAAACAGGGTTAAGGGTACACAGTGATGTCTCTACTAGCTTTGCAACTTCCTGTGAATCTACAATCAATTTCAAAATAAAAAGTTAAAAATATTTCAGTTATGATGGAAAAATTAAGCAGTATCAGGAGATAGTGACAGATGCTATCTTAGAAAGGGTAGTCAAGGAAGGCTTCCAGAAGAGGGTAACATTTGAGGAGACCTAACAAAGTAACCCACAATAGGTCTCTGATCAGAGCAGTACATTCTAACCACACAACAAGCATGGTTTTAGGGGAGAACTGGTGGCCATTTACATGAGTTGAACCCCATCCCCCTGTCTCGCACCTGTGCACTGTCCCTGGCTTTGCACAGAAACATCATCTCTCTCTGGAAAATCTTTCCGTCTGTTTCTGCCTCTATCTCTGGGAAACCCTGCCCCATCCTTCAAGGTCCAGCTCAGGTGCATCCTCCTCAGTGAAGCCTCCCCAGATTTTATGCTCCTCATCCCCAACAGATGTGACCTCTCCTGAGGCTACGGGATGGGGTTGGGACATCCGTTCTGGGGTGCAGAGGAGTGTTGGGGACACTGGGAAAAGACAACCAGGCTGGAGGTGGAAGGAGGGCTCTGAGTTTTGCACCTGGATTTGTGCATTTGAGTCAAAATTACTAGAAGGATGTAACCTTGTAATGGACACTAGGCCTTCTGAATCTAACCCTTGAAGGGAGGGCCTGGGAAATCTTTATTTTTAGTAAGTAGTCCCAGTGACTATATGGTCAGGCGAGTTTGGGAAATACCGTTCTAGTCTAAATCCTCAATTTACAGGTGAGGAAACAGGTTCAGAAAGGGAACTGACCTTTTAACTGGTCACACAGCCAGTTAGTGACTAAACCAGGACAAAGCTCAGCCTATTTGTGCAACTATACCTCCCCAGAAACTTTAGGTCAAATGCGCCACACACAGTGCTGGGTCTCATACATTGCAGTCCATTTAGTAAATACCTGTATGAGTGAATGAATAAGATTAGCACCTACCGTCTGCAAGGACTTTATGGAAGTTAGACACTAGACAAGTAAATTTTGATGGGGCACAGCAAAAACGATGTAGAAAATACGTCTGGAACTGTGGCAGTGGACAGCTTAAGTGGGGCAAAGCAGAAGGCACAGGGCAGAACAGAACACTTCCATAGCCCTACAAAATCCTCAAGTCATGGATGTGAAAGTAGACAAGATGTTCAGAAGGTATGCTTTAAGTTCACTCCTAAACACTTGGCTCCCAAAATGTTGGTTCTAGTCTCTCCTCCCACCCTCTCTCCCATCACTGTCACTTTCCGATATGGGGTCCTCTCGTCTCAGGAGGAATGGCAGATGGCAAAGAGGCTCACTCACCTGATGAGTGTGCAGAACTGTAAGAACGATGGATTCCTTAGAGCTCCTACAGAGAAAAGAGGGAACAGGAGAGTAGTGTATCATGCACTAGGCATTCATCTGGCACAAGAAGCAACACCAGAATTTTCCCCTGGGCTGCATTCAGGTATACAGATTAGGACAGAGGGCAATCTGAGTATCTGCATGGCTGCCTCGCCTCCCATGATTTGTGGCAGCTGACATAAACCATCCATATAGATTCACCCAGGTATCTGAAGATGGTATTACTGTTATCTCTGAGGTTGTCATTTTTCAGGTCTTCTTTTTATATTCCGTATCACATTCTTTCTGTAGAAATCCCCAAACCTTAGGAGAAATTTTATTTGTAGACTGAGAAATTCTCAAGGAAAACTAAAGGCCTGAATTATGGAACTCAAAGGGCACACAGTCAGAGTCTTGGGAACCATGTGCCACAATTATTGGCAATTTGGTATTTAAGTAAGAGGGGAAGTTCACAGGAAAAACCCAGAGGAGGTCATTTGGTCATCGTGACTCATACTCAGCAGATTTGTTTGAACTGAAGGACCACAATATGAGAGCCAGAGAGCCACAGATGGAAGCCAAGACTCCCCAGATAGTAAATATTCAAAAGGATGAAGAATTTAAATTCTTCCAACAAGAATTATGCCTGTGATCAAGCAGGCTATGAGGTATGATCATTTTCTCCCAGAAATATGAGTATATAATCTTTTTAAAGAACTAAAAGTACTGGAAAGAGTTCGCCTTGAAGAAGTGTCCTGTCTCCTTGCTGGTGTTTTTCAAATGTTTCTGGGAACAAAGGTATTCAAGAAGCAGGCTCAGGATGCCCTTGGTTCTAGGTATTCAAGAAAGGCCAAAGCCCCCTGCTTAAGGACTTAGGACATTGCCCATATTTAGTGAGGCAAAGTTGAGGGATGAATCAGCTCCAGAGTCTGGGAAGCTCCTAGGAGAAGGAAGGAGTTGTGTTCCAGGGAAAACATCACAGAAAAACATGTCTCTTGAACAGGACAGGGGCATAGAGTAAGTTGGATTATGTGACTCATCTGCTCTGGCCCCGGCCATGTCTCACTACTTCATGTAGAACGAAGCCAAAATCCTTACAGTGGCTACAACTCTCCCCATTCCTTACCCTACTCCACACACTGGCTTCTCTCCTGCTCCCCAAACATGCCAGACGTACTCCTATCTTGGGGCCTTTTCCCTGGCTCTTCTCTCTCCAACATCCTCACGTCCTTCAAATCTTTCTTCAGATGTCACCTTCTCAGTGAGGCTGACACTGGCCAGGCTATTTAAAGTTGCATTCTGCACCCCTGTGCCCAGCATTCC
This sequence comes from Rhinolophus ferrumequinum, assembly GCF_004115265.2. Lineage (NCBI taxonomy): Eukaryota > Metazoa > Chordata > Mammalia > Chiroptera > Rhinolophidae > Rhinolophus > Rhinolophus ferrumequinum. The sequence goes on from NC_046284.1 coordinate 47,016,571, forward strand.
TGATCCTCTTTATCCTGATCTGCTTTCTACTCTTCAATAACATCCATCAACTTCTAGTAGGCTGTACAATGACTTACTTATCATGTTTATTGCTTACAGTCTGTCTTCTTCCACTAGAATGCAAATGCTAATGCATAGGAATCTTGCCTGTCTTATTCGCTGTTGTATATTCAGTGCCTGTAACAGTGTCTGGTGCACAGCAGACACTCAATAATAAATACTCACTGAATGAATGATAGAACGAATGAATGATCCACTAGCCCCTGAGGTTACCACATGAGTGAGCTCTATTTTGACCCTGAAGGAGCTCTGGACACCCTCACAAAATTGGGCTACCTTGTACTAGGGTGCAAAGATATCCACTAGAAGCAAAGCAAAAATTTCTGAGGAGCTGGACTGAAAGAACCACAACATGCCCTGGTGTGGTGGTGGAGGGAAAAGGCTGGAGGGTGGGGTACTGCAATGGACAACCGAACTTGCAGAAGAGACAAATTAAAGGTCATTGAGCTAAAGGGGGAGCATGTCAAGGAAGACCGGCTGTTGACTTCAGGAGGGAGCATTCCAAACCCCTCCAGAGCTAGCAAGAGTATCTGTTCCATACACAGAGTGCTAAGTCTGTCTTTGAAAGCGAGGCAGGGGCTTGGGGGCAGGTGGGCTTTGGGAGAACAAGAAAGATGAGCGGGATGAAACCACTCTGAACCAAGAGGGGTTGAAGGAGATGGATGCAGAGATGGAGAAGACTACACAAGGCAGAGAAAGAGAGTGAGAGAGAGAACATGGTTCCATTCGGGGAGAGATAGCCAAGGTCTTCTAAACTGAGGTTCGCCCATGGAATTTAGAACATTCACTTCTATCTTCTCCTTCCTTCTCAACAAGTCTATGCAAGTGTGTGTGTGTGCATGAGGTGGGTTGTGAGGTAAACAAGTGTGTATGGTGTGTGTGTGGGGGTATGTGGTATGCATGGTGTGTGTGTGTGTGTTCTATGTGGTGGCATTGTGGTGTGTGTGTTGTGTGTGTGTGGTACGTGGTGTGCGTGGTGTGTATGTGGTGTGTGTGGTAGCTAGTGGCATGGTGTACGTAGGGATAAGGGAGGGGGCAAGTCAATGTGATTACTCCTACGTACAGATGGTGGTGGTCCAGGCACTCCTTTCTGTCTCTCACCTGCCCCCATCTGTAGAGGGCACAAAGGGGTCACACACACCATGAACAAAGTCCACAATGGCAGGTTCCCTTCCTCAACCCACTGGCCAGGGATTCAGATTTTCTTCTCCTTGGTTCTTTTCTTTGGCGGGGTGGGTAGGAAACAATGTCTTGCTCACACTGTGCTTATCTCAGACTGGTCTTCTAATGGCATGTTTGGTTCTCACTAGTCACTTGGTCTGTCCCACTGCACAGTAAGTCAAAAACCAAGGGGCCTGGGTGAGGGGAGTAGCTGGGCAGAGGGAGTGAGGTGAGCTTTGGCAGGAAGCTGTTCTTTGTGTCTGCTCACATCCCTGGAGAAGGCTAAGCCAGAGTGTGTGAGGGCCCCTGGGGCCCCAGAAGGACTGGGCCCTGAAGTTCTGGGTAGCCAGGAGCCCTGGCTAGGGCTGCTGTTCCTGGGAGGGCTCCTCTATCCGAGACAGGGAGGAGTGCGGAAGCCCTATGCCAGTCAGGGGACGGGGCAGTGCTCAGCTCCTACCAAGGCCCAGAAGGCCTATTACCTGATGAGTTCTATGAACTTCTTCCTGGGGGCTTCACTCACGTCCTCCTCATTAATAGCCACAATCCGGTCGCCAGCCAGGAGCTTGTCCTCAGAGGGGCCTCCTGCAGAGGAGAGGAGAGAGGTGTGAGGGCTTGGGGGCCACTGCTGGAAAAGCACAGGTCTGGGCAGCAGTCACCAGTGTCTAAGGGAGCCGAGACCCCCAGATGGCACAGGCTGAATGGTGCTAGTGGTGTGGGTTGTGTTTGAGCTCTGTGCTGCTGCTGCCTGTGGCAGCTGGAGGGCAGAAGACTGAAGAAAGAGAGAATGGAGCGGCCCTCCTTTGGTTGGGAGTAGTATGGTAGCAAAGTGCTCAGATGAGGTTAATGAGGGCTCTCCTGGTTGGTTCTAGAGAAGAACACAGACTTTCATTTCAGCAGGAGGCATCTGCTCAGGCACAAACAATGACTTCCAGACTACTGGAGGTGGTACGGGGGATTGGAGGAATCTTCTTACTTGAACATTATTGATACTCACTGCTCTGGAATGACTTAGGCATTCACTTGCCTGGAGACAGGCAGATCAACTAAAAGACCCAAAGGGTTTATTTTCTTTCAATTCTGAGGGATGCTCCTCTCCAATAAGTGTGTGTGTGGAGGGGAAAGGCACAGACCCTAAATTACGGGCAGTTCAAAATTTACTTTCTCTCCTTCCCATCTTTACTGTTGAGGTTAAGAAAGCAGACCTATTTGAGGGATGTACCTTCTTAGTTGGGGTAAAGGGTGGGGGGTGGAGGGGTACAGGCAGTGCTGCCTCTGGTGTTTAGCAAAGATCTTCTTGGAGAAAAGCTTTTTAGAGATTCAGGGAGAATGAGAAGTCAGACCCAGTCTTACTCAAACCTGAAAGAAATGTTTAATGATATGCCCCAATCTCAAACCAGCCTGGACTCTTGTTTGTGTCCACTTTAAAGGGCTAGATCCCAACTGCTCCTTCTTTCTACAAAGAAGTGTGCTGTGCAAATTCCAAAAACATGAACAAAAACCAAGCAGTTACGTCACTTGAGCACACAGCTCAGTGGCTCTGGAATGTGGGGCCTGTGTGCTGAGGGTGGCTATGCTGGCTCAGCCAGCAGGGTTCACCACTCCAACTGCAACAGTTCTCAACCCACTCAGGTAATTCTCTCAACAGCACAGTGACCTCAGGAGCAGAGAGCGTGGTGGTGAAGAATTCACTCTGCAGCCAGCCAGACCTGCACTCTGATCCCAATCTGCCATTCACTAGTTGGGTGACCTTGGAAGAGACATTTAATCTCTCTGTCCTCATCTGTAAAATGGGAAAATAGCAGGACCTACACATCATAAGAATGTTAGGAAGATAAATGAGATGATAAGTGTATAGCACTTAAAACAGTTGATTGATGTTGGTAAGAATTTCATAAATGGTAGTTGTTGTATCCTCCAAGGGACAGTTCCTTCAACTAATTTAATTCTACCTCTGCTAAAAATGCCAATCTTTTAGGTGAAGGCCACTGTACCTATTCCCTCCTTCCTTCCCTCCCTTTGTGCCTTCCTTCTTTTTAATGGAAATGGTTCTCATGGAAGTCAACTCTCTGATGGCAGTGGTTAGGTGCTTTCACACACTGGTTTGTTGGCATGCTCAACTATAATCGATCTTCTATAGGATACTTCTGGTCTTACGGTCTCAAATACAGAACCAAACAAGTCTTCTGCATTTGGGAGCCACCTGGGCCAGAACAGCTCTGTGAATCAGCCCAAGTCCTCACAGGGCTAGGCCTGCCAGCTCCATAGCTTTCTGTGGCCCTCACCTGTGGCTTTCCTTCTCTCCACTTTTCCATCTCTTCCTCTTCATTATACAAGCTGAAGCCCTGGTCTAGGTCTGGGGGCTTCCTTCTGCCCTGTGAATTCTGTCTCCTTTGAAGTGAAACAAGGGATTTCAGGTGGTCTGTTACTAAGTTTTACCTGGTTCCTCTTACCGAGGACAAATTTGCTTTCTGAGTGGAGACTAAAAAACCTTTTGCCAAACTGCTTGAGTGACTTGGGAGCCTTAGGTCAGCCACCAACTCCTGTACTGAATTGTTTTTGTTTTTTTCCTTTATGCCCTCTAGTTGAAGAGAGAGCTTACAAAAATCTTTTTCTTTTCCTCTGACGATTGCAAAATTCATCAAATTTCTGCTAGACCAGTTTGTACTCTGGCTGCTCCTCTTGACTGAGCGAGAAACTGTTGTAAACATCTAAAGCCTCAGGCCCAGAAAGTCAGGAATAAAGCTACTTTCTCTATGTCTTTTCTGTCAATGTTTAGCAGATTTGGAACAAAACAGTGCTTAGGCCCTTTCCCGTTTCATTCATGATGTCACGTTTCACACTTCAGGTAGGGCTTTCACTTGTTCCAACCCACATGGCCCATTCAAGCTCCACTTCTCCCACACAGGCTCAGGTGCAAATCCTGGCTCTGTTGCTTTCTAGCTGAGTGACCCTGGACAAGTCATTTCTCTTTGTCTCTGCCTCTGTTTCCTCATTTGTAAAATGGGAATGATATTACTTACCTTGCAGGCTTGGTTGTGAGGATTAAACAAGATGATGTAAAGCACACAGTAGTTACTTAATCAATGGTAGCTGTTGTTATTGTCACTATAGCATTCAGAGATTTCATTCTCCTCTCCTCTCTTCTCCTGTCCTCTCCCCTCCCCTCCCACCTATGGTCGGTATCCTGATTCCACTCTTCAATTGCTGACCTATTTAATGAATGCGTACCAGTCTCTACAGCCTGATGGCTAGATTCTTGGGAATGGGAACTGTCTTGTACTTCCTGACAACCTTGCTGGGCTTAGAGTAGGCAATCTAAAAATACTTGTAGAATTGAAATTAAATTTCTCATCCAAGGCACTGTGGCTCTTCTTTGAAGGTTCTATGCAAAGGGAAGCTTTATTAAGACCCAAGCTCTACTAAACCATCAACTGCAGCCTTTTCCTTAGAGCCCCAAGCAGCCTCAGTGATTTGTGTCAATCCATCTTAAAAGACCAGGTCCCTCACACAGTGATTGGCTTGTAAGTCTTCACCTACTCTTCACGACTTCCTTGGAAACACGGTATACTCAGGAGCTCTGCTCTTTAGGGAAGCTGTGTTGGTATTGGGGGATAGGAGCCAGGGCCAGGGGTACACCCTGAGGGACACCTACCTGGCCTCACAGATCGCACCACCACAGGCCTCTCACTGCCAGCCACGAAGCCAAAGCCATATATAGGGTCTCGGTGAATGGTCACTTGTCGCAGTGTCTCTGCTGGCAGCTGCTCACATTCCATAGCATTTGCGCTCTCTTCCTGCATCACATTACTGGGGAAGGGGAAGATGGGAGCAAAACAAGATGCAAAGGCAACTAAGCCTCAGAACCAGCTGGGAGGGACACCAATTAGGGTGCTGGCCATGCACCCGAGAATTCACACTCTCAGATTCCTGCATCCTCTGGAACCAGCAGAGGCAATGACCGCCTCCTATTTCAGGTTGAAGAAATAGAAGTCTAGAAAGGAGAAGCTGCTAGTCTACACAGCCAGAGACAACAGAGGAAACTGGTGCCACAGAGCCTGACATTAGAGTCAATCCTTTCCTCAAGATATTGGGACTCTAGAAGGAGCCTAAATGCAAGTATGTTATTCTGAAGGTTAATTGGTAGCACCCATTGAATTGGCTATTAGCTCCTCAAAAGAAACCAACACCTTGAGGAAAGAGACTACAAAACAGGCAAGTCCATGGGGAAGGACTGTGAAGTCGCTTCCAGATGTGGGGCACCTTCATCAAATCTTTGTGCGATTTTAAACTTGAATACCCTTTAGGTCATATACAACAATAAACTATTTAGATGGTGTATGTGTGAGGACCGCTGCCTTACACAACTGTACATATGCCAACTTATTTCAGTGAATGGGACAACTGGAAAATGACTCCTGTGGGCAAAAAGGGGAGCTGCATCCTGTGGCTGCCAGCAGAGCTGAACCCCAGATGAGCTGGGAGAAGAGAAATCGCTGCCCCACTATCTGGGAGGGATTACAGAGAGCTCTTCTGATGCTCACAAATTAAGTTCCTGAACCTCAGGAATTGCACAAGGATTTTATAAAGGTTTCACAGCAAGGGCCAGGGTGAGGCATACTGCAGGCAAGGGCGGGTCTGAGCACAGTATTTGAATGAAGAGCCCTAAGGGGGTTAGGACACTTCCCAGGGGGCAGGGAAGGAGTTAAAGAGGGGAATGAATGGCCAATGGGCAGGACAGGTGGAGGTAGAAGAGAGGGGAACAGAGTCAAGAGACCCAGAGCCTGAGCTCCCTGACTTGGCACCACTCTACCCTCTGAATTTCTGGCCTAATACATCGGTTGAGTTCCCTAGCCTCACTGTGTGTATCTTGAAAATTAAGGTTCCAGGGTGAGCCCTTCTGAATAAGATACAGAGGGCCAGGAGCTAGTTAATCAGGCTAGTGTAAGGTTTGTAAAAGAAGTGGGAGGTTCTGACACTATGAGTGATTGTTGACTAGCTAAGAATACCAACTTCATCAGCAGCAAATGGTTTCAAGCAATTAGGTCGTACATCAGGACACAAATTCAGTAATTAGAGAGGAGCTTTAGGACTATTTATGGGGGGAAAAGATTTAGAGTAATTGCATAAAATTGAAATTCATAGTCCTGGGCTTGTCTCTAGCATACCGTGTTTCCCTGAAAATAAGACCTAGCAGGACAATCAGCTCTAATGCGTCTTTTGGAGCAAACATTAATATAAGACCCAGTCTTATTTTACTATAATATAAGACCGGGTATAATATAATATAATACAATACAATATAATGTAGTATAATACCGGGTCTTATATTAATGTTTGCTCCAAAAGACACATTACAACTGCTTGTCCGGCTAGGTCTTATTTTCGGGGGAACACGGTAGAAGAACTCGGGAAGAAAGACAGACCATGGCTGATTTGAATCCAGCCACATCAAGTCTAGCTGCTTGGGGGGGGGGAGGGTCTGTCTGTTGCCCCTTAGGGAGGCACAAAGGGCTGCTATGATGAGGTCAAGCTTCCTGAAGGTAAATTCAGAAAATGGCTTCTTCCCTCCCACACTGCTAAGACAAATAGTCCCTTTTCAACAGAAAGTCACTCAGAAGCTGGAACATGGCTGGCTGGTGTCCTGGATAGGGACTGTCCCAGGACAGGGGTTCAGGGAGGGTGGCCTCAGGCTGGCACCTCTCTCATTTCTGCTCCCAGTAGCAGGCAGGAGCTTGGCCTTGAAGGGAGCCAGAGAACATCTCCCTGCAGCTGCCATCTTGCGTCACCCTCGGGGATGCTTCTGAAATGAGACCTCTGCCTCCTGTCAACTAACCTTATTGGCACAAAAGAGGCTTCTACTTGGGATGACACCAGCTCATTTCTGACACGGGCACCAGCCAGGGCAGGCCAGAGGATGAGAGCCTGTGGGGCTGTGCTGACTGTGGCGTGGGTAGCAGGGACACCAGCAAGGAAGATCCAGGCGCACATGGGAGCACCCCATACACTGTCCAGTACTCAGGGCCCCCTGGCCACTGCAGACTCAGTTTTGCCACCTTTTTCTTTTTCCGAATCTGGGGACACTTTAGTCTTCATTGGGCCTTCAGGTACTACTAATATTGATTAAAACAGACACTCCTGGAGCCAGAAGAACCAACACGTTAAGAGCCTTTTGTGACACAAGTGTTTTGCTTTACTGTTTTGACTCATGTTAATCCATCAACAAGTATTTGTGGAATGCCTACTCAGATAGTCCGAGCTCCAGGGGACACAAGAGAAGTCACAGGTCTCTGCCATCAAAGAGCTTCCAGTCTAGTGCAGGGAGAAGAGACAAGTGTATACTGAACAAGAGAATCAGAGTGATAACTGAGAACAGTATATGAAATCCATCATTAAGATCCAAGCTGTGTGTTCCGAGAAGGGGGTGGAAGAACTGGAGAAGGCGCCATGGAACAGGCAGACACTGTGCTAAATGGCCAGGCAAGGGTAGTGATGGGAAGAGAGACAAGAAGCCAAGCTCTGTGCATGGGCAGCCCCCATCTTCCCACAGGGACCCAGCTATTTGTCCCACAGCCACAGACATGTCTCCAGGTGTGACTGGAGCACATTCATCCCTGGGTTGTCCCTAACTGAGTTGGACAAAGTGTCCTTAACTAGATCCTTCACAAATTCTGCAAGCAGTCCTTTCCTCACACTGCCTGGGCCTTTCCAGGCCTGTGTGGTCAGGGAAGAAACACCGGCATTGTCAGACCAGAAGGCCATTTTACAGTGCAAATGGAAGTTGCCCCTTCCCTCCTGGGGTTTGCATTTTCCATGCCTGCAGCTCAGTTCCTCTGAAATTTGCTAAGTGCCTGGAGAGTTGGGAATGACACTGAAGGCAAGCAGTGACAGATGACAGGAGTTGAGCTGTCCATGGGTCACGTGACTTCCCTCCTGGGGGAAATAGACGATTTGACTTTGAAAGACGTTTGGCTTCTGGTACCTTCAAACAGGGCAACCCTGAACAAAATTATGAAGCAATCGAAATTTATGGTCTCCCCATCCCACCCGGAATTGATTCTGGGATCTGCTATTTCTTCTGTTGTTTGTCCCAAAGCACATGGTGCCTTCGCTCTGTCCCCTTTCTACCCAAGGCCCCCAAAGATAGCCCCTCACCCCGTGCAAGGCTTGCCCTCTCTAGTCAGTGGCCTGGGTAAAGGCCTAGCTTTTTTCTTCTGCCTAATGATAACAACACTTCATAGCCATGTGGTGCTTTTCATTTTTACACCGATTACCTCATCCAAGAACAGGTGCTTTTACATCCATTATCTCCTCACAGTGTCTAACTATCCTGCCAAATAGGCTAGGGGACTGCTCCTCCTTCATCCCAGCTCCCAAGGTAGGCAAGGAAGAAATGACCTATAGAGGTGAAGCACATTAGCAGCCCAGCTGTAGCCAGATCTCTCTGACAGAGCCCACAATCCTGGTACCCCCACCTTCACCCACTCAGGGGCCTGGAACCTCTGGCTATTGAGTCTTCATCACCGGGCTGGCCCAACCCTGTGGCCAGCAGCACCAGAGTCCCAGCAAGGTTTGGATGGCCAGCCCACATCCTAATTAACCTGTCTCCGAGCCCATTCACTCAGAGTTGTTGGGAGACTGAAATGAGATCATGGCTACAGAAGCACTTTGAAAGGTTAAACGTATCACGCAGATGCAGAAGTGGCGATTTTACTGGTAGCATTACTTGGAGTGGCCACAGAGGCAGAGAAAGAGAGCTGGAGATAAACTCCGCCTGCTTCACACAACACAGGCCCTTCATCCATCAACTCCTTGCCTCTAAGAGGCAGCCCCAAAATGTGCTCTGTCCCCTTGTTTTCCAGGCAGTTTTCTCTGACCCAACTATCAGTGGACCTGGCTCCCTGTAGATGCCTTGACTCCAGTTCCTCTGTGGCTAAACTGATCCCCTCCCTAGCTGTCCAAGGAGGGACTGGCAGCTGGAGCTCACACTGACAACTGTTGCTAGGCAGGATGTGGCTAAAGGACAAGTGAAGTGAGAAGAAGATGGATCAGATCTGAGCTGATGCTCTCTCCCTTGCACTTTTGGGCAGGAAGGTAGAAATATAACAGCTTAGGCTCCCAGGCATCAGCTTTCAGTTCTCCATCCCTCATTGCCTTTGGCTCCTTTTTCTTTACATTTGGTTGGCTCCTTGGGGAGTCTTGTCACTCCTCTCACAACTGGCAGGATTTGGAGCCATGTGGGGCCAATTAGCCAATTAGCCTTAGAGTCAGGAGCCTGACTCTCCCGGAAACTCCAGGGATCCAGCATGGCAGCTGGAACCTCAGGAGATGCCATCTTCTGGTGGCAGGGATGGGAGCCCCATCTCCGGGGCTCTGAAGTAGCTGCGCTGGGAGCCCTCTTGTAAGGAGCTTGAACACAAACCCTTCTTCCTGTAAAGGAGCCCTCACTTCTGCTGCTTAAACTTGAATGTGCATATGAATCACCTAAGGGTACTGCTAGAATGATTCTGATGCAGTAGGTCTGGAGTAAGGTCTGAGATTCTAATAAATTCCAGGGCAGTGCCCATGCTGTTGGCCCAGAGACCACACTGAGAGAAGCAAGCATCTAAAAGAGTGTCATTCTCAGACAATGGGAGGGCCACAATCAGGTGGGAGGACTGAGATTTTACTATTGGGGTATGGCATTGAAGGCCCCGTTAAAACACAAATGCTATCTTGGAGAAAGGATACAAATTCATGCAAAGGATTCACTGGCTGAATGAGATTTACCCCAGGAGAGAATACAGAGGGCTAGAAACAAAATGAAATAAGACAGATAAGGTTGCATTAGGGGAAAGGAGAGAAAGATCTGAAAGATGGGGTACTACTAAGCCCTACTGAAAAGTTTGGTCAGCAAAAGGACAGCCTGAGGATGGGAAACATCTGGGAGGAAGGCAAGGAAGATGCTGAAAGAGAGGGCAGTACAGAAAGCAATAGCTGCCATTTCTTGAGGACTCACTGTGCACCAGGTTCTATCCACATATTGCCTCACTCCAGCCTGACAACAACCCATTTTACAGATAAGGAAACTGAGATTTGGGAAGAGTATTAAGTAACTTGCTCCAGGACACACACCTGTATACACTGGTGGAATCACCATGTTAATCCGGGTCTGGCCGACTCTAGAGCCAATTTTCCTATGTGATTTTTGCCAAGCACTTGTGGACTAAGCAGTTGCCCAGCAGAGGATGAGTAGGTAAACTGAGGGCCACCCCAGTGCTGTCTGTCAGAGCAGTCCTCCCTTGAGTCACCACACCAGAGGGCACATATCGGAGACCCCAGCCCCAGAACAGACTTCCTACAACGCCTCTAAGTCCACTTTCCTATATGGGAGATGCAGCCCATAAGGCCTCACCTGTCTGTTAACTTCACTCACCATCAAGAAGTCTATTCGCCTCTGGTCATCCCTCAGAGGCCAGACTCTCACCCCTACAGTAGTGCGTTCATAATCTAATGTCAACCTTCTCCTCCCTTCAAACCCTTCCACTGTGCCCGCTGGAACTCTTAGTCAATAACAAACTCCCCTATATCCTTAATTTATTCTCTGAAAGTGCCCTTTATCTTCTTTGCCAATGGAGGCCTGGTTTATTCCTTGATGACATCATTTTCCCATCAGCCTTCTCAAGTAGAAGCTGTGTTTTGTTTTTTCTTTTTCCCCTCGCAAATCTCAAGACCTTCAGGACCTGTAGGCAGGTCAGGTGTCCTCCTTGCTTGCCATGCCTCCTCCAAGCCATTACTCCTTCCTTCTGCAAACACATCCTGCTCCTTTGAGGAACATGCCTACCTCCCAACTCTATTCCTCTTCCTCCCTCCTCGTTGTTATCTACAACCTCCTGGGCAGTCCCCACATTCACTGAGGACTTTAGTTCCCAGTCACACGTGATCTTCCCCTTTACTCCAACTCTTTTTATTTTATTGTGGTAATATATTCATAACATAAAATCTACCATTTTAACCATTTTTAAGTGTATAGTTCAGTGACATTAAATACATGCAACCAACACCACCATCCATCTCCAGAACTTTTTCATCTTCCCAAACTGAAACTCTGTCCCCATTAAATACTAACTCCCCATTCCCCTCTCTACCCAGTCCCTAGCAACCACCATTCTATTTTTTATCTCTATGAATTTGACTATTCTAAGAACCTCGTATACATGAATTATACAATATTTGTCCTTTTCTGACTGGCTTATTTCACTTAGCATAATATCATCAAGGTTCATCCATGATGTAAGCATGTGTCAGAATTCCCTTCCTTTTAAAATCTGAACTATATATATAACATTTTATTCATCTGTCAGTACCCACTTGGGTTGTTTCTACCTTTCAGCTATTGTGAATAATGCTGCTATGAACAGGGGTGTACAAATATCTGTTTGAGTCCTGCTTTCACTTCTTCTGGATATATACCCAGAAGTGGAATTGCTGAATCGTATGGTATTTCTATATTTATTTATTTATTTATTTTTTGAGGAATCACTATACCGTTTTCTACAGTGACTGCACCATTTTACATGGTTAACTGCAATGCACAAGGGTTCTGATTTCTCCACATCCTTGCCAACACTTGTTATTGTTTTCTATTTTCTTTTTTTTCCAATAATAGTCATTCGAATGGGTGCACCCTCTCCAACTTTTGATATCATCATTGGTGAATTCAACATCCATACGGTGATGAGGAGGGCTCCAATAACTGCTTCCTCCGCATCTCTCCGTCCCTCACACCACTGTCACACCTAGATTTGGGGCTGTCATCAGATATTACACTACCTCCCAATCTCCCTCCCCAGCATCCCCATCTACCCTACCAGTTTACCTTTCATAAGGATTCCTACCGCAGGAATCATCAGAACAGGTCATGATCACATATTCACTTCCCCCTTGGTATTTCCTTTTCCTGGAAATCTTTTCCTCCATTCTTTGCAGAGGCTACTCTTCACCCTTCAGGTCTCAGCTTAAATGTCACCTCCTCAGAGAGGCTTTCCTTAAGCACTTGCCCCTAATTATTTACTTTTCTACTCCCTTTCAAACTCCTTATCTTCACTTCCCTTCATGTCCAGATTAGAGCTGCTGATCTATCATTATGATCCTTCTCTTGCAAACACTTTCAACTCCCTTACTTCCTCTTCCTCTGCTATACTCAATGCAAAAACCTCACTCCTTGATGAACTCAACCATATGCATTCTTCATGCCTGCATCTGAGTAGCTTAAGGCAGCTGGAGAAAAACCTCACAACTGTGTAGATGGCTTTCACTTCATATTCACAGTCTCAAACCTGGTATGGGTTCTCAACGCTGTCTGGCTACCACTTTCACAATCTCTAAGATGACTGTTTCATAGCTCCGCTTCTCTCCTTGATCTTCCTCACCTTCCCATTTGTTCCAACAGGTCTCAGCTGAGGACATTTTTCCATATGTTATTGATAAAACAGAGCCATCAAATGAGAGCTCTCTCATCTGACTACCACCAAATCTACACTCTACCCTGTCTGCATCTGTATCCACGATTCCTTTCTCCCTCCTTTTAAAATGGAGGATCTTTCTTCTATCAATGGCAGATCTATTCATATTTGCTCTGGTATCATCCCCTCCCATCTTCTGAAGGACTTTGCTCCTTTCGGCATTCACTCTCTTACCTAAATCATCAATCTCTCCCCTTGTCCAGAATCGTACTAGCATGCCAATGGAAATTATCCGTCCTTAAGAAAACAAACAGAAACCACCTCCCTCCACTCCACAGTTACCTTACAGTGCCCCATTGTCCAGCTCCCCTTCATAGCAAAATTGCTCAGGAGTTTTCTACACATATTGTCTCCACTTCATCTCCTACTTGCTCCTCAAGCCACTATAATCTGGCTTCCACATCTCTATCACTCTACAGAGCCATTCTTAAGGTCATGAATCATCTTCAAGATCATGTCTCACTCCTCATCTTGGGCAGCTTCTCACTGGCTTTTGACGGAGTTGACCACTCCCTCCTTCTTGGAATGCTGGCTTCCTTTGGCTCCTGTGACTATCTCCTGACTCTTCAACTACCTTTCTGCACAGTTTTTATTAGTCTCCTTTGTGGCTTCTCCTCTTCTGCTTCATCACTAGACACAGCAGTTCTTCCCAACTCAGTCCCAGGCCTTCTCTTCTCTCTCTACTCTCTTTCCAGGTGATCTCATCACTACCCAGGCTTTAAATACCATATAATCTATATGCAGACAACTCCCAAATTTGCATTCTACCCACACCTCTTCTGTGAGCTCCCAAACTCCTATCTTCCAACTATTTATTCTGAAGTCTCCGCTTTTATGTCACACAGGAATCGCAAATGTAATATGTCCAAAACTGAACTCTTGATTTACGCCCCCGCCCCCGCCACAAGTCTAGGCCTCCTGCAGCCTATATTACCTCAGTACAGGGCACCATCATCTCTTCAATGACTCAAGCCAGAAACCTCAGAGTTATTCTCAAGTCCCGTCTCTCTCTTTCCCTCAGCCCCCATCTCTGATCCCTTTTCATAGTTGTTCGCTCAGAATCTGACCAACACTCTTCATCTCAATGACTATCGCCTAGTTCAAGCCACTACCATTTCTCCCTTGGATTGCTGCAGCAGCCTCCTTTCTGGTCTCCCTGTAGCCACTGCTGTCCCCTTCTAAGTTTGGTTTCTACAGATATTGCAGACATCCAAATCAGATCCTACTGCTCCTGCTTCAACCCTGTAGATGTTTCCCACTGCAAGTTAATAACTCTTGCCTAGAACAATCTGGCTCCACTGGCCTCCTTTCAACTTCTGAACACATCAAGTTATTTGCCACATCAGGGCCTTCCCACTTGGTATTTCTTCCTTCCTGGAAACCTCTCCATTCTTCACATGACTGATCTTTCATCCTTCAGGTCATCACTTAAATATCACCTCCTCACAGAGGTCTTCCCTGAGAACTCTACCCTGGTTATCCCTGTTACTACAATCTGTTTGCTTCCTTCATGAGACTCATCATGATCTGTAATTGTATATTCATTTATGTGATTATTTGACTGTAAACCCCGTAATAGTATTGACTATGTCTCTTTTGTTCAACAGCGTATCTCCACTGCCTAGTATGGTACCCAGCTCATAGTAGGTGCTTAATAAATATTTTCTAAATGGCTCAATGGATGCACGGATAGGAATGATTTTGAGGCATACAGATTAGAATCCTCTGGCCATTCTAATGCAGTTCATTATCAAATGCCTACTGGTTCTGCCTGTCTGTGAAAGACAGGTTTCTGGATGGGGAACCTGGTCGGTGGGAGAAATCCCTCAACATCTCTGGTGAAAGATGAAAGTTGGGAGAAAATGGAGTGAAAGGAAGAATACGAGGAGGGTTATACTCTAAGAAGAAATGGGAGCCAGAATGGCTCCAGTCCTTTTAGGGATACCAGGGTGGGAAATCTAACAGCTGTTCCTTCTCAAGGAACAAATGTTTCTTTAAAGGACAAAGAACTTTTCTTTCAGAATGGCCTGAGGCTGGGGTGGGGGCAGGATGACTTTGGATAGTCCTTTCCACTCCTGAAAGTCTCTGTGTAGACAATCTGGGTACTTTACTAGGGCTGCCTTCCTCTTTCCCTCCAGGTCTGCATGGCCCTGCAACTTCCTCCTCAGCTAAGCTTGGAGAGGCATCTTCTGGAAAACCTCCTGGTATCTGGATTCATTTTTGTATTGTCTAACCCGATGCTTTCCCCTAGTGGGCTGGAATGGAGACACCTGTCACCTATTCTAGTAAGTCACGAGGGAGCAGGTGGAGAGACCAAAGCCATTTGTCCTTCCACAAATACCTGGGAGCCTGGAGTAACCTCCCAAAAGACCAACCCCCATGATGCTTCCGAGAGGACAGGACAAGAGGACACTGCAGAGGACCCACTTGGCAGCTGCTGCCTCTCCTCCAGACTTCTCCCCTCAGAGGCTATACATCCAATAGACTCAGACACATTGTCTAATAGGCCCAGACACACTCCTAAACTCTCCCTGCTGGAGCTGCCAGCCTGGTGACAGATGTGAGGGCTGTGCCAGATGTGAAGCTGCTGCCATATGGCACCGTGGGTCACAAGGTCTGAAGCTGCTGCCACTGAGCTGTGGCAGAGTTAGTGCAGAGATCCCTGCAGTTTAGCCCTCACTCACCTGTCACTGGCAGAGGCAGTGAGGGGGAACTGGAGCAATGAAATATTCACGAGAGCTTGAAGGAGTTGTCATGTCACTCCAAAGAGCCCTGGGCACCCCAGCCCCCACCTTCCATATACCACACCAAATCTTTCTGAGGGAGGAAGAGACAGAGATTAACTCAGAGGGGGAGAGATGAGGAATGGAGGGGAAGACAGCTGAGCAGGAAAGGGGGCCAGAGCCGGGAGGGAAAGGAGAGGTGAGGTGAGGCAGAAAAAAACAGACAGCAGCAGAGAAACTAGGCAAGAGGAGGGCCTTGGAGACACTGAAGAAGAAAGGACAGGCTTGGAGAAGGCAAGCCCTACAGAGAACCTGTGCCTGCCCGTTCTGCTCTGCGTTAGCTTTTTGGAGGCCCACTCCAGTGCCTCTCCTGTTCTCTAAATGCCCTTGCACTGCCCCTACCCCTCCCCTGGGCTCTGCCCTCAGGCTCCTGCTACTGGGAAAGTGGCCACATGATAATAAGAGCCTTCTGGTATAGGGCTTGCAGTGGTCAAACTCTCTGGGGAGGGGCACTGTGATTATGACATACCATACCAACAGCATTACAGCACCCTCCCTCTCTCACAGATGGGGATGTGGCAAGCAAGGGGCAAATCGGAAGCGGCTTGGAGAAGAGACCCCGCCCACTGTCCCAACATAGGCCAATTCCCCAGTTACCAGAGGCTATATCTTTCTTGTGAAAGAGAAAGAGATCAAGAGGAGAAAACAAGAAAGGGAGAACATTCCAGAAGGTGGGAAAGGGAATGGTCATGATAGGAAAAGTGGAGTTGGCAGGGAAGGGAGCAGCAGGCCTGAATTCTCCCCCTCAGTAAATACATCTCTCCGAGGCCAGACTGGGCTGCAGAGTTCTGGCATAGAATACTAAGCCAGGAGAGGGTCCCTGGCCACCCAGATCTCTTTCTCCTCTTGAGTCCTAGCCTCTAGTCTGCCAAGGGGTGAACTGTAAACAAGGCTTGGAGGCTGGACAGGGGGAGCAGGTGTGGGCAGGAGCTGCTGGGAACATCCCAACAAGTAGCTGCCTCCAGTAGCCAAAGACCCTCAAATAGCGTCCCTCTGTGGGCTACTTGGCAGTCGCCAGCTGCACAGGACTCTGGGCAAAGCCTTCTGAAGCCAAATGAGCACTACTCTGCTGGCTGGCTGTGCTGTCTCCCTCCTCTCTGTGAGGGTACCAGGCATCGATGGTCTGAACCCCCAGCTTGGGATGCCCCCAACCCCTGACTGGTCAAACAGCTAGAGAATCCCAGAGTTGGCAGGGACCTTGGAAGTTTATTTACTTCACTTTTGTCCACCCTCTGCTGGCTTCCAGAAGCAGCTGGGGGAGGCTTTCTAGAGGGCTGCAGCTGGGTACTACAGAAGGGGCCAGACTGGGGCAAATAGCGAGGGAGGACATGGAGAACAGGCCCAGAGACAGAAGGGTAGCAGAGGGGCTGTGGCAGGAGGCATGAAGACTACAGCCTGAGTGGGGCGGGGCAGGGTGCCGGAGAGAGGTTAGCTAAGAAGCAAGGAGCTGGAGTAGACCCAGGGAGACAGTGAGTAAACCTTTTCCTTGCTCCCTCTTCTCATGTCTGGCTCTGCTAGGGCACAAGGTCCTCTCCCTAGAGCCCTTTCAGGGAGCTTGTGTGGAGACGGGCAGGACAGTCTTGTCATAGCTGGACAGAGTAACGCACATCTATCCCGCTGCTTTGCTGAGATGCCCATCTGCCCCCTCCTTGCCTGAGATGATGCAAGTAGTATCTGAAGCCTAGGCACCATGCCCAGCAGGCGCCAGGCTGACCTCCTGTGAGGGTACAAACAGGAGGAACCCTCGGCTTCCGCCCGGTGTACCATCTCCAAGCTATCCATCCAGGAGTACTGGGTGGGGGCAGGGCAGAAATCAGGCCAAGAAGCAACTCGACAAAAGAGGTTATGTAAGCAGAGGCCTGGTAAACTCATGTCACCCCATCTGGAGGTATCCAGAGATGCCACCTACAGCCTCAGGACAATGAGACACTTTTCATTCTGCCCAACTTCATCTTCCTGCTGAGAAGGAGGAAGGAATTATAAGGTCTTTCCTAAAGAATAGGAAAGAGACTATGGGATCACAAAAGGGAGAGCGAGGTTGGTGAACCTTCCCCCTAGGAATAAAAGCCAAAGGCAGGAACAGGTGCTGAGTTACTATCTCAGAGGGCATGAGTTGGCACCCAAACACTGCATCTCCCCTATGTTGCTAGTCTGGACATCTTGTTTCCTGGAGGTGGGTGCCAGTAAAACTGCAAACCTCAAAGGGCCTGTGGGCTTGTCTTTGTGTGGGGGTGGGGGCGGTGGTGGTGGTACTAAGCAGACTGTACTCTACTCTGCAACCAGGCTAGGAAGAGACAGACTCTCAAGGGATCCCAAGAAGTTGCAGGCTTCCTACTTGACAACACGGATTCAAAGATGGACCCCAGACTTGACTCACTAAGGTAGAAAAAGCAGGCCCAGGCATTTTAGAAAGAACCAAAAAGGGTAAGGAAACAATGAGTTTTTTTTGTTGTTGTTGGGTTTTTTTGTTTGTTTGTTTGTTTTTGCTTAACCTTCAGTTACCCAGAACATTCTATTAACCAGAAAAGCCAAGCATTCAGGTTTTGGCATTACACTGTATTTGCGTTTTTTTTTTTTCCAGTGATTAAAATCCACAGAGCTAGGATTCTATTCCAGAATAATGCAAACTCAGCTCCCATCTCCCTTCTTGTATGGGGAACAAATATCGGAGTCCCCTGCTGTGAGTCACAGCCTCCCTCCACCAGTTTTTAGATAGCATTCATATGCAATAAAATTTAACTGAGCACGTTCTATGTGCCAGGCATGGTTCTGGATACTGGAGATACAGAGATAATAAAATAGGCCAAGTCTCTCCCTTCAGGGAGGTTGCAGTCTGAGGTGGGGACAGGTATATAAACAGACAAATATAAAACCATGTGTTACCTGGCACCACAAGTTGGCAGCAGAGGATGTTATAGGAGCACAGGGGAGGGCCCGTTTCCCCCCACCTCTTGACTCCCAGCAGACCAGGAGATGAGTGGGCAAGGTGAATAGGAGCCCAGTAGATGGACAACATTGAGAAGGGCATTCCAAGAAAGAAATGTCAAACATGATAGCAAACTAATTATAAGGAAGATTCTGTAAAGACGGAAACCTCTAGGTATTTAAGCCACTGCAATTAGAAGAAGAAATCGTAGAATACATTCAGGCAAAAGTGAAGGGGAGCTTTCATTTCTGGTTGCACGAATGACGGCAGAGGACTTGTGTTACCCACTGGCCTCTTCTGTGTGGCCTTGTGAGATGATGTAGTGCACTCAGAAGAGGCCACAGATATAACCAGGGACACAGCCCAGCACTGGGGTTACCAGTCATACAGCCTACGTACCCCCCAAAAGTTACACATGGAAGGCCTCCCTCTCACATCACAGAAAGAGGCCAGAAGGACAGATTGCCGGCAGATGCATTGAGATCCAGCCACAGTAATGGAGACTAAAGCCACGAAGCTCACGCACCCCACTTCGCCCACACTGAAGAGGGTCCCTGGAAGCCAGTTCTACGAATGGGCCAGGGCAAACGGTGGGAAGTTATAAACAGCCCTAGTGCAGGACCAGGTGTGATGCAGGAAGAGCCCCTGGGGATCTGGCCACATTCTGTTCAGCTCACAGGGGCCAGCTTCGGGGAGGAAAGGATGAAACTCAATAGGCACAGCAATACCACTACTCAAGAATCAGCCACAGTTCCTGCTACTGAAGTCCTGGCCAAGAAACAAACCCCTTCTCCCTCCCCAGGAGGTGGGAAGATGGCTTTGCTCAGCATTGCAAGGCTCTAAAAACTTTTTAGAAAATAATTCCTAACAGACGTACTCAGATAGAGCCATAATGTCAGATTAGCAACTCCAAACCAGCAGACCAGACACTTGTCTAATTAATAAAACTTATAAAGCAGAACAACTTATTGATGTTACAGGCACGGCACTTAGTACAACAAAACCCAGTCTACACAGAACGCTCCGTGTTCTTTAGGAAACCCTTTCTCCTACAGTCTGCACAATCCCTTCTTTAATGCAAAGGGGGTTGGGAGAGGAGGGAATAGTGCAGAGCTCCGGACAAATGGCTGGGGAGGGGGTAGTTCAAGGAGCCCAGCTGGCTAAGGCAATGGCATCAATCTGCCAACATTTAGTTCCAACCTGGGCTTTGGAGGCAGTGGCTCTGGGCTGGAATCCCAACTCTGTGGCAAATTACTTAATCTCTTGAGCCTCAGTTCCCTCATCTATAAAATGGGGCTCATGATAGTACCTACTTCAAAGTAAGTGCTCAATCAATAATGGCTATTAACAATCATTATTATCATTGCCATGTTTAGACACCTACAAAAAGGATTTGCTGTACTGATACAGCCCACTGGGTTTGTCTTTCTCCACAGAATGTAATGGGGGTGACTTGAAAATTGGTTCAAATCTCTTTGGACCTTGGGCCCGGACTTCATATTTACAGAATCAAATAAGTTTTGCTGTGGGGAAAACAAACTCTATTTGACTACTACATTTAAGCCAGCTCCTCATCCTATTTCTAGTGGTTAACAGTGGGGGTGCTGAAGTAAGACTGGATGGAAATCCCAGCTATGCTTCTCACTAGCTGTGGGACCTTGGGCTTGTCCACGTCTCAATTTCCACCACCTCAATTTTCTCATCTGTAAAATGGGGATAATGTCAGGAACTACCTGACAGGTTATTGCAAAGATTAAATATTTTAATACATGTAAAGCACTTAAAACTATGCCTGGCACACAGAAGGTGCTGGGTGAATGCCAGCTACTGTTGTTATTGTATAGGAATTCTTATTACCACCTAAAGAGCTTAACACAAACTTGGCACATAGTAATAGCAGCTACTATGATCATCGGCACACTAGGTAAAGATGAGCGGCTGGAGGGAGAGGAGCAGGAGATCTGGGTCTTTCTAAAAGGGGGACTAAGTGACTTAGGATAAACTCACCTTTGTGATCTCAGAGGCCCCCATCCCTTGAGTTTCACACAGCTCGAGAAAAGAAACTGACAGGTATGGGCCCGCGTATTCCCATTTGCCAAGGTTTTTACAAGTGAAGAACCACCTCACAGAGTGGGCTTGCCTCTCTGCCCCGTGAGGCTTCGTGAAGGCTGAGGCCATGCCAGGGCAGGCCCACCAGGGTACCCTGGACTTGAAGACGCCTTGACGCTGGGAGAAAACGCCTAGTAGCCCCTACACTTCCGACTCAGAGCTTACCCCCTCTACGCCCCCCGGGTGGAGCTTTGGGGCGGGGCTGGGACTGCAGGGACCACCAAGAAGACATGGCCAGGCCTGTAGGGTGTCACCCGGCTGCCCTCCAGGCTTCTAGCTCTCCTTTTGCCCCCTCTAGCAATAAACTTCCCGCTCACGCTGTCACTTTCTCACGGGCATCCAAAACCTCAGCACTGTGCATCTTGCCTTCCAGTTTCCTCACAGGAGGATCCGTGAAATGGCCTGTGGGTGGTCTGACCCCCTGAACTGCTCCTTGGGGGCTCAGGTTGGGGGTGGGGGATGTGGGCTACGGACGTGCCAACTCCGTCCGCCGCGAGTCACTTTGAAGAGCTGGGGAGGACCCCAACACTGCTGCCGACCCCCAACCCCACATACCCTAGCCTCACTTGCCCAGGCGCCCCGCTTTGTGGCCCTTCCTCAGGTGAGCCCAAAACCCAACTGCTCAGAGCTTGGTACTTACTGTCGGGACCTCTCCGGGCCGCCTCCCCCTCGCGCTGCCCCTGGCTGTGCCCAGCTCCGACAGCAGCGGCAGCGGTGTCTGTAGGAAGAGAGAAATCACGCCTGCCTTAGAAACCCAGCCCCTGCTGTGACCAGAATCTTAAAGAAGGAGGCGACTGGCTCGGCCCCAAAGCCGCGGACGAGGTGTCGGTGTCGGTGTCGAACTAGCAAGGCAGCTGGTAAACAACGCGTCTGCTGCCTCTTGCCCTCCAGCCTGCAATCCCGGGGCGGAGGAGCTCCCCCACAACACTGGACGGGACCCCCCCACCCCACCCCGGGAGAGCCGGAAGTCAACGGGGGCTCCAACTATACAGACTGGCAGATAATCCAGCTGCCAGGCACTGTGCTTTACATCCATTTTCTCATCCCAGCATCCTCCCCATTGTACAAAAAAACAAAAAAACAACAAAAAAAAAAAAAACAAAAAACACTGAAGCTCAGGGGAGCAAAACCAATAGCCCCAAATACAGGAGCTAGTAATAAATGGTGGGGCCAAGATGTGAAACCAGAGGGATCTCAGATTGGCCGCTGCCTGCCTCAAAAGCCACTTTGTTCTACTGCAAAGCACATCTGAATACCCATGTCTCAATCTCTTGTTTCCCCATTTTTCTGACAGGAGTAGGGACAAGTGGCAGCTTGGTGGAGGTGGAGGTGGGGCCATGGGAGGCAGGATGCTGACTGCAGTACCTAGTGCCGCGCGGGGAGAGGCCCTCCCTCTTTACCTCATCTAGGATGTGCCAGGCCTTGCAGGAGACACACCACAGTGTAATGGGAGGTACTCTTGGACCAGGGGCCATCCAGGAGAGACACTGAGCCTGTGTGGTCTGGCTTATGCTAGAGGGGTCAAAAGTGGGGTGCAGAGGCCCTAAGGCAGGGGGCAGCCACTGGTGGGTATTTGCAGGGAAGAGAGAAGGGGCTGGCAGGGACAGCATGGGGAAGGTGCTCTTCCCACAGGGCTGATTCTGACTCCTTCCTGGTACTGGAGTGAGGGCCCACACCACCCATTCCTATTTAAAGGATGAGTGGAAAGCAGCCTTGCTGGGAAATTAAGCCCTGTGGCTGTTCTATGGGAGCGATCCTAACCTCCGTGCCCTGGCAATGACATCTATGAAATGGGAAAGATCTCTTACTCCTTCCTTCCTTGTCAAAATTAAGAAATAACACAGTATTCCTGCCTTTGTCTTCTGATCATGAAAAAAGCAGTTTGAGAATTTGTATTCTTCCTGCTTTGCCCCCCACTTATCCATTCAGTCATTCATTTTGCAAATATTTATTAGCATCTACGTAATATGTGTCAGGCACGGTGCTAGGTGCTGGGCACCTCCATGGTTCTGTGTGGAAGTTTACATGGGAGGCGGAAAGTACACAGGGCTGGAAGTTAAGAAACACATTTTAAGTCCTAGCTCTTTGACTAAATAGCTGTGTGACCCTGGATGAGTCACATATCCTTTTGGGACCTCAGTTTTCTTGTTGGTCAAACAGGACTAATAACGCCTTCCTGTCTTACTTCATGGGGGTGTTTTTGAGGATCAGTGGAGGTAATAGATGAGAAGGAGCTTTGAAAAGTATAAAGCCACTAGACAAATGTTAGGGATTAGTTTGTCTCCAAAGTGGGAGGGGGCTGCTGGGAAGTAAATTTTAAAAGAAATTGTGGCTGACTTCCAAATTGATTGCACTGGATTCCATCTTCCCGGAATCACTGATCCTGCACCTGGGCAGGAGTCTCTGCTCTGTGAAATATCGTCTTCCTCAGCAGTGCCCATGACACCTGGGTTAGTGATGAGCTGGCCTTAAGCCAGGGGGTTATTTGGGGGCCTGAGTGGAACCAGTGGGGCAGTCTTGGCTTCCGGGTGTCTAATTCTTGGCAACAGCAGCATCCTCCCCCCCCTCCAGCCAAGGACTGCATGTGTGTAAGTAGAAACCACTTGAGGCCCCCAGAGACACCCCTGCAGGAAGCACAGGGCTCATGCCAGACAGCAGAAGGTGGCCCTGAGGGTAGATGCTCTATTCTTTTGGAAGCTGGGAGTTCTGGGTTCACCCTAGCTAGCTTAGATGTACAACAGAACTAGTGGAGCCACTGGGAGGGTCTCTGGCTTGCTCTGCTCACCCTGGCAAGCCATCCCAAATAGACCTACGATCTTAAATTACAATACTATTCTTGCTATGCAAAACGTAGCTTCAAGATGAATCCACAATTTCCAGAAGCACTCTCCCCTACCCCCTCCTACCCCAAGTAAACACACACTCTAAGGAAACTTGGGGTCTGGCCAGGTAAACAGTTTCCAGACAAATCTGCTAGCCTCCCTCCTTTCTCTCCCTTTCCCCACCAGATTATCACCCTGAAGCCCCTTTGATATAAAAATGCTAGAACTGATGCAGAACAGGAAGGGTTCAGAGCCTGAGTACCATGGCCAGCTAAGCCCACAGCTGCACTGCACAGCTCTGGAGCCGAACTAGAACGGAAGTCAGAGGCAGCCACAGAAAGGAGCCCAGCCGTGGGCCATGGCACCTTCAGCCAGCATGTCCCTGGGACAGGCACAGAACAGACAGACTCCACACCCAGCCTCCCCCTTGGCAGTGTCGGAGCCCATCCCTCTTGAGGCTGAGGCTCCTCTCAATGTCTTCATAGATTCCCTTGTCACATCTATCTCGCCCAGGCTGCTCCTCTTAATAAAGTGCCCCCGTGGACACTCCAGTCTGATGTTATCCTTTAATCTCCTGCCCTTTCTTCCCAGCATGGGCCACACAGCAGTGATTCAGGCCTCCCAGGTCACAGGACAGTTTCCTGTGCGCACCCCAGCCAGGGCATGACAGAAGTTTTGGGTGTGCGTGTATCAAATACTCCTTCCCTGCCTCATCTGGGTGGTCTGGGGCCCTGGATTCAGATTCTCACTTTGAGTTCCCATGCCCACCTCAGCCTGCATATTCTTCCCTGGGCCAGCTGCTGTTGCTCTCTCCCAGCTATATATCCCGAGTCCAATTTGCAGTGCCTTTCTCTCAATGATTGTCAATAAATCCCCCATCTCTATCCCCTAGAAAGACTAGAAAGCTTCAAGATCCAAAGGAATGAATCACTGATGGTGAAATTTCAGGCACGATGACAGGCAACTGAGGAGACATATTTGATCACATTGTGTTTACCTATGTGTAAGGCTGGCCCTGAGGATATTCTGGCATTTTCCCTCGACTACAATGAAGACTTGGAATAATAGCATAGAAAGCAACAGGAAATACAGCAGGCTAGGAACACGGATATATCTTGCTGCTCATCCCAGCTCTGGCACTAATTAGATCTATGACCCTATACTTCCCCTTTACTAGGCCTCATTTCCCCATATGTCAATAGCGAGCACTCGGTTAGCTGGTTGCCAGGGTCCCTTCCTGTTCTAACAGGCTCAGATTCTAGGCTATATGGCTCTGAAACACGCTGATGTTTTCTCTAGAATGGGCCCTCATTCCAGGACACTGGGCATGGCTCTGTGCATGCACAGAAATTAGAAGGGTATGAAAGGTTGGCACCATGGGCATGAACCTGGCACTGTTATTCAACAATGTAGCCAGTGTCTGACCTACCTCTGCTAGGGAGAAAAGGGAGAATTGTTCATTGTCCCCCACCCCATCTTGGGGACAGGACCCCTCCGTTGCCCAGCAATAGCTTTCTGCCCACGAATCCCCTATGTCCTCCAGGACTGATTCCAGCGGCTCCAGGATTAGGCTGCCATTCCACCAGTGAGCACTCTACCACCATCACACTACTCAGATCTGATATTCCCGACTTAGTGATCAATAAACAGTTGCTACTCCAAGAACCCGAGTGCCCTCCAACTGTCCCCACCGCTTTCCGATCCAGCAATCAAAGGGTTAATGCTGGGGCCCTCCAGGACACTGTTCCAGTTCTAGAGTCATTTCTTTCCAGACCATTTGTCCCTGATGATTTGTCAAGGGCTTTCTGAATTGAGTTATGCCCCACTCCCTGCCTCTGAATCAGGTGGGCCCTGGTTGTTTCACAGAAGGAAAAAACAGAAGGCAGCAGGGGGTGGGGAGCTGGCTCTGTAGTTAGTAGCCACTGTCTTCATGACCCTCTGCCCTGCAGTTTGGATCCAGTTGCCAGAGGATGACACCAAATGTGTTGAAGTTGGAGGGACCCTCCTTCCCACTATTACCTGACCCGGTCACTGATTCTGTACCCCCACTGGCTCCGCGCTTCCAAGGGCTGTCAGGTGCTCCTGCCTGCTCCCCAGGCCCGCGGGGGTACTTACCACCATTTTCTTTCCCTCGTTCATGGCTGACCCCTTGCTTTCTACTCTTAGGCAGAGCAATCCTCTGTAGCATTGAAACCACCCCCCACCCCCTTGGCTCCTGTCTCCCTCTGTTCTTCTACTTCCTTCTCTCTGCCAAGGCCTAGCTGCTCCAATGGGTGCTTTGCCCCTGCGGTGCAAATGTTCTGTTCTCGCTGGGCCCTGTATTAATTTGCTCCCATTCGTGAGCTGCTTTGTTAACATGCATGGCCTTTCCTAGATGTTTAGTGCTGCTCCCTGCTGCCTCTGTTACCTCCCCCACCCACACCCTTTTTAACCTTGTAATAATGGGCCCTCCCCTGTGGAGAGGGGGTTGGGCTTTTTCAAAGCCCTTTCTTGTACCTGCTTTAGTAGTTCAATACATCCTCACAACCTCCATCGGAAAGGAAGTGGGCGTGATTACTGATCCCTACCAGATGGGTGAGGAAACCAGGGCTCCAGGAGGTGAGGAGGCCTGCCTGCGAGAATAGATACTGTGTGCTGGCCGAGTGGGCCTAACCACAGCTCTTTCCCATAGTAACCACACGTTTATGACACTCATCTTTACCTTTGGCACGGCTCTTTGAGGCCCCAACCAAGTCCTGAGAAAAGTGCACGCGTGCACACACAATTGCAATTTTGGTTATGACTGTGTGAGGGGTCGTAGAACCCCTGGGGTCAGGCCCCTGCACAGTATTATTTTAAAAGGACCCAGGTGATTCTAATGTGTAGCCAGGGATGAGAACCACTGCTTGAAAGGAAGAGGTGAAAAGAAGAGATGAGAGCGTAAACACGTTAGCAGCCGAGAACTTTCTTAAAAAGCTTGGGCATCCCCAGCAAGAATTGAAGGTAGACTGGAATGTGAACTCTGGCCTAGCTTCCCTGCCTCAGTTTCCTCCTTTCTGCCTAAAGGAAAATATTCCGCAGGCCTCCTCAGCCCCTCCCCAGCCCCGGACTGGCTTTGTAAATCAGTCACCACTGGGTTTGCTGTGTGAAGGGGTATAAAGAAAGAAACGCACCCCACTCCCCATACACACACGCTGGCCAATTGCTCTGTAAGCGTTATCTTTAGTGTCTTCTGCTGGCAAGAGTAGAGCTCAATTCCCCTGAATAAGGCATGGGGTCTCTCTGGAGGTGAAGGGTAGATTCTTTCATTTCAGTCACCTGGAAAGAGATACTCCTCAGGTAAGAGACTGGAACATAATGATCATCCTAATAGCTGTCATGCATTAATCACTTACTATGTAACAGGCATTTCACTTCTATGACCTCGTTAATCCTTATTCTCCCTCTCTGAAGTAAGTATTGCTATTATCCCTGTTTTACATATTAGGAAAATGAAGCCCAAGAGGTGAAGTTATTTGCCCAAAGGTCACCCAGCTAGTAAGCAAATGTGTTTTGTTTGACCTGCAGAGTGTTTTCAATTTTTTTGAAAAATTCATTGCTAACATCTAAAATCCTCAGATTTCATATAAGAATCCATATTTCTGGCTTCTCTCGAAAAATTCTGGCTGGCCACCCTGGGCCTTAAAGTCCCATCCAACAATGATCAGCTGGAACGAAGTAGCAGTGCCCCTTCTGGATGAGGGATGGGCTCTCCAGGTCACCCCAGACCCCACCACTCCTTCTGTACCGTCATCATGGGGCCAAGTGTCCCCTGTCATTTAATATTGTCCTTCTACTGTTGTGTTGCTGTTTTCTTTTTAAAGGATAATAAAGAGAACGAAACATTTCTTGGGCATACATCTGACTTTGCCCTTGTGAATACATTTATTCATTTGGGTCTGGCCCTGTAGGCATCTGAGCTTATGATCCCTCTACTCCATTCCTTTCCACTGCCTCTTTAACATAAGGAGAAGGAAGGCTGGGCATCCATTTGGGAGAGCACCTGTTGGTGGCTGGGACTCTAGGTGGTCTCTGGCCCATGGAGGCAGGCTGGGAGTTAGGAAAGGGGAATGGGTCCCCAAGGACCCCTGCAAGGAAATATGACTGAGTGATGCCTTCTAGGGCCGATTGTGTAGTTTATCTTCCTGGTCCTCATCTGTGAAATGGGCATAATGATAATAGTAGTACCACATCTACCTCATGGGGTTATTATGAAGATTAATTAAATTAATATATATTACATATACATTTAGAAGTGGCTGGCTTAGAGGAAGTTCTCAACAAATGGTAGCTATTTTTATTATTATTGTCCATGCTGGTTTCTATTTTGTTATCTCCTAGCCTTTAACTCATGGTTTTCTTTGAAAGTTTCAGCCTGATCTAAACAATCGTGTGGAATATTAAAGGACCTCTGTGATGGGTCAGTGTTACAGGGGGAGGTGAATCTTACAGATTCTTAGTTCTTCCTGGAGAAATGGTCTCCTTCGAGGGCGAGTAGTGGAGGTCCTGGGGGACACTTTATTAAGGAAGACAACATTTCCTACTCTAGGGAGAAGGCAGTCTTGCCTTTGCTCATGGGAACCACACCAAGCTGTTTGACACTTCCATACTTCTACACTTGCTTTTTCTTTACCCAGAATGCCCTCAGCTACCTTGTCTACCAGAAACCTCCTACACATCCTTCTGGACTCAGCTCGAGTCACCTTCACTGGGAAACCCTCTCTGAGCCCCATCTGCCTCCCCAGGCAGAATTAATTTAAAAGTCTACCCTACCATTAGAATGTGCATTTGTGGAGGGCAGGGTAGGGCAGAAGTCTTGTCTACTGTAATCCCAGTGCCTGGGGCGAGAATAGGTACCCTATAAACGTTGGTTGAATGAACTGGGAGGAGGTGTATGTGGGGAAGAGAAAGGTTCATGAGCACATTCTAGCAGCCACATTTTCTGGGGCTCTCTGGCTTCCAGCAGACCTTCTAAGTCTGCATCTGAGTGGTCCCCCAAGTTCTTCAAATTAATGTTACAAATTATCCCTGCCCCTCCCAGGCCTACTCTAAGGCTTACCTGTAAGGTAGGTGAATGTGACTCTTTTTGGAGCCTTTTCCAACTTTCACTATGTCCTTTCACTGTTGAACAACGCTTCACTGTAATGGACCCACAAACTTCCATCCCTCAGGCTGTTCAGTGGGCCCCCCAAAGCATTGACCATTCCTTTGGGGATCCCTTCTGAGCATTAAAACTGAGATGTTTCGTGTCCCCATTTCTGTCAGGCCCTGCTCTCCCACTAGGTCTTCCTTCCCAGACAATATATTTTTATCTCCGATGTTTCCACCCAAAGTGGATTCCCAGCCCTGGGAGGCTAGCTAGGGAGCTGTTCTGGGTGAGTAGGGTTCTAACACCCCTTCAGTAACATCCCACAGCCTGTACCGTAACACAGGAGTGGATTTTTCTCACTTTGTTATAAGTATGAGTCTTTCACGGGAGAGCAGACTAACTCAGCTGGGGTGAGATTTGTATCATCGATCCTGCCACCCTCCATTAACAATAACACAGGGTAACCATGGAAGCCCCACAGCCCTGCTCAGCAGTTTTCTTCCTCCTACTTCCACCAGTGTGGTACAGGTCGCCATGTCCTGCCCCAGTGCAACTCCTCCGCCCCATTTCCTGTTTCCAGTAGACAATCTGAGTTCCTCTGCCAGGAGCAACCTGCCTGTGTGCGAAAAACAACTTGAGCGCCATTAACAGAAAACAACATCTTTCAGAAAAGCCAGATGATTCTAAAGCATTAATGGACATCTTTTCAATCCTATCTCAGGAGGAGCTAATGTCTCGTGAGCTGGCACTGAGCCAAGGACGGCTTGGTACAGCAGCCCTCCAACTCTGAGAACACATGCCCTAGTGCCTAGGATGTGCCAGAAGAGCCAGGTGAGAGCCAGGGAGCAATGAGAAAACCCAGGATGTGAGCTCCCATAGAGTGCCAATCCCAATGCCACATGCGCGTGTGCACACACACACACCCAGAGACACAGGTGGGGCCAAACCATGGCACAAAAACACCACCCACACTCTTGCTATAAGATCCACATGTGATTTGCCAACAAATTGCAAATTAACCTCCTAGTGAACAGATTAATGGTATTCATGGTAATTTATACTCCAGGTTTCATAGCAACAGACTTTGAGCATTCTGGTTGCATAAGAATTCAAGGATTGCCAAGTTTGTGGAGACATTGTAGTAATTAACCTGATAAGCCTATGCGAATTAGCCCCAATATGACACTGTCATTTTTGAATCCAATATCCAGGGTATTTGCCCAGAAGGTTGCCCCTCACCACTCCAGCTCCTTGGCTTGAGGTGCTAAGCTGACAGATGCCAATCTACATTTGTCTATGCAAATGAGGCCCCGGAGCAGAACTCCTCATCAGGTTCAGAAAGGGAATGGACAGTTACAAATGGTCCACTTGCATGGTGACAAGAATGGAGTCAAGGCGTCCAGGAGAAACGGGAATTGGGTCTCAGTCAATTTGCACAGGACTGACAGAGCTACTTTTTTAAGATCCTTTGGTTTGAGGGCAAAAATTCCTGACTTGCACAAGAGTTTGAGCTTTCCAACTGAAGGTCAGGAAGAAGCAGCCTCCTTGTGGCATGTTGCCAAGTGCCACTGGAGTTTTTGTCTTTCCAGAAAGATCAGCTTCCTAAAATAAAACCAAAAGCTGGGGTTCCCTGTTTCTTCCCAGGGAAGATGAAGTTTTTTAATTGGCTCTATTTCCAATTTTGAGCAAAAAAAAAAAAAAAAATCACAGAATGTACTCAACTCCCTCATCAAATCAATTGACCTATGGGCACAACTTGTGTCCTCTCTCTGTGGGTGGACTGGTTACTTTGTAATAATGTTTAGCTTCAGGGGGTGGTCACTCCTCTGCACCCCACCCCCAAGGACCTCCATTCTTGACCTCCTTCCTGTTTGATCTCTTGAACCAGCAGGGCTCACTGAACACCCTGGTTAATTTGCCCTGTGCTTCCTGCTTTGCAGGGGACAATAATGATGTGCATGGAGGAGAGGATCATTGCCCACTGGGCCCACCCACTACTGCTCTCAGCTCAGCTCTCCCCAGTACCTTAGATAGTTACTTTTGGTGCTGCATCCCCACAGATTATCTCAGAAACAGCTTTCTGGAGCCCCCATTTGGGAATGGGGGAAGAGCAGGGAAATAATGTAGAGAAACTGTTCAGGTCACCCATTCCCAACCTGCCACTAGTGGGCTACCATCTGGAACTCAGAATTCTCCAGAATGCAAGGCCAAACAGGGTGACAATCACAGCAGCCTCACCACTCTTGAAGAGCTAACACTCAGAAGTGATAAAACACTTGAAACATACCAGGGCCATTTGGTGATAACTATCTTTATCTGTCTTCCTGAGCAACCTTTACCTAAATCAGGATTTTAGAAGCGTTGGAAGGCCTCTTGTGGCTTTCTCTCTGAATGCGTGCACAGAGCCACCATCCCAAGATTATGTCTGTGGCCAGTTTCCCTCTTGTCTACCTTCCCTTCTCACCACACCAAGCCCCTATTCACGCAGCTGCCAACCCCTGTTCTTTGACTGCCAACAACACTTAGTGTCCACCACACTGGCCACCATACTGGAACTGTGGGCCCAGGACCCCAGGGCCTGCAGCACACTGCAAGAGTGATGCACATCCATCCACTTTGAAACACTGCCTGTGGGTGTGTCAGTCAATATCCCACCATAATGAGGATACAATGATGAGGAGGAGGAGGAGGGAAAGGAGGAAGAGAAAGAGGGGGAAGAGGAGGAGGGGGAGGAGGAGAATAGTTCCTATGTGGGGAGCATTACCACGTGCCAGGCATTTTACATGAGCTTGACATGGAATATCTCATTGATTCTTCATAATAACCCAGTGAGCTTGGTACTATTATTAGCCGTGTTTTGCAGATGAGGACACTGAGGCAGAGGCTTAAGCAACTTGCTCAAGATTATACAGGTAATATGTGGTAATGCCAGGAATCAAACCTTGGCTGACAGGTGCCAGAGACTAGGCATTTAAACACTATCCTAAAAAAATCTTATGCACGTATGTACCACTATTTTCCAAACGTTAGGCAGATGTAATAATGATTAACAAAACTCGTTTTTAAAACATCATACATTCACAATAGTTTGTGGTTATTATGTGTTTCCCAATCAGTGGATACTAAGAGTAAAATTACTGTCAAGAGGGTTCTAGAATACAGGTCCTTGGTTTTAGCCAGATTGAGAACCGTGGGAATTTTGTGCAAAGAGTGTTCCCACCCCATGTCCTCTCACCCGCGAAGGCACTCATTCCCTTATCTGCTCACCTTCCGTTTTATCTCAAAAGACCTATCTGTCTCTGTAGATATGACAGGTCTGGGGAGCCATGTCTAAAGCTATCTGCATATTCAATCATTCATTAAACACATTATTTATTGAGTTCCTACTACCTGCCAGACATTGTTCTAGACACCGGGGATGCTGCAGTGAACAAAACAGATAGAAATCTCTGTCCTCATGGAGCTTGCATTCTAGTGACAATAAATAAATAAATAGGTAAAATTATATTAGATATTGGATAACGATAAGTGCTTGGAGAAAATGAAGCAGGGGATTGGGGATGAGTGCCTGCAATTTTAAATAAGATGGTCGTGGAAGGCCTCAGTGATAAGGTGACAAATAAGCAAAGACCTGAAGGAAAGGAGGGAATGAGCCCCGCAGCTATCTGGGGGAAGAGCCTGTCAGGCACAAGGAATAGCATGTGCAAAGGTCACGGATAGAGTACGCCTGGAATGACTAAAGACTGTAAAGGAGGCCTGTGTTGTTGGAACAGTTTGTCTCTAAGAATGTACGAGGTCAGGGACAGCCGGATGGCTCAGTTGGTTAGAACGCAAGCTCTGAACAACAGGGCTGCCGGTTCAATTCCCACATGGGTCAGTGACTACCATGTTTCCCCAAAAATAAGACCTAGCCAGACAATCAGCTCTAATACCTCTTTTGGAGCAAAAATTAATATAAGACCCGGTCTTATTTTACTATAATATAAGACCAGGTCTTATATAATTAACATAACATAACGTAATATAATATAATACCAGGTCTTATATTAATTTTTGCTCCAAAAGACACATTAGAGCTGATCGTCCGGCTAGGTCTTATTTTCGGGGAAACACGGTAAATTGAAGACAACGAGCTTCCGGGGGTGGGGGGTCGCCAGATGGCTCAATTGGTTAGAGCCCGAGCTCTCAACAAGGTTGCCGGTTCAATTCCCGCACAGGATGGTGGGCTGCGTCCCCTGCAACTAAATATTGAAAATGGCGACTGGACTTGCAGCTGAGCTGCGCCCTCCACTAGATTGAAGGAAAAAGACTTGGAGCTGATGGGGCCTGGAGAAGCACACTGTTCCCCAATATTCCCCAGTAAAAATTTATACACACACACACACACACACACACACACACACACACACACACACGAGGTCAGACAATTAAGTTCGCAAACTCATCCTAGAAAACGTGCTACATACCTCATTGTTGAATATCACTAGTCATTCATACTCACCTTCGAAGTACTCCCCTTGAGAAGCTGTGCACCAACACCAGTGCCTAGTCTACCCTTCAAAGCAATTTTTGAACTCTTTTTCTGGAATGGCCATCAGAGTGGTCATCGTATTACCCTTGATGTGTTGAATGTCATCAAAATGTCTTCCTTTCAATATTTCCTTTATCTTCTGGTAAAGAAAGAAGTCATTGGGGGCCAGATCAGGTGAGTAGGGAGGGTGTTCCAATACAGTTATTTGTTTATCGGCTAAAAACTCCCTCAGAGACAGTGCCGTGTGAGCTGGTGCATTGTTGTGATGCAAGTGCCATGAATTGTTGGCGAAAAGTTCAGGTTGTCTAACTTTTTCACGCAGCCTTTTCAGCACTTCCAAATAGTAAACTTGGTTAACTGTTTGTCCAGTTGGTACAAATTCATAATGAATAATCCCTCTGATATCAAAAAAGGTTAGCAGCATCACTGCAACAAGTTCACGAACTTAATTGTCACACCTCATGTATGAACGGTTGTGTGTTTAGAGGTGGATTTAGGAATGGGCTCTGTCGTTAGATATCCAAGTGGCCTGTGAGGGCCACCTTAACTTTGGATGGCTTACAGGACTAGCTTTAGGCAAAATTTTGAAGCAAACATGTGTGTCTGCCACTCTTCAACCCCCCTAGCCCTTCCTTTTGCCTTTTCGGGAACCTATTTGCCCTATTCCTGAATTTGCGGCCTCTCCAGTGCCCTCTGCCAGCATAGCCAGTTCCCCAGCCTAAGGAATAAAGAACACAACTTGGGAATCCCACAGATCTGAGCTTGTCTCCCAGTTCTGCCTCTTACTAGCTGTGTGACTTTCTTTGGGTACACCACCTACTTCTCTAAGCCTCAATTTCCTTATGTTTAAAATGGAGATAATCAGGTTTTGGGAGAATTAAATGAGATAATGTATGTAAAATGCTGAGCCTAGTGCCTGGCACATAGTAAATGCTCAGGAAATGGTAGCTGATATTATTCATTCATACTCAAGTAGAAACTATAGAGAACAATCAACATGCATTGGGTGCCCTGAAAGGCAAGGATTTCTTGCAAGGAAAGTTCCTGAATACACCAGTTGTGGGTTGTCCGTTAAGAGAAAAAAAAAATGCAAGTAGAATCACTGTTGGGGGAGTGTCCTAAATTTTTAACATTACAAATGGGTATTGATACTTAGAAAAGCTAGGAACTGTTGGCATTAATGGGTTTGCGTTTAGCTTTAAACTGATGGGCTCTGAACAGTGGCATTGCCAGCATCATTGAGCAGGTGGGAAATTCAAATGAAACCTTGGATCTTCTGATCCAGCATGGAGTGTTTCCAGGGTCTCCTTTCCTCTTTCCTCTGCTGCTTCTGCTCTGACTGGAGTGTGAGAGAAATCAAAATCACAGCTCCAAACCCAGAATGGGCAACCTCTGGGGTTGGCAGGCCTGCTAGCCCAAGGGGCCTAACGGCATATGTCTTTTTCACTTTCACATAACTCTCAACAACACCCTTCTGCTCATGTCACCACTTCTCCCTGCACTCAGAGCAGACAACCCTGGTAAGCCTCAGAAAGTGGCCACTGAGAGGGTGTTTAGTGACAACCTCCAAGAAACCTTGATGAGAGCTTCGTCCATGTCCTAACAGAGCTTGGGCATGTCAATACTTTCCTGTACAGAATAGTTGCATCTCTGACAAGTTTCTTGCAGATCAAATTTCACATACCAAAGCCTATTTTCCATTTAACTTTTAACATAAAATTGGAGATGTATTTTTCTGAGGAAAAAATGGGGCCCTGAGACTTAATTTAAAAATGTGTTTATGAATGCAATGTAGTAACACACTTGAAAATCACAAATATGAATGAAAAAAATGAGAATTTACATATAAAATATTAACCATGCCGCCAAATGAGTCACAAGATCTGAATACAAAATAGCTAGTGTTATTGTGATGTTTGGCACAATAGCTTAAAGGCCTAAAAGAAAAACAACAGCTTAAGAGAACAGAACATACTGGACTGAAAAGTTGTCCAGCTTCTATAAAATTGCCTTTCTAATGGTCTACCGCAGGGGACCATGCCACATTCTTTAAAGGCTCAGATCCTGAGCTCTAGTGCTCTAGAGAAACTGCTGGATTTAGGAAACAAACAGGTTGATCTGGGCCAGAGAACAGATGAAGGAGCACAGCCGTGGCACTGCTTAAAAACGCTCCAGGAAATGAGTTAATTGGGGATGGTGTTATGGGAAGACTTTCTGGTAACACAAGATTCAGAAGACTTGAAACTTCCGTAAAGTGAGGCTTTGGGTAAAGTATAACGAATCTACCCCTTAATTTCTAAATGTTGTTTTGGCTAGTCTTTCTATGGCATCTGTGGACAACGAGAAATTCCTATGGAAGGGCTTTGCAGCCTTAGTACGATTGTCCCTCAATATCTGCAGGGGATTTGTTCCAGGACCTCTTACAGATACCCAAATCCGAAAATGCTCCTGTCCCTTATATAAAATGGCATAGTATTTGCATATAACCTATTTTTGCATATGGGCTGCAGCAGGGTATGCCTACACATCACTTCATTTGAGTGAATTCAGCATAGTGCTCGGCAAGTGGCAAATTCAAGTTTTGCTTTTTGGAACTTTCTGGGATTTTAATATATATATATATATATATATATATATATATATACACACACACACACATATATGTATACATATATATACACACGCATGTATATACATATATATACATATATATGCATGTATATATATATATATATATATATATATATATATATATATATATATATATATATATATATTTTCAATCCATGGTTGGTTGAACCCATGGATGCATGACCCTTGGATATGGAGTGCTGACTGTATTTCCCCAAGGTATGTTTCAGGGAATACCAGTCCCAGAAGAGTCTCCATAAAGGGGTCCCATGGATTAAAAAAAAGTTTTGAAAATGCCAGGTACTCTAAATCAGTGCTTCTCAAACTTTAATGTGCATACAAATCACCTAAGGATTTTCTTACAATGCTGATTCTGACTCTGAAAGTCTGGAGTGGAGGCCTGAGATTTTGCATTTCCAGCAACTTCCCAGGTGATGTCTAAGCTGCCAATCCTCAGACCACACTTTTTGTGGCAAGGCTCTTTATACATCCTCTTGGAGAGTCACGATTCTCATTAGTATGTTAAGGCCTCCGTGAAACCCTTTAGTAAAGTTTAGCTTATCTAATTCAGCATTTGTCAAACTCATTTGTAACCAGAAACCTTTTTCTCCCCCATGGTACCTATTAATCCCTCACACTCAGGGTACTGTGGAAGCCAATTTGGGAAGTGCTGCTCAAGCTAATACTACTCTACCTGGAATGACTTCGCATCATCTGAGAAGTACACATTTTGGATCATGGCCATAGACCTCATCTAGGGCTAGTTAATAGCCCTGCAGAGACAAAGGTTTGCCAGGGCTGTGAACTGCCATTGGTTTTCAAAGACTCCAAGCTCAATGACAGCAAAATACCATAAAACTCTATTTACCATCCTGCTATACTCACCACTTTCCAAAGTGCTTTACAACCTTAATGTAGCTTGAGCTGAAACGAAAACAGGGAAAAATTAAGAGATTTGGAGCAGAGAGGAGCAGGCATTTTCAAAACAGGAATGAAATGAGATGATGAGCAAATGACACTGAAAGTAGGCAGGAAGTAAAGGACTCAGGGGTTAGTCGGGGCGAGGAAAAAGCAGGAGGCATCAGCGAGAGACGCTAGTGAGCAGGGAAGTGCAATGACGAGAAAATAAATACTCTATAAAATCCAATTCTATAGAATGAGGAGGAAGAAAACATGAAGAGAAGAGTCATCTTGTTTACCTGGCCTCTGCCTGTATAGGTCTCAGCTACGTATTTTCCCAAAGTTCTGCTGTACAAATTTTTTGGCCAGGAGGCCCTCTCTGAGCAGATTTCTCATTCTCATGGCATTGGCTGCCAGATGGAAAGGGCCTGGGTTGTCAGTCATGTAGGAGGGCATCTGCTGACACTCATGGTGGCCTGTCACTCCAGCCCCTATCCCAGTTAGCAGATGGGTCCGAGAAAGCTCTCCAATTATCAGTAGCCAGTGGTAGACAATGCTCCCAAACTGGAGAAAAAAAGGTGGGGGAGAGATGGGAACCCCTGACGTGGGAGGCAGTACAGCATAAAAGTTCAGGTTCTGCAGTTAGACAGAGACCACACCCCAGCTCTGTTACTCACTAGCTGTGAGGTCATGGGGTAAATTAGCCTGTCTAAACTTCAGTTTTCTCCTCTATAAAACAGGGTTAAGAATAGGATCTACCTCATAGCAACGTGGTAAGGAATGATTAGGGAGATCCTGGTAAGATAGGGTAGTGCCTGACACATAATGGAATTAAATAACTGTTAAATGCTATTAGTATTACAGTTGTCCCCCCTTATCTGCAGGGGATACATTCCAAGACCCCAAGTGGATGCCTGAAATTGCAGATAATGTCAACCGTGTGTGTGTGTGTGTGTGTGTGTGTGTGTGTGTGTGTGTAATGGTTTTTTCCTATACATACATCCTTTTTCTCTTAAAAGAAGCACTTTACAGCTTCTCTTTGGCATATCCAAATAGCCAGCATCACTGCTCCTGCACTTTGGGGCCATTATTTAGTAAAGTAAGGGTCACTTGAACACAAGCACTGTGACACTGAGGCAATTCATCTGATAACCGAGATGATTACTAAGTGACTAACGGACGGGGAGCGTGCACAGTGTGGAGACGCTGGACAAAGGGATGATTCACATCCCAGGCAGGATGGGATGGGATGGCACAAGATTTCATCATGCTACTCAGAACGGTATGCAATTGGAAACTTATGTATTGTTTATTTCTGGAATTTTCCTTTTAATATTTTCAGACGGTGGTTGACCATAGGTAGCAGAAACAATGGAAAGCAAAACTGTGGATAAGGCGGTAGGGTCACTGTATTCTTTTTTATTATTACGAAAAGCATTTTAGTACAGTTGCTTGGCACAAAGAAAGTGCTTGACAAATGATTGCTGAGATGATGACAGGATGACAATGACCATGACCATGACGACCATGATGTTGTTGCTTTACCTGAGCTTTATTTTGGCGGTTGACATCAGGAAGTGGTAAGCTTTGAAAGGCACTGGGGTCAAATACTCCTGGGTTTAAATCCTGACTCTGCTACTGACTAGTTACTGAGAAGTTTTCCCACTTGTAAAATGGGGATAATGATGCTATTTAGCTCACCGTTGTGAGGATGGAATGAGATAATGCATGTGAAGTAGCAAGCCCAGTGCCTGGTGCATTATAAGCACCAACAGCTGGTAGCCAAGTAGCTAGTGGTCCAGTGTCTGAGAATTAGAGAGCTCCGGGCAGCAACATTTCAGGAGTCAAGGTGCCCTCACAGTCTTTTCTGAGGATCACAGATAGGCCAAGAAAAGGCTTATATATGCACCATGTGCCTTTTCACACATTACCATTTCACACATACAAAAGGGAAATAATGTGTTCAGGTCCCTATACAGAAACCCACCTGTTTGCAGAGGAGAATTTCCAGTGCATAAAATTTCTTGGCTCAGAGCTTACAGTGTTTTGTTTTGTTTTTTTTCCCCAAAGTGCCTTTTAGCTCAACAAAAGGAGTTCAAAAAAGAGATTACTAAAACCCACTAGAAGTACCAGGCATGCAGGTTTGGGTCACTATCAAATCCAAAACACCTAGCCCAGTAGCTGGCATATGATGGTGCCCAAGAAATATCCACTGAATAAAACGTCATGTTTCCATCTCAAAGTAGTTTTGTAGCATATGTATGTGTATATATATACACATATATATGTATATATATCCATATATATATACATATACATATATACATATATATGTATATATATACATATACATATGTGTGTGTGTATATATATGTATGTATGTGTGTATATATATATATATATATATATATATATATGTCATGCATCAAGGACGTTTTTCTCTACACTTAGGAAAGTCCTATCAGTCTGCAAATGGGCCAACTTTGAATATCGGCCATAAGGGCTAGACACCCACAAGTACACAAAGACTCCGCAAGTGGATACACAAACAGGCACTCTCTAAATGCTTTGCCAACTTTGGGCCTCCCCTGCAAGATGTGGGCCCTGGCTCCTTGGATGGAAATAGAGTGCGTCTGTGATGGTTCTCAGAGCCCGTGGAGATGTAACAATGAGGCCATCCAGGGTCCTTGTCAAAACCATGTGGATGTGAGGTGAATTTTCAATCATCTCACCAGCTGGCACCAGAATCTCTCTTAAGTGGAGAACTGGGACTGTCTTTAGGAAAAGGTTTTGATACGCTGCTTGCCTCGACAGCATGGGTAGGCAGGAGCCAAGACAACAGAGGAGAAAGCCTAACGTTGGGCGGTGAAAATGATCAGAACTTTGGGGCTGTGGAGGAGCAGAGGGGAGAGGAGTAGATGGAGGAGAGAGAGGGGAAGTGGGGAACATGATGGGCGGCTAGAGCCTGACTGGGAAAATGACAGGACTTCCTTAGGTCCAGGATTCCTAACTTTCCATTTGAAGATGTTTGTGCTGGCTACTATTAGAATCACCTGAGGGAGCTTTTTAAACAAACAAACAAACAAACAAACAAACAAACAAACATAAAAAACAAACCTGAGATGTCCCTAGGGGGATGCTAATGTAATTAGTCTGGGGTGGGTGCTGGCATCAATGCTTCTAAAAGCTCCCCAAGGGATTCTCAAGGAGCAGCCAAGGTTTAGAACAGTTGACTGGTCTAGATGAACTCTCTCAGGAGAACTAGGTGCTTGCAGTTGGTTGTGGGGGAGGAGGAGAAGGGAGGCCTTTCCCAGGAATGTGGAGATTTGGGAGGCCATAGATTGGGGAGGAATTTTATAATTTTATCTCAATCTGCAGGGTGACCACATGGACACTCAGGTTACAGGGATCTAACAGATGTCAGTTGTGATTTCCCCCCTCGGCTGTCCAGTCCTCTCTCCCAGCTAGCCCATTATGCTTCACCTTGTTGCAAACATATCCTCTCTCCCCTTCCCATGCGACATTATTTGCCCTGAATCCCAATTCTTTGTGAACCTGCTTTTGACTGGTAAAAGACAATGGATCCGATGTATGAAAATTTCTGTCAGACCAAAAAATATGTACATTTTAACAAGGGTCTTCGGAGGACAAGGTCTTGACCCACAGCAATAATGATAAAGCATGAGAATATATTTTGTGGTGAAACGGATCTGTGGAGGTCCTCAAAGCACACCATGTGGGTAGACGGCTACCCATGAAGCTGAATAATCGAAGTCCACATCTGAGAAATGTCTGGAACAGCTAGGCCCATTCTTCAGGGGTGAGATGGCACCTAGGAAAGATCCAGGCATACCCCAGGCTCATGGGACTCTTCTCACCTCCAGCTACCAGCGTCTTGGTCCCCACTCTTCCAAGGCCATTCAAGCTCTTTACCCCTCCACTGTTTTATGCAGCTCTGAATAAAATAAGCTTCACAGGCCAAGCTACCTTGTTTAAAGCTTACTCCATCACGAACAAGGTAGGAGACAGCATTTTAAAGGCAGTTTAGCCACAGCCAGAGAAGGCAAAGGCAGGGAAAGGCAGATTGCAGGGGCCAATTCCCTGGTTTGTACAGGCCCAGGCTCGAGGGATGGGCCATCCTGTCACAGCTCCTGAAGCTAAATGTGACAAATGAGTGTTCTTCAGTGGGAAAACCATTAAGCAGGATGGAACCAGGAAAGAACAGTTCTCTTTCCCTTGTACTCCTCCCTCCCTGCACTCCTGCCCTCCACACTGAGATAAGGCATTAGCCTGAGATAAGGTGAGGCTTGGAAGAGCCTGAGGCCCCAGAGGCTACCAGTGGGTAGTGGTCCCAGATCCCACTTCCCAGGATAACTTATTCAGGGGCAGGAACTTGAATTGAGTAGACTGCGAACTCTAAATCAGAATGAAACCTGTTCATTTGCTGAGCACTTCCCTCACAGAACTCAGTGTGGGGACAGAGCCCCAAAAAGCAGTTTCCAGGCTCTCGGCCTCACATAGAAAGGTGCTGGCTCAGGTAGTAAATGGCCATCGACTGTGATCAAATGGCCAGCAGCTGTGGCTAGTTGGCTGTCAGCTGTAACCAGTGAGCCATTGGGCACTAATATAACTGCGGTGGCTACGCTAGCAAAAAAAAGGGGGGAGCTAGCAAGAAGATGGTGGCTGAGTCTGCAAAGCGGCACAGTGAGGGTTGAGAATTGTGTTGCTCCTGGTTCCTGTGTCTCCAACCCAGCCGCCAGTGAGAGTATAGTGGTATGACTCCCCTACCTATGGCTCCGTGGGTGTTCCTTTTTGGCCTCACCATGTCCTGTGTTCTTATGTGGGGAGCGGGAGCTGAGACCCTGCAGGCCGCCCTGTGTGACAAATGGCGCAGTCGGCAGGATCTCCCGCACGACAAATGGCGCAGCGAGCAGGGTATGGTGTCGGCCAAAGCTCTTCGAAGGATGGTGGAGCAGTTTGTGCCTATGAACACTCAGTCTCAGAAAGACCAGGAGGAGCAGCTGCCTGAGAACTGGACCCCTGTGGAGGGGTGGGAAGACGTGGACGGTTCCCCAACCAGTGGAGCCCGGAGAAAGCGAAGGTTGTTGCGGCCCTGTGGGCTGGAAAGTGCTTGCTGAGGCAGGCCGGATGCAGGACTTGTAGTCCCAGGAGGAAACACTTGCTGAGTCCTCCTTGGGAGATGAGGGTGAGGT
Source organism: Rhinolophus ferrumequinum (assembly GCF_004115265.2). NCBI lineage: Eukaryota > Metazoa > Chordata > Mammalia > Chiroptera > Rhinolophidae > Rhinolophus > Rhinolophus ferrumequinum. The sequence continues at coordinate 47,058,315 of NC_046284.1, forward strand.
CAAGGTCGTCCCTCACTCTCAGGACAGCCCTGGCAAATGACTATGGACTATGGGGAATTGCCTTCCATCCCTAATTTAATGGACCACTTGACTGTTTGGGAACATACCACCATGTAGTGGAACTGGCGGATGTTTGCTTTTGTGTCTTGACCGGCCACCATTGAGAATATGTAAGCACCTTGACTGTGAGCGCTGTTGTTCCAGCACGGTACCCTGAGAAGCCCAGAGAGAGTGGCAGTGCCCTGAGAACCCTGGCTGTGTCCAGGAAGTCTGGCTGTGTCCAGAGAGAGTGGCAGTGCCCTGAGAGCCCTGGCTGAGCCCAGGAAGTCTGGCTGAGCCCAGAGAGAGTGGCAGTGCCCTGGCTGTGTCCAGGAAGTCTGGCTGTGCCCAGAGAGAGTGGCAGTGCCCTGAGAGCCCTGGCTGAGTCCAGGAAGTCTGGCTGTGTCCAGAGAGAGTGGCAGTGCCCTGAGAGGCCCTCGTGTGCCCGGGGAGACTAGTGGTACCCTAAGAAGTCCAGGAAGTCTGGCTGTGCCCAGAAGTACTGGTGGTGCCCTGAGAAACCCTGGCTGTGACCAGAGAGCTTGGCTGTGTCCAGGAAATAGCATTCACCTCCAGGCTCCTCGCACAGGGCCCCTCGCGGAAGACGCTTGTCATGTAGATTGTGAGGCGAGACCCTGTAGGGGTGGAGTGTGGGGACAGAGCCCCAAAAAGCAGTTTCCAGGCTCTCAGCCTCACATAGAAAGTTGCTGGCTCAGGTAGTAAATGGTCATCGACTGTGATCAAATGTCCATCAGCTGTGGCTAGTTGGCCGTCAGCTGTAACCAGTGAGCCATTGGGCACTAATATAACTGCAGTGGCTACGCTAGCAAAAAAAGGGGGAGCTAGCAAGAAGATGGTGGCTGAGTCTGCAAGCAGCACAGTGAGGGTTGAGAATTGTGTTGCTCCTGGTTCCTGTGTCTCCAATCCAGCCGCCAGCGAGAATACAGTAATATGACTCCCCTATCTATGGCTCTGTGGGTGTTCCTTTTTGGCCTCACCATATCCTGCGTTTTTGTGTGGGGAGTGGGACCAGAGACCCCGCCGGACGCCCCGCACGACACATGGCGTAGTCGGCAGGATCTCCTGCACGACACTCAGGTTCCTTTCTTATTGAACACAGAACTAGGGTGCTGCTTTTCTAAATCCGGTAAACCAATTAAACTCAATAAGGAACCTGCATATTTACTAACATTATTGAACAAAAGTTAAAACTACATTTTAGGCAACGGTATCTGAACAGGACTTGTGGCGGAGTGTGGATTGCGGATTGTGTGGCTCCTGCTTCCTGTGTCTCCAACTCAGCCGCCAGCGAGAGTATAGTGGTATGGCTCCCCTACCTATGGCTCCGGGGGTGTTCCTTTTTGGCCTCACCATATCCTGCATTCTTATGTAGGGAGCGGGGCCACAGACTCCGCATGACACCCTGAGTGACACATGGTGCAGCGAGCAGGGTACAGTGCCGAAGGGCGGTGGAGCAGTTTGTGCGTATGAACACTCAGTCTCAGGAAGACCAGGAGGAGCAGCTGCCGGAGAGCTGGACCTCTGTGGAGAGGTGGAAAGATGTGGAGGGTTCCCTAACCAGCATAGACCGGAGAAAGCGAAGGTCGTTGCAGCCCTGTGGGCTGGGAAGTACTTGCTGAGGCCCTCACCCCCAGGTTGGGGAGGACGTGGAGCCCTCGCCCTGCGGAGAGGGCACACATTGTGAGGCCACAGCTCTCGCGAATGACTGTGGACTATGGGGAATTGGCTCCATCCCTGTTTGATGGACCACTTGACTGCTTGGGAACGTACCGCCATGTAGTGGAACTGGCGGATGTTTGCTTTAGTGTCTCAACCAGCCGCCATGGAGAATATGTGAGAAAGACTGGCTGTGCCCAGGAAGACTGGCTGTGTCCGGGGAGACTGGTGGTACCCTAAGAACCCAGGAAGTCTGGCTATGCCCAGGGACGGTGACAGTGCCCTGAAAGGCCCTGGCTGTGCCCGGGGAGACTGGTGGTACCTTAAGAAGCCCAGGAAGTCTGGCTGTGCCCAGAAGGACAGGTGGTGCCCTGAGAAACCCTGGCAGTGTCCAGGATATTGCATTCACCTCCAGGCTCCTCGCACAGGGCCCCCCCACAGAAGACGCTTGTCTCGTAGATTGTGAGGTGAGACCCTGTAGGGGTGGAGTGTGGGGACAGAGCCAGGAGTGCAGTTTCCAGGCTCTTGGCCTCACGTGGAAAAGTGCTGGCTCAGGTAGTAAATGGCCATCAACTGTGATTGGATGGCCATCAGCTGTGGCTAGTTGGCCGTCAGCTGTAACCAGTGAGCCACTGGCCACTAATATAACTGCTGTGGCTATGCTAGCAGAAAATGGGGGGCTAGCAAGAAGATGGTTGCTGAGTCTGCAAGCGGCTGAGTGTGGCAGAGTGTGGATTGCGGATTCTGTGACTCCGGTTTCCTGTGTCTCCAATCTAGCCGCCAGCGAGAGTACAGTCCTATGGCTCCCCTACCTATGGCTCCATGGGTGTTCCTTTTTGGCCTCACCATATCCTGCGTTCTTATGTGGGGAGTGGGACCAGAGACCCCACAGGCCGCCCCACATGACAGGACTAAACACTTAAGTTGGTCTAGGATCCTTTTCAGAGGCTGGGAGATGCTTTTTTTGGGACCTTCTCCTCTGCCTCAACCTTTCCCCCTGCTCCCCATCTGTTTCTTCCCCCCAAAAAAATCCCAACTGACAAGTTCCTGCAGTGTGGGCCCTGCAACCCACCCAGTCCTAAACCAGATTCCTGAAGAAGAATTGCCTTACCATAAGAGGAACCCAAGCTCCATGGCACAGGAATCTCTTTCCTTCCAGGGAGATGTCCCCTTTCTTCCCTGCCACCCAATTACTTGGTTGGCTTAGACCACTGGCGTGACTAAATTGGAACATTCTTCCAGGGTGTGTGGTTCTTTCCAAGAGAGTTCAAAGAACCAAGAAGCAGATATTTCTGACCGAGAGCAAACTGATCTGGGGTTCCTTCCTCATTATAACCCTCACATCTTAGCATGACCAGATCTTCCCAATTAGCTAACTCTGTCCTTTGGGATTTGCACCCGTCTCTGGGGAGTGGACTGTGGTGTGAAAAGTGAGAGGTGGTGGGTGGTGGTGAAGTAGGCACTGGGAAAACCAGCAGCTTCTCTTCCCTGAAAGGCAGGAGAGGGATGGTTATTGGACTCCACAAAGCTTGGCTCCCTGTCCTGTATCCATTTGCAGTTGGACATGCCCTGGTCTGTAAATTCTCTTGCTGGGCCTCTCTAAGGATGGGCACCCCCGCCTTCTGCCTGGTCCTTGTCCAGGTTTGCAGTACGTGTGTGTTCATGTGTGTCCCTTACTCCTCCTGGCCAGGACCCACACCCAGCTCCCCTCCCCCTTGCCCCAGGAGAGCCAGCTGGAGCCAGCAATGACGCAGCTCACCAGGGCAGGAGATTGATGGCAGGCCCTCCGCTTTCTTTCCCCGCCCCTTCTTCCACTGTCTGGCTTCTTCCAGCTCTGGGATTTGGAAAGGAAGGAGGAGGTAGAGAGGGAAACCGCTTAGCTGTTCCATTCACATTCTTCTCGATTCAAGGGCTTTTGCCAGTCCTAACTTTAAGGGGCTCAGCTGAGATGCAGACCTCCCTGTTAGAGTAGAGAGGTTTAGGGAACATGGCTCCCTCCCTGTCACCTTCTCCCTGGCTGGCCCAGTGCGGGTCCTGATCTGAGGCCCTTATTTACTCCAGCAGCACACTTTTGAGCGGTTTGCTTCAAGCCCATCTGGCACCATAATTTGATGGCCTCTGAGAGGGCCCAGTGAGTTCACCTGGAAGCCTCAGGAAGTGGGGGGGGGGATGCTTTAAGAATAGCCAGAAGTGGCTACTTGATCCCAAGGACCAGCCTGTCCCTCTCCCCCTCATGCCGCTTGGGTTGCTACCTGGTCCTGGCCACAGCCCCTCCCCTACAGCCCAGGAGGACAGGGTGTGTGTTTGGTAGGTCTTGACATAGCCAGTTGTGGACATGACAAAGTGCTGCAGCCCAGAGTCCCTGGCCACTGTTGTCCTCCTTGCCCACCTCACACATTCGTTCCTTTGCAGTGAAAAGCACCAACAGGAGGCCTCCATCCAGATGGGCAGGCAGAGAGCGAGAGAGAGTTCGTGTGTTCCAGGTGAACCGCCCCCCCACTCGCACCCCCTACCATTGGGGCCCTAGAGGCCTAGGGGTTGTGTTCTGGCTGCAACAACTGAGTACAGAGGGCCAGCTGGAAGAGAAGGGCACAGAAAACAGGGGACACAGCAGTCAGAGTCACGATTCAGATAAACAGTTGGCACCAGACTACCAGGAAGGGAACGGGCATCCAAGATGTGGTAGCTGAGCCAAACAGGTGGGCAGAGCACAGGAACAGAAGATGCAGGGCTGAAAGACCTCAGAAATTGTGGCGTCTTCGTGAGGTGGGCCCCAGGCCCAAAGAGACCCACCTCACTGGATTTCCTGCCCTTGTGCTCAGAAGGTGACCGGCAAGAAGAAAAAGCCTGGGACCAGGGCGTACACAGGGAGGGCGAGAGCCTCAGTGAGCAACTCAGGAGCCTAGGGATGGGTCACCACAGAACATGAGAGCCCATGGCTGATGGCAGGCAGAGCCACAAGTACTCTATTGAGTGCCTTTCTGTAAAAATCTTAGAAAAAGCTACTCTTTCTGGGTGAACGCAGCACCATGAACAGCATGGCTTTGTCAGATGAAAAATGTACCCCTTCATCTACGTGGACTCAGCCCTGCATCGGGGCACCTGGTTTGGGGAGCAGAGCATAGGATGGATTTCTGCCTCTGCTTACGCCATTGGCCAAGCATCTTTATGCAGTTCATAACCTCCACAACTGTATGTGGCCACAGAAAATAACTGGGAGGTTGGGCTGCTGAAAGCCTTGTCTGAATCCTATCCTCATCGGTTTAGAAGTAAGGAAAGGGCTGGGTCTTTAGATAGGGACAATGGTGACACCGGCTGGGGCACCAACAAACAGGAAGCTACACTGTGAGGTCGAGATGGAGATGCCTCTTCCTTTTTGAAAGAGTTATTTTCCAGGTCCTTCTGCCCATCGAGAACTTTGCAAATTTTTTTTGTTTGTTTTTACTGTGTTTTATTCTGTCATGAAAGTAAGTAATACTCATGTTTTATGCATCCCCCAACCTACCTCTGCGGTGGACTGCCTATAAGCAGGCACTCTGCCCAATCCTTTGCATAGGAGTGGGTACTCCTATGCAAACAGACTCTTAAGGGACCCTGCTCCCTCATGGTCTGCTCTAAAGTGGAACCTAGGCTACATTATTGTGACAGTGATCCTCAGATTCCCTATCTATACACTGAGAGCAGACCAAGGTCCCTTCCTGTTCTGAGATTCTGTGACTGAAAAAATGCCTGTACAACTTTTGCCCCCAGGTTTGCTCCCTCGCTATGCCTCTCCAGCAACCCAACACTGGATTATGTGGCCCTGGAAGCTGGGGTGGGAGAAAAGATGGGCCCCAGGACAGAATCTGGTAGTCCTCTGCTCAGAGTCAAGGTAAGAAGAGTTGGACCAGGTGCAGCATTGAGCAAGAACCTCGGACCAAGACCAGGGGAGATGGCCAAGCCTGTAGTCAGCCAGCGGCTACCTACTAACAAGCACTTCACTGACATTATCTTCATTTCAGAGTGGCCTTTCAGTAAGCCTCTGCTGACAAAGGAGGAGGCGGAGTGGACTGGAGATAGCTCCAGGACCTACTGGAGCTTGGCCTGACTCCAGAGCATGGCCACCTTGCTGGGTAAGACAGGGAGGGAGGAGGGGCAAACCTTTTCCAAGACCGAGTTTCTGTCAGTGCCACCTTCCAAAGGTGTTTGAGAGAAAAAGAACTCTCAGCTCATGGGGTTTTGGCTTGCCAGCACAATGTGTGTTATGATTTATTAAAGAAGAACTGGATTAGGATTCAGGGGCTCCACCTGGACTAATTAGCTGGGTAGCCTTGGGTAAGTAACTTCCCCTCACAAGTCTCAGTTTCCTTATGTGTGAAATTAGGAAGGAAATTGAACTAGTAAATAATCTCTAACATTCTATCCTAGGCTCGTCTGCCCGGTCTCCCACCTGCATTCATTTGTTATGCTACACTGCATTAGGCCTTGCTCACAACCTGATTTCTTTTAGCCCCAGACTATATTATTTTGGAACATGGCTATCAAACATGACTTGGAAGGAGATTTAATTTTCAAGAGGCTGGAGTCCCAGAGACCCAGGAGATGAAGAGATAGCTCACCAGGGATTCATTTTGGCCAGTTCTTTTCCATACCAACTAGTTCCCCTCCCATTAGGCCCCACTGCTTGCTCATGCACATTTTCTCTCTCTCTCTCTCTCTCTCTCTCTCTCTCTCTCTCTCTCTCTCTCTCTCTCTCTCTCTCTCTCTCTCTCTCTCTCTCTCTCTCTTGCTTTCTCTAGCTTTCTCGTTCTCCCTCCCCCCACTCTCTCTCCATCTCCCTCTCCATCTTGCTAGCTTGCTCCATTCTCTTGGTGGTATTTATCCCTTATGGTGATTAATGTAGACACCAGGCAAATAAATGCTGGCCAAAGGAAAATGCAAATTAAGTCCCTGTCCCTTTCCCTTGTGTACTGGGAGGGTCAGTCAAAAGCCCTTCTGTCTGCTGAGGAGAGAGATGAGGCCCTGGTGGGACTGAAGCTGGGCAGGACTAACAAAGCAATAGCAGGGACAAAATGATCCCCACAAATTACAGCTTGTTGTGTAGTTGAGGGGGTGGGGGTGGATTACACCATAATGGCTCTGTTCGTTGACTTCTGAACTGACCCTCAGGCCCTGCCAGCAGTGAGATGGATGGTACCTTCATACTCCAGGCAAGGACATCTGGAGGGCCCCAGCACTGGGCCAGAGCCCCCCACCCCCGTCCCCCATCCCTCTAATAAGCAAAAGCTCAAGTGGCCAACAGAACACACATAGGTAGGACCGGGTGACTGAATCACGGGTACTTCCTTTTGATTTCTCCTTTCACCAAACCTTGGACCATCAGGCCATTACGGGTCACCTTTCAGAGAGCCCTTCTGACTCCACCCAGAGGATGTGCAATTTGACAAGGTTTCGAGAGTGGAGCTGGGTGGCACAAAGCCAACCCAAATGAACTGATAAGAGTTTCGGCAACCTCTACTTCTCTGCTTCATTCAATCGTGGACAACTGACAAGCATCACCATGGCCCCGCAGAGGTGTGGGGCACAAACTAGACAGTCATCCTCTGAGTAACTCAGAGCCCTTCAGATACCCCTAACTATGAGCTGTGCTATGTTACAAACTAAGGATCCTCCACGTAACAACTTTCCTGTCACCCACCCCAGATAACATTCAGAGTGGACAACTGTCTCAGCTCTGCCATCTTACCTGTCAACTGACCAACAATGTCCAACCACACAGCCATCTCTCTGTTGCCTCCTCTCCATCATGCATCTTCCACATGCCCAAAGATGGGTCCCATGACTCATCTTTGGTACAATCTTTGGCTGATACAGACAGCCATGTGTCCATTTCTCCACAAGCCTGCTCACATTAAAATTTTCTTTTATTCCCTATGTTCTATTATAAATATTTTCAAATATACAGAGCTGCTAGAGTAGCCTTAAAAACACTACAATAATATCCTTTATATTCATTGCCTAGATTCAACATTAATTTAATATTTTGCTACTTTTGTTTCATTTATCTCTGTGTGCATATTTACATATAATTTTACTGTGGTAAAATATCACAACACAAAAGTCACCATTTTAATTGTTTTTTAAGTGTGTGGCTCAGTGGCATTAAGTTCATTCGCATTGCTGCGTAACCATCACTGCTATCCATCTTCATAACTTTTTCATCGTCCCAAACAGAAACTCTATACTCATTAAACAACTCCCCATCCGCCCCAACCCCTACTTCTGTCCTTTTAAATACTGTACCATTTAGAAGTTTCAAACATCAGGACTCTTCACTCCCAAGTACGTCATCATTCATCTCCTAAAAATTAGAACATTCCCATATAACAGCAATGCCATTCTCACACCGAAGACACTTAACAGCAATCTACTACTACCCAGTTTTCAGGGTCTTCTTTTTATTTTTTTAACAACTTTTTTTTATTAGTTTCACAAAACAATGTAATAGACATTTATCATTTATATCCCTCACACAGTGACAACCCCTCTCCCCCCATCCACTATCCCTATGACATCGCATACACCCGTTACATTTCCATTGTCTCTATTCCTAATGCTGTACTCTGCTTCCTGTAACTATATATATATATATATATATATATATATATATATATATATATATATATAATTTTGTGTGTGTATATATATATAATTGTAGTTGTCATTCATTATTGTTCAGCTTCATCTTCAGGTGTACAGTGCAGTGATCAGGCATCTACATCTTCCCTGAGGTGGTCTCCCTAATGAGACAAGTGTCCATCGGATACCCTACAAAATCTTTACAACGTTATTGATTACATTCCCCAAACTGACTTTTGTAACCCCGTGGCCATCTTGTGGTTACTGACTGCCCTCCAATCCCCTCACCCTCCCCCCAACCCCCACCCCCCCGCCCATCTAGCAACCCTCAGTTTTTCCTCTTTGTCTCCAAAACTGTTTCTGATTAGTTCATTCACTTATTCTTTTCTTTAGATTCTGCAAATAAGTGAGATCATATGGTACTTATCTTTCTCTGTCTGACTTATTTCACTTAACATAATGTTCTCTAGGTCCATCCATGTTGTTGCAAATGGTAAGATTTCTTTCTTCTTTATGGCTGCATAATACTCCATTGTATAAATGTACCACAGTTTCTTAATCCAGTCATCTACCGATGGGCATTTTGGTTGTTTCCATGTCTTAGCTATTGTGTATAGTGCTGCAATAAACATAGGAGTGCATAAAGATTTTTGAATTGGAGTTTTGGATTTCTCTGGATAGATACCTAGGAGTGGAATTACTGGATCATAGGGTAGTACCATTTTCAGATTTTTGAGATACCTCCATACTGTTTTCCATAGTGGCTGCACCAATCTGCAATCCCACCAACAGTGCACAAGGGTTCCCTTTTCTCCACATAAACAAAGGTTTCTACATACAAAAATAAGGGGAATGAGTCACATTTAGCCATTTGATAAACTAAGAAGTGCTATATAAATTGAGGTATTAATAACCTTATTAGATAATCTTGAAATTTTGTTTTGGTTCTAAAATTCAATTAGTGTTTATGATTTTCCAGAAGGTTCTGCCTTCAGATCAGTTGATGTACCAGAGGTGCCTCTCAACTCCTCTGGGTGGGACCCTTAATTCCAGCCCAGACTATTCTACCCTCACATCTGATCAGCAATAAACAAATATATCAAATAAATCTATACAAAACCCATTAGTGGCACTACGAAGAAGTTAAAAGGCCACAAAGTAGGTTCTAGAGACTCGAAACAAGAAAGGAGCCTTAAAAGTACCTGGCCACAGCCAAGGGGGCCTCTGTCAGCATGTGGAGAATGGCAGCAGCCAATGTGGCCATGGGTGGGGGTATTCACAGGTGCAAAGGAAAGTGGGGTGCCAAGGGGCCTCCCTCCCCACATCCAGCACTGCCCCTGCCCAGTCCCAAACGAGGTTCTCAGCTCTTTTGGCTCAAACATTTGAGCTCCTTCGTCGCTGGATCTGTCACCAATCACTTGAGTTTTCAGCTGCTTTCTCCCCAGCCATCTTAACAATCAATTTCTGTATGATTGCATGGCTCGGCTTTGCAGTCTAGCTCAACCAGGCACTGAGTCAAACATTTTCTTTTTCTTTATTTATACCGTGTCTTGTTTCAGAAAGGATTTAAAACGAGGAGACAAACATTTAGTAAACACCCTGGACCAGATGCTCAAAACCATGCTAGGTGTTGTGGGAAATGCAAGAGAGAACACGTTTTATTTTGCTTTTTTTACACTCAGTTGAGATTACAATTCACTTGGGGACACAAGACTCTCTTAGGAGGCAACTAAACCACAACAGTACTTGTCTGGGAATTGGGAGCCTGGACACCTGGGTTCTGACTCCCAGCTCAGCCACTAGCCATCTGTGTGAATCTGGAAAAGTCACATCACCTCTTTGGGCCTCAGTTTTCTTACAGGTGAAACAAAGGGGCCATGTATATGTCTGTATGAGCACAGAGACAGATTGGAGAGACTGGTAATATTGGTTTTCTGAGGGGATGGGATCAGAGGGGCTTGAGAAGGAGATACATTTTTTTTTCTTTAAGCCTCTGTATTTTTGACTTGTTATAATGAGCACGTATTACTTTTGTGGTTTAAAAAAAAATCTAACATTTACAAGTGGGGATGGACGGAATTAGCTAAATTCTGGTTTAGCTCTCACCATGGTCTGTTTTTATCCGTAATTCAGATAATACTGAGCCTTTGGAGTTGAGAGAAGGGAACGCACAATGAGGGCTCTGATAGTCAGGGAAGGCTTCCTGGAGGAGGTGAGACTCCAGGCAGGTCTTGAAGGACTAGCATGCTTCGGATTAGCAGGAAGAAGAAGAGGGCATCGTTAGAATGAGGTGGAAATGGGCAATAAACTAGCTGAGGCCACAATAGGGGGTGTAGGGCAAAGAGGAGAATAACTCTTTCCCAAGGAGCAGATGCATTGAGATTGAAGGTAGGGGGAGGGCATCCCAGGCTGAGGACCCTGAGAGCAGGAATAGCTCAGCTCAGTCCCCTCCCCAGGGGTAGCCCCCAGGCCCACCTGCCATGGCAATAGCTGCAGAATCTGAGCAGTAGAAAGTCTAGAGGACTCAGTCTGGTGCTCTTGGATCACAGAGTAAGCATAACACTTGGGTATTAGCTAATCAATCTCATAAATTCATCTCCCTTTTACTGGGATCTGTCAGGAAGCTGATTAAATGCTGTGCGAGTGGGATTTGGCTCAGATGCTAGCCAGGAGCTTGGGGCTGAAGTTTTTCAATGTTCAGCTCATGCATAAAATTCATAGTTTATCACTACCCAGACTTGCTTATCTAGAACTATCCAGATGGGAATATTTCTATATGACAGTTGTATCCTGGGTGAGCCGGTGGCTTGGTCTCTCCCCACAGTTCTCTCTGCAGTAGATGTTGCCCCCATCACCACCACAGCTCAGCACTTTCTGCAGAATCACCAAACTAGGGGTTCCAAAGAGATTCCCTAGGGCAAGGCCAGCACCCTATACCTCTGGTATCCTCGGGCAAAATTGGGGAGTAGGCTGGATGTCTTTAAGGAGCAATATGTATGCCACTGCTGCCATCCCATGCCCCAGTCTCTGGCTAGATGTCCTTTGGCTGTCTTTCTAGCATGCATGCCTCACTCATCCCTGCTCTCCTCTCTCGAGGGCACAAATGTCCCCAAGTCAGCTAAGCCTGGACTCCTACCCTTCCTCTATCCCAAACCCTCAGCCTAACCAGTTGAAGTAATTCCAGCTAATGGGTAGACTGGAAAGGGCTGGGGGAGGGGATTGAGCCCAGACCACAACCTTCTTCAGCTTTTGCGTCTCTGCCTCCCTTTCTCCTACCTGCTCCCAAAAAGAGAGTGCTTAGACTTGCTTCTGGTGTACTGCCTGATTTAGGAGTCTCTGACCTTAGTTTCCTCATCTGTCAGGTCTCTTCCAGCTCCAATATTCCCTTGTCATGAATATGCATACAACTCTAGCAGTCTTGACAATGCCATTGAAAACCTTGTGTTCATTTCTACTGTCTTCCCCAGTGACTAGGTAGCCCCGGAAGAATAATGATACCGGGACCAGCAGCCACCAGGTATTAAGCACTCTTGGAATGCCAGACCCTGTGCTTGTCCAGAAGTCTCAAAGCAGGGATCCTGTCTGAAGCTGTGGCCCGGCCCAGTGGTGGAGCGACAAAGGCATCAACACTGGCACCATCATCAAACATGACTAAGCCTCGGTGAGGTGCTCACAACTAAACTGGGAGCTAAGGGTTTCAATGGTTTGGGGTGGACACAGTGTGTCCTCATGGGTTAACTTTCTGGTGAAGAAATGGGACAAATGGTGAAATTTCAGCCACTGAAAGTGCAATCTTTTGATTCATCAGTTGATCAGATACATTTTTTTTTCTTCACTCAGCAGTTTGGAGAAAGAGGCAAAGTATAATGAAATAAGCCTGCATGACGGAATAATTCCAATAAGTAATTTTCAGGAGATAGTCTGGGTTTTGTACACATTTTCACCTATAGTTTATCTTATAAAAAATAATACCACTCCATTTTATAGATGAGGAAATCAAGGCTTAAAAAGAATAATCCACCATCCAAAGTCACATTGTTTGTATGTGGCTGCAAATGAAAGTAGAACCCACATTCTCTGACTTATAGAATTCAGTATTCTGATTTCTATATATAGCCTACCATCATCCTGTGATCCTCAACATCGGGGCTGATATTTATAAAGCAAGGTCCTTAGTCATCAAACACAGAATCCATTTCACTGGGCCTTATAGTCTAAGGCAAGAAAGAGGCCTCAGACTTTAGAAACAATTTCAACAATGAATTGAAATGAAAATATCATCCAGAAAACTGCATTATAACTGCCAAATTCTGCTCAACAGAGGTTTCGTTCTATCTATGAACCATTCTCTTTTAGGCATTTGGAAACAATGGCTGAGCTGACATCTCATTGGCTCGGAGATTCTTCTCCAACCAATGATCGATTCCCCCTTCAGATGTTGTTGAGGAAATAGCAGCTCAGGCTAAGGTTGGAGAAAAGTAAAAAGGAAACGTGGAAGACAAAAACACATTGCCATCCAGGGCCCCTCCTCCACAGAGCAGGGCAGACACTTGAATGGAGCTCAGGGAAGAAGAAAGCTGGGATTAAAGGGCCTTCACAAGCCAAGGGAAGATCCACTGCCACCTGGACAGCAGACAGACAGCATCATCCTTTTCACACACACTGTGTATGTTATCCACAGGTATTCAATGCATCTGTGTACCAGGAGAGAAAAAGTTCCTCTCTGGGAACACACACAGATAGATACACACACACACACACACACACACACACACACACACACACATACATATGTATATTTATGCACGTGTATATATTCAGACACATTTGGTATCCTTACCCTAAATTCAGAGTTCGTCCTGCTGTTGGTGGAGGTGGGCCTGATAGTTCCCTAAAATAAGATTCTGAAATATATACCCATTCTCTTTTTGGAGTTGGCCTTCATTTAGCCAACTTGTCCTCTGCAGGGTGCTGAGCAGAAAGCCTCTATCCTGCCCTCCTACCCCCTTTCAGGGGCAGTTTAACCTGTTGTAGCCTTCATTAACCCTTTGTTCCTTTTTACTTCCTGCTATCTGATTTTCTTCAATGTCATTTCCTCTGGCACACAGTAGGTAGGTGCTTTATAAATGTTGCTCATTCGTGGCAGTGGTACCAAACGGTGGCTGGGGAAGAACCACCCTCCTCCATTAATCTCTTAATAAGCACCTACCCCCCTGTAAGCTACCCCCAAGAAATATGCAGCCTAAGTAAAAACCATGTGCAAAGGCAGCTTCCAGATAAATCTCCTAAACCATCAACTAAGGACATTGTTGCCCCTACGTTCTTCCTGTATGAAAATTATGGAGGCCACCCTTCCATTATCTCTTTGCCTTTTGCAATCTGAGTTTGCCCTTCTTATCTTTCCTCCATTCCTTCGTATCTCTCAAACTCCTTTCTTCCTTGATTTCCTCTTCCCTTTCCCTTAGCCTTCCTTGCAATCCTGGTGCTTCTTCTTCTTTAACCTCTTTGACCTCTCCAATCTATATACTATTCTTCACCTTGCCTCCCTCTCTCCAGACCAACCCTCAATTCTGGAATCTTCTCGATTCCTTATTCCTTGCCTCTAGCCCCAAGGGTTTCAAGCTTTTCCCTCTCTGCAGCTATTGTAGATGGAGGAGAGGGTGAGTCTGCCCTAAGCTGTGAGGCCAGGGAAAGCTGAGGCAAACCCAGATCCCCACTTCCTATTGCAGGGACCAAGGTTTCCCTTGGTAATGAGTAGAGGGTATCTGTATCTCTGGGAGGATGACTGTGCTCTCAGACCTTAGCATTTTGAACAGGTCCTCAAACACATCAGCTTCCCTGTTTCTTGATCTCAGAAATGTGTTCAAAAGGAAAGGAGCCATTTGGTAGAAAAGTGTGTGTGTGTGTGTGTGTGTGTGTGTGTGTGTGTGTGTGTGTTGGGGGTGAGGGTAGGAGAGTGTCATTATATAAACTGGAACCTCATGGAGTACAGCATAGGGAATAGAGTCAATGGAATTGTCAGAGGGGTAATAGATGGGAGGGGGGTTTATCACTTTGTGAGGGGTGTCAATGTCTATTACATTGTTTTGTATACCTGAAACTAATAAAAAAATAAAGTTGGAAAAATAAATAAAATAAACTGGAACCTCTACTCCTGGCTCAGCCCTGTGGAGATGCAGTAGAAACTGTACTGCAAAGTCAAGTGTGTGGGGCTCTATAAGGTTGTGTGATCTGGACCCAAAGCCTTCTACCTTTGTAGCCAATCTCTGGCTCCACCTTATACCTCATCGCATCTTGAGATAATACTCAGGTCCAAACGACTGTGGGTAAGATAGGAAAAGGGCAGATTTAGGACCACAATATTTCTGGGTTATGGTCCCAACTCTGTCACTTATTAGCTGGGTGCCACAGAGCAAATCACTTCACCTTTCTGAACCTCAGTTTCTTCTTATGTAAGGTGGAGATCATTAGAGTGCCTAACACCTAACCCATGTAAATCTATGCAAAGCCCTCAGCAAGAGAAGACACTTAACACTTAGAGAGGATTTCTGATTGGTTTAGGAAGTAGAGTCCTGCACTGGGAGGGACCTGCCTCATTTGGGCTGGGTGCCCTGAGTCAGAGCTGGGTATATAATAACAGCTACTGTTTATTGGTGCTTTACCTACATGAGCTCACAATTCCTCACAACAACCCTGTAAAGCTAGGGATTATTTATCACCATTTTGCAAAGGAGGAAATGGAGGCACTGAGAAATAAAGCAACTTGCCCTAGGTCACAAAATCAGCAAGTAGTAGAGCCAGGATGGGAACACAGGTGGGAGGAGGAGGCCCCAGCATGCATTTGCCGGCCCACAGCGTTGTTTTACCCAGCTCTGGTTGGGCTCCCTCCCCAAGGCCTCAGACCCATCAGGCCCATCAGAGCCTACAGCCCACACAACCCTTCTTTACTGTTAGCCAAACTCACCACCCTGCAAACAACGGCTTGGAGCTGATGGGGAGGCAGTGGCCTGTGGGAGGCAGCCAAGGGCTAGCTCAGCAGAAATGACAAACCCTCCTGCTTCAGCCCCTTGTGTGAAGCTAAAATTAACAACTTTCCCAACTGCAAACAAATGCAGTTGCTGAACCTGCATTCCCCTCTCTTGCTTTTGCTGCCACTGGGCTTCCAGATCCTCATCCCAGCTCCCTCCTCTCTCTCTGGCCATGCAGACAGGATTGGGCATTGTAGGCAAGGACAGGGGAGGCTGATACCTCTGTAAAAATTCGGACCTGCATCTGAGTAGTGTCCCAGGACATTTGGCAACTCCAGATGTGGGTCAAACACCTCCCAGCTACCATCCCCCCTACCTTTTGGTTCCTCTCTTTGCTATTTTCATACCCAATATCTTTGGCTACCACTAAGTCTAGTAACTATGCTAACCCGGATTACCCAGGGTATTTCTAGTTTCCACTTCACTAGGGTCTTTTTATCATCTACCATCAATCCTTATCCATCTGTGGTAAACAGCCTCTAAAATGGCCCCAATAACCTCCACCTCCTGATACTCACACCCTTGTGTATCCCTTCCTCCTGAGCTTGGGCTAAACCTAGTGGCTCACTTCTAATGAATAGAATATGACAGAAGTGTTGGAAAGTAACTTCCAAGATAAGGTTATAAAAAGACTGGCTTCTGCCTTGGGCTGGCCTTCTCTTGGTCGCACAGACGTGCTCGTGCTCTCTCTCTCTCTCTCTCTCTCTCTCTCTCTCTCTCTCTCTCTCTCTCTCCCTCTGATCAGTCATACTGGAGAAAGCAAGCTGCCTTGTTGTGAGCAGCCTAATGGAGAGGCCTACATGGCATGGCAAGGAACTGAAACCCTCGAAGCCTGCCAACAATCACATGAATGAGTTTGGTGGCAGATCCTTCAGCTGCAGTTGAGTTTTCAGATACTACAGCCTGACCCACAGCTTGACCACAACCTCGTGAGTGGCCTTGAGCCAGAACCACCCAGCTAAGATGCACCCAGACTCCTGACCCACAGAAACGTAAGATGATAAAACTTTGTTGTTTTAAATAGCTAAATTTCGGGATCATTTGTTACACAGCAATAAATAACTAATATACCATTCTGTGTTCTACTCCTTCAAAGCTCTGTTTCACACCAGGTAACAATGGTCAATGACCTAATGGTCAATATTTTTAACAGCCAGATAAGAGGACACCTTAATTCAGTTAAAAATGCTTGAGTCTCTGGATTACCACTAAAGAACAATGAGGATTTTAGATGCTAGTAGAAGGTTAATTGAATATTGGGGCAGAGGGCCCACACTTAGTTTGCACACATTGAGTCCTGAGCCCAGGCAATGTTCACAGCTTCTTGGAAGCCCCAGCTGACCAAACTGTGACCAGAATAACTCAAGGTTCATAGCAGTATCCAGACTGTACCCCCTTATACCAGTTTCCTCCTTGGATAATGGTAACTAAAGTTCATTGAGTATTAACTAGCTATCAGGCACTTTACAATGATTAATTCATTTAATCATCACAATAAGCCCATTCTACTATGGGTGAAACTGAGGCACAAAGGAGCTAAGTAACTAGTCCAAGTTCAGAGTCAGTATGCAGAGCTGGGATTTGAGCCCATGTTCCTCTATGGGAGCCCACATGTACAGGGCAGAAGGAGGGATTCTGGTTACCAAAAGTTGTCAGGACTTTTCCTTTCTTTCCTTCTGTCTTCATTTCCTTGCTCAAAAACTGACAGCAGCTTCCCGCTGCCTACTGGAGAAGTCCAAAGCCCTCTTCATGAACCTTACCATAATTTGGCCCTCACCTACATGTCTTTCTCTATTCTCTACCACGTAACTTCTACTTCTAGTGTACAATAATCCCCTGATTTCCCACACCCTTAAGCTGTCTTCCTGATTTTGTCCTACCTGGAAGGCCTTACTGTTTCTAATTGGAAACTACTGGGTGTGACATAGAAAGGGTTTTATACTCAGATCATCTGGAGAAACCCTGAAGACCCTTCCTCTTACAATGGTCATCTCCGATTCCAAGCAGAAGACTATGATTCTGCTACTGGAGTGGAAGTGCGTCTCTGAGTTTTGCCAGAGTGAAACCATTGTCACGAGGGTAGTGGTCAAAGCTCTGTGCCATGCACTTTATCCAGCCAAACCCCATCTACTCCTGAAAGCCTTCCCACTTCTTTCTGCCCAAGTGATTTCTCTGTCTGAGGCATGCAGTGTGGACTGTCCTCAGGCCATTCAATTATCAGCTCAAATGTCTCCTCTGCAGAAAAGCTTTTCCTGACTGCCTCAGCTGAAATAGCTATTACTCTCCATCCCAACCCCTTGTTTATTTCTTTCCTGGCACTTATTAATACAAGTAGTGAAAATGTATTTGTTTGCTTTTTAAACATGTGTTCCCATGAAAACATACGTTCCACAAGGGCAGAGATTTTGTCTGTCCTGTTCACCATTGCGTCCCCAGTGCCTATAACAGGGCTGGGCACATAGAGGTACTCATTGAATATTTGTTGCTTGAATGAAAAAGAAGTTTCACCTGGAAGTTCCTTTGTGTGCTTCTCCCTAGCTAGAGAATAAGTGTCCTAAGGGCAAAGCCCATGTCATAGTCTTCAGTTGTCCATGGCATCTAGCATAGCACTAGATGCAAGCAAGTCCTGAGGCCATACTTATAAAGTTGTTGGAACACCATGTCGCAGTTTTTTCATCCATTTAACCACACTACCCTCCCTTATTGGGCTGCTGGGATGGGGAGATGTGGAACAGACATCGACTTTTTTTACTGCATGATGTTCTAGTCTTGAACTTTCCAAAGGGGTGATCTGGGAGGTGGGGAAAGGTGGGAGTGTGGTGTTTGGCAGGTTTTCTGCAGTTTCTGGGTAGTGGAGAGAGTTTTTCCAGGGGAGAAGGTACAGCGAAGTCAAAAGGAAAGATGGAAGGGGCTCTCCTAACAGGCCAAAAGCTGAAACCCAAATGTCAGAATAAAGGAAATTTTGGTCCTAAAGCAGGAAGTGGCATTCAATATCCAAACTGCAAGGTGGTCAGGACATTTTGAGGCTTCAAAGCAAATCCTCGGGGGTCTCTGTGTGAGTAGGAACGTGGACTATTACTGCAGCCTCAATGACCTAATGTGGGAGAGGGAGAGGGAGTGGGGAAGGAGAGAGAAAGGGAGAGGGAAAGGCTGAAGGAGAGGGAGAGTGTTTGAGAGAGTGCCTGGGGTCTCCATATCTAAAAATAGAAAGAATTTAGTGAGTGGAAAAAAGCCCATTTCCTAACCTTAATGAAGTTAGGCATTGGAATAAACTGCCTAGCAAGGAGGTTGAGTCACTGGCATTACAAGCATTCAAAGGAGAAGAGATCAGCTCCTAGGAAGGTTATCAGTACCAGGAAACCCTTCCTGGCTGCAGGCAGTAGGGGAGGAGGTGGGGTTTCAAATGGATGTACTGAGAAGCCTTTTGTAGAGTCAGTCCTCAAAGGCAACCACGTCTGTATGCACTAACAGCATACATACTCACACTCTTGCACCCTGCATGGAGAGAAATGACCCTGCTCCATCTCGTCTGTTTCATTGATGATGGAAGGGCTATGACACTACAGGGATTTTATCCCTTCTCCCTACTGACAAGGCACTTATGTACTCCTGCAAAGGTCCAGGTGTCCCTTAGGCCTCTTCAGCCAGGAAAGATTCAACACTTTGCAGATTTACAGTCACACACACAGCCATGTACATACAGTAGTTCCCTCTTACCCACAGGGGATATGTTTTAAGAACCCCACTGGATGCCTGAAAATGCAGATAGTGCCTAACCCTCTATAGTCTATGTTTTTTTACTACACATACATACCTATGATAAAGATGAATTTACAAATTAGGCACAGTAAGAGATTAACAACAACAACTAATAATAAACTAGAACAATTATGACAATACACTGTAATAAAAGTTATGTAAATGTAGTCTCTCTCTCTCTCAAAATATCTTATTGTACTACGAGTATATGTACAGCACGGATACATTAGACAAAGGGATGATTCACGTCCCAGGCAAGACGGAGTAGGATGGCGCAACATTTCAGCACGCTACTCAGAATGGTGTGCAATTTAAAAGTTATGAATTGTTTACTTCTGGAATTTTCCATTTAATATTTTCAGACTGTGGTTGACTGTGGGTAACTGAAACTATGGAAAGCAAAACCTCGGATAAGAAGGAACTACTGTTTATACACAGGTGGTCCATGTACTTTCTCTACACGTATTCTCTCATTCATTCATTCATTCTCTCTCTCGCTCTCTCTCGCTCTTGCTCTTGCTCTCTCTGTCTCCAACCTGAGCCACTTCCAACAGATACCGGCTGCACTCCTTCACCCTTATGTCCCTCTGGTTCCCAGAGGGCACCCCCTGGCTTTCTGACCCTCAACTCCTCCTAGTTTCTCTTGGCAAAAGGTAGGAGTTTTCTCTGCCTCCAGAGGCATCTTTGGCACCTCCCCAAGGTCCAGTGATGGTTATAGAAGTGCCCATTCCTGCTCTGTGGGTGCAGGGAAAATACAGACTTGCCCCAAGTCCTGCAGAAGAGGCCATGTTCTTTTCTTTGCCTTCCCCCCACACCCCCATTCTCTCATTCCTGCCTTTGGCAGCAGAAAACTCAAATGCCTCTTCAATCTCACTGAAGGGAAGAGAAAAGAACAAGACCCATCTGAAATGGATCAACTAGTAGACCGAGAAATTGAAACTGTGCCAGTGGCCCATGGAAGAAATGGAGAGCAGCGGGCAGGGAATGAAAGTGGAAAGCCCCAGGTGAGAAGACAATGACCACAAATGGCACTGCAGGGTCCTGGCCCAGCCAAAGCTGCTCTGCTTTGTTCACTGTTGGCTCAGACGGCATCTATCAGGGCTGGTCAGTGGAAAAACTGTGAGGTGGGGGAAAGCTGGTCTCCAGCATCCCCTGTCTCTTTTTCCTCCCCATCTTGAGGTCTCCTCCCCCAGAATCCCAGTGCTTTCTCCCTGTCCCAAGAGTCTAGTACAGACTCCCCCACAACAAAATTCACCCATCCCTGTCTCACTTCTGCAGAACTTTGGGTGCATCGAGTCATTTGTGCACCCAGGTATGAAATGGTGGGTCACGGCTGAAAATTGAGTTCTCCAAAGCTGTTGTGAGGATGTTAATAGATTGTATTTGAGGAGGAAAAGAGAAGAATGGTGATCTGTGATCAAATACATATTGGAAACCTTAAAAAAATGTTAGCAGGTTTCTCTACTGCAGCTCTTCTCAGAGCCTTTAATATGCTAATGTGCATTGTGAAGATCTAAGAGGGGGTTATAGCATTTCTCAAATGTATTTGGCCACACAATCCCCCCCCCCCCCTTTTTGTAGAGCAGCTTACAGGATTACTGTTTTATTTGATGTAGTTCCCTTTTCAGATAACAGAGTTGCATTTTCACAACAGTCTTTAATACTTACACCTAAAAGAGTGACTGTGATGGTGGGAAAGTAGGCAGCCGACAGTTTGTGGAGGCAGTCAAGTTGGTTAGCATGGATTAACCACCAAGCTATAAGGGAGATGTTTTTGCCCACAGGACCCTGGTGGTATGGCCGTCTCATGTTACACATTGTAGGTGATTGTTATTTACCAGTTGGCCTGCTCCTATCCCATACAGACCCAAGTACCTTTAATATTTAGCCTTTTTGTGCTGTGTCTGAGTGACTAGTATGGAGTGAAGAGAGGAGAGCATATCTCCCCAAGAAGTATCTGTTTCTCATGTTAGCATACTCATGTTGAGGATCTGGTCCTTCTTAAAGCATTTAACATTTGTGACCTTGCTCTCTGCTGATACCACCAGTCCCCCAAATTCTATCCTCTAAAGACCCCTGGGCCTGCTGCCTCAAGAAGGGCTAGCTGTGAGTCCCAGTTCTCTCTGGGTTGTGTCATACCGTGTTTCCCCGAAAATAAGACCTAGCCGGATAATCAGTTCTAATGCGTCTTTTGGAGGAAAAATTAATATAAGACCCACTCTTATTGTACTATCATATAAGACCGGGTATATAACATTAATATAATATAATATAATATAATATAATATAATATAATATAATATAATATAATATAATATAATACCGGGTCTTATATTAATTTTTGCTCCAAAAGATGCATTAGAGCTGATGGTCCGGCTAGGTCTGATTTTCAGGGGAAACATGGTATATGTGTGTAGACCAAGCATTTCTTTATAGTGCACAGAATTTGGAAAATGGGGGCACTGGAGAGAACTCAAGGGCTGTGCTCAGTCACATTGCTGCTCTGCGAGCCTTCTAAGTGGCCTGACAGACAAGTCCCCACAAGGGGTCTTTACTGGCTCCTGTTGAAAGAACTGAGATGCTCTACAGTATGGTATAATGAGGGGTAGGCAGCAAACTGCTCTTTAGAAAAAGGTAACTTAGTCTTGGTGAGGGTTGGTTACCTGAGAACAAGATGTTTTCATCCACCCATTAAACTGAGAGCTCTCCAAAACTGAGAATTGTGCAATACCAAGCTGTTCATAAAAGCACTGTGTCTACTGTACTCTATATTGGTTAGAGCACTCCAGAAGACCTGTGTTCAGTTCTGGCCAGGACCCCTAGGAGGCCTCTTCACAATTTGGAGTGTTACCAAAGGAAAGAGACTAAGGTGCTATAAGGTCAATAGCCCAAGGCCTCTTCTAGGTCCCTGGACCACTGCTGAAATCTATGAACCCTGAGGGAAGACCCGTAGGTACACTTAACCAACATTTTACATACAATTCCAGAAGTTCAGGGACCTCCAAGTTAAGAAGCTCCGCTGTGGAATCATACCACAAAAGGAATCATTGAACAAATTGGGTAGATTTAGCCAAAAAAGTAAAATAACATAAAAGTAAAAAGACAGACAGACTTGAGGAACTGAATGTGATAGCTATACTCAGATACAGTCATGGGCCGCAAAACAACGTTTCAGTCAATGATGGATGGCATTATATGACAGTGGCCCCATGAGATTATAATGCAGCTGAAAAATTCCTATCATCTAGTGATGTTGTAGCCATCATAATATCATAGCACAATACATTACTCACGTATTTGTGGTATAAACAAACCTATTGTACTGACAGTCATATAAAAGTATAGCACACACAACTATGTACAGTACATAATACTTGATAATGATAATAAACAATTATGTTACTGGTTTATATATTTACTATACTAGACTTTTGATTATTATTTTAGAGTGTACTCTTTCTACCTACAAAAAAAAAATGTTTGCTGGAAAACAGTATGTTGTCTAATGCTGGCAGCAGCCTCATACATCTCGTGTTGACTGTGTCTCCTGATTGTGCTTGATTTTTATTCTGTCTTGCACTTGATTTAATTTCATGTTGTTTTGTACAGTAACACGCTGTACAGGCTTGTAGCCTAGGAGCAACAGGCTATGCCATAAGAGCCTAGGTGTGTAGTAGGCTCTGCCATTTAGGTTGGTGTTAAGTACACATTATCGTGTTCGCATAATGACAAAATCGCTTAACGATAGTATCCCTGTCATTACGTGGCCCATGACTGTATTTTAAAGTGGCTGCTAAGAAGAAGAAGGAGGGAAGAAATTACTGAAAGACTGCTTTCAGCCCAATATTAAAAAGTGTTCTAATTAGACTTGTTCAACAATGGAATAGGCTACCTTAGGAGGCAGTGAGTGCCCTGTTGATGAGAATTAAAAATTTGAGGAGATTAGATGATCTTTAAGGACCAACCTTCTTCCCAAATTAACATTTCCTCCCATTCATGTATTTGTCTCTGTCACTGAGATCCTTCATAGTTTATCACAGACCAGAGTCACAATGTTGCCAACAAACAAACCCCAAAATGCGAGAGCAATGGGAGGTGGCCGCAAGCTCCAGACTGCCTGACCCTCTCACTCCTCCATTCCCACCCTATGTCATGTATCTTACTAGCCCCCTTACTAGGGCTCTCAGGGTTTTCTTGGTGCCAGCTAGTTAATCTGACAAAGTAATCTGCACTAATGGGATCATGACTGCTAATGAGTTAATGTGTTACCTGCCCAAGTGATATATTTGCATTTTAACAGAGGTCTTTAGGAGATAATGCCTTAACTCAAAGGAGTGATTAATGTTGAAATTTCAGCGATTTGACACTCTAGTAAAGGAGATATTTTTGGAAAGAGAACCTTTTCCTACACTTCATATCATATTATCTGCTAGAAGAGAAAAAAAAAAAAAAACACACCACATGTCCCTGCCCTTGAGGGGTTTATAGTTTATAAAGTTGCGGAATTACAATGGCTGACATTTATTGAGCCTCCACCAAAGTGTCAGGCCCTATGCTAAGTGCTATATAAATATTATCTTTGAATCCTCATGACAACACCCCTCCGATGCAAGTATTTTGCAGAGAAAAGGGCTGGGCCTCAGAGAGGTTAAGCAACTTAGTACTTAATTTCACTGACTCTAGATATCAGAGGCAACAATTTCTTAGGTTTCTTGAGAAAAAAAAAAAAAAGAAGCCACCAACTAAACTACAATACACCATGAATTGTAAGAAGCATTTCAGTCTTAAGAATGTTAAGACTGTTTTTGAAATCATGAAATACAGTAAGTGGTAAGGCCGGCTTGAGAGTACACAGTGCCTAATGTGTTTCACACAGAACCCAGATGGGAACTAGCTGGGGAACACTTTCATATAATAATATAATTGAAAGCAAATATTGATATTTTAATACAAAATGATTCCACAAAAACCAAGAAAGTTACACAGAGTCTGAGGTCAATGGCAGCACGTGTTGATGGGGACATGAACCTCAGTGGTGGAGAGAAAGGACCAGGATTCAAGGTAGAGGGTCTAAGCCACATAGGGCTTGGGGCTAAGGTGGGAGGATGGTAGGTAGCAAACAACTTTCCATCAGGCACCCTTACATTAGGGAAGTTAATTTTTGAGTATATGGCACACTGGCTGGCTTGGCTCAAGCAGAGGGGTTAATTAGGGAAAACATGAGAGATCCCTTGTGAGATGGGAAAGGGAAGGAAAGTGAACTGGCAGATGGTCTTCAAAGGCCAGCATGAGAGATTTTGATTTGAAATGATGGGCAAAAGGGGGCAATTATTGATTCTTGCAAATAAATGCCAACACATTACAAAAAGCTCATTCTGGCCACCAGGATGAATTAAAGCTCTCACCTCAAAGCCAGAGGCTTTCTGAGGGGGGAAAATCAGCACAGCACAAGTGGTTATGTCATCAGAGGCAGCAGAGTTCAAGGGCATTATGAACCCTGAACTCTCTGCTCTCTCTTAAAGTGCAGTCCCCTCTCTCCGGGTGCATCCCTCACCTGAAAGAGGAAGTAGCAGAGCCCTGGCTGCCCAGGCATGCACCCTTCTCCCCATGGCAATGAGTACAGACGGTGTACTCATGTCGATGTACAGCTCATCTCCCGTCCATCCACTAACAAGTGTTTGTTGAGCCCCTACAATGTGTCCATGTGTCCAGCACCACACATGGATTCAAGAGGCCGCTGAAGAACTTACTCCTTCACTGAGGAAAAAGATGAATACAGAGGAAGTCAAGGCTCTAGGAGTGCAGTCGAGTGCTAAATTGTGGTGGAAAAACAGTCTGAAATCCAAAACGGAAGAGGAAGGATTGTGGGCAACTGTTTTATTGTTCTCTGTTTTTCTGTATTCTCAAAGTTGTCTACTGTACATAGGTATTACTTCCATAATCAGGGAAAATTGATAATTAAAAACAGGAGGGCAGCCAATGAGGGCTAAAATGATGAGGAAAGGCTTCACAGCAGAGGCTGGACTTGAGCTTGTTAGAGGATGTGATGGAAGGATTTGCAGAGGTGGAGAAAAAGGGGCCATTGCAAGCTGGGGAACAGCAGGAAGATGAGTACACACAGAGAGGAGCAAACTCTGAGTGGGGTACAACAGGGCAGGGAGAATAAGGCGACTAGTGGAGGTTGGGGGTCAGGAAGAAATAGGTCAGAGAGGCTCAGCTGTTGTGGAAGGCAGGTCTCGGAGACCAGGGAGAGGAGTTTCTATTTAATATCGTAAGCAAAAGGGAGCTATTATAGGCTCTTGAGCAGGGAAGTGACATGATGAAAGATGTTTTAAGGAAATTCTTTGGCAGCAACATTGAAGGATCACTTGGCTGGGAGGGGGAGGCAGCATGCAGAGAGACCAGGTAGGAGGCTGCTGCAGTAATTCGGGCATGAGGTAAGAAGAGCATGGGCTATGATGGCAGCAGAGGGATAGTCAAGAAAGCATAGACTCATGAGGCACTTGTGATAGATGAACTGCCAAGACAAAGTGGTGACTGATGGGGCGGGTGACTGATTCCAAGGCTCAGCTCGTGGGCTACTGAAAGTGTGATGGTGTCACTAAGAGAGACAGAGATTCAAGAAAGGGCTCAGGGCTGGGTATCAGTGTGGAGGATAAGGTTGGAGAGGAGATCCTGAGTTTAGTTTTAGTTGTGGTGAATTTAAAGTGATGGTAAACTTCAAAGAGGAAATGTCTTTAAAGGGAATAATGAAATGGAAGTGGAGTTCAGGTTTAAGGCCAGGTGTTATTATTTCTAGCAATCACCCAGAATTCCAAAGCAAGACAAGCTGTATTTAGACTGAATGTGGAAACCTCTACAGAGGGAAGAAAAAGAAAAAAAGGAAAGTAGCAAGCCTAACAGCCAATTCTGATTTGGACTTTGCAGGTGACAGACTCCAAACAGTGTGGCAACAGCAGGCTGGTGGGTCTGTTTAAAAATCCCCCTCCTTTTTCTCTATCAGTGAGTGATTTCCCTACGTATTAGAAAGATTACAGCTTGACTGTAGGTGACAAGATGAATATGAAACAACACTCACTTTGTTAATCATATCTGCATTCTCTGTGATTTCACTGATGGTGGCAACAGAAGCAGTGTGACACACAGCACCCTCGCCAGCCCTGTGAGTGAGTCCCATCCCACAACAGCAGGTCCAGACTTCTGGCTATCTTGACATAGGATCGCAGGCAAGTCCTATTAAAAATTAATCTGGGTACCTCAGTTTACCCCTGTGTCAACAGGAAAAGCATCTGTAACTGACTTGCTTGGGTGTGGGTTAGAAGTGGGAAGATAAGAGAACAATTACTGAAGGGAAAAGTGTATAGCTGCAAGACAAAGCTTGGGAGAGAAGCAGTGAGAGCAGATTGCAGCAGGATTTCCAAATTGAGAGGTCTTGACACTTACCTGGTTGACTCCTAAGCCAATTGTCGCCACCGTGCCCTCTTCTTTCCACTTTCAATGGGCTTTTCCATGCCAAGGGTTGTAACCAGGACAGTTGTCCTAGTCAGTGACTTGCAATCCTTCTTCCCAATCCTGACCATCTCCACAGGCATCTTCCATTTGGGACACCTGTCCATTTCTCAGCCACCCACCTTCCAACCATCACCCTGACCTCAAACCAGCAACAGAAGACTGATCGGAAATCAGAACAGAGATCTTCAGAAGTGAAATGCTGGAGACCACTGGTCGACAGATTATGCAGCGTGTGTGTGTGTGTGTGTGTGTGTGTGCGTGCACGTGCACATGTGGGTGCATGCACACATACACGTGTGTTCATCCACAGACTAGCCATCTGTTCCTTTTTTCCCAGTAGCTTTGGATGACAAGGAAAGAGAGGCCTGTTTGGGTGGTCCTGCCCCCAGAACTGAGCTCCCTTAGTGGTTAGAAGCCCACAGTCTGGGCAGACTTACTCTCCACTCATTCATCTTTAGAAGGCACAATTCCCTCCCACAAGAAGAACCACTAAGAAGAAGGGGGCTAAAAATCTCACAGATATCCCTTTAGCAGCAGTTCTCTATTCCTCCTCCAACCCAGGAATGGGGCTCTTGGCCCAGACTTCTGCCCAGGGCCGAAATTCAGGGGGCTGGGCAGAGAGGGGAGAGCTGGTGGGGGAAGCAAATGAGCAGGCTGAGGCCTCTAGTATCACCCTTCCACTCACCTGTGGACTCCTCACTTATTTCTCTCTTACCAGATAACAGGGGTTCCAGCTGGCATTAAAGTGCTGTAGTAGCTCTGGCCATGCCCTGGCACAGGTGTGACTTCCACTGGGACAATCCCAAGTGCTGAGAAGAGTTTTAAAGGGATTCTACTGGGGAAGTTGAAAGGTGCTCCTTGCTCTCAGCAGCTCTCAGAGGTCTTGGGAGCTTGAAACACATAGCTCCAGCCTCCAGCCTCCCTGTTGGGGGTGTAGTACTCAGCATTCCAGCTCAGCTGTCAGCTGGATTCTGCAGCCAGATTCCCCATTGTTCACTCCTTTAGGTCTTAGCATAAGAAGGCATTCAAGGCCCTGGTGCAAATTTACTGCACTTGTTCTGGTTAACTGATTAACACATTGTCCTAGCAACAGTGAAATTCTACCATGTGAAGGCCTTGAGAACAAGGGACAAAGAATGTGTAAGTATTGAGGCTAAGAGAAGGGGTGGGGGGATAAGACAAAAACAAGTCAAGATAATCTACTTGGTGGTTTAACAGCCAGGCCAATGCCTTTAGTGCCTTTTGGATCTAACCCTCCTCTCTATGCCCACTGCCACCACCCCAATTACCTCTCACTTGGATTGCTGTAGTATTTTACAAGCTGGTCTCAATCCCTCCTTATTTGAATCAAGTCTGCTTCCTATCGTGTGGCTAACCATCCTAAAACACTTTGCGTTAATTGTCCAGCAGCCCTCCAACGTGTCTTCAAGTCCAAACTCCTCATGCTGACAACAAAGGCCCTCCAAACACAGATACCCCTTACCCAGTAGGTCATTTTCCCCCACTGTGCCTCCACAACATGGCCCCTCCTCTAGCCAGACCTCCTTCTCACTCTTGGTCAATCATGCCATGACCATTCCCACCTCCGGCCTTTGCCCTAACTATGCCTCCCTCTTGGAAGCCTGCTCCTTTTCTAGTCAACAATCGCAACCTCACACATTATTCAAAATCTAACTCCAGTTCAACCTCTTCTGGGAAGTCTTCTCCTCCATTCCAGCCCATGCTGCTGGCTCTCTCTGTGCCCTGAACCCCTGCAGTGCTTACTGTTTAGCATATATAATGCAGTATGTAATTGTTTCCCAACTTGTATTATTTTTAGTTGCTTCATATGAACAAGTATTTTTTTTCTGATAAAATATGAATTTCTAAAGAGCAGGCCCTTTGCTCTCCCCTTCTCCCCATAACATTGGTATTGGACTAGCCTCAGGAATATGCAATAGATTCCTGTTCCCTTGCCTTAACTCCAAAATGAAGGAAGAATGAGGTGAATGAAGGCCCCCTGAGGATCTTCTCTGTCCATTCTCTGCCCTTTCTCAAAAGATGTTGCATGTGGTTGAGGAGTTGAGGCTGCCCAGAGAGACCTAGCCAGCCAATCAGCTGTTGAATCTCTAGTTTTCAATACACTCCCACCTTCTAAGGCTTTCTGAGAGATCAATAATACTGCTTTAAGTGATCATTCTGAGACACAATGGGCTGCAGGGGCCAGTGTTTGATTAACTCAGAGAATAAATGTATGCTGGAAGAGACAGAGCAGGGAGGGAGGAGCAGAAGAGAAAGCAGGAAGAAAGATGAGCTGGGGGAAGGTACAGGGAGAGGTTTTATGAATGAGGATACCTAGAATGGAGCTGAGAGTAGTTCCACCTGATCAGACTCAACAGCTGAAGCAAGTTCTTACTGAGGCAACAAAATAATCTTGGAGCTTTCTCAGAGCCCAGTGAATATACCAGGGCTACTAGACAATCTTTGACCTTGGCAGGATCATTGTTGCCATGGTCCACTGAGGGCCTAAGAAGCTGCAGTCTCCATATTGGATAGAGAAGTGGGTGTGGGATGGAGACTTCAGGGAACCCGAAAGAAGGATTTGGGTTTTGAGCTATGCTCATTGGCTGAGTCTACAGAAATCCCAAACTCTGTTATCCCTTCAGTCCTTCATCCCAGACTGGTGACTCTAATATCCATGATGATATGGGACAGTTGGCTGATCTGCAAGGGTGATATCAGCACTGCCTTCTCTTGGTACATGCGTGTACAGAGTCTCCTCCCAAGGCTCTGGGGCAGGATATTCAATTATTTGGCAGTTAACAAAAAACGAGTCCTTTTCTGAATTTTTTCTGGAGGGCCCAAATTTCTAGCTATTTAATCAAACATTTTCTGGGAAAGAGTGTTATCTGGAAAAATTGAGTAGATGGCTTATTAATGTGAGAAAGTTCCTCTTTTAATCTAACCATGATTCCTGCTGCTCTCATTAAAAACCCATCCTTCACATATGATGGTATTATTATTCTCCCCATCATGTAGGCTCTGACTCTTCTTCCCTCCTCATCCCACTCATCCAATTATTAGGGAAATCAGGTTTCTTCTACCTCAAAAATCCCTCCATTCATCTCCTCCTTTCTATCCACATCCAGCTATTGTAACAGCTTCCTAGATGGTCTTCATGCCTCCAGCATGACCCCCTTTTAGTCAATCTGCTAAAGTGGGGGAGAAAAAAAGAAAAATAAACCTGAATCTAATCAAGCCTAAAGCTAACTTCCACTCACAAGAGATAAAGGGGATAGTGGAACAAGCAAAATGACAGAAGGAAGCAGACAGATCACAATGTGGGACAGTGCACAGAACAAGTAACCTGCATTCTCTAAAAAGTCAAAGAGAGGGGACTGTTCAAAGGGCTTTAAGAGACATAACAACCAAATGTAATGTGTGGAGCTTTTTTGGATCTTGAGTCTAATAAGCCAACTGTAAAACATATTTTGAGACAATTGAGGACAATTGATTATGGACTGGGTAATGGACAATATAAAAGCATTATCGTTACTTTTGTTACATTTATTAATGGTGCTCTGGTTGTATACGAAAATGTCCAGTTTTTAAAAGATGCATAGAGAAGTATTACGGGTGAAATGACATGATTGACGTTTAAAATTTATTTGAAAATACTTCAGCAAAGAAAAAAAATAAATGCAGTAAATATGGCAAAGCTCTGATAATTTCTTAATGAGGATAATGGATATATGGGGCTATTATACTGTTTTCTGTATTTTTTGAGAAACATTCATAATTAAGAACAAAAACAATAGTCACCCACTATACCCCAGTGTACCTTCCTGCTTTATCTTCCACTCCTACCTCATTTCTCTATGACACAGCTGTCCTATGTCCTTGCTCAAGTGATTCCCTCCACTTAATCATTAATTCATTTATTTACTCAGCAACTATCTTATCTGTTAAGGACCTCTTATACACACTAGGCACTGTAAATGAAAAGATGACTGAGATGAGACTGAGGAAGACAACAGGCCTCCTTTATGTTCATATCTTCCCCAGCAACTAGCACAGCACCTTGCACATAATAGGTGCTCAATGAATGTTTGTTGAACTGATGTGCAGGGGGAGATGTGATAAGATCCCTGTCTAACATGAGCAACAAAAGTATTCATTCCGACCCAAAATATGCTTACTGAACACCTACTATGTGTAAGGTATTGTGTGTGCTATGGGGGTAAAAAACAGATGACAAACACCAAGTTCTTTCCTTCATTGGACTTATAATGTAGATAAGGCATACACCTATGAGAAGCTATATTTGTATGTGAAGATTAATGATTCAAGCAATAATAATAGGGTGTATCAGCAATGTACTTGCCAAATGTATTTTTGAGAAAGTAAGTGCAGCAGGAGGAGTTCAGAGGAGGGAGAGAGATCATTTCAGTCTAGAATGATCAGAGAAGACTTCGCAGAGGAGATGAATTTGAATGTAAGGTTGAAGGACAGATATAATGTTATTGGATAGGAGGGGAGCATAGGCAGAGAAGAGAGGGCATGAGCAGGTGCAAAAAAAAAATGTAGAAAAGACATGCTTAGGAGACCCTGAGGAAAGAAATTTGGCTGGAGTAGAGGGTCCATGTAGGACTGTGTTTCTCAAATATACCAAGTACATCAGTGTCACTTAGGGAACCTGGTAAAATGTATATTGCTTGACTCCAGCTCTCAGACCTACTGAAGCAGAAGCTCAGGCGGAGGGACCCAGGAATCTGCATTTCAATAAGTTCCCCCAAGTGATTTTGAGACACATTAAATTTTGAGAATCCATGATGTGGACAAAGAGTAGGAAATGAAGTTAGAAGAATACAGAGTTAGGCCCATTCAAGGAGAGCTTTGAATGCCACGCTAAGGAGGCTGAAATTTATCCCACAGGTAAATCTTAGGTATCACCTCTCAAATATGTTGATCAGAAGTATCATGAAT
The DNA here is from genome assembly GCF_004115265.2 of Rhinolophus ferrumequinum. Taxonomy (NCBI): domain Eukaryota; kingdom Metazoa; phylum Chordata; class Mammalia; order Chiroptera; family Rhinolophidae; genus Rhinolophus; species Rhinolophus ferrumequinum. The sequence continues at coordinate 47,089,913 of NC_046284.1, forward strand.
AAAGGATATTTAGGAATATTAATCTGGCAGGTGTGTGTATTGTGGACTGGAAAAAGAGACGAGTGCAGTGTAGACATGAGGTGGTAGCAGGGGGCAGGGTGGCCCCGGATAGAGTCAGAGAGGGTTCTGAGGTTTCTAGTCTGGGAGGCTAGAAGCCCTGTGTAACAGAGAGGTCTTTGAGAAATAATGAGATGAGTTTGTGAGCACTGAGTCTGACCTGATGGCAGATTATCCAATGGGAAACGGTCAGCAGGTAGCTGGAAATATAGGACTGAAATACGCGTATAGGAGAGGAGTTGAGTTTGGGCTAGAGAAGTGGGAACGGCCAGTAGAAGGGTAGGAGGGGAAGCCATGACAAGGGCTTCATGTCCTAGCCAACAGAAGAAGTGGAAAGCAAGAGGAGCCAGAGAATACCCAGATTTGAGGTGTAGTAAAACAGAGAAAATAGGAGTCACTGGGGTAGAAGGGGACCCAAACAGTACAACCAGGCAGAGAGCTCTTCAAAAAGCTCAGGATGGCTAGCAGTGTGGCTACTGCCAAAGTGAAGTTGGGGCTCAGGAAAGGTCACTAGCTATGGCATGCATACGGAGAAAGCTGCTCATCCCACGTTCATCAACACAAATAGACACACTGGCTCCTGCATGTCACAGGCAGGCAGTCTCTCTCTCTCTCTCTCTCTCTCTCTCTCTCTCTCTCTCTCTCTCTCTCTCTCTCTCCTCCCCCTCCCCCCCAGTCATACATACACTCTGATTTCCCAGCTCATTTTCTGACTGCCCAGGGGAATAGGCATTAGTGTGCCACCACTGAAGGACGGTGTCCTCAGAAGAGGGGACACTGCCTATCATGGGTGGGAAATGATACAGAACCCCCAGATCCCTGCCCTCTCCTTACCAGCTGAGCTAAGCGGGGACTGCAAAGGAGTGAAGAAGGCTTGCTTCCCTCCCCTTGCTCCTTCTCCTCCCTGCTCTGCCCCTAGCCCTTGGATTTCTCAGCAGAGCTGCAAGGTCCAGTCCATTTTGAGAGTTGGCTGCTTCATTTTGGCTGCTGATAATGCAAGATAATGTTTTTCTATCTGAATTTATGGTAAGAAGGAAAACAGAAGTCCTTGAGAGAAGAGCCAGAACAGTTTTCTTTTGCAAATTCCAATAGATTTAAGGCTGGTCTACAGCTGAAGCTAACTTGGGTATGCCTTCCTCTCAGGGACCTGTCCCAGTCCCCCTAGAAGTGTTTTCTAGGACCTCTGTGAAGGCATGAGCCTCCAGAAGCCAAGTTTGTCTGCATACACCACACTTCCCCCAGTTTGCTCTAGGTGCATGTGTATATGTACGTGTGTACATGTGTGTGTAGGTACTGTGTGTAATTTGTGCATGCGTGTGTGATTTGTGTGTGTGTGTGTGTGTGTGTGTGTGTATGTGTGTGTGTTATGGCTTCAGCTAGCCTAGAGGTTCCGACAGAACAAGGATCCTTCTTCTAGTGCACTGGTGCTGCCCTCTCAGAGTGCCTTGTCTAGTGCTGGCCCATGGAGCCCAATCATTTCTGCAGCATGGGGGTGGGTGGGCACAGAGTGCTTCTGTTGTCCTGCATCCGCCCGGGCTCCCTCCAAGGGCTAAGTACAGACTACTGCAGTGGGGCAGTGCCCGACAAATGCTTCTCCTCCTGAGCCCCCTGTACTCACCCCCACACCCCAGGACTGCAGCTGCCTCCCACCCAGCCCACCATTTGCCCAGCTTGCTGCTGTCAACAGCAATCCCAGGGCTTTCCTGTTGCACTTTTTCAACCTACCATTGATCCCAAAGGACCTCGTTGGTGGCAAAATCCCCCAACCAGGCTGCATAGCTTACTTTCCAAGACCCTAGGACTTTGTCACTCACCAAAGAGGAAGGTCCCCTGACTCATTCAAAATGGGACTACAGCCTCCTAGGGGTCCCCAGTTCCCTCACCCAGAGAGGCAGAAGCTCCAACGTATGGTCTAAAAGCCACAATATCAACAGCACCACTAGCTTGTGTTCATGGGGGCACTTGCTGGCTTCAGGGCACCAGCCCCGCCAGTCTGGTTCTGGAAGATGCCTGGGGCTCCCACCACTATATCCTGGCCAGCCTCCTCTCTCAGGTGGCCAGCAGCCAACACTTGCAAGGCAACTGTGGTGGTGGGTGTCAGTGGGAGAGAGAGGGGAGGATCTCTTCACATGCAGCAAAAAGACTGTTTCTCTCCCGCTTGGATCATATCCCCTCCCTTCTCAGAATTCTGCAGTGGCTCCCAATTGCCTCTCACTCAAATTAAACCTTCTGTCTGTGGGACTCAAAGCCCTCCATAATTACATCCCACCTTCCCACATCCACACTTCCACACACACATCACACCTAACTTGGGGCCAGACATAGACAGCAGACAATGCCACAAAGGTCCCTGCCAGGATCCTTCCACAGGTGCCTGAAAGCCCCACCAACAGAGCCATTCCTCTGCCTCCTCTAAACATGCAAATGTTACCTGAGAGGTGAAGGCAGTCAACAATTATCAGCGATTAACACTGGCTAGACTGGGTGGGATTCAGTCCTCAGTTGTGAGCGCTGCAGGGAGCAAAGCCCCGCCTAAACGGTCTAAGTGGGCGGGGGAGGGGACCCAGAGGCGCCAGAGAGCAGCCAACGGGAGGGGTGCAGGAAAGGGGCTCTGACGTTGAAGCTATCTCTGTCACGACTTTACCAAGGGCTACAGTCTGGCTCCCGGTCTCTACTTAAACCAGTCAAACGCACTAGCCACACACACCCCAATCTTGCTTCCCCCTCCACACACACATCATGGGTCATTTCACCTCAGAGGTACCCTCATGCCAAACTGCTGAGGTTGAATTGCTTCTCTCACATGAAAAAAATAAGCCATAAAATTAGGTGGAAGCTGGCATGTCTGCTCAGGCATGGCCAAGTCTTGTTGAAGTCTCTCGGGGGAAAGCTGAGAGCCTTTAGCTCAGTGGAAATAGCAAAAGCTTCCACGGAAGCCTCTCTCAGCAACCAGGAAGCTGGGAGCTGGGTTCCCCCGGCTTCTCCTGCAGTGAGCCGGACCAGCAGGGAAGGGGAGGGTGAGGCAGGGTCTCCCAGCTGAGGGCCCAGGTGGCTGAACTGCCTCACCACCCGGGCCCTCCTGGCCAAAATGTGCGCCTTTTACCCCAGCCTTCCAGGGGGGAAAACTCACTTGGAGCTTCTCTCTGATCAGCAGAGCCTCCCCACCTTCCACCCCAGAAGGGCGCCCCCAAGGGAGCCTTGGTCTTACAGCAATTTCTCCAGTGAGCAGGAGTCCAGAGACTACTCCACCCTCCATCAGAGCTGCAAGAGGCTGAGACCACCCGAGGACTCCAGGGCTCTGCAGCTGACTGAGACGCCAAGGGCAGGGGCAGGTCTGGCAGCATTCAGTGTGCACTGTAATCAAGGGCTCTTTGGTGGCAGCTGCTTGTGGGGGAAGGTGTTAAGCATTTGCCCCTGCAGTGGATTCAGTGTGTGTGTATGGGTGTGGGTGTGCCCGGGGGGCTCAGGAGCCCGGGTATGGACAGGCACGACTACAAGAGTTGGGAACGCTTTTTACCAGAATGGAGTTCCTAAGGGTCCTGGCGGAGGTGTCCACGGTAGCTTAGGTTGAGGGTTGGCTGTGTGTTTGCGTGGGTTGGGGGCAGCAGGTACTGGATCTGCAGTAATGTGCAGTTGTCATGTAGTTTCTAAGATACACTCTGAGACAACACACACACACTCATATACACACTGTCCAAAGCACCAGGCTGGGGAGTAGAGGGGGGAGACAGTGTTTAGCGGCGCTGGGGAGGGGGTGCGTGTAGCTGTAGCTGTATGCGTTTGGGTGACCGCTTTATCAGTATCCAGGTGGAAAGGGGCAAGTGTAGCTGTGTGTGTGTGTGTGTGTGTGTGTGTGTGTGTGTGTGTGTGTGTGTTTCGTCTTTGGATGGGGGTGACTGTGTAGCTGAGCGCCGGGTATATGGTGCGGCTGTGCGTCGGTGTCCGCGTGTGAATATGGCCCCGAGAATCACGCACATGCTTCAGACAGCTGTTTCTGGCAGCCCTGGCGCTCGGGCTTCTCCGGGCACACCGGTTAAGTGGCCACCTCCCAGTAGCCAGGCCCCACGTCTCCCCAGCTCTCTCAACTGTGCCCAAGGCTCCGGCGCTCACACAAAGGCTCCATAATGAGCGGCACTCCCCTGCGCTCGACATCTCACCCCGCAACCCCGGCAGCTGAGGCGAGCCCGCCAAGCCGGCGATTCACTGGGGCATGGGCACGCACCTGGCCGCTGCCCATACCCGCCCAAACTCCGGGCGGCCGGACGCTCGGCGCCCCCTGCCCTGGCCCCGGCTCCCGGAGGCGCCTAAGCGTCAATCGCCCCCGAGCCGGCCGGGGCCGCACGTTTCCGCCGCGACCCACCCCTGGCCGGGCTGAGACTGCGGGCGCGCCCCCCTGAAGGCAGCGCGCCTCTTACCTTCCTCCTCCTCCTCTTCCCTGGCGCCGCGGCGGCGCGGCGGCGGCGGCGACGGCGGCGGCGACAGCGACAGCGGCAGGACTAGGGCGCCCGTGTCCCTGAGCTCTGCACAGGCGTGGGGCTCAGTGGCGCCGGGCGGCGGGGCATGTGGAGGTTGGCGGGGCGGCAGCAGCCGGCCCGGGACGCGGGGAGCTGGCGCGCAGGCGGCGGGCTGCGGGCAGGTTGGCAGCAGAGCGCGCGGGCTCCTCCGGCGGGCTCCATGGCTGCGCCGCGGGCGGCCCCATCGCCGTGGCTCGCTTGTCGCTCGCTCGCTCCAGGAGTGCGGCAGGCGGCGAGGTGACGGAAGGCGGGGAGGCGGCCGGACGGCCGAGGAGGGGAGGGGATAAGAGGCGGGGGAGAGGGGAAAGGGAGGGGGGAAAGAGGGGAGTGCAGAATGAGGGGCCTTTCCGGCGCCACCCGACCCTCGAGTGCTGGCGTCGGTTTCCCCAAATGGAAAGGCGGCTTAAAGGCACAGCTCCCAGTTCGGGTCACAACTAAAAATAAGCACAAAATTGACAATTGGGTAAAGAATCTCCCAAGACGCCACCCAGCCACCCAGCCCGGCGCTGCCTCACTTCTTGAACCTGACCGTTCCGGCTGGGCTCTGCCGGGAACTGCTGGCAGCTAAGAGAGCAAACCAATTTCCAAAGTGAACCAGGGAAGGGTGGGGGAGTGAACTGCAGAGAAGAAGCAGCAACCGGAACGCTCTCTGAGGGACTCCATCCCTGGCCCCTGACCTTGCTTCCATGAGCTCCCCCTCACCCGTTAGCTCGTCTTCTGCTGGGGTTGCCCTCCCTGCAGCTCCTCCCCTCCTGGTCACCACCTCCAACATCCACACGCACCTTGAGTTTCGTCTCTGGCTCCTGCTTGCAGCGCCTCTCCCCAGCCCTGGAGTGCGAGCTGTTTCGATTCCAGGCCCAGCCCGGGAGCCCACCTCAGGAAGGGAGAGATCTGCCAGCTAGTAGCAGAGGTCCACTTAGACCATGCGATTGGTTGGGTGAGAAGGGAAGGAGGCTAAAGGGTGTGTGTGTGTGTGTGTGTGTGTGTGTGTGTGTGTGTGTGTGTGTTCACCAGCAGATGGAGGGAGGGTCTTGCGCGCGCGCGCGCGCACACACACACGCCGAAAGAGAGTAGCTAGGCACACAGCACAGTGGCTGATGAATGATCACAGGACATTTTTTAGAGACACACTATGAATACTAAACATGTAGCAGCAGCCTAGATTCAAGAAAGGCTCTTGGTCTCCCGGCTCGCTCCAGACCCCTTTGGAGGAGTTTGGGGACCAAGAAGAAAGACCTTTCTCCCTTTTCCCCAAAGGGCAGCCCCAGTGGGGACCCAGAGGGACTGGGAAGCTGGACATTAGGTATGGAAGGGCAAAGTTGGGGCCAGGAAAGAGAAAAGCAGAAGGAAGCAGTGGGGTTGAAGAGCCTCTAGTAATGCCAAACGCACAGTGAATTTCCCAGTGTCGGAGGCACCTTGGAGAGATAGCTAACATTGGCACATCTGGGCCTCAGCAGTTCTACGGTAAAAAGTGAGCCCTTCTCAATTTATCTGTGTGCCTGGACTCTGGAAGGAGGGCTGTTGGGAAAAGGGACCCATTGCAGTTGGAATCTTGTCCTCACCTCCAGTGCTAATTAAGCATTTGGGTAAAGCCTCGGAAGAGGCTGGAGGGCTACTGAGGGGCAATCGTGGGGCAAGAGGATGGTCTTGTCAGCAGCATGGAATTTCCAGGATACAGAGCTCCTGGTGCAGGGCTCTGTGGCTCCTCACAGCTGGGCTCAGCAGTGGAGTAGCTGACTAGCAGATTTGGCCATCCATCCACTGAACATACTTTTTGCTTCCTTCCTGGCACTCCCTCCTGTGAAGAAAAGGATGGAAATTCCCTGCATCTGGATGGGTAGCCTAGACTGGGAAAACAAGCTGATGGAATTATTAAAAATGGATGGTGAGTAGAAGGAAAGACACACAGGGAGAGAAACACAGCATTTCTGGCAAATGCTCAGGCAGACCCACACCCAGAAAGATGCTCTGAGGAGCACAACACACACACACACACACACACACACACACACACACACACTCCACATGTGGGGCCACTGACATGCTGAGCTAGTACAAAAAAAAAAAGAAGAAGAAGAAGAAGAAGAAGAAGAAGAAGAAGAAGAAGAAGAAGAAGAAAAAGAAGAAGAAGAAGACAGACGTCTAGCCAGAGAAGTGACTCAGACTTGATTTCCAATCCTTCCAAACAAGAGAGGTGAAGAGAAGCAGGGAAGAGTCAGCCTCCTGTCTCCAGGGATTGGAGAGGGAGCTGCGAACCAGCTTTCCAGTGTGCATAACGCTATTTGCAGCCAGACAGTCCCTGACTGGTTTCCTTGGGATGGTGTCTCGGGTGGGGGGAATCCCCCCCGGAGTCCCCTGATCCTTACCCACTTCGTTCCTTTTTAATACTAATAACACAGGTATGAACAAATTTGTATAAGTTCTTACAATAAAACGCAATGGGTTAATAATTAGATGCATTTTATGATTCTTGATTAGCCCTCTTCTGCTGCTTGCTGGGCTCACTGGAAGCATATGTTTGGGCTCCAGTCAATCTGCTGTGCAGTAAAGAAAGCTAAAGAAGGGGTACTGAAGGAGGAGAGAGTATTGGGAGGGACTGTGTCACTGGACAAACGCCTGTGTGAGGGTTCCTGACTGACCAGTGAGGCACCGTCCAGTTTAGAATAGTGATTAAGTGTACAGCTTTTGGAAGCTGCTTCTTATTAGAGGTGTGACCTAAGGTAAGTCACTTAATTTCTCTGAGCCTTAACTGTGGGATGGAGATGATGGCAAAACCTACCTCCTAGAGTCATTGGGAGTATTAAATGAGATAATGGATGTAAAAGCTCTTGGGAAATGGTATCTGTCATTCTTTTTCAAGACCAATCTTCCTTCTCGTCATCTACTAAAAGGCTTCTGGTTTTGTTCTTATTCTGTTCAATTTCAATCTGAAGTGATGGGGCATTTGCATTGTTTCTGGCTCTTGGTCAAAATGAGTTCTCAAGCCTGCATGCACATGGCTGATTTCATTTCCAAAATGAGAACTACCCACCCCTTGCCAGAGAATCATAAAAGTAGGATTTTGGTGGGGGGGAGGTTGTTTGTTTCTTTGACAAGCTTTGCACTCCCTATGCTCAACAGAAATGAGGGATGAGGGAGAGCAGGAGGCAGGGTACAGAGAAGGTTCTTCAACATTCTTAACCTTGTGCCATAATGCAGCAAAATTCACACTTGTGTGTAAAACTGGAACCCTCGATCCAGTTGCACTGAAATTGAGTAAGGAATATCCCCTTGGGGTAAGAGTTCAATCTCTTCAAATCTCATGACAATTGGAAGACAAATGAAGATGTCCCAGCCAGAAGTCTATTTCCTATTGAAATCAATACATTGAGATGAAGCTAATAAGTGGCACTATTTTCCTCCCCCGCACACAGAGTGGAGGGAGGCAGCCCAGCCTCATGGCACCCTGGACAGAAATCATCGCTTAACTACTCACCACTAACTAAGAATCCGGGGATAAATGGACAGAGACTCTCTTGGCTTCCAGTAATAATAGTAATACTGACTACCATTTATTGACTCGTCACTCACTGCAAGCTGGGTACTCTGTAAACACTCCTAGGAAAAGAAGGATGGTTCTTCATCCCAGGGGATGCAATTAGTTTCACTCCCCTGGTAGGACCTCCAGCCAGCCCCGAGAGCTTTACGTGTATTAACTCATTTCATGATCACCACAACCCACTTACTTAGGGAGCATCACCTTATTTCACAGAGGAGGAAGCCAAGACTCACGCTGCAGCAAGTAGTGGAAGCTGAATTCTAACCACGTAATGATAATTAATAGTAATAATAATGATTGCTAACTTTGATCGAACACTTATTATGGACCAGGCACTGTGCTAGCATTTTGCATGCATTATCACATTTAATCCTCACAATAAACCTGAGAGGGTGGGTGCTATGATTCTGACTACCGTAAGGGGAAACAAAGACTCAGAGGAAAACGAAGGCTTAAGTAATCTCCACAAGGTCGCGCAGCTACAATGTTTCCCCAAAAATAAGACCTAACAGGAAAATAAGCCCTAGCATGATTTTTCAGGATGACATCCCCTAAACATGAGCCCTAATGCGTCTTTTGGAGCACAACTTAATATAAGACCCGGTCTTATTTTCAGGGAAACATGGGAGTAGGGCCTAATCCAGGATTTGGACCCATGCCAATTTGACTACAACAGCTATAGTGTCTCCAAAAAGGCTGTGACTACAAGCCTTCAACTCAGATTACACAGCGGAGACAGCCTGCTGGCTTTTCCTAGAGTCGTACTAAGCTGCCTGCCTCTGCTGCAGCAACCCAGCTACTCATTAGCACCCAGGAAAAGATGAATAAGTGAAGAGTAGGGTGTCACCCATGGCCAGAGTATGAAGTGCTTCCGTCTAAGACAGCAAGAGGAACCCCCCTGGGATAGTAGAAGGAGGGGGTGGCATAATCAGAAAGATTAAGGAGGAAGCCCAATTTATCATTTTTCAGCCCCCAGCCCTTTATTCTCCACCTTGCCTTTCAGCAAGACACCCACCCATCCTAAAGCATATGGGGCCAAACAGAACCCTAGTGTTTGGGAGAGTGGGTGGAGAAAAAGGGAGAGGGACGGTCCTGAGCTACTGGGGAAACTGGTACCCAGCAGGACAGCTGGATGACAGAGAGAGAACACCAGAGAAAAATGGAGAAGGAAAGGGCCATTTCTAAAGTTTCATCACTAAGAGAAAGGAGGACAAAAGACTGGGCAATTACATTAAGAGGGCTTTTTAGTGGCCCTTTGTGTGCCAGCTGAGCCTGCCTGCCCCATGTGGGCGGGAGGCACTGTAGGGAGCAACTCTGGGCTGCAGAGCTGCAAACTGCCAGCCAGCTCTTTCCCAAGCTGGCTGATGCCCTCTCCCCTCAAATGCAGCTGCTGAGCAGGCCCTACTGCTTGCTAGTAGTTTCTCGGGTCCCAGCTAGCTCCCAGCTTCCCTGTCTGTAGTCATGCTCCCCTCCCCTGACACAATTTGCTGGGGAAGTGCCCAGTCATGGGAAGGGGGGTCCCCAGGTCAGAACTGGGGGTCATCCTACAGTGGTGCCCTGTGACCCGAATGGGGTCACTCAGTTCTTGGCTCTTCTCTGGTGCTTGGAGTCAGAGGGACACTATTTGCATCTACAAAGCCCAGGCCTGTTTGACCTTGCTGGTTCCTCAGCCTTTCCTTGCTTCTGCTCATCTCACTTACCTAATATATTCATATTGGTTGAACAGATTTCCTTTTGGCTTCCCCCCTCCCCCTTCTCTCACCCCCCCCCGCCCCCCGGCCTCTTTTCCCCCCACACCTCCCCTCAATAAGTCCCTTTCTTCCTAGATACTCTTTGAGTGCCCATCCCTAGACAGTCCCTCAGGCTCTGGGTGTTTTCTGAATGCAATTTCTGTCCCCCATCAAAATGTATCCCTTTCTTGTCCTAGTCCTAGTTAATCCCATAAACTAATTTATACTTAAGTAAACACAGATGGTAATTGGCAGTGCCTCTCAACCTTTAAACACACACACACACACACACACACACACACACACACACAAAACACACACGAAATCTCTAAAAACAGAATACAGTGAGACCGGAGGTGAAGGCCAAAGTAACTGAAAGTGTCACATTTTTTCAAAGTTTCACATTTTGTTTCAAAACCATATGTGAATTTTTCACATTCTACTCCATGGTACACTGGTGTTTGAGTTCCCATGTAAGTATCGCATAGCTCTAAAATACTTGCATAAATGGAAATTCCAAAAAGATGCTCCATGTTTATCGTGTAGCTCTGAGTACCCTATAAGTGGTCTAGAGATTCCCACTTGAGAAGTGCTGAATGAACGAATTATCCCAGACTTGCTTGCTTTTCACCCACTATCTCTATTGAAGACAATAGTGAGCAGAAAGAATGACTAGAATAGTTTGGAGTGTTGGGGTGAGGAGGTGTGTGGGGAGAGCCTGTCTTGTCATGCTGGATTTCCACAGCAGGACTCACAGCAGAACCAGCCGTACGCCTAGGTCCCAGAGGCCACCAGCAGCCTGCTTGATGTGATGTGGGCCTTCCCCTGACTCAAATTCATCAGCCCCCCAGCTGTTTGTGCCAGAAATTCTCCTTTGGGTTAAGGCCCAGTCTCCAGAAGGTCCTGGTAAATTGCACGTGTTATCTGGAATGGACAGCACATTAAGTCATTAGCACCCATTAATGCACTCACCTGAATAAATCTATCAGATTGCCTGTCACCTCTCAGAGGGCATAGCTGTGAGGGGTTGAGACAGTGACCAGGGACTTTTCCTTGGGTGCAGTGGGGTGGGGGTGGAGGAGCTCCAGTGCTGAGTTTCCTCAGCTGTGGGCCTTGACTCAGCTGCATCACAATCAGCTGTGAAAAGGCTGATTTCTGGGCCCCACTCCAGACCCCAGGACTCTATTTAACAAGCCCTCTGGGTCAAGCTTGCATCAAAGCACAGCCAAAGCAGGCATGAGGAGAGGAATGCTCCTGTGGAGGACTTGGGGAGCAGGGCCAAAGGAGGGGCCACTGAGGGCCAGGGCTAAGAGGACTTCCCCATCAGCTTCACGTTGCTCAGGCCCTGCTCTGGCGCTTCCTCTTTTCATCTCCTTTCTTCCTTTCTTTCTCTCTTTCTCTTTTTCTCTATTCCCTCCCTCTCTCCCTCTCTCCCTCCCTCCCTCCCTCCTCCTTTCCTTTCCTTTCTTTCTTTACTTCTCTCTCCCTCTCCCTCTTCTCTCTCTAGAGACAGAGATTTTGCCCTGCTGGCTCCTCCTCACCCATCTCCCTTATGCAGAGGGAGCCCCTCAGAAAGAGAGCCAGTGGCTTAGGAAGACCTTGAAGTGTGGGAGCTGAATTGACAGACTCTGGGGAATGGCCCATAGCTTCCTCATGTGCCTTCATTTCCTCCTCCCTGCTGGCATCTTAGGCATGTTTGCCCTCCTGGAGTTAGGAAGCAAAACACCAATTTCAACTGATGCTAATGGGAGCCTGTCAGATGCCACATGCTTGCTGCTGCTATTGCCACCCGTACAGCTATTTCCCATGACGAACTCCAGGCTTGTGTTTGAGACACCGCTGCCAGGAGCTGGCCTCCTAGCCTTTACTCACCTCTGTCTGAGTAGGAGTGGGAGTGGGGTGAAATTTGGAAAGGAGAAATGGGATGGACAATAAGAAAGTTACCTATGTTGAGTAGAGGACTGGGTGCCTCTGATAGGTTCTCCATTTTGGTTAGGTCTCTGTATGGTCATGGACACTTAACCTCTCTGTGCCTGAGGTCCCCCTGGAACAACAACAACAACAACAACAACAACAAAAAACCCAAAGGAGAATCTAACATCCTCCCAGTACTTTTCACCGGGGTGCAAACCTACAGAAGAATGCACCTGGAGCTTTTGGGAAGGAAAGAACCACACAGAGGAAAATGTCCCTTGAAAGACTCTAGGGAAAAAAAGGGTGTTTAAATCCACCTCCCCTGCAAAGCCCTGGGGGGATCCCTGCTAATTTTATAAATGAATATTTGATAATGTGCCCGTGAGTGTTAATGGGCCAATGAATTCCCCTTCCAACAGTTTACATTTTGTCCAGAGCTACGCTTTCAATGTCTTTCTCCAAAGGTATGATTAATAGTCAAAATGTTTGACACAGAAGCAGGTGGCTAAAAAGTTTGAGGGTTGGGGACCTTTCCTGGCTCAACCTCAGTTAATCCTTTACGTGTACACAGGGCTTTACAGTTGACTTTTATTTGTTCTTTACAATAACATTGTGAGGTATGTAGGGTTGTGCTAACCCCTGTTTTACAGTTGAGGAAATTGAAGATCAGGTTGACTAAATGACTATCCAGGGCCATACAGGTAGGGAGCGATAGCCTCCTGGGTAGAGTGTTCCTGGCTCTTTTCCATGCTAACTCCACCTGAGCAGAGCACAGGGCTCAGGAATACCAGGCCTGGATGCATCGGCAGGCTTCTGCCATTCACTTTTTCTGTCTGTCACTAATTTCTCTTTTCTTCGCTTTGACTTTTATGGACCACATTTCCTGTTCCTCTAGCGGCCATTCACCAGACAGGGGAGGGGGAAAAGTAGTTTTGCAAGATACAGCTGGAGTTGGTTTGTACATCACAGTGGGATAAAGCCCCAAGCCCCAAAAGGCCTGACTAGAACATTCTCACTGCTGGCCTGTCAGTAACTTGCTGTGTTTGACCTGGAATCAATTGATTAACCTTTCTGTATGCAAGTTCTCATCTTTTCAACCTGCATGAGCCTGGCCAGGCTCATGGTAGGGGGGCCTGCGGGAAGGAAGGAGAGAGAAGAGCAGGTGGGAGATGGGTATGGCTAATGAATAACAAGAGCTGAAGAGCACTTTGCAACCAATCCTAAGTGATGCATCAATATTTAATGGTATTCTTTGCCTCAAAAGCCATGGCTCAGAAATGGGAGGCATTTGTTAACACACTGCAGGCAGTTCCCTGGTAATCCAAGAAGCCTCCTATGTAGCAGAAGAGCCTAATTATAGCTTTTCTTTTCCTTATCTCCTTCTCTTGTTCATTAAGACCAAAGGACGTTTGCTCTGGAAATCAGATCTTGGTTTCAGAAGATTTCATCTGCTCCCACAAATTGGATTTCCCACCTAAAGTCAAATTCTCTGTTTGTAACAGACATCATCTGCCCAGAATTCTGTCCTTGGTATAGGCCTAAGCATGCGGAGATGTGCTTTGAATGGCTCCATGGGCTTGGTGGGCCTGAGGGAACTGAGGCTGTGATCTCAGGGTTTGGATCCCAGACTGCTCCTTTTGGAGAGACACTTGGGCTCCAGCTTACTTTGTCAGCTGAGGCCTGGTCTCTGACTGTGCTTGAGCACATTTTCAGTGGCATAACTGTAGGAGGTTTCTTTTTTCTTTTTTTTTTTTTTAAATTTATTTTTAATTTATTGGGGTGACAATTGTTAGTAGAATTACATAGATTTCAGGTGTGCAATTCTGTATCACATCATCCATAAGTCACACTGTGTGTTCACCACCCAGAGTCAGCTCCCCTTCCATCTCCATACATTTGATCCCCCTCACCCTCATCCCCCACCCCCCAACCCCCTTACGCTCTGGTAACCACCAAATTACGTTCCCCAGATTAATTTTCAAACCCCGTGGCCATCCTGTGGTCACCGACTGCCCTCCAATCCCCTCACCCTCCCCCCCCCCCCCCACCCCTCCCGCCCATCTAGCAACCCTCAGTTTTTCCTCATTGTCTCCCAAACTGTTTCTGATTAGTTCATTCACTTATTCTTTTCTTTAGAATCCGCAAATAAGTGAGATCATATGGTACTTATCTTTCTCTGTCTGACTTATTTCACTTAACATAATGTTCTCTAGATCCATCCATGTTGTTGCAAATGGTAAGATTTCTTTCTTCTTTATGGCTGCATAATACTCCATTGTATAAATGTACCACAGTTTCTTAATCCAGTCATCTACCGATGGGCATTTTGGTTGTTTCCATGTCTTAGCTATTGTGTATAGTGCTGCAATAAACATAGGAGTGCATAAAGATTTTTGAATTGAAGTTTTGGATTTCTCCGGATAGATACCTAGGAGTGGAATTACTGGATCATAAGGTAGTTCCATTTTCAGAATTTTGAGATACCTCCATACTGTTTTCCATAGCGGCTGCACCAGTCTGCAATCCCACCAACAGTGCACAAGCGTTCCCTTTTCTCCACATCCGCGCCAGCACTTGTTGTTTGTTGATTTATTGATGATAGCCATTTTGACTGGGGTGAGGTGGTACCTCATTGTGGTTTTTATTTGCATTTCTCTGATGGTTAGTGAGGTTGATCATTTCTTCATATGTCTGTTTGCCATCTGTATGTCCTTTTCAGAAAAATGTCTCTTCAAGTCCTCTGCCCATTTTTTAATTGGATCGTTTGTTTTTTTGGAGTTGGGTTGAGTAAGTTTTCCATAGATTTGTGATATTAATCCCTTATCAGATATATCATTGGCAAATATCTTTTCCCATTCAGTAGGATCCCTTCTTGTTTTATTGATGGTTTCCTTTGCTGTGAAAAAACTTTTTAGTTTGATATAATCCCACATGTTTATTTATTTTTTTTTTGACAGAAAACTTATGAATTTAATAAGGAAATGGCAATAACTGATACATATATTGCTTCAAAATATTTTCACTAAGCACCAAACAGAATAATAGTTCCTGAACTTTATCACCAAGAACCCCTTTATATTGAAAGACTGCCTAAAACTTAATCAGTTTATTTAGATTTTTAATCAAGAAATCTGTAGCTACCCATCAGAGCTTCTAATTAGCATGAAATGACCAGGTTAACGACCTTGAAGTCACATAATGTGAGAAAAATAATTTTAAAGGCTTTGTTTAACCTATACATTCTCACTGAGGGGACCTGTTGGCCTCAACCTGTATACTGTACACACAGAAACAAAATGAGTAATAAGTATTATGTATAAAAGAGAAATAATACATGGTCCCTGTATATTCAGAGGGAAATAATGCCTAATACTCACAAGGGGCACAGAGACATACAAATTACTAACCCTCCAGGGAGAACCAAGCGAGGTTGGTAGAGGACAGGAAGTCCTCCTGTGTCCTGGGGGTGTGGCAGCGAGGACACTCAGGGACTTCAGGGACAGGGCGGCATCCAGGCCAGACGCACCATGAGTGGACGGCATGCGTGTGGGGAGGAGCCTTTGAGGCTGGAGAAAACACAGTGAGCCAAGAAACCAAGCCACAGAGTTTCTCCTGCCTCTCCAGGAGACAGTGGAGGGTTTGTTTTGGGAAAAGGGATGTAATCTAGTAAGAGACTAAACAACAGAGAAAGGAAAGCCTCCTGCAGGCAGAGCCAGACACAATGCCAGTCTGTAGCAGCAGATCAACAGACCATGTCGGCCTGTGTGACCATCAAGAGGAGGCCCAAACGTCGTCCCAAATGCTGAGGCTCCATATCCTCTTTGTGGAGGGTAAGACGCCAAGAGTCACCCTGCAAGCCCCTCCCCAGCCACAGGCCCTGGCCCTCAGAATCACTAATGTATATAACCAATATATGTATCACCAATATATAATTGGTGAAATAACACTATCACCAATAAGAGCCTTCCTTAATGGAAAATTTCTCCAAAAAAGCAAAACAAAAACAACACAAGCAAACAAAACTCAAAAAGTGACATCACAGTGACCTTTAACCCTCATACATCACCTCTGCCCAAGTGGAACTATTAAGAACAGGGGTGCCCTGTTCTTTAACTGATTCATTACTGTGAAACATAACAAAATTTAGCATATCCCTGTTGCTACTACATCCCCTCCCAACCCAAAAAAGTAAAGATCACACAAAATATAACTTACCCAAATAAAAGCCCGTATCAACTGTAAGCCCGTATCCTACTGTAATATTACCACTAACCTAGGATATTACAATCCTCTTCCGACCTATTTTCAAAATATCCTCCTTCTGAGAGATCTGGAGGCATTATAAACATTGGTCGCATTAGATTCCTGTTCTTGAGGTAGTTCAAAGGCTTGAAACACAGCAAGTTTACAAATTTTTACATGCTACCACTGAGGGTTAATTAACATAAAAGGCCTATAACCAGAATTCTCACCCTCTAATTCACAGTCAGATAACACAAACTGGGTTTTCCTCACATGATACAATCTAATCTAAAACTAGAAACACACAGAGATTAAGTTATACAAAAATGTAAAAAATAAAAACAAGCAGAAAAACAAAACATAAAAAGGAATCTGTCCATGGCGTCACACTAAGTCTAAACTTTGCTACAAAAAAATTTACTTGGTTTACAAAAGCTATAGGTATTTTATAAAGTACTAAAGAAATAATAGCTTATAAAAATGGGAGATTTTTATATGGGAGCATGAAACTAAAAGCATCTCGTTGTATGGCAACGAGTTCTAAAACGAACTGTCCTCAGTAAGTGGTGTTGGCAAAAACCCTGGGCTTAGGCTGACTCATACAGTAGCCCGGTTCAGGCCGGCTCTAACTCAGGTTTGCTTCATAGGTGCAGGGATGTTAGCAGAAGCCTGCTCCAGGTAGGCCAGCGAGCCCTGCGGGACATCAGCTGGCTTTTTACGCTGCGCGCTGATGTCCTCCAGCACCTGCTGCCAATGCCGGAGCTTGGTCACGTGCTTCTGGACCAGAGCATCCTTCCGCTGTAGCTCGTTCCTTAGTTCCGAGACATCCTCTTTGATAACTTGCTCTGGTTTCTGGACAGATAACTGCAATCTTTTCTGTAGGAAAAAACACTCTGTCTGTCTCGCAATATCCAGAAATTTCTGGATACACTGATCAACACCGGTTCGAATTTCTTCCTGATCCGTGCCATTGACATAGTCCTGACTCACTAAAGAAGCAAAGCAAGCCTCGAAAGATGACTCCAACTCATCCACCAAGGTACTCGGAGAAGATCTCGGGGCACCTGGCGCGGCCTGAAGCAGCGAAGCCTGGCCCGGGAGTCCCGGCGGGGGTGGCGGGGGCCCCGGTGGCTGCCCGGAGAACATACCGCCCAGCTGAGCCGCCATTTCTGAAATGGCGGAGGACCCACATGTTTATTTTTTCTCTTAGTTCCCTCGAGCGAGGGTGTATATCAGTAAAAATCTTACTCCGGGTAATGTCTGAGAAGTTTCTTCCTATATTTTCTTCTAGGTATTTTATGGTTTCAGATCTTACATTTAAGTCTTTAAGCCATTTTGAATTTATTTTTGTATATGGTGTAAGGAGGTGGTCCAACTTCATTTTTTTGCATGTGTCTGTCCAGGTTTCCCAGCACCATTTATTGAATAGACTGTCATTACTCCATCGTACATTCTTGCTTCCATTGTCGTAGATTAAATGGCCATATAGGCGTGGATTTATTTCTGGACTCTCTATTCTGTTCCATTGATCTATGTGTATGTTTTTATGCCAGTACCATGCTGTTTTGATTACTGTAGCCTTGTAGTATAATTTGAAGTCAGGTATTGTTATACCTCCCACTTTGTTCTTATTTCTCAAGATTGCCTTTGCTATTCGGGGTCTTTTATGGTCCCATATAAATTTTAGGATTATATGTTCTATTTCTGTGAAAAACGACGTTGGCAGTTTGATAGGAATTGCATTGAATATGTATATTGCCTTAGGCAGTATGGACATTTTAACTATATTAATTCTTCCTATCCATGAACATGATATGTGTTTCCATCTATTTATATCTTCCTTTATTCCTTTCTTCAGTGTCTTATAATTTTCTGAGTATAGATCTTTTACTTCTTTGGTTAAATTTATTCCCAGGTATTTTATAGTCTTTGGAGCGATTGTAAATGGGATTGTTTTTTTAATTTCTCCTTCTGATGTTTTATTATTGGTATATACAAATGCAACTGATTTCTGAATATTAATTTTGTATCCTGCCACTTTACTAAATTCATCTATCAGCTCTAATAGCTTCTTGGTGGAGTCTTTAGGGTTCTCTCTATATAGTATCATATCATCTGCATACAATGATAACTTTACTTCCTCCTTACCAATCTGGATGCCTTTTATTTCTTTTTCTTGTCTGATTGCTGTGGCAAGAACTTCCAGAACTATGTTGAATAGAAGCGGAGATAGTGGGCATCCTTGCCTTGTTCCTGATCTTAGGGGGAATGGTTTTAGCTTTTCCCCATTGAGTATGATGTTAGCTGTGGGTTTGTCATATATGGCCTTTATTATGTTGAGATAAGATCCCTCTATTCCCACTTTCTTAAGGGTTTTTATCATAAATGGCTGCTGGATTTTATCAAATGCTTTTTCTGCATCTATTGATATGATCATGTGATTTTTATTTTTCATTTTGTTAATGTGGTGTATCACATTAATAGATTTGCGAATGTTGAACCACCCCTGCATACCAGGGATGAATCCCACTTGATCGTGGTGAATGATCTTTTTAATGTATTGCTGAATTCTGTTTGCTAATATTTTGTTGAGGATTTTTGCATCTATGTTCATTAAAGATATCGGCCTGTAGTTTTCTTTTTTTGTGGTGTCTTTGTCTGATTTGGGGATCAGGGTGATAGTGGCTTCGTAAAAAGTGTTTGGGAGTCTTCCCTCCTTCTGGATTTTTTGGAAGAGCTTGAGGAGAATTGGTGATAATTCTTTTTTGAACGCTTTGTAAAATTCACCTGTAAAGCCATCTGGTCCAGGGCTTTTGTTTGTTGGGAGACTGTTGATTACTGATTCAATTTCCGTGGTGGTAATCAGTCTATTCAGGTTTTCTGTTTCTTCTTGAGTTAGCCTTGGAAGGTTGTACGCCTCTAGAAAATTGTCCATTTCTTCCAAATTGTCAAATTTGTTGGCATATAGTTGCTCATAGTAACTTCTTAAACTCTTTGTATTTCTGCAGTGTCCGTTGTCACTTCTCCTCTTTCATTTCTGATTTTATTAATTTGGGTCCTCTCTCTCTTTTTTTTAATGAGTCTGGCTAAAGGTTTGTCGATTTTGTTTATCTTCTCTAAGAATCAACTCTTGGATTCATTGATCTTTTGTATTGTTTTTCTGGTTTCTATTTCATTTATTTCTGCTCTGATCTTTATTATCTCCTTCCTTGTGTTCCCTTTGGGCTTATTTTGCTGTTCTTTTTCCAAATCCCTTAAATGTGAAGATAAACTGTTGATTAGTGATGTTTCTTGTTTCTTTAGGTAGGCCTGCAAAGCTATGAATTTCCCTCTTAGGACTGCTTTCGCGGCATCCCATAGATTTTGGGTCGTCGTGTTTTCATTTTCGTTTATCTCGAGATATCTTTTGATTTCTTCCTTGATCTCCTGCTTGACCCATTCATTATTTAGTAATAAGTTATTCGGCCTCCATGAATTGGTGTGTCTTCCAGTTTTTTTCCTGTAGTTCATTTCTGATTTCATAGCACTGTGCTCAGAGAAGACAATTGGTATGATTTCAATTTTCTTAAATTTATCAAGACTTGTTTTGTGGCCTAACATATGATCTATCTTGGAAAATGTTCCATGTGCGCTTGAGAAAAAGGTGTATTTTGCAGCATTGGGGTGAAATGTTCTGAAAATATCGATTAAATCCAAGTGGTCCAATGTATCATTTAGGGCTGTTGTTTCCATATTGATTTTCTGTCAGGAAGACCTGTCCCTTGTGGTCAGAGGTGTGTTGAAGTCCCCGACTATAATAGTGTTACTGTTGATCTCTGCCTTTATGTCAGTCAGTACCTGTTTTATATATTTAGGTGCTCCTATGTTGGGTGCATAGATGTTTACTAGGGTTATGTCCTCTTGTCGGATCGATCCCTTTATTATTATATAGTGCCCATCTTTATCTTTTAGTATGTTCTTCATTTTAAAGTCTATTTTGTCAGATATAAGTATTGCAACTCCAGCTTTTTTCTCGTTTCCATTTGCATGAAATATCTTACTCCAACCCTTCACTTTCAGCCTGTGTGTGTCTTTTGTTCTGAGGTGAGTCTCTTGTATACAGCATATACAAGGGTCTTGCTGTCTTATCCAGTCAGCCACCCTATGTCTCTTGATTGGAGCATTTAATCCATTTACATTTAAAGTGATTATTGATAGGTACATAGATATTGCCATTTTTAAATTTGTAGTTAGGTTGTTTTGATCTTTCTTCTATTTACAGAAGTCCTTTTAGTATTTCTTGCAATGCTGGCTTGGTGGTGATAAATTCCTTTAGCTTATTTTTTTCTGGAAAGCTCTTTATCTCTCCATCAACTTTAAATGATAGCCTTGCTGGATAAAGCAATCTAGGTTGTAGGCCTTTGTTTTCCATCACTTTAAGCATCTCCTGCCACTCCCTCCTGGCCTTCAATGTTTCTGTAGAAAAATCATTTGATAGTCTTATGGGAGTTCCCTTGTATGTAACCCTCCGTCTTTCTCTTGCTGCTTTTAGGATTCTCTCTTTGTCTTTAAGCTCTGCCATTTTAACTATAATGTGTCTTGGTGTGGACCTGTTTGGGTTAATCCTGGTTGGAACTCTCTGCACTTCCTGGACTTGTATGTTGGTTTCCTTCATCAGGTTGGGGAAGTTTTCAGACATTATTACTTCAAATATGTTCTCAATCCCTTGCTTACTCTCTTCACCTTCTGGTATTCCTATGATGCGCATGTTGTTGCGCTTGATGTTATCCCAGAGGTCTCTTAGGCCATCCTCATTGTTTTTTATTCTTTTTTCTTTCTGTTGTTCCGTTTGGGTGATCTCTGCTACCTTGTCTTCTAAGTCGCTGATTCGATCCTCTGCTTCATCTAGCCTGCTGGTAATTCCTTCAAGTGAGTTCTTAATTTCGGTAATTGTGTTCTTTAGTTCCAACTGGTTTTTCGTTATGATTTCTACATCCTTCTTTATGTTTTCTCTAAGCTCGTTTGTTATGATTTCTACATCCTTCTTTATGTCTTCTCTAAGCTCCTTAAACATTCTTATCACCAGTGTTCTGAACTCTGTCTCTGAGAGGTTGGTTACGTGTGCTTCATTTGGTTCCAGTTGTGGAAGCTTCTTCTGTTCTTTTATTTGGGATGTGTATCTTTGTTTCCCCATTCTGGCTTACTGTGTTTATTTTGATATATTAGGTAGATCCCCTAGAGTTCTTAGTTCTTGCTAGGTTATCTTATGTAGTACGTGTCCTTTATATTTGACTCGCACCACGTCGTCCTCCTCTGCGTGTGCTCCAAAGGTGAGTCTTGTGTTGTGTACACTGTCCAGTTCAAGAAGATCTTTAATTGCTTCCCGCTAGTGAGCAGGTGGGGTCAACTCCTGGGCTGACCTGCCGTGAGACTTGGCTCTGCCCCCCGCAGGGCACTCTGCTGCGTGAGGGTTGACCACCCCAATGTGATTTGGCCTCTATGGGCTCCAGAGCCTGCAGAGAACCCCCTCTAGGTGTGTGACCTGCAGGTCAAACCCGGCTGCACTCCAATTTGGTCTGGAGTTGGCCCCCGGATATGCCGAGTCCCGTGCCACCCAAGCTGGGCCCCGGCAGGGAAGTCCCAGAACAAGGCAAATCACCAAGCACAGCAGCAACGACAACAGCAAAGAAAAAAAAAAAACACAAAAACAGCCGATAACCCCCGCTCGACACAGGCAAAGATCTCAAAGATACAAGACAAAGCAAAACAAAACCAAGCAAAGCAAAACAAAGCAAAACAAAAAGCAGCGACCGTCTCGGCCTGAGCCCACCAAGCAATGACCAGGTTGTCCTCTGCTGTACCAAAGAGCCCCCTGCTTATTGCGCAGGCAGAGCCGGTCACCTGGTGCCCAGAGAGACTTTGGGACTGCAGACTTAAATGCGTGGGCCTGAGGGGTCTGGATGATAGTCTCCACAAAGTCAGTGCAGCTTCTGCCCTTGTCCGCACGTATGCACACCGAGAGTAGCACCACCAGCCCTTTGTCCAGAGCTCCAGAGTCCTAGGGCACTCCTTCAGTGTGTGTGTATGGGTGCGGGCGGGAAATTTCTGATCTGCTGACCGTGCCTCACAAGCTGGGCCCCGGCAGGGCAGTTTCAGAACAAAGCAAATCACCAAGCACAACAGCAACAACAACAACAAAGAAAAATATCAAATACGTTCACATGCAAAACCACCTGATAACCCCCACTCGACAGAGGCAAAGATATCAAAGATATAAAGACAAAGCAAAACAAGACAAAAGAAAGCAATACAAAAAGCAGCGACAGTCTCGGCCTAAGCCCACCAAGCAATGTCCAGGTTGTTCTCTGCTGTACCAAAGAGCCCCCTGCTTATTGCGCAGGCAGAGCCGGTCACCTGGTGCCCAGAGAGACTTTGGGACTGCAGACTTAAATGCGTGGGCCTGAGGGGTCTGGATGATAGTTTTTACAATGTCAGTGCAGTTTCTGCCCTTGCCTGCACAAATGCACACTGAGAGTGGCACCACCAGATACGTGACCAAAACTCTTGAGTCTTAAGGCACCTCTTCAGTGTGTGTGTGTGAGTGCGGGCGGGAGATTTCTGATCTGCTGAAAGCCCAGAGCTGCGCCTGCCTCACTGCTGATCTCCGGGTGTGTCTCGGCAGCTGCACCCACCCCACCCTAGGCAAGCCAGAAAGAGTGGGGGCTGGGGATGGAGGGGTCTTCACTCTCCCAGCCCAGCCGTGCGTCGCCCTCTTTCCGCAGGCCAGAAAAGGTGGTGGCTGGGGGTGGAGGCGTCTCTTCTCTCCTAGGGCAGCCAAAATCATGCACACTACCCAGTCTGCCTGGGTCAGGGCTGCCCGTCAGGCTTCCCAAAGCCTGAGCCTCAGATACCACTCCTCGGTTCAGGGGCCGGTTTAAGTCTCTGGAAGGGCGGAGTAAGATTGGAAGAGCGGGGCGGGGGAGGGGCCTAGGTATGGAGGCTATGTTCTTTGTCTGCGCTAGGGCCGTCCCGGCGGGAGAAATCAGCCGTGGGACGCAGGGGAAGAGCCCGCCTCCCGGTCTCTGCGCTCTCCGCTCCGCCTTGGGCTCCCTGCGTGCCTGGCACAGCGGGGCTCCACCGCGGTTTCCAGTCCCAGTCTCTGGAAGGGCGGAGTAGGATTGGAAGAGCGGGGGGGGGGGGGCCCAGGTATGGAGACTGCGCCCCCCGTCCGCCGCAGGGCGCGCCGCCTTCCCGGCTGGAGAAATCAGCCGTGGGACGCAGGGAAAGAGCCCACCCCTGGTCTCTGCGCTCTCCGCTCCGTCCTGGGATCCCGTGCGTGCTCGGCACAGCGGTTTTCGGTTTTCGCCCCCGCCAGCTGAGGCTCCGTTGGGGGCTGGGCTCTCCCGCCGCTGCCGGCCGGGCGCTCTCACATCGCTCCTCTTTTTCCTTTCCTTGCTCGCCCAATTAGCGTACCTTCAAGTATTTCTTAGCTTCAAGTAATCCACGAATCTCCCCACTATTCTGTGTGGTGAGCGAAAATTTCTTTGATGGGTTATAGGTCCCGTTTGCAACAAGATCCGGAGGAGAACTCAGAAAGTGCGTCCTGCTGCCGCCATTCCTATGACGTCAGTTGTAGGAGGTTTCTTAAGGGCTGGAGTCTTAGGTTTGGTCTCCCTATCTCCACCTCTAATCCATGGCACCTAGACAGACCCCACTTGCCAAAGCACGGCTGGCACCATGACACTCACCTGCTTAGGTACTTTCAATGGCTGCCCTCTACCTGTAGTATAAAATCCAAACTCCTTCACACTGGCATCCACCTCCCACTAGTCTGTTCTGAGAATTGCTCACGTCACCAGGTATGGCTCCTCACTCTCTTTGCCTCTATCCTGCCGCCTGAATTTTGGTCTTGCAGTTTTTCCGGGCCTGTGTGGCTCTCCTTCCTCTCTGCCTAGCCACATCGCGTCCCTCCCCTGAGGTCTCAGCCCTATTGCCTGCTAAGGCCGCATCCTCCTAGGAATGCTGAGCACTACTCATGCACCAGTCATTTGACACATATCAGAGAGTGAGTGTCTTGTTGCAGCGCTTATATTCTTGGCTTGGACTGTAATTTGTTCTTTTGTGAGCATAGTCCTGTCTCCCCACCTTTGTGAGCATAAGTCAAGCCTTATGCTCCTTTTGATCTCCCAGAGTGCCTGGCCCAATGCTAGGGCATGGAGGTAGCTGGGCCCAGGCTGCCTGCCCCTTCCTCCTACAGTTCACTGTCACTCTGCAGTCTCTGGTGGCTGCCTTGTTTTCAGGCTCCAGGGCCTCTCCCTCCCTATTCTCCTCCCCATCCCCTTTTCTTGTGCTTCACTAGGAGCACCTAGCACCATTCAGTAGCTTTTTACTTTTATTAATCATTTTGATGGCTCTTCCTTGGACCCTCTTCAGTTTCTCTGAAATTAATCAATTCAGAGGCAGCCAAGAAAAAACTGGGAAGTCGGGGAAGTTTGTATTTCGTGCAGCCCTCCCTCCTCTGGTTGCTCAGTGTCTGCTGTTGAGCTAGACAGCCATCGTTTTCACTTCCTGTTCCCTGAGATTAAACTTTACTTAAAAAGGCATGTAATGTCCTTTTAAAATTTTTTTAAAAAATCTTGATTGCCTAGCCAGATACTCTGAGTTCCAGAATCCTAGGTAACCAGAAGCCAGGACAAAGTGGTTGTTCCAAGACTGTGAGAAAATGCGTTTCCTGGGGCTCAAAGTCAAGGGAGGGGGGTGGTGGTGGTGGCAGTGGGAATGGGTCCTTAGGGAAGGAAGAACCTTTCTCTGTTCTGGGAGGAATCATGTTTAGTCATCTATCCACTCATAGGCCTTGATGGTCCAGGAAATTATTCAAATACAACTACTTCAGCCTGGCCTGGGAAATCTCTTTAATCAGATGATTAGCTGGGGGATGGGGCACACCACTGGTTGATTGGAGAGCAAGAGCCTATATTTACTGAGCCTGTTTTAGGTGACAGTAATGGTGCCATGTAGGTTACATCCACAATCTCATTAAATCTTCGTAATAACTCTATGAGGTAAGTGCTTTCATCTTTGATTCTAGATGAGGAAACTGAGGCACAGAGAAGTTAAATAACTTTCCTAAGGTCACTAGCTAGTAAGGAGCAGCATTGGGATTCAAGCCCAGGTCTGTCTGATGCCAAAGCCCATGAACTTCACCACCACTCTATTCTGCTCTGACAAATAAAACTGTCTATGTGGAGCCAACATATACGAAGTGTGATCAAACAATACAGTAAATGGTTAAATTAAAAAAAATGTTACAGTAAAAGACAAGTTACCATTAATCCCCCTCAAAAGACCCCCCCTTGCTTTGAACACATGTATCCCATCGTTCTTGCCACTTTCTGAAGCAGTTCTGGAAGTCCTCTTTTGTGAGTTTCTTTAGTTGCGCTGTCATGACTGCCTCGATGTCCTGAATCATTTTGACTTTGGGGAAGAGCCAGAAGTCACATGGTGCCAGATCTGGTGAATAAGGTGGATGAGGACACACCGTAATATTTTCATTTGACAGAAATTGCCGTATACCAGAAGCGATGTGTGACACGGAGCGTTGTCATGATGGTGGATGATTTATGGCACACTTTAAAACATACCTTCTCTCAACCGTAGCTCACAACCGACTGACTGCACCAAACAAGTTGAAACTTGTCACACACTGTTACTAAGGTTCGATGTGCCACTTCCCATATTGAAGATCCTTACCATTCAGTTTGATAGCACTTGGCAACAGCATTCACTGTATTTTGTGATCACAATAGAAAGGCTCCGTGTCACACTTCACTTCTAGTACAGTGATTTCTGTCAAATAAAAACATTACAGTGTGTCCTCATCCACCTTATTCACCAGATCTTGCATCGTGCGACTTCTGGCTCTTCCCCAAAGTCAAAATGACCATGAAAGATAAATGTTTTGAGTCAATTCAAAACATTGAGGCAGCCAAGACAACGCAACTAAAGACACTCATGAAAGAGGACTTACCAGAACTGCTTCAGAAAGTAGCAAGAATGACGGGATAAGTGTGTTCGAAGTGGGGCGGGAGTATTATGAGGGAGATTAATGGCAATGTGTCTTTTACTGTAATACATTTTTTTAAAAAATAAGCATTCTCCATATTTTCCTATCACACCTCATAAAAAAGGGCTACCTTTGACTTCTTTCAGCATACTCTTGAAAGCGTGCTTTCATGCTACTACCTGTGACTTGTTTTTTCATAATAGTTTTAACAACCACAATGTGCCCCATGCCCTGTCCCACATCTCCCTTACTTGTCTAGTACAGAAGGCCAGTGGATGAGAGCACAGGCTCTAGAACCAAACTGACTGGGTTTAAATCTCAGCTCTGTCACTTTCTGGCTGTGTGATTTGGGGTAAATTGCTTAATCTCTCTGTCTCCATTTCCTCATCTATACATTAGGGCTAATAAAAATACTTACCTCACAGAATTTCTAGGAGAATTAAATGAGGTAATGAACATATGGTGCTTAGCACAGTGCTTGGTATATAGTAAGATCTCAGCAAATGCTATTTATTACTATTCTCCTCTCTTTTGTCCTTCCTTCCCAGGGTTTCCAGAGACCTAACACGATCTTCGGGTTACTAAGGACTTCCCTCCATGACATCCTTTCAGAACTGTGGGTGTACTGCACTCTTCTGAACAACAGCCTTGCCACCCCAAACCTCATGCTGAGTCCCAGTCCCTCCCCTAATTGTTAGCCCTTAAAAAGCAATCCTATCTTCATCAAAATTAAAAACTGTTATGCATCAAAGCACACTATTAACATAATGAAAAGGCAACCCATGAAATGAGAGAAAATAATTATAAATCATGTATCTGATAAGGGATTTATATCCAAAGTATATAAAGAACTCCTATAATTTAACAACAAAAAAGCAAACAACCCAATTAAAAAGTGGGCAAAGTACTTGAATAGACGTTTCTCCAGAGACCATACACAAATGGCCAAGGAGCACATAAAAAGATGACCAAGATCACTAGTCATTAGGGAAATGCAACTCAAAACTACAATGAGATGCCACGTCAGATCCATTATGATGGCTATTATAAAAAGTAACAACAACAGAAAATACCAAATGTTAGCTAGGAGGTGGAGAAATTAGAACCCTCATATATACTGCTAGTGGGATGGTAAAATGGTACAGCTGCTGTGGAAAATGGTATGGTGGTTCCTCAGAAAATTAAACATAGAATCACCATATGATGCAGCAATTTCATTTCTGGGTATATACACAAAAGAATTGAAAGCAGGGATTGAAACATATTTGCATACCCATGTTCATAGCATCATTTTTCACAGTAGCTAAAAGGTGGAAACAACCCTAATGTCCATCGATGGATGAATGGATAAACAAAATGTGATATATATATATGAAATATTGTGCAGCCTTAAAAAGGAAAGAAATTCTGACACATCCTAAAACATGGATGAAACTTGAAGACATTATACTAATTGAAATAAGCCAGACACAAAAAAGGACAAATATTGTATGATACCACTTATATAAGGCACCGAGAGTAGTTACATTTATAGGACAGAAAGTAGAATGATGGTTGCCAGGGCCTGTGGGGTGGGGGGAGGAGAGAATAGGGGTTTATTGTCTTTTGGAGTACAGAGTTTCAGTTTTAAAAGATGAAAAGAGTTCTGGAGACGGATGGTGATGATGGTTGCAGAAAAATGTGAATGTACTTAATGCCACAGAAATGTAAAACTAAATATGATTAAAATGGTAAACTTTATGTTATGTGTATTTTACCACAATTTAAAAGACAAATCATTATACAAATAAATTCCTTAACCCTGTGATGCTCTCAGGCACTGAGGACACTGGTGAACAGGACAGACAAGCTCCCTGCTCCCACGGAGCTTACATTCTAGAGGGGGTGGAAAGATAAAATATAGTCAACAAATGAACAAATAAGATATTTTCAGATAGCTGTAAGTGCTCTAAAGAAAAGAAAACAGTTATGGGGAAGCTAATTTCGATTAAGTAGTCCAGAAATGCTTTTCTGAGGAAGAGGCATTGTGACATTTAACCTTAATTCTGAATGGTAGAAAGAGCCAGTCATATGAGGATTTAGGGGAAAGACATTCCAGATAGAAGGCACAGCTAGTGCAAAGGTCCTAAGGCTTTAACTAATTTAGTGTGAACCAAGAACCTAAAGAAGGACAGTGAATGTGGAGGTGAGTTTGGAGAGAGAGGTAGAAGCCAGATCCTGCAGGGCCTTCAGACCCTGCTGAGGGTTTGGATTCTAGTCTAAATCCAACAGAAAACCATTAAACAGCTTTAAGCAGGAGAGTGACATGATCTGGATAACTGCCTTAATTAACCCATGGGCATCTGTGTGGAAGAAGGATTCAGGTGAGAGATGATGCTGGTTGGAGCTAAGGTGGCAGGCAGCAAGGGAGATATAGAGAAGTGGGTAGATGCTGGATATAACTGGGAGCTTGACAAGCTCTGCTGAAGGATTGGATGTAAGAAATGAGGTAAAAGGATGACACTTGGATTTTTCTTGAGCAACTGGATAATTCGTGGTACCACGTACTAAAAATGAGGAAAAGGCGGGGAGGAGGAATGATTTTGGGGGTAGAAATTAAGAGTTCTGCTTTGGCTATGTTAAGTTTGAGATGCCGATGCAACACCCAAGAGGAGATGCCAAGTAGACAGTCAGAAATAATAATAACAACAACAACTAACATTTATTGATGCTTATTATGTGCCAAATACTGCCCCAGATGCTTTGCATATATTAGATCATTTAATTCTCACAACAGCTCTGTAAGGTCAGGTATTATTAAAAACCCTCTTTCATTTAGAAAAGGCAATGAAGGCAAGAAAAGGCAACTTGCTCAAGATCACATAGTAAGAGGTAAAGCCAGGATTCAAACTCAGGCAGCCCAACTCCAGAGCCTGTGCCATATGCTGTAATTCTAGAGCTCCAAGAGGAGGTGAGGGCTAGCCGTGGAAATTCAGGGTGCTTATCTTATTAATGCTATTTAGAGCTATGGGACTGGATGAAGTGATCTTGGAAGAGAGTCAGAGAGAGCTTTAGAGTTCAGCCCTGGAGTACGTCAAACATTTGTAAAGTGGAGGAAAAGGAAGTGGCAGAGCAGACTGAGAAAGCACAAGGTAAGAAGCAAGCTAGGAAGGTGTGGCATCATGAGAGCATAGAAAGGAGAGTTTCTCAGGCTAACTGTGTCCAGTGCTGCTAAGAGGGCTGTACTGGGGACAGAAAAGTAAGCACATCGGTAGTACTACTCTTGAAAAGAAGAAAAGCTCGTTTCCTAATGCTTGCATGCCAAAACTTGTGTAACACACTGCCCCTTCCCTCCTCTTCCTTTTTTCCTCCCTTCACCCCTTCATCTATTCGAATACACTGAGGCCCACTTCAGTTCTACAATCCATGAATTGTGGCCAAAGGGTTCAGACCTAGAATCTCACTGTATCCTACTTAGTCTCAGGTTGCAAGAGAGAATTTAATTATGCCCTACCTGAAGAAGGCTTCCAGTGGGACAAGGCAGCCTTGGGATGTTGCTAATTTACTGAAGGTAAGGAAATTGGCACCAAACTCAGAAGCCTGGGCCTCCTTCCTGCCTTCCTGGAAACACAGCTTCAGGAGCATGGTACCTTCTAACCTTCTGGACAACTCTTCACAGTAAGCCACATACAACTACCACTATGCCTTTCTGAACACATAAAGACTTTCCAGATTAGTTCACTCCAGTCTATTTTTGGTCACTGTCCAGCTCTCAGAAAAAACTGTTCTTTTTCTAGGAGCACACCTACCTCTGGTCCCTGCTGAGACTTCCTTGAGTAATCAGTAGGTCTCCTCCACCTTCCAGGTCTCAGAGATACCTACACTGCTTTGTTTTTGCCTTCTTTTAATTGTCCTTTACTTAGTTGCCACCAAGAATAGTGGGACCTGTCTTTCATATTCTTTTAGGGTGGGGGCCTACTGGCTACACTGAGGGCCAGAGGGGCCTGTCCCCCAAACCAGTTACACTATAGATCCATTTATGAGTGTGTACAAACCCTGTCATTTAGCATAGATATGCCCACTGTGCTAAGGCAGAAGGATGCTATTTGGAAAGGTGGAGGGTTTGCTAAACTCTTCAAGTGAAACTAATTTTGATTATATATACATGAATATTCATACACACATATAAACAACAATACATATGCAAAACTATGTATATAAAGTAAGATATACATAAAACTATACATCTATTTATAGATTCATATCTATACATAAAACAAATGAATGCAGAGTTTCCCCCTTCCCAAGACATGCAGTGCCTCACAACCTCCTGCGGTCCAACTTTTCCAGCAGGACAAGTGACTTGAAACCATTTTTGTAACACTCTCAGCATCCAGCCTAGTACCACATATGCACACACAAACACACACATGCATACTAGATCTTCACCAGGTACATGTTGAATCTACTAGATTTAAATGTGATAGGCCTTGGCATCCCACGTTGCTAATATCTCTAGGGCTAGGTTGGGGTTCTAGTCCAGCATGATCTTTATTAAGTCACTTTATCTTTCTGGCTCTGGCTTTTGATGTCTGCAAAAAGAACAAATTAAACCAGATGATTTATAAAAGGCCTTTGTAACTCTGGTAGCCAATGATTACCCAGAGTTTGGGTCTACAGGAGATGGAAAAGATCAAAGGGAAATCTCTTTTTAAAGAAAAGGTAGCACTGAAAGTCTCGCAATGTCTGGACAAGAATGGAGAAATTAATTGGGGAAAGGAGGAGCAGGTATCCAAAATGAGAGGAGCAGGGGAGTCCAAGAGGAAAAAAAAAAGACTTTTCATTCCAAATAATAATAGCTAACATTAGTGAACCCTAACTAAGTGCCAAGCTCGTTACCTGTCTCATGTAATCCTCACAACTCTATGACTTAAGTACTGTCATCACTCTTATTTTAGTGATGAAAAACTGGCACAAAAAGTAAGTAAATTGTGCAAGGCCACACAGCTGGCAAATGGCAGAGTCAGGCTGCAAACCCTGGCAGTTTGACTCCAGAGTGTGTATCCTTAACTACTCCTCCGTCTCCAGAGACAGAAGATTATTTCGAATGTGGACTTCCACTTGGGTATTTGGTGACTAACTTGAAAAAAAGGAAGTCAAGTTACGTGCAGGAGCTGGGAAGAAACCAGTTAGACGTTGGGAAGAAACCGATGTTCAGCTCCGAATCACTTGCATATGCTAAGGCTGTCGGCTTAGAGACTCCTCACTGCCCAGAGTGGAGTGAGTAGCCACTGCTGCTCTCTGATGTGTGAGGGCTGAGGATTCCAGGGAAGCTGTGTTCTAAGAACTGAGACTCCCCATTGTCCCTGAGCCATTGGAGGGTAGTAGTGAGGACAGCATGACCTGACAGCCCAGCGGCAAGCTGTGTGCCACCACCAGGTTTTTCAATCACTGTGAGATCAGGAACACCATGTCCTGCCTTTGCCCTAGGCCTTGAGAAATGTGTCTAGCATGGGAGGGGCATTTTTCATGCTTTCCGCTCCAAGCACTCCCTATTTATAAGAAATGGCTTCAGTGTTTATTTCTCTACTTACAACCCCCAATCCTTCCCTCACCTGAATGAATCTGTCAGTTGTCCTGTGAGGAGCCCAAGACTGAGCTACGTGCAGCAACAGTTCAAAATGGATCAAATAAACTCATATTTTTGACTTACTCATTCCAGAAAGATTCTGAGTGACTGCAGTGCCCATTGATAACTCACCCAGCCCCGGGGAATCTGGCCAGAGGGAGGCTCCAGGCACCTGGTAGACAAAGCTGAAACCCTGAGACACTTGCCTCCCTGGAAAAGGGGAGGAGTAAGTTCCAGGTGCTGGGCTTGTTAAGCAGGGTCCTCCTTCCTGTGAGACATCTTCCCTCCCACCCAACTCCTCCAACAGCACAACATAACTCTTCATTGGCCTTTTTCCATGTTCCATTCTTTTGGGTTCCCTTCATTAGAAGGAAGTTTTCTCCAGGAAAGCCCACCCAGCCCAAAGGGTTCCCAGGGGATTGTCCGAACTGCAAAATCTCCCTACCCATGACTTTCCAGTGGCCAGGTGTGGAGCTGAGGTCAGGAGGGAGAAACCTCACAGGTCAAGTAAGGAGGTCTGCCCAAACCATTCATCCAGCATTCCGCAGGTTCTTAGGGAAGTGGTTCTATAAGATTAGGACAGTCTGCTTCCCCTGCTCCCCACCCCAGGGTCTCTTGTTTTGACTCTGAGATAAAGTTCCGCTCAGCCTCCAAGCAGTTTCCAGGCTCCTCTTCAGCGACGTCCACTGAATCAACTGCATTGACTGGACCCACCTCCGCTTGCTGGCAGGCACAAGCCCAGGTCCACTGAGAGGAGGCCATGTCCCTAACTGGTGTCAAAATGCTAGAGGCTCGTCTCACCTAGGCTAAGAGATGCCTCTGCTCTTCTCCCTTCCTTACACTCCCTGCAGGAGGCCCATTTAGGATTTCATTTCCCCTTCAAGGCACTCTTTGGCGTTCTAATTTTTAAGATTTCAGTGCTGGAGGGATAAGCACATCTCTGATTTTCCCCAACTCACACCCCCACTAGGGAAGATTTAGAGCTCTTTCTTTGATACTATTTGGCTGTGGTACTATTTAACTCTAATACCCATCCCTGCTCTTTCCCCTTGGGAGAGCACTGCCTTTCCAAAACAGGACATTATCCATCTCAGCTGCCAGTTGTTCCCAGAGAAGAAGTTTGGAGAGTTCTTTGAATGTGGAGTTCCCACGGTGATAAGGTGTGTTGAAACCCCGATGCCTGGGGCCATCTGTGCCAGGCCCTGGGGACAGAGTAATGAAAAAGACAGACTGTTTTTGTCCTCATGAAGCTTACAGTCTAATGGGAAAAAAGACATTAACTGAATCATCACACACAGAACTAAAGTAATTACAAGTTGGGATAAGTGCAGTGAAGGATACAAATGGTCCTCAAGTGGAGAATAACAAGGGCAAGAGAAGTTGACTTCACTTTTATCAAAATCACACAAGCATATAGTTAAAAAAATGAAACACTACAGTAAAACATAAGAAAAAACAGAATCTTTTGCTCCAGTCCCCTGAACTTGCAGTTCCACAAAGCTGCTACTTTAGACCTTTCTCTTTTAATTCTTCTGCTGATTGACTTTTACTTCTCCAAATAATATGCATTGTCATTTTTCTTGATTTATCAATTTGAGATATTCATCTAATGGATTTCTACAATGATAGATGACAGTGCAGTGGTCAACAGCACGCCCACTTCAATTTCTCCACGCCTTCCAATACAGGTAAATAATATTGTAGCTCTATTACTAAATATCTTTGTTACATTAAATAATGCACATACCCTTATATGTTCCATCAACTATAGACAGCATCTCTTGACTCCCTACTTTTATCAGATGGAACTGTTCAAGTCTATACCCGGCCCTCCACCTCTTTCCCCTTTCTACCTCTAGTTTCTGTCAAACGTATAATTACTTTTACATTGTCAAGATTGATAACATTTACATTTTCTCCTGTAATTATGATCATATCTCCCATGCTTTGCAGGTTGATTCTAAAAGTTCACAACCAATAAATAGTTATATTATTGTGATTTTGCAAATATAATTCACTGTACACAGAGATGTATTATGATTTTCATGGGCCTCAGACACTTTTGCTTTGGTGGGCGCTTCCTTCATAAAAAAGAAATAGGTCAAAAATATTTTATGGCTGTATTAGTATAAAGACAAATATATTAATATCATGTTAAAGCATTTTCTTTGACCCAAAACCTCATTTTTCCTTCTGATTCTAAAGTAAATTAAAACATTTTTGGGTCTCAGACTTCATAGAACGGAATCATATGTGTGTATCCTTTCTTGTGTGATTTTTAAAATTAAGTTAGTGTAATTTTTATAATCCTTTAAAACAACTTTATGGAGGAATAATGACCTACAATAAATTGTATGTGTCCAGTGCATAATTTGATAAGTTTTGCCACATGTATATATCTGTGAAACCATCACCACAATCATGATATTGAACATCTCCAACACCCCCAAAAGTTTCCTTGGGTCCCCTATGTAATTCATTTCCCCCATCCCTAGGCAACCATTGACCTGCTTTCTTCACCATAGATTAGAATTTTGTGTAACTGGAATAATGCAGTATGTATAGTTCAGTGTCTGACTTCTTTCACACATCATATTTGTGAAATTCATCCATGTTGTTGCATGAATCTTTATTGATGAGTAGTATTTCATGGTCTGGCTATGCCACAATGTGTTTATCTATTTTCTTTTACTAAGCATTTATTTCCAATTTTTGACAATTGTAAATAAAGTCCCTAAGAACGTTCATGTACAAGTTTTTGTGTGGACATATTCCTTTCTCTCTAGGAGTGAAATGGCTAGATCACATACCGTGTTTCCCCCCAAATGAGACCTAACTGGAAAATAAGCCCTACCATGATTTTTCAGGAGGATATCCCCTGAACATAAGCCCTAATGAGTCTTTTGGAGCAAAACTAATATCAGACCCGGTCTTATTTTCGGGGAAACGTGGTAGTAGGTATATATTTAACTTTATCAGATGCTGCTAAAATGCTTTCCAAAGTCGTAGTACTGTTGTAAAATCGCACCAACAAACAATCAGAATTTGAATTGATCCACATTCTTGCCAAAAGTTGGTATTGATATTCTTTTTCATTTTAATTTCAAGTAGCTGTGCAGTTTTTTTTAACCTTTTTTTCTTATTAGTTTCAGGTGCACAAGACAAAGTAATACATAGACGTTTATCTTTTACGTCCCTCACATTGTGTGAACCCCCCGACCCCCATCCACTACCCCTCTGATATCACACACAGCCATTACATTTCCACTGTCTCTATTCCTAATGCTGTACTGCGCTTCTTGTAAGTATATACATACACATACAAACTTGTAGTTGACATTAATTATTTTTCAGTTTCAGGTGTACAATGCAGTGATCAGGCATCTACATCATCCCTGAGGTGGTCTCCCTAATGAGACAAATGTCCGTCAGATACCCTACAAAATCTTTACAACATTATTGATTACGTTCCCCAGATTAATTTTCAAAAACCCGTGGCCATCTTGTGGTTACTGATTGTTTTCTAATCCCCTCACCTTCCCCCTTACCCCCACCCCCCCGCCCATCTAGCAACCCTCAGTTTTTCCTCTTTGTCTCCAAAACTGTTTCTGATTAGTTCATTCACTTATTCTTTTCTTTAGATTCCACATATAAGTGAGATCATATGGTATTTGTCTTTCTCTGTCTGACTTACTTCACCTTAACATAATGTTCTCTAGGTCCATCCATGTTGTTGCAAATGGTAAGATTTCTTTTTTCTTTATGGCTGCGTAATACTCCATTGTATAAATGTACCACAGTTTCTTAATCCAGTCGTCTACCGATGGGCATTTCGATTGTTTCCATGTCTTGGCTATTGTGTATAGTGCTGCAATAAACATAGGAGTGCATAAAGATTTTTGAATTGGAGTTTTGGATTTCTCCGGATAGATACCTAGGAGGGGAATTACTGGATCATAGGGTAGTTCCATTTTCAGATTTTTGAGATACCTCCATACTGTTTTCCATAGTGGCTGCACCAATCTGCAATCCCACCAACAGTGCACAAGCGTTCCCATTTCTCCACATCCGCGCCAGCACTTGTTGTTTGTTGATTTATTGATGATACCCATTTTGACTGGAGTGAGGTGGTATCTCATGGTAGTTTTTGCATTTCTCTGATGATTAGTGAGTTTCAGCATTTTTTCATATGTCTGTTTGCCATCTGTATGTCCTTTTTAGAAAAATGTCTCTTCATGTCCTCTGCCCATTTTTTAATTGGGTTGTTTGTTTTTTTGGAGTTGAGTTGAGTGAGTTTTTCATAAATTTGTGATATTAACCCCTTATCAGCTATATCATTGGCAAACATCTTTTCCCATTCAGTAGGGTCCCTTTTTGTTTTATTGATGGTTTCCTTTGCTGTGAAAAAACTTTTTAGTTTGATGTAATCCCACATGTTTATTTTTTCTCTTACTTCCCTCGTGCGAGGAGATGTATCAGTAAAAATCTTACTCCGGGTAATGTCTGTGAAGTTTCTTCCTATATTTTCTTCTAGGTATTTTATGGTTTCAGGTCTTACATTTAAGTCTTTAAGACATTTTGAATTTATTTTTGCATATGGTGGAAGGAGGTGGTCCAGCTTCATTTTTTTGCATGTGTCTGTCCAGGTCTCCCAACACCATTTATTGAATAGACTGTCTTTACCCTACCGTACATTCTTTCTTCCATTGTCATAGATTAAATGGCCATATAGGCATGGATTTATTTCTGGACTCTCTATTCTGTTCCATTGATCTATGTGTCTGTTTTTATGCCAGTACCATGCTGTTTTGATTACTGTAGCCTTGTAGTATAATTTGAAGTCAGGTATTGTTATACCTCCCACTTTGTTCTTATTTCTCAAGATTGCTGAGGCTATCGGGGTCTTTTATGGTCCCATTAAATTTTAAGATTATATGTTCTATTTCTGTGAAAAACGTCACTGGTAGTTTGATGGGAATTGTGTTGAATATGTATATTGCCTTAGGCAGTATGGACATTTTAACTATATTAATTCTTCCTATCCGTGAACATGGTATGTGTATCCATCTATTTGTATCTTCTATCATTTCTTTCTTCAGTGTCTTATAATTTTCTGAGTACAGATCTTTTACTTCTTTGGTTAAATTTATTCCCAGGTATTTTATAGTCTTTGGAGCAATTGTAAATGGGATTGTTTTTTTAATTTCTCCTTCTGATGTTTTATTATTGGTATATACAAATGCAACTGATTTCTGAATATTAATTTTGTATCCTGCTACTTTACTAAATTCATCTATCAGCTCTAATAGTTTCTTGGTGGAGTCTTTAGGGTTCTCTATATATAGCATAATGTCATCTGCATATAATGACAATTTTACTTCCTCCTTACCGATTTGGATGCCTTTTATTTCTTTTTCTTGTCTGATTGCTGTGGCTAGAACTTCCAGCACTATGTTGAATAGAAGCGGAGATAGTGGGCAACCTTACCTTGTTCCTGATCTTAAGGGGAATGGTTTTAGCTTTTCCCCATTGAGTATGATGTTAGCTGTGTGTTTATCACATATGGCCTTTATTATGTTGAGATATGATCCCTCTATTCCCACTTTCTTAAGGGTTTTTATTATAAATGGCTGCTGGATTTTATCAAATGCTTTTTCTGCATCTATTGATATGATCATGTGATTTTTATTTTTCATTTTGTTAATGTGGTGTATCACATTAATTGATTTGTAGACGTTGAACCACCCTTGCATACCAGGGATTAATCCCACTTGATCATGGTGTATGATCTTTTTAATGTGTTGTTGAATTCTGATCGCTAATATTTTGTTGAGGATTTTTGCATCTATGTTCATTAGAGATATCGGCCTGTATTTTTGTGATGTCTTTGTCTGATTTTGGGATCGGGGTGATAGTGGCTTCGTAAAAAGTGTTTGGGAGTCTTCCCTCCTTCTGGATTGTTTGGAAGAGCTTGAGGCAAATAGGTGATAATTCTTTTTTGAACGTTTTGTAAAATTCACCTGTAAAGCCATCTGGTCCAGGGCTTTTGTTTGTTGGGAGATTGTTGATTACTGATTCAATTTCTCTGGTGGTAATCAGTCTATTCAGGTTTTCTGTTTCTTCTTGAGTTAGCCTTGGAAGGTTGTACGCCTCTAGAAAATTGTCCATTTCTTCCAGATTGTCAAATTTGTTGGCATATAGTTGCTTATAGTAGTTTCTTAAATTTTTTTGTATTTCTGCGGTGTCTGTTGTCACTTCTCCTCTTTCATTTCTGATTTTATTAATTTGGGTCCTCTCTCTCTTTTTCTTTAAATGCTTCTGGCTAAAGGTTTGTCTATTTTGTTTATCTTCTCTAAGAACCAACTCTTGGATTCATCGATCTTTTGTATTGTTTCTCTGGTTTCTATTTCATTTATTTCCGCTCTGATCTTTATTATCTCCTTCCTTGTGCTCCCTTTGGGCTTATTTTGCTGTTCTTTTTCAAGATCCCT
Source organism: Rhinolophus ferrumequinum (assembly GCF_004115265.2). Lineage (NCBI taxonomy): Eukaryota > Metazoa > Chordata > Mammalia > Chiroptera > Rhinolophidae > Rhinolophus > Rhinolophus ferrumequinum. The sequence goes on from NC_046284.1 coordinate 47,128,049, forward strand.
TAAGTGTGAAGATAAACTATTGATTAGTGATTTTTCTTGTTTCCTTAGGTAGGCCTGCAAAGCTATGAATTTCCCTCTGAGGACTGCTTTTGTGGCATCCCATAGATTTTGGGTCGTCGTGTTTTCATTTTAATTTGTCTCGCTATATCTTTTGATTTCTTCCTTGATCTCCTGGTTGACCCATTCATTATTTAGTAACATGTTATTCAGCCTCCATGAATTGGTGTGTCTTCCAGTTTTTCTCCTGTAGTTCATTTCTAATTTCATAGCACTGTGGTCAGAGAAGACAATTGGTATGATTTCAATTTTCTTAAATTTATCAAGACTTGTTTTGTAGCCTAACATGGTCTATCTTGGAAAATGTTCCATGTGTGCTTGAGAAGAACGGGTATTCTGTATCATTGGGGTGAAATGTTCTGAAAATATTGATTAAATCCAAGTGGTCCAATGAGTCATTTAAGGCCGTTGTTTCCATATTGATTTTCTGTCAGGAAGACCTGTCCCTTGTTGTCAGAGGTGTGTTGAATTCCCCTACTATGATAGTGTTACTGTTGATCTCTGTCTTTATGTTAGTCAATATCTGTTTTATATATTTAGGTGCTCCTATGTTGGGTGCATAGATGTTTACTAGGGTTATGTCCTCTTGTCGGATAGATCCCTTTATTATTATATAGTGACCATCTTTGTCTTGTAATGTGTTCTTCATTTTAAAGTCTATTTTGTCAGATATAAGTATTGCAACTCCAGCTTTTTTCTCATTTCCTTTTGCATGAAATATCTTACTCTAACCCTTCACTGTCAGCCTGTGTGTGTCTTTCGATCTGAGGTGAGTCTCTTGTATACAGCATATACAAGGGTCTTGCTTTCTTATCCAGTCAGCCACCCTATGTCTCTTGATTGGAGCATTTACTCTGTTTACATTTAAAGTGATTATTGATAGGTACATAGTTATTGCCATTTTTAAATTTGTAGTTAGATTGTTTTCATCTTTCTTCTATTTACAGACATCCTTTTAGTATTTCTTGCAATGCTGGCTTGGTGGTAATAAATTCCTTTAGCTTATTCTTTTCTGGGAAGCTCTTTATCTCTCCATCAACTTTAAATGATAGCCTTGCTGGATAAAGCAATCTAGGTTGAAGGTCTTTGTTTTCCATCACTTTGAGAATCTCCTGCCACTCCCTCCTGGCCTTCAATGTTTCTGTAGAAAAGTCATTTGATAGTCTTATGGGAGTTCCCTTGTATGTAACCCTCTGACTTTCTCTTGCTGCTTTTAGGATTCTCTCTTTGTCTTTAACCTTTGCCATTTTAACTATAATGTGTCTTGTTGTGGACCTGCTTGGGTTTATCCTGGTTGGAACTCTCTGCACTTCCTGGGCTTGTATGTTGGTTTCCTTCATCAGATTAGGGAAGTTTTCTGACATTATTACTTCAAATATGTTCTCAATCCCTTGCTTCCTCTCTTCACCTTCTGGTATTCCTATGATGCGTATGTTGTTGCGCTTGATGTTATCCCAGAAGTCTCTTAAACCATCTTCATTTTTTATTATTCTCTTTTCTTTCTGGTGTTCTGTTTCGGTGATCTCTGCTAACTTGTCTTCTAAGTCACTGATTTGATCCTCTGCTTTATCTAACCTGCTGTTAATTCCTTCAAGTGAGTTCTTTATTTCAGTAATTGTGTTCTTTAGTTCTAACTGGTTGTTCATTATGATTTCTCTATCCTTCTTTATGTCTTCTCTAAGCTCCTTAAACATTCTTATCATCAGTGTTCTGAACTCTGTCTCTGATAGGTTGGTTACATCTCTTTCACTTGGTTCCATTTATGGAGGTTTCTTCTGTTCTTTTATTTGGGACATGTTTCTTTGTTTCCCCATTCTGGCTGACTCTCTGTGTTTGCTTCAATGTGTTAGGTAGATCCCCTAGAGTTCTTAGTTCTTGCTGGGTTATCTTATGTAGTATGTGTCCTTTGTATTTGACTTGCACTAGTTCGTTCTTCTCCTCTTCGTATGCTCCAAAGTTGACTCTTGCGTTGTGTATATTGTCCTGTTAAAGAAGATCTTTAATTGCTTTTCGCTTGTGAGTAGGTTGGGTGAACTTCTAGGCTGACTCGTTGTGAGACTTGGCTCTGCCCACCGCAGGGTGTTCTGTTGCATGAAGGTTGACCACTTAAATGTGGTTTGGCCTCTATGGGCTCTTGTGCCTGTAGAGAATTCCCTCTGGGTGTGTCACTTGTAGGTCAAATCCGGTAGTACTCTGGTTTGGTCTGGAGTTGGCCTCTGGTTGTGTTAAATCTTGTGCCTCTCAAGCTGGGCCCTGGTGTAGGGCAATTTCAGAACAAAGCAAATCACCAAGCACAACAACAACAACAACAACAACAAAGAAAAAATCAAATACATTTCCATGTGAAACAACTGACAACCCACACTCAACACAGGTAAAGATATCAAAAATATAAAGACACAGCAAAACAAAAGAAAACCAAAAGCAGCACCAGTCTTGGCTTAAGCGCATGAAGTAATCTCCAGGTTGTCCTCTGCTGTACCAAAGAGTCCTCTGAGTATTGCGCAGGCAGAGCCGGTCTCCTGGTGCCCAGAGTGATGTTGGAACTGCAGATTTAGATGCGGGGGGCTGAGGGGTCTGGATGGTAGTTTCTACAAAGTCAGTGCAGTTTCTGCTCTTGCCTGCACATATGCGCACTGAGAGTAGCACCACCAGCTCTGTGTCCAGTTCTCCTGAGTCTTAGGGCACTTCATCTGTGTGTGTGTGTGTGTGTGTGTGTGTGTGTGTGTGTGTGTGTGGCGGGCGGGATATTTCTGAGCTGCTGAAAGCCCATAGCTGTGTCTGCCACCTATTGCTGATCCCTGGGTGTGCCTCTGCATTTGTAATTGCCCTGCTGTATGCAGGCCAGAAAGGGTGGGGGCTGGGGATGGAGGGGTGTTCTCTCTCACAGCCCAGCCGTGTCAAACTCTTCCCACAGGCCAGAAAAGTTGGTGGCTGGCAGTGGAAGAGCCTCTTCTCTCCTAGCCCAGCAAAAATCACACTCTTCCCAGCCTCTTCCCTGGGTCTGAGCTGCACGCCAGTCTTCCCAGAGCCTGAGCACTAAGGCTCCTCTGTAATCTGACACTATTCCTCAGTTCAGGGGCCAGTTTAAATCTCTGGAAGGGCAGGGGTAGGATTGGAAGTGGCGTGCTCAGGTATGGAGTTTGTGTCCTTTGTCCGACCTAGGGCCCAACTGGCTGCCCCCTCGGCGGGAGAGATCAGCTGTGGGACGCAGGGAAAGAGTCTACCTCCTGGCTTTTGTGTTCTCTGTTCCGTCCTGGGATCCCCTGTGTCTCTGCAGCTGCGGATGCCTGCGGCTTTTCCACCGCCGCAGATGTGGGCCGCGTTTCCACTGTGCTCCCTTCCCTCTTCCCCTGCTCACCCAATTTGCCCACCTTCAAGTAATCCTTGCACGAGTCTCTTAGCTGTTCTGTGTGATGAGCAGAGAGTCCTTCGATGGGTTATAGATGTCTTGTTTGTGATAAGATCTGGAGGAGAACTCAAAATGTGCGCCCCGCTGCTGCCATTCCTATGACCTAGCTGTGCAGTTTTAATTCTTATTTTCTGACTGACCATTTCAATGTGTTTACCAGCCATTTTTATATCTTTTGTAAAGAGACACTTCAAATCTTTGGCTCTTTTAAAAAAACTGGTTTCAATAACTTATTATGATGTGTTTTTTTTAAATATTTCACTGTGTGGATATACCAGACTTTCTTTTTTTTCTTTCTTCTTTTTTTTTTTAAATATATTTTATTGGGGAAGGGGAACAGGACTTTATTGGGGAAAAGTGTGTACTTCCAGGACTTTTTTCCAAGTCAATTTGTTGTCCTTTCAGTCTTAGTTGTGGAGGGCGCAGCTCAGCTCCAGGTCCAGTTGCTGTTGCTAGTTGCAGGGGCACAGCCCACCATCCCTTGCGGGAGTCAAAACCCGCAACCTTGTGGTTGAGAGGATGGGCTCCAACCAACTGAGCCATCCGGGGAGCCAGCTCAGCTCAAGGTGCTGTGTTCAAACTTAATTGCAGGGGGTGCTACCCACCATCCCTTGCGGTACTCGAGGAATTGAACTGGCAACCTTGTGGTTGAGAGCCCACTGGCCCATGTGGGAATCGAACCGGCAGCCTTCAGAGTTAGGAGCATGTAGCTCTAACAGCCTGAGCCACCGGGTCAACCCCATCAATAAGTTATTATTGAGTTGTAAGCGTTCTTTATATATTCTGGTCCTCTGCTGTACCAAACAGCAGATGGTCTGGATACAAATCTTTGTCATATATGTGATTTGCAAATGTTTTCTCCCAGTTTGTAGGTTGTCATTTCATTCTCTTTAGGTATCCAAACTAAAAACTGTTTTCCTAACCCAATGTAATGAAAATTTTCACTTATGTCTTCTAAAAGTTTTACAGCTTTAGGTTTTACATGTAGACTTAATATCCATTTTAATTCTTTTTTTAAAATTTTGTTGACTTTATTGAACTATAATTTATAGCTTCTTGGTAGAGCAAAGCTAATGTAACAATAAAGATATTGTTTATCTGACAATTTTTTTTTTTTAGGAACTCTTTTTTTTTTAATTTATTTTTTTAATTTATTGGGGTGACAATTAGTAAAATTACATAGATTTCAGGTGTACAATTCTGTATCACATCATCTATAAATTACATTGTGTGTTTACCACCCGGAGTCAGTTCTCCCATCACCATATATTTGATCCCCCTTACCCTCATCTCCCACCCCCACCCCCCTTACCCTCTGGTAACCACTAAACTATTGTCTGTGTCTATGAGTTTTTTTTTTTCCTTAGACGTTTATCATTTATATCCCTCACACTGTGGACCCCCTCCCCCCATCCACTATCTCTCTGACATCGCACCGAGCCATTTTTATATAAGGTATGAGATTTAGATCAAGGCTTTGTTTTTAAACATACATATATCCAATTATTTCAGCATTATTTATTGAAAACCCCCTTTTTTTCTTTTGATTTGCCTTTGTACATTTATCTCTTTTTATAGATCTCTGTCTGGACTCTTTCTTCTGCCCCACTGATCTAGGTGCCTATTCCTTCATTGATACCACATTGTCTTGGTGACCTAGCTTTATAAACATCTTAGAATCATTCAGAGTGTTTCCTCTAATTTTATTCTTTTTTTCCCCCTCAGATACTGTCTTGGCTTTTCTAATTCCTTTGCCTTTTCATATTAATTTTAGAATAAACTTGTCTATTTCTACGAGAAACCTTCTGGGATTTATTTTTTTATTAAATTTATTAGGGTGACATTGGTTAATAAAATTATGTAGGTTTCAAGTGTACAATTCTATATCATCTGTATATGCCATTGTGTGTTTTCCACCTGAAGTCAAATCTCCTTCTATCTCTACCTTTACCCTTTCTTTTTTTCTGTTGTTTCTGTTTTATTTGTTTATTTTGTTCTTTAGATTCCACATATAAGCAAAATTACATTGCATCTGTCTTTCTCTTTCTGACTCTTCACTCAGCACTATGCCTGTCTGTTCCAACGCTACCACAGATGGCAAGAACCCCTTTCCTTCTATGGCTGAGCAGTATTCCATACGGTATATGTACCACCTCCTCTTTATCCATTCATCCATTGAGGGACACCCAGGCTGCCTCCACATCTTGGCCATTGTAAACAATGCTGCAATGAACATATGGATGCACATGTCCCCCTTGAAGTAATGGGTCCTTCTTTGTCTCTCGTGGGATTACTGGGTTCTTCTTCGTCTCTTGTCACAGCCTTTATTTTAAAGTCTTTTTTGTCCGGTATAAATATTCTTACCCAGCTTGTTTTATTGTTTGTTTTTTTTTTTATTTCCATTTTCATGAAATATATTTTTACATCATTTTACTTTCCATCTGAGTGTATCTTTCAATCTGAAGTGAGTGTCTTGTAGGCAGTTTATGTAAGGGTCTTGTTTTCTTATCCATTCAACCCTCCTATGTCTTTTGATTGGAGCATTTAATCCATTTACATTGAAAGTAATTCTTGGTAGATATGTAGTTATTGCCATTTTATTATTCATAATTTTGATCTTTTTTTTTTTTTTTTTTCCCATCCTAAAGAAGTCCCTCTAACATTCCTTGTAATACTGGTTTGGTGATGATGAACTCCTCTAGCTTTTTCTTGTCATTAAAGCTTGTCATCTATCCTTCAATTCTAAATGATAGCTTCACTGGGTAGAGTAATCTTGGTTGTAGGTCCTTGATTTTCATCATGTTGAATATTTTGTGCCAATCCCTTCTGGCCTGCAAAGTTTCTGTTGAGAAATTCTATTCTGACAATCTTATAGGAGCTTCCTTATAAGTTACTAGTTGCCTTTCCCTTGCTGCTTTTAGATTCTCCCTTTGTCTGTAATCTTTGACATTCTAATTATAATGTGTCTTGGTGTGGGCCTCTTTGGGTTCATCTTGTTTGGGACTCTCTGCACTTCCTGGGCTTGTATGTCTATTTCCTTTGTCAGGTTAGGAAAGTTTTCAGTCACTATTTCTTCAAGCAGGTTCTCAATCCCTTGTTTTCTCTTTTCTCCTTCTGGCACCCTTATGATGCAAATGTTGTCATGCTTGATGTTGTCCCAAAGGTCTCATGAACTATACTCATTTTTTTAAATTCTGTTTTCTTTTTGCTGTTCTGATTGGGTGTTTTCTGCTACCTTGTCTTCCAAATTGCTGACTCGATCCTCTGCTACATCTAGTCTGCTGGTGATTCCTTCTACTGCATTTTTCATTTCAGTTATTGTATTTTTCAATTCTGACTGGTCCTTTTTTATGGTTTCTATATTCATTTTTGTGCTTGCTATCTCTTTGTTGAAGTTCTCACTAAGTTCCTTGAGCATCCTTATAACCATTGTTTTGAAATTGTAGCTGGTAGGTTGCTTGTCTCCATTTTCTTATCATCTATCCTTCAATTCTAAATGATAGATTCGCTGGATAGAGTAATCTTGGTTGTAGGTCCTTGATTTTCATCATGGTGAATATTTTGTGTCAATCCCTTCTGGGCTGCAAAGTTTCTGTTGAGAAATCCTTTTTTTCCTGGAGTTTTCTTCTGTTCTTTCATTTGGGATGTATTTCTTTGTTTCCTCATTTTGGCTACCCCTCTGTTTGTTTCTATGTATTAGGTAGATCGGTTATGTCCATCAGTCTTGGCTGGGTGGCCATATGTAGTAGGTGTTCTGTGGAGTCCAGTGGCACAGTCTCCCTGGTCACCTGCACCGGGTGCTCCAGGAGTGTCCTTTGTGTGTGCCCTCCTGTTATACTTGAGCCTTGGTTTATATTGGCATTTCAGCGGGTAGGATTGACTCTCAGGCTGATTGGCTGTGGGGTTTGGATGTGTCCACAGCTTACAGGCTGCTGTGTAGGGGGCTTACCCCACTGAGTGAGATTTTCCCCAGCAGGCTCTGGTGCCTATTGAGAATGCCCTTTGTGTGTGCTGCCTGTGGGGTTAATTGGTCAGTGCTCTGCTGTGGTCTGAATCCATCCTCCAAGTGTGTTGGTTCTGGTGCCTCTTATGAGGGTCTCCAGTGGAGGCCCAGGTCACTCACTGCCTGTGACTGGCTGGGGACTACCTGGTAAGAGCTACAAAGCAATCCTTGGTTGTTCACTGCCTGTGCTAACCCTGGAGGTGCTTGGGAGAGAGCACACTGTGAACTGAGGACAGCTGCCACTAGCAACAGGCTTGGGGTAGCTCTGAAAAATATCAGGACACCTTGAGGCCTGCTGTCACCTGTCGGCTCCCTTAAGGTTCAGTTGCTGATAAAGCCTTATACAGTACGCAAGTTGGGTGAGACAGGATCTCAGGGAGTCACTAGACTGGGAAGAGTTGTGGTCACCAGGTTAATGCAAATTCTGGTTTGGTGCTAGTGGTGAACCTGAAGCTACTCTGCAAATGTCTCAGAGTATACCAAGGCCAGTCGATGCCCACTGGGGTCTGTAGGACTCTGATAGTTTTCCAAGAAAGAGTACAATGCACGCTGGGCTGGCTGCTCTTGGAGAAAGTGCCTCTGGCTTTGGGGAAGTTGGGTGGGGCGGGGTCCCAGTGAGACAGCAAGGTAGAGCTGCGGAGCTCACCAGACCAATCAGGTTCCAATTTGGCCATAAGTGTAGGGGGCAGGCTCCACACAGGAAAGATGGCGCTCACCTGTGGGATGCATGGGAGAAGGAGCTTCTCATAGGGAAATGGCGACTGTCCTCCAGCCCTCAACTCACAGCAACACAACTCAGTTGGCACCCCCATATGTCTCCGACACCCCCCAAGTTAGTATTCTGGAGCCCAAGGTGAGTGCCTGGGAGTGAGAGAGTTTGAGCACAGTCCCTCTCAGAGGAAGCCTGGATTTCCCATCACCTTCCATCCCACCCATATCGTCAGAATCCCCACTGTTTTTCACAACCAGATGTTGTGGGGACTCTTCTTCTTGGCATCAATACTCTGGGCTGTGGAAGCCAGTGTGGGGCTGGGGTTTCTCATTCCTCTGAGGGGAACTTCCATGGCCGAGATATCCCTCCCAGTTCTCTACCATCACACGGAAGTTTGGGGTTAGCCAGTTCTGCATCTGCACCCCTCCTACCAGTCTTGATGTGGCTTTTTCTTCATATCCTTAGTTATTTAACTTCTGTTCAGCCAGACTTCAGATGGTTCTCCAGGTTGCCTTCTATAATTTAGTGGTACTGTAATTTTGATTTTCTCATGGAAGGAAGCAGGCACAGTGTTTATCTACTCCACCACTTTGGATCGCCACACCCCCTTTACCCTTTCTATCTCCTCTCCTCCCCCGTTTACCTTGGTAACCACTAAACTGTTGTCTGTGTCCCTGAGTTTTTGTTTGTCTTGTCATTAGTTGCTTTTGATAGACATCACATTAAAGCTATCGATCAGCTTGGGAGAACTGGCATTTTAACCATGTTGAGTCTTCTAGTCCACAAACACAGCATATCTCCCCATTTACATTGATTTGATTTTTTTCATCAGTGTTTTATAGTATTCGACATATAAACCACGAATATGGCGGGGAACTGTGGCTTTCAAAAAATTAATTCTGCATAACATTCTATTAGAAAACTCATATCCTCTGTCAACTTTGGGAAATTTGACTGTAGTAATCCTATGATAATTTTCTCTCTTCCTTCTTTTTGGAATTTCTAATAGTTGGGTTTTAGATATTGAACTATTGATTTTTTTCTTACTGTTTTTCTTTTCTCCTTTATTTCTCATTTTTTTCTTCATTGCGGGACATTTTTGTATCTTTATCTTCCAATGCACTGCAGCAGGCAGAATTTTAAGACAGCCCACAAGGTTCTTACCACCTGGTGTGCACACCCTGTGTAATCTTTTCCCCTTGAGTGTGGATGAGACCTGTGAATATGATGTGATGTTACTCCCATGCTTAAGTTATACTGTAAAGGTGGAAGGATTTTGTAGATGTAATTCAGGCCCTAAATCAGTTTCTTTTCAGTTAATGAAAAGAGAGATAATCTTGGGTGGCATGACTTAATCAGGTGAGCTCTCTGTTTAAAGGGGGTCTATATAGATAATCCAAACAGAAAATAAATAATGAAATAGCAGCCCTAAATGACACATTAGATGAAATGGACATAATTGACATTTATAGAGTACTTTATCCGAAAATATCAGACTATACATTTTTTTTTCTAGTGTACATGGAACATTCTCAAGGATAGACCATATATTGGGACATAAAACTAGCCTCAGCAAATTTAAGAAGATTGAAATCATACCAAGCATATTCTCTGATCATGAAGCTTTGAAACTGGATATCAACTGCAAAAATAAAGCAGGAAAAACCACAACTACAATGGAGATTAAACAACATATTTTAAAGAATGACCAGGTCAAAGAAGAAACTAGAGGAGAGATCAAAAGATACATAGAAAAAAATGACAATGAAAATACATCATACCAAAATTTTGGGGATGCAGCAAAAGCAGTTTTAAGAGGGAAATTTATATCATTACAGGCCTATCTCAAGAAACAAGAAACATTCCAAATAAATAACCTCATGTTACACCTTAAAGAACTACAAAAAGAAGAACAAATAAAACCCAAGGTCAGCAGAAGAAAGGAAATAACAAAAATCAGAGCAGAACTAAATGAAATAGAGAACAAAAAGACAATAGAAAAAATTAATATGACAAAGAGCCGGTTCTTTGAAAAGATTAACAAAATTGACAAACCCTTGGCTAGACTCACTAAGATAAAAAGAGGCAAGACACTAATTAACAAAATCAGAAATGACAAAGGGGAAGTTATAAGGGAAGCCACAGAAATACAAAGGATCATCCAAGAATACTATGAAGGACTATATGCCACCAAATTCAATAATCTAGAAGAAATGGACAAGTTCTTAGAAATATACAGCCTTCCTAGGCTGAACCATGAAGAACTGGAAAATCTAAACAGATCGATCACCAGTAATGAAATTGAATCAGTCATCCAAAACCTTCCCAAAAGAAAACGTCTGGGACCAGATGCCTTCACTAGTGAATTCTACCAAACCTTCCAAGAGGATTTAATACCAATCCTGCTCAAACTCTTCCAAAAAATTGAAGAAGAGACAGTACCCCCTAACACATTTCATGAAGCCAACATTACCCGAATACCAAAACCGGGTAAGGACAACACAAAAAAAAGAAAACTACAGACCAACATCTCTGATGAATACAGATGCAAAAATCCTAAACAAAATTCTAGCAAATTGAATGCAACAAGGCATTAAACAGATTATTCATTGAGAGATATGTCGATCAAAATGGCGGCATGAGGTGAGCCTCTGTAAAGCTCCCCTGGAATTTACAACTAATCAAACAACAATAATTCCACAAAGGACTCCCTGCACAGCAGACAGGCAAGACGAAGAGGCCCACTACTGAATTCACCTAAAGGTGGGCGAATCGTGCAAGCAGGGGAGGAGGGAAGGAAGAAGTGCTGAGACAGAGCCACGCCGGCGTAGGAGGCAGACATAGCTCAGTGCTCCAAGCTCGCTGCATCGTGGAACTACCTCAGCTGTGGGAGAGGGAAGAACTCATACTGCTAGGGCTCTGCTTATGGCCCACAGGGCTGAGGGGCAGCATATAACATGGCTGAACCCAACGCTCATGGCAGAGACCTCGGAGAAAAGACTGAGGGAAGAAAACTGAAAACGGTGGTTTAAGCCCTCACTGCCAAGCAGAGAATGGAAGCCTTAGGCACTGAGACTAGATGACCTCTCCCTACCCTCCCAGAGCTCGCCCTGCCCCCACCTGGCCAGTGCTAGAAGCGGAACAGTAGCACTGCCAGATCAAAAGAACAGAATATTTGCTGTTCTGAGAACTGTGGACCGCAGACACAGATTCGCAGCCCAACTAGTTCCGGCAGAGGAGAGGGAGCTGTGGTAGCAAGACCGGCTGTGGTGGTTGTCACCTACATTGCTCTGGGCCGCCTCTCACAACTAACCCCGCCTCTGTCCCCACCTATCTGGGAGGATCCCTGCAGGAGTAAACAGAACTGCTGAAACATACGGGCTCTGAATCTGGTGCAGGAAGAGCTTTGGAACTTCAAAAGCTCTCCGCATACCCACATGGACATTGCGCCCTGTGACCCAGGCAAACTATTAAGAGAGGAGAAGCCCGTCTCCCAGGGAATCCCCCCATTGTGTGAGAAGCTGGAATAGTGCAGAGAAAACATAGCACTACCGTGTGAGAGAGAAAAAAAAGCTGCAGTCGGAGAGAAAATAAAACATTCCACCAACAAGTAGTGGAAAACAAAAGAAAGACCTCTTCCTATCAACCTGTTGCAGAAGCCACTCCTGTAGATGTCTAGGAAGAGAATTAATAAATCAGTTATTGCCATGAATAACCAAGGCAACAAGACAGCTCAGAAAGAAAGTGAAAAGTCTCCAGAATAGGAACTTAAAGATATGGAAATATGTGACATAAATGGCAGAGAATTCAAGATTGCAGTTCTGAAAAAACTCAACGAGATGCAAGAAAACACAGAAAGGCAGTTTAATGAACTCAGAAACACAATCAAAGAACAACATGAGCATTTTACGTAAGAGATTGAAATTTTAAAAAAGAACCAAATAGAATTTCTTGAGATTAAGAACTCAATAGAAGAAATTAAGAATGAAATAGCCAGTTTAGGCAGTAGAGTTGACCAGATGGAGGAAAGAATCAGTGACGTCGAAGATAGAAACCTGGAAATTACACAGATGGAAGAAGAAAGAGACTTGACACTTAAAAGAAATGAAAGAACTCTACAAGAACTTTCTGACTCCATCAGAAAGAGAAATATAAGAATAATGGGCATACCAGAAGGAGAAGAAAGAGAGAAGGGAGCAGAGGATATATTCAAACAAACTGTTGATGAGAACTTTCCAAACTTGTGGACAGAACTGGATCCTCGAATCCAAGAAGCAAATAGAACACCTAATTGCCTCAATCCCAACAGGCCTTCTCCAAGGCACATTGTATTGAAGCTGTCTAAAATCAATGACAAAGAAAGAATCCACAAGGCAGCCGGGGAAAAGAAGACAGTAACCTACAAAGTTGCCATTAAATTATCATCAGATTTTTCAGCAGAAACTCTATAAGCCAGGAGGGAGTGGAACCAAATATTCAAACTATTGAAAGAGGGAAATTATGAGCCAAGAATAATATATCCAGCAGAGATATCCTTTAGATATGAAGGAGTAACAAAGACCTTTCCACACATACAGAAGCTGAGGGAATTTTCTAATACACGACCTGCACTACAAGAAATACTAAAGGAGGCGATTCAACCACCATCAACAGGGACAATTTGTGGCAATAGACACATAAAAAGGGGGAGAGTAAACACCTGAACTGGACTATGGGAATGGAGAAAATAAGCGTGCTGAAGAAAATGGAATACTCTAAATATCAAACTTTCTTTTACATAAATTTAAAGGTAACCTCTCAAAAAAAAAAAAATCCAGAACCGAAATACATGCTGTAATAAAAGAAGAAACAGAGGGAAACATCATAGAATACCACCACACAGAAATAATAGACAACGACAAAAAGGCAAAGAAACAATGGAGACACAGCCTTACCAGAAAACTAAAGATAGAATGACAGGAAATCCTCACATATCAATAATTACCTTAAATGTAAATGGACTGAACTCACCAATAAAAAGGCACAGAGTAGCAGATTGGATCAAAAAACTAAACCCAACCATATGCCATGTCCAAGAGACACATCTCAGCTACAAGGACAAGCATAGACTCAAAGTGAAAGGGTGGAAATTGACACTCCAAGCAAATGGTATCCACAGAAAATCAGGTGTACCCATAATGATATCAGATGAAACAGACTTCAGGGTGAAAAAGATAACAAGAGACAAAGATGGACATTTCATAATGGTAAAGGGGATTATACAACAAGAAGACATAACAGCCATCAATAGTTTTGTCCCCAATCAGGGAGCACCGAAATATACCAAGCAGCTACTAACAGAACTAAAGGGAGAAATTGACCAAAATACAATTATATTAGGTGACTTAAATACATCACTGACAGCTATGGATAGATCATCCAAACAGAAATTAAATAATGAAATAGCAGCCCGAAATGACACATTAGGTGAAATGGACGTAATTGACATATATAGAGCACTTCATCCTAAAACATCAGACTATACATTCTTTTCTAGTGTACATGGAACATTCTCAAGGATAGACCATATATTGGGACATAAAATCAGCCTCAGCAAATTTAAGAAGATTGAAATCATACCGAGCATATTCTCTGATCACAAGGCTTTGAAATTGGATATCAACTGGAAAAAGAAAACAGGAAAAAACAAAAAATACATGGAGATTAAACAACATACTTTTAAAGAACGACTAGGTCAAAGAAGAAATTAGAGGAGAGATCAAAAGATACATAGAAACAAATAACAATGAAAATACATCATACCAAAATTTTGGGGATGCAGCCAAAGCAGTTTTCAGAGGGAAATTTATATCATTACAGGCCTATCTCAAGAAAGAAGAAACATTCCAAACAAATAACCTCATGTTACATCTTAAAGAACTAGAAAAAGAAGAAGAAGTAAAACCTAAGGTCAGCAGAAGAAAGGAAATAACAAAACTCAGAGCAGAACTAAATGAAATAGAGAACAAAAAGACAATAGAAAAAATTAATGTGACAAAGAGCTGGTTCTTTGAAAAGAATAACAAAATTGACAAACCCTTGGCTAGACTCACTAAGACAAAAAGAGAGAAGACACTAAATAACAAAATCAGAAATGAAAAAGGGGAAGTTATCACGGACACCACAGAAATACAAAGGATCATCCAAAAATACTATGAAGGACTATATGCCACCAAATTCAATAACCTAGAAGAAATGGACAAGTTCTTAGAAACATAGCCTTCCAAGGCTGAACCATGAAGAACTGGAAAATCTAAACAGACCGATCACCAGTAATGAAATTGAATCAGTCCTCCAAAACCTTCCCAAAAGCAAAAGTCCTGGACCAGATGACTTCACTAGTGAATGCTACCAAACCTTCAAAGAGGATCTAATACCAATCCTGCTCAAACTCTTCCAAAAAATTGAAGAAGAAACAGTACTCCCTAACTCATTTTATGAGGCCAACATTAGCCTGATAGCAAAACCAGGTAAGGACAGCACAAAAAAGAAAAGTACAGACCAATATCTCTGATGAATACAGATGCAAAAATCCTAAACAAAACTCTAGCAAATCGAATACAATAATGCATTAAAAAGATCATTCATCACGACCAAGTGGGGTTCATCCTCGGGGCACAAGGATGGTTCAACATCCGCAAATCCATCAATGTCATACATCACATAAACAAAATAAAGGACAAAAATCATACAATTACATCAGTTGATGCAGAAAAAGCATTTGACAAGATACAACATCCATTTATGATTAAAACACTTAATAAAATAGGTATAGAAGGAAAATACCTTAACATAATAAAGGCCATATATGACAAGCCCTCAGCTAATCTCATAATTAATGGTGAAAAACTGAAGCTCTTTGCTCTACGTTCAGGAACACGACAGGGCTATCCCCTATCACCTCTGCTTTTCAACATAGTGTTGGAAGTCCTTGCCAGAGCAATCAGGCAAGAGAAAGAAATAAACGGTATCCAAATTGGGAATGAAGAAGTTAAATGGTCACTCTTTGCAGATGACATGATGCTATAGAAAATCCTACAGACTCCACGAAAAAGCTATTAGAAACAATCAACGAATACAGTAAAGTTGCTGGCTACAAAATCAACGTACAAAAGTGCATTGCATTCCTATATACTGACAATGAAATCTCAGAAAAAGAAATACAAAAAACAATTCCTTTTGCAATTGCAGCAAAAAGAATAAAATACCTAGAAATAAACTTAACCAAGGATGTGAAGGTCCTATATGCTAAAAACTACAAGACATTTTTAAAAGAAATTGAAGAAGACCCAAAGAAATTGAAAGACATTCCGTGCTCATGGATTGGAAGAATCAACATAGTTAGAATGACCATATTACCCAAAGCAATATACAGATTTAATGTAATGCCCATCAAAATCCCAATGGCATTTTTTAAAGAAATAAAACAGAAAATCATCAGATTTGTTTGGAACCACAAAAGACTCCGAACAGGCAAAGCAATCTTAAGAAAAAAGAACAATACTGGAGGTAACACACTCCCTGAATTTAGCTTGTACTACAGGGCTACAATAATCAAAACAGCCTGGTATTGGCAGAAAAACAGACACATAGACCAATGGAATAGAACTGAGAATCCAGAGATAAAGCCACATAAATATGGACAGATAATTTTTGATAAAGAAGCAAAAAACATAAAATGGAGGAAAGACAGCCTCTTCAATAAATGGTGCTGGGAGAATTGGAAAGCCACGTGCAAAAGAATGAAACTGGACTGCTATCTGTCACCATGTACCAAAATTAATTCAAAATGGATCAAAGACTTAAGCATAAGACCTGACACAATAAACTGCATAGAAGAAAACATAGGTTCTAAACTTATGGACCTTGGGTTCAAAGAGCATTTCATGAATTTGAATCCAAAGGCAAGGGAAGTAAAAGCTAAAATAAATGAATGGGACTATATCAAACTTAAAAGCTTCTGCACAGCAAAAGAAACCATTGAGAAATTAAAGAGGCAACCAATTGAATGGGAGAAGATTTTTTTTTTAATTTATTGGGGTGACAATTGTTAGTAAAATTACATAGATATCAGGTGTACAATTCTGTATCACATCATCTATAAATTGCATCGTGTGTTCACCACCCAGAGTCAGTTCTCATTCCATCTCCAAATATTTGATCCCCCTTACCCTCATCTCCCACCCCCAACCCCCCCTTACCCTCTGGTAACCACTAAAGTATTGTCTGTGTATGAAATTTTTTTTTAGACCGTTATCATTTATATCCCTCACACTGTGGACCCCCCTCCCCCCATCCACTATCTCTCTGACATCGCACCGAGCCATCCCATTTCCACTATCTCCACTCCCAATGCTGTACTCTGCCTCTTGTAAATGTATACATACCCATATATACATACATACATATATATATATATACACACACATATATATATATATATATATATATATATATATATATATATATATAATAGTTGGCATTCATTATTGTTCAGCTTCAGGTGTACAGTGCAGTGATCAGGCATCTACATCTTCCCTGAGATGGTCTCCAAAATGGGACACATGTCTATCGAATACCCTACAAAATCTTTACAACATTATTGATTACGTTCCCCAGATTAATTTTCAAACCCCGTGGCCATCCTGTGGTCACCGACTGCCCTCCAATCCCATCACCCTCACCCTCACCCCACCCCCCCGCCCATCTAGCAACCCTCAGTTTTTCCTCTTTGTCTCCAAAACTGTTTCTGATTAGTTCATTCACTTATTTTTTTCTTTAGATTCCGCGTATAAGTGAGATCATATGGTACTTATCTTTCTCTGTCTGACTTATTTCACTTAACATAATGTTCTCTAGGTCCATCCATGTTGTTGCAAATGGTAAGATTTCTTTCTTCTCTATGGCTATGTAATACTCCCTTGTATAAATGTACCACATTTTCTTAATCTAGTCATCTACCGATGGGCATTTCGGTTGTTTCCATGTCTTAGCTATTGTGTATAGTGCTGCAATAAACATAGGAGTGCATAAAGATTTTTGAATTGGAGTTTTGGATTTCTCCGGATAGATACCGAGGAGTGGAATTACTAGATCATAGGGTAGTTCCATTTTCAGATTTTTGAGATACCTCCATACTGTTTTCCACAGTGGCTGCACCAATCTGCAATCCCACCAACAGTGCACAAGCGTTCCCATTTCTCCACATCCGCGCCAGCACTTGTTATTTGTTGATTTATTGATGATAGCCATTTTGACTGGGGTGAGGTGGTATCTCATTGTAGTTTTTATTTGCATTTCTCTGATGATTAGTGAGGTTGAGCATTTCTTCATATGTCTGTTTGCCATCTGTATGTCCTTTATAGAAAAATGTCTCTTCAAGTCCTCTGCCCATTTTTTAATTGGGTCTTTTGTTTGTTTGGAGTTGAGTTGAGTAAGTTTTTTATAGATTTGTGATATTAATCCCTTTTCAGATATACCATTGGCAAATATCTTTTCCCATTTAGTAAGATCCCTTTTAGTTTTATTGATGGTTTCCTTTGCTGTGAAAAAGCTTTTTAGTTTGATGTAATCCCACATGTTTATTTTTTCTCTTACTTCCCTCGTGCGAGGGGATACATCAGTAAAAATCTTACTCCCGGTAATGCCTGTGAAGTTTCTTTCTATATTTTCTTTTAGGTATTTTATGGTTTCAGATCATACATTTAAGTCTTTAAGCCATTTTGAATTTATTTTTGTATATGGTGTAGGGAGGTGGTCCAGCGTCATTTTTTTGCATGTGTCTGTCCAGGTTTCCCAGCACCATTTATTGAATAGACTGTCTTTACCCCTTCGTATATTCTTGCTTCCATTGTCATAGATTAAATGGCCATATAGGCATGGATTTATTTCTGGACTCTCTATTCTGTTCCATTGATCTATGTGTCTGTTTTTATGCCAGTACCATGCTGTTTTGATTACTGTAGCCTTGTAGTATAATTTGAAGTCAGGTATTATTATATCTCCCACTTTGTTCTTATTTCTCAAGATTGCTGAGGCTATTTGGGGTCTTTTATGGTCCCATATAAATTTTAGGATTATATGTTCTATTTCTGTGAAAAACGTCGTTGGTAGTTTGATGGGAATTGCGTTGAATATGTATATTGCCTTAGGCAGTATGGACATCTTAACTATATTAATTCTTCCTATCCATGAACATGATATATATTTCCATCTATTTATATCTTCTTTCATTTCTTTCTTCAGTGTCTTATAATTTTCTGAGTACAGATCTTTTATTTCTTTGGTTAAATTTATTCCCAGGTATTTTATAGTCTTTGGAGCAATTGTAAATGGGATTGTTTTTTTTAATTTCTCCTTCTGATGTTTTTTTATTGGTATATACAAATGCAACTGATTTCTGAATATTAATTTTGTATCCTGCTACTTTACTAAATTCATCTATCAGCTCTAATAGCTTCTTGGTGGATTCTTTAGGGTTCTCTATATATAGTATCATATCATCTGCATATAATGATAATTTTACTTCCTCCTTACCAATTTGGATGCCTTTTGTTACTTTTTCTTGTCTGATTGCTGTGGCTAGAACTTCCAGCACTATGTTGAATAGAAGCGGAGATAGTGGGCAACCTTGCCTTGTTCCTGATCTTAGGGAGAATGGTTTTTGCTTTTCCCCATTGAGTATGATGTTAGCTGTGGGTTTGTCATATATGGCCTTTATTATGTTGAGATATGATCCCTCTATTCCCACTTTCTTAAGGGTTTTTATCATAAATGGCTGCTGGATTTTACCAAATGCTTTTTCTGCATCTATTGATATGATCATGTGATTTTTATTTTTCATTTTGTTAATGTGGTGTATCACATTAATTGATTTGCGGATGTTGAACCACCCTTGCATACCAGGGATGAATCCCTCTTGATCATGGTGTATGATCTTTTTAATGTATTGCTGAATTCTGTTCGCTAATATTTTGTTGAGGATTTTTGCATCTATGTTCATTAGAGACATTGGCCTGTAGTTTTCTTTTTTTGTGGTGTCTTTGTCTGATTTTGGGATCAGGGTGATAGTGGCTTCGTAAAAAGTGTTTGGGAGTCTTCTCTCCTTGTGGATTGTTTGGAAGAGCTTGAGGAGAATAGGTGATAATTCTTTTTTGAACGTTTTGTAAAATTCACCTGTAAAGCCATCTGGTCCAGGGCTTTTGTTTGTTGGGAGATTGTTGATTACTGATTCAATTTCCCTGGTGGTAATCAGTCTATTCATGTTTTCTGTTTCTTCTGGAGTTAGCCTTGGAAGGTTGTACGCCTCTAGAAAATTGTCCATTTCTTCCAGATTGTCAAATTTGTTGGCATATAGTTGCTTATAGTAATTTCTTAAACCTTTTTGTATTTCTGCGGTGTCTGTTGTCACTTCTCCTCTT
This sequence comes from Rhinolophus ferrumequinum, assembly GCF_004115265.2. Classification (NCBI taxonomy): domain Eukaryota; kingdom Metazoa; phylum Chordata; class Mammalia; order Chiroptera; family Rhinolophidae; genus Rhinolophus; species Rhinolophus ferrumequinum. The sequence continues at coordinate 47,147,692 of NC_046284.1, forward strand.
TCATTTCTGATTTTCTTAATATGGGTCCTCTCTCTCTTTTTTTTTAATGAGTCTGGCTAAAGGTTTGTCAATTTTGTTTATCTTCTCTAAGAATCAACTCTTGGATTCATTGATCTTTTGTATTGTTTTTCTGATTTCTATTTCATTTATTTCCGCTCTGATCTTTATTATCTCCTTCCTTGTGCTCCCTTTGGGCTTAGTTTGCTGTTCTTTTTCCAGATCCCTTAAGTGTGAAGATAAACTGTTGATTAGTGATGTTTCTTGTTCCTTTAGGTAAGCCTGCAATGCTATGAATTTCTCTCTTAGGACTGCTTTCACGGCATCCCATAGGTTTTGGGTTGTCGTGTTTTCATTTTTGTTTGTCTCGCGATAGCTTTTGATTTCTTCCTTGATCTCCTGCTTGACCCATTCATTATTTAGTAATAAGTTATTCGGCCTCCATGAATTGGTGTGTCTTACAGTTCTTTTCCTGTAGTTCATTTCTAATTTCATAGCACTGTGGACAGAGAAGACAATTGGTGTGATTTCAATTTTCTTAAATTTATCAAGACTTGTTTTGTGACCTAACATGTGATCTATCTTGGAAAATGTTCCATGTGCGCTTGAGAAAAACGTGTATTTTGCAGCATTGGGGTGAAATGTTCTGAAAATATCGATTAAATCCAAGTGGTCCAATGTATCATTTAAGTCTGTTGTTTCCATATTGATTTTCTGTCAGGAAGACCTGTCCCTTGTTGTCAGAGGTGTGTTGAAGTCACCTACTATTATAGTGTTACTGTTGATATCTGTCTTTATGTCAGTCAGTACCTGTTTTATATATTTAGGTGCTCCTATGTTGGGTGCATAGATGTTTACTAGGGTTATGTCCTCTTGTTGGATCGATCCCTTTATTATTATATAGTGCCCATCTTTATCTTTTAATCTGTTCTTCATTTTAAAGTCTATTTTGTCAGATATACGTATTGCTACTCCAGCTCTTTTCTCATTTCCATTTGCATGAAATATCTTACTCCAACCCTTCACTTTCAGCCTGTGTGTGTCTTTTGTTCTGAGGTGAGTCTCTTGTATACAGCATATACAAGGGTCTTGCTTTCTTATCCAGTCAGCCACCCTATGTCTCTTGATTGGAGCATTTACTCCGTTTACATTTAAAGTGATTATTGATAGGCACATAGTTATTGCCATTTTTAAATTTTAGTTAGGTTGTTTTGATCTTTCTTCTATTTACAGAAGTCCTTTTAGTATTTCTTGCAATGCTGGCTTGGTGGTAATAAATTCCTTTAGCTTATTTTTTCTGGAGAGCTCTTTATCTCTCCATCAACTTTAAATGATAGCCTTGCTGGATAAAGCAATCTAGGTTGTAGACCTTTGTTTTCCATCACTTTGGGTATCTCCTGCCACTCCCTCCTGGCCTTCAATGTTTCTGTAGAAAAGTCATTTGATAGTCTTATGGGAGTTCCCTTGTATGTAACCCTCTGTCTTTCTCTTGCTGCTTTTAGGATTCTCTCTTTGTCTTTAAGCTTTGCCATTTTAACTATAATGTGTCTTGGTGTGGACCTGTTTGGGTTTATCCTGGTTGGAACTCTCTGCACTTCCTGGGCTTGTATGTTGGTTTCCTTCATCAGGTTGGGGAAGTTTTCGGACATTATTACTTCAAATATGTTCTCAATCCCTTGCTTCTTCTCTTCACCTTCTGGTATTCCTATGCTGAGCATGTTGTTGCGCTTGATGTTATCCCAGAGGTCTCTTAAGCCATCCTCATTGTTTTGTATTCTTTTTTCTTTCTGTTGTTCCGTTTGGGTGATCACTGCTACCTTGTCTTCTAAGTCACTGATTCGATCCTCTGCTTCATCTAACCTGCTGTTAATTCTTTCAAGTGAGTTCTTAATTTCGGTAATTGTGTTCTTTAGTTCTAACTGGTTGTTCATTATGATTTCTACATCCTTCTTTATGTCTTCTCTAAGCTCCTTAGACATTCTTATCACCAGTGTTGTGAACTCTGTCTCTGAAAGTTTGGTTACCTCTGCTTCATTTGGTTCCATTTCTGGAGGTTTCTTCTGTTCTTTTATTTGGGACGTGTATCTTTGTTTCCCCATTCTGGCTGAGTCTCTGTGTTTGCTTTGATGTATTAGGTACATCCCCTAGAGTTCTTAGTTCTTGCTAGGTTATCTTATGTAGTATGTGTCCTTTATATTTGACTTGCACTACTTTGTTCTTCTCCTCTGCATGTACTCCAAAGTTGACTCTCCTGTTGTGTATATTGTCCTGTTCTAGAAGGTCTTTAATTGCTTTTTGCTTGTGAGTAGGTGGGGTTAACTCTTAGGCTGACTCGTTGTGAGCCTTGGCTCTGCCCACCGCAGGGCATTCTGCTGCGTGAGGGTTGACCACTTAAATGTGGTTTGGCCTCTATGGGCTCTAGTGCCTGTAGAGAATTCCCTCTTGGTGTGTGACTTGTAGGTCAAACCCAGTAATACTCTGGTTTGGTCTGGAGTTGGCCTCTGGATATTTTGAATCTTGTGCCTCTTAAACTGGGCCCTGGTAGGGCAGTTTCAGAACAAAGCAAATCACCAAGCACAACAACAACAATAACAAGAAAGAAAAAAATCAAATACATTCAAATGTAAAAACACCTGATAACCCCCACTCGACACAGGAAAAGATATCAAAGATATAAAGAGAAAGCAAAACAAAACAAAACAAAGCGAAACAAAAAGCAGCACCAGTCTTGGCTTAAGCCTACCAAGTAATGTCCAGGTTGTCCTCTGCTGTACCAAAGAGCCCCCTGCTTATTGCGCAGGCAGAGCCGGTCACCTGGTGCCCAGAGTGACTTTGGGACTGTAGCTTTAAATGCATGGTCCTGAGGGGTCTGGATAATAGTTTTTATAAAGTCAGTGCAGTTTCTGCCCTTGCCTGCACATATGCACACTGAGAGTAGCACCACCAGCCCCGTGTCCAGTACTCCTGAGTCTTAGGGCACTTCTTCAGTGTGTGTGTATGGGGTGGGGTGCGGGCGGGAGATTTCTGAGCTGCTGAAAGCCCAGAGCTGCGTCTGCCGCTTACTGCTGATCCCTGGGCGTGTCTCGGCAGTTGCACTTGCCCCGCCATAGACCGGTCAGAAAGGGTGGGGGTTGGAGTGGAGGAGTCTCTTCTCTCGTAGCCCAGCCAAAATCACACTCTTCCCAGCCTCTTCCCTGGGTCAGGCCTGCCTGTCAGTCTTCCCAGAGCCTGAGCACTACTACGGCTCCTCTGTAATCTGACACTACTCCTCAGTTCAGGGGCCAGTTTAAGTCTCTGGAAGGAGGGGGGTAGGATTGAAAGAGCTGGGGGGAGGGGCCCAGGTATGGAGTCTGTGTTCCTTGTCCGCCCTATGGCCCACTAGCCGCCCTCCCGGAGGGAGAAATCAGCCGTGGGACGCAGGGAAAGAGCCCCCCTCCTGGTCTCTGTGGTCTCCGTTCCGCCCTGGGATCCCGTGCGTGCCCGGAACTGCGGGTGCCACCGCGTTTTCGCCGCCGCCGCCGCCCCGAGACCCCGCCGCCACTGGCCCGCGAGTTTTCACTTCGCTCCCTTTCTTCCTTACCCTGCTCGCCCAATTAGCACACCTTCAATTAATCCTTCCACGAGTCTCTTAGCTGTTCTGTGTGATGAGCAAAGAGTTCTTTGATGGGTTATAGGTCCCGTTTGTAATAAGATCCGGAGGAGAACTCAGAAAGTGCGCCATGCTGCCGCCATTCCTATGACGTCATCAGTACCGGGAGAAGATTTTTGCAAGCAGTACCTCCGATAATGGGCTGATATCCAAAGTATACAAGGAACTCATGAAACTCAACAACAAAAAAACAAACAACCCAATTGAAAAATGGGCAGAGGACCTGAAGAGACATTTCCCCAAAGAGGACATACAAATGGCAAATAGACATGTGAAAAAATGCTCAACATCACTAATCACAGAGAAATGCAAATAAAAACGACAATGAAATATCACCTCACCCCAGTCAGAATGGCTATCATCAACAAGACAAATAGTAACAAGTGTTGGAGAGGCTGTGGAGAAAAAGGAACCCTCATACACTGTTGGTGGGAATGCAGACTGGTGCAGCCACTGTGGAAGGCAGTGTGGAGGTTCCTCAAAAATTTACGAATAGAATTACCATATGACCCAGCAATCCCTCTCCTGGGTATCTACCCCAAAAATCTGAAAACATTTATACCTGAAGACGAGTGTGCTCCAATGTTCATTGCAGCCTTATTTACGGTGGCCAAGACATGGAAACAACCAAAATGTCCTTCGATAGATGAACGGATAAGAAGTTGTGGTATATATACACAATGGAATACTATTCGGTGGCAAGAAAAGATGATATAGGAACATTTGTGACAGCATGGATGGAACTTGAGAGTATAATGCTAAGGGAAATAAGTGAGACAGAAAACGCAGAGAACCATGTGATTTCACTGCTATGTGGTATATAAACCAAAAACAACAAAAGAACAAGACAAACAAATGAGAAACAAGAACTCATAGACACAGACAATAGTTTAGTGGTTACCAGAGGGTAAGGGGGACAGGGGTGGTAAAGGGGATCAAATATATGGTGATGGAAGGAGAACTGACTCTGGGTGGTAAACACACAATGTGATATATAGATGATGTATTACAGAATTGTACACCTGAAAGCTATGTAACTTTACTAACAATTGTCACCTGAATAAACTTTAATTTATAAAAGGGGGTCTAGGAGGTAGAGACAGAAGCCAGAGACATTCTCCTGCTGTCTTTGAAGAAGAAGACAAGCATGTTGTGAACTGTCTAAGGAGAGAGGTGGCTTCTAGGAGCGGAGGGTCTCCTGATGACTTTAAGGAACTGAGTTCTGCCCACAACGTGAATAAACTTGGAAAAGGACTCAGATTTAGATGAGAACACATACTGGGGACACCTAGATTGTATTCTGGTGAGAACCTGAGTGGGAAACCCTGCTCTGCTCCACCTGGTTTCTGCCCTACAGAAACTGAGATAATAAATGTATTGTTTTCAGCCACTTAGCTTGTGGTAATTTGTTATGCAGCAATAGAAAACTAATGCACCGTCTATGACTTTTTACTTTGCCAATCATAGTTTTACTTCGAAGAGCTCATCATTTAAAGAAGTTAAACTCATTTATGTCAAATAAGTAATATTTTCCCGGTGGTCCAAAAATTCAAGCAATATACGAAGGTTTGCATTGAAACGTTTTACAAAGAGCTCAGTTTTATTCTTAGTTTTTTTACCTTTATGTTCTTGTTTTTCAGGTGGATACTACTTGGAATTTTAATTAAAGCTGCCTTTAGTTCCCTAAATTAACTCTGCTTGTTCCATTTATCTGGCAATTTCTCTTTAATGTTTCAGTCTTTTCTCATATATTTAATGCTCCTTGTTTCCTGTTGTGGGGACAGAGCCCCAGAAAGCAGTTTCCAGGCTCTCGGCCTCATGTGGAAAGGTGCTGGCTCAGGTAGTAAATGGCCATCAGCTGTGGCTGGTTGGCCATCAGCTGTAACCATTGAGCCATTGGCCACTAATATAACTGCCGCGGCTACGGAGGGAAGTCGAGGAGAGAGGAGGACAGAGGAGGAGACTGAAGGAGAGTGGAGGAGAGTGGAGGAGAGTTGGTCGGTTGGCAGCAAAGCGGACAGCAGGTCGCACGTCGTGTAAACCCAGCGAGACCATAGTGGTATGACTTCCCTACCTATGGCTCTGTGGGTGTTCCTTTTTGGCCTAGCCATATCCTGCGTTCTTGTGTGGGGAGCGGGACCAGAGACCCTGCCTGACACCCCGCATGACACCTGTTCAGCTTTCAAAATGAGGCAATAGACTCTATTGAATAGAGAGTCTGACTGGGAACTAGCTGGGTGTATAAGCAGACCTTGTCAATGTGCAGATTTTGCTTAAGGACGATGGGAAGGGAGCTGATTATAAATCTTCTGTGGGGGCCCAGAGGGTGGAAGAGAAGAGTTCAAATACCAGACTGCACAAGGCCTAACTCTGAGGCACTAACAACCAACCAGCTGCCCTAATTTTCTCTAGATACTTTGTTCAATTTCTGTAAAGAAGAAATTGTTTTTAGGCTGGCACGTAAATGTTGGGCTTCCAGGTGGTCTCAATATAGGGGTTGAGGGTTAATTTTTCTTTGTGCAGACCTTCAGCTGTGAGGCCCTGTTGTGAGCCTCAATTCTCACTCCTACTCTTTTGTCCTACTTGTTTCCGAGGCCAGTGCTTGCTAAGGTTTGTAAGGTAGGCGGGCTGCCTCTTTAGCTGCCGCAGTTCCATACATAGTTTAAACTGATTGTTTGCTTCACTCTGCTTCATCAGTTAGCACTCCTCCAGATGCTTCCTGACTTCAGAAATTTATTTAAATTTCTCATCCACTGATGCCTCCCCTCCTGTTCTTTTTATTGTGGTGGGTTTATGCATTTTAAAATTTCTGTACTATTATTTTAATGAGGTCTCTGGAGGGAGATGACTTAAATGTTTGTGCTCAGCCTACCATCTTGAACTGAAAAAAAAAACACGTACAAACAGGATAATAATGGTGCCTATTACATCAGCTTTTTTGAGGATTAAATGATTTATGCAAGTAAATTGCTAGCACAGTGTCCGTCATGCATTTGATTATTTATAAATATTATTATTACTATTATTACTACTACTACTATAACTATTGCCTTGGAAAATAATTGGGGAATATAGTTCTGGGCAGGGAATCTTTTCTGAATGCCATTTGAAACCACACCAGGCAGGTGACCACTGCAGCCAACATCGAATCAGGGCTGGTCTAAGTCCAAGTTTCAGTGCTTTTGACTCCAAAAATGATGCTGCAGGAAACAGCTTTATGGGAGAAGCCATAGAGGTAGAAGGGTGGGTGGAGGGAGGATCTGCATGCCCCAGGGGGCAAGCCCTGAAATGGAAGCAGCAAAGTAGAACCAGAGCGACAAAAATCTCAATTTTCCTTTGCAGCAAACTGGGAGCCAGCTGTGCTGATGGATGGAGGGTGGTTCTCAGCAGTAACAGCAGCAGCAAGCTCAAGTAGAGACAAGAACCAAAGCAAAAAAGCTGAAAACAAAGGGCTCAGATTTGCTATGGACCCAAGGAAGCCATGGGTGATGGAAACTGGAATCAGGAGGCGAATGAATAGGAACTGGATTTGTTTTTCTCTGGGAAGGACTGGAAATCTTCCCACTAGCAACTCATCCCTTCCCGTGTTCATCAAACTCCCTTGCTTCCTTCTGAGTGATTGAGTGCAGTATGCCTGGCTGCACCCACTAAACCCTGATAGAGTCCAGAAAGGTAGGTCATTACAGACCTGGATCCTTAGTCCTTCCCTCCAGCAGAGCCAGCTCCCTGAGGATAGAACTTATCGTATATACACTAGGAGGAGGAAACTTGGCTAGGTTTTGTAAACTCTTTAGCAGAGCTGCCCAAACATGATCCTGACCAGAGATACCTCCCTTGTTAGCCTGCTTTGCTGCTTGAAATCCCACAGTTCTGTTGGGCTTGGTGTCTTCCGAGTTCCTAGTTAAAATGCACATGTGGGGACAGAGTCCCAGAGAGCAGTTCCAGGCTCTCGGCCTCGCGTGGGAAGGTGCTGGCTCAGGTAGTGAATGACCATCAGCTGTGATTTGTTGGCCATTGGCTGTGACCGGTGTTGGCCAATTGGTTACTGATGTAACTGTGGGCCTTCGTTGATTGGTTGATTGGTTGGCAGGCAAAGACGTGGATGGCGGACTGCGGATCGTGTGGTTACTACTGCGTGTGTCTCGCCAGGCCGCCAGAGAGAATAAATATAGTGGTATGACTCCCCTATCTATGGTTCCGTGGGTGTTCCTTTTTGGCCTCACCATATCCTGCGTTCTTATGTGGGGAGCTGGACCAGAGACCCCGCAGGCCGCCCCACAGGACAGCAGACATCATGGGAAGTTTGGTATTCAGGCATGAGTCCATTACCAGCCTGAAGACATTAAGTCTAATTTGTTTCTTTAATCAAACAGCACCCAGTAGGCTTTGAAAAAGAGGTGGGAGGGGAGGGAAAGAAGGGGTACCTTTATCTGGCAGAGAGATGGAAAGGCAGATCAGGAACAGTGGTGCCTTCCAGGCAATCTTCCCAACTTGAATGGGAGGCTGGAATGCTTTCCAAGATCCCTTGTCTTCCACGAGTCTACATTTTTGAGAGGCTATAGGTGAAGTGATTTGGCAATTCATCTTGATTATTTGGGAATTCCATAGTATCCAATCACTTGAAAAAAGAGGGAAAGACAATAGGACCAAATGTCTGGAAAAGAATTTAGGGAAAAGCCCCGGGAGGCCCCTCTCCTTTACAATACCTTTAGGGAAACAGGTAGAGAGCTAAGAGAGCCCTGAAACCTGAACTTAGGGCTATGATTCTAGCCCAAACCCACTCTATTTTCCAGGGCAATTACTTGCTTTCTCTGTCTTAGTCTCTTTATCAATACAATGGGTATGGCAATCCCTGCCCTACCTATCTTCCCACAAGACTGTTGTGAGGATCAAATGAAGTGACGGCCATGGAAAGCGTCCAAATCATGCAGAGTTCTTCAAATACAAGACATTCTTATGTATTAGGCTTCAAAAGAACATAGTAGCTGGCCTCAATTTGAAGAAAATTTTTGAAAACATAACTTTTTTTTCTGATTATGAAAGTATTATATAATTACAGAAAATATACAGAGGTATCAAGAAAAAAAATGAAAATCATCCTTAATCCCACCTAGAGATAGGTACCTTTGATGATTTGGATTTCGGTGTATTTCCTTCCAGACTCTTTTCCCTTATGAGGGCAAAGACTGTCTGGCCCACTGCTGTATTCCCAGAATCCATCACTATACCCAGCACATATTAGATCTTCAATAAATATTTGTTGAATTAATGAGTACATCTACTTATTTTAATTAAATCTATTCTGTGCCTACATTTTTATATCCATCTTTCTTTATCTAATTATAACCTGGGTACTTCCTATGACATTAAATATTCTTTAAAAACATGATTTTTAATGTCTGCATTGTATTCTATTATATTAATGTATCAGCTCTTTATTATTGGACATTTGTGTTGCTTCCAACCATCTATTATAATCATTAAAACAGATAAATATCCTAAAGCAAAATACTTTTGCCCATACATGTTTATTTCCTTTGGATAAATTGTTAGTGGAGTTCTTGGGTGACATGGTAAGCACATTTGAAAGGCTTTTAATACATATACCAGATTGCTCTCCATGAAAGTTGTACCAATTTACTTACCCACCAGCAGTGTCTATGTTTTTTTCTAATGTACATAAGTTTTTTATTTCGACTTCCTCACATCTATATTTTTTTCCTTTGTGATTTTTTCCATTGCATTTAGGCTTAGAAAGTCCTCAAGGAAGATCTTTTAAAACGATAAAAGGTCAATTTGTAAGCAGTTCCTGCCTTTGCAATACATTGTATTCATGGAAGCTTTATCATAAGACAGGACCAAGTTCATGCATACACATGGCTGTATTCATCTATTCCAACTTGATTGGTTTCATCAGCAGAAACTAATGAATATGTGGGTAAAGGTAGCAAGGGGTGAAGTATAGGTGTTCCAAAAGCAGTGTTGCAGGGCAAGCAGTGAAAAGCAGCACTTGCCTCTTAGTGGTTTCTGTGTCTTCTTGGATGTTAGTAGTTTTTAAGCAAACTCAGTTCAGAAAACCCCATTCCAACGCTGGAAGTCTCCTACAGTGCAGAACCTATGTGACCAGCAGGTGGAAGGGAGACCTAAGGAAAGCCTAGGATTATTGCTAGGTTAAGAGATGCTGGAGAGTACTAAGCACTTCAAAGAGGTTTACCCTTGACTCTGGCCTTCTTTGACTGGGAGTTTTGAGTGATATGAGAGCTGAATGGCTGGGTTTTGGAATGAATAAAGCTTAAGCTGGCCCTCAGCAGAGAGGTGGGACAGTGTCTCTGGCCAGTGTTGCCCAAGAAAGCCACCCTGTGGCTCACTCTGGGGCAGAGGAGGTAAGAGAGGTTCAAAAAGGAGAAGTTCAGTCATTGATCATATCTATCCCTACAACACCTGGCAGAGTTTTGAGCACATAATAGACACTCAGTAAATATTTGTAGAATGGATGAATGAATAAACCAGGATTTGCTTTGTTAGTCTATGCATCCAGAGAGTTTCTTGTCCACTCCCTGACATTTTCTGTACCTTGGCTTTTACCCTTCACCACCCAAACTTCCTTATCCTGTTACCTATTCTCCCAGGGAGCCTTTCGCAAGATCCTGAAACTAGATATTCTAATTGTAACATTGGGTAGTGGTTAAGAGAAAGGGTGCTAGGGCCATGTAGATTGAGGTAGCACCATCAATTTACCATTGATGGTGTGTGACATTGGGCAAACTGTTTATCATTTCTATACCTCAGGTTCTCTATCTGTAAATCAGGGTTAACAATAGTATCTACCTCTTTGGGCTGTTGTGAGGATTAAATGAGATAATGTATGTAAAGGATTTAGCATAGTACCTGGCACATAGTGAATGCTCAGTGGTTGGTAGCTGTATTAGTTTCCTGTGGCTGCTATAACAAAACACCACAGATTGGGTAGCATATAAACAACAAAAATTCATTTCTCATAGTTCTGGAGGCCAGAAGTCCAAAATCAGTTTCACTGGGCTGAAATCAAGGTGTCAGCAGGGCCTTACTCCCTCTGGAGCTCTAGGGGAAAATCTATTCCCTGCCTCTTCCAATTTCTGATGGCTACTAGCATTATGTGGTTCATGGCTGCATCACTCCAGTCTCTTTGTATGCGGTCATGTTGCCTTTTCCTGTTCTGTTTGCATGTTTAATCTCCCTCTGTATCCTTCTTATGAGGATACATGGGATTGCATATAGTTTACCTGGATAATCCAGAATAATCTGTAGTGTGGGGCCTAAAATTTCATGTGCTGCCTCAATATTTTACAACCCCATGGGCCTCAAAGTTCTAACTGTGCTTTCCTCTGCTTTTGCCATTGGGGAATGCTCCACACCTAGCTAGGTCCCCTATCATCTGGATCAGCTGCACCTCAGTAGGCCCAGTTCTCACCTTACTGAGTTTTACTCCTCTGACTTCCTGTAAGATTATTCAAATAAGCCAGTCACATCCTTTCTTGGGAATTGAGGGGTACTCCACCCTTCTGTTACTACAAAGCCTACCTGTAACAGTTCCTTCTGGTTTACTCTGTTCCCAAGAGCAACCCTTGTGTGGCCCTGCATGGCATGTGGTGTCCTCCTTCCCTGAGCTATGAGTATATGTGACTAATAAACTTCTGCACATCTCATGTGTCCAGTGTCAGGTGCCATATATTTGACCATGCTCAGAACCCTAGAATGGTATTCCTTCCCACACCATTTGGGTGAAGAGAAGGGAAAGATAATATCTCCCCATCTCAAGATGATTCATTTAATCACCTCTGCAAAGACCTCCCCCATCTCTTGCCTTATAAAGTGGCATTCCAGGTTCAATGTACTAGGAGGTGGTTATCTTTTTTTTTTTTTTTTTTTGCGGGGGGCATTTTTAGCCTACCACAGTTGGCTTTATTAGTAGTAAAGAGAGTGCAAGTTCACAAACTAACTCTAAAGGGCTGATTATTTAATGTAGCATATCTCCACGTTCCTGCTGACTTTTCTGTTGAGGAATACCAAGGACTCACTCAAAAACAATTTTTAAGAAAACTTGGGCATACAAAAAATTTAAGATTAGTTTTGAAAACCACTTAATGGTGGGAATATTTTTTGCTAATTAACAAATCTTTATATTCCACTTCTCCACTCATACCTGATTTCCAAGGCTGTGGCAGGGCCTCCTAGTGGTCACCTCATATCCATTCTCCTTTTCCTCCAGAGCAATAACAATTTTGGCTGGGTACATGGCTTCCCAGGAAAAAAATTCTATTTCCTAGCTTCCTTTCTGTTAGAAGTGGCCGTGGGGTATAAGCCCGTGGTACAAAACATTCAGGCCTATGGGATATAAGCTTAAGTGATATGTGTCTGCTTCTAGGAAACTTCTTTAAGAAAGCTGCCTATGTCTTTTGCCTCTTCTTTGAACCTTTCTTCATTCTACTGTCTAGAGCACAGACATGATGGTTGGAGCTCTACATCACCACCACGAGGACAAGGGCAACACTGTAGGAATGGCAGAACATTGAAATGGAAGTAGTCTGGATCCCTAAGTTTGACACTTGAGAGAGAAATGAACTATATTGTTTATGTCATGGTTATTTTGGGTTTTCTGTCAGTAGAATTTGAACCTCGCCCTAACTGAAACAGAATTTTCTCCTCTTTCTCCTCCTTTTCCTCCTTCGCCTTCTTTTTCGTTGTTGGTGTTGTTCTCCAACAGGCCCATTTGGTAAGAGACTTCAGGTACTATGACTGCTCATTATCCTGTATGACTCTAACATCTATGTGGACAACTCATTCAACTGGTCTCTTAGTTCATTGGTACCTCATTCCAATAATCGTTCTCTATGTCACCTCGGCCACCTATGACTGTTAAATCTCCAAAATCAGTAATTCAGACATCTCATTGTATGACCAAAGTTTCCTCTTCTTCTTGATTACTTATTCAACTATTCCCACTATGACTCTTTTTTTTTTTGACCAGATCAGCAACTCCAATATATTGACCCCTTATTTTTCTCTCAACCATCTCTCTTTTTTTCCATTCTTATTCAGCTTACATGACATGATTCATCATTTCAACATTTTTTGACTGCCCCAAACTCTCTTGTCCCTCTGATTTTTTTGCTGCCCCTGCCTGGTAAAGCCTTAATTCTGGATGAAACCTATTTTCTATTTTCTTGATTCTTTAACCCAAGCACTGCCAAAGAAGTTACACAATAAGGCAAACTAGAATCACTATAAGTTTATGACAATAGATTATTTCAGTTAAACATAGCACATTGAATACATCTTCCCTTCATTAAAACCCATCAAAATATGAGTAAAACTTTTTTTTAAAGTACAAGTTCTGACAATTAAGTTCATGAACTCGTTCTAGGAAAAGTGCTACATACCTCATCGCTGAATATCACTATGGTCACCTTAGAAGTACTCCCCTTGGGAAGCTATGCACTGACGCCAGTGCCTAGTCCACTCTTCAAAGCAATTTCCCCCCCTTCTTTCTCCTCTCCCCCACATTCCGGTTCAAGCCATTGTTTCTCAGTCTAGTTGTGTAGGACACAGCTCCCTGGCCCATGCTGGTATTATGAGCCTTGAGCTCCCCCTGGATGAGGCAGTCGGTTGCCGGTTGTCGGTTGGCTGCTCACAGCAGCTCATGGCAGCTCTCGCCGGCTGCCAGCTGCTCACGCTGGCTACTGGCCACTCACACTAGCCACTGGCCGCTCCTGGCAGCATACGGTAGCCCACGGCCGCTCACCCCCGACCTCCAGCTGCTCACAGCAGACCAGCTCCAGGGAGAGCCGTTGTTCACAATCTTAGCTGTAGAAGGTGCACCTCACTGGCCCATCTGGGAATCAAACCGGCGACCTTGGCATTAGGAGCCCAGTGCTCCAACCACCTGAGCCACCGGGCCTGCCCTGAAAGCAATTTGGAACTCTTTTTCTGGAATGTCCATCAGAGCTGTCATTGTATTACCCTTGATATGTTGAATGTCATCAAAATGTCTTCTTTCAATATTTCATTTATCTTCAGGTAAAGAAAGAAGTCATTGGGAGTCAGGTCACGTGAGTAGGGAGGGTATTCTAATACAGTTATTTCTTTACTGGCTAAAAACTCCCTCACATACAGTGCCGTGTGAGCTGGTGCGTTGTCGTGATGCAAGAGCCAAGAATTGTTGGTGAAAAGTTCAGGTCGTCTAACTTTTTCACGCAGCTTTTTCAGCACTTCCAAATAGTAAACTTGGTTAACTGTTTGTCCAGTTGGTACAAATTCATAATGAATAATCCCTCTGATATCAAAAAAAGGTTAGCAACATCATTGCAACAAGTCCTCAAATTTAATTGTCAGACCTCGTATAAACCCGTGAGACCAAAGAGCAGAAATGAAAGACCAGAAGATAAGATGTGAACACATTTTTGGAAGATAAAAAGCAGGTGGAGGAGGTAGCAGAGCTGGAAAGGCTGCTCATCAAGCCTAAGTAAAGGATGATGTGAATGAGAAGCAATCCAACTCATCTATGAATCTCAGGAATTGGAAATGCTAGTTAATGAGTAAACCTGGGGTGGGAAATGAGTAGAGCTATAAAGGAGTTTGCCTGAAAACCTGAATAAGAAAGAATTGCATCCCTGAATCTCTTCCTGATCCTGGTAGGAGATAGGAGATTTATTCCATGAAGAAACAGAATCAGAGAGACTTTGGTTTTAGGGATATCAGATACAGAGCATGGTACCATTCGGAAACAGTGGGATTAAGCAAAAGTCTACATACTCAATGGTGAGACCCCCGTAGCTCTTGTGCCACTTAGCTCCAAGCATGTTAACAGCTAGATATATGCAGTAGTCCCCACTTATATGTGGTTTTGCTTTCTGTGGATTCAGTTACTGGTGGTCAACTGCAGTCCGAAAATATTATATAGAAAATTCCAGAAATAAACTATTCATAAGTTTTAAATGTTGTGTGTTCTGTTTGAGACATGAATCATCACTTTGTCCAGCTTCTCCATGCTGCACAAGCTCCCTGCCTGTTAGTCACTTAGTAGTCATCTCTGTTATCAGATCGACTGTCATGATATCATAGTGCCTGTGTTCAAGTAACCCTCATTTTACTAAATAATGGCCCCAAAGCCACACACATAACTTTTACTACAGTAAGGTAACCCCCTGTCATGTGGGGTGTCAGGTGGGGTCTCTGGTCCCACTCCCCACATAAGAACGCAGGACATGGTGAGGCCAAAAAGGAACACCCACGGAGCCATAGGTAGGGGAGTCATACCACTATACTCTCACTGGCGGCTGGGTTGGAGACACAGGAACCAGGAGCAACACAATTCCCAACCCTCACTGTGCCGCTTGCAGACTCAGCCACCATCTTCTTGCTAGCTCCCCCTTTTTTGCTAGCCTAGCCACAGCAGTTATATTAGTGCCCAATGGCTCACTGGTTACAGCTGACGGCAAACTAGCCACAGCTGATGGCCATTTGATCACAGTCGACGGCCATTTACTACCTGAGCCAGCACCTTTCTATGTGAGGCTGAGAGCCTGGAAACTGCTTTTTGGGGCTCTGTCCCCACACTCCACCCCTACAGGGTCTCGCCTCACAATCTACGCAACAAGCATCTTCCGCGAGGGGCCCTGTGCGAGGAGCCTGGAGGTGAATGCTATTTCCTGGACACAGCCAAGCTCTCTGGTCACAGCCAGGGTTTCTCAGGGCACCACCAGTACTTCTGGGCACAGCCAGACTTCCTGGAATTCTTAGGGTACCACTAGTCTCCCCGGGCACAGCCAGGGTTTCTCAGGGCACCACCAGTACTTCTGGGCACAGCCAGACTTCCTGGACTCAGCCAGGGCTCTCAGGGCACTGCCACTCTCTCTGGACACAGCCAGACTTCCTGGACACAGCCAGGGCTCTCAGGGCACTGCCACTCTCTCTGGGCCTCTCAGGGTACCGTGCTGGAACAACAGCGACTCACAGTCAAGGTGCTTACATATTCTCAATGGTGGCCGGTCAAGACACAATAGCAAACATCTGCCAGTTCCACTACATAGTGGTATGTTCCCAAACAAATAGTCAAGCTGTCCATTAAATTAGGGGTGGAAGGCAATTCCCCATAGTCCATAGTCATTCGCCAGGGCTGTCCTGGGGGTGAGGGATGACCTTGACCTCACCCTCAGCTCCCACGGAGGACTCAGCAAGCCTTTCCTCCTGGGACTACAAGTCCTGCATCCGGGCTGCCTCAGCAAGCACTTCCCAGCCCAGCGGGCTGCAAGGACCTTCACTTACTCTGGCCTCTGCTGGTTGGGGAACCGTCCACGTCTTCCCACCCCTCCACGGGGGTCCAGCTCTCCGGCAGCTGCTTCTCCTGGTCTTCCTGCAACTGAGTGTTCATAGGCACAAACTGCTCCACCGCCCTTCGGAGAGCTTTGGCCGACACCGTACCCTGCTCGCTGCGCCATGTGTCATGCAGGGGATCCTGCCGACTACGCCATGTGTCGTGTGGGGCACCCGGCAGGGTCTCTGGTCCCACTCCCCCTTTTTTCTTTGCTAGCCTAGCCACAGCAGTTATATTAGTGCCCAATGGCTCACTGGTTACAGCTGACGGCCAACTAGCCACAGCTGATGGCCATTTGATCACAGTCGAGGGCCATTTACTACCTGAGCCAGCACCTTTCTATGTGAGGCTGAGAGCCTGGAAACTGCTTTCTGGGGCTCTGTCCCCACACCCCCATATAACACAGTTGTTAAGTTCCTAAAATGCCGTATTATGCAAATCCATGTTATACGAAACAAAGAACTAGTACAAAAAAGAGGGTTAGGTTGCAAAAATTAAAAAAAAAACAACTACTATATTTTTATAAGTAAGAGAAATATCTTTATTAAAGCAATTTCCACCAAAAGTATAACACATTAATATGTATTAAATAATGTTTTCTTTGTCATCACTATTAAGCTTTTATTGAGTTCCATGTTGTTCGGGGACTTCCCTAATTTCGAATGAGATTTCTTTTGCTCTTAAAAGCTCTTATTATGCTCCATGTTGTTCAGGGATTTCTCTAATTCTCAAACCGTGTTAGAGTGAAACCGTGTTCTAGGATGCAGTGTTGTAGGAGGGTTTTCCTCAATTCTCGAACTGTGTTAGAGCTAAACCATGTTATAGAAGTGTCGTGTAGAGACATCATCAAAATGGCAGTGTGAGGTGAGCCTCTGTAAATCTCCCCTGGAATTTACAACTAATCGAACAACAATAACTCCACAAAGGACTCCCTGCATAGCAGACAGGCAAGATGAAGAGACCCACTACTGAATTCACCTAAAGGTGGACGAATCCCAGGAGCAGGGGAGGAGGGAAAGGAAAAGTGCTGAGACGGAGGCGCGTGGGCGCAGGACGCAGACCTAGCTCAGTGCGCCGAGCTCGCTGCATTGTGGAACTACCGCAGCTGTGGTAGAGGGAAGAACTCGGACTGCTAGGGCTCCGCTATGGCCCACAGGGCTGAGGGGCAGCATATAACACGGCTGAAACCAATGCTCACAGCAGAGACCTCGGAAAAAAGACTGAGGGAAGAAGGCTGAAAACAGTGGTTTAAGCCCTCACTGCTGAGCAGAGAACGGAAGCCATAGGCACTGAGACTAGCCGCCCCCTCCCTACCCTCCCAGAGATCACCCCGCCCCCACCTGCCCAGTGCTAGAAGAGGAATAGTAGCAGTGTCCGATCAAAAGAACAGAATATTTGCTGTTCTGAGAACTATGGACCGCAGACACAGTTTTGCAGCCAACTGGTTCCGGCAGAAGGGAGGGAGCTATGGAAGCAGTACTGGCTGTGGTTGTGGTCGCTGCCATTGCTTTGGGCCACCTCTCACAACTCACCCCACCCCAGGCCCCAACTATCTGGGCGGATCCCTGCAGGAGTAAACAGAACTGCTGAAACATACGGGCTCTGAATCTGGTGATGGAAAAGCTTTGGAACTTCAAAAGTTCTCTGCATACCCACAAGGACACTGCGCCCTGTGACCCAGGTGAACTATTAGCAGAGGAGAAGGGAATTCTCCCAGGGAATCCCCCCAATGTGTGAGAAGCTGGAATAGTGCAGAGAAAACATAGCACTACCATGTGAGAGAGAAAAAAAGGCTGCAGTCGGAGAGAAAATAAAACATTCTACCAACAAGTACTGGAAAACAAAAAGAAAGACCTCTTCCTATCAACCTGTTGCAGAAGCCACCCCTGTAGATGTCTAGGAAGAGAAATAATAAATCAGTAATTGCCATGAATAACCAAGGCAACAAGACAGCTCGGAAAGAAAGTGAAAAGTCTCCAGAAAAGGAACTTAAAGATATGGAAATATGTGACTTAAATGACAGAGAATTCAAGATTGCAGTTCTGAAAAAACTCAACGAGATGCAAGAAAACACAGAAAGGCAGTTTAATGAATTCAGAAACACAAACAAAGAACAACATGAGCATTTTACGAAAGAGATTGAAATTTTAAAAAAGAACCAAATAGAATTTCTGGACATTAAAAAATCAATAGAAGAAATTAAGAATGAAATAACCAGCTTAGGTAGTAGAGTTGACCAGATGGAGGAAAGAATCAGTGCCATCAAAGATAGAAACCTGGAAATGACACGGATGGAAAAAGAAAGAGACTTGAGACTTAAAAGAAATGAGATAATGCTACAAAAACTTTCTGACTCCATCAGAAAGAGCAATACAAGAATAATGGGCATACCAGAAGGAGAAGAAAGAGTGAAGGGAACAGGTAATATATTCAAACAAATTGTCGATGAGAACTTCCCAAACTTGTGGATAGAACTGGATCCTCGAATCCAAGAAGCAAACAGAACACCTAATTACCTCAATCCCAACAGGCCTTCTCCAAGGCACATTGTATTGAAGCTGTCTAAAATCAACAACAAAGAAAGAATCCTCTAGGCAGCCAGGGAAAAGAAGATGGTAACCTACAAAGGAGAGCCCATTAGATTAGCATCAGATTTCTCAGCAGAAACTCTACAAGCCAGGAGGGAGTGGAACCAAATATTCAAACTATTGAAAGAGAGAAATTATGAGCCAAGAATAATGTATCCAGCAAAGATATCCTTTAGATATGAACGAGGAATAAAGACCTTTCCAGACATACAGAAGCTGAGGGAATTTTCTAATACACGACCTGCACTACAAGAAATACTAAAGGAGGCTATTTGACCACCATCAACAGGGACAATTTGTGGCAACAGAGACATAAAAAGGGGGAGATTAAGGCCTGAACCGGAATATGAGAATGGAGAAAGTAAGCGTGCTGAAGAAAATGGAATACTCTAAATATCAAACTTTCTTTTACATGAACTTAAGGGTAACCACTCAAAAAAAAAAACATCCAGAACTGAAATATATACTGTAATAAAAGAAGAAACAGAGGGAAACATCATAGAATACCACCACACAGAAATAATAGATAACAACAACAGAAAGGCAAAGAAACAATGGAGACACAGCCTTACCAGAAAACTAAAGATAGAATGACAGGAAATCCTCACATATCAATAATCACCCTAAATGTAAATGGACTGAACTCACCAATAAAAAGGCACAGAGTAGCAGATTGGATCAAAAAACTAAACCCAACCATATGCCATGTCCAAGAGACACATCTCAGCTACAAGGACAAGCATAGACTCAAAGTGAAAGGGTGGAAATTGACACTCCAAGCAAATGGTATCCAGAGAAAATCAGGTGTACCCATAATGATATCAGATGAAACAGACTTCAGGGTGAAAAAGATAACAAGAGACAAAGATGGACATTTCATAATGGTAAAGGGGACTATACAACAAGAAGACATAACAGTCATCAATATTTATGCCCCCAATCAGGGAACACCAAAATATACCAAGCAACTACTAACAGAACTAAGGGAGAAATTGACCAAAACACAATTATACTGGGGGACTTAAATACATCATTGACAGCTATGGATACATCATCCAAACAGAAAATAAATAACGAAATAGCAGCCCTAAATGACACATTAGATGAAATGGACATAATTAACATATATAGAGCACTTCATCCTAAAACATTAGACTATACTTTTTTTTCCAGTGTACATGGAATATTCTCAAGGATAGACCATATATTGGGACATAAAATCAGCCTCAGCAAATTTAAGAACACTGAAATCATACCAAGCATATTCTCTGATCACAAGGCTTTGAAATTGGATATCAACTGCAAAAAGAAAGCAGGAAATGGAGATTAAACAACATACTTTTAAAGAATGACCGGGTCAAAGAGGAAGTTAGAGGAGAGATCAAAAGATACATAGAAACAAATGACAATGAAAATACATCTTACCAAATATTGGAGATGCAGCGAAAGCAGTTTTAAGAGGGAAATTTTTATCATTACAGGCCTATCTCAAGAAACAAGAAAAATCCCAAATAAATAATTTCATGTTACACCTTAAAGAACTAGAAAAAGAACAAGTGAAACCTAAGGTCAGCAGAAGAAAGGAAATAATAAAAATCAGAGCAGAACTAAATGAAATAGAGAACAAAAAGACAATAGAAAAAATTAATGTGACAAACAGCTGGTTCTTTGAAAAGATCAACAAAATTGACAAACT
Organism: Rhinolophus ferrumequinum; assembly: GCF_004115265.2. Classification (NCBI taxonomy): domain Eukaryota; kingdom Metazoa; phylum Chordata; class Mammalia; order Chiroptera; family Rhinolophidae; genus Rhinolophus; species Rhinolophus ferrumequinum. The sequence continues at coordinate 47,167,974 of NC_046284.1, forward strand.
CTTGGCTAGACTCACTAAGATAAAAAGAGAGAAGGCACTACTTAACAAAATCAGAAATGAAATAGGGGAAGTTAACACGGACACCACAGAAATACAAAGGATCATCCAAGAATACTATGAAGGACTATATGCGACCAAATTCAATAACCTAGAAGAAATGGACAAGTTCTTAGAAACATGTAGCCTTCCAAGGCTGAACCATGAAGAACTGGAAAATCTAAACAGACCGATCACCAGTAACGAAATTGAATCAGTCATCCAAAACCTTCCCAAAAGAAAAAGTCCTGGACCAGATGGCTTCACTGGTGAATTCTACCAAACCTTCCAAGAGAATCCAATACCAATCCTGCTCAGATTCTTCCAAAAAACTGAAGAAGAAACAGTACTCCCTAACTCATTTCATGAGGCCAACATTACCCTGATACCAAAACCTGGTAAGGACAACACAAAAAAGGAAAACTACAGACCAATATCTCTGATGAATACAGATGCAAAAATCCTAAACAAAATTCTAGCAAATTGAATACAACAATGTATTAAAAAGATTATTTATCACGACCAAGTAGGGTTCATCCCCGGGGCACAAGAATGGTTCAACATCCGCAAATCCATCAATGTCATACATCACATAAACAAAATAAAGGACAATAATCATATGATTATATCAATTGATACAGAAAAAGCATTTGACAATATACAACATCAATTCATGATTAAAACACTTAATAAAATAGGTACAGAAGGAAAATACCTTAACATAATAAAGGCCATATATGACAAGCCCTCAGCTAATCTCATAATTAATGGTGAAAAACTGAAGCCCTTTGCTCTACGTTCAGGAACACAACAGGGCTGTCCCCTATCACTTTTGCTTTTCAACATAGTGTTGGAAGTCCTTGCCAGAGCAATCAGGCAAGAGAAAAAAATAAACGGTATCCAAGTTGGGAATGAAGAAGTTAAATGGTCACTCTTTGCAGATGACGTGATGCTATATATAGAAAACCCTAAAGACTCCACCAAAAAGCTATTAGAAACAATCAAGGAATACAGTACAGTTGCTGGCTACAAAACCAACGTACAAAAGTCCATTGCATTCCTATATACTGACAATGAAATCTCAGAAAAAGAAATACAAAAAACAATTCCTTTTGCAAGTGCAGCAAAAAAAATAAAATACCTAGGAATAAACTAAACCAAAGGTGTGAAAGACCTATATGCTGAAAAGTATAAGACATTTTTAAAAGAAATTGAAGAAGACACAAAGAAATGGAAAGACATTCCGTGCTCATGGATTGGAAGAATAAACATAGTTAGAATGGCCATATTACCCAAAGCGATATACAGATGTAATGCAATCCCCATCAAAATCCCAATGCCATTTTTTTTAAAGAAATAGAATAAACAATCATCAGATTTGTTTGGAACCACAAAAGACCCCGAATAAACAAAGCAATCTTAAGAATAAAGAACAATACTGGAGGTATCACACTCCCTGAATTTAGCTTGTACTAGTGGGCTACAATAATCAAAACATCATGGTATTGGCAGAAAAACAGACACATAGACCAATGGAATAGAATTGAGAACCCCAAAATAAAGCCACATAAATATGGACAGATATTTTTGATAAAGAAGCAAAAAACGTACAATGGAGAAAAGACAGCCTCTTTAATAAATGGTGCTGGGAGAATTGGAAAGCCACGTTCAAAAGAATGAAACTGGACTGCTATCTGTCACCATGTACCAAAATTAATTCAAAATGGATTAAAGACTTAAGCATAAGACCTGACACAATAAACCTCATAGAAGAAAACATAGGTACTAAACTTATGGACCTTGGGTTCAAAGAGCATTTCATGAATTTGACTCCAAAGGCAAGGGAAGTAAAAGGTAAATAAACGAATGGGACTATATCAAACTTAAAAGATTCTGCACAGCAAAAGAAACCATCGACAAATAAAGAGGCAACCAACTGAATGGGAGAAGATTTTTGCAAACAGTGCCTCCGATAAGGGGTTAATATCCAAAATATACAAGGAACTCATGAAACTCAACAACAAAAAAACCAAACAACCCAATTGAAAAATGGGCAGAGGACCTGAAGAGACATTTCTCCAAAGAGGACATACAAATGGCAAATAGACATATGAAAAAATGCTCAACATCCCTAATCACAGAGAAATGCAAATGAAAACCACAATGAGATATCACCTCACCCTAGTCAGAATGGCTATCATCAACAAGAAACGAGCAACAAGTGTTGGAGAGGCTGTGGAGAAAAAGGAACCCTCATACAATGTGGGTGGGAATGCAGACTGGTGCTGCCGTTATGGAAGGCAATGTGGAGGTCCCTCAAAAAAGTACGAATAGAATTACCATATGACCCAGCAATGCCTCTCCTGGGTATCTACCCAAAAAATCTGAAAACATTTATAAGTAAAGACACGTGTGCTCCAATTTTCATTGCAGCTTTGTTTACAGTGGCCAAGACATGGAAACAACCAAAATGCCCTTCGATAGATAAATGAATAAAGAAGTTGTGGTATATACACACAATGGAATACTATTCGGTGGTAAGAAAAGATGATATAGGAACATTTGTGACAACATGGATGCATCTTGAGAGTATAATGCTAAGCGAAGTAAGTCATACAGAAAAAGCAGAGAATCATATGATTTCACTGATATGTGGTATATAAACCAAAAACAACAAAAGAACAAGACAAACAAATGAGAAACAAAAACTCATAGACAGAGAGAATAATTTAGTGGTTATCAGAGGTTAAGGGGGGTGGGGTGTGTGAGATGAGGGTAAGGGGAATCAAATATATGGTGATGGAAGGAGACCTGACTCTGGGTGATGAACATACAATTGGATTTATAGATGATGTAATACAGAATTGTACACCTGAAATCTGTATAATTGTACTAACAATTGTCACCCCAACAAATAAATAAAAATAAAAATAAATAATAAAAAAGAAGTGTCGTGTTATACAGGGATTACTTGTATACTGTTATAATTGTCTTATTTTCTTATCGGTTATTGTTAATTTCTTACTATGCCTTATTTATAAATTAAACTTAAACATTGGCATATATGTATATACAGGGTTCAGTACTACCTGGGATTTCAGGCATCCACTGTATGTCTTGGCACATATCTCCTGCGATAAGGGGGGACTGCTGTAGTCACCAGGCAAGGGAGTGGAGGATTGTTCTCCAGAGAAACTGAATAACCCAGAGAATAGATCTACAGATACAGACAGAAGAGGTCTACAGACACAGGCAGGCCTTTGTTTCACAGTAGGGTAGGACCATAGAAATGACCATTGCAAGCTGGAACCACGCAAAGTGATCGTAATAATCAATGGGGAAAAATTGTAGTTATTCCATGACCTTTAATTTTTTTTTCAAAAAATTAAAATCTCTCTTATTGTCAGGTATAAATGTATAGGGAAATGAGGAAATAGTAAAGCTGGTATTTATTTAGTACACTGCAGTTTACTAAACATTAGGAATGTTGAGAATTGAAGTGCTTTATTTTTTGTAAAACTTACCAAGAAATATTTTAAACAGTGCTTGCCTTCTTCTCATAGTATAATTTATGATACGGAGCTGGCATCTTTTCTATGCCTTGTCATAGAAATTGTCATACTCTTTTCTAAATTTGGATCAACTTCCAACATTTTAGCCTTTGTACTTTTAATCTTGTGAAACATCTCAGAGTTCTTTTAATTTTAATTTTTTTTTTCTGCCCGCATCACTTCCTCTGGGACACCTTCATCCTTTTTGTCACAACTACTTCCCTTGTTTATATCAATAAGTTCATCTTCACTAGGTCTCTATGGATTCATATCTAGAATTTCTCCTTTATGACCACTTCATGACCTTTCATCTTTTGCCGTGTAAGTTATTGATCGGGTTGCCTTTCAAAAGAGACCAGCCTCATCAACATTAAGTGGCTGATGATCATCATAACCACCTGCCTTAACAAATACTTGGAATCTGAGTGCAAATTTTAGAACAGTATCCTCACCTGTGCTAGTAGCTTCATCAGATAGATTAACATTAGTCAAGTCATGCCAACTTTTGAAATGATTGAAGCATCCTTTACTGGCGATAACTTCAATGCTTTGGCCTGAATGCTAGCCAAACTGATTGGGATTTAAAAAGAAATTACAGTCTTTAATCCAAAGTAGAAGTAAATGTTCCCTTTCTATTATAAGCAGCTTTCTGTTTCTAGTGTAATTTAAACTAAAAGATGTTGAAACAACTTTACCTTGTTTTTGTAATATTAATTGAACTTGCCCAATGTTATTCATGCAGGCCTAGGTCTCATCCTATACTTGCTTTGCTGTTGCCAGTTTCAAATCAGACCCAATTTCATTTCCAGCACTTTCATTTTTCATTTGCTATTATTTCATCTTTGTTAGGCAATTTTCTCTTTTGATTATCTATTTTTGCAAAATGTCACATGGGTTTATCACTGAGAGACAAGGAGGCAACACAACTACAGTACATGCTTTGTCTGAATAACAGATTCACAGTGACCAGTCACCAATAAACTTTGAAAGAAGTGATGTGGTCTTGATGTCCATCTATTATTTGCATAGTGATTTGTGGCTGAAGAGCTAACAGTACAGTTTGTACTTTATGCATGTCATGCGGGGCGGCCTGCAGGGTCTCAGCTCCCGCTCCCCGCATAAGAACACAGGATATGGTGAGGCCATAAAGGAACACCCACGGAGCCATAGGTAGGGGAGTCATATCACTATAGTCTCACTGGAGGCTGAATTCACACGATGTGCGACCTGCTTTCTGCTTTTCTGCCTGCCAACCGACAGACTTGCTAACTGCAGTCTGCCGTGTGAACTGCAATCCGCTCTTGCTAGCTCAGCCACCATCTTCTTGTTAGCCCCCATTTGCTGCTAGTATAGCCACAGCAGTTATATTAGTGGCAAATGGCTCACTGATTACAGCTGACAGCCAACTAGCCACAGCTGATGGCCATCCAATCACAGTTGATGGCCATTTACTACCTGAGCCAGCACCTTTCCACATGAGGCCAAGAGCCTGGAAACTGCACTCCTGGCTCTGTCCCCACAATGCAATTGCTCACAGTTGATATGTTGTGGAAACTGAAATTTGAACTGTGCTTTTGGGATACTCAGAAATTTGTTCATGTAGAAACCATGCAAAATGAGGATTGCTGGTACTATTTTCACTCCTCCAACAAAATGTCTGGCTTCCTGCCTAATCATCTGTGGTAAGGACTACCCGTTACTATACCTTAGAAAAACTCCCATTTTAATATATAAATAGACAACAGAAGATCACCAGGCATTTGAGGAAATCCTTTAACATGAAACAAAGAAAGAATACACACACACACACACACACACACACACACAGGGAGAGGGGATGGGGGGAGAGACAGAGAGAGAGAGAGAGAGAGAGAGAGAGAGAGAGAGAACTCAAAGGAAACAGAGACAATGCATACAGCAGGGAACTTTAAAAAAAAAACAACGACAACAAACTAATATTCTTAGGGAGATAAGATATTTCATAAAATAAACAGAAATGGGACCTGTAAAAAGAAGAAGGAACAGAGAACAAGAATTAGAGCTATTAGAAATTAAACAACATAACTGAATTTAAAAAAAAAAAATCATTGAAAGAATTGTAAGATTAAGACTTACTCAGCAAGTAAAGCAAAAAGATAGTCATGGAAAATCAGAGAGAAAAAATAAGAAACATTAGAGAATCAATCCAGATGCCCCAAGTTTAATGAATATGAGTTCTAGGAAGAGAGAAGAAAGGAAAATGGGTAGGAGAAAAATATAAAAGAAATAGCTTGTTTCCCAGGAATGAAAGACATGAGGATCCAGATTGCAAGTGTCCAACAATTTCCTGGCTTAATTAATGAAAAAGGACCTAGACTATGACAAAGTAGCTGAGAACTCAGAACACTGGTGATAAATAAAAGACAGTGGAAGCTTTCAGAAAAACAAAACAAAATAAAACAAAAAAACAGGTTGCATACGAAGGATTGGGTAATCAGAATGGCATCAGACTGTTCAACAGCCACACTGGAAGTTAGAAAATAATGGGAAAGTATTTTCAAAACTCTAATGGAAATTCTTTTAAATAAGAATTTCATATCAGCAAAACTATCAATCGAGATTTGGGATAGAATAAATACGTTTTCAGATGTGCAAGGTGTTAGAAAACTTAACTCCTGTGCACCCTTTCTCAGGAAGTGACTAGAGGAAATGCTCCAGGAGATGGCAACATTTGGGGCCCAGGGAACAGGGAATTCATCAGAGGAGGGGAATGAAAGGAAGCACTAAGATGAGAGCTGTGCAGCAGGCCTACAGGGCAATCAGTCTGTATTGGAACAAGAAGATAGAGGCCTGCAGGACAGATATCTCCATCAAAAAAAAAAAAAAAAGGAACTGACAGAATCCAAGATGTCTTTGACAATGTAAAAAACAATACTCTGGGGACTTAAAATAATATTGATAAAAGACAAATAGAAAATCAACACAATTTTTAAAAAGGGCAAACTCACTCTGTAGAGAAAAAAGCATGTAGAAGAAAGAAAATACAATTATAGCATATTACTTGGCTCAACAATGAATGATGTTAACATTGGCATAATAATGTAAATAATGAGTATCAATTTAAAGAATAATTGTGACGTAACTCTATTGGAAGGATGGCACATAGTGAAGTCTGCATGAGCATGTGTGCACGCACATGCGTGTATTGTTTAAAGAGCAAAACTTTATCCCCTCCTCAAATTATTAATGATTTGATAATTATTTTTCTTCTCTATATTAAAATGTTACCTTTCTATTGGGTCATTCAGCTTTTTAAAATGCTTAAAACTTTCCCATTAATAAAATAAAACAAAAGAAAATAAAACTATATAGCCAAACAACAGCAACAAAATCCTTCAGACTCACACAACCCTTCAGCTAACTACCCTCTATCTCTTACTCCTTATCATGGCCAAACGTCTTGATGGAGTGCTTTATATTCACTCTTTCCATTTTCTCTGCCAAAAAAAAAAAAAAAAAAAAAAAAAAAAAAAAAGCTAGTTCCTCTGCAAAATAAGTGAGTTTGGCAAAGTTGCAGGGCACAAGATTAGTATATAAAAGTCAATTGTATTCTTATAATATGTCCATTCTCTATAAATTGATCTATAGATTCAATGAAATTCCAATCAATATCCCAGCAGATTTGATTCTAAAATTTATGTTGATTATAAAATTTATATGAAAATTCCAAGGACCAAAAATATAAAAAAATATTTTGAAAAAAAGGCTGGAGTATTTACACTACCTGATTTCAAGTCTTACTATTAAATTATACTAACCTAGATAGTTTGTCTTGATGTAAGAATAGATATACAGATCAGGGGAACATAACACCACACACACACACACACACACACACACACACACACACACAATTTATGTCAAAGATGACATTGTAGTTCAGTGGGAGAAGGGATAATCTTTTCAATAAATGATGCTGGGTCAGTTGGTTATCCATAAAGGGGAAAATGTATGTTGACCTCTTCTTCATACTATACACAAAAATGAATTCCATATGGATTACAGATATGAATGTGAAAGGTAAAACAATAAAACTTTCAGAAGCAAACTTAGGGGAGTATCTTTTTAGAGTAGGCAACTTGAAGAGGATCTCAGTGGCCAAATCTGGGGTAATTTGAACAACAAAGTCAATAATGATAGCAATGGATTATAACCCATAGAATGAAATAAATATACCTGGGTCCATGCTGATATAAGTAAATAAATGAATGAACAAAGTTGGGAGGATAGCTCTTTCTTATAGAAGAATTTCAATTAATAAATGTAGAAGGAATAATGGAAACATAGAAACATCATTAGGCAAACACCACAGTAATATTTATTGCACCCAAGAAACACTGATGAATGCTAAAATTAATGGGCAAAAATTTAAGGAGAAAAAGAGGATATCAGCATAGTCTCAAAGTATTTCCCTTTAAATATTTATCAGTTACCAAAGGAAAAATAAAAACTTTATAATGGAGAAACCTAGGAGACACCACCTTAAACAAATGATCAAGATTACCATCATCAGTAATACAGCACATAAACATCATGTACCCCCAGACATGACACACTGAAAAGGACGCAACATCATCTCTGAAGTATTATTGCAAAAAAAAAAAAAAAAAAAGAAACAAAAAACAGCATAATCTCAATCTACTCATGAGAAAACAAGCTCAAAGTAGGGATATTTTACAAGACTAGTTCTCTTCAAAAGTGTTAAGGTCATAGTATTATTTCCTATTGCTGCTGTAACAAATTACTGCAAATTTATGGCCTAAAACAAAACAAATTTATTTTCTTACAGTTCATGTCAGAAGTCTAAAGTTAAGGTGTCAGCAGGGTTGTGTACCTTCTGGAGGCTCTAAGAGGAGAATCTGTTTCCTTGTCTTTTCAGCTTCTACAGGCTGCTTGCGTTCCTTGGTTCTTGACCCCTTCCTTGCGTTGCTCCATTGTCTCGCTTCTCTTCTTACATTTCGCACTACTGATTCTGATCTCCTGCCTGCCTCCCCCTTATAAGGACCCTTGTGATTACATTTGGCCCTCCTGGATAATGCAGGGTGATCACCCCATCTCAAGACCCTTGATCACACCAGCAAAGCCCCTTTTAACATATATGATAACATTAACAGGTTCCAGAGATTAAATAAAACACAGACATCTTTAGGGGCCATTATTCAACCTACCACATTTATGAAAGACAAAGACTGAGCAACTGTCATAGATTGGAGGAGACTGAGGAGATATGATAGTTAAATGTAATTGGATTCAGGACCAGAAAAAGGACATTAGTAAAACAACTAGCAAAATTCAAGTAACATTCATAAATTAGTTAATAATAATGTATCAATGTTAATTTTCTGGTTTCTATAGTTGCACTATGGGTATATAACATATTAACATTAGGGAAGCTGGGTGAAGGGCATATGAAACTCTCTGTATTATTTTTTATAAGATTTCCATAAGTAAAATAATTATTTCAAAATAATTTTGTTCATTTTTATTTCTTTAATTAAAATTTATTGGGGTGACAATGGTTAGTAAAATTACATAGGTTTCAAGTGTACAATTCTGTAATACATCATCTATATATCACATTGTGTGTTCACTACTTAGAGTCAGCTCTCCTTCCATAACCATATATTTGATCACAGGGTCACACAGTATGGATATATATTTAGCTTTAGAAGACACTGCAAAAAAGTTTGCCAAATGTTTGTACCAATTTATCACTCCCACCAGCAATGAATGACACGTCAGGTTTCTCTTCATCCTTACCAACAGTTAGTATTGTCTTTTTTTGTTTTTCCATTTTAGTCATTTTGGTGGATGTGTAGTAGTATTTTATTGTGGGTTGTTGTTTGTTTGTTTCTTTTCTTTCTTTTTTTTTTTTTCAGGAGGGCGCAGCTCACAGTGGCCCATGCGGGGATCGAACTGGCAACCTTGGTGTTATCTAACCAACTGAGCTAACTGGCTACCCCTCTGTTTCTTTTTAAAAATTATTTTGACCCTGTTTACACTCATCAAAATAATGTTTAAAAAGAAACAAACAACAACCCACAATAAAATACTACTACACATCCACCAAAATGGCTAAAATGGAAAAAAAAAAAAAAAGACAATACTAACTGTTGGTGGATGAAGAGAAACCTGATGTGTCATTCATTACTGGTGGGAGTGATAAATTGGTACAAACATTTGGAAAACTCTTTGGCAGCGTCTTCTAAAGCTAAATGTATATCTGTGGGGACAAAGCCCCGGAGAGCAGTTTCCAGGCTCTCGGCCTCACGTGGAGGGGTGCTGGCTCGGGTAGTAGATGGCCGTCAGCTGTAACCAGTGAGCCATTGGCCACTAATATAACTGCTGTGGCTACGCTAGCAGCAAATGGGGGCTAGCAAGAAGATGGTGGCTGAGCTAGCAAGAGCGGATTGCAGTTAGCACGGCGGATTGCAGCTAGCAAGTGGAGTCGGTCAGTTGGCAGGCAGAAAAACAGACAGCAGGTCGCACGTCGTGTGAATCCAGCCTCCAGTGAGAATACAGTGGTATGATTTCCCCATCTATGGCTCCATGGGTGTACCTTTTTCGCCTCACCACATCCTGCATTCTGATGTGGGGAGCGGGACAAGAGGCCCCGCAGGTCACCCCGCGTGACACATGGCGCTGTGAGGAGGATCTCCTGCATGACAATATCCATACTGTATGACCCTGTGATTCCATTTCTAAGTATATACTCAACAGGAGTGCAGTAGGTTTACCAAAACATATGTGCATGACTGCCACTGCCGCCGGCAGTCCCTGAGAACCAGAAGAAGGGGAAGTGAGAGGGAGCTATGGACTGTCTTCACACGGAGGCAGCAGTGGCCATCACTGCCCCTGAGGAGTCACAGTGGCCAGAAAAGGGGTGCTGTGGCTGTGAAGGGGGGTGGACAAGAGGAGGTGGTGTCCTGTACCAGCCACAGGGAATAAAAACAGGAGAAAGAACCACTAAAAGAAGGGAAAAGTGGGAAAAGCTCAAAAGGACAATAAAACGATAGAACCAGAGTGTTACTATCAAAGAGCTGGAGCTACAGCGTTTGAAATTGCTACTGAAAAATACTGAAATGTTGGGCTCTTCAACACCTCCTCATGGATGCCAGAAGCTGCATATTACATTAAGCCTGATATTTATAGCAGATCATTGCATATTCTTCAGGAATCCAAATTGATTCACTATGGTTCATATGAACTTTGAATTGACCCTTACATTTTTATTGCTGGTTTTTCTTCTTAGCTTTCATCATCCTATTTCTACCCACTTCTAGTTCCACCCACCTACTAAATATGATTGACTCATACATATGAATTAAACCATTATTGTTCACAGTTTTACTCTCCTGTCTCTCAACATTACTCTTAAGTTGAACATTTCAAATAGGTTTGATATTTCAAAGTCACTTTTCAAACTTTAAAATATCACACCCACCTTCACAATCAACAGCTGGTTTATCCTGAGACCTTTTCTCTATTAGGACAGTATATTATACTCTGAATTTCATAGCCTTGAGAGATGCAGAGAACACGTACCAGTCCAAGACAGAGTAGCCCAAGAAGCTTGGGAAATAATACTAATAAAGAAAATGTTAAAGGACTTGGCCACCTGGCTCATTGTACTTCAGGTATGTGAAAGGTTTATGTAATAAAATATGGGCTGGTAGCTTTCAGTCTCATCAAAGAAAATACAGGGGACAAATTGGCTTAGATTGTAGAGCTTTGTTTTTCATTAGAAGCAAGGACAATTTTTCCGGTCTGGGTTTTTCTGGGTAAGGAAGCTGAAGTCTTGGAGATTGGTAGTAAAGGATAGAGTGGTGAAGTGGAAAATGCTTCAGGTGAATGATTACAAAATAAAAGTGCCAATTCCTGCTTACCATGAATGTCACCGTATACAAACTATTGAACTTCTGTGGCGCTGTTTCATCTTTCACATGACTTGATGAGCTTAAGATTTAGTTGTTTTTAACTATATTGCATAGATTAAGCAGGATCCTTCTTGAGGGAAATTTCCTTGAAAGATATATGGCCAATTATATTTTCCAATGTAGTAACAAAGTACTGTTCAAAGTTATAACTGCTATAGTGATTTTTTGCCTTTTTCCTATTTTCTTTACTGACTAAAGTGCATTGGTACATTTTATCTCTTTGTTTTCTCTTTAAAATAGAATGTTTGTTATAGACTAATATCCCTTATAAATATAGATGCAAAAATCCTAGCAAACCGAATCAAACAACATATTAAAAGGATTATACACCATTACCAAGTGGGATTTATCCTAGGAAAGCAAGGGTGGTTCAACATACAAAAATCAATCAATGTAAAACACTAAATTAATAGAAGGAAGAAAAAAACACATGATCATCTCTATTGCATCAAAGGATATTACTAAGGAAGTGAAAAGACAATCTACAGAATGGGAGAAAATATATGCAGATCATACATCTAATAAGGGTCTAGTGTCCAGAATATATAAAGAACTCTTACAACTCAATACAAAAAGACAACCCAATTTAAAAATGAACAAAGGATTTGAATGGACCTTTATCCAAAGAAGATATACAAATAGCCAACAAACACATGAAAAGGTACTAAACATCATTAGTCATTAGGGAAATGCAAATCAGAACCACAGTGAGGTACCACTTCACAATCACTGGGATAGAAACTACTATTATACTACAAAAAAACCCCATAAATGTTGGTGAGGATGTAAAAAAATCAGAAACCTCGTACATTACTAGTAGAAATGTAAAGTGGTTCAGCCACTGCACAAAACAGTTTGGTGGTTTCTCAAAAAATTAAACATAGAATTATCATATGACCCAGCAATTTCACTCCTAGGTGCATGTACAAAATAACTGAAAACAGATACCCAAACAAGTACGTACATTTATGTTTATAGTGGTACTATTCACAATAGCCAAAAGGTGGAAACAGCCTAAATGTCTATCAGTGGATAAACAAATTGTGGTATATACACCCAATGGAATATTATTCAGGCATAAAGAGAAATGAAGTATTGACACGTGCTACAACATGCGGATGAACATCAAACACACTATGCTAAGTGAAAATAAGCCAGGCACAAAAGGTTACATACTCATCATATCATTCCATCTCTACAAAATATCCAGAATTTATACGAAGTATTAAAAAAAATCCAGAATAAATCTTTAGAGACTAAAGTTAGGTTGATGGCTGTCAGGGGCAGAAGGAGGGGGAAGGAGGATTGGGGGGCATCTGCTTAATAAGCACAGGGTTTACTTTTGGGGTGATGAAAATGTTTGGAACCAAGATATAGGTGGTTGTTCTACAACATTGTGATTGTACTGAATGCCATTTAATTGTTTATATTAAAATGGTTAATTTTATGTTATATGAATTTCGCCTGAATACTTTTTTTTGTTGTTTTTTTTTATTGTTCTTTTTTTTTTTTTAATAGAATGCTTGAATTTGAGTTGTCACTTACGCACGTATGTCCTGGAAATAAAAGTTACTGTCCAGTACTTAACTGCAGGCTTATTTTATAGCAAACATTTAAGGCAAGTGGCTATAAATGAGCTCATGGATTACTTCAAGTGGGAAATTTTTTTATAGATTGACAGAGGAGATTAGTTTTTGAGCAATTTCCTCATTGTAACATTTAATCTATGGGCATATAACTAGAAACATTTTATGAATATTTAGAATCTTAATAAATTGCTCTGAAGTTAACTCTGTAGGATCAGGCCATAGGATGGTCTTTCTTTTTTAAATTAAAGTTTATTGGGGTGACAATTGTTAGTAAAGTTACATAGATTTCAGCTGTACAATTCTGTAATACATCATCTATATCTCACATTATGTGTTCACCACCCAGAGTCAATTCTCCTTCCATCACCATATATTTGACTCCGTTTACCCTCTTCTAGAACCCTTACCCTCTAATAACCACTAAACTATTGTCTGTGTCTATGAGTTTTTGTTTCTTCATTTGTTTGTCTTGTGCTTTTGTTGTTTTCAGTTTTATATGCCACATAAGAGTAAAATCATATGGCTCCCGACTTTTTCTGTCTACTTATTTCGCTTAGCATTATAATCTCAAGACCCATCCATGTTGTCACAAATGGTCCTATTTCATCTTTTCTTACCAACGAATAGTATTCCATTGTGTATATATACCACAACTTCTTTATCCATTCATCTATCGAAGGACATTTTGTTTGTTTCCATGTCTTGGCCACCGTAAATAAAGCTGCAATAAACATTGGAGCACATGTGTCATTATGTATAAATGTTTTCAGATTTTTTGGGTAGATACCCAGGAGTGGGATTGCTGGGTCATATGGTAATTCTATTGGTAATTTTTTGAGGAACCTCCACACTGCCTTCCACAGTGGCTGCACCAGTCTGCATTCCCATCAACAGTGTATGAGGGTTCCTTTTTCTCCACAGCCTCTCCAACATTTGTTACTATTTGTCTTGTTGATGATAGCCATTCTGACTGGGGTGAGGTGATATCTTAGTGTCGTTTTTATTTGCATTTCTCTGATGATTAGTGATGTTGAGCATTTTTTCATATGTCTATTTGCCATTTGTATGTCCTCTTTGGAGAAATGTCTCTTCATGTCCTCTGTGCATTTTCCAATTGGGTTTTTTTTGTTTGTTTGTTTTGAGTTGTGTGAGTTCCTTGTATATTTTGGATATTAGTCTCTTATCAGAAGCGCTGTTTGCAAAAATATTTTCCCATTCAGTTGGTTGCCTCTTTATTTTCTTGATGGTTTCTTTTGCTGTGCAGAAGCTTTTACGTTTGGTATAGTCCCATTCATTTATTTTAGTTTTTACCTCCCTTGCCTTTGGAGTCAAATTCATGAAATGCTCTTTGAACCCAAGGTCCATAAGTTTGGTACCTATGTATTCTTCCATGCAGTTTATTGTTTCAGGTCTTACGCTTAAGCCTTTGATCCATTTTGAGTTCATTTAGGTACAAGGTGATACATAGCAGTCTATTTTCCTTCTTTTGCACATGGCTTTGCAATTCTCCCAGCACCATTTATTTAATTTTTCAACATTTTTTTACTAGTTTCATGTGCACAAAACAATGTAATAGTTAGACATTTATCATTTATATCCCTCACAGAGTGACAACCCCTCTCCCCCATCCACTACCCCTTTGACATTGCACACAGCCATTACATTTCCACTGTTTCTATTCCTAATGCTATACTCCGCTTCTTGTAAGCATATATATATATATATATATATATATATATATATATATATATATTTATTTATTTATTTATATATATAATTTACATATATATATATGTAAAATTGTAGTTGACATTCATTATTGTTCAGCTTCAGCTTCAGGTGTACAGTGCAGTGCTCAGGTTTCTACATCATCCCTGAGGTGGTCTGGACCTAGAGAACATTTACGTTAAGTTAAATAAGTCAGACAGAGAAAGACAAATACCATATGATCTCACTTATATGTGTAGTCTAAAGAAAAGAATAAATGAATGAAACAGTCTCAGAGACACAGAGGAAAAACTGAGGGTTGCTAGATAGGAGAGGGGGTGGGGATAAGGGGGAAGGTGAGGGGATTAGAAAGCACAGTTGGTAACCACAAGATGGCCACGGGGATACAAAAGTCAATTTGGGGAATGTAATCAATAATGTTGTAAAGATTTTGTAGGATACCCAGCACCACTTATTTAACAGGCTGTCTTTTCTCCATTGTATGTGTTTGGCTTCTTTGTCAAAAATTATCTGTCCATATTTATGTGGGTTTATTTCTGGGGTCTCAGTTCTTTTCCATTGGTCTGTGTGTCTGCTTTTTCTGCTAATACCATACTGCTTTGATTATTGTAGCCCTGTAGTACAAGCTGAAGTCAGGGAGTGTGATACCTCCAGCATTGTCCTTTTTTCTTAGGATTGCTTTATCTATTTGGGGTCTTTTGTGGTTCCATACAAATCTGATGATTTTTTCTTCTATTTCTTTAAAAAATGTCATTGGGATTTTGATGGGGATTGCATCAAATCTGTATATTGCTTTCAGTAATATGGGTATTTTAGCTATGTTGATTCTTCCAATCCATGAACATGAAATGTCTTTCCATTTCTTTGTGTCTTCTTCAATTTCTTTTAAAAATGTCTTATAGTTTTCAGTATATAAGTCTTTCACATCCTTGGTTAATTTTATTCCTAGGTATTTTATTCTTTTTGTTGCAATTGCAAAAGGAATTGGCTTTTTTTATTTCTTTTTCTGAGATTTCATTGATAGTATATAGGAATGCAATGGACTTTTCTACGTTTATTTTGTAGCTGGCCACTTTACTGTATTCCTTTATGGTTTCTAATAGTTTTTTGGTGGAGTCTGTGGGGTTTTCTATAGCATCATGTCATCGGCAAAGAGTGACAATTTAACTTCGTCATTCCCAATTTGGATGCTTTTTATTTCTTTCTCTTGCCTGATTGCTCTGGCAAGGACTTCCAACACTATGTTGAAAAGCAGAGGTGATAGGGGACAGCCATGTCGTGTTCCTGAACGTAGAGCAAAGGGCCTCCGTTTTTCACCGTGAATTATGAGATTAGCTGAGGGTTTGTCATAGATGGCCTTTATTATGTTAAGGTATTTTCCTTCTATACCTATTTTATTAAGTGTTTTAATCATAAATGGATGTTGTATCTTGTCAAATGCTTTTTCTGCATCAATTGATATAATCATATGATTTTTGTCCTTTATTTTGTTTATGTGATGTATCACATTGATGGATTTGCGGATGTTGAACCATCCTTGTGCTCCGGGGATGAACCCCACTTGGTTGTGATGAATAATCTTTTTAATGCATTGCTGCATTCGCTTTGCTAGGTTTTTGGTTTGGATTTTTACATCTGTATTCATCAGAGATATTGGTCTGTAATTTTCTTTTTTTGTGTTGTCCTAACCAGGTTTTGGTATCAGGGTAATTTTGGCCTCATAAAATGAGTTAGGGAGTACTGTCTCTTCTTCAATTTTTTTTGGAAGAGTTTCAGGAGGACAGATATTAGATCCTCTTTGAACGCTTGGTATAATTCACTAGTGAAGCCATCTGGTCCCGAACTTTTGCTTTCGGGTCACTAATTCAATTTCCTTACTGGTGATCGGTCTATTTAGATTATCCAGTTCTTCATGATTAAGCCTAGGAAGGCTCTGTGTTCCTAAGAATTTTTCCATTTCATCTAGGTTATTGAATTTGGTGGCATATAGTTCTTCATAGTATTCTTGGATGATCCTTTGTATTTCTGTGGCATATGTGATAACTTACCCTCTTTCGTTTCTGAGTTTATTTGTGTCTTTTCTCTTTTTATCTTAGTGAGTCTAGGCAAGGGTTTGTCCATTTTATTAATCTTTTCAAAGAACCAGCTCTTTGTCACATTAATTTTTTCTATTGTCTTTTTGTTCTCCATTTCATTTAGTTCTGCTCTGATTTTCGTCATTTCCTTCCTTTTGCTGACTTTGGGTTTCATTTGTTCTTTTTCTAGTTCTTTAAGGTGTAATGTGAGGTTGTTTTTCTGGGATTTTTCTTGTTTCTTGAAATAGGCCTGTAATGATATAAATTTCCCTCTTAAAACTGCTTTCGCTGCATCCCAAAAATTCTGGTAAGATTTATTTTCATTCTCATTTGTTTCTATGTGTGTTTTGATCTTGCCTCTTATTTCTGCTTTGACCCAGTTGTTCTTTAAAAGTATGTTGTATATAGGTGGCTGGATGGCTCAGTTGGTTCGAGCGCAAGCTCTCAACAACAAGGTTGCTGGTTCAATTCCCACATGGGAAGGTGGGCTGCGCCCCCTGCAACTAAAGATTGAAAACGGTGACTGGACTTGCAGTTGAGCTGCGCACAACTAGATTGAAGGACAATGACTTGGAGCTGATGGGCCCTGGAGAAACACACTATTCCCCAAAATTCCCCAATGAAATTTTTTTTTTTAAAAAGTATGTTGTTTAATCTCTAAATACTTGTGGTTTTTCCTGCTTTCTTTTTGCGGTTGATATCCAATTTCAAAGTTTTGTGATTAGAGGATATGCTTGGTATGATTTCAATGTTCTTAAATTTGCTGAAGTGAGTTTTATGTCAAAATATATGGTCCATCCTTGAGAATGTTCCATGTACACTGGAAAAAAATATGTATAGTCTGATGTTTTAGGATGAAGTGCTCTATAAATGTCAATTATGTCCATTTCATCTAACATGTCATTTAGGGCTGATACGTCTATTTATTTTCTGTTTGGATGATCTATCCATAGCTGTCAATGATGTGCTTAGGTCCCCTACTATAATTGTGTTTTGGTCAATTTCTCCCTTTATTTCTGTTAGTAGTTGTTTGGTATAGTTTGGTGCTCCCTGATTGGGGGCATACATATTGATGATTGTTATGTCTTCTTATCGTATAGTCCCTTTTATCATTATGAAGTGTGTATTTTTGACTCCTGTTACCTTTTTTATCCTGAAATGTGTTTCATCTGATATCAGTATGGTTACACCTTCTTTTCTGTGGATACCATTTGCTTGGAATGTCAATTTTCACCCTTTCACTTTGAGTCTATATTTGTCCTTGTAGCTGAGATGTGTCCCTTGGAAGCAGAATATGGATGAGTTTAGTGTTTTGATCCAATCTGCTACTCTCTGCCATTTTATTGGTGAGTTTAGACCATTTACATTTAGGGTGATTATTGATATATGCAAATTTCTTATCATTTTATCTGTGGTTTTTCTGGTAAGACTGTGTCTCTATTGTTTCTTTGCCTTTCTGTTGCTGTCTATTATTTCAGTTTGGTGTTGTTCTATGATTTTTCCCTGTGTTTCTTTTATTATGTTATATATGTCAATTCTGAAATTTTTTTTGAGTGGTTACCATTAAGTTTATGTAAACGAAAGTTTCATATTTAGAGTATTCAATTTTCTTAAGTATGCTTACTTTCTCCATTCCCATATTCCAGTTCAGGCCTTTACTCTCCCTCTTTTTATGTTTGTTTTTTTTTTCCCCTCAAAAATTATCCCTATTTACAGTGGTCGAATAAACTCCTTCAGTATTTCTTGCAATGCAAGTCATGTGTTAGAAAATTCCCTGTGTGTCTTGAAAGATCTTTATTCCTCTTTTATATCTAAAGGATATCTTTGCTGGATGTATTATTCTTGGCTCACAATTTCTCTCTTTTAATAGTTTGAATATTTGATTCCACTCCTTCCTGGCTTGTAGAGTTTCTGCAGAACAATCTGATGATAATCTAACGGGCTTTCCTTTGTAGGTTACCATCTACTTTTCCCTGGCTGCCTTGAGGATTCTTTCTTTGTCGTTAGTTTATGACAGCTTCAATACAATGTGCCTTGGAGAAGGCCTGTTGGGATTTAGGTAATTAGATGTTTTATTTCCTCTTTGGATTCCAGGATCTGATTCTTTCCCCAAGTTTGGGAAGTTCTCATCAACTATTTGTTTGAATATACTCTCTGTTCCTCTCTCCCTTTCTTCTCCTTCTGGTATGCCCATTATTCTTATATTGCTCTTTCTGATGGAGTTAGAAATTTCTTGTAGAGTTCTTTCATTCATTTTTAAGTCTCAAGTCTCTCTCTTCTTCCATCTGTGTCATTTCCAGATTTCTATCTTTGGTGTCACTGATTCTTTCCTCCATCTGGTCAACTCTACTACCTAAATTGGCTACTTCATTCTTCATTTCTTTTATTGAGTTCTTAATCTCCAAAAAGTCTATTTGGTTCTTTTAAAAAATTTCAATCTCTTTGGTAAAGTGTTCATATTGTTCTTTGTTTGTGTTTCTGAGTTCATTAAACTGACTGTCTGTGTTTTCTTGCATCTCGTTGAGTTTTTTCGGAACTGCAATCTTGAATTCTCTGTCATTTAAGTCCTATATTTCCATGTCTTTAAGTTCATTTTCTGGAGACTTTTCATTTTCTTTCTGAGCTGTGTTGTTACCTTCGTCATCCATGGGAAACAATGAATTATTATTTCTCTTCCTAGGCATCTACAGGAGTGAGTTCTGCAACAGATTGATAGAAAGAGGTCTTTCTTTTGTTTTCCTGTAGGTGTTGGTAGAATGTTTTATTTTCTCTCCGACTGCAGCCCTTTTTTTTCTCTCACACTGTAGTGTTATGTTTTCTCTGCACTGTTCCAGCTACTCACACAATGGGGGGATTCCTTGGAAGGCAGGTTTCTCTTCTGTGAACAGGTCACCTGTGTCACAGGGCACCGCCTCCATGGAGGGATGTGGAGAATTTCTGAAGTTCCAAAGCTCTTCCTGCACCAGATTCAGAGCCCGTGTGTTTCAGCAGCTCTGTTTACTCCTGCAGTGATCCACCCAGATAGGTGGGGACAGAGGCAGGGTAGGTTGTGAGACGTTGCCCAGAGCAATGGTCATTACCACCACCACAGTCAGTCCTGCACCCAAGGCTCCTTCTGTCTCACTGGAACTAGTTGGGCTGCTATTCCGTGGCTGCAGGCCACAGTTTTCAGAACTGCAAATATTCTGTTCTTTTGATCTGACGCTGCTACCGTTCCACTTCTAGCACTGGGAAGGTGGGGGTGGGCCGACCTCTGAGAGGGTGGGAAGGGGGCGGCTAGGCTCAGCCTTCAGTTCTCTGTTTGGCAGTTAGGGCTTGAACCTCCATTTTCACCCTTCTTTCCTCAGTCTTTGCTCCAAGGTCTCTGCCGTGAGCATTGGGTTCATCCGTGTTATATGCTGATCCCTCAGGCGGGACTGTGGGCCATAAGGGGAGCACTAGCAGTCTGAGTCCTTCCCTCTCCCGTGGCTACTATAGCTCAGGAATGCAGGGAGCTCAGTGTTCTGGTCTGAGTCTTGCTCCTGTGAGTCCCGGGTCTTTGCACTTCCTGCTTCCCTCCTCCCCCATTCGCCCATATGCCCACCTTTAGGTTATTTCAGCTGTGCACTTCTTAGTCTTCCCTGTCTGCTGCGCATAGAGTCCTTTGTGGAATTATAGTTGTTTAATTTTTTTGTAAAGTCCAGAGGATATTTCAAGAGGCTCACCTCACACTGCCATTTTATGACATTGCTTTTTTTTTTTTAAAGATTTGTGTATTTTTTTATAAAGTTATATTTTAAAATATTTAGTGCTTTTTGAAAAGTAATTTGCTTGAAACACATTAAATATCATTTGAATATTAAACAAAAATATACACACAATAATGTTCTATTTGTAATAGACCCAAACTAGATATTACCCTAATGACCTTTAACAGTACAATGGATAAATTAACACAACGAAGTAACATACTGCCTTGAGGCTGAATGCACTGCTACTACACTGCTACTACAACAACATGGATATACGAGGTTGGGCAATTAAGTTTACGCACTCATCCTAGAAAGAGTGCTACATACCTCATTGCTGAATATCATTATGGTCACCTTCGAAGTACTCCCCTTGGGAAGCTATGCACTGATGCCAGCACCTAGTCCACCTTTCAAAACAATTTTGGAACTCTTTTTCTGGAATGGCCATTAGAGCTGTCATCATATTACCCTCGATGTCCTGAATGTCATCAAAATGTCTTCCTTTCAATATTTCCTTTATCTTCAGGTAAAGAAAGAAGTCATTGGGGGCCAGATCAAGTGAATAGAGAGGGTATTCCAATACTGGCTTAAAAACTGCCTCACGGATAGTGCCGTATGAGCTGGTGCATTGTCGTGATGCAAAAGCCATGAATTGTTGGTGACTAGTTCACGTCGTTTTCATTTAACTTTTTCATGTAGCCTTTTCAGCACTTCCAAATAGTAAACTTGGTTAACTGTTTGTCCAGTTGGTACAAATACATAAAGAATAATCCTTTTGATAACAAAACAAGGTTAGCCACATCATTGCAACAAGTTCGTGAACTTAGTTGTCAGACCACTTATCTCACAAAGAATGTGAAGTCATCAAGGCCACATTTGAAAGAGTTCAGACTGAATGATTCCATTGGAGTTCAAAAATAAGGCAAATTACTTCATGGTTTTAGAAGTTAGGATAACAGTTACCTGTGCTTGTGCTAGTTACTGAAATAGGTTACAAGGGGACTTCTGGGGTGTTCTCTATCTCTCTCTTTAAATATTATACTTCATTTTTAAGAGCACTTTTAGGTTCACAGCAGTTTTGAGTAGAAGGTACAGAGAGTTCCCATGTACCACTTGTCCCACACATACACAGCCTCCCCCATTATCAACATCCTGTGCCAGAGGGCTACTTTTGGTACATTCGATGGACCTATGTTGACACATCATTATCACCCAATGTCCTTAGTGGTGGTGTACATTCTGTGGGTTTGGACAAATGTATAACGACATGTATCCACCATTATAGTACGTAGAGTAGGTTCACTGCCTTAAAAATCCTCTATTCATCCTTTCCTTCCCACTAACCCCTTGCAACCACTGATCTTGTTATTGTCTCCATAGTTTGGCCTTTTCCAGAATGTCACATAGTTGGATTAGTTGGAATCATACAGTATGTAGCCTTAGGTATTCTCTCTCTCTCTCTCTCTCTCTCTCTCTCTCTCTCTCTCTCTCTCTCTCTCATCTGGATGCTGGTTGCATAGTTGTGTTCAGATTGTGGAAATTCATCAAGTTGTACACCTGATTTGTGCTTTTCAGTACATACTCATATGTTATTCTTCCATTAAAATGTTTTTTTAAAAGCAAACAAACCAGTAAACAAACAAACAAAAAAATCCCTCACACTTACTCTTTTAGGTAACTGCTCTATATCTCTTTCTTCCTCCTTATCACAGCCAACTTCTTGAGTTCTCTATACTCACTACCTCTATTTCCTCAATTTCTACTCATTCTTCAACACACTCCGATCTGGACTTCTGACCCCATAATTCTAAAGCAGGTCTTACAAAGATCACCAATGGCCTCCTAGCTTGTCAAATCCAGTGGAAAATTTTCTATCCTCAACTTGCTTCATTTCCGAGCAATATTTAATCCTACTGACTACATCTTCATTTTTTAAAATATTCTTTTCCCATTGACTTTGTGACACAATGCTCCCACAGTATTCTTCTTACCTCTCAGAATATTCTATCTCTGTCTCCTCATCCTCCTTTATCTAGACATTAAATGTTGAAGGTTTCCTGAAGACTCAGCTCTATGTTTTCTCTATTCTTTCTACACTCTCTCCTTAAGTGATCAATCACATTCATTCCCATGGCTATCAACACGATGCATGTCATAACTTCCTAGTTACAGCAATATTCCAGACTTCTCTAAGTTCATATCCATATATTGAATTACCTAATTTACATCTCCATTTGAATGTTTCACACACATCAAAAATGTAACTTGTTCAAAACTAAAATCTTGATTTTTCCCTACCCCAAGACTTTTCCTGTCCATCTCAATAAACTGCACCAGTATCCATCCATTTATTTAAGCTAGGGAAATTTTTTGTTCCCCCCAGTCACTTATTCCCAAAATCTGGGAGTCCTTTACCTCTCTTCCTAATTGTCAATTCTAGCCATGAAAGAATGAGGGAAAGTAGACGAAGCTGAAAGGATTGACAGCCACCTGTTCTGAAGCTTTCTTTGAGGTCTGGCTAGGTACATAACTGTAGTGGATGCTGTGGGGTACCAACCTGATCTCACCCAGCTGCTTTAAGTGTTACTTACTGATGGCTCACAGTTGTGTCCTTCTCTTGCCATTGCTCTTAGTCAAAGTTGGCCTTGCCAAGGTTATGCCCTTTCAGTCAGGGTAGGGTGTGGTAAGCAGCACATATCCAATGAGAGTACAATGGCTCACACCACTTGCTTCAATTTTGGACAACTCTGAAAGGCCATCCCAGCTCCAGAGCTCCCTGTTGGAAGAGTTGTGGCTTTGTAATTCAATTTCTTCTCCCCCTCTAATCCTGCTTTCCTCACTTCCTCACAGGCACGGGTCCCAAGTGTACTTCCAGATATGCAAATCTCTGCATCTGAGTCTGTTTCTAGGAAACCTGATTCAAGATAACAAACTGAAAATGTGCTAACCTAGATCAGTTCCTCCATGACTGAACCTATCAGCTGAAGTAACAAAGAGCTAAGAGACTCGTGGAAGGATTACTTGAAGTTGCGCTAATTGGGCGAGCAGGGGAAGGAAGGAAGGAAGGGAGTGAAGTGAAAACGCGTAAGCCCTCGGCAGGGTCCCGGCCGGCGGGGGTGGAGGCAGAGGCAGCGGCAGCGAAAACCGCGGTGGCACCCTCAGTTCCAGGCACACACGGGATCCCAGGGCGGAACGGAGAGCACAGAGACCAGGAGGGCCCAGCTGAAGAGGCACAAGATACAACATATCCAGAGGCCAACTCCAGACCAAACCAGAGTACCACCGGGTTTGACCTACACGTCACACACTCAGAGGGAATTCTCTGCAGGCACAAGAGCCCATAGAGGCCAAACCACATTTAAGTGGTCAACCCTCACGCAGCAGAACGCCCTGCGGTGGGCAGAGCCAAGTCTCACAAGGAGTCAGCCTAGGAGTTAACCCCACCTACTCAGAAGCAAAAATCAATTAAAAATCTTCTTGAACAGGACAATATACACAACACAAGATCACCTATGGAGCAGACGCAGAGGAGAAGAACGAAGTAGTGCAAGTCAAATATAAAGGACACATACTACATAAGATAACCTAGCAAGAACTAAGAACTCTAGGGGATCTACCTAATACATCAAAGCAAACACAGAGACTCAGCCAGAATGGGGAAACAAAGATACACGTCCCAAATAAAAGAACAGAAGAAACCTCCACAACTGGAACCAAATGAAGCAGAGGTAACCAACCTTTCAGAGACAGAGTTCAGAACACTGGTGATAAGAATGTTTAAGGAGCTTAGAGAAGACATAAAGAAGGATGTAGAAATCATAACGAACAACCAGTTAGAACTAAAGAACACAATTACCGAAATTAAAAACTCACTTGAAGGAATTACCAGCAGGTTAGATGAAGCAGAGGATCGAATCAGCGACTTAGAAGACAAGGTAGCAGAGATCACCCAAACGGGACAACAGAAAGAAAAAAGAATACAAAACAATGAGGATGGCTTAAGAGACCTCTGGGATAACATCAAGCGCAACAACATGTGCATCATAGGAATACCAGAAGGTGAAGAGAGGAAGCAAGGGATTGAGAACATATGTGAAGTAATAATGTCCGAAAACTTCCCCAACCTGATGAAGGAAACCAACATACAAGCCCAGGAAGTGCAGAGAGTTCCAACCAGGATAAACCCAAGCAGGTCCACAACAAGACACATTATAGTTAAAATGGCAAAGCTTAAAGACAAAGAGAGAATCCTAAAAGCAGCAAGAGAAAGACAGAGGGTTACATACAAGGGAACTCCCATAAGACTATCAAATGACTTTTCTACAGAAACATTGAAGGCCAGGAGGGAGTGGCAGGAGATACTCAAAGTGATGGGAAAAAAAGGCCTACAACCTAGATTGTTTATCCAGCAAGGCTATCATTTAAAGTTGAGGGAAAGATAAAGAGCTTTCCAGAAAAAAATAAGCTAAAGGAATTTAATACCACCAAGCCAGCATTGCAAGAAATACTAAAAGGACTTCTGTAAATAGAAGAAAGATCAAAACAACCTAACTACAAATTTAAAAATGGCAATAACTATGTACCTATCAATAATCACTTAAAATGTAAACGGATTAAATGCTCCAATCAAGAGACATAGGGTGGCTGAGTGGATAAGAAAGCAAGACCCTTGTATATGCTGCATACAAGAGACTCACCTCAGAACAAAAGACACACACAGGCTGAAAGTGAAGGGTTGGAGTAAGATATTTCATGCAAATGGAAATGAGAAAAAAGCTGGAGTTGCAATACTTATATCTGACAAAATAGACTTTAAAATGAAGAACATATTAAAAGAAAAAGATGGACACTATATAATAATAAAGGGATAGATCCCACAAGAGGACATAACCCTAGTAAACATCTATGCACCCAACATAGGAGCACCTAAATATATAAAACAGGTACTGACTGACATGAAGACAGAGATCAACAGTAACACTATCATAGTAGGGGACTTCAACACACCTCTGACAACAAGGGACAAGTCTTCCAGACAGAAAATCAATGTGGAAACAACAGCCTTAAATGACACATTGGACCACTTCGATTTAATCGATATTTTCAGAGAATTTCACCCCAATGCTGCCAAATACACGTTCTTCTCAAGTGCACATGGAACATTTTCCAAGATAGACCATATGTTAGGCCACAAAACAAGTCTTGATAAATTGAAGAAAATTGAAGTCATACCAATTGTCTTCTCTGAGCACAGTGCTATGAAATTAGAAATGAACTACAGGAAAAAAACTGGAAGACACACCAATTTATGGAGGTTGAATGACTTATTACTAAATAATGAATGGGTCAAGTAGGAGATCACGGAAGAAATCAAAAGATACCTCGAGACAAACGAAAATGAAAACACGATGACCCAAACTCTATGGGATACCGCAAAAGCAGTCCGAAGAGGGAAATTCATAGCTTTGCAGGCCTACCTAAAGAAACAAGAAACATCCCTAATCAACAGTTTATCTTCAGACTTAAGGGATCTGGAAAAAGAACAGCAAAATAAGCCCAAAGGGAGCACAAGGAAGGAGATAATAAAGATCAGAGCAGAAAGAAATGAAATAGAAACCAGAGAAACAATACAAAAGTTCAATGAATCCAAGAGTTGGTTCTTAGAGAAGATAAACAAAATTGACAAACCCTTAGCCAGACTCATTGAAAAAAAGAGAGAGAGGACCCAAATTAATAAAATCAGAAATGAAAGAGGAGAAGTGACAACAGACACTGCAGAAATACAAAAAATTTTAAAAAATTACTATGAGCAACTATATGCCAACAAATTTGACAATTTGGAAGAAATGGACAATTTTCTAGAGGCGTACAACCTTCCAAGGCTAACTCAAGAAGAAACAGAAAACGTGAATAGACTGATTACCACCAGGGAAATTGAATCAGTAATCAATAATCTCCCAACAAACAAAAGCCCTGGACCAGATGGCTTTACAGGTGAATTTCACAAAATGTTCAAAAAAGAATTATCACCTATTCTCCTCAAGCTCTTCCAAACATTCCAGAAGGAGAAGACTCCCAAACACTTTTTACGAAGCCACTATCACCCTGATCCCAAAATCAGACAAAGACACCACAAAAAAAGAAAACTACAGGCCGATATCTCTAATGAACATAGATGCAAAAATCCTCAACAAAATATTAGCGAACAGAATTCAGCAATACATTAAAAAGATCATACACCATGATCAAGTGGGATTCATCCCTGGTATGCAAGGGTGGTTCAACATCTGCAAATCAATTAATGTGATACACCACATGAACAAAATGAAAAATAAAAAATCACATGATCATATCAATAGATGCGGAAAAAGCATTTGGTAAAATCCAATAGTCATTTATGATAAAAACCCTTAAGAAGGTTGGAATAGAGGGATCATATCTCAACATAATAAAGGCCATATATGACAAACCCACAGCTAACATCATACAATGGGGAAAAGCTAAAACCATTCCCCCTAAGATCAGGAACAAGGCAAGGTTGCCCACTATCTCCGCTTCTATTCAACATAGTGCTGGAAGTCCTAGCCACAGCAATCAGACAAGAAAACGTAATAAAAGGCATCCAAATTGGTAAGGAGGAAGTAAAGTTATCATTATATGCAGATGATATGATACTATATATAGAGAACCCTATAGACTCCACCAAGAAGCTATATAGATGAATTTGGTAAAGTAGCAGGATACAAAATTAATATTCAGAAATCAGTTGCATTTGTATATACCAATAATAAAACATCAGAAGGAGAAATAAAAAAACAATCCCATTTACAATTGCTCCAAAAACTATAAAATACCTTAGAATAAATTTAATGAAAGAAGTAAAAGATCTGTACTCAGAAAATTATAAGACACCGAAGAAAGGAATGAAAGAAGATATAAATAGATGGAAACACATATCATGTTCATTGATAGGAAGAATTAATATAGTTAAAATGTCCATACTGCCTAAGGCAATATACATATTCAACGCAATTCCTATCAAACTACCAACGACGTTTTTCACAGAAATAGAACGTATAATCCTAAAATTTATATGGGACCATAAAAGACCCAGTATAGCCTCAGCAATCTTGAGAAATAAGAACAAAGTGGGAGGTATAACAATACCTGACTCAAATTATACTACAAGGCTACAGTAATCAAAACAGCATGGTACTGGCATAAAAACAGACACATGGATCAATGGAATAGAATAGAGAGTCCAGATATAAATCCATGCCTATACGGCCATTTAATCTATGACAATGGAAGCAAGAATGTACGATGGGTAAAGACAGTCTATTCAATATACGGTGCTGGGAAACCTGGACAGACACATGCAAAAAAAATGAAGCTGGACCACCTCCTTCCACCATATGCAAAAATAAATTCAAAATGTCTTAAAGACTTAAATGTAAGATCTGAAACCATAAAATACCTAGAAGAAAATATAGGAAGAAACTTCACAGACATTACCCGGAGTAAGATTTTTACTGATATATACCTCGCGTGAGGGAAGTAAGAGAAAAAATAAACATGTGGGATTATATCAAACTAAAAAGTTTTTTCACAGCACAGGAAACCATCAATAAAACAAAAAGTGATCCTACTGAACGGGAAAAGATATTTGCCAATGATATATCTGATAAGGGATTAATATCACAAATCTATAAAATACTCACTCAACTCAACTCCAAAAAATCAAACGACCCAATTAAAAAATGGGCAGAGGACTTGAAGAGACATTTCTCTAAAAAGGACATACAGATGGCAAACAGACATATGAAGAAATGCTCAACCTCACTAACCATCAGAGAAATGCAAATAAAAACCACAATGAGATACCACCTCACCCCAGTCAAAATGGCTATCATCAATATATCAACAAACAACAAGTGCTGGCGCGGATGTGGAGAAAAGGGAACACTTGTGCACTGTTGGTGGGATTGCAGATTGGTGCAGCCACTATGGAAAACAGTATGGAGGTATCTCAA
The DNA here is from genome assembly GCF_004115265.2 of Rhinolophus ferrumequinum. Classification (NCBI taxonomy): domain Eukaryota; kingdom Metazoa; phylum Chordata; class Mammalia; order Chiroptera; family Rhinolophidae; genus Rhinolophus; species Rhinolophus ferrumequinum. The sequence continues at coordinate 47,196,693 of NC_046284.1, forward strand.
AAATCTGAAAATGGAACTACCCTATGATCCAGTAATTCCACTCCTAGGTATCTATCCGGAGAAATCCAAAACTCCAATTCAAAAATCTTTATGCACTCCTATGTTTATTGCAGCACTACACACAATAGCCAAGACCTGGAAACAATGGAAATGCCCATCGGTAGATGACTGGATTAAGACACTGTGGTACATTTATACAATGGAGTACTACGCAGCCATAAAGAAGAAAGAAATCTTACCATTTGCAACAACATGGATGGACCTAGAGAACATTATGCTAAGTGAAATAAGTCAGACAGAGAAAGATAAGTACCATATGATCTCACTTATTTGCGGATTCTAAAGAAAAGAATAAGTGAATGAACTAATCAGAAACAGTTTTGGAGACAAAGAGGAAAAACTGAGGGTTGCTAGATGGGCGGGGGGGTGGGGGTAAGGGGGAAGGTGAGGGGATTAAAAAACAATCAGTAACCACAAGATGGCCACGGGGTTTTGAAAATTAATCTGGGGAACTTAATCAATAATGTTGTAAAGATTTTGTAGGGTATCCGATAGACACGTGTCCCCTTTGGGAGACCATCTTAGGGAAGATGTAGATGCCTGATCACTGCACTGTACACGTGAAACTGAACAATAATGAATGCCAACTATAATATATATATATATACATATATATATATATGTATATATATATATGTTGTATACATTTACAAGAGGCAGAGTACAGCATTGGAAGTGGAGATAGTAGAAATGGGATGGCTCGGTGCGATGTCAGAGAGATAGTGGATGGGGGGCGGTGGGTCCACAGTGTGAGGGGTATAAATGATAAACGTCTAAGTAAAAAAAAAAAAAACAAAAAACCAACAAAACCAACAAACAAACAAACAAAAAAAACCTCATAGATACAGACAATAGTTTAGTGGTTACCAGAGGGTAAGGTGGGTGGGGGGTGGGAGATGAGGGTAAGGGGAATCAAATATATGGTGATGGAAGGAGAACTGACTCTGGGTAGTGAACACACAATGTAATTTATAGATGGTGTGATACAGAATTGTACACCTGAAATCTATGTAATTTTACTAACAATTGTCACCCCAATAAATTAAAAATAAATAAATAAATAAGTAAAATAAAATTAAAAAAAAAGAAAATGTGCTAACCTAAAAAAGCAAAGAATGAAGAGGCAATACTTCAGTGTAATACAAAGAGACAAGTATTAATATTAGGGTGGGGTGGAGGGGAGTAGAACAACTCTACCCCCAATAAAACAAAGATGGTTACACTTCAGGAGATGAATTGGAATTATTGTGCCTCTATAGGCGCATCTAGGAAAGATTTCACCTCCACTCAGCAGCAAATTTCAGTTGGGCCTCTTGTTAAGCATCTAGTCTAGGTCATCCTTATGAAAAGGGCAACCTACTGTGTTTCCCCGAAAATAAGACCTAGCTGGACAATCGGCTCTGATGAATCTCTTGGAGCAAAAATTAATATATGATGCAGTATTTTATATTATATTATATTATATTATATTATATTACATTATATTATATTACATTATATCATATTATATATTACATTATAACTGGTCTTATAGTAAAATAAGACGGGGTCTTATATTAATTTTTGCTCCAAAAGACGCATTAGAGCTGATTCTCCAGCTAGGTCTTATTTTCGGGGAAACATGGTATGAAAATAAATTCCTGGTCCACCAAACCCAGAAAACGACACTTTGCTAATGGCCACAGTATGAAAAGGCTGATGTTGGAGGCTGCTTCATCCTTTGTGCACATCTATCTCTGAAACACACACACACACACACACACACACACACACACTATTTTTTACCATAGACCAAGTTCTAAAAAACCTATTTACACACCACCCTGAGGATATTTATATTTTTGAAAAAATTCACTGAAGGGCAAGACAATAATACTCCAGTTCAAAGGATTAAGGATTTATACCCATGTTTTCTACAAAGTTTTATAATTTTAGCTCATATATTTATGTCTTGGATTCATTTTTTTTCATAAATTTTTTTGGGGAATATTGGGCAAAAGTGTGTTTCTCCAGGGCCCATCAGCTCCAAGCCGTTGTCCCGGCAACCTTGTTGTTGAGAGCTCTCATTCTAACCAACTGAGCCATCCAGCCACCTCTCTGGCAGCTCAGTGGCAGCTCGTTGTCTTCAATTTAGTTGTGGAGGGCGCAGCTCACTGGTCCATATGAGAATCGAACCAGCAACTCTGTTCAGAGCTCGCGCTCTAACCAACTGTGCCATCCAGTTGCCCGAGGACATATTTTGAGTTAATTTTTGTATATGGTGTCAGGTAAGCATCCAAATTCATTCTTTTGCATGTGAATATCCATTTGTTCCAGCACAGTTTGTCGAGAAGATTGTTCTTTTGTTGTTCTTTTTTTTCAATTTTATTTTACTTTTTTAAAGATTCTTATTAAAATACAGCTAACAAACAATATTGTATCAGCTTCAGGTGTACACCATAGTTATTCAACATTTATATACCTAAAGAAGTGATCACCTTGAGTCCAGCAACAATCTGACACCATACTACATTATCATGTTATTGACTATATTCCCCATGTTGTACATTGTATCACCATGACTTATTTGTTTTATACCTGGAAATTTGGACCTCTTATTCCCCTTCACATCCCCCTCCTCTTTAAATTTTCAATTACAGTTGACATGCAATATTATTTTATATTAATTTCAAGTGTACGGCATAGTGGTTATACATCTGTACAATTCAATAAATGATCCCTCTGAGTAGTCTAGTACTCACCTGGCACTATAAGAGGACTGACAATTAAGTTTGTGAACTTTGTTTCAACGTTGTTGCTAATCTTGTTTACTATCAGAGGAATTTTTCACTATGAATTTGTACACACTGGACAAACAGTTAACCAAGTTTACTATTTGGAAGTGCTGAAAAGGCTGCATGAAAAAGTTAGATAACCTGAACTTTTCACCAACAATTCATGGCTCTTGCATCACGACAATGCACCAGCTCACACAGCACGGTCTGTGAGGGAGTTTTTAGCCAGTAAACAAGTAACTGTATTGGAACACCCTCCCTACTCACCTGATCTGGTCCCCAATGACTTCTTTCTTTATCGGAAGATAAAGGAAATATTGAAAGGAATACATTTTGATGACATTCAGGACATCAAGGGTAATACGATGACAGCTCTGATGGCCATTCCAGAAAAAAGAGTTCCAAAATTGCTTTGAAGGGTAGACTAGGCACTGGCATTGGTGCCTAGCTTCCTAAGGGGATTACTTCAAAGGTGACCATAGTGATATTCAGTAATGAGGTATGTATTAATAGCACTTTTTCTAGGATGAGTTCGCTAACTTAATTGTCTGACCTCCTACATACTTTTACCATATTAATGACTATATTCCCTGTGCTTTACTTTACATCCCCTTCACTGTTTTGTAACTATAAGTTTGTACTTCTTAATCCCTTTACCTTTTTCACCTTGTCCCCCAACCCCCTCCCGTCTATCACCCCAACAAATCTAGTACCCATCTGCAACATACATAACTACTACAATATTATTGACTATATTATTTATGCTATACCCTACAACCCCACGATTACTGTGTAGCATCCAATTTGTACTTTTTAATCGCTTCCCCTTTTTCACTCATCCCCAACCCTTCTTCCATCTGACAACCATCAATATGTTCTCTGTATCTATGAGTTTGTTTCTGTTTTGTTTGTTTATTTTGTTCTTTATTTTCCACATGTAAGTGAAATCACATTGCATCTGTCTTTCTCTGTCTGACACTCCACTCAGCACAATACCCCCAGGTCCATCCATGCTGCCACAGATGGCAAGAATCCTTTCCTTTCCATTGCTAAGCAATATTTCATAGTATATATGTACCACCTCCTCTTTATCCATTCATTCATTGGTGAACACCCAGGCTGCCTTCAAATCTTGGCCATTGTAAACAATGTTGCAATAAACATATGGATGTACAAGTCCCCCACAATGTAGCTTTTGAGTTTCTTCAGATAACTACCCTGCATCAGGATTACCAGGTTCTTCTTTGTCTCTTATAGCCTTTTTTTTTGTTTGTTTTTTAGAAATTTTTTTTTTGAATTTTTATTGGGGAATATTGGGGAAAAGTGTGTTTCTCCAGAGCCCATCAGCTCCAAGTCCAGTTGCTGTTTTCAATATTTAGGTGCAGGGGGCAAAGCCCACCATCCCATGTGGGAATTGAACCAGCAACCCTGTTGTTCAGAGCTCACTCTCTAACCAACTGAGCCATCCCGCCACCCCTAGCCTTTGTTTTAAAGTCTCTTATATCTGGTATAAATATTTCTACCCTGGGTTTTTTAATTTTTAAATTTTTTTTCATTTTCATTTTAATGAAATATCTTTTTCCATCCCTTTGTTTTCCATGTGTGTGTGTCTTTCAATCTGAAGTGAGTGTCTTGTAAGCAGCTTATGTAAGGGTCTTGTTTTCTTATCCATTCAGCCCTCTTGTGTCTTTTGATTGGAGCATTTAATCCATTTACTTTGAAAGTAATTGTTGGTAGATATGCAGCTATTGCCATTTTATTATTCATAATTTTGATTTTTTTTTTCATCTTAAAAAAGTCCCTCTAACATTCCTTGTAATACTGGTTTGGTGATGATGAACTCCTTTAGCGTTTTCTTCTCTTTGAAACTCGTTTTCTGTCCTTCAATTATAAATGATAGCTTTGCTGGGTAGAGTAATCTTGGTTATAGGTCCTTGATTTTCATCACGTTGAATATATTGTGCCAATCCCCTCTGGCCTGCAAAGTTTCTGTTGAGAAATCAGCTGACAAACTTATGGGAGCTCCCTTATAAGTTACTAGTTGCCTTTCTCCTGCTGCTTTTAGGAATCTCTCTTTGTAACATTTGCCATAATTATAATTATAATGTGTCTTGGTGTGGGCCTGTCTTGTTTGGGACTCTCTGCACTTCCTGAACTTGTATGTCTATTTCCTTCAAATAGGTTTTCAGTCATTATTTCTTCAAATAGATTCTCAATCACTTGCTTTCTCTCTTCTCCTTCTGGTATGCCTATGATGCAAATGTTGTCACTCTTGATGTGTCCAGAGATCTCTTAAATTATCCATTTTTTTTCTTTCCCTCTCCCCCTCCCCATCTCCAATTCAAGCCGTTGTTCTCAGTCTAGTTGTGTAGGATGCAGCTCCCTGGTCCATGTTGGTATTATGAGCTTTGTGTTCCAACCAGCTGAGGCAGTCGGTCACTGGCTCACAGCAGCTCATGGCAGCACTCGCCAGCTGCCGGCCTCTCACGGCAGCCCACGGCAGCCCACGGTAGCACAAGGCAGCTCACGGCAGCTCACACCGTCCTCCTGCTGCTCACGGCAGCCCAGCTCCAGGTCGAGCCATTGTTCACAATCTTAGCTGTAGATGGCTCAGCTCCCTGACCCATGTGGGAATCAAACCAGCGACCTCGGCGTTAGGAGCACAGTGCTCCAACCACCTTAGCCACTGGGCCTCCCCATCCTCATTTTTTTAAATTCTTTTTTTCATTTTTCTGTTCCGATTTGCTGTTTCTGCTGCCTTGTCTTCCAAATTGCTGATTCAATCCTCTGCTACATCTAGTCTGCTGGTGATTTCTTCTAGTACATTTTTCATTTCAATTATTGTATTCTTCACTTCTGACTAGTTCTTTTTTATGGTTTCTATGTCCTTTTCTATGCTTTTTATCTCTTTGTTAAAGTTTTTACTAAGTTCCTTGAGTACCCTTATAACCATTGTTTTGAATTCTGTATCTAGTAGGTTGCTTGCTTCCATTTTATTTAATTTTTTCTGCAGTTTTCTCCTGTTATTTTATTTGGGAAATATTTCTTTGTTTCCTAATTTTGGCTGCCTCTCTGTGTTTGTATGTATGTATTAGGTAGATCTGCTATGTCTCCCAGTCTTGGCCTGGTGGCCTTACATAGTAGGTGCCCTGTGGGGCCCAGTGGCACAATCTCCCTGATCACCTGCACTGGATGCTCCATGAGTGTCCCTTGTTTGGGTTGTATGTGCCCTCCTGTTATAGTTGAGCCTTGGTTGTTATTGGCACATCAGTGGGTGGGATTGACCCTCAGCCTGGTTGGCTGTGGGATTTCCCATGTCCACAGCTTACAGGCTATTGTGTGGGGCTCGCTCCACCGAGTGGGATTTGCCCCAGCAGGCTCTGGTGCCTATTGAGAGTGTCCTGCCCTTTGGGTGTCCTGCTTGTGGGGCTGATTGGGTGGTTGTCTGCTGTGGTCTGAAGCCAACCTCCAAGTATGTTGGTTCTGGGGCCTCTTGTGAGGGTCTCCAGTGGAGGCCCAGGTCACCCACTGCCTGTGACTGGATGGGGACTACCTGGTAAGAGCTACAAAGCGATCCACAGTTGTTCTCTGCCTGTGCTCAAGTTGGAGGCACGTAGGAGAAGCCACACTGCAAAGCAAGGAAGGCTGCACCAAGTACCAGGCCTGGAGTAGCTCTGCAAAATGTCAGGACACTTTGCTGACACCTGGCAGCTCCCTTAACGTTCAGCCACTGATAAAGCCTCATGCGGTATGCAAATTGGGTGAGGCAGGGTCTCAGGGAGTAACTAGAGTAGAAGGAGTTGTGGTCAGGTTAATGTAAATTCTGGTCTTGTGCCAGTGCTGAGCCTGATGTTACTCAGGAAAAGTCTTAGAGTACACCGAGGCCAGTCACCACCTGCCTGGGGTCTGTAGGTTTCTGATAGTTTTCCAAGAAAAAGTGTAATGGATTCAAGGCTGCTACTCTTGGAGAAAGTGCCTTGGTAATTGGGGGAGTTGGGTGCAGTGGGTCCCAGTGAGTCAGCAGGGTGGAAACTGCAGAGCTCACCAGACCAATCAGATTCAGATTTGGACATGTGGGGGTGGGCTCAACATAGGAAAGATGGCATCCACCTGGTGACTGCATGGGAGGAGAACTGCCTCAAAGGGAAATGGAGACTGTCTTCCAGCCCTCAATCTGCAGCAACACAACTCAGTCTGTCCCCTGTGTACCTCCAACAACCCCCGAGTAACTGTCCTTCCAATGGAGCCAAGGTGAGTGCCTGGGTGTGAAAGAGTCTGTGCAGGGGCCCTTTAAGAGGACTCCTGGATTTCCCGCTGCTTTCCATCCCATCCAGAGGGTCGGAACCCCCACTGTTTTTCACAGCCAGATGTTGTGGGAGCTCCTCTTCCTGGCACCAATACTCTGGGCTGGGGAAGCCAGTGTGGGGCTGGGGTTTCTCACTCCTCTGGGAGGATCCTCTGTGGTCGAGATATCCCTCCGGGTTCTCAACTGCCACACGGAGGTTTGGGGTTAGCCAGTTCCCTGCCTCCGCCACTCCTACCAGGCTGGACTTGGTTTCTTCTTTATATCCTTAGTTATAAAACTTCTGTTCAGCCAGACTTCAGATAGTTCTCCCGGTTAATTGTTCTATAATTTAGTTGTAATTTTAATGTGTTCATGGAAGAAAGAAGGCTCATTGTTTATCTACCCCATCATCTTGGATCTCCTGATTTCTCCTAAAAAGATTATTCTTGAGCCAATGAAATGTATTGCCACCTTTATCGAAAATCATTTGATTATAAATGGCAGAGTTGGCATTCAGTTCTTTCTTTGAAAATCATTTGTTGTATATATATATATATATATATATATATATATATATATATATAATGTGTGTGTATATATATATATATATATATATATATATATATATATATATATATATACCTGGTAACCACTTTGAACACCTCTTATAATTGCAGACGTCAAACGTGACTTGTATTCATCTTTTGTTATCAGTATATATTGAATATTACAATTTTAATACAGTTCTCCTTTCTTAAAATGTGTATACATTTTTGGCATCGTGTGTGTGTGTGTGTGTGTGTGTGTATTAAAATATGTTCATTGCAGAAAATTACATATGAGCAAAAATGAAGATCACATATTCCATCTTCCAATCCCAAGGTCACACACTCCACTAATGTTAACATTTTAAAAATAGCCTCCTGGACTGTTTACAAAAAATATTATACTCTAATGTTGATTTGCATCTTGCTCTTGAAAAAGCTTCACAGTATCATGGACATATTTTCATGTCAATAAACACAGATCTATATCACATCATTGGTTTTATTGACTTCATAACAGTCCTTATTTTGCCACTTCCCCTTTTGTTAGACATTAGGTAGTTTTCAATGTTTTCCCATTGTATTACACCTGTCATGAGCACCCTTATGCATACATCTTTGTACACCTGTCCAGTTATTTCAGAGGTTATTTCAGAGGCAAACTGCAAACCACTGGCTGATGTCTGCTCACAGTTGTGTTTTGTTTGGATAGAATATCTTTTTTAAAAAAATTAAAAAAATGTATTTTGAATTTGGGTGATTTGTTAGGATATATTCCTAGAAATAGGATCTCATGGCATTTAGTTCTGATACAGCAAGATTTTGCTATTTGCTTGCCCCCAAATGACCATTGGAGTTTCTCCCTTGGTTAGTGCCATATTGGGTGGGTAGAAGACAGAGAGGATGCAAGAGTTAGAATTTTTCTCTGAGTTTACTGATGGCCCAACCAAAAAATGTCTGTTTGTGGATGTAGCATACCAAACTAGGTGAATACTGTATTAAGAATTAGAAGACCTGTGTTTAGTTCTAACTTTACTATGATATAGGTCTGTGACTTTGGGTTAGTTGTTTAGCTTAAGTTTTATTTCCTTACAAGGTTGTTAGGAAACCAAATGAAATATTGTGTCAAACATGTTTTCAAAAGTACAGAGTCCTATACAATTGTAGAGCAGTACTATTTTTATAAATTGCTAAAAGTGTGTTTACAGGGGGTCAAATAGACCTAAGCTTAGAGTGCAAAGCATTGTTCACACTCAGAACCCTGCTTTTAGAAGAGTTATTTTCCAAGCATAGACATGATACTATGTTGCTAGGATCTGATCTAGTGCACTTCAGTTCCACAATCATTTGGGTGGTTTCACATACCAGACACTGTGGTTACAAAGATGATTATGATTAGTCCCTGTCTTTGCAGTGCTTTATACTCCAATAGAAAGAGACAAATATGTATTGAGATAATCACAAAACAGAAGGATAAATGATGTAATAGAGGAGAGAGCCAAGACTGCAATGCATAGGAGAAATACCCATTGCCTGAAAGGGGGTCTTTTGAGGCAAGTTTCCACAAATAGCATTGAGGAGGAGAAAGGACCAGGTGTGTGTGGTGTGTGTGTGTGTGTGTGTTTGTGTGTGTATGTGTGTGGTGTGTGCACGTGCACGCATGTGTGCATGCACATATGTGTATTGGTGCACATATTAGGTGTGTGATAGTCTACTCCAGTTGAGCCAATCTGGGTCTAGACTTTATCTTAGATTCTGTGTTTATTTCTATGCATTTACATTTTCTTTTTTTAGTTTTGTGTTTCCCTTCATTTTCTAGTCAAGTTCTTTTTGAAAAATGCTAATCTGGTCTTAGACGTACTAACAGGAGAAGAGATTTGTTTACACTCATGCCAAGAGACTTGGAGAACCCGGAGTGTTCTGGAAGCCAATTTTGCTGGTGAAATAAAGAACCCACTTGGAAACTAGAGAAGAGCTTGAAGGCACTCCTTCCACCCTCAATGCTTGCTTCATCTTGCATTCTTCCTGGATCATTTCCAGATCCATCACCCTCCAACCATTTGTCTGCTGCTGCTGCAGCAGCAACTACGGATATTTTTAAAAGCTAGCTAAACATCATCTTGCCCTTCTCTTTAGCCCAACTCCTTCCCCCAGTTTGGATCATAAGAAATTTTCCACTACAAATTTTTAAAAAGGCAATTATTATTGAAGCCAGAGGAAAAAAGGATGTTGTTTTACTCTTAATGCTTATTAAATTTGGACTTAATCTTCTTCATCGCAATTAAGCCTTTAAACTAGCCAATATACTTAAACGAGGTGAAATAAAAACTTACTGTAAAAGATGACAGGAGGCTCTTCGGGAAATTAAAATCTCCAGAGAGTTCCAAAGTGAGAGTTACTGAGCCAGGAAGGGGAAAGAAAGAAAAGGATTTTTAAAGCTTAATAAACAGGATGACAGTTAGGGCTCAGGATTAAAAAGCTAGGTGATGTCAGTGCTATCGATGGGAAGAGGGGTTAACCGGAGCCAGGAAATTAATAAGCACTGTGTTGTTTCCAGATCCTTCTTTGATTCACTTTTTTGAAAACTTGGCTGGGTGAAAAAAAAAAAAAAAAAACTTGGCTGGGTGTACCTCTCCTGTCTCAGTTTGCCCTTCTGTTACATGGGAAGAAACACATGATGATGAGGGAATGCCTACCTGCCTATGTGAGGTTCATAAAAGGTCTTTCCCCATTTACCAAGTCTGACGCCTTTAAGGCTGTACCTTGAGTGACCCTGCCTAACGCTTACAGATTGAGACTATGCTATCTCAGAAGGGAAGATGCCAAGGCTACCTAATAACCCAATACAGACTTGGGCTGGGAAAATGACCTGCGGGGTTCCATAAGTGCCTAATTTTCTGTCATCTTTTTGAACAGAGAGCCTTTTCCCAGAGGCCCTCTTTTCCCCCCCACCTCCGCTTTCTCCCAGGGTCAACTGGTAATAGCCCTAAGGCATGGGAAGGACACTTCACAACTTGGGAGGTTTTCCAGGGCCCCAGTTTCCACCAGCCAGAAGTTTGATTTACTGGCACCATCTGCGGGAAGACAAATGGCTCCTTCTTGCTGTGCTGGTCAGATGCAGGGAAGGAAGAAAAATAGAAAAAAATGGAAGAAGGCAGATTAGTAAATCAATAAGTACACAAGTGACATAAAACAAATGAACAAATAAAAATTCCTCACAGGAAGGTGGCACGTGTCCTGAGATGGTGATGTTGAAGTGGAAGGGGCGACACTTTCCTTTTCTTTAGCCCAAGGATAATCTCTTAAATTCTGGGTACAAACAATACAGTATAACTCTAATGGTTGCCATGACGACGCAAATTCCTCTCCTCTGATGTCAGGCTGCCCCCCTCCTTTGGAATCCAGAATGCCAGTTTTCTTTCTGCAGTAAATGCTGTGCTTGGTTTCAATGGCTCATTGATGGGCTCATCTAATAACTGCTGTCTCCTAGGAGTGTTTGTTGCAGACCCCTAAGGTCACAATCCTTTTGAGGAAGATGGAACCTGACATTTGGGAGGCTAGACCAGGATGGACAGTTTATTCCAGTTAGGTATGTGACTTATTTCTGCTGACGTCTGGACCAGTCTCTGACCAGTCGAAGGTGCACAGCTCTCCTACCTCCACCTTATACTGGTTCATGCTGTGAGACAAAGCCAAGTCTGCCTTTAGGGTAATACAGAACTAGGACCTGCTTTGGGGAGTAGGCTGTGGACTATGGTATACAGTTGACCCTTGAACAACATGGGTTTGAACTGTACAGGTCCACTTATATGCAGAATTTTTTCAATAAATACTGTAAATGTGTTTTCTCTTTCTTATGATTTTCTTAACACTTCTTTTCTCTAGCTTATTTTATTGTAAGAATACAGTATATAATATATATAACATACAAAATATGTGTTACAAAATATGTGTTACAAAATATGTGTTAGTTAACTATTTATGTTATCAGTAAGGCTATTATTAGTTAAATTTTGGGGCAGTCAAAAGTTACACTCAGATTTTTGACTGCACAGAGGTCAGTGCCCCTAACCCCGTGTTGTTCAAAGGTCAACTATAATTTGAAGCCCTCCTGCCAAAAATCTCTTCCCCAGTTGGCCTGCCTGAAACTCCCATTATTAGAATCACTTCTATCGATGAAAGCTTTAAAAGTAGCTGCCAAATGAAAATGTTCCCTGTGCATGATAAGAATAGCTAGCTTGTAACACCCTAGTGTAAATTAAAAAGTTAGGACAGAGCTCTTGATGGACTGGGACACAGGATAGATCAATTTTGATGCAGGAAGGGGAAGGAATAGGTTCATAACACTGGGCACTCCTCAGTACCCACTGTCTTTTCACATTCCTCCCAAGCCTATTTCTCTTTCTATGTCCTAGTTCAGTAAACCTGGAAGGCATTTCTGATACCTCCCTCTCACCATGTCAATTTTAACTTTTAACATCTTTCAAAGCATCCACTTCTCTTCACCTCCATAGTCACTACCCTAGTCCAGACAACCAGCATTTCTCATCTGGGTTACTTGACTGCATAAATCTTCTCACGCACCTCCCTGTTCAATTTTTGCCCTTTTCCCACCCATTCTCCATCTTGCAGCCAGCGCGATCACTCTAAAATGAGAATGTGACCGTGTCATTCTTCTGATTAAAACATTTCAATGGAGTCCTGTTGCTCACTGGGTAAAGTCCAGCCAACTTAGCACAGCTTTCAAGACCCTCCAGACAAGACCCAACTCCTGCATCTCCGGGTATGTCACATCTTCCACCCAAGCCAACACTTCCCACCCACCTTATGATCTAGCCACAACTAACTCTTCCTTGTGATATGTTGAACTCATTATGTTTCTGATCAATTGCACAAGGGGCTTCCTCTCCCCGGAACCCCTTCCCATTTCTTTCCCCTCCATCTAGTTTGATCCTATTAGTCTTTCAAGGGTCAGCCAGCTAGTGTGTCACTGTCACGTAGGGTATCATGCGGGGTCTTTGGTCCCGCTCCCCACATAAGAATGCAGGACATGGTGAGGCCAAAAAGGAACACCCACGGAGCCATAGATAGAGGAGTCATACACTATATTCTCCCTGGTGGCTGGGTTGGAGACATAGGAAACAGGAGCCACACTATCCGCAACATGCCGGCCACTTCTCTGCAATCTGCAACCCGCACTCCACCGTGCTAACTGCAATCCACACTTACCAGCCACCATCTTCTTGCTAGCCCCCATTTTTCTGCTAGCGTAGCCACAGCAGTTATGTTAGTGGCCAATGGCTCACTGGTTATAGCTGATGGCCAACTAGCCACAGCTGATGACCATCCAATCACAGTTGATGGCCATTTACTACCTGAGCCAGCACCTTTCCACGTGAGGCTGAGAGCCTGGAAACTGCACTCCTGGCTCTATCCCCACAGTCTCCTACTCCAAGTCTTTCTTGACCTCTTCCCTCCTCTTGAGTCTAGGTTAGTTAATTTTCTGTCAGGTATGCAGAGTATTTCTGCATCTCTCAGGAAATTGATCAACCATATTGTTTTGTATGTATCTTGTTGTTTTGTTGACTTATCTGTATCTCCCAGTAGACTGTGAGTTTCATGAGGGCAAAGACTGTATCATTATGCATCATTATATCTCTAGTCTCTAACATGGTATCTGTCAATCAGCAATACTTAGTAAATATTTGTTGAATGAATGAACAACATCCAGATGGTATGGATAAGCTATGGGAATAGCTGCCATTCTTGGTGAGGAAGAGATGGCAAAAGGGAAAACTGAAACTCAAGGGGAAAAGGATAAATAAAAAGTCAGAAACATTCTGGAAAGAGTGTTTGAGGAAGAGCAAGGTACATCAGATATTCAAACATGTTATGATGCTACCTTAATAGAGTTGGGTTCTCCAGAAAAAAATCAATGTCTATTAAGAATCCTTAATACACGTGGAGAATTAGTATACTTTAAAGATAGCATGTCAGATCAATGGGGGAAAAGATGGATTATTCGAAAATTGTATTTGTATAAAGGGCTAGCTGAATTCTCTAACTTATTTTTACATAAAAATTAATTCTAGATGAATCTAAGATTTTAATGTGAAAAACAAAAACTTAAAAGTACTAACAGAAAATATGGGAGAATTTAAATACATATAATCCTGGAAAGGGGAAGGCTTTTGGTAAGCATGTGACAAGTCCAGAAATTATTTTTAAAAATTGATAAATGTGACTACATAAAAATATAAAACTTCTGCACAGCAAAAAAAAAATACATAAACAAAGTCCAAAGACAAGTGACAAACTGCAACAAGGTATTTGCAACACTTATGACAAACAGCTAATTTCCTTAATTTCCAAAAAGCTCAGACAAATCAACAAGAAAATTACTAAAAACCCAAAGACAAACAAGCAAATGATATAAACAGACAGTTCACAGAAAAAGAAGTACAAATAGAAAATACACACATGAAAAGATGTTTAGCCTTGCTCCTAAACAAATGAATATAAAACAAAACAACAAGATGCCCTTTTTCCACCTAACATACTGAAAAATATTTTAAAAGGCTGATACTATCCTGTGTTGATGAGGGTATAGGGAAACAGGCAATTTAGCTGCTACAGTTGACTCTTGAACAACTTGGGGTTTAGGGACGCTAAACCCCCACATGGTTGAAAATCCATGTATAACTTAAGTCAGCCCCCCACATCCATGGATTCGCAGTGCAAGATTAAAAATGCTGTTTTGATTCGTGGTTGGTTGAATCCATGGATGTGAAACCCAGGGATATGGAGGGCCAACTGTGTGTTTATTGAAAAATTCCACATGTAATTGAACATGCATAGTTCAAATCTGTTGTTCAAGGGTCAACTGTATACTTTTTTTAAGGTTTTTTTTAAATTAGTGTACAAAACAATTAGACATTTATACCCCTCACAAAATGATAACCCCCCTCCCCCAATCTACTACCCTTCTGACATCATATATAGCTGTTACAATTCTACTGACTCTATTTCTTATGCTGTACTCCATATCCTGTGACTATATATATATATATATATATATATATATATATATATATATACAATTATAGTTGACATTCATTATTATTCAGCTTCAGCTTCAAGTGTACACTGCAGTGGTCAGACACCTACACCATCTATGAGGTGGTCTCTCTAATAAGACAAGTGTCCATTGGATGCCCTACAAAATCTTTACAACATTATTGATTACATTACCCAAATTTTCTTTTGTATCCCTGTGGCAATCTTGTGGCTACCGATTGTGCTTTCTAACCCCCTCACCTTCTCCCTCATCCCTACCTCCCTCCCATCCAGCAACCTTCAGTTTTTCCTCTATATCTCTGAGACTGTTTCTGATTAATTTGTTCATTTATTCTATTCTTTAGATTCCACATATAAGTGAGACCATATGGCATTTGTCTTTTTCCATCTGACTTAGTTCACTTAGCATAATGTTCTCTAGGTCCATCCATATCATTGTAAATGGTAAGATTTCATTCTTCTTTATGACCGAGTAATACTCCATTGTATAAATGTGCCACAGTTGCTTAATCCAGTCGTCTATCGATGGGCTTTTCAGTTGTTTCCATGTCTTGGCTATTATGAATAGTGATGCAATAAACATAGGGATGCATAAATTTTTTTCGAATTAGTGTTTTGGATTTCTCTGGATAGATACTTAAAAGTGGAATTTCTGGGTCATAAGGTAGTTCTATTTCCAGTTTTTTGAGATACCTCCATACTGATTTCCATAGTGGCTGCACCAATCTGCAATCCCACCAGCAGTGCACGAGGGATCCCTTTTCTCCACATCCTCGCCAGCACTTGTAGTTCGTTGATTTATTGATGATCAACTGTATAATTTTTAATATGTTAGATTGATGCAAAAGTAATCGCGGTTTTTGCAATTGTTTTTAACCTTCTAAACCGCAATTATTTTTGCACCAACCTAATACGTATCCTTGACCTAGCAATTCCACTTACGTAGCACAGTAAGCACACAATAAATGTTAGCTATCATTATTATTGTGCCGAAAGAGGCATTTATTAGTATAGTCATTGCAATGTTTATAACAGCAAACAAACAAACAAAACAACCCACCCTAGAAACAACCTAAATATCCGTTAGTAAGGAATTGGTTTAATAAATTACAATAGTGTAGTGCTAGGCAGCCATTAAAAATGAGATGAGATACATCTATATGGACCAATATGGATAAAATCTCTAAACTATGGACTGTATAAAATGTATGATTCCATTTGTGTAAATAAGAAAGGAAATATGTCTCCATAGACACACACAAGTATGTGTGTATTATTTTTTTCTTAAAGGTTATTCAAAATATGTAAACAGTGTTTATTTTTGGAGAACTGGTGGGGAAAATGAAAAGATGAAAGAAAATTTTGCTTTTCATTTCATACTTTAATGCAGTTTGATTGGTTTTCCCATTATATAGACATATACTGTTTTTTTTTTTTTAATTTAAATGATCTGATCTGTCACTATTCATAACCCTCCAATAGCTTCCCACCTCACTCTGAGTAAAAGCCTGAATCATTCCATTGGCTTGCAAGTTCTTCATGATCTGACCTTTAGCTCTGCCATTAGCTCTTCAGCCTCATTCCCTGCCATCCTCTCCCTCGCTCACTCTGCTTCAGTCACGCTGGCTTCCACACTGTTCTACAGACATGCTAGCCACTGTCCTACATCTGGACTTTTGCCCTTGTTGTGTCCCTCTACTTTTGAAGCTATTCACATGGCTCATTCCCTCACTGTCTTTAAGTCTTAGCTTAAATGCTACGTTCTCAATGAGGCCTTCTCTGCCCCTCTTTAGAATTGCAACTCCTGATATCTCTATCTCCATATCCTGCTTAATTTGTTTTCCATGGTGTTTATAGCAATCTATTATACTATATATTTATTTTCCTTACTACTTCATGTCTACTATTATGTAAGATTCATGTAGACAGGGATTTTTGTCTGTTTTGTTCATATTCATTGTTCTATATCTAATGCCTAGTGTCTCATAAATAGTAGATACAGCAATCCCCTCTTATTCGTGGGGGATATGTTCCAAGACCCTCAGTGGATTCCTGAAACCACAGATAGTACTGAACCCTATATATACTATGTTTATACTATGTTTTATCCTATGCATACATACTTATGATAAAGTTTACTTTATAAATTAAGCACAGTAAGACATTAACAATAACTAATAATAAAATAGAACAATTATAACAATATACTATAGTAAAAGTTATGTGAATGTGGTCTGTCTTTCTCTGTCTCAGCTAACCAGATCGAATTTCTTTTTCCTTCTTTACAATTTCACAGATAGAAGATTCATTCTTACTGTGGATCTTAGAAACCTCAGCATACAATTTCTTTCTTTCTTTATTAAGTTAAGAACTTTCACCTTTTCACTTAAAGGAAGCACTTTACGGCTTCTCTTTGGCATAGCTGAATTGCTAGCATCACTACTCTTGCTCTTTGGGGTTATTATTAAATAAAATAAGGGTTACTTGAACAGAAGCACTGTGATACTGAGACAGTTGATCTGATTGCTGAGAGGACTATTAAGCGACAAATGGGTGGGTAGCACATACAGCATGGAGACACTGGACAGAGGGATGACTCACATCTTGGGCAGAAGCAGAACGGCTTTCATCACACTACACAGAACAGCTTGCAATTTAAAACTTACGAATTGTTTATTTCTGGAGTTTTCCATTCTATATTTTCAGACCATGGTTGACCACAGGTAACTGAAGCCATGGAAAGTGAAACCACAAATAAGAGGGCAGTATTGTACTAAAAAAATATTTGTTGAATGAATGAATAAATGAGATTTCCAGGCAAGAAGGAACCTAGGAATTCAGTCTTCCTTTTTCCTTACCCCAGCTCCTCTTTGGGATTCTCTCTTAATCCTTCTACCTCTTGAATTTCCAACTTCTCCTTTAAACTTGTGCCTGGCACAGGGCTCAAAAAATATTTGTTGAATAATTTATTTATATGGACCAATTCTGAGATAGATGTGATTGATAACTAAAGAGTAAAAGCCCAGGAGTATTTGAATTTTAGTAGGGATCAAAACCTATTGGCAAAGGGATTAGCCATCTTCTTGGAGCCCCTGAGATCTCCTTACAGAAAACTGGTGCATTTGTCACAAACGTTGGGGATCCACCACCTTTACTTTCCACCTCCCACTTATTTAATGAACCCCATGGGCCTAGCATTGGCTTTAAGATTACTATTCGATTTTCACAGTTCCCAGGGCCTAAGGAGAGTGCATAACAGGAAAAACAAACTCACAGTGCAAATTATGAATATTATTAAAGAAATACACACATAAATAGGTACATACATATGTAAATATGTACATACATTTACATACACCAGTTGTCAGAAATATATCAGGGCAATTTCTAAGTAACTCCCCACAAACAACAGTAATATTTTATATTTTAAAACAATAAAGTCCTTGAAAAATTCTCAGTCATGCTAAGTCTTATATCTTTTATGGGCCAATAAAAAGATAACCCCAGATCCAGGTATTTCTAGATCACTCAAGTTGGTCTCTTCTCTAGAAAGGCAGGAGACATGATGAACTCTGCTAACAGAATTACACCTGGGTATGTGTGGGAGGGGTTGGGGTCACAATCAACCCCTTCTGTTTTATTCAGAGAACATATAAACATTGTGTGTGTGTGTGTATGTGTGTGTGTGTGCTTGGGGGGGGCATAATTTATCTTGAGTTGTGGGGCTAGAGGTTCTTAGAATCCTCTCATCTCCTATACAATGTCCATACCAGACACCTTTCTTTCTCCCTATCTGACTCCAATACCCTTCCTTGGTCAGGTTGGAAATTCCTTGTGGAGACTGGTCATTTCTGGGAGGTGGGAATGGTGGCTGCAGAGCTTAAAGCTGATAGGAATTTGAATCACCTGGGATATCCAGCAAGACCTCATGACAGTATCCTCCCAAACAAGTGACTAGCAAAAAGGTCATATGCATGAAAGAGTTCAGAGAGGAGAAAAATGGTGGAGTCAAATTTATCAGCTTAAGAGAAAAAAGTCATTGGTCTGAAAGACTGTCCTATTGTTCAGACCTCAGGTCATGTGACCCTTATAGAGAAGCGACCCTACTTGTAACTCAGTGGTTCTCAAACTTGAACTTGCTTTTTAAAAGTCAGTTTCCTAGGCCTCATTCCCAGAGATTCTTATTCAGTTAAGTTGAGGTAGGGCCCATGAATCTGCATCACAGATTCCAAGCTCACAGGTCATGCCAATGCTACTGTTTCTTCAAGGCCCACACTTTGAGAACCACAGCTTTTAATGTTTTAACTTAGCACTCCTAAAATTTTAATGTGCATATAAATCATCTGAGCATCTTGTTAAAATGCAGATTCTGATTCATCAGGTGGGGTTGGGCCTGAGGTTCTGCATTTCTAACAGGCTTTTTGGAGGTGGCAGTGCTGCTGGTCCACTGAGCAGCAACACTTTGGCTAGCGAGAGTTTAGTTTATGTCCCCTGTGATGATTAATTTTGTGACTGACTCACAGAGTGCCCACACATTTGATCAAATATTATTCTGAGTGTGTCTCTAGGGGTGTTTCTCGATGAGATTAACATTTGAATTGGTAGACTGAGTGAAGTGGATTGCCCTCCCCAATGTGGGTGGGCCTCATCCAATCAATTGCAGGCTTGAATGGAACAAAAAGGTTGAGTAAAAAGGAACTCTTACTGCTTGACTGTTGAGCTAGGGTATTCATCTTTTCCTGTTTTTGGATCCAAACTGAAACATTAACTTTTCTTGGGTCTCGATCTGGAACACACACCATCAGCTTTCTTGGTTCTCAGGCATTTGGACTCAGACTGGAATTACACCATTGGCTCTCCTGAGTCTCCAGCTTGCTGATTGTAGGTCTTGGGACTTCTTAGTTTCCATAATTGCATGAGCCAATTCCTCACACTCAATTTCTATCTATCTATCTATCTATCTATCTATCTATCTATCTATCTATCTATCTATCATCTATCTATCATCACCTATCTATCTCTCTGTATCTCTTATTTGCTTTGTTTCTCTGGAGAACTCTAATATGTTCCCAGATATGATTGGAAAATCCAGTCCCCTAGGGACTGGACATTGTATTTCCATGGTGGGAGATATCAGTTTATATTAGGATTCTGGAAGCCTAAAGAGTCACACTCTTTGGAATTAGAAGCAGGAGCCGAAATCTGCCATGGATTTATGGGTTCACTGAGCCCCATAAACAATAACAATTAGTGTTTACTGAACTCTCATAGTGTGCCAGGAACTATGCTAAATATTTACGTGAATTATCTTTTTTTAAAACTCCCAACAGTATTATTACTGTGTCTATTTTTTGAATGAGAAAATGAAGACTCAAAGAGTCTTAGTAAGTTAGGTAAGTCCCCTTCTTTAATTTCTAAAAGAAATCTTGGTGTTTGAAGGGGGATTTGAACCCAGGTAGTCTCACAGCAATCCCGAACTTCTATCCATAATATGACACAGTCTGCCCTGCTGGTCATTTATGCCATTGTCTGATTTACATGAGGGGCTGAAGGGAGATTTTAGGGCCACATCCATCTGCTAGTTTCCCAGGAGACACACTGAAAATACTTTGTTTACCCTCTTCCTCAATGATCTTGGGTTGTTTACACATGAAAATGTGGTCATATCTCTCAACTCTGTATGGCTCACTTTTGAGACATGGCTATATGTTGGATTTCCTTGGCATGAGCAGGTTACAACCAGTACCTTCTTCAGGCTTATATGAGTCCAGAGATCTGGGCTGGCTGTTTTCAGTAGGTCAACAGCATTTATGGATCTTGTGTGTACACCTCAGTATTGCGTTTATCAATAGACATCAGCTTCCAGGAGATAGGATCTAGCACTTCGATTGATGAGCAAGGGGCTTGTAAATTTCAGTCCCAAACGATGTTTCCTGTCTATGTAGGTGGCAGCAAGCAGTGTCATGAACCAGCTGAAACAAACTGTTCCAGGAGTGGCCCAAGTCCAGATCCCATAGGAGCTTTCTTTGAAACTCCCATTTTGAAACAACCCATAATTCTCAGAGGAGAGGAGTATGGTGGTTTCAAAGCCAGAAACAAATCCTCTGAGAAGATTAGACCTTCTGCCACAGAAGTAAAGCTCAAAACTAAAAACTGGCCAAGGAGCTATGATGATGCCCATCAGCAAATTCAAGGGCAAATTAGATGGCACACAGGATGGGGAACAGAGTCAAATCTGTTGAGTTGACTGGGCCCTTAACTGTCAGAATGAAAAATATTTCTCAGTTCAACTGATGGCATTAAGATCACACGGTACTATGGCCCATTTACGGTGGTTGTTGACACATTTGTGTAGGGATCGTGCGCGCACGCGGGCCTCTTCTTACATCTTTTCTGTGTGGGCCTCGTCTCTTCTCCACGCAATTGCTGTTGCATAAACTCAAGTATTTTGGGCTAGAGGTGTTAGTAGGTTGGCCTAGCATCCACCCTTTGTGCAAAGTAAGGTTTTAGTGAAGAAAAGGAACTGGGGCTGGGTGGCCTATAAGCTCTGACAAGATTTTTGTGGCTTTGGCTGAAGATGCCTGTGCTGTCAACCCCTCCATTTCTATGTGCTTGCATTTGATTTCTAATTCCAACCTTATTTCTGCTGAACTGAGGGATTTGTCCACAATTGGCCAGCTTCAATAGGGTAACACGGGTTGTCAGAGGCCAGGTGTGGGGGTAGCAGTTTCCATCTCAGTTCAGGATTCTAGGGAAAGCCTGTGAAGATGGAGGACAGACAGATGGAAAGTGGAAGACAGGAGAGGGAGGGAAGCCTGCTGAGGCTATTGTGTCCTTCCTGTTTGAGACTGCCTTTCTATTTTTATTTCCATAAATGGCCCACACTACATCATGTTAACATCTCAGACTTTGCATGAAGAAGTGCCACCAGTTCATCTAATTCTCAGCCCCCAAGAATAGAGAGGCCAGCAGGACCACTGGGCCCAGAACTTGAGTTTAGTGCAGCATCAGATTCTGGCTGATATTCAGGGACCTGTTTGTTCCAGAGAGCTGGATGGATGTCTCCTTATAAATATTGATTCATCTATCCTACCCTCCCCCAGCACTAACCAAATCTATAGGTGAAAAAATTCAGGGGAGAGATGTCACAAAACCAGAAAGCTTTGTGGGTCTCTTTGAGAGGTTTGGGGGCTTGTGAGACAGCAATTAGAAATTATTGGAGCCAAATCTGAATATCACCTTAGCTCACAGATTTTCACTTATTTTATTTTATTTTTTATTTTATTATGGCAAAACAAATCCCTTGACAAGTTTCCCTTAGTTAAGTAAATTAAGGCCAGTGTGCACCTTTGTGCAAGGGAAAGGGTGTTTTTGCACTATTTTTGGCCTGATGCCTCTCTAACCTCCTCCCCCTTTTAAGCAGGAATCCAGGTGTGAGTGTTGGAGGGGTGGGGCCTTCTGGGAGAAAAGGGGATGGGACCCCAGGCTCTCTTACCAGAGACTTCAGGTTAGGGTAATATGACCAAATAGATAGGTATAACAACAGTCTCCTGGCAGGAAAGGACACTGCAGACCCCAAGGGGCAGCTCAGTGTGATGCAAGGGGAGTTAGCCATTCTGGAGGGCTTCTTTTCCTCTGCTCCCCACTCTGCTTCTGGTTTCTGCATCTGCATATGCTGTTTTTGTTTCTCTTGGGACTCTAGGCACAACCTCAGTTCTTTCTTCAATTTCCAAAAGAAATCTACGTATCTCCAGTATTCACCAAGTCTGGATACACTTTACTGATTTGGGGGGAAGAGTGTCAGGGAGGGGGGTCACAGCACAGAGCCTTCTGCCAGCTCCCTTGCATTCTTCTCCTTCTCTGCTTTTTTTACCCTCTTCCCTCCTAGATTGTGTTCCTGCCTCTTGCACAATTTCTTCTTCCTCCATGAGACATAGCATCTAGCAGGTCAATCCATCAAGGCCGCAACAGAATTATGAACCTTTCTTCCACGTTACCAGTAGGCACACTCTTTAAAAGGAAGTTGGGATTATAAACAGATTTTTATTTTTGCTGTATCATTTATCTTCTTACTTTCCCATAAGACAGATGGAAAAACTGAGGCAATAGCCACCTAGCAATCCAACAGTATTGCTTAACACCAAGCGCAAGTCCTCTGTATATTAGCCTAGTTCTCTTTTCTTCAGAGCACTCTCTTCTTTGTAGCAGTTTGTCAACTGTACATATTCTAATGTGGAATATTTTCTGGATGGGGGATGGTCTTGTTGCTATCCCCTAGGCTCCATGCTTCTCTAGAATCCTAGGAGAAAGCACCATCTCCAAGAGTTGAGAGTCTTGGAATGCAGCCAAAGACCCTTCCAGGATACATGAAAGTTTTTTAGCCATTTGGGGCATGTTTGCGACTTTTTAAAACCTATTTCAACACTGGCTGAGAGAAAAGAAGTTGGGGAGGGATGACTAGAAAAGGCTGAGAAAATGACTCTATCACAGAGTACTTTATTGTTTTTTTAAAGCCTGATAGCCACCTGCCACTGCGGTCAAGGTAGGCAATTAAATACCTGGCTTGTTCAGAAAAGACCTGTTCCTCTCCTTGCACAAAGAACACCTACCTGCCTTTGAATTACGTGTGTAGGGAGACACAGCAGAGCGTGGGGAGGCCCATAGAGATAGTGAATGCTGATGTGATCACTAAATCTAGGAGATTCTACCAGAGTCCACTGGAGGCTTTGAAAGAGGTCCATTTAGAAAAACACAAATAAGTGCGATTTCATGCAAGGCAAAACAAGTGTATGGAATTCATTATCCTCAAGAGTTAGTGTAAGCTGAAAGGATGTATAAATACCTTTTAAAAAGGGTTAGATGCATTCATAAATTTATTCATAGCTGGTTACCAAGGGCAACTAGGATGTTTTCATAGGAAGCTGGAAACACAAGAGACTTTAGAGATCAGCTAATCTATACCTTTCTAGTCCCTTTCCCTCACCTCTGCAGTGAGGGGGCATCAGAAAGGTTCTCCTAGAGCCAAAGGGGAAATGGATGATTCCCAGTGGTCTCCCAGGTAACCCCCACCTCCACTCCCACCCCCAATCGTTTTTTCAAAGTTAAGTTTTTAGAGATGGAGAGAAAGACCAAATAGGCTTAAAAGCCTCTAATCAGCTAGAGGAGCCACATAGACTCTGTGTGTGGAGCTTGGTGGGGCAGTGGGTGAGAAGAACGTGAATATTCAAATATAGATGTGAAAAAAAACCTATCTTACCCTTAGAGAGATCATAGTCTAACGAGGGGCATAAATGAAAAAATATTACAAGTTCATGTACAGCACAAGATATACTGTGGGGAGGGGTATACAAGGGCTGAGTATTGTGTACAAAGAAAGTGGGGAGCAGGGCAAACTGGCCTCCAGATATGAAACCTGAAGCAAGTGGCAGCATTCAGCTTAATCGCACTAACAGGGGAGCAGTTAGCCCTACAGTCATTTAGTCAGGCTTACAGAGTCAGTTGAGAGCTCAAGGTTCTTCAGAAACAATGTGAATGGTGCCCTCTGGAGTTGTGCATCTCAGCAGCCCTCCTCAGAAACCAGCTACTGTGACTTCCCCATTTCCAGATGAAGAAATGGAGGACTGGAGAGATGAATGAGTGCACTACTTGGGTTGCACAGCTATTTCTGATGAGTGGGTCTCTAGTTCACCTCTGCTACACTATCTTGTCATGGAGGTTGGGCTATCAAAGGCAGCCTGCTCCTCTCACAACACATGCCTAGAGAAGCCTTCATCAGGGCCACAGCTAGGCAACACACATTAGAATTAAATGCTTCATTAATTAGAATTAGAAAGACTTATTTCTGTGAATGAAGAAAACAGTATCCTTTCCCCTAGGGAGATGCAGACCCTCACAGGGTACTCAGCTTGGCAAATGGACCTTGGATTAAACTTCAGCTCCCATTTGCTTCCTCAGCCAAGTATAATGCATTGAACAACCTGCCCAATCCTACGTGTTAGCCCTGCTATTTAGGGAACCGAGTACTGGGCTAAAGAAGACTGTGAAGCTAATCCAGGAAACATCTGTTGTTATAAAGCCACTGCTACTACCTGAGCCAATTCCTCCCCACCCTAGTCCCCAGCCCCTGGGTGATGGCATTTCAGTGGTGGAAGACACAGTCTCTGTCTAGTTTCTCTCAGATTTTGAAGTCTATTAAGTAATATGGACTCCCTCAGGCTACGAGACAGTTCATAAGCATAAGATACCATTATATCACTATTAAATAAACAATACAATGATTAAGTTTTATTTGAAAAAATGAATTGACTTCCTTCACGCTGCTGGAAGTTCTCAAATGAGCTGCCAAACTTCATTTTTAGTGCCTGTTGAATAAATAGCTCACTCAGCTGCCTTTCTCCTAGCAGAGCCTTCCAGCTTTGCAACTCCAGTCACCTCCTCAATTCTCCTCAGCGGCCAAGAGCAGTCAGCCTCTTCCCCCTACAACTCTCTGAGGACTGTGGGACTAGAACAAGGTCTCATCCTCTCCTATCTGGTCTATGCAACTTGTCTCCTTCCTAAACCATCTGTCAGAATTATGACCAATTAAGCACAACAACAGAAACTCTTGAAATTGAGCCTGTTCATACTCCTCTGTCTATTGCTCCTCAATTTCCTATGGCCCAGAAGATGAGATTGAGCAAGAAGCTTGGGGGAAATTTTCTCCACTGGCCACACCACTCACTGGTGCTTGTTCTTCTCCTATGAGCATAACTTCTTCTTAACATGTGATTCCCAAAAATCCCTAGGTAATTACAAATAGCTCTGATAGGGAGAACACATAGTACCAGTCATTCATACTGCAGTGACTGTGTTTGCCATCTTTTCCCAATGACGTAAAAGGGTATATGAATCAAGAGACATGCAAATATCCCACATTTTAATGGAATGGATGTACTCCACCAAAGGTAGCTATAAAGTGAATTCTAGTTCTTCATTACTTTTTTTCCTTTCTCTTTCTCCTCTCTCCCTCCCTTCACCTCACTTGGATTTCAGGCTTCACACAGCAGCTAAAACCCATTGGGACAGTCTCAGAGAGGCACAGGAACCCCTCTGACTCTCACAAACTCTATTCTTTTTCCCAATAAAGTCCTACTAAACTGTTATCTAACAGCTTGACTTTATTGAAGGAATTTCCCCTTAGCAATTCCATTTTTATAGCACTCCCAAATGATAGGAGAAAAGGGAGGGAAGGAGGAAGGGAAGGAGGAGAAAGAGAAAGGAAAAAAAGTAATGAAGAACTAGAATTCACTTTATAGCTACCTTTGGTGGAGTACATCCATTCCATTAAAATGTGGGATATTTGCATGTCTCTTGATTCATATACCCTTTTACGTCATTGGGAAAAGATGGCAAACACAGTCACACTGCAGTATGAATGACTGGTACTATGTGTTCTCCCTACCAGAGCTATTTGTAATTACCTAGGGATTTTTGGGAATCACATGTTAAGAAGAAGTTATGCTCATGGGAGAAGTCTAAGCACCAGTGAGTGGTGTGGCCAGTGGAGAAAATTTCCCCCAAGCTTCTTGCTCAATCTCATCTTCTGGGCCATAGGAAATTGAGGAGCAATAGACAGAGGAGTATGAACAGGCTCAATTTCAAGAGTTTCTGTTGTTGTGCTTAATTGGTCATAATTCTGACAGATGGTTTAGGAAGGGGACAAGTTGCATAGACCAGATAGGAGAGGATGAGACCTTGTTCTGGTCCCACAGTCCTCAGAGAGTTGTAGGGGTGAAGACCAGAGTTGAGGTGAAGACCAGCGATGGAGCTCAGCATGTGCTGTAGCTGTTAGTGGGAGGAGAGATTTTTGCAGCTCTTTTAGAACCTAGCTATTTCTTTAACCATCAATCTCCATCTCCCATGCAACTTCAGGGGCTTCTGTCTCCTCACTTGCAGCTTCCAAAACTGTTCCTCATGCATTCCCTCCACTTCTTAAACATAATAAACTATTTTTAGAACAGTTTTAGATTTACAGAAGAATCGAGCAGAGAGCACAAAGAACTCCCATACACCACCTCTCCCTTCGCACACAGTGGCCTCTATTATTCACATCTTGCATTAGTGTGGTACATTAGTTACAATGGATGAGCCAGTAATGGCACATTATTATTAATTAAAGTCCAGAGTTTACATCAGGGTTCACTCTTTGTATTATACAGTTCTATGGGTTTTTGACAGATGTATGATGACGGGTATCCACCATTACAGTATTATATAGAATAGTTTTACTGTCCTAAAAATCCCATCTTCCACTTATTCATGCCTTCCCCTAACTGCCACTCCCCATCCCCCAGCACCCACTAATCCTTCTACTCAGTGTGGTTTTGCCTTTTCTAGAATGTGAAAGAATTGAAACTGTGCAGTATGTAGCCTTTTCAGACTGTCTTCTTTCACTTAGAGATATGCGTTTAAGAGATATTCATCTCTTTTCATGTCTTGAATGCCCACTGCTTTTCGTTGCTAAATAATATTTCATTTTCTAGATGCACTACAGTTTGATTATCTATTTGCTTATTGACAGATACCTTGGTTACCTCTAATATTTGGCAATTATGAATAAGCTGCAATACACATTGTGTGTGGGTTTTTGTGTGGATATGAGTTTTCAGCTCATTTGGAAAGTACTAAGAAGTGTGGTTGCTGGATTGTGTGGTAAGACGTTTAGCTTTTTGAGAAACTGCCAAATTGTCTTCCAGAGTGGCTGTACCATCTTGCATTCCTACCAGCAATAAATGAGAGTTCCTGTTGCTCCTTGTCAGCATTTACTACTGTCAGTGTTTTGGATTTTAGTCATTCAAATAGGTATGCAGTTAGTGATATCTCATTGTTGTTTTAATTTGCAATTCCCTGATGATATATGATGTTCAGCACCTCTTTATATGCTAATTTTCTACCTGCATATCTCCTTTGTTGAGGTGTCTTTTCATATTTTTCACCCATTTTTAAATTGGGTCGTTTTCTTATTGTTGAGTGTTAAGAACTCTCTTATATTTTTGGGTATCAATTCTTTATCTAACATGTGTTTTGCAAATATTTCCTCCAAGTCTGTGGCTTATTTTTTTATTTTCTTAACAGTGTCATAAAGAACATGTTTTTTATTTTATTTTATTGAAGTTGAAGTTACTTTTTTTCCCCCTTGATGGACCATGCTTTTTGTGTTGTATCTAAAAAGTCATCACGAAACCCTAGGTCACCTAGATTTTTCTCTTATGTTATCTTCTGGAAGTTTTGTAGTTTTGCATTGTACATTTAGGTTTAAGATCCATTTTGAGTTAATTATTGTGAAAAGTGAAAAGTCAGTGTCTAGGTTCACTTTTTTTGGCTTGTAGATGTTCAGTTTTTCCAGTGCCATTGTTGAAAACTATCTTTTCTCCATTGAGTTGCCTTTATCTTTTGTCAAAAATTAGTTCACTGTATTTGTGTGGGTCTGTTTCTGGGTGCTCTATTCTGTTATATTGATCTGTCCATTCTTTTCCTGATACCATACTGTCTTGATTGCTGCTGAGTCTTCAAGTTAGATAGTGTCAGTCTTCTGACTCTGTTTTTCTTCTTTAATATTTTGTTGATTATTCTGGGTCTTTTCCCTCTCCATATAAACTATAGAACCAGTTTGTCAATTTCCACAAAGTAACTCGCTAGGATTTTGACTGGAATTGAGTTGAATCTATAGATTGAATTGGGAAGGTCTTTGCATCTATGTTCATAAGAGAGATTAGTCTGTAGTTGTCCTTTCTTGTAATGTAGTTGGATTTAACATTAAGGTAATATTGGCATCATAGGACATAGAACAGGTTTCCTTTGCTTCTATTTTGTGAAACACATTGTAGAGAATTGGTATCATTTCTTCCTTAATTGTTTGGTTGAATTCACCAGTGAATCCATCTGGGCCTGCTGCTTTCTCTTTTGGAAGGTTATTAATTATTGATTCAATTATTAATCAATTTTTTTAGTCCACATAGCCTTTCCAGATTATCTATTTCTACTTGTGTGAGTTTTGGTAGCTGCGTCTTTCAAGGAGTCGGTCCATTTCATCTAAGTTTTAAAAGTGGTAGGTGTAAAGTTATTGATAATATTCCTTTATTTTCTTTTTTAATGTCCATGGGATGCCCTCCACTTTTTACCCATTCATTCATTTAAAAATTATGTATTGAGTATTTACTATTAAAAATGTGAGCTCAATATGTATTTGTTGAATGCCTATTATGTGGCAGGTACTGTCTAAGGCTGGAGGTAGCATGATGTCCTCTTGGAACTTACAGTCTAGTGAGGAAGATTGACTTTGAATAAATAAATAGACACATCAAATAATTGCAGTTATGATAAGTGCTAAAAAAGGAAATAAACAGTTGGGGAGAGAACTTATTTAGGAAGGGTGGACAGGGAAAGCCTCTCTAAGTTATGTGACATTTTAGTGAGAACTAAAAACTGAGAAGGATCCAGCCTTGAGAAAAGCCTAGGAAAGAGCATTTGAGGCAAAAGGAACCACATGTGTAAAAACCCTCAAGAGAAGGAAGAGCTCAGTGCACAGGAGGGAATGAAATAAATTCAGTGTGTCTGAAGTGTACTGAGTAAGGGAGACGGTAGCTCCAGGAGAGGTCTGAGAGGTGGGCAGGGGCCTGATCCTGGGGACTTATAAGCCTTAGAAGGAGTTTGGTTTTTACTCTAAATGAAATGAGTGAGAAGCTTTTGAAGGGTTTTAAGCAGGAGAGGGACATGACCTGCTTCACATTGTTTTTTCTGTGTGAGATGCTAACTGGAAAGCTATTTCCTATTTTTAATATTAGCTTTATTAAGGTGTAATTGATAATCAAATTTTAAAGTACAAAATTTGATATGTTTTTATGTGGAGATACCCATGAAATCATCATCACAGTCAGGATAGTGAATTTATCCATCATCCTCAAAAAAAAAAAAAAAAAAAAAAAAAGGAATTTCTCTCTTCTTGGCTTAAACAACAGACATTTATTGTCTCCAATGCTTTAAATTTTTAAAGGATCACTTCTTACTGCTGTGAGGAAAATAGAATGGAAGGGAGCAAGAGTGATGGCAGAGAAACTAGTCAGAAGCAATTGCAGTTGTCTAGGCAGAAGTTGGGTGCCTGGACTTGAGCAGGGGGGACAATGAGAGTTGAAATGGAGAAAATTAAAAATTAATACATGGGGATCTATTTTGCCAGGCACTGGACTGGACATTATAAACTGTATTAGCCTTCCTCCACCTCCAGTTTGAGGATTTCTTCCTCAAGAACCCCAACTGCCTAGGAGCTGCAAAGTCACCCCAATTTTCCTCATTTTATCCCAAGAAGCTCTGGGAGAGACAATTACAGTTCCCTGGGCCTATGTGTGACATATGTTCAGGGGACCACTGTTTCCATTTCAAACAGGTGTCTCTACATTCTGGGTACATTCCAAATAGTGCATACTCTGAGGATCACTGTTCTCATCTCTCCCAGGTGGGTGACATTTAGAATGATTATTGTTCAGCAGAACTCAGGCTTCTACTAAAGGTATGACAGAAGGAAGAACTTTGACTATCAGCGTGATTAGACAGTGGAATGGATTGCCAGAAGAGGTTATGGAGGTTCCTTCAGCCAGACAAGCTGCTGAAATATGAAGATATTATATATCAATGTAAGCAGCATCTTTATATTCTAAGAGTGGGTAGAGGAAGCAATTCAAATGACAAAGGGAGTAAGGTGGAAGGACACTGTCAATGCTAGGTCATGGGTGACTGCCAAACAATGCAAGGCAGGATGTGCAGCCAGGTTGAGCCAGCAGGTGAATAGGGAAGCTAGATATGACCAGGGAGCTGGTTACCATGAGTTATGAGGGTTAAGCCAAAGTCTGAATCTAGGGTACAAAGCCAAACTGGAGGACACAGGCAAGGTCTGGATTCTGAATAGACAGGCAAGAGTGAAACTGCATAGTTCCAAACTAGGCACAAGGCAGTGTCAGAGAATCCTGGTCTAATTGTGGTGTTGATCTGTGGCTCGGCTTCAAGCCAAGAAAAAGGAATGGATGGAGATAAATTCAGAGTTGAGAAAAGTATCTCCTGAATCAGAACAGCTCAGTGGGTCCACATCATAGCTCAGCCACGGTGTGCCAGTGGCTCCCAGAACTGGGGCCCATCTATGCTTGGTCCTGTTTTGAAGCTCCCCAGAGAGAGGCAGAATTTCACAGATTTTGGTGACTTTAGCGCCATGCTAGGGCCTTTGGGAGAATTGAGCATCACTGGGTGATCGATGGACCCCGTTCCTTACATTTCTGTGGTCAGTGGACAGTCTTGTGACTTGGGAAACAAGCTGGAAATAAAATCAAGTTCACAGTATATTCACTAAAACGAATTTCTCTCACTCTGGCCCTACCTGTATTTGCCTCTCCTCAAAGCCTTTCTCTACCCAACAGTTTCTGCACTCTTCCAGAGGTCTATCACATAAGTTTATTAACGGAATCCTTTCACCTCCCCAGTAGCTTCCACCATTTCCTCCTTTTCTTCTCTAGCTCCCGGGGTGATAATCTGCTGCCAAGGCTTCTGATGCTCATAACAAAGGCATTGATTCATTGAGGTGGCTGCTGCTGCTGCTATCACAAAGCTGCTTCCCACTTAGCTAAAACTGTTAAAGCCAATGCTTCTGATGTGGCCTGTCTACTCAATGTTCCCCAGAGACTTTAGTGAAACCGTCCTTTAAGTTGGTACTTACTCTCTTACTCTTACAACCCCCCCACCCACTTAGGACTCAGGTATGAGTCCTGGGAGCTAGACCAGAAGATAACCAGTGTAGTGGCCTCTGGTTGTTGTTGTTATTGTTTGGTTGTTGTTTGGTTTTTGGTCTTCCCAACAAGCCTTCTCATTCCCCTTCTATTGGTTATAGACTCTACTGTTGGCCTCAGGGATAAGTATGTGAACTAGACCTGACCAACCACAAAACATCCATTTTCTTAACAACAGTGATTGGACCAAATGATGGACACATGACCAAAAAAGCCCAATCAGAAATGTTCCCTGGAATAGATCCATGGACTCTTTGGAGACAGAAGTTCTCTTTGCTAAGCTGTGGCTGCTGGCAGCCACATTTCCTGCAATATGGAAAAGACCAGTCTGTAACAGAAGAGACTGAGGCAACTGGGGGGAAAGAAGCAGAGACAAGCATGATGAAATATAAACACAAAGAGTTTTGACCATGTTGAGTCCCTAGCTCTGGTTCCTTTGAGCATCCCACTCTCCTTCCTAGCCTTTTGAACCAATACCTTCCTTTTTGTTCCTGCTTAAGGTGAGTTGGGTTAGGTTTCTGTTATTTCTTATTTTAAGTTGTCCCTATTAATTACAACCTGAGAGTTATACTCAAAATCGTCCCTCCCTTTAACCCTGAGGTCTAGGAGGAACTTAATATGTTTGTTCTTTTTTCCATTAGGATGAAATTTTTCCCAAGAGGCGTCTTGGGCTTCTAAAGAAAGAATTCACCAGTGGACTCACCTCCTAGAACCTCCAGATAGACACCAGATGTATATGAACCTGATTTAGGCTGCCAAGTTGGGCCCCATCCACGTAACCATTCACTTATTTAACAAATATTTATTGAGCTCTTAATATGTGTCAGACACTGTTCTAGGAGCTGAGGATATAGAAGTGAATAAAACAGACATTTCTTCCCCATGAAGCTTGAATTATGATGAGAAATAGATAACAATTGATTACATATAATATAACCTCGTCAGCATTATGAAAAATAGAGCAAGTTAGTGAGGTACAAAGAGACAGGATATACTGCTGTTTTAGGCAGTATGGTGTGAGAAGGTCCTCCAAGGAGTGAACAGTCCTGAATGAAGTGAGGATATAAGTCATGTGGATATTTGGGATAAAAGTATTTTAGGTTAGAGGGACAGGAAATGCAAAGGCTTGGAGGTACTCAGCATGTTTGAAACAGAAAAGGAGGCCAGTGAAGTAAATTGCAGAAGTGAGTTTAAAGAACAGTGGTAAGTAATCAAGCCAGAGAGGCAGCCAAGGGTTAAATTGCAGAAGGCCTTGGGGGTTGGAGTAAGAACTTTGTATTTTATTCTAATTGTGATGGGAAGCCATTAGAGTGTTTTGATCTGGGGATTGACAGTGTCAGATTGACCTTTTACAATCATCCCTCTGGCTGTGGTGCAGATAATGGACTATAGCGGGTGAGAGTGGAAGCAGGGATACCAGACAGGAGACTATTGCATTAGTCCAAGTGAGAGATGATGGTGGTGTCAACTAGGGTGGCAGCAGTGGAGACAATGAAAAATAAGTGGTTTCAACATATATTTTAAGGGTAAAGCCAGTTAAAGCTAGTAGAATTTGCTGACAGATTGGACATAGAGAGTGAGAGAGCATCAAGGATGATTAGAAGTGTTTTGGCCTGAGGAACTAGGTGAATTGGGATGGCATTTATTGTGATGGGGAAAAATGGAAGAGGTACAATTTCAGGGATCAGGGAAATAATGAATTTAGTTTGGGATCCATTAAATCTGAGATACCTATTAGACATCTAAGTGCATATGTGAAGAAGTCTGGCAAAAGGAAATGTATGTCAAACAAAGGGGAACAACGTGTTTGGATGGAAAGCGGGGGTTCCTGAGAAGCAAGGAGAGCCCCAACCACACCTATGCAGAACATGTCACATAGCCAATAATTGGAGAGCGAATATATTTCTTTTCTCGTTTCTCATTATCTCTCCAACCAGGGCCTGGCAAAAATTCAAGCTGCAGAGGGTGCCAAAAAAAAAAAATGTATACACATTTTAAGAAAGGAAAACTGTATTAAAATTGTAATACTCAATATATACCGATAACAGAAGGTGAATAGGAGTCATGTTTGAGGTGAGTGTCAAATCACTGGGACAGTGCTGGCCCGGTGACTCAGGCGGTTGGAGCGCCATGCTCCTAACACCGCCACCATGTGCTGGTGTGGGCTACTGTGTGCCACCGTGAATGGCTGGCAGCCATCTTGAGCGGTGAGCAGGCGGCGAGAGCTACCGTGAGCTGCTGTGAGCGGCCAACCGTTGACTGGCAACCGACTGCCTGTGGGGGTGGGGGGGGAGCGCAAGGCTCATAATCCCAGCATGGGTCAAGGAGCTGTGTCCTACACAACTAGACTGAGAAACAATAGCTTGAACTGCTGGAAGTAGGGGGAGGTGGAAGAAAGGGGGAAAAAATTAACAAAAAACAACAACACTGGGACAAGTGAGCAGAAGAAGAGGAAAGGAGAGAACAAAATGTAAATGTGAGGGAGAAGAATTTCCTTGGGAGAAGAATAAGATGCAATAGGAGTAGGGAAGTTTAAAAAGGAAGCAAATTAGAGAGGTTAAAGTTATCATTAGAGAAGAAAGGTAGAACTGAGCAAGTTTTGGCTGCCAGCTTTCCTGCCGGACTCCTGCCAACATGGTGTGCAGCTTTGTTGATGAGGACTTTTTCTTGGCTTTATGCAACAATAAAGAGGGCATAGAGAATACCCTGTTTCAGCATTCAGGGGTCACAGCCAGGCAGTGGAGACAGGAGCCAGCCTTGATCAACGCAGAATTGATTTACAATTTAATGGTTTTGTGTTTCAAAGTAAGATACCAGAAGAGGACAACTCTGTGGCAGGCTTCAAATTCCCTCTGCCAACAATGAAAAACTATTAGGAGGAGCCCATGTCACTAAATGCAGGATATACCGTATTGGGAAAGGGTGACTTGTGGATAGGGCATGGCAAAGAGGAGGTAGTGGAAGAAAGAAAGGGCAAAAACCTAAAAGGGAAAGCCAGGAAAGTGATGTACAGAGAAATATCAAAGAACTCAAAGGATGGCTTGGCCCATCAAATGGAAATTGATGGATGAGGAGATGAGGACATTAAAAAGATCTTTAGGAGACTGCAGGGAATGTAAGAAAGAGGGCAAAGAAGAGGTATTATGTGAAACATCTTACATAACAAGCAGCTAGTGAAAGCTAATATATAACAGGATAAAACGAAGGGTGTGCATGTGTATGTGGGGGGTACCCCAGCACTTGGGGGTCTGCATGTAAATAAAGAGTAGAAATGCTATGACTGACCAGCTAATGAGGCCTTGTTAAAACAAGAGAATGATGTGGTCCCTCTCTTTTAAACAGAGAGGAGACTGAGGCAGTGTGGTGACTAGGCATTGGTGTCAACAGAGTGGCATTAGCATCTCAGTTCTGTCATTTAAAAGGTAACTACTTTGGGGCACGTTCCCTTGGCTTCTAAGCCTCAGTCTCCTTGTCTGTAAAATGGAGACAATAAAACCCAAATCATAGGGTTGTTGTTAGAATTATAAATGCATGGACAATGCCTTGCACATAGGAGGCACTCAGCATTACTACTACCGCTATTACCGCTACTATTACTACTACTATTACTACTACTTATTCTACTACTATGCAAGCCTATCTTTACTTTAAAAAAAATGAATGAACAAAATACACCATTGGGGATCATTCCAGCCCTAACGAAAACTTTGTTTTCATAGTAAGGAAAGAGTAAACCAAAGGAGGAAGGGCAAAAAGCATGATCTTAGACATAAAGCCACATATGAATAGGAGAATGCTGGTGTATATATATATATATATATATATATATATATATATATATATATACACACACATACATACATACATATATATACACACACACACACAAACACACACACACACACACACACACACAAGGAATTAGAGCAAGGCTAGCATATATTAGCTACAGGCTAGGGGACTATTAACTAGATGGGGAAAGATGAAAATTAGAGTTCAGGATGTTGAAAAAGTGATATCGACCATTTGTGAGAAGGTGTTTGGCAGTGGAATGAACTGTAAGTGGGCAGAGTATTTAAAATCTTTTATTATTAGAAACCCCATGATGTGGCTTTCCCTGGAGCTCCTTAAGAACTAGCCCTCATCTGTCTGGCATAAAGACAGAGGCAGCTCCTATGGAGAGAGAGACAGAGGAACTGGATAACCCTATCCTTTTCAGAGCTCCTTCTTTTTAGTTCTCTTCTCTTCCAACCAAGCCTGCACTTGTATTATTCAACTGTCCCAGAGCCTCAGAGCTGAGCTGGGTCACACATCGATAAAATGCTCACCTAGTAGAGCTGGGGCGCTTTCTTCTCTTTTCCTGGCTATATGTCTTATTTTAGTAACAAGCAACAAGCAATAAAGAGACTGCTCAGACTGAGAGGGAAGAGGACAAAACAGACAATCCTCACAGCTCTGGTGAAAGCTAGTTCCTGGGGGTGGGGGAAGGAGCACTGCCTGCAGAGAAGTGCATTTTGTCAATGGTTCTGAAGAGGAAAAGGAATCCCAGGAGGGGACTGAGACTAGAAACAAGCCATGCAGACAACCAAATCAAAACGGTGCTATTAATAAGAGCAAGGCTTAGAGCAGCCCAAGAATTAAAAAGGAGGGAGCTTAGAAATGCAAAGGGCTATCTATCTACCTAGGCTGTTCTTCAGGGGACAGGCTGGCCCCTGGCTTGGAGTCAGGGTCAAGGGCCCAGAGAGGCTTTAGGGAGAGAACTGGCTACATAATTTGTAGGGCTCAGTGCAAAATGAAAATGCAGTGTTCTTTGTTCAAAAATTATTAAGAATTTCAAGACAGTGACAGCAACGCATTAAACCTACTTGGGCCCTACTGAGCATGGGTCCCCGTGCGATTGCACAGGTCCCACACCCATAAAGCCTGCCCTGTCTAGGTATATTTTAAAGTGGATCCCCAAATGTGGGCTCTTTATTTTATTTAACAAATCAAGAAAGAGGGCTAGAATAAGTTTTAGGTTGTTTTCTTACAAGTTTTGTTTCATGAATTTAAAATTTCTGTTATTTTTTATTATATGCAATATGTATTATCTCAATGCAATAATATTATCACAACAACAAATGAAGGGAATGTATGAATGTCTTTTGCAGATCTACATGGATGACCAAGTGCCTGTTCTTTAACCAGGAGCCCTTTTTCCTGTTTCCTTTAGTTGCCCAACCCTGTGTGATTTTGACGGAGAGTGGAGAAAAAAGGCAGAAAAGGCTACTTCCAGTGCTCTCCTTTTCCCAGCCCCATGCTGCTCTGCTCATCCTCATTCTGGGCTCCTCTCCCAGCTCCCCTCCCTCCCAAATCTTTCCCTAAGCTCTTTAGTGTTCATTCCACTTATTTGTCACCCCTTGCGGCAGCTATTAAACCAAATCCTTACTTTGAGACTTGGTAATTAAAGGGAAAGAATTAAGCATTTATCCTGCCTTTCCAGTAGGGACAATATTTCAGTATAATTAAATAGCCATAGTTTCACTTTTTATTTATTTAACACTTACATAGCACTTACCATATAGAAGGGCTTATTTTGATTGTTTTACTAATATTACCCCCATTTAATTCTAACAGCAACCACATTTTTGAATAAGGAAATTGAGGCACCAAGAGGTAACGTGACTTAGTTACACAGCTAGCAAGTATTGGGGCCAGGATTTGAATCCAGACGGTCTGGCCCCAAAGTCCATGCTCTTACTTGCTGCACTAGGTTGCCTTGGTTGAACAAGAGAAGTTCTACTTTTGAATGCCAGCTAGTAAATATTGACAGAGTGATAGAATTAAGAAATTATTTTCGAGCCTATCATGAATTCATTGATCCAGACAAGGATTGTCAAGTGTGATTAAAACTATCATGTGAATAGTTGATGGGGAGCTGGGCACTTGTATGATGCCGAAGTAACAGTCCACAGACTATTTTCTGGGCATCAGGAAGGAAACTTAACTATACACTTGATCCAGCTGCCATTATGCTGATTCAGTGGTCAGTCATAGCATTACTACCAGCAGGGCAACCAGACAGGTGTCTCCTTATGTACTGCAATGCCACGTTGATGTATTGTAGCCAAAAACATCTTTAACTTGAATGTGATCAAACCTTTAGACCTAATGTCCATTTACAAGAAATACAGGAGATTGAGCAACAAGCTAAATAGCACCACAAATAAGCACTTAGACAAAATCCAAAAAGTGGGACATTCTTCAGAACGGTTGGCCCTATTTCTTCGATAAGCCAATTTAATATGAAATAAAAAAAGTGTCCTCAAGTTAAGGAGATTTAAGGGACATTGTAAGATGAATGTGTGATTTGGGATTGAATTGTGATTTGGACAAACCACCTGTAAAGGACATATCTGGAATAATTTGGGGAAATTTGAATATGATTTGAGCATTATGAGGTGTTAAAAAATTTGCACATGGAAGTAAAGAATAAATACAATTATTTTCATAATGTGCATTCTAAAGTAAATTAGGTCTTTCACTCTCTCCCTCCTTACAGAATGGTCTCTCCATATCTTTGCCCTGATAGAATCCTGGCTCACTGCTTGCACGTTGCTTCCTGTAGCCGATGCTGTTGGTGCTGCTCCCAATTACTCTGGGCCTTAACCATTTATTCCCATGCCAGCCTGACCTACAACTGCCAGTCTCTGCATCTCTCTGCCTAGAGGTTTTCTTCTGGCCTCCAGAGCCCTCTTTGTCTGCATACAGAAGAAGCCAGAAGTGCGAGAGATGAATGGCCTCCCTAGGACAGCTCTAAATCAATGACTAACAAGCGTAGGTTATCCCTAAAGTGGAATAACTCTGAATTGCATGTTCTACACTACTTCCTAGAAATCTCCAGAATGATTAAGCTCTAGTTACCCACAATGGTAATCTGCTTTATAACACGCCTCTTTATTGGCTTTCTCACCTCCCCTATCTCACCCCCTCCACTCCTTTATGAATATTTCCTGCAATCAGCTCCCCAAAAAACTATTTATGCTGGAATCCTTATCTCAGAGTCTGATTTGGGGACAATCCAGACTGAAACATTTCCTCCAGAGCCCTCTTCTGTGCAGATTGTTCTTTCTCCCAAAGTCTGAGAGCAAGAGACACCACCAGCATTTTCCCAGTGCC
Source organism: Rhinolophus ferrumequinum (assembly GCF_004115265.2). Lineage (NCBI taxonomy): Eukaryota > Metazoa > Chordata > Mammalia > Chiroptera > Rhinolophidae > Rhinolophus > Rhinolophus ferrumequinum. The sequence goes on from NC_046284.1 coordinate 47,235,400, forward strand.
CTTCTTTTATTCTTGTGCAATATTCCTTCCTTCTTTGATGTTCACACCATTTACCCTCTATAAGTCCTCATTGTTATCATTTATCGGCATCCTGGTTACTACCCCAGATCCATGTAAAATTCTGGTACTCTCTTGTACCCCAAATTCTGTGATTAGCCTGAGGGTCCCATATGGAAGTCCCAATTCTCGGCTTCTTGACCCCCTCATCTCAGGTTATCTTCAGCTCTGCTTCATTTCAGCCACTGCCTTAGCCATATGGTCACCCACAGCTGCTCTATCTCCAAAACTCTAAACTCCAATTTCCATTCTTAGACTATATGATCCCATTTTGCCAGCTCTCTTACTCCTTTGATACTTGCTCTTGAACCTTGCTGTACCAGCCCTAAGCCTCCACCCAAAGACAATCCTGTAATCTACCTTTTCTGCACCTGAGGATTGCTGGAGAAGATCACCCAAACTTGCAGATTGTTGACATGGTCTTCAGCCTCATTTGAACTCTCACCTCTTAGTCAATCATTTTGCTTATCATTGGGCAGCAACTTCTCTCTTTCAGTTAAAATTCTTGACAGTTGTCTATGGCCGTTCTCATTTGCTCTCAGCCCACTTACTTCTCTTCCAATTGAGGTTCCATTTTGCTTTTGACTCTTGGCTCTGTCCTCTTTTACAATCTTCCTTTGCCATTTAGTGGTTCGATTCTTCCTTAAGATCTTGGCACAAATGTGCATGCATAGCATTTCTTCTAGCTGTCCTTTCAGGACTCCGATACTGGCTCAAGCCTTGGACTGGCAGCCCTGCTAGGCCCATCCGAATTCACCATTTCCCTCGTTTTTTCCTCCTTCCCTCTCAATCACTAAGAGGGGATTCACTCAACTCTTATTCATTAATTCCTCATTTTGACAAATATTTGTTGAATATCTATTGAGCCTGGTCATAGGCACAGTGCCAGGAACCATGCTAGGTGCTGGGATACAATAGTAAATAAGAAAGACAAGATCTTTGACCTCATGGACTTGTACATTGTGACAATGTCACTGAATAAAACCTGATAGAAAACAGTGAGAAGTAACTACTTTAGATAAGGTAATCAGGGAACACCTCTATGAGGAAGTAACATTTGATTCAAGACTTGAGGGTTGAAAAGGAGCCAGAAATATGGAAAACCCAGTGGAAAGCATTTCAGGCAGAGGTAACTACAAACGAAAGCATTCTGAGGCTAGAAAAAGTTTGACATATAATGCAAATACCAAAGACCAATATGGATAGAGCATAGTAAGTTGAGGGGATAAGAGGCGAAGAAATGAAAATGGATCAAGAGGCATCCAGACCATGGGGTCATATCATGTAAGAGTTTGAATTTTATTTTAAGTGTGATGGGAGCCAACAGAGTATTTTGATCAGGAAAGTGACATGATTTAACTTCCATTTTTAAAAAATGACCTTATCTTACAGTTTGGGCAAGAGATGAGCTTCCCTTGGAGTAGAATAGGAATAGTGGAGGCAGGAGAAGTGGATGAATTAGAAATTCATATTGGATGCAGAATGGTCAGGATTCACCGAAGGATTGACTTTTGTGAGAGAGAAGGAAAAATAAATGATGACTTCCAGGATTCTGACATATTAATGTCATTTTCTAAGATGGGATACATGGGGAAAGTACAGATTGGGTGGGAGGAGGTTGTCAAGAGTTCTATTGTATGTGTGTTATGATATGTCTAATAGATGTGTAAGCAGTGATTTTAAATGGGCAGGTGGATATATGAATCTGAAACTTAGAATCTTTTGTGGGTCTTCACTGGGAGTCATCAACATAAATGTGGTATTTAGAGACATGGGAATGGGTGAAACCACCAAAGAGGGTTTGAAAGAGAGAAGAGAGACGGCTAAAGACAAAGTATGGGTAACTCCAATATTTAGAGTTCAGGTAGAGGACACTGAAAAGGAGTACCCTGATTCATGAAAATAAGGTATTAACAAAGCCAAAAGAGGAAAAGTTTCAAAGAAATAGGGAGTGACCATCTATTTCCAATGCTAATGAGAAGGATAATAAAATCAGGACAGAAATGTGATCATTGGATTTAGCAACATGGAGGTCTCTGGGGATCTTGACAAGAGTGGTTTCAGAGGATTGATGGGTATGGAAGCCAGACTGGAGAGGATTGAAGAATAAACAGAAAGTGAAAAAGAAGAGATTGTATGTGTAGACAATTTTTTCAAGAATGTTTGCTGTTAACGGGTACAGAATGTGGGGAAGCAGTTTAGTAGGGTCAAGAAAGAGTTTAATTTGGAGATAGTAAATGCTAACTCAAGTCTGTATGCTGTTAAGAATTATTTAGTAGAGATGCTGCTGGCAGGGGGGGGGGGATCCTTGCCCCTCTCAGGATAGAAATCGAGAATGTAGGCAAAATAATTTTGCAGAAAGAGAAATTTATTAAAGTGAAAGCTTGATGTACCAAGGAAGCACACACCGAAAGAGAATGTGGCTCCCTGAGGAATGCCAGTACAGCATTTTTATGGGGCATTGAGGTTTGGGGCCCCTCCCTGGCTTTCCTGGGTCCTCCCCTCCACTCATGTTGAGACGGGTTTATTCTTGCACTTGCACAATGGGACTACATGCTACTTCATGTGTCACATGTCTCATTACCATCTTAAATCTCCAGCTGGGGTGTGTTTCTTACTATGATAATGAAGATAGGTCAACTAAAGGAAAACATTTTTACCTAGTGTGCAGGTGCCATTTTACGGACTTTCCTTAGACCCAGTTAGATCTTCTCTGTGGTTATTGTTCCAACCATCCTTGTTTCATACTGGTGGAAGGAGGTGACTTAAGGTTATTTTTTCAGCTGCTAGTTTCGACCACAGAGAGGGCAAAAGTACTTGAAAAGGGAAGACGTGATGGTGTGGCAATGACTTCTAGCTGAACTCTAATATCTGTATTGTCTTCTTCCACAATAATAAAATTCCCAATTCATAGTTAGCCTCATGACCTACTAGAATAAATATTATACTTTTCCAGCCTTCCTTGCTGCTAGATGTGGCCATGTAACTATCTCTGGCTAATAAGATATAATCAGAAGTGTCATGTGAAACCCTTGGGACTCTTCTTTGAAAGACTGGCACATGCCTTTTGTTCCATCTTTTGTCCCTTTCTCCATCCAGCTTCCTGAAATTTGGGTGTAATGGCTGGAACTCAAGCTACAAATTTGGACGTTGAGGACAAGGGCCACAACCAATGGATGCGGTGAGCTGAGAGGAGCCTGTGTTTCTGAAGCTACTGTGGAGAATCATCACCATATCAACTCTGAATTGCCTACTTCCACGCTTTCATGTGTGAGAGAAACTCTCTTGTTTAAGCCAGTATTATTTTGGATACCTGTTGCTCTCTGACGAACCTAATCCTAATTAATTCAGATGGTATCCAGTGCACAAGTGGGGAATTCCCATGTAATTCATTCTCAATGAGGTGGGAGAGAGTCTTCACCTGAGAATAGAGATGGAGAGTGGAGGGTTGCACATAGAAGACAGAAGCTGTCATGGAGACTCTTTAATATCTAGAAGAGCAAGGACAAGGCTTTGACATCTGTGAGGAACCCTGTATTAGAGCTGAATTGTTTCCCTCCCTATTTCTGCCAGCCCTGTTCTTCTAGATCCTTGACCCTATGGTCACTTTTTCATGCTTTATTTTCTACAGAGTACTTTAATTCTGATATTCTTATTATCTCTACGTTGTACTTCCAAAGTTGTGCCCTGTTCTGTAATTCCTCAGATAGAATCTGAAATCTCAGAGTTTTTCTTAAAACTGAACTAGAGGTGACGTCATCAAAACAGCAGCGTGAGGTGAGCCTCTGTAAAGATCCCCTGGAATTTACAACTAATCGAACAACAAAAACTCCACAAAGGACTCCATGCACAGAAGACAGGCAAGATGAAGAGGCCTACTACTGAATTCACCGAAAACCGAAAGGTGGGCGAATCGCGCGAGCAGGGGAGGAGGGAAGGGAGAAGTGCAGAAAAGGAGCCGCGCGTGACACAGACATAGATCAGTGCTCCGAGCTCGCTGCATCCCAGACCTACCGCAGCTGCGGGAGAGGGAAGAACTCGGACTGCTAGGGCTCCGCTTATGGCCCACAGGGCTGAGGGGGCAGCACATAACACGGCTGAACCCAACGCTCACGGCAGAGACCTTGGAGCAAAGACTGAGGGAAGAAGGCTGAAAACGGTGGTTTAAGCCCTCACTACCTAGCAGAGAACCGAAGCCTTAGGCACTGAGACTAGCCACACCCTCCCCACCCTCCCAGAGCTCAACCCGCCCCCACCTGCCCAGTGCTAGAAGCGCAACAGTAGCAGAGTCAGATCAAAAGAACAGAATATTTGCTGGTCTGAGAACTGTGGTCCACAGACACAGATTCTCAGCCCAACTAGTTGCGGCAAAGGGGAGGCAGCTGTGGAAGCAGGACCGGCTGTGGTGGTGGTTGCTGCCATTGTTCTGGGTCACCTCTCACAACTCACCCCGTCCCTGGCCACACGTATCTGGGCGGATCCCTGCAGGAGTAAACAGAACTGCTGAAACATATGGTCTCTGAATCTGGTGCAGGAAGAGCTTTGGAATTTCAAAAGCTCTCCGCATACCCACACGGACACTGCGCCCTGTGACCCAGGCGAACTATTAACAGAGGAGAACCCCGTCTCCCAGGGAATCCCCCCATTGTGTGAGAAGCTAGAATAGTGCAGAGAAAACATACCACTACCATGTGAGAGAAAAAAAAGGCTGCAGTCGGAGAGAAAACAAAACATTCTACCAACAAGTACTGGAAAACAAAAGAAAGACCTCTTCCTATCAACCTGTTGCAGAAGCCACTCCTGTAGATGTCTGGGAAAAGAAATAATAAATCAGTAATTGCCATGAATAACCAAGGCAACAAGACAGCTCAGAAAGAAAGTGAAAAGTCTCCAGAAAAGGAAACTAAAGATATGGAAATATGTGACTTAAACGACAGAAAATTCAATATTGCAGATCTGGAAAAACTCAACGAGATGCAAGAAAACACAGAAAGGCAGTTTAATGAACTCAGAAACACAAAGAACAACATGAGCATTTTACAAAAGAGACTGAAATTTTAAAAAAGAACCAAATAGAATTTCTGGAGATTAAGAACTCAATAGAAGAAATTAAGAATGAAATAAGAAGCTTAGGTGGTAGAGTTGACCAGATGGAGGAAATAATCAGTGACATCGAAGATAGAAACCTGTAAATGACACAGATGGAAGAAGAAAGAGACTTGAGACTTAAAAGAAATGAAAGAACTCTACAAGACCTTTCTGACTCCATCAGAAAGAGCAATATAAGAATAATGGACATACCAGAAGGAGAAGAAAGAGAGAAGGGCACAGAGAATATATTCAAGCAAATTGTCAATGAGAACTTCCCAAACTTGTGGACAGAACTGGCTCCTCGAATCCAAAAAGCAAATAGAACACCTAATTACCTCAAACTCAACAGGCCTTCTCCAAGGCACATTGTATTGAAGCTGTCTAAAATCAATGACAAAGAAAGACTCCTCAAGGCAGCCAGGGAAAAGAAGACGGTAACCTACAAAGGAAAGACCATTAGATTATCATCAAATTTTTCAGCAGAAACACTACAAGCTAGGAGAGAGTGGAACCAAATCAACTATTGAAAGAGAGAAATTATGAGCCAAGAATAATGTATCCAGTAAAGATAACCTTTAGGTATGAAGGAGGAATAAAGACCTTTCCAGACATACAGAAGCTGAGTGAATTTTCTAATACACGACCTGCACTACAAGAAATACTAAAGGAGGCTATTCGACCACCATTAACAGGGACAATTTGTGGCAACCAAAACATAAAAAGGGGGAGAGTAAAGGGCTGAACCGGAATATGGGAAAGGAGAAAGTAAGCATGCTAAAGAAAATGGAATACTCTAAATATCAAACTTTCTTTTACTTAAACTTAATGGCAACCACTCAAGAAAAATCCAGAACTGAAATACATACTGCAGTAAAAGAGGAAACAGAGGGAAACATCATAGAATACCATCATACGGAAATAATAGACAACAACAAAAAGGCAAAGAAACAATGGAGACACAGCCTTACCAGAAAACTAAAGATAAAATGCCAGGAAATCCTCACATATCAATAATCACCTTAAATGTAAATGGACTGAACTCACCAATAAAAAAGCACAGAGTAGCAGATTGGATCAAAAAACTAAACCCAACCATATGCTGTGTCCAAGAGACACATCTCAGCTACAAGGACAAGCATAAACTCAAAATGAAAGGGTGGAAATTGACACTCCAAGCAAATGGCACCCAGAGAAAATCAGGTGTGCCATAATGACATCAGATGAAACAGACTTCAGGGTGAAAAAGATAACAAGAGACAAAGATGGACATTTCATAATGGTAAAGGGAATTATACAACAAGAAGACATAACAGTCCTCAATATTTATGCCCCCAATCGGGGAGCACCGAAATATACCAAGCAACTACTAACAGAACTAAAGGGAGAAATTGACCAAAATACAATTATACTAGGGGACCTAAATACATCACTGACAGCTATGGATAGATCATCCAAACAGAAAATAAATAATGAAATAGCAGCCCTAAATGACACATTAGATGAAATGGACATAATTGACATATATAGAGCACTTCATCCTAAAACATCAGACTATACATTCTTTTCTAGTGTACATGGAACATTCTCAAGGATAGACCATATATTGGGACATAAAATCAGCCTCAGCAAATTTAAGAAGATTGAAATCATACCAAGCATATTCTCTGATCACAAGGCTTTGAAATTGGATATCAACTGGAAAAAGAAAACAGGAAAAAACACAAATACATGGAGATTAAACAACATACTTTTATTTTTTTTATTTATTTATTTTTTTTGTAAAAGTTCTTAGTTTATTAGTCCTCTCATGAAAAATCTGCTCAATCACCACAGTCACTGACGAATCTTTACTCCTTCTGTCTTCCAATCTCCACCTCACTCTTTGCCAGCACCAACATTGGCCTTTGCAGTCCCCCTAACTTTCTTCATTCTGTTCTTGCGTTCCTTTCGCTGTTTTCTTGAGTGCTTGAAGGTCCGCTGCCATCATAAACAACATACTTTTAAAGAACGACTGGGTCAAAGAAGAAATTAGAGGAGAGATCAAAAGATATATAGAAACAAATGACAAGAAAATACATCCTACCAAAATTTTGGGGATGCAGCGAAAGCAGTTTTAAGAGGGAAACTTATATCATTACAGGCCTATCTCAAGAAACAAGAAAAATCCCAAATAAATAACCTCATGTTACACCTTAAAGAACTAGAAAAAGAAGAACAAGTGAATCCAAGGTCAGCAGAAGAAAGGAAATAACAAAAATCAGAGCAGAACTAAATGAAATAGAGAACAAAACAACAATTGAAAAAATTGATGTGACAAAGAGCTGGTTCTTTGAAAAGATTAACAAAATTGAAAAACCGTTGGCTAGACTCACTAAGATAAAAAGAGAGAAGACACTAATTAACAAAATCAGAAATGAAAAAGGGGAAGTTATCACGGACACCACAGAAATACAAAGGATCATCCAAGAATACTATGAAGGACTATATGCCACCAAATTCAATAACCTGGAAGAAATGGACACGTTCTTAGAAACATATAGCCTTGATAGAATAGCGGCAGCGGGGCGCACTTTCTGAGTTCTCCCCCAGGTCTTATTACAAACAGGACCTATAACCCATGAAAGAACTCTTTGCTCATCACACAGAACAGCTAAGAGACTCGTGGAAGGATTACTTGAAGGTGCGCTAATTGGGCGAGCAGGGAAAGGAAGGAAGGGAGCGGAGTGAAAACCTGTGGGCCCGCGGCGGAGTCCCGGCCAGCGGCAGCAGGGAAATCCTGGTCCGCGACAGCAGCGGAGGTGGCGGTGGTGAAATCCGTGGTGGCACCCACAGTTCCAGGCATGCACGGGATCCCAGGGCGGAACGGGGAGAACAGAGACCAGGAGCTTAAGAGGCACAAGATTCCACATATCCAGAGGCCAACTCCAGACCAAACAAGAGTACTACTGGGTTTGACCTACAAGTCACACACCCAGAGGGAATTCTCTGCAGGCACAAGAGCCCATAGAGGCCAAACCACATTTAAGTGGTCAACCCTCACGCAGCAGAACGCCCTGCGGTGGGCAGAGCCAAGTCTCACAAGGAGTCAGCCTAGGAGTTAACCCCACCTACTCACAAGCAAAAATCAATTAAAAATCTTCTTGAACAGGACAATATACACAACACAAGATCACCTATGGAGCAGACGCAGAGGAGAAGAACGAAGTAGTGCAAGTCAAATATAAAGGACACATACTACATAAGATAACCTAGCAAGAACTAAGAACTCTAGGGGATCTACCTAATACATCAAAGCAAACACAGAGACTCAGCCAGAATGGGGAAATAAAGATACACGTCCCAAATAAAAGAACAGAAGAAACCTCCAGAAATGGAACCAAATGAAGCAGAGATAACCAACCTTTCAGAGACAGAGTTCAGAACACTGATGATAAGAGTGTTTAAGGAGCTTAGAGAAGACATAAAGAAGGATGTAGAAATCATAACGAACAACCAGTTAGAACTAAAGAACACAATTACCGAAATTAAGAACTCACTTGAAGGAATTACCAGCAGGTTAGATGAAGCAGAGGATCGAATAGGCGACTTAGAAGACAAGGTAGCAGAGATCACCCAAACGGAACAACAGAAAGAAAAAAGAATAAAAAACACTGAGGATGGCTTAAGAGACCTCTGGGATAACATCAAGCGCAACAACATGTGCATCATAGGAATACCAGAAGGTGAAGAGAGGAAGCAAGGGATTGAGAACATATGTGAAATAATAATGTCCGAAAACTTCCCCAACCTGATGAAGGAAACCAACATACAAGCCCAGGAAGTGCAGAGAGTTCCAACCAGGAAAAACCCAAGCAGGTCCACACCAAGACACATTATAGTTAAAACGGCAAAGGTTAAAGACAAAGAGAATCCTAAAAGCAGCAAGAGAAAGACAGAGGATTACATACAAGGGAACTCCCATAAGATTATCAAATGACTTTTCTACAGAAACATTGAAGGCCAGGAGGGAGTGGCAGGAGATACTCAAAGTGATGGAAAACAAAGGCCTACAACCTAGATTGCTTTATCCAGCAAGGCTATCATTTAAAGTTGATGGAGAGATAAAGAGCTTTCCAGAAAAAAATAAGCTAAAGGAATTTATTACCACCAAGCCAGCATTGCAAGAAATACTAAAAGGACTTCTGTAAATAGAAGAAAGATCAAAACAACCAAACTACAAATTTAAAAATGGCAATAACTATGTACCTATCAATAATCACTTTAAATGTAAACGGATTAAATGCTCCAATCAAGAGACATAGGGTGGCTGAGTGGATAAGAAAGCAAGACACTTGTGTATGCTGCATACAAGAGACTCACCTCAGAACAAAAGACACACACAGGCTGAAAGTGAAGGGTTGGATTAAGATATTTCATGCAAATGGAAATGAGAAAAAAGCCGGAGTTGCAATACTTCTATCTGACAAAATAGACTTTAAAATGAAGAACATATTAAAAGATAAAGATGGACACTATATAATAATAAAAGGATAGATCCGACAAGAGGACATAACCCTAGTAAACATCTATGCACCCAACATAGGAGCACCTAATATATAAAACAGGTACTGACTGACATAAAGACAGAGATCAACAGTAACATTATCATAATAGGGGACTTCAACACACCTCTGACAACAAGGGACAGGTCTTCCAGACAGAAAATCAATATGGTAACAACAGCCTTAAATGATATATTGGACCACTTAGATTTAATCGATATTTTCAGAACATTTCACCCCAATGCTGCAAAATACACGTTTTTCTCAAGCGCACATGGAACATTTTCCAAGATAGACCATATGTTAGGCCACAAAACAAGTCTTGATAAATTTAAGAAAATTGAAATCATACCAATTGTCTTCTCTGAGCACAGTGCTATGAAATTAGAAATGAAGTACAGGAAAAAAACTGGAAGACACACCAATTCATGGAGGCCGAATAACTTATTACTAAATAATGAATGGGTCAAGCAGGAGATCAAGGAAGAAATAAAAAGCTATCGCGAGACAAATGAAAATGAAAACACGACGACCCAAAATCTATGGGATGCCACAAAAGCAGTCCTAAGAGGGAAACTCATAGCATTGCAGGCCTACCTAAAGAAACAAGAAACATCACTAATCAACAGCTTATCTTCACACTTAAGGGATCTGGAAAAAGAACAGCAAAATAAGCCCAAAGGTAGCACAAGGAAGGAGATAATAAAGATCAGAGCAGAAAGAAATGAAATAGAAACCAGAAAAACAATACAAAAGATCAATGAATCCAACAGTTGGTTCTTAGAGAAGATAAACAAAATCGACAAACCTTTAGCCAGACTCGTTAAAAAAAAGAGAGAGAGGACCCAAATTAAGAAAATCAGAAATGAAAGAGGAGAAGTGACAACGGACACCGCAGAAATACAAAAAGTTTTAAGAAATTACTATGAGCAACTATATGCCAACAAATTTGACAATCTGGAAGAAATGGACAATTTTCTAGAGGCGTACAACCTTCCAAGGCTAACTCAAAAAGAAACAGAAAACCTGAAAAGACTGATTACCACCAGGGAAATTGAATCAGCAATCAACAATCTCCCAACAACACAAAAGCCCTGGACCAGATGGCTTTACAGGTGAATTTTACAAAACGTTCAAAAAAGAATTATCACCTATTCTCCTCAAGGTCTTCCAAACAATCCAGAAGGAGGGAAGACTCCCAAACACTTTTTACGAAGCCACTATCACCCTGATCCCAAAATCAGACAAAGACACCACAAAAAAAGAAAACTACAGGCCGATATCTCTAATGAGCATAGATGCAAAAATCCTCAACAAAATATTAGCGAACAGAATTCAGCAATACATTAAAAAGATCATACACCATGATCAAGTGGGATTCATCCCTGGTATGCAAGGGTGGTTCAACATCCGCAAATTAATTAATGTGATACACCACATTAACAAAATGAAAAATAAAAATCACATGATCATATCAGTAGATGCAGAAAAAGCATTTGATAAATTCCAACAGCCATTTATGATAAAAACCCTTAAGAAAGTGGGAATAGAGGGATCATATCACAACATAATAAAGGCCATATATGACAAACCCACAGCTAACATCATACTCAATGGGGAAAAGCTAAAACCATTCCCCCGAAGATCAGGAACAAGGCAAGGTTGCCCACTATCTCCGGTTCTATTCAACATAGTGCTGGAAGTTCTAGCCACAGCAATCAGACAAGAAAAAGAAATAAAAGGCATCCAAATCGGTAAGGAGGAAGTAAAATTATCATTATATGCAGATGATATGATACTATATATTGAGAACCCTAGAGACTCCACCAAGAAGCTATTAGAGCGGATAGATGAATTTAGTAAAGTAGCAGGATACAAAATTAATATTCAGAAATTATTTGCATTTGTATATACCAATAATAAAGCATCAGAAGGAGAAATTAAAAAACAATCCAATTTACAATCGCTCCAAATACTATAAAATACCTGGGAATAAATTTAACCAAAGAAGTAAAAGATCTGTACTCAGAAAATTATAAGACACTGAAAAAAGGAATGAAAGAAGATATAAATAGATGGAAACACATACCATGTTCATGGATAGGAAGAATTAGTATAGTTAAAATGTCCATACTGCCTAAGGCAATATACATATTCAACGCAATTCCTATCAAACTACCAACGACGTTTTTCACAGAAATAGAACATATTATCCTAAAATTTATATGGGACCATAAAAGACCCTGGATGGCCTCAGCAATCTTGAGAAATAAGAACAAAGTGGGAGGTATAACAATACCTGACTTCAAATTATACTACAAGGCTATAGTAATCAAAACAGCATGGTACTGGCATAAAAACAGACACATAGATCAATGGAACAGAATAGACAGTCCAGAAATAAATCCATGCTTATATGGCCATTGAATCTACGACAATGAAAGCAAGAATGTACGATGGGGTAAAGACAGTCTATTCAATAAATGGTGCTGGGAAACCTGGACAGACACATGCAAAAAAATAAAGCGGGACCACTTCCATACACCATATACAAAAATAAATTCAAAATGACTTAAAGACTTAAATGTAAGATCAGAAAGCATAAAATACCTGGAAGAAAATATAGGAAGAAACTTCACAGACATTACCGGGAGTAAGATTTTTACTAATATATCCCCTCGCGTGAGGGAAGTAAGAGAAAAAATAAACATGTGGGATTATATCAAACTAAAAAGTTTTTTCACAGCAAAGGAAACCATCAATAAAACAAAAAGGGATCCTACTGAATGGGAAAAGATATGTGACAATGATATATCTGATAGGGGATTAATATCACAAATCTATAAAAAACTCACTCAACTCAACTCCAAAAAACTAAACAACCCAATAAAAAAATGGGCAGAGGACTTGAAGAGACATTTTTCTAAAAAGGACATACAGATGGCAAACAGACATATGAATAAATGCTCAACCTCACTAACCGTCAGAGAAATGCAAATAAAAACCACAATGAGATACCACCTCACCCCAGTCAAAATGGCTATCATCAATAAATCAACAAAGAACAAGTGTTGGCGCGGATGTGGAGAAAAGGGTAAGCTTGTGAACTGTTGGTGGGATTGCAGATTGGTGCAGCCACTATGGAAAACAGTATGCAGGAATCTCAAAAATCTGAAAATGGAACTACCCTATGATCCAGTAATTCCACTACTAGGTATCTATCCGGAGAAATCCAAAACTCCAATTCAAAAATCTTTATGCACTCCTATGTTTATTGCAGCACTATACACAATAGCTAAGACATGGAAACAACCGAAATGCCCATCGGTAGATGACTGGATTAAGACACTGTGGTACATTTATACAATGGAGTATTACGCAGCCATAAAGAAGAAAGAAATCTTACCATTTGCAACAACATGGATTGACCTAGGGAACATTATGTTAAGTGAAATAAGTCAGACAGAGAAAGACAAATACCATATGATCTCACTTATATGTGGAATCTAAAGAATAGAATAAGTGAATGAACTAATCAGAAACGGTTTTGGAGACAAAGAGGAAAAACTGAGGGTTGCTAGATGGCGGGCGGGTGGTTGGGGGTAAGGGGAAAGGTGAGGGGATTAGAAAACAATCAGTAACCACAAGATGGCCACGGGGTTTTGAAAATTAATCTGGGGAACGTAATCAATAATGTTGTAAAGATTTTGTAGGGTATCCGATAGACACGTGTCCCATTTGGGAGACCATCTTAGGAAGATGTAGATGCCTGATCACTGCACTGTACACCTGAAGCTGAACAATAATGAATGCCAACTATAATATTATATATATATATATGTATATATAGGTATGTATACAAGTGTTGGAGAGGCTCTGGAGAAAAAGGAACCCTCATCCACTGTTGGTGGGAATGCAGACTGGTGCAGCCGTTATGGAAGGCAGTGTGGATGTTCCTCAAAAAATTATGAATAGAATTACCGTATGACCCAGCAATCCTTCTCCTGGGTATCTACCCAAAATATATGAAAACATCTACACATAAAGACACTAGTGCTTCTATGTTCATTGCAGCTTTGTTTACGGTGGCCAAGACATGGAAATAACCAAAATGTCCTTTGATAGATGAATGGATAAAGAAGTTGTGGTATATATACACAATGGAATATTATTCCGCAGTAAGAAAGGATGACATAGGAACATTTGTGACAACATGGATGGATCTTGAGAGTATAATGCTAAGCGAAATAAGTCAGACAGAAAAAGCAGAGAACCATATGATTTCACTGATATGTGGTATATAAACCAAAAACAACAAAAGAACAAGACAAACAAATGAGAAACAAGAACTCATAGACACAGACAATAGTTTAGTGGTTACCAGAGGGTAAGAGGGGTGGGCGGTGGGAGATGAGGGTAAGGGGGATCAAATATATGGTGATGGAAGGAGAACTGACCCTGGGTGGTGAACACACAATGGGATTTATAGATGATGTAATACAGAATTTTACACCTGAAATCTATGTAATTTTACTAACAGTTGTCACCCCAGTAAATTAAAAAAAAAAAAAAAAAAACCTGTACTAGATTTGCCATGCCTTTGTTGGGCTGGATTTGCAGTTTTTTTCTCTCTCACACGGTAGTTTTTAATACCCTTCCCCAACCCACCCCATCCTAGCTGGGTTGTTTAAGTTTCTGATTTGCCTTGTAGTCCCTCTAGCTTTCTTTCTCTTAAGTAAACTCTAGCAAGCAACTGAGACTCTCTCCTCTTATCCCAATTTCTACCTTGCCCATCCTTCAAAGCTCGCTTTTGTCCCACTTACTTCAGGAAGCCTCTTCTAACCATCTCAATCTACCCTGATATTTTAATTAGTGAATGAATAAGTTGACACCTATTATGTGACTAAAGTTGATTTCTGCTTCTGAATATCCATACATAAAATATGCATACACTTATCATCCATTCTACATAGTTAAACACTCGATACATATGGTCTTCATCTCCAGTGCAATGCATGTGACATATGGAAGTTTCTTTCCACTCTCCCCCTTCTCCCCTTCTTTCCTTTCACCTAACCTTCTTACTGAGAGTGGGGTTTTTGCAAATAAAAGTAAAGATTCAGAGTTTTTCCTCCTCCAAAATGAAGCATTGGAGTCATGCCTCAAGATGAAGTCAATACTAACAAGAGAGGTTTATGTTGTGTGTATCACTCTAAAGAACATGAAGTACCAAAGACAGTGTTTTTTGGACCATTTACATCAGACTCCATCTGGAAAGCTGGTTAAAAAATGAAGATTTCTATGTGCCAAGAGACATATATAAGAATATTTATGGCAGTGTTTGTTATAATCCCAAAACAAAACAAAAACTGGAAATAACTCAAACAACCATGAACAGAAGGATAAATAGATTATGGTGTATTCATACAATGAAATACTGCATAACCGTCAAAATGGGTAAACTACAGCTAAATGCATCAACCTGAATGAATCTCAAAAACAATGTTGAATGATAAAAGCAAGTTGCCGAAAAATATAAACAGCATGACACCATTATATAAATCCCAAAACAAGCAAGCTAAACAGGTTTTTCTTGTTCAAAGGTACAATCACATGTGGAAAACAATAAGAAAAACAAAAAGTGATTAACAAAATTCAGTGAAGTGCTTGCATATTGGAGAAAGAGAGGAGTGCAACTGATGAGGGGTACACAGAGAAATGTTCTATTTTTAATGCTCAGTGGTTGGTACATGGGTGTTCATTTCATTATTATACTTTAAATTATACATATGTATCATATGGGCACTCTTTTCTATGCGTATCTCACGTTGAAAAATTGTAAGTGCAGATTTCTAGGCTCAGACTTCTTGAACCTGAACCTGAATTACTAACAATGAGGTCCTTTAATCTGCATTTTCATTTGGCACTCCTGATGGTTCTGAAGTCTGATAACTACATACTGACATGAGTTCTCTTTAAATAACCTATAGGACCTAAAGGATCTCACAGAAATCATTTAGAGCCAGATGTTGAGAAGCAGGCTAGACAAAGACCCCTGGGTCTGTGAAAGAGGAGAAGAAAAAGAGAAACTATAGAGAGAAAGGATCCCAGATACTCCTTCCAGATGCTCTTTCTGTGGCCTAGTAGAGGACCTGAAGTTTCGGAAAAGTCAAGAAAAATTTTATACCATCTTTTGAGCTCCATATTTAATTGTGATTGGCTTTCTGGGGGAAAAACAAACAAACTATATTATACACCCTCCCAGATATAACAGGTATAAATAAAAGGTTACACATGTTTGTTTGTTTCTTTCATTTTACTACAAGCCACAACAGTATGTGTCTTAGTCAGTTAGGAATGGTGTAACAAAATATCACAGACTGAGTGGCTTAAACAATAGAAATGTATTTTCTCACTGTTCTTGAGGCTAGTAGTCTGAGATCAAGGTGTCTACAGGGTTGATTTCTTCTGAGGGCTCTCTCCTTGCCTTGCAAATGGCTGCCTTTTGGCTGTGTGTTCACGTGGTCATCTCTCTGTCCATGCACATGTCTTGTGCCTCTATGTCCTAATCTCTTCTGATAAGGACATTAGTCACATAGGTTTAGGGCCCACCCTAATGATCCCATTTAAGCTTAAATACTTTTTTAAAGGCCCTATCAGCATCATTCTGATATACTAGGGGTTAGGGGTTCAACATATGAATTGGTAGGGGCAATATTCAGCCTATAACAGTATGGAATATTTTGTTTTTGTTTGTTATGGTATGACGTTCATGGTATCTTTCACAAAGGTGAGCATACAGTTGGTGCCTAATTCATATTGCTTTGATTGATTAGCAATTCAGCTAAAAAGGTTGGGGGGGGAAGACGTTATAAAGCAATGAATAAAATGGATTCATCTTTCTCCAGACCTGACTGTGTTTGTCTCATGTTCATCAGATTGACTAATTGATCAATTATTTTCAATTCTAAATAACCCATCATTAAGAATCCATGAGACATTCACTCTAAAACATTATAAAGCATTAAGCTGCTTGAAGCCTGAACTCTTAACACTTTGACATTTCCTTTAAAAGCTGTTAGAATCCCTCTCTCCAGGAAGCCTAGTTGGATGGAGCTTTGTGTTTTACTTATCCAAGTCTTTGCAACAATGAATTAAACAGGTATTGAAAAGGGAGGCATGAAATCTTCCAGTATCTCCCTCTCCCATGCTGAGCTGGCACATCCCAAGGGCAAGGCCAATCAGCGTCGTCATGGAACAGCAGGGTCAGACAGATTTATTGAAGAGGAGAAAAAAAGCAAAGAAAGCCCTTTCCTTGGCAAAGGGAGAGCCTTTGAATTCTTGGCTCATCATCCCAGACAGAGCTGCTGAGACTGTTTCTTCAGCTCCCACCAGCTCTGGCCTGACCTCTGGAGGAACTGTCAGGCATGTAGGGACTGGGAATGAAGGAAGGAAGCCGGAGCTAGATCATGTTATCAAAGGTGTAAAGGAAAGATACAAGGCTAACCTGGCCAGACCCTAGTAATAATGATCCATTCTGCTCACCATATGCTTAATTTAACTTGGCAGACCATACTGACATCTACCATTTCATTTCACCCTCACAGCAACCTTAGGAAATAAACAGGACAAGTAGTATAATATTTAGCGTGCATTATAAATAACAGAAAAGAGGCCCAGAGAGATGGAGATGCATACAGTCAAACAGCTGGTTGGTGATAAAAGAAGGATCAGAAACCAAGGTTCCAGACTCCAAAGTCAGGGCTGTTTTAACAGACTGGCTCTCCTTAGGTTAAGAATTAATCTACCTTTCTTGCAACCCAGATTTTGTTTAGGGAGAAATGGGGCCGGATTGACACCACAGATGTTAGAATAGGAAAGTCAATTTAGAAATCATCAGAAGAGAGTAAAAGAATTTCGGGAAAGAACCAGCAGGACTCCAGAAGTCTCTTTCTTTCCATAATTCACTTCGTAAAACCATTTCTGTAAACTTGCCTTGCTTCTGCCTTTTCTGTGACATCCATTTTAATAGTTGCCCATGAGGCCTCCCTGTGCCGAACCATGTTACCTGTCTGGCCTCATATTTCTCTGCTATTGTCCTACGATCCAGCCAATAGAATTATGAACAGTTCCTGGAACATACCAGGCTGTTTCACACCTCCCAGCCTTCTCACACTTGCTCTTCCACCTCGCAGAGCCCTTCAGTCTTACGATCCCTCCATTCTTGCCAGTCTATTGGTCCCTTCTTGGTCTCCTTTCCTTCCCTACTGAGCTAGAAGGCCCTCATAGCTAAGCATCTGAACCCCTTCCTCAGCATCACCCTTCCTTTGCTGGCACCTCTATCCTTTTGCCACACCCACCCAACCAGAGAACAGCACAACACTACCTTCTCTGCTCTTACAGTTGAACAGCTAAGCACTGCTGGAGGCAAATCCCACAGCTCTGGAGACTGTTGCCCCCACAAATTTCCATTCTCCAACTTGAGCTAGGCCCACAGCCCCACCCATCAGTCCTCTCACTTGACCTTCGTCCATACCCTCTCACATTTCTCTCGATGACTTTTCCAAACTTTGTACTATCTGCCTCAAGCCCTTAACTCAACCCTGATTGTCTCAGCCTTGGCAGAAAACTGCTTCGTACCTCACTGAGAAAATTGAGGCCATCAGGATGGATTACTCTAACTTCCCACTCCCACCAACTACAATCTCATCCCTATCCACACGCATACCTACTCTCTTCTCCTTTAGTTCCAGAGGGTGAGGTGCCCTCTTCCTGTTTAAGGTCAACACTTTTAGTTAGGCCTTGGACCTACGCCTTCGGCTTCCTCCAGTATCTTGCTCTATCAGATGGCCCCTAATTCACTTATCCTCTATATATTTCTCTCAACTGGTTCTTTCTCTCTGCCTAAAATTCAGGCCTTTCTTATTAAAAACAACAATGATAAAACAAACAAACAACAACAACAAAACCTAAAAGTAAACCCAAACCTTTTTTGGTCCCATTGTCCCCTCTAGCTACTGTTCAGTCTTTTTTCCTCTCCTTCTCATCTAGTTTTCTCAGAGAAGTATTCTACATTTGTTATCTCCACATTTTCCCCTTATATTCACTTCTCAACCAAATGAAATCTGTCTTGTGTCCCTCCCCTACCACTCTACTAAATATCGTCACTAAAATTACCAGTAACTTACTCACTGTCAACCCAGTGGGCACTGTCCAGTCCTTATTAAATCTCTATGCAGTTTTTGACATTTCTTTTTTGTTGTTTTTTTAATTACAGTTGACATTCAATACTATATTAGTGTCAGGTATACAGCACAGTGGTTAGACATTTACGTAACTTGCCAAGTGATCCCCCTCAAATTATTTTGACATTTCTGATCACTCCCTTTTTAAAAAACAACAACAACAAGAAGAAGCTCTTGTGGGTTCCACAGCTACTGCTCTCCTTGCAGTACCCTATGTTCATGTCTCTGGATGCATGTGGGCTCCTCCACTGACCCCTTCACTGTTGGTACTCTCCACTGCTGTCCTTAGCCTACCACTTTCATCATGTGCTAGTTTTTCCTATGTGATCTCATTCATTCTCATGCTGGTAACTCCTCTTTTAGTTGGAAAAAAAAAAGAAAGAAAAAAACAGTCAAATTATCTTCAGATAATTTGGGGCTTTGATTTGAGGCCACAAATAGACTGAGATGAGAACTCTATGAGGTAGTGAAGCAGCTTCAAGAATGGGCAAGTCCCTCCATCTTTTTTGTGGGCCACATGCTCATTTTCTTTGTCTCTTTCTTTTAATCTTCTACTCCATTCTCTTCTCTTTCTACTGCCCAACATCTTCTGCTTACTCATTGTTTCCACTTCCTTCTTATTTCAGCTTTAAATGGCTTCAGCTTGCCATGTCCCAGTTTTCTACAATCTTCCAGCTTCAACTCCCAGTATTAACTGGACTGGAGTCTCTGTAATTCTTCGTTAAAAATCCTGACAGAGGGATTCTAATTAGGCCAGCTTCTCTTTTTCAACAAGTCTTGGTCATAAGTCTCTGGTCAGTTTACAGATTTGCTGCCTGTGGGTCAGTGGCCTGCTTGGTTCCATTGGCTGCAGCCAAGGCAGGTGGTGGGAGTAGGTAGGATGGATCATGTAGAACAAATTCTGGCTGCTTGGGTAGCAGCCAGTGGGTATAGCAAGTTCCCTTAGAAGTGTTGTGATCATGGCATGCCATGACTTACATCCCCAGTATAATCTCAAATCTAAATCTCTAGCACAAACTCTCTCCCAGGGCTTCAAACTGTTTAAATTTTAACATTAAAATTTTAATACTTAAATTTCAAAATGCCTGCTAGGCATCATTCCTTGTATGCTCCATAGGCATCTTAAACTCAACATGTCCAAACGGGCAATGCTCCATTTTCCTCTAAAACAGCACTACCTCCTGAATTCTCTATCATAGTTGATGGCACCACTATTTTTATTGCCATTTTTATTACTATTACAATTACTATCTACATAACTACCCAAGCTAGAGATCTGAGTATCATTTTGAATTTTCCTTCACATATATCATTTATATCCAACTGATCACAAACCACTGCCTATTTTACCTCCTATGGCTTTTTAAAATGTTATGTCATCGCCTCCTTTCCACACACACTGCTCCAGTTTAAGCCTCCATCATCTTTCATTTGGATGGGAGCAACAGCCTTCCAACTGGATTCCCTTTTTCTGGTCTTGTCCCTCTGTAATCCATCCCTCACACTGCCAATAGAGTGATCTATATGTCCAAAAACATACATGTCCTTTTATCTTCCCCATTTTAGATCTTGCAATGACTCTCTATTGTCTACTAGATAAAGAATAAGCTCTTATTATAAAATAACATACAATGCCCTGCTCTTCCTTCTATCTCACCTGATCTGCTGCCACAACTTGCCTTTCATTTTACACCCTAGCATCACCACATTGCTTATTCCCTCCACATAGCATGCCTGTGTCTCACTTCTATGTCTTTGCTTCTGCTGACCCCCTCTGCTTGGAATATCCTCCACCCATTTCTTCTTCCACACAACCTCTGCCAGGATAATTCAGATTTTCTTCAGGTGTAACTTCATCCAGGACACTTTCCCTGTCTTCTCTCCCATTTCCAATTTGAATAAGGCAGTCCTCTATGTTCCCATTATGTCCTGGTCTTATTTCTATCATTGCATATCTTCCCCATATTTCTGTTTAAAGGGAATAAGCCTGTGTCTTATTCATATCTATATTTTCAATAGCTAGCATAAGTCCTGGCACTCAATAGAGGTTCAATTTTTGTTGAATTCATGAAAGAAACAGGGGAAAAGGAAGCTGAGGCAATAATAGACAGGCCAGTAGAGACAAAGAAGAGGGGGAAGAAGGAAAGGGAGAGAGAGAGAGAGAGAGAGAGAGAGAGAGAGAGAGAGAGCCACCACAGCAGTTTGAAATCAACATTTTTTTCTGACCTAACTCAGAGAAACTAGCCAGAGGGCTGGGACCTGGCTCATCCCCCCTTTCCCTCTCCTAGAATCACAAAAGCTGGCATAGCTATGTCAAGGGGTGGGCACAAGGAGCCCTAGAGATAGCTGGACATGCAGGCTAAAGGGCTGTCAGCTGACAGCTGCAGCAAAAGGGCAGCAGACTAAGAGGATGAGGTTCTGCTGGGCTGCTAGAACGAGCAATGGAAGAGTCATCAGTTATTCATAACCATAACTAGGCCACGAGTGCCCAATAAGGTATCTGCCTCCAACTGGCTGGGACTCCACTTTTCTAATAAGCTATTGCTTCACACATCTGAGGGTAATGGTACCATTTCCAAAATGAAGCTAGAGTCCTATCAACCAATCCCAGGGGTCTTGGCATTTAAACCCCATAGAGAAAAGAGAAATGGCAAGAGCTTTGAAATAAGAGGCTAAAAGGCCAGGAATTATGACAGTGTGACCTGGACTCAAGGAAGGTTAATCCCAGTAGAAGCAAAGAAGGTCCTTCCCCCTGAACAGACTGCTCAGCCACTTCTTGTCACCCCAAATCACTCCTAGGCCAGGCTTTCCCATTTCTGTAAAGAATGTCAATAGCCTCTTAGTCACCAGGCTCTTTTGTACTCATTAATAATTAATTAGTCAAGATTTGCCTAATCTTTCTATAGGATTTCTATCTTTCCTTCCCTAGTTAAGTTCCCATCACTTCACACTAAGGCTAGCATATAACATAGTTGCCTCCCAAAGCCCAAATCTTCAATGGCTCCCCAATGTCCAACAAACGGAATCCACACAGCTGATCCCAAACTCCCTTTCCAATTTTGTTTCTTACCATCCCCAGCATGAACCTTTTGTTCCTGCCAGTCTAGAAACTCATGATTTTCTGAACCTTACCCCACTCTTTATGCTGTCTTACCTTTGGGTTTGACTTGGCGATTCCTTCCACCTGGAATATCTTCACCAATTTTAACTCCCCCACCCAGGACATCATGGTGTAAGTATTGCTAAGTCTATAGTCAGAGTCAAGTCCAGCCTCTGTCATTTTCCTTCAGTGTGATATTGGGCAAGTTATGCTGCCCCCCTAAGCTTTAATTTTCTCATCAGTAAATGGGGATAAAAACAATAGCATTCAAGGTTGTTGGGAGAAATATATAAAATTTTTAAAAAGCATTGTTCAGTCCTCCTTATTGAAAACAGTAAAAACCACCTCTAGTTATGTTCACAAGAGGGATTTATTTAAGGGATAGCAGGTTGCTCACAGAATCAACTGAAAGCCTGGCTATCCAGTTCAGAAAACGGTCAGGGACCGGGGGGTCTAGGCAGGGCAAACCTCGCTCCCCACTAGCTCACAACTCAGGGTCAGTCTACCTAACACGTCGTTGCTGATGCTACAATGCCCCGGCACTATCCTTGGACTCCTGCTGCCCCTCTCTTTTTCTGATACTCCCTCAAGATTCAGAGTCCTGGATGGGAATATCAGCTTGGCGAAGTGTGTGGCATGTGCCTGTGCTCTAGGAGCTGGGGAGCCAGAAGAGGAAATATCTGCCTCCTTTGCTTCCTTTATGTATACATACCCCAGCTCACGTGCTTAAATGTTCAGTGAATGGTAGCTTTCATCGTAAATCTTCATCACCCTTCAAGGCTCAGCACAACAGCAACAATAATAATATCCCCCCACCGTTTCCAACACCTTTAAATGCTGATATTCTCACTTGCTCCTTGCAAACCCCTTGTCAGGTAGAAAGATAGTCAGCTGGGGAAGAACTTATTAGCCCTAGGGTACATAGCCAGTAACAGACTAAATTCTAACAGTTAAATTTAGTTAAATTCTAACAGTTTAATTTCTTTTGTCCCTAAATTCTATAACAGTTAAATTTATGTGGTGATTCCTATGTGCCACATACTGTTCCAAAAATTTTGTATGTATTAACTTATCTAATCTTAATATAACCCTATGAGATAGGCATTATTATATAGCCCCCTTTTACAGATGGGGGAACTGAGGAACAGAGAGGTTTACTAACTTGCCAAAGTCACATAGCTAGTGAGTACCAGATCTGAACCCAGACAGTTTAGCCTTACTGTTTAGCCTCTTGACTGCAATACCCAAGCCAGAGTGCTTCAGAGTCTAAGCTCTTAACTGCTACACCATATTGCATTGTGAATCTTAGATCCATTTTTACATAGACTAACGTTCCTCCTTCTTCACTGACCAGTCTAATCATCCAAGCTAGAAGTGATGCCACACACCGAGTTCATCTCTAACCTTGAAGGGTAGATATGTATCCTTTACAAGACATTGACTTCCTTGAGGACAAGGTGCTATATTTTTTACAGCACTTCAGTAACTATTGAGTGAGTGAATGAATGAGCAAAGGAGGAAAAAGAAAAATGAATTCAACTGCAAAGAAATGGGAATTGGGTGAGGGTCGAGGGAAGAGTACAACTCTGGTCAAGCTCCAAGTCAGAGGCCTAGATGATTGAGGCTCAGAGATGGGTCTGGGGTTGCCCCAGCATCCCAAAGCTCGACTGGAACCCAGGGTTTGCTGATGATTGGACCCTGTCTTAATTTGCTAGGGCTGCCACAACAAAATACCACAGAATGGTTGGCTGAAACAACAGAAAGTTATATTCTCATAGTTCTGAAGACTACAAGTCCAAGATCAATGTCCTCTGAGGCCTCCCTCTTTGGCTTACAGATAGCTGCACTCTTGCTACCTCTTCACATGGCTGTCCCTCTCTGCATGCATGCCCCTGGTGTCTCTATTATGTGTCCAAATTTCCTCTTCTTATGAGAACATCATTTCAATTGGATTAGGCCCTACTCTAATGGCCTCATTTTAGCTTAATTACCTCTTTAAAGGCCCTGTCTCCACATGCACATTCTGAGGTATTAGGGGTTAGGGCTTCAACATATGAATTTGGGGAAAACACAACTCAACCCATGACAGAATCCATCTTCCATCTTACCCTTGGCTTTCTCCCAACTAGAGTAGGAGGGAAATGGGTGTGGAGTGGAGGCAAATGCATTGAGTCACACAGGGCCTTGTTCACCTACCCTGGGAGCTTAGGCCTGTGTGACTCAATGAATTTGCCTCAACCCAGAAGTAGGTAGAGAGTATCTTTTGAGACTGGACTTAAGGTTAAACAGGACAATGCTGGTACTTTAGTGCTTCCCTTCCAGATGTACACAAAATGCAAGTTGTATGATTTGGCTTTTAATATTCCACTTGGGCGCTGCCTATTTAGTTAATAAAAGAGAACCCTAATCACTGTCCTTTGCTAAGTAAGCTGTTATAACATCTGTTTGACCCCGCCTCCACACACACACACAAGTAATAAGCATAGTGTTCTTTGGGGGTTTGTCAGGGAAGTCATAGGTGCACTTCCAAAGTTCTCCAGCTATACAATTCTCAACATTCCAGAGTGTTAGTTTATTCAGCCACTATTTACTCAATGACTACTATTGATTAGGCCCAGGGGAGGAGGTGGGAATAGAGACAGAGAGGGAGGTATAATTTTTGCCCTTAAGTAGCATACAGTCTAGTGGTGGGGAAAGACTGGTAGCAAGATAATTCAGTACAGTGATCAGTGCTCTGGCAGAGGAAGGCATGGGAAACTGTGCAAGCAGAAGAGGGGCATATCACCAGCCTTGGCAGCCAAAACAGGCTTACTGGAGGAGTAGAAGATGAAGAGCTCAGTTTTTTAGAAGTAAAAGTTAGTGAGTTAAACAGGGGTACAGGCTGGGGTAGGTTGGTGACTAGATACAGCAAGCAGGGCAATTATGTCACACAAATCCAGGGGGCATCATTCACACTGTGGTTTATGTATAGAGAGTGCCCCCCTGGAGTTTTGTGACTCAATGACTTAAAGGAGTTAGCCTCCCAATTTTTGGGAAAATCTTTAAAAATCTAGGCTGAGAACACAGACTGGGATGACCTTGTCATATGTGAAATGCAAAGAAGAGGTCTTTAGGAGGGGGCTGTAGTAGGAGGGAAGGGGGTGGGAGTGGGTTTTTAGATTCCTGCAAAGATTGGATCTGATCCCTTCACTGAAAGCATCTCAAAATTACTGAGACCTGGAAACTGTGCTGGGGCCTGGCAGGTAAAGGTGGAGAATGCTGGAACTTCAGACCCAGGAACACTAAGAGATATGATGCATCTCTACCAGAAACCAGGCGAGAAATTCATACGTAGTTTCATATTTTACAGTCTGGAATTGCTCACTTTTATAAACCCACTTTGAATAAGAGAAAGCCCTGGAAAAGATTGTGAAATAAAATAATCATAGTCTTTTCATTCATGCTGCATTGTATAGTCTACACAAAGTTTTGTTATTCAATTTTTGTCATCTGAGCCTCACAACAACCCTATGAGGCAGGTTGAAGAGGGACAGATGAAGAAACTGAGGCCCAGAACAGTTAAGTTACCCCAATTCATCCAGTCCTTTGTACCTTCTTCCCTCTGAACCCTGCATACGCAGGGAACACATCTCCTTTACTCACAGCTAAAGACTGAGCCCATGGCCAGCTGGCACCAAGAGTACTCCTCAGGAGAGTCAGTTATTGTTGGCTAACGGCACACTCCTGCCTGGTCTGGAGTGCCTGCCATCCCACTGCCATAGAGCCCCCCTTCTCATCCCTCCAGGTCACTGAAGCTCCCGCTCTTCCTCCATGAGATGCTCTGGGATTCTCGTCAGGTAGGAACCAGGAGGAGGTAGGAGGCCCACATTCGTCACGGTGGGAAAACGAAAAGCACAGAGCACACATGCTCTGTGCTGACCAAAACTCCGGTCCAGGGCAGGTCCACTCAGGTCCCTAATAAGACCCTAGGAAGAGAAAGAAGAAGAAAGAGTTCATTAAAAAGCCAACGAAGCCCACAAAGGAGAGTGGCTTTTTTTGGGAAGGCTTTATGCCTAGCCTTGAGCTGGAAGAAAGGTGGGGAAAGGAAGCGAGCTGCATGCAGGCCTTGTTGGGGTGCTGTGAGGGTAAGCAGTAGGCTCATTCAACACTTTGTTCCTTCCATCTCCCTCAGACTGGCAGGTACACGGGTGGATGCCGGAATACTCTCCCAGCAAGTCTTTGATGGAGCCATTGCTCTGGCTGGGAAGTCCTTTAGCTGTCTATGCCACCAGCCCCGAGGCTGAGCCCTGGGCCCTGCTATGCCCTCTGGGCTTCTCCCACAGAGCTCCTTCCCATTTGTGGTCTCCTATCCAGACCCTCAGGCAGCCCTGCTGACCCCAGTCTTCTTCCCTGGTGAGGGTTCCACAGCTTAATTATGCTTCCTGTGTTCCCCTTGCTGTAAACCGCCTGGCTAATTTAACTCTTTGCCTTTGACTTGCCACGTGGGGTGTGTATCTGTGGGGACAGAGCCAGGAGTGAAGTTTCCAGGCCCTCGGCCTCATGTGGAAAGGTGCTGGCTCAGATAGTAAATGGCCATCAACTGTGGTTGGATGGCCATCAGCTGTGGCTAGTTGGCTGTCAGCTGTAACCAGTGAGCTATTGGACACTAATTGCAGTGGCTACGCTAGCAGCAAATGGAGGGCTAGCAAGAAGATGGTGGCTGAGCTAGCAAGAACGGATTGCAGTTAGCAGGGTGGATTGCAGCTAGCAAGTGAGGTTGGTTGACAGAGAAGTGGAGGGCAGGTTGCGGATCATGTGGCTTCTGCCTCCTGTGTCTCCAACCCAGCCACCAGTGAGAATATAGTGGTATGACTCCCCCATCTACAGCTCCATGGGTGTTCCTTTTTGGCCTCACCATGTCCTGCATTCTTATGTGGGGAGCGAGAGCTGAGACCCCGCACGACACCCCACATGACAGAATCTCTCCCCCTCCCTCACCCTTTATTTCTTTCTTTATTTTCTGAAATCCGTTTGTCTTCTGTGGGGACAGAGCCAGGAGAGCAGTTTACAGGCTCTCAGCCTCACATGGAAAGGTGCTGACTCGGGTAGTAGATGGCCATCAGCTGTGGCTACTTGACCATCAGCTGTAGCCAGTTAGCCAATTAGCCACTGATATAACTGCTGCAGTTGCGTTGGTTGGTCAGTCGGTTGGTTGGCAGGCAGAGAAGCGGACGGCACGTTGCAGGTTGTGTGGATCCAGCCTCCAGTGAGACTATAGTGCCTCCAATGAGACTATAGTGGTATGACTCCCCTATCTATGGCTCCGTGGGTGTTCCTTTTTCATTTTCCTAATTTCATTTTCAGATTATTATCATTTTCAGCTGTTCCTAATTTCATTTTTAGATCATTCTTGTAAATGTATAGAAATGCAATTGATTTTTATGTATCAATCTTGCATCCTGTAACTTTGGTGAATTAATCTATTAGCTCTAATTGTGTGTGTGTGTGTGTGTGTGTGTGTGTGTTTGTATTCTTTAGGGTTTTCTATATGTGAGATCACGTCATCTGCAAATAGAGGTTGTTTTTGCCTCCACCTTTCTAATCTGAATGCCTTTTATTTCTGTTTCTTGTTTAATTGCCTTGGCCAGAACCTCCAGTACAAGGTGGAATATGGCCTAGCCATATCCTGTGTTCTTATGTGGGGAGCGGGAGCTGAGACCCCGCAGGCCGCCCCACATGACAAATGGTACAGCAAGCAGGGCCCCCCGCATGACAGCTATTTATTTAAAGCTTCTTGAATATCATTAAACAATGTCCTATACTGTTCAGAGAATAAGTTTTGCACTTCTTTTGTTAAACTTATTCCTGAGTATTTGTCATGCAGGGTCTCAGCTCCCACTCCCTACACAAGAACGCAGGATATGGTGAGGCCAAAAAGGAACACCCACGGAGCCATAAATAGGGAAGTCATACCACTATATTCTTGCTGGCAGCTGGGTTGGAGACACAGGAAGCAGGAGCAACACGATCTGCAACCTGCCATCCACTTCTCTGCCAACCAACCTCACATGCTAACTGCAATCCCCGCTTGCTAGCTTAGCCATGGCAGTTATATCAGTGCCTAATGGCTAACTGGTAACAGCTGATGGCCAACTAGCCACAGTTGATGGCCATCTGCTACCCGAGCCAGCACAGTTCCACATGAGGCTGAGAGCCTGGAAACTGCTCTCTGGGACTCTGTCCCCACAGTATTTCATTTTTAAATGTTACTGTAAATAGATTTTCTTAATTTCATTTTCAGATTATTCTTGTAAATGTATAGAAATATAATTGATTTTTATGTATCAATCTTGCATCCTGTAACTTTGATGAATTTATCTATTAGCTCTAACTGTGTGTGTGTGTGTGTGTGTGTGTATTCTTTAGGGTTTTCTATATGTGAGATCACGTCATCTGCAAATAGAGGTTGTTTTTGCCTCCACCTTTTTAATCTGAATGCCTTTTATTTCTGTTTCTTATTTAATTGCCTTCGACAGAGCCTCGAGTACAATGTTGAACAGAAGTGATGAGAGTGGACATTCTTGTCTTCTCCCTGATCTTAGGGGTTAGGCATCAGTCTTTCACCATTAAGCGTGATGCTAGTTTTGGGTATTTTGTAGACGCCCTTAATCAAGTTGAGGAAGTTTCTTTCTCTTTTAACTTTGTTGAGTGTTTTTATCACGAAACAGTGTTAGATTTTTTCAAATGATTTTTCTTTGTCTATTGAAATAATCATTTAGTTTTTGGATTTTATTCTATTGATATGGTTTATTGCATTCATTGACTTCCAGATTTTAAACCAACCGTAATTCCTAGTTGGTTGTGGTATCTAAATATTTTTAACATTTTACTGGATTTGGCTTGCTAGTATTTTGTTGCATATTTTTTGCATCCATATTCATAAAACATATTGGTCTGTACTTTTCCTGTGTTGTCTTTGTCTTGTTTTAGTACCAGGTATTGCTGGCCTCATAGATGGAGTTGTGTAGTGGGCCCCCTCTTCTATTTTTGGAGGAGTTTGTGAAGAATTGGTGTTAATTGTTATGTAAATGTTTAATGGAATTCACCAGTCACACCATCTCTTACTGGGCTTTCTTTTGTAGGTAGTTTTTGAATTACTAATTTAATCTCTAAAATCTCTTCACTTGTTAAGGTCTATTCAGATTACCTCTTTCTTCTTGAGTCACTTGCAATAGTTTGTGTTTTTCTACAAATTTGTTTATTTAACATAAGTTAACTAATTTATTGGCATATAATTGTTAATAGTATTTCTTTTTTTTTATTGGGGTGACAATTGTTAGTAAAATTACATAGATTTCAGGTGTACAATTCTGTATCACATCATCTATAAATCCCATTGTGTGTTCACCACCCAGAGTCAGTTCTCCTTCCATCACCATATATTTGACCCCCCTTACCCTCATCTCCCACCCCCCTTCCCGCTTACCCTCTGGCAACCACTAAACTATTGTCTGTGTCTATGACTTCTTGTTTCTCATTTGTTTGTCTTCTTCTTTTGTTGTTTTTGGTTTATATACCACATATCAGTGAAATCATATAGTTCTCTGCTTTTTCTGTCTGACTTATTTCGCTTAGCATTATACTCTCAAGATCCATCCATGTTGTCACAAATGTTCCTATGTCATCTTTTCTTACCACCGAATAATATTCCATTGTGTATATATACCACAACTTCTTTATCCATTCATCTATCGAAGGACATTTTGGTTGTTTCCATGTCTTGACCACCGTAAACAAAGCTGCAATGAACATTGGAGCACATGTGTCTTTATGTGTAGATGTATTCAGATTTTTTAGGTACATACCCAGGAGAGGGATTGCTGGGTCATACGGTAATTCTATTCATAATTTTTTGAGGAAACTCCACACTGCCTTCCATAACGGCTGCACCAGTCTGCATTCCCACCAACAGTGGATGAGGGTTCCTTTTTCTCCACAGCCTCTCCAACACTTGTTACTATTTGTCTTGTTGATGATAGCCACTCTGACTGGGGTGAGGTGATATCTCTTTGTGGTTTTTATTTGCATTTCTCTGATGATTAGTGATGTTGAGCATTTTTTCATATGTCTATTTGCCATTTGTATGTCCTCTTTGGGGACATGTCTCTTCAGGTCCTCTGCCCATTTTTCAATCGGGTTGTTTGTTTTTTTGTTGTTGACTTTCATGAGTTCCTTGTATATTTTGGATATTAGCCCCTTATTGGAGGCACTGTTTGCAAAAATCTTCTCCCATTCAGTTGGTTGCCTCTTTATTTTGTCAATGGTTTCTTTTGCTGTGTAGAAGCTTTTAAGTTTCATATAGTCCCATTCGTTTATTTTAGCTTTCACTTCCATCGCCTTTGGAGTCAAATTCATGAAATGCTCTGTGAACCCAAGGTCCATAAGTTTAGAACCTATGTTTTCTTCTATGCAGTTTATTGTATCAGGTCTTATGCTGAAGTCTTTGATCCATTTTGAATTAATTTTGGTACATGGTGACAGATAGCAGTCCAGTTTCATTCTTTTGCACGTGGCTTTCCAATTCTCCTAGCACCATTTATTGAAGAGGCTGTCATTCCTCCATTGTATGTTTTTAGCTTCTTTGTCAAAAATTATCTGTCCATATTTATGTGGTTTTATTTCTGGGTTCTCAATTCTATTCCATTGGTCTATGTGTCTGGTTTTCTGCCAATACCATGCTGTTTTGATTATTGTAGCCCTGTAGTACAAGCTAAAGTCAGGGAGTGTGATACCTCCAGTATTGTTCTTTTTTCTTAAAATTGCTTTGGCTATTCAGGGTCTTTTGTCGTTCCAAACAAATCTGATGATTTCTTGTTCTATTTCTTTAAAAAACACAATTAGGATTTTGATGGGGATTGCATTAAATCTGTATATTGCTTTGGGTAATATGGCCATTTTAACTATGTTGATTCTTCCAATACATGAGTACGGAATGTCTTTCTATTTCTTTGTGTCTTCAATTTCTTTCAAAAATGTCTTATAGTTTTCAGCATATAGGTCCTTCACATCCTTGGTTAAGTTTATTCCTAGGTATTTTATTCTTTTTGCTGCAATTGCAAAAGAAATTATTTTTTGTATTTCTTTTTCTGAGATTTCATTGTTAGTATATAGGAATGCAATGGAGTTTTGTACGTTGATTTTGTAGCCAGCAACTTTACTGTATTCCTTGATTGTTTCTAATAGCTTTTTGGTGAAGTCTTTAGGGTTTTCTATATATAGCATCATGTCATCTGCAAAGAGTGATAATATAACTTCTTCATTCCCAATGTGGATGCCTCTTATTTCTTTGTCTTTCCTGATTGCTCTGGCAAGGACTTCCGACACTATGTTGAAAAGCAGAGGTGATAGGGGACAGCCCTGTTGTGTTCCTGAACGTAGAGCAAAGGGCTTCAGTTTTTCACCATTAATTATGAGATTAGCTGAGGGCTTGTCATATATGGCCTTTATTATGTTAAGGTATTTTTCTTCTATACCTATTTTATTAAGTGTTTTAATCCTAAATGGATGTTGTATCTTCTCAAATGCTTTTCTGCATCAATTGATGTAATCATATGATTTTTCTCCTTTATTTTGTTTATGTGATGTATCACATTGATGGATTTGTGGATGTTGAACCACCCTTGTGCCCTGGGGATGAACCCAACTTGATCGTGATGAATGATCTTTTTAATGCATTGTTGTATTCTATTTGCTAGAATTTTGTTTAGGATTTTTGCATCTGTATTCATCAGAGATATTGGTCTGTAGTTTTCTTTTTTTGTGTTGTCCTTACAAGGTTTTGGTATCAGGGTAATGTTGGCCTCATAAAATGAGGTAGTGAGGACTGTCTCTTCTTCAATTTTTTGGAGAAGTTTGAGCAGGATTGGTATTAGATCCTCTTTGAAGGTTTGGTAGAATTCACTAGTGAAGCCATCTGGTCCCAGACTTTTGCTTTTGGGAAGGTTTTGGATGACTGATACAATTTCATTACAGGTGATCGGTCTGTTTAGATTTTCCACTTCTTCATGGTTCAGCCTTGGAAGGCTATATGTTTCTAAGAACGTGTCCATTTCTTCTAAATTATTGAATTTGGTGGCATATAGTCCTTCATAGTATTCTTGGACGATCCTTTGTATTTCTGTGGTGTCCGTGATAACTTCCCCTTTTTCATTTCTGATTTTCTTAATTACTGTCTTCTCTCTTTTTATCTTAGTGAGCCTAGCCAAGGGTTTTTCAATTTTGTTAATCTTTTCAAAGAACCAGCTCTTTGTCACATTAATTTTTTTTCAATTGTCTTTTTGTTCTCTATTTCATTTAGTTCTGCTCTGATTTTTGTTATTTCCTTTCTTCTGCTGACCTTGGGTTTCACTTGTTCTTCTTTTTCTAGTTATTTAAGGTGTAACATGAGGTTATTTATTTGGGATTTTTCTTGTTTCTTGAGTAGGCCTGTAATGATATAAATTACCCTCTTAAAACTGCTTTCGCTGTATCCCCAAAATTTTGGTAGGATGTATTTTCATTGTCATTTGTTTCTATGTATCTTTTGATCTTTCCTCTAACTTCTTCTTTGACCCAGTTGTTCTTTAAAAGTATGTTGTTTAATCTCCATGTATTTGTGTTGTTTCCTGTTTTCTTTTTCCAGTTGATATCCAATTTCCAAGCCTTGTGATCAGAGAATATGCTTGCTATGATTTCAATCTTCTTAAATTTGCTGAGGCTGATTTTATGTCCCAATATATGGTCTATCCTTGAGAATGTTCCATGTACACTAGAAAAGAATGTATAGTCTGAGGTTTTAGGATGAAGTGCTCTATATATATATATATCAATTATGTCCATTTCATCTAATGTGTCATTTAGGGCTGCTATTTCATTATTTATTTTCTGTTTGGATGATCTATCCATAGCTGTCAGTGATGTATTTAGGTCCCCTAGTATAATTGTGTTTTGGTCAATTTCTCCCTTAGTTCTGTTAGTAGTTGCTTGGTATATTTCGGTGCTCCCTGATTGGGGGCATAAATATTGATGACTGTTATGTCTTCTTGTTGTATAATCCCCTTTACCATTATGAAATGTCCATCTTTGTCTCTTGTTATCTTTTTCACCCTGAAGTCTGTTTCAACTGATGTCATTATGGCTACACCTGATTTTCTCTGGGTACCATTTGTTTGGAGTGTCAATTTCCACCCTTTCACTTTGAGTCTATGCTTCTCCTTGTAGCTGAGATGTGTCTCTTGGAGACAGCATATGATTGGGTTTAGTTTTTTGATCCAATCTGCTACTCTGTGCCTTTTTATTGGTGAGTTCAGTCCATTTACATTTAAGGTGATTATTGATATGTGAGGATTTCCTGTCATTCTATCTTTAGTTTTCTGGTAAGGTTGTGTCTCCATTGTTTCTTGGCCTTTTTGTTGTTGTCTATTATTTCTGTATGATGGTATTCTATGATGTTTCCCTCTGTTTCTTCTTTTATTACAGTATGTATTTCAGTTTTGGATTTTTCTTGAGTGGTTACCCTTAATTTTAAGTAAAAGAAAGTTTGATATTTAGAGTATTCCATTTTCTTAAGCTCGCTTACTTTCTACATTCCCATGTTCCTGTTCTGGCCTTTATTCTCCCCCTTTTTATGTTTTGGTTGCCACAAATTGTCCCTGTTGATGGTGGTCGAATAGCCTCCTTTAGTATTTCTTGCAGTGCAGGTCGTTTGTTAGACTATTCACTCAGCTTCTGTATGTCTGGAAAGGTCTTTATTCCTCCTTCATATCTAAAGGATATCTTTGCTGGATACATTATTCTTGGCTCAAAATTTCTCTCTTTCAATAGTTTGAATATTTGTTTTCACTCCCTCCTGGCTTGTAGAGTTTCTGCTGAAAAATCTGATGATAATCTAATGGGCTTTCCTTTGTATGTTACCATCTTCTTTTCCCTGGCTGCCTTGAGGATTCTTTCTTTGTCGTTGATTTTACACAGCTTCAGTAAAATGTGCCTTGGAAAAGGCCTGTTGGAATTGAGGTAATTAGGTGTTCTTTTTGCTTCTTGAATTCGAGAATCCAGTTCTGTCCACAAGATTGGGAAGTTCTCATCAACAATTTGTTTGAATATATTCTCTGTTCCCTTCTCTCTTTCTTCTCCTTCTGGTATGCCCATTCTTATATTGCTCTTTCTGATGGAGTCAAACACTTCTTGTAGAGTTCTTTCATTTCTTTTAAGTCTCAAGTCTCTTTCTTCTTCCATCTGTGTCATTTCCAGGTTTCTATCTTCGATGTCACTGATTCTTTCCTCCATCTGGTCATCTCTACTACCTAAGCTGGTTATTTCATTCTTAATTTCTTCTATTGAGTTCTTAATCTCCAGAAATTCTATTTGTTTCTTTTTAAGATTTCAATCTCTTTTGTAAACTGCTCCTGTTGTTCTTTGATTGTGTTTCTGAGTTCATTAAACTGCCTTTCTGTGTTTTCTTGCATCTCGTTGAGTTTTTTCAGAACTGCAATCTTGAACTCTCTGTTGTTTAAGTCACATATTTCCATATCTTTAAATTCCTTTTCTGGAGACCTTTCACTTTCTTTCTGAGCTGTCTTGTTGCCTTGGTTATTCATGGCAATTACTGATTTATTATTTCTCTTCCTAG
This sequence comes from Rhinolophus ferrumequinum, assembly GCF_004115265.2. NCBI lineage: Eukaryota > Metazoa > Chordata > Mammalia > Chiroptera > Rhinolophidae > Rhinolophus > Rhinolophus ferrumequinum. The sequence goes on from NC_046284.1 coordinate 47,270,080, forward strand.
ACATCTGCAGGAGTGGCCTCTGCAACAGGTTGATAGGAAGAGGTCTTTCTTTTGTTTTCCAGTACTTGTTGGTAGAATGTTTTGTTTTCTCTCCGACTGCAGCCTTTTTTTTCTCTCACACGGTAGTGCTATGTTTTCTCTGCACTATTCCAGGTTCTCACACAATGGGAGGATTCCCTGGGAGACGGGCTTCTCCTCTGTTAATAGTTCGCTTGGGTCACAGGGCGCAGTGTCCGTGTGGGTATGCAGAGAGCTTTTGAAGTTCCAAAGCTCTTCCTGCACCAGATTCGTAGCCCGTATGTTTCAGCAGTTCTGTTTACTCCTGCAGGGATCTGCCCAGATAGGTGGGGCCAGGGGTGGGGTGAGTTGTGAGAGGTGGCCCAGAGCAATGGTGGCGACCACCTCCACAGCCGGTCCTGCTTCCACAGCTCCCTCCCCTCTGCTGGAACTAGTTGGGATGCGAATCTGTGTTTGAGGTCCACAGTTCTCAGACCAGCAAATATTCTGTTCTTTTGATCTGACACTGCTACTGTTCTGCTTCTAGCACTGGGCAGGTGGGGGCAGGGTGAGCTCTGGGAGTGTAGGGAGGGTGCGGCTAGTCTCAGTGCCTAAGGCTTTCATTCTCTGCTCGGCAGTGAGGGCTTAAACCACCGTTTTCAGGCTTCTTCCCTCGGTCTTTTCTCCGAGGTCTCTGCCGTGAGCATTGGGTTCAGCCGTGTCATATGCTGCCCCTTAGCCCTGTGGGCGATAAGCAGAGCCCTAGCAGTCCGAGTTCTTCCCTCTCCCTCAGCTGCGGTAGGTTCGGGGTGCAGCGAACTCGGAGCACTGAGCTAGGTCTGCGTCCTGCGCCCGCGCGTCTCCATCTCAGCACTTCTCCCTTCCCTCCTCCCCGCTCCTGTGATTCTCCCACCTTTCGGTGAATTCAGTAATGTGCCTCTTTGTCTTGCCTGTCTGCTGTGCAGGGAGTCCTTTGTGGAATTACTGATGTTTGATTATTTGTAAATTCCAGGGGAGCTTTACAGAGGCTCACCTAAGGCCGCCATTTTTATGACTGTTAATAGTATTTCTCATAATCTTTTCTATTTCTCCAAGGTCAGTAGTAATGGGGCCGCACTTTGAGAACCACTGCTTTAGGATGGATGCTAAGTAGGCTTGAAGGTCAGGAGTCCCCAGTCCTGGGAGGACTTGCCGAGAGGCAGGGGCCATGTGACCTGGAGGAGGTTCTAGCTCAGCGAGGCCAGGCCTTGGACAGAGCCCAGCAACCCACTCCGGGGGCTCCTACAGTGGCCAAAGAGGTGGGTTATACCTGGGACATCCTGTCAAAGGCCCAGTCTCTACTGGAGTCGTCTAACCCCTGCCAATGTGCTTCCATATTCCTGGGTGGTGGAGGGAACCGAGGCAACGATAAACCCCAAGGCACATGACCCAAGATGGACCCCATGCTTCAAAGCAGAGGTGGTTCTCAAACTGAGCTTGCATCAGTCACCTGGAGCAGGGGGTGCTTGGTAAAACCCAGATTTCTGGGCCCACCCTGGAGCTTCTGGTCAGTAGTTCTGGGATGGTGGTGGCTGAGAACGTGCGTTTTCAACCAGTTTCCTTGTGATGCTGACCTATGCCTCTTGGTCAAGGGAATAAAAAGACTTCTGTGTTTGTATGTTCTTATGACTGAGGCAGAGAGGCTTTGGATGCTGAGAGGGAGAAGCTCGAACAGAGACTGGGAATTTATTTGACACCAGACTAAAAATTCTGAGTGACTTGATTTCTCTTGGGTTAAGGTTTAGTGAGAAAAGTACAAAATTATATATAGCATTTATTTATTTTAAATATTGTTGAAACGAATCATTGGATGATATTGTTTAGGTTCAGTTATTTTAATAAAGAGAAGAGAACCAACATTTATGGAGCTCTGTTAAGCTTCACAGCAGACACGTTACATCTGTTACCTCATTTGCTTCTCTCAAAAACCGTATGAAAAAAAACATCAATTGAAGAAAGACACCCCCATTTCTTCAGATGAGGAAACTGAGCCCCAGAGAGCTTAAGTGACCTGCTTAAGGTCACACAGTTGATAAGAGCTGGACCGCTGCTGAAGCCCTTTCCACTCATGCTCATGAATGCTTAAAGGACACATCCTTATTGAAAGAGCAGAGGAAAGGAGGGAGAATGTTTTCAGGGAAAACAAGATAGAAACCAAATGTTTGCCATGGAGTGTAAGTAATGGGGAAGAAGGCTGAAGGGATAGGTCACAGCTAGATCATGCAGGGTCTGGGAAGTCACCCAAGGAATTTGTACTTTTTCATAGTCAACGAGGAGCTGCTACCAAAAGTTAAAAAGGGATAGGTGGTTAAATTAGGTATAGCCTACGAGAAAGGGAGGTGGTGGTGAGAGCAGAAGCATGGTCTGGTGGAATCATAGAGCTCTGGAGCTGGAAGGGATCCTAGAGCTCATCCTTGTCACTCATGTGACAGATGAGAAAACTGGGGCCTGGAGAGGGGAAGAAGCTTGCTGAAAGGATGCTGTTGGGCACTGCCCAGCTCCACTCCTACTCTTTCCTACTGAAGCTCTCATTTCCACAGTTGCAGGAAGCATTGGTGATGGCCAGTGTATAGGTGAGCCCATCGCTAGTAATGGCTCTGGGCTGAAGAGAGCCCCCATGCCCAAGTTTGTGCACGCGTCCCAGGGGACTGGTAAATGCAGGCACATAAAACCCTGGCCCCTTCAGGACACAATTTAGGACAAATCTGAGGGTCCACACTGGCTCCAGAGCTCCATGTGCAAGCTTTTGTTGTGGCTGAATCACAGTTCAACTTCTTCCCTTGCCCAGTCCTGCTTTCTTCACTTCCCAAAGGTGTTGATCCTGGGAGCGCTCCCCAAGAAACCTCCTGCCTACAAAGCTCTGCCTCACACTCTGTTTGCTGGTAACATGGCTTGTGACACTTCCCCAAGGTCACAGGCGAATTCAGTGGCGTCAGGACAGGAACCTGTGTCTTCTGACTCTCGAGCTTTCTACTATACCTGGCTGACCTCCCACACTGATTCCTCTTAGGAACTTGTGACAAGTGACCTCCCATACTGACTCCATCCAGGAGCTTGAAACAAGTGACCTTAGAGACTGGATCAAAGCTGCCAGGAGAAACCCCTCTCCTCCCCGAGGGAGCACCCTGCATGCTAATGGATACATGTATGTGTTGAGCTTCTTGTTACAGAAGGAAATGTCAGGTGCCTCTCTGGCTCCTCTTGGCCACTCCACTTGCCTGGGACAGCAGCTAGGGGAACTCAGTCTAGACCAGGCTGAAATAAAAAGGATCATATAGATGGCTCAGGGCTTTGGACCCACGGCCCTGGATCAGACCAAGGCTGGCCTTGAGGTCTAAAACTCTGACCCAAGACAGAGGCAGGCTAGGGATTCTTGGAGACACTCCTTCCCCACCCCCCCACGTACACATAAGTGGCCCCTGCTGAAGTGCTTCCCTGCTCCTCGTTTCGCAGAGACCCAGGGTTTCACAACTGGCACCCATGCTGTGTTCACTGGAGTCCTCACTCATAATGTGCCAGCTGCCACCGCAGCTCTGTTTGGTGGTGAAGTATGTGGAACCTTGTGTTATGGCCTTTTTATGGCCCTGTGGAGCCACAGTGATGGGATTTGTATGGATTCATTTGCTGCTTTTGCTTATTGGTGCACAGTAGCTGCAAGGTCTAGAGGAGGCCAAACCCTAGACTTTCAGCAGCTCCCTCGGTCCCTCAGGATTGCCAACAAAGAGGCCAAATGCTTGGGAGGAAGCAAAGCTTTTGTTTATACACCACGTTCACCAAGTAATAAACATACCAATACTTAGTGCAGCATTCACAGTGCCCCAAAGCGAATGAGACAGCTGGACTACACACCTGAGAAAGCAGTAAGTGGGCATTTTAGAGGTTCCAAGTCTTGAGTCAAATAAGAGTGAAGGCCAAACAACATGCTGTGCTGAGAGTTAGAAAAAGCTGTGAGTCACTCTGCAAGGAAGATGATGAATCTTCAATCCAGACAAAAGGCTTCTGGTTAAAACATTCCTTCATCTGTGAAGAGCAATCTCTTATTAAAATATTTTATTATGAAATGTTCAGCTGTACAAAATATATAGAATGGTATAATAAATACCCATTTATTCACCACTGTGTTTAAGAAATAAAACCTTACACATATGATTGGCATCTCCTATTTACCCCACTTCCATCCACCTCCCCATTCCCAAGAAATAGTACCACGTTTTAGAGTTTATCATTTCCATGCATGTGAAAGCCCTTTCTTTGATCCCTGTCAATCCATATTCGTCAGTAATTTTAAGCCTAGCACAAAACTCACCTCCTCTGTAAATCATCTCCGGTTAATCCTACCTCACTTAAATTTCTTCTTTGTCTTCTCAGCCTTATATCTTCCACTTTTTATTTTATTCTCTTTTACCTGTGAATTCATTCCTTAATAACAGTATACTTCCTTCATGGGCTTCCTTGATTCCTCCAGCCAGACCTGATGCCTGTTCTGTCTGTTCTAAAGGATAAATATAGTTGGTTTTTAAGTTAAAACAGTCCTGAATTCAAATCCTAATTTAATCACTCACTAGCTGAGTGAGTTTGAGCAATCAACTTCTTTCTCTGGACTTCTAGTTCCTTATATATAAGATGCGGGTCACATGAAGTTTGTCGTGAAGATCAAGTGAGATAGCATATTGAGATTTATCATCCCTATGTGTATGAAAGTCTTCTTCAATGTGTTGAAATCCACAGTCATCTTCAATTTCAAACTTGTAAGCATCAATTTTGGTGCTCTCACTCATTTGATTCATCTATTGGTTACATACTGTCTCCTGACATGCTATAATTACTTCATGTGCATAAATAAGTCTAGTCTTCCCAGAAAAGCTGTATGCTCATGAAACAGAGATAGGGAGCCACAAACAATGATAATGTAACTTATCACCCAAACCAAGACATTTTCGAGAGTGGTGTGTGTGTGGGATGGGGGAGAAGGGGAGCTACTAATAATTGCACTGGGTTCTAGCATAAACCTGCACTGTCCCAGGGGAACCAGGACATATGGTCACCCTAGTCATGAATCTCTTCAAAATTTACCCCAACCCTCAGCCCAGTGTCAGGTAGGTAGGGAGGAAGTGCTTGCTCAATCGATACAGCACATTGGAATTAAAGGGCTTGCAGCCTTGGAAGTTAGCAAACATAGCTAGTCTCGTATAACTCATCCCTTCTTCCCTCTGTCTCTTGCACACCCTTCTCCTTACTCAGCACTAATGTCACCCCCAAATGGCACATTCATCATCCCAAATTAGCCATTATTAAAGCCATCCATTTGCAGGGCTGCAGCTAAAATGAATTGTGTTATTATTCCAGTTACAGCAATGAATGGCTAAACATCAAAAGCCATTTTGATTTTGCAGCAAGAAGGCAATCAATTATTGTATCCCACTGGCTTGTCCAAAGCAGTGTCCTGCTTGCTTCTGGGGAGCACAAACCTTCCTCCCCACCCAAACACACACACACACACACACACACACACACACTGCCTTAGGTCTCCCCCAATGACACTTGAGAGCCCAGGAAGGGGAAGGACAGTCTAGTTCAACTCCCCCTCGCAAAACCTAGGGTCTTCTTGGCTTGGAGGCTGAGGTATGATGCTCCTCCTGGCTTCTGCTACTTTCTTCTCTCCCCGATCCTGATCCCCACAGACTTAGGCAGCAAGCCAGCCTGGGGTGCGGTCTTGGTTCAGTCCCCTTCACTGCCCTGCTTACCAACACTACAGGCTGGCTTGTCAGAGGCAACCTTGTGAGGCCCAAGCTACCTCATTTCTGGCACCTTCCTCCTGAGTCATGTAGTTCTCTGGACCACCACCCCAGCTGCCCATTCATTGCGAAGTTATTGGTGGATGAGAAAGGCTTGAGGCAGATCATCTTCCAGAAAACATCTGTATCTTGAGAGGGTCTTTGCTGCTTTACCTTGAAGGAGTGATCTAAGCTATCAGGGTTAGGGTGGGGTGATGTTGGAAACCCTGCCTGGACAGGGTATTGATCACAGGACCTTTCTGTGGTGGGAATAATGACGATGGTGATGAGAATAATAGCAGGTACAGGTTTTTAACAGTTTACACTGTGCTAGACATGAACCGTGTAGTACAGACTCCTCCAAACCCCACTGTGCACAACCTTAGGCTGTTGAAAAGAACTAAGGTATTCCTACCCTCCAGTGAATATTTCCTGAAGGCTACACTGCAAATCTGCTGCCTATAGCTAGAGCTCCTCATTAATATCCCTGTTTCCCTATCACCCCTCTTTGCTTTAGGAGTCAGGCCTGGAAGTGAGACTTAGCGGGAGTATGTAAGGTGGAGCAAATTTCCCAGGCCGTTCTCTGCAGCAACAGGTAGTGGGGAACTGGGACCATGTTAACTTCCTGCAATTAAGTTCTCTCAGTTGGATGGTGCACCCAAGGGCTACTAGTGTAGAATTCATTTGCCTGTGCCCATGCAGAAATTACCCAAGCCCTGGCACCTCCTCAAACCCAAGAAACAGAACCTTGTGCAGACTTTCAGTCCCGTAGCTCTAATCACCATTCCCCTCCCCCACTCCTGATCATGCATTTCCCAATGTGTGTGTGTGCATGCTCTCAATGACCCCCACAATCACCCCCACACAAAGACACAACCAATATACGACCCCCACCCCCACACCCCCACATCCCAACACAGACCTCCATACCTCCCACGCCTCTGAATACCCATCCCCTTAGCCCACACATCTCCACTCATACCCGCCACACATACCCCCATGCACACATTTCCACACACACCCAGAGGAAACTTTTTGGTGAGATCCTCTTCAGAAATGGGCTGCAAGGAAAAAGCAGTCCTCAGGCATCAGCCCCAAAATGGTTACCAGCTGATATAAATTATTGATCTATATCTGCATTGCTTATGGAAACACAAGCAGAATTGTGATGTATTTGATTAATGTTTTTGTTTATGTTTTTAACCTCATTTCTGCCATTACTATGAAGAGGAAGGGTAGAGGTATTCTCTCCATTTACAGGAGAGATAACAAGTATGAGAGATAAGTGCCTTGTCAAAATTGTGTGACAAGTCAGAAACTGGACTGAAATGATAAATGTAGCCTCAGAGTTTTTGATTCGTTTCTTCACTTTTAAGTCATCTCTGAGTTGAGAGTACTTGTTTATTTGTTCTCCCGGGCCAAAAAGATCCAAAGATTACGATGGTCCTTCAAGTATCCATCCGATTCAGATTCAAGTTTGTCCTTCTCTATATCAACCTTTTATCTCCCAATAGGGAGCAACAACCTTCAAAATACAAAGAGCCATCTTTTTAAACATCTATGATTTTTCACAATTTAACAATAATACAAGCTTATTTCAGACATTTAGAAAATGAAGATAAGCAAAAATATACACAATTCAGAGACAACTGCTGTAGCATTTTAGTATGTTGCCTTTTGTCTTTTTTTCTCTGTGTGTATAAACAATGTGTACATATTTCATACTACATTTCCTGCATTCTAAGACACATATTCTTCATTTCTGAAATCAGGATGCATTTTATAATGGATGTCAAAAGTGACTTGCAAATGGCCAGGCAGAGCAATCCACTGTGATATTGTCATTGCTTATGTACATACATACGTAGCTGGTCATAGAGGATATTTGCTCATCTGATTGTCACTTCAGTTGAGTTATTTGCCTTGGTAGCACCACTCATGTTTAAATTTTTAACTTAAATTTGGCTTTCTCGCTAATTGTCACTTAAAATGGTCTTCTAAAAATTACGCTATGATGCATCATTGAAAAGAAAAATTATTGTGTCTGCAGAAGATTGCCTGTCATACAACAGACAATGCAATTAAAAGCAGTAGAAATTGCCAAATCTCTTGGAATAGAGCATGCAATTTTCAAAGCTAGGAAATGTTTGTGTGACCGTTTCATGCATTGTGAGGGACTATTACTCAGGCATTGAACATCTATCTGTCAAAAGCTTCCAAGTGACTTTCAAGAGAAACTGATTGATTTCTAGCTAATGTAATTGGATTGAAAAAATAAATAAATAAACTATGAGGTTATCCAAACAGGAAAGGCAGATACATTCCTGGGATTCTTCTACATGCTTTGATATGATTTTGTCACATCATCACAAGTCAGGGTTATGAAAAGCAGCCACACGTCACCACATTATGCTGCATCACTACCAATGGCCAAACACAACTCAGAAGACTCTTTAGACTCTGAAATGTGAAGAAAACTTAGACTCTACTTTTGGTAGGGTTCTTGAAGAAGAAAGTAGTATATAATTATATGGATATATGTATGTTACTGTCAGCAGAATAAATTTTAGTTATACTAAAGATAGTGTTTTGTTCCCCAAACGTGATTAATAAACCAATGTCTTACAATCTATATCATCTTCGAATTGAAAAAAAAATAGTCAGGATCATATTATATGTACAATTTTGGATTACCCTTTTTAATTTAATATTATATCATGAGTAATACAATGGCACTGAACATTGGAAAACATGATTTTGTGGCTTGCTATTTTTTATTACATGACTATATCATAATTATTTTAAACATTCCCTCTATTATTTAGTGTGATAAATAACACTGAGATCAACAGCCTTATCTTTTATCAGAAATTACTCAAAGTTGAAAGATGTAAAAATTGTTAAAGCTCTTGATACATATTGAAATAATGCTTCTCAGAAAAGTGTGCATATTTGCAATCCCACCTGCAGTGACTGAGAGTGTGCCCCCATCAATAAATGTCTTTTTTAATTGAAAAAAAGAATACACTTTTGCTAATTTTTCAGGCAAAAAAGAAAATAGCATTTCTATATTTGTAGTTCATTGATTACTAGCAGGGTTAAACGCCTAAAAAATTTAATTGTTGGCCACTTACATTGTTTGTGTACAATTTGCCACATCATGTCCTTTGTTCATGTGTCCATTGGTGCCTCAGTCTGTCATAGTTGTTTCCAATAATGCACCAGTTGCTGTTGATACGCCACTTTATAGACCCATGGCCCACTTGATTTCACCTGCAGCTATTTGAGAAATAAGTGCCATGACTTTCCCACCTCAAGTGACTTTTCTCTCTTCTCTGTCTGAGTTTTTCTGGGGTCTGCTCTGCCTCAGCCAGATGTAACCTGAAATGGCAGGTAGTTAACCCCACTGGGACTAACCTTCAGCCAATGGGGATGGAAGTCCATGGATAAACATCACTGACACTGCATCCTCCAGCGGGATGATTCTGAGACATGTTCCACATGATTTCTCAGAAAATCTCCAACAGGACTGGGTACTGCTTGCCCGTAGGGTAACTTGCTCATTAACATACTACTTATTAGCTTTTTCTCCCTCTTGGTCTCACTTTCCCCATTTCTTTCCTGTGCTTCTTGAGGTTCTCTCTCAAATAAACCACCTGTACCCAGATCCTTCTCTCAGGGTTTAATTTTGGAAACTGAAAGTAGGAAAAAATGAAACAAGAATATTTTCTTGGAGTGATGTTATAGGAATGGCGGCAGTGGGGCACACTTTTTGACTTCTCCTCCAGATCTTACCACAAACAAAACATCTATAACCCATCAAAGGACTCTCTGCTCATCACGCAGAACAGCTAAGAGACTTGTGCAAGGATTACTTGAAGGTGGGCAAACTGGGCGAGCAGGGGAAGAGGGAAGGGAGCAGAGTGGAGACTTGGCCCGCATCTGCGGCTGTGGGACGCGGTCCACATCTGTGGCTGTGGGGAGGCAGCCCGCATATGTGGCTGTGGGGAGGCAGCCCGCATCTGTGGCTGTGGAGACGAGGCCCACATCTGTGGCGGTGGAAATGCCACTGGCATCCACAGCTGCAGAGACCCAGGGGAATCCCAGGACGGAACAGAGAACACAAAAGCCAGGAGGTGGGCTCTTTCCTCGTGTCCCACAATTGATCTCTCCCACCGAGGGGGCAGCCAGTTGGGCCCTAGGTCAGACACAGGACACAAACTCCCTCCCTGGGCCACCCCCTTCCAATCCTATCCCCGCTCTTCCAGAGATTTAAATTGGCCCATAAACTGAGGAGCAGTGTCAGATTACAGAGGAGCCTTAGTGCTCAGGCTCTGGGAAGACTGGCGTGCAGCTCAGACCCAGGGAAGAGGCTGCGAAGAGTGTGATTTTTGCAGGGCTAGGAGAGAAGAGACTCCTCCACCCCCAGCCACCACCTTTTCTGGCCTGCGGTAAGAGTGTGACACGGCTACGCTGGGAGAGAGAAGACCTCTCCATTCCCGGCCCCCATTTTTTCTGGCCTGCCTAGGGTGGGGCAATTACAACTGCGGAGGCACTCCTAGGGATCAGCAGTAGGAGTCAGACGCAGCTCTGGGCTTTCAGCACCTCAGAAATCTTCCGCCCACCACACACACACACACACACACACACACACACACACACACACACGGAAGAAGTGCCCTAAGACTCAGGAGAACTGGACACAGGGCTGGTGGTGCTACTCTCAGTGCGCATATGTGCAGGCAAGGGCAGAAACTGCACTGACTTTGTAGAAACTATCATCCAGACCCCTCAGCCCCACGCATCTAAATCTGCAGTCCCAACATCACTCTGGGCACCAGGTGACTGGCTCTGCCTGTACAATACACAAAGGAATCTTTGGTACAGCAGAGGACAACCTGGAGATTACTTGGTGGGCTTAAGCCAAGACTGGCGCTGCTTTTTTTTGTTTGTTTTATTTTGTTTTGCTTTGTCTTTATATCTTTGATACTTTTGCCTGTGTTGAGTGTGGGTTGTCGGTCTGTTTTTACATGTGAATGTATTTTGTTGTTCTTGTGCTTGGTGATTTGCTTTGTTCTGAAATTGCCCTACCAGGGCCCAGCTTAAAGGCACAAGATTCAACACACCCAGAGGCAAACTCCAGGCCAAACAAGAGTACTAATGGGTTTGACCTACAAGTCGCACACCCAGAGGGAATTCTCTACAGGCACAAGAGCCCAGAGAGGCCAAACCACATTTAAGTGGTCAACCCTCATGCAACATAACACCCTTTGGTGGGCAGAGCTAAGTCTCACAACTAGTCAGCCCAGGAGTTCACCCCACCTACTCACAAGTGAAAAGCAATTAAAGATCTTCTGTAACAGGACAATATACACAACACAAGAGTCACCTTTGGAGCACACGCAGAGGAGAAGAACGAACTAGTGCAAGTCAAATATAAAGGACACATATTACATAAGATAATCCAGGAGGAACTAAGAACTCTAGGGGATCTACCTAATACATTGAAGCAAACACAGAGAGTCAGCCAGAATGGGGAAACAACGAAACATGTCCCAAACAAAAGAACAGAAGGAACCTCCAGAAATGGAACCAAATGAAACAGAGGTAACCAACCTATCAGGGACAGAGTTCAGAACACTGATGATAAGAATGTTTAAGGAGCTTAGAGATGACATAAAGAAGGATAGAGAAATCATAATGAACAACCAGTTAGAACTAAAGAACACAATTACTGAAATAAAGTACTCACTTGAAGGAATTAACAGCAGGTTAGATGAAGCAGAGGATCGAATAGGCAACTAAGAAGACAAGTTAGCAGAGATCACCCAAACAGAACAGCAGAAAGAAAAAAGAATAAAAAACAATGAAGATGGTTTAAGGGACCTCTGGGATAACATCAAGAACAACAACATGTGCATCATAGGAATACCAGGAGGTGAAGAGAGGAAGCAAGGGATTGAGAACATATTTGAAGTAATAATGTCCGAAAACTTCCCTAATCTGATGAAGGAAACCAACATACAAGCCCTTCGAAGTGCAGAGAGTTCCAACCAGGATAAACCCAAGCAGGTCCACACCAAGACACATTATAGTTAAAATGGCAAAGCTTAAAGACAAAGAGAGAATCCTAAAAGCAGCAAGACAAAGACAGCGGGTTACATACAAGGGAACTCCCATAAGACTATAAAATGACTTTTCTACAGAAACATTGAAGGCCAGGAGGGAGTGGCAGGAGATACTCAAAGTGATGGAAAACAAAGGCCTACAACCCAGATTGCTTTATCCAGCAAGGCTATCATTTAAAGTTGATGGAGAGATAAAGAGCTTCCCAGAAAAGAATAAGCTAAAGGAATTTATTACCACCAAGACAGCATTGCAAGAAATACTAAAAGGATGTCTATAAATAGAAGATGAAAACAATCTCACTACAAATTTAAAAATGGCAATAACTATGTACCTATCAATAATCCCTTTAAATGTAAATGGAATAAATGCTCCAATCAAAAGACATAGGGTGGCTGAGTAGATAAGAAAGCAAGACCCTTGTAATATGCTGTATACAAGAGACTCACCTCAGATCAAAAGACACACACAGGTTGAAAGTGAAGTGTTGGAGTAAGATATTTCATGCAAATGGAAATGAGAAAAATGCTGGAGTTGCAGTACTTATATCTGACAAAATAGACTTTAAAATGAAGAACATATTACAGGACAAAGATGGGCACTGTATAATAATAAAGGGATCAATCCTAAAAGAGGACATAACCCTAGTAAACATCTATGCACCCAACATAGGAGCACCTAAATATATAAAACAAATACTGACTGACATAAAGACAGAGATCAACAGTAACACTATCATAGTAGGGGACTTCAACACACCTCTGACAACAAGGGGCAGGTCTTCCAGACAGAAAATCAATGTGGAAACAACAGCCTTAAATGACACAATGGACCACTTGGATTTAATCGATATTTTCAGAGCATTTCACCCCAATGATACAGAATACACATTCTTGTCAAGCACACATGGAACATTTCCCAAGATAGACCATATGTTAGGCCACAAAACTGGTCTTGATAAATTGAAGAAAATTGAAATCATACCAATTGTCTTCTCTGAGCACAGTGCTATGAAATTAGAAATGAACTACAGGAAAAAAACTGGAAGACACACCAATTCATGGAGGCTGAATAACATGTTACTAAATAATGAATGGGTCAACCAGGAGATCAAGGAAGAAATCAAAAGATATCTCGAGACAAACGAAAATGAAAACACGACGACCCAAAATCTATGGGATGCCGCGAAAGCAGTCCTAAGAGGGAAATTCATCGCATTGCAGGCCTACCTACAGAAACAAGAAAAATCACTAATGAACACTTTATCTTCACACTTAAGGGACATGGAAAAAGAACAGCAAAATAAGCCCAAAGGGAGTACAAGGAAGGAGATAATAAAGATCAGAGCAGAAATAAATGAAATAGAAACCAGAAAAACAATACAAAAGATCAATGAATCCAACAGTTGGTTCTTAGAGAAGATAAACAAAATGGACAAACCTTTAGCCAGACTCATTAAAAAAAAGAGAGAGAGGACCCAAAGTAATAAAATCAGAAATGAAAGAGGATAAGTGACAACACACACTGCAAAAATACAAAAAATTTTAAGAAATTACTATGAGCAGGTATATGGCAATAAATTTGACAATCTGGAAGAAATGGACAGTTTTCTAGAGGCATACAAACTTCCAAGGCTAACTCAACAAGAAACAGAAAACCTGAATAGACTGATTACCACCAGGGAAATTGAATCAGTAATCAACAATCTCCCAACAAACAAAAGCCATGGACCAGATGGCTTTACAGGTGAATTTTACGTTCAACGTTCAAAAAAGAATTATCACCAGTCTCTTCAAGGTCTTCCAAAAAATCCAGAAGGAGGGAAGACTCCCAAACATTTTTTATGAAGCCACTATCACCCTTATCCCAAAATCAGACAGAGACACCACAAAAAAACAAAACTACAGGCCGATATCTCTAATGAACATAGATGCAAAAACCCTCAACAAAAAATTAGCGAACAGAATTCAGCAATACATTAAAAAGATCATACACCATGATCAAGTGGGATTCATCCCTGGTACGCAAGGGTGGTTCAACATCCACAAACCAATTAATGTGATGCACCACATTAACAAAATGAAAAATAAAAATCACATGATCATATCAATAGATGCAGAAAACGCATTTGATAAAATCCAGCAGCTATTTATGATAAAAACCCTTAAGAAAGTGGGAATAGAGGGATCATATCTCAACATAATAAAGGCCATATGTGATAAACCCACAGCTAACATCATGCTCAATGGGGAAAAGCTAAAACCATTACCCTTATGATCAGGAAAAAGGCAAGGTTGCCCACTTTCTCCACTTCTATTCAACATAGTGCTGGAAGTTCTAGCCACAGCAATCAGGCAAGAAAAAGAAATAAAAGTCATCCAAATCGGTAAGGAGGAAGTAAAATTATCATTATATGCAGATGATATGATACTATATATAGAGAACCCTAAAGACTCCACCAAGAAACTATTAGAGCTGATAGATGAATTTAGTAAAGTAGCAGGATACAAAATTAATATTCAGAAATCAGTGGCATTTGTATATACCAATAAAAAAACATCAGAAGGAGAAATTAAGAAAACAATCCCATTTACAATTGCTCCAAAGACTATAAAATACTTGGGAATAAATTTAACCAAAGAAGTAAAAGATCTGTACTCAGAAAATTATAAGACACTGAAGAATGAAATGAAAGAAGATACAAGTAGATGGAAACATATACCATGTTCATGGATAGGAAGAATTAATATCGTTAAAATGTCCATACTGCCTAAGGCAATATACATATTCAACGCAATTCCTATCAAACTACCAAGGACGTTTTTCACAGAAATAGAACATATAATCCTAAAATTTATATGGGACCATAAAAGACTCCAGATAGCCTCAGCAATCTGGAGAAATAAGGACAAAGTGGGAGGTATAACAATACCTGACATCAAATTATACTACAAGTGCCCAGTAATCAAAACAACATGGTACTGGCATAAAAACAGACACATAGATCAATGGAACAGAATAGAGAGTCCAGAAATAAATCCATGCCTACATGGCCATTTAATCTACGACAGTTTAAGTAGGAATGTATGGTGGGGTAAAGACAGTCTATTCAATAAATGGTGCTGGGAAACCTGGACAGACACGTGCAAAAAAATGAAGCAGGACCACCTCCTTACACCATATACAAAAATAAATTCAAAATGGCTTAAAAACTTAAATGTAAGGTCTGAAACAATAAAATTCCTAGAAGAAAATATAGGAAGAAAGTTTACAGACATTACCCAGAGTAAGATTTTTACTGATATATCCCCTCGCTCAAGGGAAAGAAGAGAAAAAATAAACATGTGGGATTACATCAAACTAAAAAGTTTTTTCATAGCAAGGGAAACCATCAATAAAACAAAAAAGGACCCTACTGAATGGGAAAAGATATTTTCCACTGATATATCTGATACGGGGTTAATATCACAAGTTTATAAAAAACTCAACTCAACTCCAAAAAAAGAAACAACCCAATTAAAAAATGGGCAGAGGACATGAACAGACATTTCTCTAAAAAGGACATACAGATGGCAAACAGACATATGAAAAAAATGCTCAAACTCACTAATCATCAGAGAAATGCAAATGAAACACACCATGAGATACCACCTCATCCCAGTCAAAATGGCTATCTTCAATAAATCAACAAACAACAAGTGTTGGCGCTGATGTGGAGAAATGGGAACGCTTGTGTACTGTTGGTGGGATTGCAGATTGGTGCAGCCACTATGGAAAACAGTATGGAGGTATCTCAAAAATCTGAAAATGGAACTACCTTATGATCCAGCAGTTCCACTCCTAGGTATCTATCTGGAGAAATCCAAAGCTCTAATTCAAAAAACTTTATGCACTCCTATGTTTATTGCAGCACTGTACACAATAGGCAAGACATGGATACAACCAAAATGCCCATCGGTAGATGACTGGATTAAGAAACTGTGGAACATTTATACAGTGGAGTACTTGGCCATACAGAAGAAAGAAATCTTACCTTTTGCAACAACATGGATGTTCCTAGAGAACATTATGTTAAGTGAAATAAGTCAGACAGAGAAAGATAAGTACCATATGATCTCACTTATATGCGGAATCTAAAGAATAGAATAAGTGAATGAACTAATCAGAAACAGTTTTGGAGACATAGAGGAAAATCTGAGGTTTCCTAGATGGGAGGGGGGTGGGGATAAAGGGGAAGGTGAGGGGGTTAAAAAACAGTCAGTAACCACAAGATGGCCACGGGGTTCTGAAAATTAATTTGGGGAGTGTAATCAATAATGTTGTAAAGATTTTGTAGGGTATCCGATGGACACTTGTCTCATTAGGGAGACTACCTCCGTGATGATGTAGATGCCTGATCACTGCATTGTACACCTGAAGCTGAAGCTGAACAATAATGAATAGGAACTACAAATTTGTATGTATACGTGTGTGTGTGTGTGTGTGTGTGTGTGTGTGTATACATATATATATGTGTGTATATATATATATATATATATATATATATATATATATATATATATTTTTTATTTACAAGAAGCGGAGTACAGCATTAGGAATAGAGACAGTGGAAATGTAATGGCTCTGTGCAATGTCAGAGGGATAGTGGATGGGGGGAGGGGGTTCACACAGTGTGAGGGATATAAAAGATAAACGTTTAAGTATTACTTTGTCTTGTGCACCTGAAAGTAAAAAAAAAAAAAAAAAAAAACTCTTAAATCATATAAAAAAAGTATATTTTCTTGGTAACTTTTTTAAATTAAAATTTACTGGGTTGCTGGGTCATATGGTAATTCTATTCATAATATTTTGAGGAACCTCCACACTGCCTTCATAATGGCTGCACCAGTCTGCATTCCCACCAACTGTACCCAAAAAATCTGACAACATCTACACATAAAAACACGTGTGCTCCAATGTTCATTGCAGCTTTGTTTACAGTGGCCAAGACATGGAAACAACCAAAATGTCCTTCGATAGATGAATGGATAAAGAAATTGTGGTATATATACACAATGGAATATTATTCGGCAGTAAGAAAAGATGACATAGGAACATTTGTGACAACATGGGTGGATCTTGAGAGTATAACGCTAAGCGAAATAAGTCAGACAGAAAAAGCAGAGAACCATATGATTTCACTGATATGTGGTATATAAAACAAAAACAACAAAAGAACAAGACAAACAAATGAGAAGCAAGAACTCATAGACACAGACGATAGTTTAGTGGTTACCAGAGGGTAAGGGGGGGTGGGGGGTGGGAGATGAGGGTTAGGGGGATCAAATATATGGTGATGGAAGGAGAACTGACTCTGGGTGGTGAACACACAACGGGATTTATAGATGATGTAATACAGAATTTACACCTGAAATCTATGTAATTTTACTAACAATTGTCACCCCAATTAATTAAAAAAACAATTTACTGGGTTGACAATGGTTAGTAAAATTACATGTTTCATGTGTACAATTCTGTAATACATCATCTATATATCACATTGTGTGTTCATCACCCAGAGTCATTTCTCTTTCCATCACCATATATTGGATCCCCTTTACCCTCATCTACCACCTCCCTGCCCCCTTACCCTTTGGTCACCACTCAACTATTGTCTGTGTCTATGAGTTTTTGTTTCTTCATTTGTTTGCCTTGTTCCTTTGTTTTTTTCAGTTTTATATAGAACATATCAGTGAAGTTATATGGTTCTTGACTTTTTCTGACTGACGTATTTTACTTAGTATAATAATCTCAAGATCCATCCATGTTGTTGCAAAAGTCACTATTTCATCTTATGGCAGAGTAGAATTCCATTGTGTATATATAAGACATCTTCTTTATCAAATCATCCATCGAAGGACACTTTGGTTGTTTCCATGTGTTGGCCACCATAAATAAAGCTGCAGTGAACATTGAAGCACATGTCTTTACAGATCAATGTTTTCAGATTTTTGTGTAGATACCCAGGAGAGGGATTGCTGGGTCATATGGTAATTCTATTCTTAAATTTTTGAGGAACCTCCACACTGCCTTCCATAATGGCTGCACCAATCTGCATTCCCACCAACAGTGTATGAGGGTTCCTTTTTCTCCACAACCTCTCCAACACTTGTTACTATTTGACTTGTTGATTATAGCCATTCTAACTGGGGTGAGGTGATATCTCATTGTGGTTTTTATTAGCATTTCTCTGATGATTAGTGATGTTGAGCATCTTTTTATATGTCTATTGGCCATCTGTAGGTCCTCATTGGAGAAATGTCTCTTCAGGTCCTCTGACCATTTTTAATTGGATTGTTTGTTTTTTTGTTGTTGAGATGTATGAGTTCCTTATGTATTTTAGATATTAGCCCCTTATCGGAGGTGTTGTTGGCAAATGTATTTTCCCATTCGGTTGGTTGCCTCTTTATTTTGTCAATGGTTTCTTTTGCTGTGCAGAAGCTTTTAAGTTTGATATAGTCCCATTCATTTATTTTAGCTTTGACTTCCCTTGCCTTTGAAGTAAAATTTATAAAATCCTCTTTGAACCCAAAATCCATAAGTTTAGTACCTATGTTTTCTTCTATGTAGTTTATTGTTTCAGGTCTTATGTTTAGGTCTTTGATCCATTTTGAGTTAAGTTTGGTCCATGGTGACAGACAGCAGTCTAGTTTCATTCTTTTATATGTGGCTTTCCATTTCTCGCAGTACCATTCATTGATGAGGCTTTCTTTTCTCCATTGTATGTTTTTGGCTTCTTTGCTGAAAATTATCTGTCCATATTTATGTGGATTTATTTCTGCGTTCTCAATTCTATTCCGTTAGTCTGTGTGTGTTTTTCTGCCAATACCATACTGTTTTGATTATTGTTGCTCTGTAGTACAAGCTGAAGTAAGGAAGTGTGATACCCCCAGCATGATTCTTTTTCCTTAGGATTGCTTTGGGTATTTGGGGTATTTTGTAGTTCTGTACAAATCTGATGATTTTTTCTTCTATTTCTTTAAAAACTGCTATTGGGATTTTGATGGGGATTGCATTAAATCTGTATATTGCTCTGGATAATATGGCCACTTTAACTATGTTGGTTCTTCCAATCCATGAACATGGAATATCTTTCCATTTCTTTGTGTTGTCTTCAATTTATTGTAAAAATGTCTTATAGTTTTCAGTCTACAGGTCCTTCACATCCTTGGTTAAGTTTCTTCTTAGGTACTTTATTTTTCTTGTTGCAATTGCAAAAGGAATTGTGTTTTAAATTTGTTTTTCTGAGATTTCATTGTTAGTATATAGGAATGCAATTGATTTTTGTGCGTTGATTTTGTAATTGGTAAATATACTGTATTTGTTTATTGTTTCTAATAGCTTTGTGGTGGAGTCTTTAGGGTTTTCTATAGGGTTCATGTCATCTGCAAAAAGTGACAGTTTAACTTCTTCATTCCCCATCAGGATGTCTTTTATTTCTTTCTCTTGCCTGATTGCTCTCGCTAGGACTTCCAATGCTATGTTGAATAGCAGTGGTGTTATGGGACAACCGTCTCTCGTTCCTGTAAGTAGAGTGAAGGGCTTCTGTTTTTCACCTTTAGTTTTAATATTAGCTGAGGTTTTGTCATATATGGCCTTTATTATGTTAATTTTCCTTCTATACCCATTTTATTCAGTGCTATAATCATAAATGGATGTTGTATCTTGTCAAATGCTTTTTCTGCATCAATTGATATAATCATACGATTTTTGTCCTTTATTTTGTTTATGTGGTGTATCACGTTTCTTGATTTGCATATGTTGAACCATCCTTGTGCCCCTGGGATATACCTTACTTGAAGAAACAAGAACATTTTCTATTCATATATATACCTTTTTTTAAAAAAAAAGTTTATTGGGGTGACAATTGTAGGTAAAATTACATAGATTTCAGGTGTAAAATTCTGTATTACATCATCTATAAATCCCATTGTGTGTTCACCACCCAGAGTCAGTTCTCTTACATCACCATATATTTCATCTCCCTTACACTCATCTCCCACCCCCTACCCCCCCAACGCCCTGGTAACTACTAAACTATTGTCTGTGTCTATGAATTCTTCTTTCTCATTTGTTTGTATTGTTCTTTTGTTGTTTTTGGTTTATATACCACATATCAGTGAAATCATACGGTTCTCTGCTTTTTATGTCGGACTTGTTTCACTTACCATTATACTCTCAAGATCCATCCATGTTGTCACAAATGTTCCTATCTCATCTTTTCTTACCGCCGAATTATATTCCATTGTGTATATATACCACAACTTCTTTATTCATTCATCTATCGAAGGACATTTTGGTTGTTTCCATGTCTTGGCCACCGTAAACAAAGCTGCAATGAACATTGGACCACACGTGTCTTTATGTGTAGATGTTTTCATATTTTTTGTATAGATGCCCAGGAAAGGGATTGCTGGGTCATACGGTAATTCTATTCATAATTTTTTGAGGAACCTCCACACTGCCTTCCATAACGGCTGAACCAGTCTGCATTCCCACCAACAGTGGATGAGGGTTCCTTTTTCTCCACAGAATTTCCAACACTTGTTACTATTTGTCTTGTTGATGATAGCCACTCTGACTGTGGTGACGTGATATCTCATTGTGGTTTTTATTTGCATTTCTCTGATGATTAGTGATGTTGAGCATTTTTTCATATGTCTATTTGCCATTTGTATGTCCTCTTTGGAGACATGTCTCTTCAGGTCCTCTGCCCATTTTTCAATTGGGTTGTTTGTTTTTTTGTTGTTGAGTTTCATGAGTTCCTTGTATATTTTGGATATTAGCCCCTTCTCGGAGGCACTGTTTGCAAAAATCTTCTCCCATTCAGTTGGTTGCCTCTTTATTTTGTCAATGGTTTCTTTTGCTGTGTAGAAGCTTTTAAGTTTCATATAGTCCCATTCGTTTATTTTAGCTTTCACTTCCATCGCCTT
The DNA here is from genome assembly GCF_004115265.2 of Rhinolophus ferrumequinum. Lineage (NCBI taxonomy): Eukaryota > Metazoa > Chordata > Mammalia > Chiroptera > Rhinolophidae > Rhinolophus > Rhinolophus ferrumequinum. The sequence goes on from NC_046284.1 coordinate 47,290,988, forward strand.
TGGAGTCAAATTCATGAAATTCTCTTTGAACCCAAGGTCCATAGGTTTAGTACCTATGTTTTCTTCTATGCAGTTTATTGTGTCAGATCTTATGCTGAAGTCTTTGATCCATTTTGAATTAATTTTGGTACATAGTGACAGATAGCAGTCCAGTTTCATTCTTTTGCACGTGGCTTTCCAATTCTCCTAGCACCATTTATTGAAGAGGCTGTCATCCCTCCACTGTATGTTTTTAGCTTCTTTGTCAAAAATTATCTGTCCATATTTATTTGGTTTTATTTCAGGGTTCTCAATTCTATTCCATTTGTCTATGTGTCTGGTTTTCTGCCAATACCATGCTGTTTTGATTATTGTAGCCCTGTAGTACAAGCTAAAGTCAGGGAGTGTGATACCTCCAGTATTGTTCTATTTTCTTAAAATTGCTTTGGCTATTCGGGGTCTTTTGTGGTTCCAAACAAATCTGATGATTTTTTGTTCCATTTCTTTAAAAAATGCCATTGGGATTTTGATGGGGATTGCATTAAATCTGTATATTGCTTTGGGTAATATAGCCATTTTAACTATGTTGATTCTTCCAATCCATGAGCATGCAATATCTTTCCATTTATTTGTGTTTTCTTCAATTTCTTTCAAAAATGCCTTATAGTTTTCAGCATATAGGTCCTTCACATCCTTGGTTAAGTTTATTCCTAGGTATTTTATTCTTTTCGCTGCAATTGCAAAAGGAATTGTTTTTTGTATTTCTTTTTCTGAGATTTCATTGTTAGTATATAGGAATGCAATGGACTTTTGTACGTTGATTTTGTAGCCAGCAACTTTACTGTATTCATTGATTGTTTCTAATACCTTTTTGATGGAGTCTTTAGGGTTTCCTATATATAGCATCATGTCATCTGCAAAGAGAATAATTTAACTTCTTCATTCCCAATGTGGATGCCTTTTATTTCTTTCTCTTGCCTGATTGCTCTGGCAAGGACTTCCAACACTATGTTGAAAAGCAGAGGTGATAGGGGACAGCCCTGTCGTGTTCCTGAACGTAGAGTAAAGGACTTCAGTTTTTCACCATTAATTATAAGATTAGCGGAAGGCTTGTCATATATGGCCTTTATTATGTTAAGGCATTTTCCTTCTATACCTATTTTATTAAGTGTTTTAATCATAAATGGATGTCGTAGCTTGTGAAATGCTTTTTCTGCATCAATTGATATAATCATATGATTTTTTGTCCTTTATTTTGTTTATGTGATGTATCACATGGATGGATTTGCGGATGTTGAACCATACTTGTGCCCCGGGGATGAACCCGACTTGGTCGTGATGAATGATCTTTTTAATGCATTGTTGTATTTGATTTGCTAGAATTTTGTTTAGGATTTTTGCATCCATATTCATCAGAGATATTGGTCTGTGGTTTTCTTTTTTTGTGTTGTCCTTACCAGGTTTTGGTATCAGGGTAATGTTGGCCTTATAAAATGTGTTAGGGATTACTGTCTCTTCTTCAATTTTTTGGAACAGTTTCAGCAGGATTGGTATTAGATCCTCTTTGAAGGTTTGGTAGAATTCACTAGTGAAGCCATCTGGTCCTGGACTTTTGCTTTCGGGAAGGTTTTGGATGACTGATTCAATTTCGTTACGGCGATCTGTCTCTTTAGATTTTCCAGTTCTTCATGGTTCAGTCTTGGAAGGCTATATGTTTGTAAGAACTTGTCCATTTCTTCTAGGTTATTGAATTTGGTGGCATATATTCCTTTATAATATTCTTGGATGATCCTTTGTATTTCTGTGGTGTCCGTGATAACTTCCCCTTTTTCATTTCTGATTTTGTTAATTAGTGTCTTCTCTCTTTTTACCTTAGTGAGTCTAGCCAACGGTTTGTCAATTTTGTTAATCTTTTCAAAGAACCAGCTCTTTGTCACATTAATTGTTTCTATTGTCTTTTTGTTCTCTATTTCATTTAGTTCTTCTCTGATTTTTGTTATTTCCTTTCTTCTGCTGACCTTCGGTTTCACTTGTTCTTCTTGTTTAGTTCTTTGAGGTGTAACATGAGGTTATTTATTTGGGATTTTTCTTGTTTCTTGAGATTGGCCTGTAATGATAAAAATTTCCCTCTTAAAACTGCTTTCGCTGCATCCCCCGAATTTTGGTAGGATGTATTTTCATTGTCATTTGTTTCTGTGTATTTTTGATCTCTCCTCTAATTTCTTCTTTGACCCAGTCGTTCTTTAAAAGTATATTGTTTAATCTCCATATATTTGTGTTTTTTCCTCCTTTCTTTTTCCAGTTGATATCCAATTTCAAAGCCTTGTGATCAGAGAATATGCTTGGTATGATTTCAATCTTCTTAAATTTGCTGAGGCTGATGTTATGTCCGAATATTTGTTCTATCCTTGAGAATGTTCCATGTACACTAGAAAAGAATGTATAGTCTGAGGTTTTAGGATGAAGTGCTCTATATATGTCAATTATGTCCATTTCATCTAATGTGTCATTTAGGGCTGCTCTTTCCTTCTTTATTTTCTGTTTGGATGATCTATCCATAGCTGTCAATGATGCATTTATGTCCCATAGTATAATTGTGAGTTGGTCAATTTTTCCCTTTAGTTCTGTTAGTAGTTGCTTGGTGTCTTTTCGTGCTCCCTGATTGGGGGCATAAATATTGATGACTGTTATGTCTTCTTGTTGTATAGTCCCCTTTACCATTATGAAATGTCCATCTTTGTCCCTTGTTATCCTTTTCACCCTGAAGTCTGTTTCATCTGATATCAGTATGGCTACACCTGATTTTCTCTGGGTACCATTTGCTTGGAGTGTCAATTTCCACCCTTTCACTTTGTGTCTATGCTTGTCCTTGTAACTGAGATGTGTCTCTTGGAGACTGCATATGGTTGGGTTTAGTTTTTTGATCCAATCTGCTACTCTGTGCCTTTTTATTGGTGAGTTCAGTCCATTTACATTTAAGTTTATTATTCATATGTGAGGATTTCCTGGCATTTTATCTTTAGTTTTCTGGTAAGGCTGTGTCTCCATTGTTTCTTTGCCTTTTTGTTGTTTTCTATTATTTCTGTAAGGTGGTATTGTATAACGTTTCCCTCTGTTTCTTCTTTTATTACAGTATGCATTTCAGTTCTGGATTTTTCTTGAGTGGTTATCATTAAGTTTAAGTAAAAGAAAGTTTGATATTTAGAGTATTCCATTTTCTTTAGCACACTTACTTTCTCCATTCCCATATTCCGGTTCAGGCCTTTACTCTCCCCCTTTTTATGTTTTGGTTGCCGCAAATTGTCCCTGTTGATGGTGGTCGAATAGCCTTGTTTAGTATTTCTTGTAGTGCAGGTCGTGTATTAGAAAATTCCCTCAGCTTCTGTATGTCTGGAAAAGTCTTTATTCCTCCTTCATATCTAAAGGGTATCTTTGCTGGATACATTATTCTTGGCTCATAATTTCTCTCTTTCAGTAGTTTGAATATTTGGTACCACTCCCTCCTGGCTTGTAGAGTTTCTGCTGAAAAATCTGATGATAATCTAATGGGCTTTCCTTTGTAGGTTATCGTCTTCTTTTCGCTGGCTGCATTGAGGATTCTTTCTTTGTCGTTGATTTTAGACAGCCTCAATACAATGTGCCCTGTTGGGATTGAGGTAATTAGGTGTTCTATTTGCTTCTTGGATTCGAGGATCCAGTTCTGTCCACAAGTTTGGGAAGTTCTCATCAACAATTTGTTTGAATATATTCTCTGTTCCCTTCTCTGTTTCTTTTCCCTCTGGTATGCCCATTATTCTTATATTGCTCTTTCTGATGGAATCAGAAAGTTCTTATAGAGTTCTTTCATTTCTTTTAAGTCTCAAGTCTCTTTCTTCTTCCATCTGTTTAATTTCCAAGTTTCTGTCTTCGATGTCACTGATTCTTGCCTCCATCTGGTCAACTCTACTACCTAAACTGGTTATTTCATTCTTTATTTCTTCTATTGAGTTCTTAATCTCCATAAATTCTATTTGGTTCTTTTTTAAAATTTCAGTCTCTTTCGTAAAATGCTCATGTTGTTCTTTCATTGCGTTTCTGAGTTCACTAAACTGCCTTTCTGTGTTTTCTTGCATCTCGTTGAGTTTTTTCAGAACTGCAATCTTGAATTTTCTGTCGTTTAAGTCACATATTTCCATATGTTTAATTTCCTTTTCTGGAGACTTTTCACTTTCTTTCTGAGCTGTCTTGTTGCCTTGGTTATTCATGGAAATTACTGATTTATTATTTCTCTTCTTAGACATCTACAGGATTGGCCTCTGCAACAGGTTGATAGGAAGAGTTCTTTCTTTTGTTTTCCAGTACTTGTTGGTAGAATGTTTTATTTTCTCTCCGACTGCAGCCTTTTGTTTCTCTCTCACGGTAGTGCTATGTTTTCTCTGCACTATTCCAGGTTCTCACACAATGGTGGGATTCCCTGGGAGATGGGCTTCTCCTGTGTTAATAGTTGACTTGGGTCACAGGGCACAGTGTCTGTGTATATATGCAGAGAGCTTTTGTAGTTCCAAAGCTCTACCTGCACCAGATTCAGAGCTCGTATGTGTCAGCAGTTCTGTTTACTCCTGCAGGGATCCGCCCAGATAGGTGGGGCCAGGGGTGGGGTGATTTGTGAGAGGTGGCCCAGAGCAATGGCAGGGACCACCACCACAGCCGGTCCTGCTTCCACAGCTCCCTCCCCTCTGCTGGAACTAGTTAGGCTGCGAATTTGTGTCTGCTGTCCACAGTTCTCAGAACAGCAAATATTCTGTTCTTTTGATCTGGCAGTGCTACTGTTCCGCTTCTAGCACTGGCCAGGTGGGGTCAGGGTGAGATCTGGGAGGGTAGGGAGGGGGCGGCTAGTCTCAGTGCCTAAGGCTTTCGTTCTCTGCTTGGAAGTGAGGGCTTAACCCACCGTTTTCAGCCTTCTTCCCTCAGTCTTTGCTCCGATTTCTCTGCTGTGAGCGTTGGGTTCAGCCGTGTTATATGCTGCCCCTCAGCCCTGTGGGCCATAAGCGGAGCCCTAGCAGTCCGAGTTCTCCCCTTTTCTGTAACTGCAGTAGTTCCGGGATGCAGCGAGCTTGGAGCACTGAGCTAGGTCTGAATCCTGCGCCCGCGCGGCTCCATGTCCGCACTTCTCCCTTCCCCCCACCCCCACTCGCGCGACTCGCCCACCTTTCAGTGAATTCAGTAGTCGGCCTCTTCGTCTTGCCTGTCTGCTGTGCAGGGAGTCCTTTGTGGAGTTATTGTTGTTCGATTAGTTGTAAATTCCAGGGGAGCTTTACAGAGGGTCACTCACCCCACGCTGCCATTTTGATATATATACCTTTTATAGCAATGTTCAATCCCTCAGTGTGAACTCCTCAATACAGATGGCATATCTGAAAACAAACATAGAAGAATGAACACTATTCCCCTAGTAAACTTTGGAGTGCAGAAGGGTCTGTCACCTGGGTAATGCTTCCAAAAATCATGCAGGCGATAGCTGGACTCTCAGTGTAGAGACAAAACTAGCTTTCTGAGCTGCAGGGCTAAATACCAGAGTCTGGGTTGGGTGAATTAAATAAGGTAAAGTCAACTTAAGCAGGCTTATATGCCTTTTTGATATATAGAGACTTATTTTAACATTTGTATTTATACTTATATCTGTCTGTCCTACATACACACACACACACACACACACACACATACATGTACATATATGTATGTAGGCATACTGGGTATATGCCAGGATGCCAATTTATTAATTTACAGTGAGAAATGTAATTTTTAAACTGGCCCAAATGCTTGAGTAGGCATATTACTGTTGCTTTCCCTGTAGCCAAGTTGTGTCGGGAACCAAATAAATTATCAAAAGATTGCTTGGTGAGCATAAAATCAGAACAAGGGGAGTTAGTTATCACAAGAATGGTCTCTCAGATTAGACAGCTTGAAACACTCTCATCAACTATAAGGCCAGCCTTGCCAAGGAACCCGTAATGCTGGGTTCACTTGGCCAAGATCAGTCTCTTGGATAACGCTGGCTGGTAACAGTCATTTCTTTGCTTCTAGCTGGCCAACTACTTTCTATTCACTCTAAGCAGTGTATAATACAATTAATTTCGTTTCCACTTACAAAATTACAGTTGCATTGCAGTTCTGCTTCCTTAAGATTTGTCCTAGATCACCTTCAGAGTTTTGAGAGTTCCCAAAATTTCCAGTAACACATTTACAGATAATTTCCAGCTATCTAATCATATCCCTTACACATGAATTTTACTAGTTTAACTCTCAGGTGGTAACTTTATTTACTTTTTGTGGAAGGGGTAACATATGTTTAGGGAGCATCATATAGCTGCCCCCCACCATTGAGATGAGAAATACTTTCAACTTAACAGGTTTCTGCCTTCTTCTCATCCCCAGAATAGCCAATACTCTTTCTCATATTCCGCACATGTTAAAATGTACTTCCTGTCCTCATTTCCCAATGGACTCATCTATTCTTCAAGATCTAGCTCATGTATCACTTTCTCTAAGACTGCTTTCTTGAACCACCTCCATCCCTATTCCAGTACCAAAGAGACAGACTTTCTTTAGCCTTGCCACAACACTTAATTCAAGTTTCTATCATAGCAGTTACCTCACTGTACTACCATCATTTGTATGTCCATTTTCCCCACTATACTATGAGATCCCTGAGGGCAGAGGCTATAGTCTTATTTATTTTTATATTCCCAGCACTTAGCATAGTGTCCGACCCTTAGTAAATGCTTGAATAAATAAATTATCCAAAGTCCAATAGCCAAACATGCAGAAACTATTATATTTTTCAAAGCTGTAATCTTAAAAGATATATTGTGTACTTCATATTCCGTAACTATATATTACATTATTTTGTATACCTGAAACAAAACAAAACAAAAAAGATGTGTGGCAGAAAACCATCATGGGTCATTTAGCAAAATTTACAGTGCTATAAATTAATGTCTTATGCCAACCATTTATTCATCAACAAATACTTGTTGAGCACATACTATGTGCCCAGCACTGGGAGCAAATCAATGATCAGGACACACAGGCCTCTATTTTATGGAGCTTATATTCTACAGGGGGAAGACAGATAATTACCACATAGTTAATTAAAATAATTTCCATATTAGTGACAACTACTGTGAAGAAAATAAAACAGGGTGACATAAATGTAAGTTACCTGAAGGAAAAGGTTTTTGTTTGGTTTTGTCTTTAATTGGGAGGTCAGAAAAAGGCTTTTTGCGAGAGTGACATTTGATCTGATATCTGAATGATGAGAAGAAGCCACCTATTCAAGGATCTAGAGAAAGAATGTACCAGGCAGAAGGAATGGAAGGTGCAGTCCCTGAGGTAGAAATGGGCTTGTGTTTAAAAGAACAGAAAGAAGTGCTGTGCGACTAAAGAATTTGTGAGTGCTGGGGGCATGACGCAAGATGAGATCAGAAAGGTGGGCCAAAATCTTCTAGAGTTTTGTAAACCACAGAAAGATGTTCAGATTTTTTTCAAAGTACAATGGAAGGCCAGCAGAGGGTTTTCAGTAGGAGAGTGATATATTTTGATTTACAGTTTAAAATAATCACTAGCCTGTTACAAGATAAATACATATAGAAACCAAGATTTCCGTGAGCAATATGAAACTGAAAGCTATTACTGAATTTTGAGATTTTGGCAGCACTCAGTCGAATAATACATTGCTATACAGGGAGTGATAAAAACAACGTAAGGCTCTAAAATATCGTCCAGAAAGTTAGTTGATTGGCACCAATCTTACAGATGGTTTGGGCAGGTCATGGAAACATCACTCCTTTAAAATAGACTTTTAAACTAAAGAATGAATTATCCACTCCAGCTGGATACTTAAAGTTATCAACAAAATAGCCTATAATAAGCAGGGGAGAGGATTCTTTATTCCACTAGCCTATTCCATCATTAAGATATAAACAGCTTTCAGCTCGCTTCTAGTGGTCAATAATCTGTGCTGAAGCCTACACATAAACTCCATAACTAAGTTTAGGAGTTGGAAGAGAAAAGGACTAAGCAGAAATCTGTTCACAGAGAATCTACTTCCCCCTCCCGATAAACTACTGCAGAGAAACCATATAGCAGCTTGTTCTCATTCTCAGTTCGTCTCTGCCATCTACAAGATTTGGAGCAATATAGGTGCAGAGCTGGTATAGATACAGAGCTGGTATAGATAGTTAAATGTTGTGAGAATTCATAGAATGAAAAGACTAATGAGCTGGAGTAGTCACAGAGGAAATGGTACTCTTGGTTACCAATGATGAAAACTCAACTCAACTTAATTAAACACACACACATACAAATATTGTGGGGGGTTACTTTATTGACTCAACTAACTGCGATGTCTACAAAGTATATTTGGGACTGCAGGAAGCCATTTCATCCACTGTGTGAAAATAACATAGTCAAGACAGGCAGAATTCTGATGATGCTGTTTGAGCCCCAGACTCACAGTGCCCTGGGTAAGCAACCCAAGCAGGAAAGAGTCTCTTTTCTTCTAGCTTCACTAGGTAAGTACTGAAGTGGATGGACCCAAATAAGCCTGGCCACTCTTGTGGTTGGGGGAGGCCAGAGCCCTGTTATTGCTAGCTTTACAAGGACCACATGGTTAGGGGGAAGTATTCTCCAATGGGACCAGAAGAAGAGAAGCAGGAAAGAGTACCTGGAAAAGAAAAACCATAGTTACTATGTCCACTAGGACTGGACTATATGTACGTAAACACAATTTAGATAAGAATATAAATACACCTTAAATAAGCTAATATGCTGTACAATGCCAAAGACAGACTTTATTTTTTAGAAAATAACTTTCTTTTCTTTTAATTAAAGTCAAAGAGATATACATATTTTTTAAAGTTTTGCCTCACAGTTTCTCTCTGGCATGCAATGTCTCCTCCCCTGTAGCGAGCCAGTGTGTAATGGGCTTAGATCCAAGATTGAATTAGGGCTCTGCCATTTACTTGACATGCAACATTGATTAAATACTTAATGTCTTAAATCTCAGTTTCCTCATCTATGTATGGGTAAAATAATATCTACCTCATAAAGTTGTTAGGAGAATTATATGCACTAACAAATTTAGTAGGTGCTCAATATTTGCTCATCTGCTTTTTTTTTTGAGGGGCAAATTAAATTATTTAGTAATATCTAATCAATTTATTTAGCAATATGTGATAGCAAAATCAAAAGCACTTAAAAGAATGTGCCAATGACAGAAAGTGAAGATCGTTAAGACTAACCTATATACATTGATAACAGTGTCATGTCAAAGGAGTATACATACATATAAGTTTAAGAGACCTCAACATATGTTTACTATTGATCAAAAATCACTTGGCTAAATATACAAATAACATCAATAAAGAGTATCTAAAGGAAGAAGTAATAAACTCTCTAGGATAGCAACTATTCATCACCTTCTTCTTAATGGTAGAGCAGGTGCCTTGGAAAGGTGCTTTGGAAAGAACCATTTTGCTAATAAATGTTTATCAACAAATTCCCTAGATTAAATGTGCCCATAATTCCAACATGGCATATTTCAAGCTACCAACACAAGGTTACTCAACAAAGAGTTGGGGATAGATAGATATGCAGAATCAGCTCTCATCATACCTCCTTTACAACTCAGTTCTCTCCTCAGGCATTTAAACCAAACTTCTGGTCTCTTCAAAGGGGAACGTAGAACAAAATGGAGAGGCTATTATTTGCAAATATTATCCCAGAAATTCTCTTCCTTTATCCCTTCTCAGTCTGGCTCTTCTGATTTCCTCAGCTGAATCTCCTGTAGCTCTCTCAGCTTTTCTTTGGGCCGAGGATAAGATAAGCAACTACTTTGTAGTTTTAGGGTGACTGGTGTCCAGATGAATGGAGATCTATTATTGCAAAGTTGAAAATGGCCTTTCTAGGCAAAACTAGTCAAGAGGAGCTTAAACTCAAACAGTAAGAGGTCTTACCTCTAAGGAATTTCAAAACAGGTTCTCCTCTCTAGTTTGCTTCTAAAAAAAAAAAAAAAAAAAAAAAAAAAAAAGATTCATACCATTCATACCACCAAGTGCCCAGGGCCTTTTGATATGCTGCCTCAGGCCCAGTAGTGGTGGCAACTGCTCTTGGTTCACAGGATGGCTTGTCCCATGTGCCTCCGTGTCCAGCACAGGCAGTGATGAACATGGATCACTGTAGCCCCTACTAGGTAGCCAGGGTCCAGTCACAGGCAGCAGCTGATTTTGGCCAGCATGGGAGCTCCTCCCAAGAGGCCCCAAACCAATATACCTGGAAGCCAGCTTCACACCACAGCAGAGCACAACCTGATTAGCCCCATAAGTGGCACATCCAAAGGGTGGTCTTAGAAGGCAAAAGAACCTGCTGAGGTGAATACCACTGCATGGAGTCAGCCCCTGTGCAGCAGCACATATGCTGTGGGCATGACCAATCATCACAGCCAGTCAGCCTGAGAGTCAGTCACACCCACTGATGTGCCAACAATAATCAAGGCTCAACTACAACAAGAAGGCATACAAAATCCACACAAGAGACATGCCTGGAGTACCTGATGCAGGTGATCAGGGAGACTGCACCACTGGGCTCCACAAGGCACTTACTACATAAGGCCATCTGGCCAAGACTGGGATACATAGCAGTTCTACCTAATACAAAGAAACAAACACAGAAAGGAAGTCAAAATGAGGAAACAAAGAAACACGTATCAAATGAAAGAACAGGAGAAAACTCCAGAAAAAGAACTAAATAAAATAGAGGCAAACAACTTACCAGATACACAGCTTAAAATATTGGTTATAAGGATGCTCAAGGAACTTAGTTAGAATTTCAACAAAGAGAGAGTAAACATAAAAAAAGACATAGAAACCATAAAAAAAGAACCAGTCAGAAATGAAGAATGCAATAACTGAAACGTAGAATATACTAGAGGGAATCAACAGCAGGCTAGATGAAGCAGAGCACTGAATCAAAGATTTGGAAGACAAGATAGCAGAAAATACCCAATTTAAACAACAAAAAGAAAAAAATTAAAAATAAGGAGAGTTTAAGGGACTTCTGGGAGAACATTAAGTGTAAAAACATTCACATCACAGGGGTACTAGAAGTAGAGAGAGAGCAAGGAACTGAAAACCTATTTGAAGACATAATGATGGAAAACTTCCCTAACCTGGCAAAGGAAATAGACATACAAGCCCAGGAAGTGCAGAGTCCCAAACAAGATGAACCCAAAGAGGCCTATACTGAGACACATAATTAACATGCCAAAAGTTAAAAACAAAGAGACAACTTTAAAAGCAACAAGAAAAAGGCAGCTATGTGGTGTCATCAAACAATACGGTGAATGTTTAAATTAAAATATATATATATATATATATATATATATATATATATATATATATATATATTACAGTAAAAGACACATTGCCATTAATCCCCCCTCAAAATACACCCCTTGCTTCAAACACACTTATCCCATCATTCTTGCCACTTTCTGAAACAGTTCTAGAAGTCCTCGTTCATGAGAGTCTTTAGTTGCACTGTGGTGGCTGCCTCAATATCCTGAAACATTTTGACTTTGGGGAAGAGCCAGAGGTCGCATGGTGCCAGATCCGGTGAATAAGGTGGATGAGGATACACCATAATGTTTTTATTTGACAGAAACTGCCATATACCAGAAGTGATGTGTGACAGAGTGTTGTCATGATAGAGGATGATTTAGGGCACAGTTTAAAACACATCTTCTCTCAACCATAGCTTATACCTGACTGACTGCACCAAACAAGTTCAAATTTGTCACGCACTGTTACTAAGGTTCGATGCACCGCTTCCCGTATTAAAGATCCCTGTCTTTCCCTTGGATGGCACTCGGCAACAGCATTTGTTGTTTTTTCTGATCACAATGGAAAGGCTCCATGTCACACATCGCTGCTGGTACAGCAATTTCTGTCAAATGTAAAAATTACGGTGTGTCTTCATCCACCTCATTCACCTGATCTGGCACCATGCAACTTCTGGCACTTCCCCAAAGTCAAAATGATTGTGAAAGGTAAACGTTTTGAATCAGTTTAGGACATTGAGGCAGCCATGACAGTGCAACTAAAGACACTCACGAAAAAGAACTTCCAGAACTGCTTCAGAAAGTGGCAAGAACGATGGAATACGTGTGTTCAAAGTGAGGGAAAATGTTTTCAGGGGGATTAATGGCAATGTATCTTTTGCTATAATAATTTATTTTTAATTTAAACATTCTTTACATTTGTTTATCACACCTCATAGTTATTTCCATGGAAGCTCCCTAAAACTGTCAGCTGATTCATCAACAGAAACTTTACAGGCAAGAAGGGATTGCCATGAAATATTCAAAGTGATAAAACCAAAGACCTACAACCAAGACTACCCTACCCAGCAAGACTACCCTATCATGTAAAATTGAAGGACAGATAAAGAGCTTCCCAGACAAGAAAAAGCTAAAGGAATTTATTACCACCAAGCCAGTATTACAAGAATGTTAAAGGGACTTCTTTAAGAAGCAGAAAGGGGGAAAGAAAATAACATAAAGATGAATAATAAAATGACAATAACTATGTGCCCATCAATAATCACTTTAAATGTAAATGGATTAAATGCTCCAATCAAAAGATGAATGGCTAAAAAAACAAGAAACATACATATGTTGTCTAAAAGAGATCCACTTCAGAGAGAAAGACACACAGACTGAAAGTAAATGGATGAAAAAAAATATTTCATATGAATGGAAATGAAAAAAAAGCTGGGGTACCAATACTGATTTCAGACAAAATAGAATTTAAAATAAAGACTATAATAAGAGACAAAGAAGGACATTACATAATAATAAAAGGATTTATCCAACAAGAGGAAATAACCCTTGTAAACATTTATGAATGCAATATAGGAGTACCTAAATACGTATAGAAAGCAAATATTGACTGACATAAAGAGAGAGATCAACAGTAATACAGTCATAGTCGGGGACTTTTACACCGCACTGATACCAATGAACAGATCTTCCAGACAGAAAATCAACAAGGAATCACTGCCCTTAGATGACACAGCAGACCAGGTAGATTTAATTGATATATTTTTAAAGGATTTCTGCCCCAAATAGTGGAATATATGTTCTTTTCACATGCACATGGAACATTTTCCAAAATAGACCACATGTTAGGCCACAAAACAAGTCTCAATAAATTAAAAAAGACTGAAATTATATCAAGCATCTTCTCTAACAACAATGGTATGAAACTAGCCATCAATTATAAGAAAAAAACCCCTGAAAAACACACAAACACATAGAAGCTAGATAACATGCTACCAAACAATGAATGTGTTAACAATGAGATCAAGGAAGAAATCAAAAGATACCTTGAGACCAATGAAAATGAAAATACAATGACCCAAAATCTGTAGGACACAGTGAAAGCAGTCCTAAGAGGAAAATTCATATCAATACAGGCTAAGAAACAAGAAAAATCTCAAACAAAAAAATCTAGCATTACACTTAAAGGAACTAGAGAAGTGACAGGGAAAAAAAGCCCAAAGTGAGCCCAAAGCAAGGAAATAATAAAGACCAGAGCAGAAATAAATGAAAGAGTGTACAAAAAAAAACAATGCAAAAGGTCAATGAAATCAAGAGCTGGTTCTTTGAAAAGATAAACAAAACTGATAAACCTTTAATCAGACTCATCAAGAAAAAAGAGAGAGAGAGGACCCAAATAAATAAAATCAAAAATGAAAGAGGAGAAGTGGCAACCAACACCCCAGAAATACAAGGGATTATAAGAAAATACTACAAACAATTATATGTCAACAAATTGGACAATCTGGAAGACACTGATAAATCTTAGAAACATACACTCTTCCAAAACTGAATCAAGAAGAGACAGAAAATCTGAACACATTGATTACTACAAACAAAATCAAATCAGCACTCATAAAACTCCCAATAAATAAAAGTCCTGGACCCGATGGTGAATTTTCCCAAACATTTGAAGAAAATTAAGAACTATTCTTCTCACACTACTCCAAAAATTTCAAGATGAGGCTCCCAAGATCATTTTACAAGGCCACCATTTACCTAATTCCAAAACCAGACAAAGATACTGCAAAAAAAGAAAAAAACAAACAATCCGATTAAAAAATGGGCAGAGGACCTGAACAGACATTTCTCCAAAGAGGACATACAAATGGCTAATAGACATATGAAAAAAATGTTCAACATCACTAATCAGAAAAATGCAAATGAAAACCACGAGATATCACCTCACACCAGTTAAAATGGCTATTATCAACAAGACAAATAATAAAAAGTGTTGCAGAGGCCTGTGAGAGAAAGGAACCCTCATACACTATTGGTGGGAATGCAGATTGGTGCAGCCGCTATGGAAGGCAGTGTGCAGGTTCCTCAAAAAATTACGAATAGAATTACCATATGACCCAGCAATCCCTCTCCTGGGTATCTACCAAAAAAATCTGAAAACATTTATCCATGAAGATATATGTGCTTTGCAGGTTTATTTACAGTGGCCAAGACATGGAAACAACCAAAATGTCCTTCTATAAATGATTGCATAAAGAAGATGTGGTATATATACACAATGGAATACTATTCTGCCATAAGAAAAGGTGAAATAGTACCATTTGTGACAACATGGATGGATCTTGAGATTATTATGCCAAGTGAAATAAATCAGACAGAAAATATCGAGAACCATATGATTTCACTGATATGTGGTATACAAAACTGAAAACAACAAAAGAACAAAACAAACAAATGAATAAACAAAAACTCATAGACACAGACAATAGTTTATGGGTTCCCAGAGGGTAAGGGGGGGTGGTAGATGAGGGTAAAGGGGATCAAATATATGGTGATGGAAAGAGAACTGACTTTGGGTGGTGAACACACAATGTGATGTATGGATGATGTATTGCAGAGTTGTACACCTGAAATCTATGTAACTTTGATGACAATTGTCACCCCAATAAACTTTAATTACAAAAAAAAGAAAGAAAGGAAAAGAAAAGTATAGGCTGATGTCCCTGATGAACATAGATGCAAAATTTCTCAGCAAAATATTAGCAAACCGAGTTTAGCAACACATTAAAAAGATCATACATCGCGATCAAGTGGGATTTATTCCTGGGATGCAAGTTTGGTTCAATATCCAAAAATCAATTTAACTGCTATACCACATAAACAAAATGAAAGATAAAAATCATATGAACATACCAATAGATGTAGAAAATGCATTTGACAAAATCCAGCATCCATTTATGATAAAACTCTCAGCAAACTGGGAATAGAGAGAATATAGTTCAACATAATAAAGGCCATATACAACAAACCCTCAGCTAACATCATACTCAGTGGGGAAAAGCTAAAACCATTTTCCTTAATATCAGGAACAAGAAAAGGATATCCACTTTCACCACTTTTATTCAACATAGTTTTGGAAGTCCTAGCGACAAGCAATCAGACAAGAAAAACAAATAAAAAGCATTCAAATTGGAAAGGAAGAAATAAAACTGTCATTATTGGCAGATAGTATGATACTATATAGAGAGAGCCTTATAGAGTCCATGAAAAAAAAATATTAGAACTGATAAATGAATTTAGTAAAGTAGCAGGATTAAAGTTAATGTTCAGATATTAGTGCATTTTTTATATACCAATAATGAACTATCATAAAGAGAAATTAAGAAAACAATCCCATTTACAATTGCATCAACAACAACAAAAATGCCCAGGAATAAATTTAAGCAAGGAGGCAAAAGACCTGTAGGTGGAAAATTATAAGACGTTGAAGAAAGAAATTGAAGAAGACACAAATAAATGAAAGGCTATACTGTGCTCATGGATAGAATGAATTAACATGGTTACAGTGTTCATACTATCCAGAGCAATTTATAGATTCAATGCAATCCCTATCAAAAGTCCAATGGCATTTTTCACAAGAGAACACATAACCATAAAACTTATATGGAATCACAAAAGACTCCAAGTAGCCAAAGCAATCTTGAGACAGAAGAACAAAGTTGGAGGTATCATGCTACCTGACATCAAATTATACTACAATGTTACAGTAATCAAAACAGCATGGTACTGGCATAAAAACAGACACATATCAATGGAACAGAATAGACAGTATAGAAATCAACTCACACCAAAATGGTTATTTAACCTATGACAAAGGAAGCAAGAATATGCAATGGGGTAAAGACAGTGTCTTCAATAAATAATGTTGGGAAAACTAGACACATGCATGCATGCAAAAAAAAAGAGAGAGAGAAACTGGATCAGCTTCTTAAACCATATACAAGAATAAACTCAAATGGATTAAAGACTTGATGTAAGATTCGAAACCATAAAACTCCTAGAAGAAAACAGGCAGTAAACTCTCTGACATTACTTTTATACGTCTCCCTGGGCAAGGGAAACAAAAGAAATAATAAAAAGTGTGACGTCATAGGAATGGCGGCAGTGAGTTGGTCTTGAGTTCTCCTCTGGAATTTACCACAAATTGAACATCTGTAACCCATCAAAGGACTCTCTGCTCATCACATAGGACAGTTAAGAGACTCCTAGGAGGATTACTTGAAGGTGGGCAAACTAGGTGAGCAAGGGAAGAGGGAAGGGAGCAGTGTGGAGACGTGGCCTGCATCCGTGGCTGCAGAGACGCAGGGGATCCCAGGACAGAAGAGAGACCACAAGAGCCAGGAGGTGGGCTCTTTCCCTGCGTCCCACAGCTGATCTCTCCTGATGAGAGAGCAGCATATCTAGCATTTGAGGCAGTAACCTAAGCTGAGACCTCCAGCTGGGCCCTAGGTTGGACAGAGGACGTAAACACCATAACTGGTTCCCTCCCCCCACTCTCCCAATCCTATCCCTGCCCTTCCAGAGACTCAAGCTGGCCCTTGAACTGAGGAGTAGTATCATGGCAGATCACAGAGGAGCAGTAGCGCTCAGAATCTGGGAGGACCAGGTTTTCAACTGCTGTGACCCACGGAAGAGGCTGGGATGAGTGTGATACTGCTGGGCTGGGAGAGAGAAGACTCCTCTATCCCCAAGCCCCACCTATTCTGGCCTGCCTAGGGCAGGGCAATTACAACTGTGGAGACACTCCCAGGGGTCAGCAGCAGGTGGCAGAGGCAGCTCTGGGCTTTCAGCAGATCAGAAATCTCACCTCATGCCCTACACACACACACACACATACACACACACACACACACACACACACACACACACACACACACACACGGAAGAAGTGCCCGAAGACTGAGGAGAACTGGGCACAGGGCTGGTGGTGCTACTCTCAGTGCACATATGTGCAGGCAAGAGCAGAAGAAACTGCACTGACTTTATAAAAAGTACCATCCAGACCCCATAGCCCCACTCATCTAGAACTGCAGTCCCACAGTCATTCTGGGCACCAGGTGGCTGGCTCTGCCTGCACAAGACACAGAGGACTCTTTGGTACAGTAGAGGACAACCTGGAGATTACCTAGTGGGATTAAGACAAGACTGGCGCTGCTATTTTTGTTTTGATTTCTTTTTGTATTTTTGATATATTTGCCTGTGTTGAGTGTGGGTTATCGGTTGTTTTTACATGTGAGTGTATTTGGTTTTTTCTTTGTTGTTGTTGCTGTACTACTTGGTGATTTGCTTTGTTCTGAAATTGTCCTACACCAGGGCCCAGCACAAGAGGCACAAGATTCAACACACCCAGAGGCCAACTCCAGACCAAACCAGAGTATTACCGGGTTTGACCTACAAGTGACACACCCAGAGGGAATTCTCTACAGGCACAAGAGCCCATAGAGGCCAAGCCTCATTTGAGCTGTCAACCCTCACACAGCAGATCATCCACTGTGCACAGAGCCAAGTCTCACAACTAGTCAGCCTATGAGTCAATCCCACCTACTGACAAGCCAAAAGCAATTAAAGTTCAACTTTAACAAGACAATATACACAACACAAGAGTCACCTTTGGAGCACATGCAGAGGAGAATAGGGAAGTAGTGCAAGTCACATATAAAGGACACATACTGCATAAAATAACCCAGCAAAACCCAAGAACACTAGGGGATATACCTAATACATCTAAACAAACACAGAGAGTCAGCCAGAATGGGGAAAGAAAGAAACATTTCCCAAATATAAGAACAGAAAAAACCTCCAGAATTGGAACCAAATGAAATAGAGGCAACCAACATATCAAAGACAGAATTCAGAACACTGATGATAAGAATGTTTAAGGAGCTTAG
Source organism: Rhinolophus ferrumequinum (assembly GCF_004115265.2). Lineage (NCBI taxonomy): Eukaryota > Metazoa > Chordata > Mammalia > Chiroptera > Rhinolophidae > Rhinolophus > Rhinolophus ferrumequinum. Next base: position 47,309,291 of record NC_046284.1, read on the forward strand.
TCACAACATAAAGAAGAATAGAGAAATCATAATGAACAACCAGTTAGAACTAAAGAATACAATAACTGAAATAAAGAACACACTTGAAGGAATTACCAGCAGGTTGGATGAGGCAGAGGATCAAATCAGCGACTTAGAAGACAAGTTAGCAGAGATCACCCAAATGGAACAACAAAAAGAAAAAAGAGTAAAAAACAATGAAGATGGTTTACGAGACCTCTGGGATAACATCAAGCGTAACAACATGCGCATCATAGGAATACCAGAAGGTAAAGAGAGGAAGCAAGCGATAGAGAACATGCTTGAAATAATAATGTCCGAAAACTTCCCTAACCTGGTGAAGGAAACTCACACACAAGCCCAGGAAGTGCAGAGAGTTCCAACCAGGATGAACCCAAACAGGACTACACCAAGACACATCCTAGTTAAAATGGCAAAGGTTAAAGACAAAGAGAGAATCCTAAAAGCAGCAAGAGAAAGACAGCGGGTTACATACAAGGGAACTCCCATAAGACTATCAAATGACTTTTCTATAGAAATATTGAAGGCCAGGAGGGAGTGGCAGGAGATACTCAAAGTGATGGAAAACAAAGGCCTACAACCTAGATTGTTTATCCAGCAAGGCTATCACTTAAAGTTGATGGAGAGATAAAGCCAGAAAAGAATAAGCTAAAGGAATTTATTACCACCAAGCCAGCATTGCAAGAAATACTAAAAGGACTTCTGTAAATAGAAGAAAGATCAAAACAACCTAACTACAAATTTAAAAATGGCAATAACTATGTACCTATCAATAATCCCTTTAAATGTAAATGGATTAAATGCTCCAATCAAGAGACTTAGTGTGGCTGACTGGATAAGAAAGCAAGACCCTTGTATATGCTGCATACAAGAGACTCACCTCAGAACAAAAGACACACACAGGCTGAAAGTGAAGGGTTGGAGTAAGATATTTCATGCAAAAGGAAATGAGAAAAAAGCTGGAGTTGCAATACTTATATCTGACAAAATAGACTTTAAAATGAAGAATACATTAAAAGACAAAGATGGGCACTATATAATAATAAAGGGATTGATCCAACAAGAGGACATAACCCTAGTAAACATCTATGAACCAATCATAGGAACACCTAAATATATAAAACAGATATTGCCTGACATGAAGACAGAGATCAACAGTAACACTATCATAGTAGGGGACTTCAACACACCTCTGACAGCAAGCAACAGTTCTTCTGAACAGAAAATCAATATGGAAACAACAGCCTTAAATGAAACCAGTTGGATTTAATAGAAATTTTCAGAGCATTTCACCCCAAAGCTGCAGAATACACGTTCTTCTCAAGTGCACATGGAACATTTTCCGAGATAGACCACATGTTAGGCCACAAAACTAGTCTTGATAAATTTAAAAAAATTGAAATCATACCAATTGTCTTCTCTGACCACAGTCCTATGAAATTAGAAATCAACTATAGGAAAAAAACTGGAAGACACCCAAATTCATGGAGGCCGAATAACATGTTACTAAATAATGAATGGGTCAGCCATGAGATCAAGGAAGAAATCAAAAGATATCTGGAGACAAATGAAAATGAAAACATGATGACCCCAAATCTATGGGGTGCAGCGAAAGCAGTCCTAAGAGGGAAATTCATAGCAATGCAGGCCTACCTAAAGAAACAAGAAACATCCCTAATCAACTATTTCTCTTCACACTTAAGAAATCTGGAAAAAGAACAGCAAAACAAGCCCAAATGGAGTACAAGGAAGGAGATAAGAAAGATCAGGGAGGAAATAAATGAAATAGTGACCAAAAAACAATACAAAAGATCGATGAATCCAAGAGCTGGTGTTTAGAGAAGATAAACAAAATCTGCAAATCTTTAGCCAGTCTCATAAAAAAAAAGGAGAGAGAGATGACCCAAATTAATAAAATCAGAAATGAAAGAGGAGAAATGACAATAGACACCACAGAAATACAAAAAAAATTAAGAAATTACTGTGAGTAACTATATGCCAACAAATTAGACAATCTGGAAGAAATGGACAATTTTGTAGAAGCATACAACCTTCCAAGGCTAACTCAAGAAGAAATGGAAAACCTGAATAGACTGATTACTACCAGGGAAACTGAATCAGTAATCAACAAGCTCCCAACAAACAAAAGCTCTGGACCAGATGGGTTTACAGGCGAATTTTACAAAACATTCAAAAAAGAATTATCACCTATTCTCCTCAAACTATTCCAAAAATCCGGGAGGAGGGAATGCTCCCAAACACTTTTTACAAGGCCACTATTACCCTGATCCTAAAATCAGACAAAGACATTACAAAAAAAGAAAACTACAGGCCGATATCCTTATGAACATAGATGCAAAAAACCTCAACAAAACATTAGTGAACAGAATTCAGCAATACATTAAAAAGACCATACACCATGATCAAGTGGGATTCATCCCTGGTATGCAAGGGTGGTTCAACATCCACAAATCACTTAATGTGATACACCACATTAACAAAATGAAAAACAAAAGTCATATGATCATATCAATAGATGCAGAGAAAGCATTTGACAAAATCCAACAGCCATTTATGATAAAAACTCTTAAAAAAGTGGGAGTAGAGGGACCATATCTCAACATAATAAAGGCCATATGTGGCAAACCCACAGCTAACATCATACTCAATGGGGAAAAGCTAAAACCATTCCCCTTAAGATCGGAAACAAGGCAAGGTTGCCCACTTTCTCCACTTCTATTCAACATAGTGCTAGAAGTTCTAGCCACAGCAATCAGACAAGAAAAAGAAATAAAAGGCATTCGAATTGGTAAGTAAGAAGTAAAATTGTCATTATATGCAGATGACATGATCTTATATAGAGAGAACCCCAAGACTCCACCAAAAAACTATTAGAATTGATAAATGAATTTAGTAAAGTAGCAGGATACAAAATTAATATTCAGAAATCAGTTGCGTTTGTATATACCAATAATAAAATATCAGAAGGAGAAATTAAGAAAACAATCTCACTTACAATTGCTTCAAAGACTATAAAATACCTGGGAATAAATTTAACCAAAGAAGTGAAAGTTCTGTACTCAGAAAAGTATAAGGCACTGAAGAGAGAAATGAAAGAAGATACAAATAGACGGAAACACATACCATGTTCATGGATAGGAAGAATTATTATAGTTAAAATGTCCATACTGCCTAAGGCAATATACATATTCAGCGCAATTCCCATCAAACTACCAAGGACATTTTTCAGAGAAATAGAACATATATTCCTAAAATTTATATGGAAACATAAAAGACCCTGGATAGCCTCGGGATATCTTGAGAAATAAGAACAAAGTGGGAGGTATCAGGATACCTGACATCAAATTATACTACAAGTCTACAGTAGTCAAAACAGCATGGTACTGGCATAAAAACAGACACATAGATCAATGCAACAGAATATAGACCCCAGAAATAAATCCATGACTGTATGGCGATTTAATCTACGACAATGGAAGCAAGAATTTACGGTAGGGTAAGGACAGTCTATTCAATAAATGGTGCTGGGAAACCTGGACAGACACATGCAAAAAAATGAAGCTGGACCATCTCCTTACAACATATACAAAAATAAATTCAAAATGGCTTAAAGACTTAAATGTAAGGTCTGAAACCATAAAATTCATAGAAGAAAATATAGGAAGAAAGTTTACAGACTTTATCCGGAGTAAGATTTCTACTGATATGTCCCCTCGGACAAGGGAAGTAAGAGAAAAAATAAACATTTAGGATTACATCAAACCGAAAAGTTTTTTCACAGGAAAGGAAACCATCAATAAAACAAAAAGGGATCCTACTGTATGGGAAAAGGTATTTGCCAATGATATATCCGATAAGGGGTTAACATCCCAAATTTATAAGAAACTCACTCAACTCAACTCCAAAAAAACAAACAACCCAATTAAAAAATGGGCAGAGGACATGAAGAGACATTTTTCTAAAAAGGACATACAGAAGGCAAACAGACATATGAAAAAATGCTCAACCTCACTAACCATTAGAGAAATGCAAATGAAAACCACAATGAGATACCACCTCACCCCAGTCAAAATGGCTATCATCAATAAATCAACAAACAACAAGTGCTGGCGCGGATGTGGAGAAAAGGGAACCCTCATGCACTGTTGGTGGGATTGCAGATTGGTGCAGCCACTATGGAAAACAGTATGGAGGTATCTCAAAAATTTGAAAATGGAACTACCTTATGACTTAGCAATTCCACTCCTAGGTATCTATACGGAGAAATCGAAAACTCTAATTCAAAAAAATTTATGCACCCCTATGTTTAAGAATAAATGAATGACCTAATCAGAAACAGTCTCAGAGACAGAGGGAAAACTGAGGGTTGCTGGATTGGGGGGAGGTGGGAGTAAGGGGGAAAAGTGAGGAGATTAGAAAGCACAATCAGTAACCACAAGATTGCCACGGGGATACAAAAGTCAATTTGGGGAATGTAATGAATAATGTTGTAAAGATTTTGTAGGGTATCCAATGGACACTTGTCTCATTAGGGAGAGCACCTCAGGGATGATGTAGATGCCTGATCACTGCACTGTACACCTGAAGCTGCAGCTGAACAATAATGAATGTCAACTACAATTTTATATATATATATATATATATATATATATATATATATATATATATATGTGTGTATATGTATATATATGTTTATATGTGTATATATATATACATATAGACATATATGTATACATATGTGTACATATGTGTACATATATATATATATATATTTAGAATAAGTGGAGTACAGCATTAGGAATAGAGACATTGGAAATGTAATGGCTGTGTGCGATGTCAGAGGGATAGTAGATGGGGGGAGCGGGTTATCACTGTATGAGGGATATAAATGATAAATGTCTAGCTATTACATTGTTTTGTACACCTGAAACTAATAAAAAAGAAAAAAAGGAAATAATAAACAAATGGAACCACATCAAACTAAAAAGTTTTTGCACCGCAGAGGGAACCACCAAGAAAACTAAAAGCTAATCTACTGAATGGGAAAAAATATTCGCCAATGATACATCCAATAATGGGTTAATTTCCAAAATTTATAAAAAACTCATCATAAAACTCAACACCAAAAAAACCCCACAGGCGTTCCAATTAAAAAATTAGGCAGAGAACCTGGATAGACATTTCTCCAAAGATGGCATACAGATAGCCAATAGACATGTGAAAAGATACTCCACATCACTAATCATCAGAAAAATGCAAATTAAACCACAATGAGATACCACCTCACACTTGTCCAATGGCTATCATCAATAAATCAAGAAACAAGTGTTGGCGATTATGTGGAGAAAAGGGAACCCTTGTGCACTGTTGGCGAGATTGTAAATTGGTGCAGTCACTATGAAATACAACTACCTTATGACTCCACTGCTAGGTACCTATCTGAAGAAAACCAAAACACTCATTTGAAAAGATACATGCACCCCTATGTTCACTGCAGTGCTAGTTGTAATACCTAAGATATAGAAGCAACCTAAGAGCCCATCAATAGACAATTAGATAAAGAAGAGGTGTTATAAGTACGAGGTCTGACAATTAAGTTTACAAACTCATCCTAGAAAAAGTGCTACATACCTCATTGCTGAATATCACTACAGTCACCTTCAAAGTACTCCCCTTGGGAAGCTATGCACCAACACCAGCACCTAGTCCACCCTTCAAAGCAATTTTGGAACACTTTCTGGAATAGCGATCAGAGCTGTCATTATATTACCCTTGATGTCCTGAATGTCATCAACGTGTCTTCCTTTCAATATTTCCTTTATCTTCAGGTAAAGAAAGAAGTCATTGGAGGCCAGATCAAGTGAGTAGGGAGGGTGTTCCAATACAGTTCTTTGTTTACTGGCTAAAAACTCCCTCACAGACAGTGCCGTGGGATCTGGTGCATTGTTGTGATGCAAGAGCCGTGAATTGTTGGTGAAAAGTTCAGGTCATTTGACTTTTTCTCGCAGCCTCTTCAGCACTTACAAATAGTAAACTTGGTTAACTGTTTGTCCAGTTGGTACAAATTCATAATGAATAATCCCTCTGGTATCAAAAAAAGGTCAGTAACATCATTGCACTAAGTTCACGAACTTAATTGTCTTACCTTGTGTGTGTGTGTAATATATATACATATACATATATATACACACACATATATATATAATGGATTATTACTCAGTCATAAAAAAGAATGAAATCTTACCATTTGTGACAACATGGATGTACATACAGGGAATTATGCTAAGTGAAATAAGTGAGAGGAAGACAAATACCATATGACCTCACTTATATGCAGAATCTGAAGAGTAAAATAAATGAACAAACAAAACAGAAACAGACTCACAGATACAGAGAATAAAACCTGATGCTTGCCAGATGGGAGGGGCGGTTAGGGTGTTCGGTGGAAAAGATGAAGGGGTTAAGAAGTAAAAATCGGTAGCTACAAAATAGTCATGGGGATGTTAAGTAAAGCATAGGGAATATAGTCAGTAATACTGTAATAACTATGTATGGTGCCAGGTGGGTACTAGACTAATTGGGTAAATTATATAAGTGTCTAACCAATATGCTGTACACCTGAAACTTATATAAAATAATATTGAATGTCAAGTGTAATTGGAAAATAAAAATTAAAAAGGATTGATATCACTACACACCCATCCAAATGACTAACTAAAAACTAGTGACACAACCAAATGCTAGTGAGGCTGTAGAGAAACTAGACCACTCATTCATTGATAGTGGGAATGTAAAATGGTACAGCTACTCTGGAAAACATTTTGGCAGTTTCTTAAAAAAAACTAAACATGACACTGCTAAACTGCCTAGCAATTGCACTTATGGGCATTTATCCCACAGACATGAGAATTTATATTCACACACATACCTATGCATGAATGTTCACAGCAGCTTTTTCCATAATAGCCACAAACTGGAAACCCAGATGTCCTTCAAAAGATGAATGGTTAAATAAACTGTGCTACATCCATACCATGGAATACCACTCAGCAATAAAAAGAAACAAACTGCTGATACATGCAGTAACTTGAATGAAACTCTAGGGAAATTATGTTGAGTCAAAAAAGCCAATCACAAAAAGTTACACACTGTATGATTTCATTTATATAACATTCTTGAAATGACAAAATCATAGGAATGGAGAAGAGGTTAGTGGTTGCCAGTGGTCAGGAATGGGGATCTGGTGGGAGGTGGAGGTGAACTTGGCTATAAATTGCAACATGAGGGATCTTTGTGGTGTTGGAACTGATCAGTATCTTGACTGTGGTAGTGAATACGTGAACCTATGTAAGTGATTAAATTGCGTAGAACATATGCACACATACATACACAATGAATACAACAAAATTAGGGAAATCTGAGTAAGATTGGCAGATTATATCAATGTCAATATCCTGGTTGTGATATTATACTAAAGTTTTGCAAGGTGTTACATATTTGGAGTACATATTCGGAGAAACTGGGAAAAGTGAACACAGGCTCTCTCTGTGTTATTTCTTACAACTACATATTGAATCAAAATTTTAATTAAAAGGAAGTCAGAGAAAAGCTAAAAAAAGAAAGGAAAGACTAAAAGAAGATTCTCGACCCTGCAGTTCTCCAATGTGATTAAGGCTTTTCATCTATTTGCTTCTGCCAGATGTCTCATCATTTAGCACTGACCTTTTTCTCCATTAATGTCTTCACTTAAATGCCTATGCTTTTTCACTTGCCTCCAATTTGCTACTATGTGTTGTGAGCATCACACACAGCGGTTCTTGGTCATGTTCTCCTGTCTCGTGTTGTACACTTCTTCTCATCTGTAGTATTCTTACTAATGGATTGTTTGTCTTTTTATAAATCTAGTGACTTAAAAACAACAATGTCAAAGACATTGCCCCCAGGATTGCACTGCCAATTTATCTCAATCTGATCTGGCAGCCTCCTTTAGCCTTCCAGGCCACACCTTCTTTAAGTTGTGCCATTTTCCTGCATCTTATCTACAGGGAGGTAGTCTAGAAAACTCTTATATTTTAGTCATTTTAGAGTGTGCTGATTAAGAACAAGAGCTTTGGAATTACACAGATCTAGGTTTGAATCAAGGGTTTGGCACTTACATCCTGTGACAGGAGGCTATGAGTCTGTTTCCTCACCTGTCCATTGGGGATAATAATAGTATCTGCCTCATTAGGCTGTTGCAAAGATGTAATGAGATAACGTATGTCAAATGCCTAGCATATAGTAAGTGCTCATTTGTCATTATTTCATTACTCTTGCTCTTTCTGCCCTTAGACCTCATTGCATGGCAGCTTTGCATTAACAGGTTTTTTGGGGTATCCAAGGCCAGGACCCATTTTTCCAGTGTTTTGCCTACCAATGTCCTTCATGATTTGCTATCTAGTGCCTTTATGAAGCTCAAACAGATGACTAGGCAGATTAGTGGAAGGTTGTGGCTACTGACCAGGGATATTTGAAGATTCATTCCCACTCTTGTTTGAGTCCTTAGCTTAGAGAGTCCTGCAGTCTTTTCTTGCCTTCTCAGCACTTGGGTGTGTTTAGCAATGTCCCATCTAGGACACAATAGGTGTCAGGTAAACATCAAGGAACTGGTAGGTTTGTCCTTTTTCTCAGTTCCACCATATCCCTCAGGCCTTAGAACGCAATTGATCTCTTCTGCATTAGTCAGGAATATGGTTGCTTTACTCAGATAATTCTAAACAGAGTGGTGGGATAATTCCTCTCCCAATTCTAATGGAAAATCTTTCAAAGCCAATTGGAGACAGCAAGCAATGCCAACAACATTATCACAAGCCTTTCTTTCCATGTGAGAGGTAATATACAGTGTTACCTCTGTTGTCTCTGCACCAGCATCATCACTATCACCTGGGAGTTTGTTAGAGATGCAGAAACTTGGGCCCCATCCAAAATCCTCTGAAGCAGAAACTCTGGAGGTGGGGCCAGCAATCTGTGAGTTATGAGTCCTCCGTGTGACTCTGATGGACAGTAAAGTTTGAGAGTCACTCATCCGGTGGTTAGGAGCACAGACTCTGAAGTCAGATTGCTTGGGTTTAACTACATTACTAGCTGTGTGACTTTAGACAAGCTACTTATACCGCTATGCTGTAGTTTTTTCACCTTTAAATGAGAATATTAGTTACTCTCCTTGAACCTCCCTTTTTTTTTTCTTCTTGGCTTCAGCAACACTATTCTTGCCTGGTTTATCTTATACCCCACCGGCTCCTCAGCCTCTTTTGCCAGTTCCTTGTCCTCTGCTTAACCTCTAAATGTTGGAGGCTCCAGGACTCAGTCCAAGAACCTCTTCCTCCCTTCTATTCCATTCTCTCCAAAGATAATGTCTTCCAATCCCAAGGCTTTAAATATTATCTATGTGCTGTTGATTCCCAAATTAATTTATATCTCTGACTCTGATATCACCCATAATTCCATACATGCACATATGATTATTTGACACTTTAGTTGTGAATTTTATTAGGCATCTGGACCTTCACATATCTAAAATTGAACTCTTGATACCTAACCAGCCCCTCTCCTCGAGTCTTCCCCATTTTAGTAAATGATCCCAACCATTTACCCAACTCAATATACCTGGAAATACCCTTGAGTCTTCTCTTTCCTTTTATACCCTATATCCAGGCCACCACCAAAACCTGTTGTCTCTAATTCCAAAATACATACAGAATTGTCCTTTTCTCTGGTGTCCACCACCTTACTTCAAGACACCACCATCTCTCACATTGTCTACTAGTAATAGTCTCCTACTGGTTTCTCTGCTCCCATTCTCACTATTATGGTCTAGTCTCCAAAAGTATCACGGAGACCTTTAAAAGTGTGGATCTGATCACCTCACTCCTCTACTTAAAACCTTCCAATATCTTCTCTGAACAAGCTATCAGAACAAAAATGAAATCCAAGGTTCTGACCCAGGCCCACAAGGCCTCCATGATCTAAACCCTGCCTGACTCTCCAACTTCCTCTCACATGGCTCTCCATTTTTTCTTGACACTTCTGTCACACCATCTTTCTCTGTATTTTTCTAACATGTCAAGTAATTTCCTGCCTTCAGCCTCCTGCACTAGCTATTCCCTTTGACTTGAACCTTTCTCTCTCAGGTCTGCAAATGGCTGGCTTTTTATCATTTGGATCTTGACTTAAATGTTAGCTCCTCAGACAACAATTCCTTTAACAACGAATCAAAACAGACCCCCCCACCTCAATCACATTGCCCTGGCTTTTTGTTGTTGTTGTTGTTGTTCATAGCACTTATCAAAGCACCTATCATATTATGTTTGTTTGTGTGTTTGTCTTTCTGCACTATAATGTAAGCTCCATGACAGCAGAGATCTGTCTGTCTTGTTTACTGTTGTATCCCAGTCTCTAGCACTGTGCTGGCACATAAAAGACCCTCAATAAATATTTGCTGAATCAATGAATATTCTCAAATAGTTGTACTTCTCAGAAAATTAGTGTTTCTTATGATATTTGCTTAGCCATTACATTGCCCTGAAAGCACTGCCATCTAAATAAAGGAAGAGAGCTACTCACCTGCAATAATATAAGGAGGTAACAGTTAAAGAAGTTCACAAAGGCAATCCCAGAGTGAGACTGCTTCAGGCTGGGGGTTGCTCCTCAGTGAGGAGTGGAGGAGATGGAGTGCTTTAGCCACTGCAGTAGGACTGAACCTTCAGTACCTATTTATTTATAAGATAGCAATGATTCTGATTCAATAGGTCTAGAGTAGGGGTGACTCCCAGCCTGGATTGTCCAAGACTTTCCTAGTTTTAATACTGAAAGTTCACACAGTCTGAGGAAAACCCAGATGATTGGTCACCCTAGTTCTGTGTGAGTTATTTTAAAACAACACCCCCAAGATTTATGGTCAAGATGGTGGAATAAGTAAATGCTCTGCTTGCCTCCTCTCACAATCACATCAAAATTAGAGCTACACTACAGAACAACCATCATTGAGAATTGCCTGAAGTCTAGCTGAACTGAAGCCCTACAACCAAGGACATAAAGAAGAAGCCACCTCAAGACTGGTAGGAGAGGCATAGATGTGGAATGGGCTGGTCCCACACTGCATGTGACCATTAAAAAATGGGAAGTATACCTCAGCTGTGGAGGTCCCCCCCCAGAGGAGCGAGGGGTCCCAGCCACACACCAGGGTAGGGTTCCAGTGCCAGGGAGAGAAATTCCCATAACTCTGGCTGTGAAAATCAGCAGAGATTGTGGCTGAGGGAGACAAGGGCAACTTGAATCCCAGGCGCTCCACTTAAAGGGCACACACATGGACTTAGTTGCTGATGGACTCACTCATTCTGAGCTCAAAATGTGCCAGGGACATACAGGGAGGAACTGAGTTTGTTGGGCCTCAGGGCGAGGGCTGGAAAAGCAGCTTTCTCCCAGACAGAAGTGCTGGCAGAATCCATTGTTTCTTTGTTGAGTCTTCCTCCATCCTGGTGTGCAGATGCAGGTGCTACCATATTTGAGTCTCCATCAACATGGCTAACATTGTTCATTTACCCCACCCTGGTGATTCTGTGAGACCCTGCTGCATCCAACTTTCAGGCACACCAAAGCTGCTTCCAGTAAGTTAGGCCACTCTACTAAGACTGGGACTCATAGCAGCCCAATCTAATATATAGGAAAAAACACAGGGGCAGCCAAAATGAGAGGACAATGAAACATGTCCCAAATAAAAGAACAAAACAAAACTCCAGAAAAAGAACTAAACAAAATGGAGGCAAGCAATCTACCAGATGCAGTTCAAAACACTGGTTATAAGGATGCGCAGTGATGTCAAGGAGAAGTTCAACAAAGAGATAGGAACATAAAAATGGAGATAGAAAACATGAGAAAGAACCAGTCAAAAGTAAAGGCTACAATAACTGCAACAAAGAACAACACATTAGAGGGAATCAACAGTAGACTAAAAAAAGCAGAGGACTGAATCAGCAGTTAAGAAGATAAGGTGGCAGAAAACACCTATTCAGAACAACAAAAAGAAAAAAGAATCCAAAAAAGGCGAGGAGAGTTCAAGAGGCCTCTGGGACAACGTCAAGTGTAACAACATTCACATCATAGGGGTATCAGAAGGAGAAGAGAGAGAGCAAGGAATTGAAAACTTATTTGAAGAAATAATGATGGAAAACTTTCCTAACCTGGTGAAGGAAATAGACACATTAGCCCAGGAAGCACAGAGAATCCCAAACAAGATAACCCCGAAGACACCCACACTAAGACACATCATAACTAAAATGCTAAAGGTTAAAGACAAAAAGAGAATCTTAAAAGCAGCAAGACAAAAGCAGTTACTTACCTACAAGGGAGCTCCCATAAGACTGTCAACAAATTTTTCAACGCAAACTTTGCAAGCCAGAAGGAATTGGCATAAAATATCCAAAGTAATAAAAAGTAAGAACTTATAATCAAGATTACTCCACACAGCAAAGCTATTGTTTAGAATCGAAGGAGAGATAAAATGCTTCCCAGACCAGAAAAAGCTAAAGGAGTTCATCACTGCCAAACCAATATTACAGGGAATCTTAGAGGGACTTCTTTAAGACAAAAATAAAAAATATGAATAATAAAATGGCAATAACTACATATCTATCAACAATTACCTTAAATGTAAATGACATAAATGCTGTAATCAAAAGATAAGGTGACTGAATGGATAAGAAAACAAGACCCTTACATACGCTGCCTACAAGAGACTCTCTTCAGATAGACAGACACACACAGATGGAAAGTAAAGGGATGGAAAAAGATATTTCATGAAAATGGAAACAAACAAACAAAAAACTGGGGTAGCAATATTTATACCAGACAAAGTAGACTTTAAAACAAAGGGTATAACAACAGACAAAAAAGGACCCACTTCTGGGTATTTATCCAAAGAAACCCAAAATGCTACTTTGAGAGGACATGTGCATCCATATATTCATTGTAGCATTGTTTACAGTGGCCAGGGTCTGGAGGCAGCCTGGGTATCTGTTGATGGAAGAATGGATAAAGAGGAGGTGGTACATATATACAATGGAATATTGCTCGGCAAGGAATGGATTCTTGTCATCTGTGGCAGCACGGATGGAGGGTATTTTGCTGAGTGGGGTATGTCAGACAGAGGAAGACAGGTGCAATGTGATTTCGCTTATATGTGGAATCTAAAGAATAAAACAAACAAACAAACTCATAGATACAGAGAACATTTTGATGGTTGTCAGATGAGAGGGATGTTGGGGGGTGGGTGAAAAAGATGAATGCATTAAGAAGTACTCATTGGTTGTTACACAGTAGTAATGGGAGGTAGAGTATAGCATAAGGTATATAGTCAATAATACTGTAATAACTATGTATGGTGTCAGATGAGTACTAGATTTATTGAGGTGAAGATGGGAGGTTGGGGGGCAGGTTTAAAAAGGTGAAGGCATTAAGAGGTACAAATTGGTAGTTACAAAATAATCGTGGGCATATAAAGTAAAGCATAGGGAATATAGTCAATAATATGGTAATAAGTATGTATAGTGCTAGGTGGGTACTAGACTAGTTAGGGTGATCACTTCTTAAGTTATATATGAAGAATAAATGTCTAACCACTATGCAGTACACCTAAAATTAATGCAAAATAATATTAAATGTCAACTGTAATTGAAAATTAAAAAGAGAGGGAGAGGTGAAGGGGAATAACAGGTTCAAATTTTCAGGTATAAAACAAATAAGTCATGGGAATATAATGTACAGCATGGGGAATATAGCCAATAATATTGTGTTAGTGTGGTACGGTGTCAGATGGTTGCTGGACTTATGGTGATCTCTTCTTTAGGTGCATAAATATTGAACAACTATGGTGTACACCTGAAACTAATATAATATTATATGTTAGCTATATTTTAATAAAATCCTTAAAAAATAAAAACAATATCCTCATGTGTTTCTGATGCAGGTGGTCCCCAGGCCACACTTTGAAACACAGAAACATGGGTAAAATGCTTGGTGACAACTGAACTTACCTCAGTAACTCTGATCTCCACTGTGATACCATATAATAAATTTGGCTCAGTTGCTGCTGTTCTTTTTCCAACCTTAGCTAAAAGGAACACTTTGTATGGTTTCAATTGAGTCAAGGAGATTGAAAATGTAGGGCTAAGTGATTAAACCTCATACAGATGGAAGAACATTTAAATGCCTAAATTGCCTGAGTACTTTAAAAACAGGGAGAAAGGGCCAAACTGTATTATCCAGAAAGCTCTAAGATAATCAACTAAAAGAAACCACTCAGAATGTGAGTGGCATAATGTCATTTCTTCCCAGTCTGCTGACCTCTTCACTTCAATGGCTATGGCAAAGTTGTTAAGTGATCTATGAAATGTTAACCTTTCTATCATAGTTGCATATGCTGTCACCAGAATAAATCTCAATTCAGTCGATGAAAAGGTGTCAAACGACACTAATCTGTCTTTCCTGAATCATCTCCAATTCTTTCAAAGTTTTCCTGCTCAATTGTCACTGCGATTTTAAATCCATTTTAGTGTCTTTACCTTAGATTTCATAGTTAAGTGTGTACAATTAAGGATACAACCTTTGTTTTCAAATAAGCCAGGATGAAGAGAGCCAACAACTTATGTAAAGACATATTTTCAATACAGATGCTATTAATGGTTTACGGTATGGTTTGGTGGGGATGTGGAGAAAAATTGGAACCTTCATGTATAGCTGGTGGGAATGTAAAATGATGCAGCCAGCTGTTGTAGAAAAGAGTTTGGAAGTTTCTCAAACAGTTAAACATAAAATTACTCTGGGTGGTGAACACACAATGTGATATATAGATGATGTATTACAGAATTGTGCAATTGAAATCTACGTAACTTTACTAACCATTATCATCCCAATAAACTTTAATTGAAAAAAAAAACAAAACAAAATTACCATGTGACTCAGCAATTCTACTCCTAGGTATATACCTGCAAAGAATTGAAACTAGGGACTCAAACAAATACTTGTATGCAAATGTTCATAGAAGCACTAGCCAAAGGTGGAAATATACCAAATGCCAATTGATGGATGAATGGATAAACAAATTGTGGTTTATACATACAACAGAATATTATACATCCATAAAAAGGAATGAAATCTTTTCATCCAGAGTGGAGATCAGACACATGCTACAACATAAATGAGCCTTGAAGAAATCATGCTGAGTGAAACAAGCCAGACACAAAAGGACAAATATGGTATGATTTCACTTATATGCAGTATCTACAATAGGCAAATTCATACTGACAGAAAGTAGATTAGAAGTTACCAGTCGGTGGGGGAGGGGGAAGAAATAAATGGGGAGTTATTGTTTAATGGGTGCAGAGTTTCTGTTTGAGGTGATGAAAATATTTTAGAAATAGATTGTAGTAATTTTTATACAACAATGTGAATGTAATTAATGTCACTGAATTGTACAGTTAAAAATGGTTAACATTTTATGTTATATATATTTTATCACAATTAAAAAAAAGACTTCATGGTTGAGGGTGGCAGTGGGTTGGTAGAGAGAAGGAGAAAACTGATGCCCTGAAAGATGTTGCCTGATAAGCCTGCAAGTTTGAAGATAAGGATTATTTATCTAGGGTGTGGGGACAGAGTCCCAGAGAGCATTTTCCAGGCTCTCGGCCTCACATAGAAAGGTGCTGGCTCCGGTAGTAGATGGCTATCAGCTGTGACTAGATGGCCATCAGCTGTAACCAGTTAGCTATTGGCCACTAATATAACTGCCATGGCTACACCGGCAGGTTGGTTAGTTGGCAGAGGCAGATGGCGGATTGTGGATTGTGTGGCTCCTGCTTCCTGTGTCTCCAACCCAGGTACTAGCGAGAATATAGTGGTATGACTCCCCTATCTATGGTTCCTTTGGTGTTCCTTTTTGGCCTCACCATGTCCTGCCTTCTGGTGTGGGAGGCGGGACAAAAGACCCTGCATGACATAGAGTCTGGAACACTACAATAAAGATACAGAAGGTGATATATGAGGTACCACTCAGGTGAGTCATACAGGTAGTCCTTGGGGCACACTTCCATAATCTACTGAGTACATGGATGATTAAGTGGTCAGCACATCTTGGTAAGTGGACATTGGAGTGAGTGAACAAGTATCTAGGAGCTCAACACAGAACCTGGTAGGTGCTCTAAAAAATTGTTTTGCATTCTTGATTGATGGGAGAAGATGGAGCACTCAATTAACATTTTTAAATAAATACATTTATATTGTTACCTCTGTTTAAGATGCCTTTTCCCTCCATCTTGGGGAATTCCTGCCCCCATCCCTCAAAACTTGGCATAAACACAGCCTCCCCTGTGAATCCTTTCCTGAGCTCATGTCCCCCTACCCTAAATAGCTGTGACCTCTCCTGTGACTATGAGAAGTAATGAAGAGGCATTAGTGCTGGGGTTTAAGGCATTATTAGTACTGGGAATGAAGGGAGAGCTAGGATGTAGATGTCAGGAAGGATCACAGGTTTGCACTTGGAGTTTGTACACAGGAGTTTGGGTTGCTACAAAGGTAGGAATCTGAGGGTCAACCAGTGAAGGCAAGCCCCCCTGATCAGTCAGAAAAATGATCACAAACTACAAGTTGGAGGGAAACCAGGAAATCAATGGCAAAGTAACCCAGGCCTCATGGATCCCAGTGACAAATTCAAACCATATAGCAACCTCCTTCTTTACCTTTACATTAATGATCTTGCCTCCTGCTGGAACATTCTTTCTTTTCCCATCTCTGCATGTGGAAATCCTGCCCAGTTCTTTAAGGCCCAGCTGAGACTGAAGCCTCTTTTATGAACCTTTCTGTTTTCAGGTCTCCCAACCCCAACAGGAAGATGAGCCCACTTATAATGTAATGAAAAGGAGATATGTGGGCACCGGACCTGGGTGCAGGGCATTGTTGGAGGTGCTGAAATTAGAGATGGAATAGAGCGAAAAAGAAGGACTTAAGTTTTGTATTAAGATTTCACACCTGAGTTTGTTTAGGGTCTCTTGCAAGTCCATATAAATTTTAGGATAATCTTGTTCATTTCTGCAAAAAAAAGGGCAATTGCATTTTGATAAGGATTGCATTGAATCTCTAGATAGCTTAGGTGATATTGTCATCTCAACGATATTTAGTCTTCCAATCAATAAACACGGGATGTTTTTTCATTTATTTAGGTCTTCTTAATTTTTTTAAATAATGTTTCGTAGTTTTCAGTGTACAAGTCTTGCACATCCTTGGTTAGATTCAGTCCTAAGTATTTTTATTATTTTTGATCCTATTGCAAATATAATTGTTTAATTTCCTTTACAGATTGTTCATTGATAGTGTATTTATTTTCTTGACTAATTGCTCTAGTTAGAACTTTCAGCACAGTGTTGAATAAATATGTAAGAGTGGACATCCTTGTGTTGTTTCTGATCCTGAAGGAAAAACTTCCAGTCTTTCACCACTGAGTATGATATAAGCTGTGAGTCTTTCATACATACTCCTTATTAGGTTGAGGGATTTCCTTTTTCGTTTGTTATGTATTTAAATCAACCTTACAT
Organism: Rhinolophus ferrumequinum; assembly: GCF_004115265.2. Lineage (NCBI taxonomy): Eukaryota > Metazoa > Chordata > Mammalia > Chiroptera > Rhinolophidae > Rhinolophus > Rhinolophus ferrumequinum. Next base: position 47,326,954 of record NC_046284.1, read on the forward strand.
TCAAGGGGTAAATTCCACTTGGTCGTTGTATATAATCATTTTTATCTGTTGCTGGATTCATATTGGTAGTATTTTGCTTCTATGTTCATAAAGGATCTTGGTCTTCCGTTTTATTTTTTTGTCATGTCTTTGGGTTTGGTATCAGTGTAATACCTCACAAAATGTGCTAGGAAGTTTCCCTTCCTTTCTATTTTTTTTTTTTTGGGGGGGGGGTGGTAGTGGAAGAGTCTGAGAAGGGTAGGTGTTCATTTTTCTTTAGACATTTGGCATAATTCACCATTGAAGCCATCTGGTCTTGACTTCTTCTATGTGGGAATTTTTCTTTTAATTACTAGCTCAATCTCTTCACTTGTTACAAGTGTATTCAGATTTTCTATTTCTTCTTAAAGCAGTTTCAATAGTTTGTGTGTTTCCAGGAATTTGTCCGTTTCATCTAGGTTATCAAATTTACTGTCATACAATTGTTACAGTATTCCCTTGTAATACTTTTTATTTCTATATAAATTGCTGGTAATGCAACCTCTTTCATTCCAATATTTGTAATTTTAGTCTTCTTTCTTTTTTCATTGGTCAATCTAGCTAAGGTTTCAATTTTGTTTATATTTTAAATTATCAAAATTTGGTTTTATTTATGTTTTTCCATTGTTTTTCTATTCTTTATGTTCTGTATTTCTTCTTTAATATTTATTATTCCTTCCTTCTAATTCCTTTGAATTTAGTTTGCCATTTTTTTATTGATTTTTAAGGTGAAAGGTAAGATTTTTGATTTGAGATCTTTTTTCTTTTCTTTTCTTTTTTATTAGTTTCTGCTGTGCAAAGCAATGTAATAGTTAGACATTTATACCCCTCACAAAGTAATAACCCCCCAAATCTACTACCCCTCTGACATCGCATATAGCTGTTACAATACCATTGACTATATTCCCTATGCTGTACTCCACATCCCAACACTATACATACATACATACATACATACATACATACATACATACATATATATATATTTGTCATGCAGGGTCTCAGCTCCCACTCCCCGCACAAGAATGCAGGACATGGTAAGGACAAAAAGGAACAACAATGGAACCATGGATAGAGGGGTAACACCAATATATTCTCACTGGTGGCCGGGTGGGAGACACAGGAAGCAAACATCCATCAGCACCCAAAAGAGGCGTCCTTCTGCATCCCAGTCCTGCCAACTGCCAGGCAAGACACAGGAAGCAGGATCAATACGATCCACGATCCACAATCCACAACCTGCCCGCCAATTGCACTCGCTAGCCGCAGTCCGCCTTTGGCTTCTCTGCCACCCAAGCAAGCCCTTAGCGTAGCCACGGCAGTTATGTTAGTGGCTAATGGCTAACTGGTTACAGCTGATGGCCAACTAATTACAGCTGATGGCCATCTACTACCCGAGCCAGCACCTTTCCACATGAGGTCGAGAGCCTGGAAACTGCTCTCCTGGCTCTGTCCCCACAATAGTTGACATTTAATGTTCTACTTTAGCTTTCAGCTTCAGGTGTATAGTGCAGTGGTCAGGCATCTACACAGTCTATGAAGTGATTCCCCTGGTAAATTCAGTGCCCATCTGGCACCCTACATAATCTTTACAACATTACTGATTATATTTCCCATAAAAATGATCTTTTTTAAATGTAGGCATTTACAGCTATAACTTTCCCTCTGAGCACTGGGTTAGTACCATCTCCTAAATTTTTGAATGTTGTTTTGTTATTTCCATTCATCTCAAAGTACTTTCTTATTTGCTTTGTGATTCTTTTTTGATCCATTTGTTGTTTAATTCTATATTATGTAATTTACACATTTTTGTGAATCTTCCAGATTTCCTTTTGTTATTGATTTCCAATTTCATTTCATTGTAGTCTGAAGACACATTTTGTATGATTTAAATACCCTTAAATTTATTGAGTCTTGTTTTATGGCCTAACATATCTTCTATTCTGAAATACGTTCCATGTGCAGTTAAGAAGAATGCATAGTTTCCTGTCATTGGGTGGAATGTTGTTTAGATGTTTGTCATGTCTCATTGGTTAATAGTGTTGTACATGTCTTCCATTTCCTTGCTGACCTTCTGTGTAGTTTTCTATCCATTATGAATAGTGGTATGTGTGGGGACAGAGTCCCAGAGAACAGTTTCCAGGCTCTCGGCCTCATGTGGAAAGATGCTATCTCGGGTAGTAGATGGCTGTCAGCTGTGACTGGTTGGCCATCAGCTGTAACCAGTTAGCCAATTAGCCACTAATATAACTGCCGTGGCTGTGTTGGTTGGTTGGTTGGCAGGCAGAAAAGCGGTCTGCAGATTGTGGATCATGTGGCTCCTGCTTTCTGTGTCTTGCCCGGTCTCCAGAGAGACTGGGGTGCTGGAAGACCCTTTGTTTGGGTACTGGTGGATGTTTGCTTCCTGTGTCTCCAACCCAGCCGCCAGCGAGAATATAGTGGTATGACTCCCCTATCTGTGGGGAGTGGGAGCTGAGACCCCGCATGACACCCCACGTGACAGTATGTTAAAATCTCCAACTATTATTGTTGAATCATCTATTTTACACTTCAATTCTGTCTATATTTGCTTCAAGTGCTTTGGATCTCTGTTGTTAAGAACACGTATATTTGTAATTGTCATATCTTCTTTTTAGATTGATCATTTTATCTTTATAAAATGTCCTACTTTGTCTCTGAACAATTTTTGTCTTTATGTTTATTTTGTCTGTTATTAGTCCAGCCACTCCAGCAATCTTTTGGTTACTGTTAGCATGACATATCTTTCCTATAATTTTACTTTCAACATATTTATATCTTTGAATCTAAACAGAGTTTCATGAAGACAGCATATAGTTGGATTTTTATTTTTTTTGGGGGGGGGAGGGGAACAGGACTTTATTGGGGAACAGTGTGTACTTCCAGGCCTTTTATCAAAGTCAAGTTGTTGTCCTTTCAATCTTAGTTGTGGAGGGTGCCATTCAGCTTCAAGTTGTTGTGCTTTCTGTCCTAGTTGTGGAGGGCACAGCTCAGCTCCAGGTAAAGTTGCCGTTTTCTAGTTGCAGGGGGGAGAGCCCATCAACCCTTGCGGGACTCGAGGAATTGAACTGGCAACCTTGTGGTTGAGAGCCCGTGCTCCAACCAACTGAGCCATCCTGGAGTCAGCTCAGCTCAAGGTGCCGTGTTCAATCTTAGTTGCAGGGGGCGGAGCCCACCATCCCTTGCGGGACTCGAGGAGTTGAACCAGATTCCCACGTGGGAATCGAGGAGATTCCAATGTGGGAATCGAACCGGCAGCCTTCGGAGTTTGGAGCACGGAGCTCTAAATGCCTGAGCCACCGGGCCAGCCTGGATTTTCATTTTTATCCATTCTGTCAATCTCTACCTTTTGATTGGAGGGCTTAATCTATTTATATGTAATATAATAACTGATAAGAGAATTTATACCTGCCATTTAGCTATTTTTTTGGTTTCTTATGCATTTTTGTTTCACTATTCCTCAATTACTGCATTCTTCTGTGTTAAAAAAGATATTTTCTATTAATTCTTTGTCATTTTAAATTTATTGCATATTTTTGAGTATTTTTTTCTTTGTGACTGCTCTCGGGAGTATAATTAGGTTCTTAATTTTTTTTAATTAAAGTTTATTGGATTGACAATTGTTATAAAGTTACATAGATTTCAGGTGTACAATTCGGTATTACGTCATCTATAAATCCCATTGTGTGTTAATCAACCAGGGTCAGTTCTCCTTCCATCACCATATATTTGATCCCCTTTACCCTCATCTGCCAACCCCCTTCCCCCTTCCCCTCTGGTAACCACTAAACTATTGTCTGTGTCTATGAGTTTTTGTTTCTCATTTGTTTGTCTTGTTCTTTTGTTGTTTTTGTTTTATGTACCACCTATCAGTGAAATCATATGGTTCTTTGCTTTTTCTGTCTGACTTATTTCACTTAGCATTATAATCTCAAGATCCATCCATGTTGTTACAGATGGTCCTATTTCATATTTTCTTAATGACGAATATATTCCATCGTGTATATGTACCACAACTTTATCCATTCATCTATCGAAGGACATTTTGGTGATTTCCATGTCTTGGCCACTGTAAATCAAGCTGCAATGAATATTGGAGCACATGTCTCTTTATGGATAAATGTTTTCAGATTTTTTTTGGTTTGTTTGGTTTTTTGTTTTCTTTTGTTTTGTTTTGTTTTCAGATTTTTTGGGTAGATACCCAGGAGAGGGACTGCTGGGTCATATGGTAATTCTATTCGTAATTTTTTGAGGAACCTCCACATTGCCTTCCATAATGGCTGCACCAGTCTGCATTCTCACCGAAAATGTATGAGGGTTCCTTTTTCTCCACAGCCTCTCCAACACTTGTTACTATTTGTCTTGTTGATGATAGCCACTCTGACTGGGGTGAGGTGATATCTCTTTGTGGTTTTCATTTGCATTTCTCTGATGATTAGTGATGTTGAGCATTTTTTCATGTCTGTTTGCCATTTGTATGTCCTCTTTGGAGAAATGTCTCTTCAGGTCCTCTGCCCATTTTTCAATTGGGATATTTGTTTTTTTGTTGTTGAGTTTCATGAGTTCCTTGTATATTTTGGATATTAGCCCCTTACCGGAGGCACTGTTTGCAAAAATCTTCTCCCATTCAGTTGGTTGACTCTTTATTTGTCGATGGTTTCTTTTGCTGTGCAGAAGCATTTTAGTTTTATAAAGTCCAATTCATTTATTTCAGGTTTTACTCCCCTTGCCTTTGGAGTCAAATTCATAAAATGATCTTTGAACCCAAGGTCCATAAGTTTAGTACCTATGTTTTCTTCTATGCAGTTTATTGTTTCAGGACTTATGCTTAAGTCTTTGATCCATTTTGAATTAAGTTTGGTACATGGTGACAGACAGCAGTCCAATTTCATTCTTTTGCACGTGGCTTTCCAATTCTCCCAGCGCCATTTATCGAAGAGGCTGTCTTTTCTTAATTGTATGTCTTTTGGTTCTTTGTCAAAAATTATCTGTCCATATTTATGTGGTTTTATTTCGGAGTTCTCAATTCTATTTCATTGGTCTATGTGTCTGTTTTTCTGCCAATACCATACTGTTTTGATTATTGTTCCCCTGCAGTACAAGTTAAAGTCAGGGAGTGTGACACCATCAACATTGTTCTTTTCTTCTTAAGATTGCTTTGGTTATTTGGGGTCTTTTGTGGTTCCAAACAAATCTGATGATTTTTTGTTCTATTTCTTTAAAAAATGCCATTGGGATTTTGATGGGGATTGCATGAAATCTGTATTTTGCTTTGGGTAATATGGACATTTTAACTATGTTGATTCTTCCAATCCACGAGCACGGAATGTCTTTCATTTCTTTGTGTCTTCTTCAATTTCTTTTAAAAGGTCTTGAAGTTTTCAGCATATAGGTCTTTCACATCCTTCGTTAAGTTTATTCCTAGGTATTTTATTCTATTTGCTGCAATCGCAAAAGGAATTGTTTTTTTCATTTCTTTTTCTGAGATTTCATTGTTAGTATGTAGGAATGCAATGGACTTTTGTACGTTGATTGTGTAGCCGGCAACTTTACTGTATTCGTTGATTGTTTCTAATAGCTTTTTGGTGGAGTCTTTAGGGTTTTCTATATGTAGCATTATATCATCTGTAAAGAGTGACAATTTTACTTCTTCATTCCAAATTTGGATACCTTTTATTTCTTTCTCTGGCCTGACTGTTCTCACGAGGACCTCCAACACTATGTTGAAAACCAGAGGTGACAGGGGACAGCCCTGTCGTGTTCCTGAACGTAGAGCCAAGGGCTTAAGTTTTTCACTGTCAATTATGAGATTAGCGGAGGGTTTGTCATATATGGTCTTTACTATGATAAGGAATTTTCCTTCTATACCTATTTTATTAAGTGTTTTAATCCTAAATGGTGTTGTGTCTTGTCAAATGCTTTTTCTGCATCAATTGATATAATCATATGATTTTTGTCCTTTATTTTGTTTATGTGATGTATCACATTGATGGATTTGCATGTGTTGAACCAGGCTTTTGTACCTGGATTGAACCCCAGTTCATCGTGATGAATAATCTTTTTAATGCATTGTTGCATTCGATTTGCTAGAATTATGTTTAGGATTTTTATCATCTGTATTCATCAGAGATATTGGTCTGTAGTTTTCTATTTTGTGTTGTCCTTACCAGGTTTGGTATCAGGGTAATGTTGGGCTTATAAAATGAGTTAGGGAGTATTGTCTCTTCTTCAATATTTTGGAAGAGTTTGAGCAGGATTGGTATTAGATCCTCTTTTAAGGTTTGGTAGAATTCACTAGTGAAGCCACCTGGTCTCGGACTTTTGCTTTTGTGAAGGTTTTGGATGACTGATTCAATTTCATTGCTGGTGATTGGTCTGTTTAGATTTTCCAGTTCTTCATGGTTCAGCCTTGAAAGGCTATATGTTTCTAAGAACTTGTCCATTTTTCTAGGTTATTGAATTTGGTGGCATATAGTCCTTCATAGTATTCTTGGATGATCCTTGGTATTTCTGTGGTGTCCGTGATAACTTCCCCTTTTTCATTTCTGATTTTCTTAATTACTGTCTTCTCTCTTTTTATCTTAGTGAGCCTAGCCAAGGGTTTTTCAATTTTGTTAATCTTTTCAAAGAACCAGCTCTTTGTCACATTAATTTTTTCTATTGTCTTTTTGTTCTCTATTTCATTTAGTTCTGCTCTGATTTTTGTTATTTCCTTTCTTCTGCTGACCTTGGGTTTCACTTGTTCTTCTTTTTCTAGTTCTTTAAGGTGTAACATGAGGTTATTTATTTGAGATTTTTCTTGTTTCTTGAGATAGGCCTGTAAGGATATAAATTTCCCTCTTAAAACTACTTTCTCTGCATCCCCAAAATTTTGGTAGGATGTATTTTCATTGTCATTTGTTTCTATGTATCTTTTGATCTCTCCTCTAATTTCTTCTTTGACTCAGTCGTTCTTTAAAAGTATGTTGTTTAATCTCCATGTATTTGTGTTTTTTCCTGCTTTCTTTTTCCAGTTGACATCCAATTTCAAAGCCTTGTGATCAGAGAATATGCTTGGTATGATTTCAATCTTCTTAAATTTGCTGAGGCTGATGTTATGTCCCAATATTTGTTCTATCCTTGAGAATGTTCCATGTACACTAGAAAAGAATGTATAGTCTGAGGTTTTAGATGAAGTGCTCTATATATGTCAATTATGTCCATTTCATCTAATGTGTCATTTAGTTCTGCTATTTTGTTCTTTATTTTCTGTTTGGATGATCTATCCATAGCTGTCAGTGATGCATTTTGGTCCCCTAGTATAATTGTGTTTTGGTCAATTTCTCCCTTTAGTTCTGTTAGTAGTTGTTTGGTATATTTCGGTGCTCCCTGATTGGGGGCATAAATATTGATGACTGTTATGTCTTCTTGTTGTATAGTCCCCTTTACCATTATGAAATGTCCATCTTTGTCTCTTGTTATCTTTTTCACCCTGAAGTCTGTTTCATCTGATATCAGTATGGCTACACCTGATTTTCTCTGGGTACAATTTGTTTGGAGTGTCAGTTCCCACCCTTTCACTTTGAGTCTATGCTTGTCCTTGTAGCTGAGATATGTCTCTTGGAGACAGCATATGGTTGGGTTTAGTTTTTTGATCCAATGTGCTACTCTGTGCCTTTTTATTGGTGAGTTCATTCCATTTACACTTAAGGTTATTATTGATATGTGAGGATTTCTTGTCATTCTATCTTTAGTTTTCTGGAAAGACTGTGTCTCCATTGTTTCTTTGCCTTTTTGTTGTTGTCTATTATTTCTGTATGATGTTTCCCTCTGTTTCTTCTTTTATTACAGTATATATTTCAGTTCTGAATTTTTCTCGAGTGGTTACCCTTAAGTTTAAGTAAAAGAAAGTTTGATATTTAGAGTATTCCATTTTCTTTAGCACGCTTATATTCTCCATTCCCATATTCTGGTTCAGCCCTTTACTCTCCCCCCTTTTATGTTTTGGTTGCCGCAAATTGTCCCTATTGATGGTGGTCGAATAGCCTCCTTTAGTATTTCTTGTCGTGCAGGTAGTGTATTAGAAAATTCCCTAAGCTTCTGTATGTCTAGAAGGGTCTTTATTCCTCCTTCATATCTAAAGGGTATCTTTGCTGGATACATTATTCTTGGCTCATAATTTCTCTCTTTCAGTAGTTTGAATATTTGGTTCCACTCCCTCCTGGCTTATAGAGTTTCTGCTGAAAAATCTGATGATAATCTCATGGGCTTTCCTTTGTAGGTTATCGTCTTCTTTTCTCTGGCTGCCTTGAGGATTCTTTCTTTGTCGTTGATTTTAGACAGCTTCAATACAATGTGCCTTGGAGAAGGCCTGTTGGGATTGAGGTAATTAGGTGTTCTATTTGCTTCTTGGATTCGAGGATCCAGTTCTGTTCACAAGTTTGGGAAATTCTCATCAACAATTTGTTTGAATATATTCTCTGTTCCCTTCTCTCTTTCTTCTCCTTCTGGTATGTCCATTATTCTTATATTACTCTTTCTGATGGAGTCAGACACTTCTTGTAGAGTTCTTTCATTTCTTTTAAGTCTCAAGTCTCTTTCTTCTTCCATCTGTGTCATTTCCAGGTTTCTGTCTTCAATGTCACTGATTCTTTCCTCCATCTGGTCAACTCTACTACCTAAGCTGGTTATTTCATTCTTAATTTCTTCTATTGAGTTCTTAATCTCCAGAAATTCTATTTGGTTCTTTTTTTAAAATTTCAATCTCTTTTGTAAAATGCTCATGGTGTTCTTTGATTGTATTTCTGAGTTCATTAAACTGCCTTCTGTGTTTTCTTGCATCTCGTTGATTTTTTTCAGAACTGCAATCTTGAATTCTCTGTCATTTAAGTCACAGATTTCCATATCTTTAAGTTCCTTTTCTGGAGACTTTTCACTTTTTTTCTGAGCTGTCTTGTTGCCTTGGTTATTCATGGCAATTACTGATTTATTATTTCTCTTCCTAGACATCTACAGGAGTGGCCTCTTCAACAGGTTGATAGGAAGAGGTCTTTCTTTTGTTTTCCAGTACTTGTTTGTAGAATGATTTAGTTTCTCTCCGACTGCAGCCTTTTATTTCTCTCTCACGGTAGTGCTATGTTTTCTCTGCACTATTCCAGGTTCTCACACAATGGGGGGATTCCCTGGGAGATGGGCTTATCCTCTGTTAATAGTTCGCTTGGGTCACAGAGTGCAGTGTCTGTTTGGGTATGCGTAGAGGTTTTGAAGTTCCCAAACTCTTCCTGCACCAGGTTCAGATACCGTATGTTTCAGCAGTTTTGTTTACTCCTGCAGGGATCTGCCCAGGTAGGTGGGGCCAGGGGCGGGTGAGTTGTGAGAGGTGGCCCAGAGCAATGGCTGCAACCACCACCAAAGCTGGTCCTGCTTCCACAGCTCCCTCCCCTTTGCTGGAACTAGTTAGGCTGTGAATCTGTGTCTGTGGACCACAGTTCTCAGAATTGCAAATATTCTGTTCTTTTGATCTGTCACTGCTACTGTTCTGCTTCTAGCACTGGGCAGGTGTGTGTGGGGCGAGCTTTGGGAGTAGTAGGGCGGGGGTTGCTGTTCTCAGTGCCTAAGGCTTCCGTTCTCTGCTCAGCAGTGAGTGCTTAAACCACCGTTTTCAGCCTTCTTCCTCAGTCTTTGCTCCAAGGTCTCTGCCAAGAGCATTGGATTCAGCCGTGTTATGTGCTGTTACCTCAGTCCTGTGGCCCATAAACGGAGCCCTAGCAGTCCGTGTTCTTCCCTCTCCCGCAGCTGCGGTAGTTCTGGGATGCAGCAAGTTCGGAGCACTGAACTAGGTCTGTGTCCTGTGCCAGCTCCGCACTTCTCCCTTCCCTCCTCCCCTGCTCGTGCAATTTGTCCACCTTTAGGTGAATTCAGTAGTGGGCCTCTTCGTCTTGCCTGTCTGCTGTGCAGGGAGTCCTTTGTGGAGTTATAGTTGTTCGATTTGTTGTAAATTCCAGGGGAGATTTCCAGAGGTTCACTTTATGTCGCCATTTTGATGATATCACTCTTGTTCCTGATCTTAAGGGAATGATTTTTAGCTTTTCCCCATTGAGTATGATGTTAGCTGCGGGTTTGTCGTATATGGCCTTTATTATGTTGAGATATGTTCCCCTTATTCCCACTTTGCTGAAAGTTTTTATCATAAATGGATGCTGGATTTTGCTTTTCCTGCATCTATTGGTATGACTATATGATTTTTATTTTTCTTTGTGTTTATGTTATGTATCATGTTAATTGATTTGTGGATATTCAACCAACATTGCATACCAGGAGTGAATCCCAGTTGATTGTGATGTATGATCCTTTTAATGTATTGCTGAATTTGGTTTGCTAATATTTTGTTGAGAATTTTTGCATCTATGTTCATTAAGGATATCAGCCCATAGTTTTATTTTTTTGTGATGTCTTTATCTGGTTTGGGGATCAGGGTAATGTTGGCCTTGTAAAATGAGCTTGGGAGCCTTCCCTCATCTTGGATTTTTTGGAATAGTTTGAGGAGAATGGATGTTAATTCTTTTTTAATGATTGATAAAATTCACCTGTGAAGCCATCAGGTCCAGGACTTTTGTTTGTTGGGAGCTTGTTGATTACGGATTCAATTTCATTGGTAGTAATTGGTCTGTTCAGATTTTCTGTTTCTTCTGGATTCAGCCTTGGAAGATTTTATGTTTCTAGGAATTTATCGATATCTTCCAGATTGTCTAATTTGTTGGCATATAGTTACTCGTAGTATTTTCTTAACTTTTTTTTTTTTTTATATTTCTGTGGTGTCTTTGGTCACTTCTCGTCTTTCATTTCTGATTTTATTTATTTGGCTCCTCTGTCTTTTTTGCTTGTTGAGTCTTGTTAAAGGTCTGTCAATTTTGTTTATTTTTTCAACAAACCAGCTCTTGGTTTCATTGATTTTGTTTGTTTGTTTGTTTTGGTCTCTATTTTGTTTATTTCCTCTCTGATGTTTATTATTATATTTCCTTCCTTGTACTCACTTTGAGCTCATTTTGCTGTTCTTTTTCCAGTTCCCTTAGATATAAAGATAGACTATTGATTTCAGATTTTTCTTGTTTCTTTAGGTAGGCCTGCATTACTATGAATTTCCCTCTTAGGACTGCTTTCACTGTGTCCCATAGATTTGGGGTCATTGTGTTTTCATTTTCATCTGTCTCAAGGTATCTTTAAATTTCTTCCTTGATCTCATTGTGACCCACTCATTATTTAGTAGTATGTTATTCAGTCTCCATGTATTTGTTTTTCATTTTATTCTTGTAATTGATTTCTAGTTTCATAGCACTGTGTTCAGAGAAGACACTTGAATATGGTTTCAATCTTCTTAAATTTACTGACACTTGTTTTGTGGCCTAACATGTGGTCTATCTTGTTAAACGTTACATGTGCATTTGAAAAGAATGTATATTCTGCTGCTTTGGGGTAAAATGCTCTAAAAATATCAGTTAGATCCATCTGGGCTAATGTGTCATTTAAGGTTACTGTTTCTGTGTTGATTTTCTGACTGGAAGATCTGTTCATTTGTGTCAGTGGGGTGTTAAAGTCCTCTACTATGATTGTGTTACTGTTGATCTCTGCCTTTATGTCTGTCAGTATTTGTTTTATATATTTAGGTGCTCCTATGTTGGGTGCATAGATGTTTACTAGGACCCAACATAGTTGGGTCCTCTTTTTGGATTGATCCCTTCATTATTACATAATGTCCTTCTTTGTCTTTTATTAGAGTCTTCATTTTAAAGTCTATTTTGTATGATATAAGTATTGCTACTTCAGCTTTTTTCTTGTTTCCATTTGAGTCAAATATCTTTTTCCAGCTCTTTACTTCTACAGTCTGTGTGTCTTTTGATCTTAGATGGATCTCTTGTAGACAGCACATGCATGGGTCTTGTTTTCTTATCCACTCAGCTACCCTATGTCTTTTGATTGGAACATTTATTCCATTTATATTTAAAGTGATTATTGATAAGTACATAGCTATTGTCATTTTATAATTCATATTTTTATCTTCTTTTGTTTGTTTTCCTCTTTCTTCTTCTTAAAGAAGTCCCTTTGACATTTCTTGTAATACTGGCTTTGTGGTAATGAATTCCTTTAGCTTTTTCTTGTCTGGGAAGCTCTTTATTTCTCCTTCAGTTTTAAATGACAGCCTTGCTGGGTAGAGCTCTTGGTTGTAGGCCCTTGTTTTTCATCACTTTGAATATTTTCTTCCAATCCCTTCTGGCCTGCAAAGTTTCTGTTGAGAAATCAGCTGATGGTCTTATGGGGGCTCCCTTGTAAGTAACTAGTCATCTTTCTCTTGGTGCTTTTAGCATTTCCTTTTTTTATTTTAACTTTTGCCATTTTAATTTTGATGTGGGCGTGTTTGAGTTTATCTTGTTTGGGACTGTGTGCTACCAGGGCTTGTGTATCTATTTCCTTTGCCTGGTTAGGGAAGTTTTCAGTCATTTCTTCAAACAGGCTCCCAATCCCTTGCTCCCTCCCTTCTTCTGGTATGCCTATGATATGCATGTTGTTACATTTGATGTTGTCTCATAGTTCCCTTAAACTATCTTCATTGTTTTTTATTCCTTTTTCTTTTTGTTTTTTTCCAATTGTGTGAATTTGGCTACTTTGTCTTCTGAATCACTGATTTGATCCTCTGCTTCATCTGATCTGCTGGTGATTCCTTGTAGTGTATTCTTCATTTCAGTTATTGTATTCTTTATTTCTGACTGGTTCTTTTTCATAGTTTCTATGCCCTTCTTTATGCTTGCTATCTCTTTGTTGAAATTTTCACTAAGTTCCTTAGGCATTCTTATAATCAGTGTTTTAAACTCTGTCTCTGGTAGGTTGGTTGCCTCCATTCAATTTAGTTCCATTTCTGGAGGTTTCCCCTGTTTTTGTACTTGGGACATGTTTTTATGTTTCCTCATTCTGGCTGCCTCTCTGTGTTTGCTTCTATGTATTAGGTAGATCACCTGTGTCTCTCAGTCTTTGCTGAATGGACTTTCGGTAGTATGTGTCCTGTTTAGTTGAATAGCACAATCCCCTTAATCTGTGCGTGTGTTCCAGGAGTGTCCCTTATGTGTTGTGTGTGTTTTCCTGTTGTAGTTGAGCCTTGATTGCTTTTGGTGCATCAGTGGGTTGGATTAACTCCCAGGCTAACTAGCTGAGGACTGGCTGCACCCACAGTGTATGAGCTACTGTATGTGGGCTGACCCCTCATAGGAGGCTTCACCTCTGCAGGCTTTTATGCCTGTTGAGACTCCCCTCGGATGTGCCACTTGTCAGGCTAATCAGGTAGTGCTCTGGTATGGTCTGAAGCTAGCCTCTGGTTATATTGTTTCTGGTGTCTTTTGGGCAGGGCTCCCATGCAAGGAAATTTCAGCCTTGCTTGTTACCAGCCTGCAGCTTCCTCATAGGTGCCTCAGAGTTACATGTGGCTGGCTGCTACCTGTGCTGGACCTGGAGACATGCAGGGGTGGAGTCCCTGTGATCTGAGGCTGGCTTCCACCAATAGTGGACCTGAGGAAGCTTAGCAAAAGACCCAGGGTCCCCTAGGCCTATTGCCACCCGCCAGCTGCCTGTAAGGCCCAGCCATTGAAAGAGGCTCCTTAGGTCCATATGTCGGGCTGGTTGACCCAGTGTTGAGAGTGCCCTCGGGGATGCAGCACTAGCTGGGCCGGGTGGATTTCAAGGGAGTCATGAGACATGACTGGTGGGTTTTACAATGTTAATGCAGATTCAGTTCTTATGCCAGTGTCCAACCTGTGACCACCTTGCTCAGCACCTTGAGAACATTACAGCCTGCCACCACTTCAGGTTCATAAATTCCTGAGAGCTGCCTCCAAGTAGCTGTTGTGCAGTTCTTGGGTCACTATCCACCACCAAAATCTCCCCAGGCCACTGCGGAACATCCACTGCTGTACAGAAAAACCTCCTTTGTGTGTTGTGGGGGCAGGGCCGGCCACCCAGGTTCCCAGAGTGCCACTGACAGTGCAGCTCTAGGTGGGCATGGTGGGGTTCCAGGGATCTAAGGGGTATGGTCGGTGGTTTCTACAAATTCATAGCAGTCTTGGCTTCTACAGAGGTGCTGGGCCCAGGACCATCCTACAAAAATGCCCCAAGAACACTATGGCTAGCTACCACCCATCTCAGGCCTTCCATATCACCTCCTGTCTATACTGCTGCACAATCTTGGCTTAATGCCTTCCAGCAAACCTTTCCCAGGTGCCACAGGCCCTCCACCCACTTTAATCAGCAGCATGTGGGGCAGGGCCAGCAGCCCAGCAGTCAAGAGTTTCTAGGGTGACGTAGCATCAGCTGTGCAGAGGGTGGTGACCCAGAGCATCACCAAGGCAGTGCATGTGTGCAGATTCCACCAGACCAATGTGGTCCCAGACTTGGACCTTTGGAGGAGGGCTTAATCATGGAAAGATGGCAGCCCCCCTATAAGCCCCACATGTGCAGGCTCCACACGGGTCAACAATGGCTCCCGTACCTCCAGTTCTCAGGCCAAAGACACTCAGTTCAGTCCTTTCCTACATGTCCCTGGGCCTTCTGAGCTGCCACCTCCTCCACCAGAGACCAAGTGAGTGCCCACCAGTGAACGAGACCATGTGCCAGCTCTACAAGAGGGCGTTTGGGTTTCCAGCCATCTTCCACCCCACTGGGAAGGGCAGACAGAGTCTTTACTGATTTTCTCTGCTGGATGCCATGGGAACTCCTCTTACCAGCCCAGGACCCCTGGGTTGGGGAGCCCAGCATGGGACTTGGGGCCCCTCCCTCTTCAAGGGGGCCCTCTGCCACTGAGGTGACCCTGTCAACATTCATCCTCTTTCTGTGGGTTTGGGGTCAGCCTGTTTCACATCTTTGCCCCTCCTACCAGTCTTGATGTGGCCTCTTCTTTATATCCTTAGTTATATGGGTTCTGTTTAGCTAGTCTCCAGATGATTCTTAAGGTTGATTGTTCTATAACTTATTTGCAATTTTGGTGTGATCCTGGGATGCAGCAGGCACAGCATTTACCTAATATGCCATCTTGAATCTTTCCTACAATCATATTTTGATTACCTTCTCTTCACACCATTTGTGAGAGAGGGAGTCCCACCCTAGGGCTATGTGTATGGCCAATCACATGATGCCTGACACTGGACAGATGAAAGTGACAGCAGCATGCCACACAGGGCCATATACTGTGTTTCCCTGAAAATAAGACTGGGTCTTATATTAAATTGTGCTACAAAAGACATATTAGCGCTTATGTTCGGGGGATGTCATCCTGAAAAATCATTCCAGGGCCTATTTTCCAGTTAGGTCTTATTTTCAGGGAAACACGGTAGGAACTGTACTTGGGAGCAGAGTGGATAAGCAGGGGCTGTGGGAGTCAGGCTTTGTCGTATCAAAAGGGTGGAGTGATCCTTGGTTCCCACAGGAGGATGTGATTGGTTTGTTTGAATAATTTCACAGACTGTCAGGGAACTGAAATCTTTTACTCAAGGATAAGCAGGAATTTTGCCAGCGCCCCATAATAAGGAAGGTTGTTTGTCTAGAGGACCTTATCCACAGAAGTAGATTGGAGAGGATGGCTTACAGTTAGGCTATTAGAGCCACATATTCCCCTTCATTTCAGATGTGAAGGTAGTACTTAATATTGAAGCTTCATGATATTGCACCATAAGCCGTAACCACTTTCTATGTCTAGAACATTTTTATCTCCCCCACAAAATTCCCCCTGCCTATGATCCCATTCCTCCATTCCTCCTTTCCTCAGACATAGACCACTACAAATCTACTTTCTATCTCTGTGGATTTGCCTATTCTGAACATTCTTGATTATGGTACTTTTGTAGTAAGTTTTGAAATTGGGATGTGTGAGTTCTCCAACTTTGTTGTTCTTCAAGATATTTTTTGGCTATTTTGGGTCCCTTGTACTTCACATAAATTTTAGAATCATTTTGCCAATTCCTGCACATAAGCCACCTAGAATTTTGATAAGACTTCTGTTGAACCCATGGATTAATTTCAGGGAATATTACCATTTTAACAATTGTAAGTCTTCCAGTCCACAACTGTGGGATGTCCACTTATTTACGTGTTCTTTAATTCCTTTCAACATTTTGTAGTTTCCCATGTACAAGTCTTACAGTTCATTTAAAAAAAAATTCCTGAATATTTTACTATTATTGATGCTATTGTAAATGGAATTGTTTTTTAATTCATTTTCAGATTGTTCATTGCAAGTGTATAGAAATACAACTGATTTTTGTATGTTGATTTTGTTTCCTAGAGTTTTGATAAACTCATTTATCTAAGAGGTTTTTTGGAGGATTTTTTGGGTTTTTCTATATACAAAAATCTGTAGATATTTTTCTGTTTACAAGAACATGCTACCTGCTAACGACTTTAGTTTTATTTATTTCTTTCCAATCTGGGTAACTTTTATTTCTTTTTCTTGCCTAATTGCATTGGCTAGAACCTCCAGCAAAATTTTGAATACAAGTGATAAGAGTAGACCTCCTTGTCTTGTTCCTGATCTTAGGGAGAAAGCATTCTGCCTTTCACCATTCAGTATGTTAGCTGTAGGTTTTTCATAGATGCCCTTTATTAGGGTGAGAAAATTTCCTCATTTGTTGGGTGTTTCTGTGATGAAGGGTATTTCATTATGTGAATGCTTTTTCTGTATCTATTTAGATGATAATGTGGTTTTTGTCCTTTATTCTATTAATGTGCTGTGTTACATTGATTTTCAAATGTTGATCCAAACTTCCATTCCTGGGATTAATCCCGCTTGATCATGGTGTATTATGCTTTTTATATGTTGCTGGATTTAATTTGTTACTATTTTGTTGAGGATATTTGCATCTATATTGGTCTATAGTTTGTCTTGTTGTGATGGCTTTGTCTTGTTTAGGTATCAGAGTAATGCTGGGCACATATTTTGAAGGAGCTCTATATTAGGGCTCTCTAGAGAAGAAAAACCACAATTTATATATATATATATATATATAAATTGTGGTTTTTATATATATATATTTCTTATATGTATATATGTATATATATGTATATATGTATACATATGTATATATGTATACATATGTATATGTATATATATGTATATGTATATATGTATATGTATATATCTTATATGTGTATATATATATATTTCTTATATATAATATATTTCTTATATTTCTATATATATGATATATATATACATATATATGTATATATGTGTATATATATATATATATATATATAATATATATATATGGAGAGAGAGAGAGAGAGAGAGAAAGAGAGAGAGATTTCTTATAAGAAATTTACTCATGTAATTATGGAGGCTGAGAAGACCCATTATCTGCCATCTGCAAGCTGGAGACCCAGAAAAGCCGGTGGTGCATTCAATTTGAGTCTGAGGCTTGAGAACCAGGAAAGCCAATGATGTAGATTCCATCTGGGTCCGAAGGCCTGAGAACCAGGAGCACCAAGAGCAAGAGATCAATGTCCTAGTTCGTGCAGTCAGGCAGGAAAGGCCAAATTGTTCCTTCCTTCACCTTGTTCATTTAGGCCCTCCACAGATTGGATTATGGCCACCCACGCTGGGGAGAGTATACCTGAGTGCACAGACTCAAATGCTAATTTCATTCAAAACACCCTCAACAGACACCCAGAAATAATGCCTAACTAAATACCTGGACACTCCATGATCAAGTCAAGTTGATACATAAAATTAACCATCACGAGCTCCAACCTCATTTTGTTCCCTCCAAAGGTTTCTAGGATGCTTGGTTTCACCATGATTGCAGCCCACTGGTTTTCAAATTTACTGTAGGGCTGGGGAGAAAGTAGAGGTGAAAATAGGGTAAACTAAAATGCCATAAAGCTTTTCACACAGATTCAGCCATTTTTCTTGAATAAACACTCCCTGGGTTCTTGCAAGATTTTGGTTAATTTCCAGAGTTCTTAGAAAGTTAACTCTTAAGCATTTTTGCTAGTTCTCTCATTACTTTTATGGATAAGATGATTTTCGGTGGTCCTTACTCCACTATGTTCACTAATGGTTTGCAGTACACAGTTTAACACACATATTGTCTTGTTTATTTGCTTTGATATTGTGTGCTACTCATGTTTTTTTTCAAACTAAGCTGTAGATTTTTTGACTGTACATTTCCACAAACCATTTCCACAGTGTCTAGTGTAGAAGTTCATTCATTAATCAACCTTATTGGAATTGAGACTGAGTTCATTGTTTCTTTATGTCTTTATGTTGAACAAGTTGTATTTGGTAAATAAAACCAACTGTCATCCACAAACAGATTCACTCCTTGGTAAAATATATGCAGCAAATTTGAAATACACCATAGTTGAGGATAGCAAAAACAAAAAGAGTTCCAATCTACAAAGGAAGACAGAGTAGCAATGCTATGATAAAAATCCGATAGTTGACTTTCTTCTTTACTGACTTTTTAAAACAAACTTTTTATTTTGAAATAATTTTAGACTCACAAGAAGTGGCAAAAATTGTACAGAGAGTTCTCTCATAGTTTACCCACCTTCCCCTAATGCTAATATCTTACATAACCATAGTCAGATGATCAAAACTGAGAAATTAATATTGGTACAATACTATTAACTAAACTACAGACTTTATTCAGATTCCTTAACTGAATTTTAAAGTCTGTAGAGCAGCACAGGTTGCAAAGAAGAAAACAACTATATATATATATATATATATATATATATATATATATATATATATATATATATATATATAATTTCCCCCTCCCCACCGCGGGGCACTGCCATAAGTTGTGTAAGGCCAAAAGCATCTGAGCAAGAGGGAGCAAGCTGAGGCCAAAATTCAGTTTAGTGCCTCTCCTAATTGGCCTCCAGGGGTGTGCCTATTTGTAATTGGTCAGTTTGTGGAGGGTGCATTTTTGTTATTTGCATTAAGATTCTGTGTTAACCTTTGCCTTGCTTTTCCCTGTATTAGGAGTTATCCGCAAGGTAAAGATTTTAAAAAAAAAATTACTTTCACCCTTAGTACCCATTTGTCCAATCCCACCCTCCACTCCTTAATGTGGGAATATTCAGACAATCTCTTTAAAGAAAAACACTGCTTAGGTTGAAAGGTGATACAATCCTTTTCTGCATGGGTTAAGAAACAAAAAAAAATTAGATTGGGAGGATGAGGAAAACAGATCACTTTTCCAGTAACTTCGTAGTCAGATATTCATAATTAGGCTTCTTAAATTTGTACTGGTATAAATTCGGTGTATCCATATATATGTAAAATGTATTTTAAAGTCAAATAGAAACATGTAAAAATTATCTTGTCAGAAGAGTTGACTAAAAGTGCATTACTCTCAAATTCTGTTACTTTATAATATATTACAAATCATCAACTGCTCTTCTAACAGCGTAATTTATGGATGATTTCATGGTAAAATTAAATGGGAGAAGCCACACGGTGACAATGAATGTTTTAAACATATTTTTATAATGCTCAAATCTAGCATTAGGAGGCTAAAAATTAATTGTTCTAAAATAAATTCCAGATGGATACAGTTAAAAGTAGAAGATGAAACCTTACAACCACCAAAATAAATATAAGTTCATAATATGTCTATGAATATACTGTATAAAAATAAAAACTTCCTCTTAAAAATACTATAAACAATTTTTCAGAATTGAAGAGTGGCTGAAGCAATAGTGGATATGCTTACTGTACGCTTAATGATGGAAGAAATGGCAAAACTTTTAAGATAGCCATTAATCTGAAATAGACTGCATATTTGTGAGTCCTCAAGGCTGAGAGTACTTGTACACAGAGACTGAAAAAAAGAGGGGAGAATCCCTTGAAAAATAGAGGTAAAGCAGTTTTGGTTGTTTTCTTATATCTGAATGAGTAAACATATAATATTAAAAAGGACTATAAACAAATTAAAAGGAAAAGAACATCCTGGGGGAAATATTTGTAAAATATGTTACAGATAATGAAATTTGACATTTTTATTTCTATGAGAAGCTTTAACATGGATGGAGCTTGAGATTATACTGCTAAGCGAAATAAGTCAGACAGAAAAAGTCGACAACCACATGATTTCACTGATATGTGGTATATAAAACAGAAAACAACAAAAGAACAAGACAAACAAATGAAGAAACAAAAACTCATAGACACAGAGGAATGGTGGCAGCGGGGCACACTTTTTGAGTTCTCCTCCAGATCTTATCACAAAGAGGACATCTATAACCCATCAAAGGACTCTCTGCTCATCACGCAGAACAGCTAAGAAACTTGTGAAGGTGGGCAAATTGGGCGAGCAGGGGAAGAGGGAAGGGAGCAGAGTGGAGACGCGGCACGCACCTGTGGCTGTGGGGAGGCGGCCCGCATCTGCAGCTGTGGGGATGTGGCCGGCATCTGTGGCAGTGGAATCGTGGTCTGTATCTGCGGCTGTGGAAACGCGGTCCCCACCTGTGGCTGTGGAGAAGCAGCCCGCATCTGCGGCAGTGGAAACACACCTGCATCTGCGGTGGTGGAAACGCGGCCAGCATCCACAGCTGCAGAGACACAGGGGATCCCAGGATGGAACAGAGAACACAAAAGCCAGGAGGTGGACTCTTTCCCTGTGTCCCACAGCTGATCTCTCCCGCCGAGGGGGCAGCCAGTTGGGCCCTAGGTCGGACAAAGGACACAAACTCCATACCTGGGCGCCCCCCCTTCCAACCCTACACCGCTCTTCCAGAGATTTAAACTGGCCCCTGAACTGAGGAGTAGTGGCAGATTACAGAGGAGCCTTAGTGCTCAGGCTCTGGGAAGACTGGCCTGCAGCTCAGACTCAGGGAAGAGGCTGGGAATAGTGTGATTTTTGCTGGGCTAGGAGAGAAGAGACTCCTCCACTGCCAGCCACCACCTTTTCTGGCCTGTGGGAAGAGTGTGACACAGCTGGGCTGTGAGAGAGAAGACCCCTTCATCCCCAGCCCCCACTCTTTCTGGCCTGCCTAGGGCAGGGCAATTAGAACTGCAGAGGCACACCCAGGGATCAGCAGTAGGAGGCAGACACAGCTCTGGGCTTTCAGCAGCTCAGAAATCTCCTGCCTGCCACCCACACACACATACACATACATACACACATACACATACGTGCGCACACACACACACACACACACACACACACGGAAGAAGTGCCCTAAGACTCAGGAGAACTGGACACAGGGCTGGTGGTGCTACTCTCAGTGCGCATATGTGCAGGCAAGGGCAGAAACTGCACTGACTTTGTAGAAACTACCATCCAGACCCCTCAGCACCCCGCATCTAAATCTGCAGTTCCAACGTCACTCTGGGTACCAGGTGACCGGCTCTGCCTGCGCAATATGCAGAGGACCCTTTGGTACAGCAGAGGACAACCTGGAGATTACTTGGTTGGGTTAAGCTAAGACTGGCACTGCTTTTGGTTTTGTTTTGTTTTGTTTCGTCTTTATGTCTTTGGTATCTGTGCCTGTGTTGAGGGTAGGTTGTCGGCTGTTTTTACATGTGAACGCATTTGATTTTTTCTTTGTTGTTGTTGTTGAGCTTGCTGATTTGCTTTGTTCTGAAATTGCCCTACCAGGGCCCAGCTTAAGAGGTACAAGATTCAACACACACAGAGGCCAACTCCAGACCAAACCAGAGTACTACCGGGTTTGACCTACAAGTCATACATCCAGAGGAAATTCTCTACAGGCACAAGAGCCCATAGAGGCCAAACCACATATAAGTGGTCAACCCTCAAGCAGCTGATCACCCTGCAGTGGGCAGAGCCAAGTCTCACAACTAGTCACCTAGGAGTTAACCCCACCTACTCACAAGCGAAAAACAATTAAAGATCTTCTTTAACAGGACAATATACACAATGCAAGAGTCGCCTTTGGAGCACACGCAGAGGAGAAGAACGAAGTAGTGCAAGTCAAATGTAAAGGACACATACTACATAAGATAACCCAGCAAGAACTAAGAACTCTAGGAGATATATCTAATACATCAAAGCAAACACAGAGAGTCAGCCAGAATGGGGAAACAAAGAAACATATCCCAAATAAAAGAACAGAAGAAATCTCCAAACATGGAACCAAATGAAACAGAGATAACCAACCTATCAGAGACAGAGTTCAGAACACTGATGATAAGAATGTTTAAGGAGCTTAGAGATGACATAAAGAAGGATAGAGAAATCATAATGAACAACCAGTTACAACTAAAGAACACAATTACCGAAATTAAGAACTCACTTGAAGGAATTACCAGCAGGTTAGATGAAGCAGAGGATCGAATAGGCGACTTAGAAGACAAGGTAGCAGAGATTACCCAACAGCAGAAAGAAAAAAGAATAAAAAACAATGAAGATGGTTTAGGAGACCTCTGGGATAACATCAAGCGCAACATGCGCATCATAGGAATACCAGAAGGTGAAGAGAGGAAGCAAGGGATTGAGAACATATTTGAAGTAATAATGTCAGAAAACTTCCCTAATCTGATGAAGGAAACCAACATACAAGCCCAAGAAGTGCAGAGAGTTCCAACCAGGATAAACCCAAACAGGTCCACACCAAGACACATAGTTAAAATGGCAAAGGTTAAAGACAAAGAGAGAATCCTAAAAGCAGCAAGACAAAGACAGCGGGTTACATACAAGGGAACTCCCATAAGACTATCAAATGACTTTTCTACAGAAACATTGAAGGCCAGGAAGGACTGGCAGGAGATACTCAAAGATGGAAAACAAAAGACTACAACCTAGATTGCTTTATCCAGCAAGGCTATCATTTAAAGTTGATGGAGAGATAAAGAGCTTTCCAGAAAAAAATAAGCTAAAGGAATTTATTACCACCAAGCCAGCATTGCAAGAAATACTAAAAGGACTTCTGTAAATAGAAGAAAGATGAAAACATCTAAGTACAAATTTAAAAGTGGCAATACCTATGTACCTATCAATAATCACTTTAAATGTAAATGGATTAAATGCTCCAATCAAGAGACATAGGGTGGCTGACTGGATAAGAAAGCAAGACCCTTGTATATGCTGCATACAAGAGACTCACCTCAGATCAAAAGACACACACAGGCTGAAAGTGAAGGGTTGGAGTAAGATATTTCATGCAAATGGAAATGAGAAAAAAGCTGGAGTTGCAATACTTATATCTGACAAAATAGACTTTAAAATGAAGAACATATTACAAGACAAATATGGGCACTATATAATAATAAAGGGATCGATCCGACAAGAGGACATAACCCTACTAAACATCTATGCACCCAACATAGGAGGACCTAAATATATAAAACAGATATTGACTGATATAAAGACAGAGATCAACAGTAACACTATCATAGTAGGGGACTTCAACACACCTCTGACAACAAAAACAGGTCTTCCAGACAGAAAATCAATGTGGAAACAACAGCCTTAAATGACACGTTGGACCACTTGGGTTTAATCGACATTTTCAGAGCATTTCATCCCAATGCTGCAGAATACATATTCTTCTCAAGCGCACATGGAACATTTTCCAAGATAGACCATATGTTAGGCCACAAAACAAGTCTTGATAAATTTAAGAAAATTGAAATCATTCCAATTGTCTTCTCTGACCACAGAGGTATGAAATTAGAAATGAGCTACAGGAAAAAAACTGGAAGACACACCAATTCATGGAGGCTGAATAACATGTTACTAAATAATGAATGGGTCAACCAGGAGATCAAGGAAGAAATCAAAAGATATCTCGAGACAAACGAAAATGAAAACACGACGACCCAAAATCTATGGGATGCCGCGAAAGCAGTCCTAAGAGGGAAATTCATAGCATTGCAGGCCTACCTAAAGAAACAAGAAACCTCACTAATCAACAGTTTATATTCACACGTAAGGGAAATGGAAAAAGAACAGCAAAATAAGCCCAAAGGGAGCACAAGGAAGGACATATTAAAGATCAGAGTGGAAATAAATGAAATAGAAACGAGAAAAACAATACAAAAGATCGATGAATCCAAGAGTTGGTTCTTAGAGAAGATAAACAAAATTGACAAACCTTTAGCCAGATTCATTAAAAAAAAAAGAGAGAGAGAGAGGACCCAAATTAAGAAAATCAGAAATGAAAGAGGAGAAGTGACAACAGACACCGCAGGAATACAATAAATTTTAAGAAATTACTATGAGAAACTATATGGCAACAAATTTGAAACAGATGTATGAAAAACTGTTCAACCTCACTAGTGTGTCTATACTATAAGTGCCTGACTGTTATTGTAGCTTTTTTGATTGTAGTGTAAGTGCATGACATTAAGCTTTGGATTGCCAAGGAATCCATTTCAAAGACATCCATCTCAAATAATCACATTGCCATCTTACACAAGTTATGAGCCAGGCCATCGCACCCATGAAGTTCCCCTTTTAGAAAACCCTGGGTGACCTAGATAACTGACACTTGCTTTTCCCTTCCCACGCTTTAATTCTTGCTCTTACGTTTTAAATTCACCAATGAAGAGTGAACCTAGGATACCCTAGGCACCTCACCCTCAACCCTAATAAAGGCAGAACCGCAGATCCACACAAATTCTCTCTCTCTCTTTTACCTGTGACTTCTCTGTGTGGCCGTGGCATGCCATGTACCCTGCAGAACCTGTGGGTAATAGACCTTGTTTTTTCAAAGGCCCCTGATGGTTGTTGCTGAGGTGTATCTTGCAATCATAATAAGAACCACATGGGCCCTTCCAGTCACAACACTGAGTGCAGTTGGAGAAATGTCTATGTGGGCTTGTCACAGGTAGTACAACCCAGGTGAGTGCCTCAGGCACTCCTAGCGGATAGCATCACTATGGATAAGCAGAGACCAACACAAAACAATGTCAAAGAAGGGGATTTGTAAAAATAATACAATGTTAGTTTTGCTTATTAAATTGGAAATGATGATATTCGGGATTTCTTAGAATGTAGAGAAATGGCTACTTGAATACTGTTAGGGGAAATATACACTAGTACAAGCTTTTTGATAGGCATTTTGCTACATTTATCAAAATATTTTAAAATGTGTGTATCTAGCAACTTCACTTCTAGGAATTTAATCTAAGGGAAAATATGAGATGTGGACAAAGAGAATGTACAATAATGCTCATATCAGTATTATGGATATAGAAAAAAATTAGAAAAAGCCAATCTATTATTGTGTATTTTGAGTCAGTAAATTGTTATATACATATGATGGGATGCTCTGAAATCATTAAAAATCATTGTAGTGGACATGATTATGTGCATCCTGATCCTGCTTAGGACAGAAGGACTTAGTCCTCCAGCTGCTGGGAGGGCTGCTGGCCAACAGCCCTCAGCTGACAGCTTTCTCTGGGAACTGCCCTCAGCTGAAGAGACTGATCTATCCCAAGATTTACACCCCCTTCCAAGGTGCAGGTTGCATTTAATATCCAGTTAATGCTGGGGTATAAAGGTTCAGCCTCTCTTGATCCAATTGGGGACAATTCTGGGAAGTTATTTCAGATTCGGAACTCCCTGTGTGGTCTGCGGCAGTCTTGTGACTGCATTACAGCCCAACCTCTCTCTTCATCCAATCTTGTTTCGTTTCCTTCCTCCCTCAGGTGTTGATCCCAGGAGCACTCTCCAATACACTTTTGCCTGACTTGGAGTCTGATTTCTGGGAAATCCATTTTACAGTAATTATGTTGAAGAATATTAATTAACATGGGGAGATATTCAAAATACTTCGCTAAGTTAAGAAAGCAAAGTTTCTAGCAATATGGCCAACCAAATTAACTGAAAACACTTTTGATAACAACTTCTATACATGAAAGATAATATATACAAACATTCTTTTAATTGCATAACTGAGATCACAAAAAAATAAAACTCCCAAAAGATGCCAGAAGTGAAGAGGAAACTGAAAATCAGAGTTGCAATCTTGTGATTGGGAGTGTGGTTGCCCTGTGAAGGGAGTTTCAGCTTTTAAGAACCACAGGGACAGGAGATGAGGTCTTAGGCTTGTGGATTCCATATAAAATGGTCCCCTGGAAGGGCTGTATTCTCCATAAAAGGTTGGACTAGAAAAAAATCTGCATCTGTGGCACAACAGGGAAGTTTATCTGTCTCTGTCTAAGTCCTAGGTAGAAGAAAAGAGTTCCTCTGAGAATTATAGCAGAGGCCTGGAACTCACATGGGTTTTAGGTTTTAATTTACCTGCATATCCAGGGAAACTTTGAGGATCTCGGCAGAAACAATGGTAAAATTGCTTTGCAGGGATGCTCCCACAACACAGAGCACAAGTTTTCCCAGAATTTTTTTAAAGCCCCATTGAAAAAGATATTGCAATAAAAAAAACTGTAAGAATAAATTATCTACTATGAGCGAGAGTCAGTGGACACAATCATCAGCCAGATTAGAATACTGAGAATCATTGAGCTGAGGAATAGATTTGAGAAAACACCCAGTTTTTAGAACAAACAGAGATGGAAAATGTTACAGGCTAAAAGACATGGAGGATAGAATTAAAGGTCCAATCTTAATCTAAGAGAAGTTCCAGCAGGAAAATGGAGAAAATGGGAGAAAGGCAATATTCAAGGACATAATGGCTGAGAATTTTCCAGGATTGATGAAAGATTTTAAAAGCACAAATGCCAACTAAAATAAATAACATTAAATCTATATCCAGACATATTATAGTCAAATTGCAGAGCACCAAAAAAAAAAAAAAAAGAGAAAAATCTTTAAAACTACTAGAGAGAGAACAGATTACCTTCAAAGGAACGATAATGAGATAGCAGACTTAAATTACAAAATATAGGCCAGAACACAGGTAAATAATATCTTCAAAATTCTGAGGGAAAATATCTATCAATCTAGATTTCTAAACCCAGCTGAATTATTATTGAAGAGTGAGCGCAATAGAAATATTTCCAGAAATGATCTGAGAGAATCAAGAACTCACAAACCCTCACTGAAAAAAAAAAAAATTAAAGAATGTACTTCAGCAAAGCAGCACTGATGTGGAAAAAAGAATGGTGAGCAAAGATATTAGTAAACATGTGGGTAGATATAAATATGCATTCGTTGTAAAAAATAAAAAACAACAATGAGGATGATGAATAATTTAGGGGTATAAAAACGAAGTTGGAGAGGCATGGTTCGGTTAAAACTTTCTAAGTCCTTGAATTGTTTTAAGGGAGAATAGAACTAATGAAAAACTTTAGACATTTATAGTAAAAAACAAACAAGAGAAAAAAAAAACCAATAAAACCCCAAACCCCCCAGAAACATAATATATAACTTCCAAACTAGTAGGGGAAAAAGAATGAAAGAGTTGACTAGTGGGGGAAAAGGCAATAAAGGAGGGGGAAACCATAGAAAAAGGCAGAATAAGAGAAAAATCCCATGATAAAGTGATATAAATGAATCCAAATATATCATTAATCACAATTAATGTGACTAGACTGAAACTTGTGAATAGAATCTTGGTTGCATTTACAAATCCAAAATTTGGCTAATTTTTGTTCATAAAAGTCATATCTAAAACATAAGGGCATAGAAAGTGATGAAAAAATGTATGCCAGGCAAGTACTAACCAAAGTTGATATAACTATGTTAATGGTAAGCAAATTATACCTTAAAGCAACAAATATTATTAGGGATGAATTGTGTCACAGCATAAAAGGAATAATCCACCAGGAAGATATACCAATTCTTAATCTATCTGCACCTAAATATATTACCTCAAATTATATGAAAGAAAAATTGACAGCATTATAAAGAGATACAATAAATCTATCATCAGTGGTAAATTTTAATACACCTCTGCATGTTAATAGAGAAAACAGACCACAAATTAACAAGGATGTAGAAGATTTGGACAACAATTTAAAAAAACCTGAATTGATATAGAATTCTGTGCCCAATAATTACAGAAACTCATTCTTTAAATATACACATAGATCATTTATCACATTATTCTATCACAATGCAATAAGAATTTCCAGAAACAATAAGATCATTAAAAATACATGTAGAAATTAAAAGAAAGTAGGTTATAAAACCAGTAGGTGCGATATCATCCCATTTGGGGAAAAAAATAATATCTGTGTTATGCATTGGAAAAAAAGATTGGAAAGAGGCACTAAAAATGGTAAGAGTGGTTATTTATGGTTTCTTGGCTTATTGGTGAATTTTAGTTTTGCTTTATTTTTAAAAAGCTTTTTCATATTGTTAAAAGTTTCCTCCTTAGAGCATGTATTTTTTTCTAATTAGAAAAAAAATCAAAAATAAATTTTACTTAGGGTAACATGTAGACTAATACCTTGACTGGGCTATTGCAGTAGCCTCCTAACTGGTCTCCCCATTTCCATTTTTCCCTCCTAATACATTCTTTCCCCCAAAGCACATAGAATAAAATCCAAATTCTTTTTTTTTTGTGTGACTTTTTTTTAAATTTATTGGGGTGACAATTGTTAGTAAAGTTACATAGATTTCAGGTGTACAATCTGTATTACATCATCTATAAATCCCATTGTGTGTTCACCACCCAGAGTCAGTTCTCTTTCCATCACCATATATTTGATCCCCCTTTCCCTCATCTCCCACCCCCCTTCCCCCTTACCCTCTGCTAACCACTAAACTATTGTCTGTGTCTATGAGTTTTTGTTTCTCATTTGTTTGTCTTGTTCTTTTGTTGTTTTTGGTTTATATACCACATATCAGTGAAATCTCATGGTTCTCTGCTTTTTCTGTCTGACTTATTTCGCTTAGCATTATACTCTCAAGATCCATCCATGTTGTCACAAATGTTCCTGTATCATCTTTTCTTGCCGCTGAATAGTATTCCATTGTGTATATATACCACAACTTCTTTATCTATTCATCTATCGGAGGACATTTTGGTTGTTTCCATGTCTTGGCCACCGTAAACAAAGCCGCAACGAACATTGGAGCACACGTGTCTTTATGTATAAATGTTTTCAGATTTTTTGGGTAGATACCCAGGAGAGGGATTGCTGGGTCATATGGTAATTCTATTCGTACTTTTTTCAGGAACCTCCACACTGCCTTCCATAACGGCTGCACCAGTCTGCATTCCCACCAACAGTGGATGAGGGTTCCTTTTTCTCCACAGCCTCTCCAACACTTGTTACTATTTGTCTTGTTGATGGTAGCCATTCTGACTGGGGTGAGGTGATATCTCATTGTGGTTTTTATTTGCATTTCTCTGATGATTAGTGATGTTGAGCATTTTTTCATATGTCTATTTGCCATTTGTATGTCCTCTTTGGAGAAACGTCTCTTCAGGTCCTCTGCCCATTTTTCAGTTGGGTTGTTTGTTTTTTTGTTGTTGAGTTGCATGAGTTCCTTGTATATTTTGGATATTAGCCCCTTATCTGTTTGCAAAAATCTTCTCCCATTCAGTTAGTTTCCTCTTTATTTTGTCGATGGTTTCTTTTGCTGTGCAGAAGCTTTTAAGTTTCATGTAGTCCCATTAATTTATTTTAGCTTTTACTTCCCTTGCCTTTGGAGTCAAATTCATGAAATGCTCTTTGAACCCAAGGTCCATAAGTTTAGTACCTATGTTTTCTTCTATGCAGTTTATTGTTTCAGGTCTTATGCTTAAGTCTTTGATCCATTTTGAATTAATTTTGGTACATGGTGACAGATAGCAGTCCAGTTTCATTCTTTTGCACGTGGCTATCCAATTCTCCCAGCACCAAAAATCCAAATTCTTAACCTTAGCCTGCAAAGTTCTACATGACATTGCTCCAGCCTACATTTCCAAACTTACCTGCGGTCCCACTCCCCAGGTTCACTCTACTCCAAACACTGGCTTTCGTTTCCTTGAACTCTCCAAGTTCTTTCTAGCCTGCGTCTTCATACTTGCTACCCCTTGTGTCTGGAAGTCCTACTGTTCTCTTTCCACCAACACTCTCTTTGTCTCGCTAAGTCCTGGGTATTTTTCATGTTTTAGCTGAAGTGTTAAATCCTTAGGGAAGTTTTTCTCCTCTTCCTCTCCAGACTAGCTTTGGTTTCTCTGATAGATCTTCTGAAAGCATCTGTTTGTTTGTTTTTTTGCCTTCATAGCAGTAACAATAAACTTGAAAATACGTTTATGTGTTTACTTGGTTATTTTTTGTCTCCCTTGCTAAACTGTTTGCTCTGTAAGGACATCTGGTTTGCTAATTGCTATGTCCCAAGCACCTAACATAGTGCTGAGGGGATATTTGTTGAAAGAATGCAAAAATGAGTGAATGAACCCTCACAAATGGTACTGGAAATTATGGAACCAAAAAGTGAGGTAAAGAAGTTCATCAGCTGCTGTGAGCGGCTGACCGAGGACCTATGACTGACTGCCTCAGCTGGGCGGAGTGCAAGTCTCATAATACCAACATGGGCCAGGGAGCTGTGTCCTACACAACTAGACTGAGAAACAATGGCTTGAATCAGTGTGTGTTTGTGTGTGGGGGGGGGTGGGAAGAAGAAGGGAAACACAAGAAGTCCATGAAGGAGAAAGCTGATATGTCACAATCATAGTTTTAACTTCCTGTTCTCCTGGTAATGGCTAAGACTCATTAAAATATGCTGACAAGATAAATTTCCTTTTGTAGTCTCTTTTTCTACATTTGCTTTAGTGGACCGTTCCTTCTTAAAGGAAGCAAGTCCTGTGAGTTAGCTTAAAAACAAAACAACAACAACAAGAAAGTTGTTACTTCTGATGCCAAGGACAGCAAAGTAGGACCATTTGCAGATGCGTATAAATTAGTGCATCACATTTCATTGTCTTGAAGCTCTGTTTCATTATATAATTGATACAGAACCACATAACCAAAGCCCAATTCAAGTTGGCCTGGATATGCTCTACTCTTCCTGGGACAACTTGTACACTTTTAGTCAGCTTGAGTAATAATCGTCTCTGTAATTAGGGCCAGTACATAGGAAAAAGAGATATATTTTTCCACTGACTCACTGTTACTTCTCTAGAGAAGAAAAATATTAGTTACCAATTGCTTAGGCTTGCTCCAGAGTTTACACTCCAGAGTTTATACTTAAGGTGTAATCTTAAATTCTTAAAATACAGCCTTTTAAAAAGATGCTAAGAAAGCAAAGTAGGATACTCTTTTGATCTTGCAATATCATGGACTTAAATTCAGAGATACTAGCTTCCTTTCACTTAATCCCACCCTCCATTCTTGCTCCCCACAGAAGAAAGTCGTGGTGGTAATTTCAATGTCAAATTCTCTACACAAGCTTAGTTTTAACACAACCACTTTTTCCAAAACCTCAGTCTTTTCCTTTGATTTGATCTAGTCACAATCTAGATGCTTGGTAGTTATCTGCATAATTAAATCTAGCAAATAGCTGCTTGAATATTTAGCCCCTTAATAGTTCACATAGAAGCAATAAATATCTTTCAGTTATTCATCTCTTCAAAATTTGCTCCCAGGTAATTCCACAGATCGACAATGATATGTGAGGCCAAGTCACATAAGCTTTAAAATATAATTTATTCATAAATAATTCTGAAATAAACTTATGCAATGCAGTATAGAGAGGTAGGTGGAATTGGCATAATTCATAAAAATAGGTATGTCCAATTAAGAATAAATATAGGAAACGAGGAAGAAAAGGATTTGAAATGTATCACGCTTTTCTTTATGTTCCTTTTAAATGTCAAGGATTTAAATTACTAAATATAAACACAGTACCCCGAAAGGCATTGTTAATAATTATTAGTGCACAAAAGGAAAAATATTTTTAACCTAACTAGATCCAAACATTGAGAGCAGGAATGATGAATCCAAATGATACTGTGTGCTCAAGAGTATTTTTTGATTCAAGTAAAACATGTGGTTAGTATGGAGCATCAAACTATTTATAATACTTTGTTATTTGTATATTCCAGAACAATAGTGAGAGCCTAAACAGAGAACACTAAATCATTTCATCAGACCAATGCAAAGACAATCAAATACTATTTTCTGGTGATAATAGCGACCAATTGCTATGCAACTGATTGTATGATAGTATAATTAATCGGCTTAAGGTCTTAAGACTACTGAAATAAGTGGACCAACCACTTCATGGTCATATTTCAGTTATTTAAATGACCATGTAGTAATCTAATGGGTTAACCTGTAAATTCAATCCCGCTATCATTATAAAAATGGAATAGCTTATTAGTATGAGAAAACAATATTTCCTCCCAGAGTAACAGAAATGAGTGTAAATGATCAGAATATCAGTAGAATTGAATTTATGCCCTTTCTGAAGTATGCCAGAATGATAAAAAAAAAAAAAGATAGAAAACATTAACCATTTTTTTCAAATTTTTTAATTTTTTGTCAGGGCTGTTTTGCCACTTTTCCTCCTTACTCATGCAGTTTCAGAAGAAATTAACAAAATCTAACTCTCTTTTCAGAGTTGCGGTGACTTCAAGAGTTTCCGTTTCCAGGATATACAAAGCTTTGGCACTGTCACATTCCACAGGATGGGGCAAGTTCAGCAAGAGCTTCCTAAACAAAACAAAACAAAACAAAAATGATATAAATACATAGAAGCAGCTTCCTAAAGTGATATCAAGAGGACACCACTTTTAATAAGGTAATGGAAAACAATATATACCATCAGAATATTAGGAACCAAAAAACAATATTTAGACAGTATAAGTACTGGATCAAAAGTACGCCTAAATAATGCACATAGTCTACCAGTTGTTTGGCCTTAAAAATCCAAGCAGGGGTTTTGACCCCTCTCCCCCCATTTTTCTAAATTGACCTCATTTTGCATTATATAAACAGAGCTTCAGGCTATGTTTATAGGCATAGACATAGAACCATTGCAACTTTAAGTTGGTTGCATAGATCTGTTGCCAGTCATACTTATGTGTAGATGGAATGTGACTGTCTGATACAAATCTGAAAATTGGAATGGTTCTATAAGAATTCTGCTAACACAACTTTAGGCTGAGTCTCTACTGCACGTGTAGTTATTGAAACTCAGGCCTGGAATGATTTCAATATCAGATCAATGAGAATGCTTCTGTGTGCTTGGCTTCAGGTTCTTTCTACTATACATTGAGAAATTGCTGGGCTTATTTTGCAGTTGATGGCCCAGTTGCTGGATAGCTGCATGCTTTATATACATGGCTGGGATGTGACATCCATAATTCTGTCATAGTATTATGAATCTGAATTATGCATGGAGTTGGCACATGCTGGTATCTGAAGAAAATTAAATGCGTGAAATACTTGTTACCTCACATTCTCAATACAAAACTTGAGTATCTCTATAAAAAGTGGACAGAAAAGATCTTTTAGAAGGTATAAGATCCAAATCGGTAAAAGAATCTGGTAATTTTGAGGGGTACTTATTGAATACTTGTATAAAGAACTAGTATTTGAAAATAAAACCCTTGAAAATCAATTGCCTCTTTACTCATTTGCAAAGACCTAAGTTCAGGACACTGGACTCAATAAAAGTATTTGTCACACATCTATGGAACCTGAAGGAGAAATTTTCTATGATTCTTCTTCCATTCCAGATATTTGGGGTAGGAGAAAGAGCTCCCTCCACCTTAAGTAATGAAATCATGATGTATTTTAATGTTGCCTGTAATATTTGACATCTCAACAAAAGAGTTGGTGCAGAAATCTTTAGAGTCCATCGTTTTAAAGTTGTTAACAATATAGCTCGTGGTAGAGTTAGATTTGCTTTATCCCTTATTCTACAAATGGTGACATATTCATTTTAAAAAGAAAGCAAAGCTCTGTG
Source organism: Rhinolophus ferrumequinum (assembly GCF_004115265.2). Taxonomy (NCBI): domain Eukaryota; kingdom Metazoa; phylum Chordata; class Mammalia; order Chiroptera; family Rhinolophidae; genus Rhinolophus; species Rhinolophus ferrumequinum. The sequence goes on from NC_046284.1 coordinate 47,360,790, forward strand.
GTGGTAGCTTCACTGCACTGAAAGACAGCTATAAATCAGCTGAAGAAGGAGTTCCAATGATAATGTGCACTTCTCTGCCCAGAGAGAAATAAATTCAAAGGAGACAGTTAGTGGCCATTGGGATGATCCATCTGTCCCTGCATTTCTGTCTAGTCTTTAGTAATAAGGCTTCACATGCTAAAATTTTGAACAAAACAAACTGCAACTTATTCAGGCTCTTAGGAGAAGGAAAGTATTTTTGTCTCATCCATTTTACTGTCTGACATCTGAAGTGACATCTATATTTAAACAAAATAAAATTCCACAATACTTAGCCATGTACAATTCACTGAAGGACAGGGCTATATCTTACCTTGGTGTCCCCCCCACCCCAAGTATTGGCAGAAGACTTTATAAATGTTTGCTGAGTAAATAAATAAATGAATGAAAAGCAAATCAGACACCACAAAATGATATTTAAACAACTGCTATAGATTCGTACTATAAAATATGAACAAACTCTTAAACCCAAATACCTCTTCCTTTACACTTTTTGGGGTTTTCATTTATATCTTTCTTTCTTTATTTTTCAATTAAAGTTTATTGGGGTGACAATTGTTAGTAAAGTTACATAGATTTCAGATGTACAATTCTGTAATACATCATTTATATATCACATTGTGTGTTCACCACCCAGAGTCAGTTCTCTTTCCATCACCATATATTGGATCCCCTTTACCCTCATCTACCACCTCCCTGCCCCCTTACCCTTTGGTAACCACTAAACTATTGTCTGTGTCTATCAGTTTTTGTTTGTTCATTTGTTTGTCTTGTTCTTTTGTTGTTTTCAGTTTTATATACCACATATCAGTGAAATCATATGGTTCTCGACTTTTTCTGTCTGACTTATTTTGCTCAGCATAATAATCTCAAGATCCATCCATGTTGTCACAAATGGTCCTATTGCATCTTTTCATACCGCTGAATAGTATTCCATTGTGTATATATACCACAACTTCTTTATCCATTCATCTATCGAAGGACATGGATAAATGTTTTCAAATTTTTGGGGTAGATACCCAGGAGAGGGATTGCTGGGTCATATGGTAATTCTATTCGTAATTTTTTGAGGAACCTCCACACTGCCTTCCATAACGGCTGCACCAGTCTGCATTCCCACCAACAGTGGATGAGGGTTCCTTTTTCTTCACAGCCTCTCCAACACTTGTTACTATTTGCCTTGTTGATGATAGCCATTTTAACTGGTGTGAGGTGATATCTCATTGTGGTTTATATTTGCATTACTCTGATGATTCATATGTGTATTGGCTATTTGTGTCTTCTTTGGACAAATGTCTATTCACGTCCTCTGCCCATTTCTCTTCCTTTACATTGATAATATATTTGCTTTTTAAGAAGCTACAGTTTAGGCAGTGATCAAATGTTTATCCAGTGCCAACTTTCATTAGAAATTACTCAAATACAAACAATAATATATGAAAGTAAAAAAATTATCTATACAGTGAATTCTAGTGTAGAGACTTACATGTTTACACTTATATTAGAGAATTCAAGTTGATGTCCCTTTCAAGGGATTAAATAAAGGACAACCTTGCTCTATGTGTATTCAAATAATGCAGTTTTTATTTTGTGTAGTTAATAAGTGATTCGATTCACATATCCGGGTTAAAAACAGACATGGCCTGTTTAAGGTTTTCTATTGGAGACATAATAATTTTCAAAGAAAGTGCAGAAATAACTATTGAGCTGCAATTCACTATTCCATTTAGAAAACTTCATGTTAGGTATCAATGTCATTGAACATCAGTCAATTTGAAATTAATTTAAAGTAAAGGAGCACAGCAAAGGTGAGAATAATCTAAAGCAGTACTAAACCAAAATTGATTCATACTTGTCTTTAGAATGTGTTTTTACTATCACATTTAAGGAATTCATTTATGATATTCTTAGAATTCACTTTGAAAAATAATGAAAGCCCATATGAAGACAAAAGTCAGGAGATTTGTTTATTTTGATTGTATAATGCTAAATACCTGGGTATTACTAATAATTACAATGCAATTGATTATCATTTGATTGATGGTACTAGTCAATTCAGTGAAAATGAATTCACTTGCTCTCTGCCTTACAGATACATGAATAGAATGTCCTCTCTTATCTTTCTTGAAGCAAGTAAACACAGTTTTACAGGGTGTCAAAGTTAGAAACTAAATAAAGTAGATATGAGTATAAATAAACTCAAAAACAAGACACATTTCCAATAATACAATTTCAGATAATAGCATGGCTCCAAAGAATGCTCCAGTGTTAAAGAGATTTAAAAAGAACAAAAACAAAAACAAAAACAAAACCTTAATTCTATCTTGTGTCTTCTATTTTAATTAATGATTTTTTTTCTTAAGAGATTAAGTACAGTATGATTCAAATGACCTAGTGCAGCCCACATTCTGTGTGGAAAAGTGTCTCTGTGTGAGTCTTTCATTTAGTGGGCTCTGATAGATATCTGGAACGACATCATAGCCAGAGCAGCTGCCTAAAGATTGATGGAGATAGTGAGAACTGCTAGGGGAACGGAAATTAACTCCATGGTGTGTAGCTATGTGTGTGCTTTTAACAAGCGCACAAATACCACGGAAGATTGATTGTCCATTTAACCAACTTTCCTCGCAAAGGTTGGGTGGAAGAATAAATGTGTGCATAATATGCAATGAAAAAATTACAATACTCCTTGAATTGAATGGTAGGAATAGTGAATGCAATTTTTATAACATGAGACATTTATTTTGTGAGAATACACTTCAAAATTACTATATAAGTAATGAGGAAATATTTTATGTATATTCATCCGTAGATCATTTTGGGTTAAAAGCATGTGCTGTAGAAATCAAGGTTAAGCTATGTATGTACATTGGGTTGTTTACACAGAGAAGTCTTTCATATGAGGGGGCTACATTTTTTTGAAGCCCTAAGATCAACAAAGGAGAATTGTAGGTACTGATAATGGAAAGAAGAGAATGTAACAGCAGCTGACTGCTCCCCACACCCAGTTTGAAATGTTGAGTTACGGAGAAAAAAACCACTGCAATCAACCAAAGTGTGTTCACTGCTATACATCCAGATGAAATGTGAACAAAGCAGTGAGATATTTAGATATTTTATCTAGTACACACCGGTTTCCATGGATTTCTGCTTTACACCATTAGTTTTGAGTGAGAGGACTAATTTATCCAAGTTTCAGGATAAATATTTCATATCAATTTTATTGTATGTACTGTGTTTGGGGGACATGATTTGAATCTGTGTAATAACAAGATTATTTTCAAAATATCAAAATGTTTAATTGAATCATTCCATTATCATCTGTATTATTTTAAAATGTATTCACACAACTTGAGGATCTAGTAATAAATTAGCTGCTAGAATTTTGTTTTAAGTAATTGATGACAAGACTTTTTGTTGATTTTTAGATGAATATAATCAAACTAAACCTTGGAGCCTCCCACCATACCCAAAAAGTTTAAAGACATTGCTTCTCTTATGCCATCACTGTACAAAACAAACAAACAGACAAAAAAACAAACCAAAAAAAAAAAAAAAAAAACACATGCAAGATTTACAATTTAAGGGATTTTTACTTCTAGCTATTTTTCCTGGCAGATAAGCCAACTGCATCTGAATGTCAAAGACTGTGTTTTGGTGGTATCAACCTATTCCAAATGTACTGATGCACAGTAGGAAAAATATCTAGGTATTCCCAAATATATTTATGTTTATATCATGTAGATCAAAGATCTGAATGACTGATTTTTTCACTTTTCTTCAGACTTTAAGGGTGATGCAAAATAACTATGTACATTTTTTTAAAGAATATTGACTAAACATTCATTAATATTATAACACATTATTCTAGTTCTAAGTTTTACTCACTTATTAGGAGTACGAAGGTCAAGGATCATTTCCTGGATATCAACTTTAATTTCAGAAGGGTTGGTATTTGGCAGTTTGATTTTAACCTGAAAGAGAAAATGAGAAAATACTGTTGTCTTGAAGAAAAGTTAATTTGAAGAGCGTGAGTAAATATGGGGAAATGAGAACTAATATTTATTAAGCACTAACTATGTGCCAGGCTATGCCCTTTCCTCATAACAATCTTGAGAAGCAGGGATTATTATCCCCATTTTACAGACGGAGAAACTTAGATACAGTGAAGTTTAGTGAGTGGCCCAAGGTCTATCTGAGTAAGCTATATGTAATTTGACTAGGTCTATTTGATTCCAAAGCTATATTGAAACACTTTGCTTACTTGCTTGTAACCTTCATTGCCTGAAGGTGCATACCAGCACACCTGCTAGAGTTGGGGACCTTCAACTGCCTTTATATCAGTGGGCCCCTGTGTATAAAAAATAGTTAGTTCTCATGTTGGGTGTAGGTTGATGATGCCATCTTATACTCCTGGTGTAAACCCCCATACCACATTTCCTAAAGAAGTGTAGGAGTCCAGAAAAGTTTATAACATAACAAAAGAGAAATAAAAATATGACCCCTACACATAAAATGGGACTATTTATTGGTTTGGTAAGATTTCACTTAAAAATGTTTCATCAAAATTACCATGTGACCCAGTAATTCCACTTGTGGGTATATACCCAAGAGCATTAAAAGCAGGTATTTAAACAAAAATATGTACATAAGGTTTTTGTTCACAGCAGCAGTATTCACAATAGCCAAAAGGTGCAAACAACCCAAAGTGTATCAATTGATGAATATGGATAACCCAAATGTGAAATATCCATACAATGGAATATTATTCAGCCATGAAAAGGAATGAAGTGCTATTACATGGATGGACCTTGAAAACATTACGCTAAGTGAAAGTAGCTAGGCACTAAAAGCTATATATTATAGGATTCTATTTATATGAAATATTCAGAATAGGCAAATACATAGAGATTAAAAACAGATTGGTGGTTGCCAGAGGCTGGGGAGGGAATAAAGATGAGTGACTATTTAATGGGTATGAATTTCCTTTTGGGTTGATGAAAACGTTCTGGAATTATATATTGGTGATGGTTGCACAACACTGTGAATATACTAAATGTCACCAATGGTGATTTTTATATTATGTGTATTTTATCACAATACAAAGACTCATCTCCCACTTTAATTATCTTTCTGATAGAAGTCTATCTATCTATCTATCTATCTATCTATCTATGTATTTGAGATGATATGGCATATGGTTTCCAAAAACAAAGAAAAAACAACCAAAGGTTAAGGTAAATTATAAAGCCTTATCTAAAATGAGCTAAAAGACTTGAACTATTGGACATCTGGTGATGTCAGAGCTGGACTGACAGGGATAAAAGCCGTAGGTTATGAGTGAAATACATATCAAATAAGTAATGGGAAAAATGGAATTCCTTATAAGGAGCTTAAAATAGGCAACAGTACTTTTGCAGTATAAAGTATGTGGACCACCACATGTCTGTGAGTTATAGCTTATTTTATTATATCTGTATATAAAAACTATTTGTAAATAGAGCTATAGAGGTCCTGCTATCTAAATATATTATATGGTTAATATTTTCATTAAACAAAAAATTACCTCCTAATTCATATTTTGAAAATTCAAATGTTTATAATTAAAGATGCTTTAAGGGAGAGAAATGGAATATTTCTCAAAGAGGTAGTTATAGGTGCTTTGGCTCAAAGTAAATGAGCATTTTATTGGACAAAGAAAGACCAATTTTTCTGTAATAACACTGAAATCTGACAGTCGAGTTGAGACGTTCTTTAGTTGCAGGATGACTCATGTCACCTGGACCAGAGGATACAAATATTTCTTTCTTTAGTGTAAAATGTTTAGATCTTTCAAGGGAAAATATTATTTCCCCAGGGTATGAGATGACATTTGAGGGAGGAAAAAAATTATGAGTTCTATGAAATTTAGATACAACTTTTGGGTAGAACTTCAAAGTGGTTCTTGAAATCATTTGCAACTCTAGGGAAGTGTAATTCAGAAACAACAATTTTTCCTCTTGAGGAAATTAAAATTGTGTAATAAAATGTCACAATTTCAGAAGAGGGATAGGAGAAAGAACAAATTAAGTGAAATGGTACACATTAATATCTTACAAGATAGAAGATTCATTGAGGAATCTTAAAAGAAAAACTCCTCCTGAAACATGAATCAGACTTCTTTAGAGATACTTTTAATGAACACCTGGAAAAATGGACATGATTATTTATTGACTTCTAACTGATTGTACCCAAGACTTAACTTGTCCAACATTAAAAAATACAGTACGTCACTGACCAAGCAATTAAAGGGATTGATATGCCTTTCTTTAGATAGGCAACAAATTGAACATACTTTAAAGACTAAACTGTTTTAATAGGCAAAAAAGAAAAACTGCTAAAAATTTCATTGGAAAACTTGCAACCTTTTGGGAGCTCAACCTTTGGAGTCAAACTTGGGATGGAATTCTGGTTCTGTCACTTTAAGTTATTTACTGTTTGTTAGTTATCTATTGTTACATAACCAAAACAAATCACACCCTCCAATTTATGACTCAAAATAACAATAAACATTTATTGTCTCACACATTTTCCATGGGTTAGGAATTTGGGAATGGCTTTGCTAGGTAGTTCTGACTTAGGGTCTATCATGAGATTGTAGTCAAGATATTGGCTGGGGTCACAGACATTTGAAGGCTTTATTGGGATTAGAGGTTCTGCATCCAAGATGGCTTGCTCACATGGATGTTTGCAGGAGGCCTCAGTTCTTCACAACAGGGACTTCTCCATAGGTCTTAAGGGCTGCTTGAGTATCCTTATGACACAACAACTGTCTTTTCCCCAGAGTACATGATCCAAAAGAACAAGGCAGAAGCGATGCCATTTTTTAATGTAGCCTCAGAAATTATATTATTTTATTTCTGTAATATCTCATTGGTTATACAGCTCAGCCCTATTCAGTGTGAGAGGGGACTGCACAAAAGGGAAGAATATCAGAAGGTGAGAACCTTTGGGAGATATCTTGTAGGCTGGTTACCACACTATCCACCACTAACTTTAGTTCAAACCTCTGCCTTCTTGCCTGGTGAATAAAAAGTAACAGAAAAAAGTTCACTAATTTAAGGTTTGTGAGATTCTTTCTTCCCAATTTCAGTTTTTCTTCAGGTAAGTAGTCAGAACTACTCAGTCACTCTCTAGGAATTAACTTTGGGACTTTCCTGAAGATAGGTAAAGGTACGTCAATTTGCTTACAAGTTATTTTCATGGTCCTTCATTTATTCTCCTCTGTGTGTTGTAACAGAGCTGGCTTAATACACTAAGCCTTTTGGGGGGGCATTGGTGTGGAATTATCATTTTGAGTTTTAAATTTCCTCTTTCTTACCATGTTCTTATGATAGCTTTAGATGACAAGATGGTTCTTGAAGAGATCATATTCCTATAATCTCTAAGTTATTAATACAGGCTCCCTAGCTCCTCAGATAAATGTCTATGATCATATTACATGGTGTTTGAAAATTGAAATGGGAAGGCCAAATAGCAAGTATTCCAAAGAGGTCATACATTCTAGGTTTCCTCATGAACTGTCATTCCTGAGTACCAGAACAGAAGAATAACTGAAACTATCTTATATGAAACTTGACCGATCTCTACTGCTTATTGAAATTTCAGTGAAACTTAAGATGTACAGAAGTGTTTGGCCTGACACTTGGAAGTTGTTCTTATTTAATTTATGGGTTCTAGATAGCTCACCCCCAAACACTCACAGCCTCACCACCACTGTCTTGAGACTACCAGAATTTAATTCATTATATTTTTATCTTTACTTGTCAATAAAAACAAGAAGCCTCAGATTCTCATGTCCGTCCCTATCACTATCACCTAATCATCTGGATCTTATCTCCTATTTTGTTTACATTTCCTACCCCTTCCACTAGGTCCTCTGGAACACATAGTACATCCCTTATCTCATAAGCCTCTTTGAATATTCTCTTCAACTTCTTAATCTAACTGAAATCTAGATCTCCCTTAGTGACACTGCTTCCCTTATAGTCTTCTCAGTTGGTGCCTGTTTTTTTTTCTTTCTCCCATCCCCCTTATATCACAGGGCCTGCCTCTTCCTTCCAGCTTTTTAAATAAATCTCATGTCTTCACACTATACCACCAATTAACCTCCTCGCTGCAATTATCTACCAATTCCTGGGTCTTACCCCCACCCTAATTTCTCTAATAGTTCTTTGTTCTCCATTGATATTTCTAACATTAACTGCTTCTGTCTTAAATCTTGGTGATTTAAATATCCACTTAGATGACTTTTCCAACGTCCTAGCCTTTCTTCCTCATCTCCTTCAAGTCTTTGCACAAATATTGCCTTCTCAGTGAGACCTTCCCTGACCACATTATTTAAAATTACAGCCACTAACAACCCTAGTACTCCCTATCACTTCCCCTTGCTCTTTTCCTCTTCATAGCATTTACCAACTTCCAATATACAATAAAGTTTACACACTTATTTTGTTCATCTATCTCTTGCACTAGAAGGTATGCCCCGTTGAGGGCAGTAATATTTGTTTTTTGTTTACTACAGTATCTTCAGTGCTTAGAACAGTACTTGACACATCATAGACATTCGATAAATATTTGTTGAATAAATGAATACATGAATGAATGTAAGGGTGGTTCGATATTAAGAAATTTAATATAATTTACCAATAATCAAAACTGAAAAATCATATGATCTCCACAAATATTAAGAAGTCATTTGTTCAAATTCATCATCCATTCTTGCTTATAACTCTTAATAAAATCAGAATAGATAAATAGTTTCTTAACACATAGCCCAAAATTCAGTACCAGGTTGAATGAGGAAACACTAGAAACATTCTAATTAAAGTGAGAAGTACAGGGGCCGGCCCGGTGGCTCAGGCAGTTGGAGCTCCAGTGCTCCTAACTCCGAAGGCTGTCAGTTCGATTCCCACATGGGCCAGTGGGCTCTCAACCACAAGGTTGCCGGTTCAACTCCTCGAGTCCCGCGAGGGATGGTGGGCTGTGCCCCCTGCAATTAGCAATGACAACTGGACCTGAAGCTGAGCTGCACCCTCCACAACTAAGATTGAAAGGACAACAACTTGACTTGGAAAAAAGTCCTGGAAGTACACATTGTTCCCCAATAAAGTCTTGTTCCTCTTCCCCAGTAAAAATTTAAAAAAGTGGAGTACAAAATAATGACCAACATTTGCCACTATTATGTAATGTAATTCTGGAGGTACTGATGCAATTAAACAGGAAAGAAATAGGCGGCAGAATTATCATTATCTGAGGGAGGAAGGAGCATTCCAAGTAGAATGAACAGCAAGGAATCAGGAAATAACTTGATATATTGAAGGATCAGAAAGAAAGCCAGGGTAGCTAGAACATAATGAACAAGGAAGAAAATGTGGCATCAGATGAAACTGAATAAGTAGGTAGGGGTCACATCATATAAGGCTTCATAGGTCAAGATAAGGAGTTTGGATTTTGTTATAAGTGCAATAGGAAGCCGTTGTGGGCTCTGAGCAAAGAAGTGACCTGATCTGATTTACTTTTTGAAAGAATTGCTCTAAACATTGCGGAAAGGTTGCAAGGAAAAAAGAGTAGAAGTAGGGAGATGAGTCAAGAGGGAATCATAATGGTCCGGTGACGGATTAGGGTGGTTTGGAACATGATGGTAGTTGTGGTGGTAATGAAAATTAGATGGATTTAGAATATATTTTGAAAGTAGAGCCAATAAGACTTGCTGATGGATTGCATATAAGGTATAAAGGAAAGAGGAATGAGGGATAATTTAGGTTGTTAGCTTGTGCAATTAGGTGGATGTTGTTGCATTTCCTGAAATGAGGAAGATGTATGCGTATGAGAAAGAGGTATGGGGAAGACAATTAAGAGTTATGTTTTGGACATTAGATTGGAGTTGCCTATTAAACAAGTGGAAGATGTCAAGTACGCAGTTAGTTATATGAGTCTGAATCTCACGGCAGAGGTCAAGAGTAAAGAGATAAGTAGTATTTAAAGCCAGAGGGCTAGATGGGAACAGAATAGAGAAAAAAGAGATATTTTTCAGAGACCTAGAGAACTTCAGGCAGGAGAGGAAGAGCCAGTGACTTGGGACCAAAGGAGGTGAGGAATGCCCAGTGATTTTTGAAGGGAAACCAGGAGAGAGTGGGGTCATTGAAGAGAAAAAGGTGTTTCCAGAAGGAGGGAGTAATCAACAGGGTTTGATACTGCTGAGTAGTCACCCTCATACCTTAAATCTCTTTTTTTTCTAATTTTGTGCAGGGCAACTCTTCATTTTTCAGAAGTGTCCCTCTTATTGCAGGACTTAGAGCTTCCCTGGCTTCTGAGTACTAAATGCCAATAACATCCTGTTATTGCCTTCTCAGTCAGACCCTCCCTGACCACACTATTTAAAACTGCAGCTACCACCAACCCTAGTACTCCCTATCACTTCCTTAACCAAAAATACCTTCATCCATTTCTAACAGTCTTCTTTTTTTATTAGTTTCAGGTGTAAAAAACAATGTAATAGTTAGACATTTACACCCCTAACAAAGTAATAACCCCCTCCCACAATCTACTACCCCTCTGACATTGTATAGGGCTGTCACAATACCATTGACTCTATTCCCTATGCTGTACTCCACATTCTGTGACCATATATATATATTAAATTATAGTTGACATTCATTGTTATTCAGCTTCAGCCTCAGGGATACAGTGCAGTGGTCAGGCATTTACACTGTCCCTGAAGTGGTCTCCCTAATAAGACAAGTGCCCATCTGACACCCTACAAAATCTTTACAACATTATTGATTACATTCCCCAAATTGACTTTCGTAACCCTGTGGCCATCTTGTGGTTACCAATTGTGCTTTCTAATCCCCTCACCTTCTCTCTCATCCCCACTCCCCTCCCATCTAGCAACTTTCAGTTTTTTTCTCTATATCTCTGAGAAGGTTTCTGACTAGTTTACCCATTTATTCTATTCTTTAGTTTCCACATATATCCCCTCAGGCAAGGGAAGTAAGAGAAAAATAAACATATGGGATTACATCAAACTAAAAAGTTTTTTCACAGCAAAGGAAACCATCAATAAAACAAAAAGGGATCCTACTGAATGGGAGAAGATATTTGCCAATGATACATCTAACAGTCGTGGGGACCCATACCATGATTACTTTTTTTACTGTTTGTTCATTAGTTCTAGTGACATACAATAAGCACTCCATAAATATTGCCCAAGTAAATGAATGGATCTTTGTCATCAAGTGAAAAGCATTCTTGTGTCTCCTATCCTAAAATTTTTTTCTAAATCCTCTCTCCTCAACAACCATCTCCTCTTTTTCTTCCTCATCATTGCTAAACTACCTCAAAGAACAATCTGTATTTGCTGCCTTCTCTTCTTCACTTCCTATTCACTTCTTGCTTCCTATTCACAACTCAGTTTTCTTCAATCTGGTGTTGCTTCCTGAAGCTACTTTCTTCCAAAGGTCACCAAATACTTCTAAATTGACAAATCTTAAAGTTCTTTCTGCACCCCAATCCTGCTTTACTGCTCTATAGCAGTACATACTATTATGGTTTCCCCCATCTCTGTATATGCTTATTTTAGTTTCTTTTATTTTATCTATCCCTCAAATATTGGTATTTTCTAGGGTCAATATATGAGTCTGCTTGCATGGATTCAGAAGTTTCTGCCAGTTCAGGTTCAAGGATGCCCGACCATGTGATTCAGATATTTTGACCATACCTCATCAAAATGACAGTACCAAAATATAAAATTACTGATTTTTATTACCAAGTAATATGTATACGAAATCTTACACCCTTATTTCATTCCTGACCTTAAGCCCATCTCAAACTCTCTCTTCCCCCAATCTCTCTCTCTGTTGCTCTCGCTCTAGCTCTCATTTTCTCTCTATTATAGGGAACTTTCATCTTCAACTCTAATTTTAGTATTATTTAAAAATTTAAATATATCTTTCATAATCAGAAATATATTACATCTATACAAGTAGGTTAGCTTTTAAAGGGGTATTCATCCCTCTACCATCATTATGAAAGAATGTTATGATATTAACTATAAATGTATGTATATTACTGAGATAACTACTAGAAATTTAATTGAAGGTTTACTGTGCTGCCTGGAGCTGATAATAAGGAATTTTATTACAGCTAAAATATCCTTCTTTCTGCGACACAGTCTGATATATAACCAATCAAATAAGGTTAGCATAATCAGAATGCCTACAAAAAAGGTGTTCATCCTCTAGAATTTTAAATGGAAAAGAGAATCCATTTCATTATCAAGCAGCCAAATCTATTTATTCACTAAAAGTAAATGAATATGACTGCTTTAGCCTTAAGAGAAAAATCAGGATTTGAGAAGCAGACCATGCAAGAAGCAAGTGAATTCTCAGAGGATGGGCAGACACTTTGCTCAGAATGATTGATAGCCCTTTCTGAGATAAATACTTGTGATAAACACATGACTCTTGGTTGTGTCTGCCAGATGGTGACTGATTCCTATCCCATCCCTGACTGTCACCTCACTCTCAGTCAGATTTAGAGATGAAGTAAGGCTCATATCCCAGTGAGGAGGTGACAATGAAAAAAAGGAAACTTTTGGCTTGTTTTTTAGGTTACATCAGAAAGTCCCCTTATCAATATAGATTCATTAAAGTAGGAGCACCAAAATATTATGTATCCATTGTAGCTCAAAAAGAGTATCAAGCTATATGCAGGCTGCTTTTCCCCTCTCCTAGAACAAAGGATGGGTCAATTTGGCAGAATATCAATAACCCTAGCCCTATTCATTTTTGGATTTTAGAGATTAGCTATTCAACAACCATGGGTGAAAATAGGAATCCACTGACATTCTTCCCCACTGCACCCATCCCTCTTCCTGCCAAAAATAGTCCTATGGGGAAGCCAGGCTATCTCCCTACATATTTTTGATACCTAAAGTTCCTTTTCTCACACTCCCCGACTGGCACCCAAGAGGTCAGGTACCTCAGTCAGCCCTGTTTCTCAGGGGTAAGGAGGTTCCCATTCTTTCCTATTTTGTTTTGATGACAGCTTTTTGGCTACCCCATCATTGTTATTTATATCTCTAAAGCCATGCTACAATCCCAACCTCACTTCATTGATCCGATTCCTCTTAGTTTCCAATACTAGGACTGGAACTGAAGGAAGAATTTATAATGTCTCTGACGCCCTCTCAAGAGCTACTTACTCTGTCCCAAGTGAGTGCCATTTCTGCAAGTTTCCTAGTATCCCTTTCAACACCTGCCTTCTCCAAGCATACACATGTTACTAAAATCAGTTCTACTTCATTCCAAGCCCAATTCAAAGCCAGCACTCTCTGGTAATATATTCTGACCCCCTCAAAGGGCAAACACAAACTTTGAAAATCAACATCTGCAGTCCCTGTTTTTGAGTTCCACACAAATTTGTATTTCTAACAGCCTGCTGGACACTTCCAATAAAATTTCTTACAGGCAGTCCAAATTCAATATAGCCAAAACTTAATATTTTTCTCCTAGAACTTTGTCTTCTTTCTTTTGCATTCTATACCTGATCTCTACAACCTAAACAAATCCATCCTTTGTTTACTCTTAATCCAAAAGTAGTAGACATTAATTGTAAAAAAAAAAAAGTAGAAAATTCAGATGAGCAAAAAGAAACAAAAACCATTTCTAAGACTACTATCCAGAAATATACCACTTTACATTCCCATATCTTGATTAATGTCATCACTACTCACCTAGCCACCCAAGCTAGAAATCTGACTTTTCTTTCTCCTTTACAAGTCACATTCAACCACTTTCTAAATCATATCAATACTACCTCCAAAATGTCTACTGAAGTCATTCTTTTCGATCCCCATTGTCATAATCCAGGCTTTCACCTGAACTACTGCAATTGTATATCAACTGGTTTTCCTATCACCAGTCTTCCAAACTCACACTCATCTCCTACTATAATCTCCACCAAATACTTCACCATAATCTGCCACTAGAGTTGTTCCAAAATATGAATCTAATTGTTTAACTCACTTGCTTTAAAACATTTAGTAAGTCTAATGCCCACAAAATAAAGTCCAAATTTCACGATGTCTTACTCTGCTTAGGCTGCCATAACAAAATACTACAGACTAGGAGTGCCAGAAATGCCCGCATGGTCAGGTTCTGGTGAGAGCTCTCTCCGTGACTTGAGATGGATGCCTTCTCACTGTGTGCTCACATGGAAGGGAGAGAAGCAAGGAGAGTAAGATTTCTTATGTCTCCTCAGATAAAGGCACTAATATCATCATAAGGGCCACATCCTTGTGACCTCATCGAAACCTGATTATCTTCCAAACACTCCATTTCCAAATACTATCACACTGGGGGTTAGGGCTTCAACATATGGATTTGGGGGGAACACAATTCAGTCATGGCACATGGTACAATATTCAAGGGTTTTTACAACAATCTCTAAGCTGCCTATTCTATTTATATTTTATTACTCCATGCCAGTGCATTATAGGGCTCCAAAAACATCAGGAATTGTTCTCAAAACATAGCATATACTTTCATAGCACTATGCCTTTTGCTCATGCTGTTCACTCTGCTTAGACAGCTTTTCCACCCTAACAAACTATTATGTTCTTTGAATGTCCAGGTCAAATGCTACCCATATTAGGAAGTCTGCTTGGGCTTCCTCTTCTTTGCACCCCTATCACTTTGCATATACTTCTATCAAATTCAAATTGCCTGGGTTCAAACTGTAGTTCTGTCAGATTCTAAATGTGTGACCTTAAGCAAGTTACTTAACTTCTTTGTGCTTCAGTAACCTCATATGTAAAATGGGGATAATAGCACTGATTTCATAGAGTTCTGGTGTGGGGATTAATGAGCTATGTGCGAAGTTCTTAATGAAATGCTTGGCACCTAGTAAGTATTACATAAATTGTTTGCTACTATTATTATATTAAGTGAAAACAATCAGGATAAAAACTTTTATTCATAGACTGTAAATGTAGGAAAATGGCTCCACTACGACATTCTGGCAACCTTGCACTATCCACATAGGCCACGTTGGCAAGGCTCAACTGTGATCTGCCCCAGGTCTTGGCAGAACATCCTGTGATTCTCTTGGAATGAGAAGATGGGCAGTCTTGTGAGGCTGTTTCTTATCAGTGTTTCTACCTTGTTGGAGGCCCCCTGTCTTGCAGAAGGCTGCCAAGAGCCAGTTTCCCCTCCTATTACCTGGTTCCAGTAAGGCATAGGATTTTCTGTCTCCCTCCCCTTGGGTATAGATGCAGGCTATAAAACAGATTAGCTGCAGTCTAGAGTGGGCTCTTCATTAACAGAGTGCTCCACTGCTCATGTCATCTGTCATCTGGCCCCTTCAGTTCGATGTCGTTGTTGTGTGGGGCAAACGGACATGGGGAGCTGACACCATGCTGATCTTATGTATGTTGTCTGTGTGTAATGAACTATATCCATTTGATCTCATTGCTTCCTTACTGGATAGATCTCTGAAAGTCTGTGCTGCTGCTTATGGACTGCTTGATCTTTTGACAATAAGCTCCTGGGGACAAGGAGAAACTTATCTATTTTGTTTAACACTACACATATCAAGTATCTGGCCTACAGCAAGTGCTCAGTATTTGTTAAATAAGAAAAATATATAGCAAAATATGATAAATATGTATTCAAGGATATATAGTCAAGGATAAATATCAAACCCATTATAGTGAGAGCGTTGTGGGGAGGCATGGAGATTATAGAGGAAGAAAGAGAAAATAAAATATAAAATAAAATAAAACAAGGTAGGGGCATTCTACTCATGAGGTTTGAAGAAAAACATAGACCTGTCACCTAGGAGAAAAAACCCTCTAGCCCACTTATTATTTTTCCATTAATTTATATGAGTATTTGATATCTTGTAAACTTGACCTTATTTTTTCAAATGAACTGTAATATAAGGAGAAAAAGCCAGCTTCGCATCTTTCAAAATGTGTTCCAAGGAGCCTCAGTTTTCTTCCTAGGAGCTGTCTCATGGGTGATAGTACCCTTTTAACCAAGGCGGAGGTACTTTTATGTTTTATATGTTGGGCTTTCTTATAGAATTTTATTTGAAGAAAAGGGTTGGCAGCTAAAAACAAGTCAAAACAAAACAAAACAAACCTGCAAGCCACTAGTCTAACTCTAGCTCTAAAATTAATGCAGAGTATAATGACTGTAGTTAATAATATTGTATTGAATACTGGGAATTTGCTTAGAAAGTAGATTTTAGGTCCTGTCACCACACATACACAAAAAATGGTAACTATGTGAGATAATATGTTAAGTAGCCTGACTGTAGTAATCATTTCACTATGTATATGTATATCAAATCATCATGTGGTACACGTTAAATACATATAATTTTTATTTGAAATATAATATGCCTAAATAACGCAAGGGAAGTTTGGTAGCTACAAACTCAGGAGCAGAGCAGCAGGCAGAATTTGGATAATGGAGCTCTAGGTTGGAGTTTAAAGGAAAGAATAGACGATTTGCTGGAGATATACATATTCTTAACACAAAATTTTGTTAGGACAATTGCTTTGATTTAGGACTCATAAATCTTGCTTCTTGTTTGGAGTCTGGGAAGGGTAAAGGAAATGGTGGGCCTTGTAAATTTTTCAACCCCATACCAGTCCTTGTACTTAAACAGATTGTTTGTGATCTTATTAAAACCTTGCTTAGCTTAAGCAGAGGTCTTCTTAAAGGCTCTGGGGTGGATTGTTACATATAGACCAGGTCCAGGACCCAAAAAACATATTTAGTCAGCTCTAAGGCACAATTTTCCCTCCATTTTAATGTTTCTGATATTGGGATGCACCGCAGAACCAATACATACATTTAATATGATAGCATACCTTTTTTCATTTGTTATTAAATGAATGGCACATTTACGATTTGATGATGTCTTAGGTTTGAGAAAATGCCATATTGTCAACACAAATAATAAGTTTATGAATTTGAGCAAGGAATACTTGAGATAGGGTCAACAACCTCTTTAGTCTGGGTCTTACCAGTGGGGTGAAGCAATGATGGTGGATGTCATTAATATGCCTACAGGATAAAATTCAAGCTACTCATGAGGGCTGTTTTTTTGTTTGTTTGTTTGTTTGTTTTGTTTTTTGTTTTTTGAGAGTTGGTTTACCAGCATACCACAGTGTGTACCAGTCCATAATTATTCTTTATTCTTGTTATACTCATTACTTACTCAAATAGGCCATGCTATTTCATGCCAGGATACCTTTCCATGTGTTCTTACCTCTGCTTGGAATGTCCTTCTTGGAATGTTGGACACTGTAGAAATCTTATCCACCCAAAGATAACTGATCTGTTTCTGCTTTATGTTACCATGTACCTGGTGGTATATGCCTCTAAATATGTACTTACCATACTGAACTGCAGTGGTTTGTTAGGTGTCATCCTTTACTGGAAATTCACTATTTCTTATTTATCTCTGTATCCCTAGTACTTGGGACAGTGTCTGTTATGTAGTAGTATTCACTAAGTCTTTAAAGATTGAATATATGAATACAAAGAAAGGAGAAAAATAACGGTATAATGTGATAAAGTCTCATACCATCAATAAATGTTTCATTTGCTGCTGCCATTCAGTGGTGTTCATTCCTTATCCAAACCCTCTGAACTCCTGTTAGACTTACAATTGTCAACACTGAGTCTAACTCTTAATAATAAAATGAGTTTATTTATGTTAGTTTGGTCTCTCCAGTTGATTATAAATTCATTAGAGGGAGGGATCAAATATTTTTTGGTATATACTTGTTGAGTTTTAGATAAATTGAATATTCCTATTCTGAGGTGTGATTTAGTTTCTATTTTTCATTCAGTTTCCGTTTATCATTAATACTAGTTGCTATTTGCATGACAGAAATGAAAAGGCCCACAACACTTTTATGTATTTAGGGCCTAAAATTTCTCT
The DNA here is from genome assembly GCF_004115265.2 of Rhinolophus ferrumequinum. Taxonomy (NCBI): domain Eukaryota; kingdom Metazoa; phylum Chordata; class Mammalia; order Chiroptera; family Rhinolophidae; genus Rhinolophus; species Rhinolophus ferrumequinum. Next base: position 47,378,832 of record NC_046284.1, read on the forward strand.
AGAGTTTAGAGTAATCCTCAATACTAGACATCAAAAACATAATTTTACAGTAATTTAAAAGAAAGGACTTTGAATATTACTGGTAAAACCCTGGGAGCTAATTACTTCAAGATCACTTGAAACTTTAACTCATTCGAGTTTGAAAAATTTCCTGAGGTACTTAAAGTCACTATTCCCATTATGTTACTTGATTCAATATGAATGTCTTAGATTTTGCTAATATGAAAAAAACCTGAAGTTCACACAAAAGAGAGACTCAATTTATCATTCGCTTAAGGAAAAAAATATTAAGCATCTCCAATAGGCACCTCAGTACTCTATAATGTAGAGTATTGTGAGAGAGGGAGGGGAAAAGACAGAAGTACAGCCCTGGATCTCAAAAAATAAATAAGCAAAAATAAGGTGGTTTCATTGATACTGTTGGCATTGCTATCATTATATAGAAACAGTGGCTTAGCAAAGGATGCCCTCCAATATGCTGTAGTGTCATTCAGATTAAGAAGCCAAGTAACACTTGAGATGTCTTTTTGGAGTCTTAAATCAGAAGTTCAGATCCAAACATCAAGAAAAAGTCCTTTTTTAAATTTACCAATGTAAGCTGACTCATTAAAGAAATGCAGACATAAGAGAGAAGACAGATTCAGGGAAGGAAATACTTCATTCTGATTGCCTGTTAACTCATCAGAAGTTAATAACCAATCAGATGGCATGCATGGGACAGAACTAGGATGAAAGAAATTCATTCCAATCGGATTGAGAATTTTTAATAGGACTAGAAATAGTGTATTATGTCATATGATTTTATTATGTTTATTTGTAAATCTTATCCATGTGTGTAAAGGTAATTTATTTTGTATATGTTTATCAATTTTAAACTGTCTATCCCATTATTCCCTTAGTACCTGAAACGTAGCAACCACTATTTTTTGCAGCCTTGCCTTAGGTGTTACATCTATAACAGGCAGTCAACTTAGCTATAATAGTCATAAGGAAAATGGGGGAGAAGGTGGAAGCTTACCACTAGATCCTTACAACACGCTGTTGAAGAGTCCTTTCTTGTCAATGCTAGGAATACATCCTCGGTTCCCACCTGCTGTTTGTATATAATCTCATAGCTGAAAAAAAAGTCATTGATATAGAGATTCAAATGAAAGCAATTTCCTATCATAGAGCAGAGAACTAGAAACTTATGAGAACATGCCATTACAAAAATAAAAGGCCTAAATAAATAAAGTACTTGCAGTTTTCAGGCATATAGCAGAACATAAAGAAATAGAAGTCTAGAAATTCAGTCAAAAATATCCAATATTAAAAAGCAGGATTTATATTATATATACCTCTTTTCTAAAATGAAGCTTAACTGTTTTAGAGCTATACAAGTAAAATGGATTGAGGGAACTTTCCGCTGCGAAATTTAAGCCACAGAGTTAGAAAAATCCGGGTATAGTACCCTTTCTGTCATTAACTGTGTGACCTTGATCAAGTCACAAACTCATGGAGTCTTGGCTTTTACAATTGTACAATTTATGGATGGGGGTGGGTGTGAATTGAATGATTTTTATGGCCTTTTCCACCTCGAAAATTCTACAATGGAAACACTGGTAATGTAGTCAGTCCAGCTACAGTATAGTGTTTTGAATCTAGTCTGACAGAATTCTTAGTTCAATGAAAGATTTTCCTGGTATTTCACCTCACACATGACGATTCACAAATCTTTCCTTTGCCCCAAACCTGGGCACTTAGAGATAGGATGGTTTATAGAAGCAGCCAGCCATAACATACCCTATCATTTAAAATGGAATGAAGTAAGAAAACATTTAAAAAAGATCTTTTCTGTTTAATTGTACCTTATGAAGAAATGGTAACTCTCTGGACAGGAAGACTAAAGGATTACTTTGAACTTCTGACCACTAGCAAATAGGAATGCCCAAGAATGAAAAAGGGATTTCTCTGACTTGGAACAAAACTAACAACAAGTAGCTATTTGATGTGGAGTATGTTTTTCTTAATAGACTATAACATCTATCAGGTATTTACAAAGGTGAAGCCAGGTTAAAACAAAACAGAAAGGTATAGATCCATATGCCCATGATTCACAAATAGATTCTCTCTAGCTGCTGTTCTTCTCCTCATCTCCAGACACAAGTTTCCAACTGCCTACCATATACATTTGCCTGGATGTCCCAAAGGCACCTCACAGGCTACACATCCAAAGTCAAACTTATTGCTTCCTCTTCACCTACATTCCCAATGACAGTTAATGACCCTACTATTCACCCCGTCACCCAAGCTAGTAACCTCAGCATCATTTTTGACACTTCCTTGCATTCATTATATTTAATCAAATACCAAATCTGCCAAAAAAAAAAAAAAACAAACAAAAAAAAACCAAAAAACAAACCAACTCTCAAATAAAGATCCTCATGCTTCTACCTGAGGCCAGTGACTTAGATCAGGCCCTTATTAGTTTTCATTTGGCCACTAATGATTCTTCTTTTGGGAACTGCCTGTCCACATTCTTCACCCATTTCCTTCTTACCCATCAGGTCATTTTGAAATATATTTGCATGCGATAGAAAATGAAGATTTAAAAAACTAAAAAAGCAATTTTCTTCATATCCTGACTGGATTACTTATTCATGTAAAGCTTTCATGTTTGTTCTTTCTACAGAACATCAAACATCAAGAAAAGTGAAAATTTACTCAAATTTGGAGCTTGCCACATATGGATGTTTGACATTTATTAGACAATATGAAAAATGAGTGACTTAATTCTTACCTTTCATATGGATGTGTGTGTACTGTATAAACATAACCTAAGATGTATTCTCTTCATTTTTAACATGTAGATAACAATGTTTTAAAATCCCATTTGATTTTTTAATGAGGTTTACGGTTTTTTAACATTGTTTATTTGAAAGCTGAATACTTTTTTTCCAGTTAATTATCTGCAGTCTCCTACTGCTTCTACTTTCAGAACTGACTTAGAAGATAGAAGCACAGGGATTTTTTTTGAAGCATTGAACACAGTTTTACAGTCATAGTCAATGTGGAACATTGAGTAATTAAATGCAGGTCTTTGACGTATAAACAGTATAATAATTTAGATTGTATGAATACTTGTAATTTAATAGGCTGTTTTCCCACTGTTACTTTCACATTATGCAACTAACTGACATTAAATATAAATTTATAATGGAAATGACTGCATTTTTCATTTTTTGTTAGATTACAACTGAAAGGAAGGTCTTAAGTTTTATTATTTATTTCTGTTTGAGAAGGAAAAAAACATCAATTATACATGCCTATAGTGTGTCACTATAGTTTTATCTTTTATGTGGTATAAGTTATTTTATGAATCTTGTCAAAAATATAACAGTATCAGATGACAAATCTAGTTTAAAGCCCTAAACACACTGCTTGCTTCATTTGACTTACTCTGGTAGTTCTCTAACATCCCACATGTCATCATGCTCTGCTCCTTCTGGAACTTTATTTGGATTCCAGATGTCCTCGCTAGTTTCACCACTGGTTTGAGGAGGAATGACTATGAAGAAAGGGAAGATAAAGCTGAAACTGTTGCCCATTTCCCGCCTTGAAATTGTTCCTGTTCTTCTCTATAATCAGTTTGGGATCACTGAAGTAAAACATTTTTTATTTGTAATCACTAGCTTGTTTTTTGGTCAAAATAAGCTAGATTAGTAACAACTGATTAAATTTTTAAATAAAATACACAACCCATATATTGTAGAATTGTAATAATAGTTGTTGAAAATTTTGAAAAGACATTTAAGCAAATAGAAGAAAAAATAGTCACAATCCAACTGCCCGGAGATAATCAATGATAGCATTTGGGCCTCTCTCTTTCTCTCTCTCTCTCTCTCTCTCTCTCTCTCTCTCTCTCTCTCTCTCTCTCTCTCTCTCATCATATTTTAATCTAGTATTTTCCTCATGTAGACATGAGCTTTAAAGAAAATCTCTATCACTTGTCCTTTATGGAGAACTGAGCACGTGCCTGGGTTTCTATATGTCACCTATAAATGTTTAAAAGTAAATAGGCATGCAAAACCCAGCTTATACTTGTTCTAACTATTGGGGCAGCAAATGGAAATCCACATTGGGTGCAGGACATTATTTTGAGTTCGTCTAAGCATCTCCCAAAATGCAACTGATTTTCGGATTTTCAGTTCTGCTAATTCTTTTGAAATTATCTGCTTCTGTCTAGCATGGGCTTTGTAAAGCCTAATTACAGATTTATATATAATGCTTACATATGACTCATTGTTCTCAGAATTGAGATTAATTAGACCACATTATCAGAAATTCAGGCAGCACAGAAACACATCCAAATTTGACCAGTCTTCCATGAATTGAATATCTCTTGAATGAGGCAAATAGACTCTTGAGTATGTAGAGCAATAATAACTGAAATTTTAAAATAATCTACTCAGGCCTCATTTTTATCCACTATTTTAAATATTTTTTCCAGATAAATTCCTTTACAATTAGTTAAATTGAAGAGAGGGCTTCACTTCCTTTCCCTGCCTACCTTCTGGTAACTATGATCATGACCAACAGAATTAAAGCCTTTTATATTTTTAAAGATGTGTAAAATGTTCAGCTCTGTGAAAATAGGCCAAAATGCTGTGAAAACACCCAAAAATATTTATTCTAGTTTATTGGAACTGTGACTATATAAGTCACCCCATGGGCTTTAATTTGTGTTTTAATATAAGACAAAATTGTCTAGTTTTTGGGGTTTTTTTGTTTTATTTTGTTTTCCAAGAGACTATTAGCTCAATGGGGGCAGAGACCTCTTCTACTTTGATCTCCCTTGTAGTCTCAGAGATTATCATGCTGCCTGTTACCTAATGGCTCTCAATAAATCTTTATTGAATGAATTAATGGATGAATTCTGTGAAATTGCCAGAATATAGCAGGGTAGAAGGTGAAGCTAAACATCTTGGTAACTAGACCCTAAATAATAAGCTATTTGACCACACATGACTTTGTGGTTTTCCATCTCAGAAAATATGGCAAAACATGTGAATAATTCAAGGCAAATTAATTTTCATTACTAGAAAACTGACTTAACTGCAACAGTCGAGTAAAAACAGCGTCTTTATATGTAAATGGCTGTTCAACATTTCCACAATTATCTGAGTTCATCTTTAATAAGTGCTAGTGTTAGTATTACTTTCCCTATAATTATACTGTCAAAGAAAAGATTATATTGCTTATTTTGACCTATATACTTTAGTAAATAACTTACCTTTGAGCTCTTCTGTTTTTGGTGGTCCAATATTCCCAGGATCCATGGCTCCAATTGCAGATGAATAAGTTGACTGGGAGAAAAGAAAAATAGTTCCACATTCTGCATTTAATACTTGTCTAACTTATATGACCAGTAATACTTTAAATTCGATAAGCTTTTCATCTAAAATTTCATAGTACTTTCCAGTTTAATTACCCATCGCTGTTATACAACAGAGAGACAGATGTGCAGTATTATTTTGAATGTTTTCCTTGTCCTTTCAAAAAGTATTTGGTTTAATAGACCCTATGGCAGAATTGATCTCTGATCAGACTAAATCCCCAGTTCCATCCCAGTGAATTATGGATCCCTGGGAACAGGGGAATGAGCCATATTTATTTCTTTAAAGATTAGAACCAAATGTTAGTATAAGAGCATCGACACCTTTGGGTTTTGGCAATGTCTGGTCACAGTTAGATGGGGGATAGAAGTATGGGAGAGTTTTACAGCAATAAAAACAAACCACTAAATAGAGTCTAAGTATTTAGACATCAAATGACTCATTCAACAGTCCTGATTTACAGCTTTTACTTCTTTCCACTGTGAGTATGAAACACTGCCTAGTCCCCCCACTTCATGACACTGAATTACTGGATTTAAACAGCAACCCCAAATTAATAGTGTCAAATACATGCTGAGCCACTACAGTCTTCATACATGTTCAAGTTTATTTTGCTGTATTCTGTACAAGCATACGTACCCACAAGACTGCCCCTGACAAGAACAGCTTTCCTTTTTCAACTAAGAATAACACATTACAGCATCAGTATAGTGGCAACCACTTCATTGGTCCCTCTTAAGGGTTCTTTGATATTTCAAGAAAATACCGATATTTTACTAATTGTTCTTGCTAATGTCAGACTGCGCTCCAATGCACTCCATTGCTGGCAGTCAAAAATTTCTTATCCCCTTGGATCTTGGCAAACTAGCACATCTAGCTCTTCTTTCTCAGGTCCCTGCACTAATCTTGTGACTTAAAACATGTATAAAAGTTATAATGTCCTGTTTGGACAGGAGGAATAGTGTCTACCCTTGAAAGATGGTGGAAAAGCTCACCTGGGTCTTTTTATGCTGAATTATTCCAACAGCTATAAATCAGAAATTAATTTATAACATTTCAACAGTTTCTGAGACAGTCACTATTCCTTTCCAAAAGGTGCTTCAAATGGGCTATGTATGTGGTTAAGTTGTTACAGGCATTTTTATGTAAAAATCCCAAGATGGTATTCTGTACATTTTTTTTTCTTTTTAAGCATTAAGATCATATAAACTTGAAGTGCTTTTCTTAAATTGTTAATCACCAGAATACTAATAGTCAATCAGGGTAAAGCATTTCTTGGAACATGAGGGCCTCTTATTGACTGCCTCCTTCCACAAAAAATTAACATCTGTAGAAATAAAACTTGAACTTTCCTGACAAAAAATGGTATGGACAGTGATGATTGGATCAGTATATCAGAACATAGGGGGAGTTTCAGTTTATTAACTTAATGAAAGTAAATGATTAAAAATAAAAATTTCAAGTGAAAAGATAGATCAGGATAATAAAAACATTAAAAACCATCTGGCAACTGTTTTCTATAAGAATATCATTTCAGCCTTTACCATGAATCCACCTCCAATTATCTGAGCAATTTATCATTGCAAGTCATGCCATTTTGCAATATGTAAGAGAGTTAGAACATCCTTGTTATGACGTCTGTGAAGAGTGGTGAACCATATTTCTCACAGGTTTTAAGATGCCCTTATGAGTTAAAAACAACAACAACAGACATAACTGTCTTTCGAATCTCCCAGATTCATCACAATTAATGGTGGCCATAGTATAAATGAACCAATGTGTATGCAACAGTTATGCTGTTTTCAGGAGTGTATTTTCAAAAACACATCACTCTTGCAATCATTTTACAGCTCCCAAGATTAATACATGCTCCCAAGATTAATACATGCTAACAAATGTTTCTCTCCTGGACAATTTAATAGTTCATTAGAAACATTAATTATTCTCCCACTGATCTGATAATCCAATTCTATACCCTCTAATGATATCTCCACTGTGGTGTCTGAATGACCAATTATTTCAAAATTGCTTATAACCCAGACATACAGAATCCTACATTACTATAGTAATTTTCCTCTATAAATTGTACAGTTTGGTAAAACAATCCTAGTCTTTCTATTCTCATAAGCACTCATCTTTACCCTAAAAACACCTCTAGATGCAAATAAACATCTTCATACTTAAAAACACCAAAGAGAAGCTGCTTTGCAATCAGAATAAGTCCTTATTTTTGAATCTGTTCCAATTACAAGTTCCACTTCCCTTTGTAACCAGAATAAGTCCTTATTTCTGAATCTGTTCCAATTACAAGTTCCAATTCCCTTTGTTCAAGATCAGTGTTTCTCAAACACTTAATATACTTTTTCTGTTTGACATAACCCCACCTTTTGGAGGACGCATCATTCTACTTCAGCTAAGGTAGCGAAAATGAGCTTGCCTAGGATTTGGGTGGCATAATTAATGCTCTATTGAAATTGTTTGTTTTATAGAAATATTGTCTAGGCTTAAAAATCCTAGCTATCACTCTTTGCAATGGTTGTCAAGCATTCTTTGGCCAACTGCGTTGATTCATTGCTCCTAACTTTTCCTCCTGCGTCTTACTTGTGTGTGTGTGTGTGTGTGTGTGTGTGTGTGTGTATTCTATGTTGTTATTAACATCCTGTTTTTTGGCCTCTACTAAGAATTTTCCCTGACTCAAACTTCTTGATTCCTGATCTTGGCTCCAAGCTGATTCAGTTCCCCTCTTCTACAAATTTTATTTCCAGTGCATGTCTTATTTGATTCGGCCCTCTTCCACCTAAGCTCTTCCTGGAGGATGGAAGCTAAATCTAGTTTCAATACGAGCCACTAAATTAGTTGCCTGTTCAGATTATACTTGTTTTTCACACAATGGCAGAAAAGAAAATAATTTTTGGAGGAGCAAATTGATATGTATTTTCATGGGAGATGGTTTGCTCATGGTAAACTGGTCATAATAATGAAAAACTGCATTAAAATAAGTTAAAGCAAATTGATATGTTCTGCTATAGTGTGAGATTTCTGCCTCAAATTTCATTTGCCTTCACACAGGCAGTCTGATAGCCAAGGTTCACTGATATTTAAGGAGTAGGAGAATGGAGGACAGAGGGTTACATAAAAGTATTTTGATTATACTGGGAATACTGGTAGTGACTGTGGAGTGGCCAAAGGTCACCTCATGGAACTCTCCTAAACAAAATGAAACCCATCTTTTTGCTGCAAGCCTCCCTGGGGTTACCTGTCCTGACCCCAAATGCAATTCAACGACGTAATTACATTCCACAGCTCTATGTGAGCGTGGACCCAGATGCCAATTTTAGTAGGCTGCCGCTAGTTTGTCCTCTTACTTGGCTCAAAGTATTTTCTGTTCTGCATTCATGTGCAGACAAATAAAAAAATTAAGGGGATTGGATTTGGGTGGCATAATTAATGCTCTATTGAAATTGTTTGTTTTATAGAAATATTGTCTAGGCTTAAAAATCCTAGCTATCACTCTTTGCAATGGTTGTCAAGCATTCTTTGGCCAAAAATATAAATGACAAACATTTTGAAATGTGGTTATTGCTACCATAGTTACAGAATGATTTTCCTATTTAGCGTTCAGGTAGTTTAGAAAAAAATGTAATTATGTTTGCTAGAAATGTATTAGAGATTACACTGTCATGCATAATCAGACCTGCAACATCCTGTGAATGTATTGGATGACACAGCCCCGCTCCCACAGCAAGGTTGGAATAAGTTGTTCAAATATAGTTTCACAGTGTATTATGAAAAGAACTAATTCATTTGTAAGTATACAACCACCTGTCCGGATTCAAAATCATCGTCTTCTTCAGGATAAAGTAGCTTAGAGAGAGCTTGCAGTGCTGAAACTGAAGAAACAGTTTCAGTGTCCATATTTTCATATTCTGTACTTTCAGTCTCCATATTTTCAATTTCTGTATTTTCAGATTCCATATTATCCGATTCCATATTATCCGATTCCATATTCTAAGGAAGAAGATAATCAGAAAGAGGTATTTTAGTTTTTAGTTTTCTATTTTATTTAAGACATGAAGTGTGTTTTTTTTTTTTAATTTTTATTTTTTGGTTGTATTTCCCTTCTTTCCCTTGGTTGCTCCGTTATCTCTATCCTTCCTTGAAAATCCTTGTAAACTCCTTCAGATATGGTATGCATTTTGCTGACTCACAGACCTGGGGCGGCAAGTAAACTCAAATATTCAGCTTACTTTACTGAAACTTCACACTCAAGCTAACAAGCATTTATTGAGCACCTACTATAGTGGTTCTCAGGTTTCAGTGTGCTTAAGAGTCACTTGGGCTGTTAAAAATGCAGATTCTCAGCCCTACCTCCTGAGAAAGTGGATGTCAGTGTCATATAGAATGTACATCATTATTTGGAAACATACCTGTATAGACTACCTTTTTATCTGTCTCATTTATGCTGTCTAGGCTGTATATTCCATTTAGTGAACTGAAAAGAATGTTTGTTGGGGGGTATTACTCAAGGAACTTACTTACTTCACAGTTTTGCAGACCTGCACAGGCAGACCTGTACCTTCTGCTTTATTTAATTTTTTAACTAACTGTCGATGATACCTAGCTTTATAATGCCATTTGAGAACCCTAATGGATTGAGTCATTGACTTTAGTGGAAGTTCACGCAAAGCAAATTGTTTTTCTGATTATAATAATGATAGTATATAAGTCAATTGTGGAAATTTTAGGAAATAATACATTATCGGTGTAAATAAGAAAATCACAACTACCTATAATCCTATCAACCAGACATCAGTCTTTTAAATAATCACTACAGTTATATTTGGAGTAGGAATTCAGGATCTTTAAAAATCTTGGAAGTGTCAGACTTGAATGAATAACTTGAATAAATACTGCAGAATTAGGCCTATTGTTAGTGACTTAGGCATAAATATAATAGGAATATTTTCTACACTTCTGCTGATATTTTTAAACATTATTTTATAATATCAGTTCACAGGAAACATTACTGCTTTTATTAAATGACCCACTAAAAATTTTGCATTGCACCTGGAACAGGAATACAAAGGGATTCTCAAATGTGTACTGGTACAATCACCTATTAAAATCAATCTGCACACAGATGGTGTTTTAGAAACCTTCTGTTTTACTATTATGTTTTACCATTATTTTTGACTTTCTTTTTTAAATGGAAAACTGATTTTAATGCTTAATAGGAGATGTCAAGGGTATGAAACAAATGTTAGGTTGCCCTGTACATCTAGCATAAGGCAGTGTATCATAGTGGTTAAGAGTAAGGGCTTTGGAATCACGCTGCCTAGATTTGTATCTATCGTTTACTTCCTAGCTCTGTGACTTTCGGCACATCATTTAAACTTTCTATAACTCATTTTCCTTATCTATAAAATGGGAATAGTAATGTTGCAACCTCATAGGGTTGTTACAAGGATTACGTAGCTTAATACATGTAAAAGATCTTGGAACAGTGCCTGGCACATATTAAGCACTCAGCATATATTAGCTATTATCGGTCCTTTAAAAATTTAATTTTGTTGGGCATGAATATTACTTCTAATGATATTGAATGAGTTAATAATAAAACTCATTACATTGGAAACTCATTAAATTGGAAAAGGTGAAAAAAGAGATGATACAACAATCTTCTCTCATAGTATGGTCTGGTAGTCTGCTATGGAAATGAATAATTGACACATATTAAATTTTTTAAAAAAGGTTCCTGTTTATATTTCAAAAGTCCCAGTTGATTATGTGTTCATTAAATATTTACTTAGCATTCAAAGCAAAAAGTTTGAAACATTTTCTACCTTTGACAACAAAAGGGGAAAATGGATCCAAATATCAGATGCAATGATATAATTAGTATTTTGAGTTGAGACTGTACAAACAGTGAGACTTTAAAAAAACAAATATCACAGTAATTGCTTTATTATTTCAGCATTAACTACCTTACAAAATTGTTGTGATGGCCATATTATGCAACGTAGGTGAAAGAGTTTGCTAAATTTGAAAAGCCATGTAAAAATATCATTATTGTCTGGCACAAAATGCCAAGACTCACAGATACCTGATGATGAGGCTTGTGTGAGAGCTCAATGGTGGGCTGGTGAGAGGGGAATAAACTGGAAGCAGTAAAGCTAACTCAGAAGCAGGGTATACAGAAGTCCCAAATGTAGTGTTTGAGATAGCAATCAGAACTGCTATTTATGCATTCTCATCTGCTTGGCAGGGACATGGCAGTGGGAGTTTTGGGACATGAGCAGAAAGTCTGAATAGTTGTGGTTACAGGGAAGACTAGTGTGAAGTAGGACCCTGGTCCATAGGTGGGGTATATGAGGCAGGGTCCATTTCTTCAGGATTGTGAGGGAGTTGGTAGCTAGATGAAGGTTCAGAATAGGGCAGGGCTCAACGTCACAGCTGGAGAAGAGAAAATGAACCCGGCCCTGCATCAAAGGCTTTGTCATGTTACATGGGCAGCCACAGCACAGGTTATAAAGGAAGCCTGTGATTAAGTGTGTACACTGGATACTGGATTTAGGGAAAACAGATTAATTCTAAATCCCCACCCGCTGGAAAGGAGCTCTGGCCTGGTTCTCATTTAGTGAGAGGCAGGGCATCATGGGCAGTGGGAAGCTATACCTACAGGCTAAACAGCTTCAATAACTGAAGCTGGCATATAGTCAGCAGTCAAGGACTACTGAATGAAGCATGATGCAATTCATATGAATGCTATATTTCAAAGTAGTCACCTTGGAAGGTTACACACTAATGTAAATTATGCTATCAATGCTCAAAATATTTTGGAATTGCCTTCATAAGTATCACCAAGAAAATAGGTATCATTATGGTATCACTCAGTTTGATTACACATTAGATTTGTCTCCAAGTGATTTCTAGATATAGCTAGATATCACATCTACTTTCAAAATATGGAGATTTGCTACTTTTAGGACATTCAAAAGAATATGCTATAGGCCTGAAGGCAGTTCTAAAAGAATAGTTTCAAAGGTAATTTGTGCAATAACAACAGCATTGGAATAAATGGATAGCCTCCCAAGGTGACAGCTTTGAAGGGGATACCACCCCTTTGGATGTATATGTTTGAGTGTATTTGTTAAACAAATCATTCACAATAATTTGTAGTAACACTCTATGTATCTGAAGCATACTAGGAATTAGACTTCTTAAATTCCAGGTTATGCTGGCATAGATTCATACTTAGCTAAATTAGAGTAGAAATATCATAGTAAAATTGGCACTGTAGCAAAAATAATTTTAATAAGGCAACTGTTATAATAATCTGTAAACACAAAATAATAAATCATGACAAGTTTGTCGATATTGTATTTTGAGAAACAAAACAATCACCAATACTTTGTGAATAACTAAGTAAATAGTTCGAAGTATCAAAAGAAAAATAATGTGAATTTTTGGAAAAATATTTTAAATTCAATGGAAATGAAGATTCTACTAGGTTTTTTAGAAGTTTAACAAATTAAGAATAATTTACAAACTATACTAAAATATATTAAAGTTCATTTGACACAAACAGATAACATTGGAAAAACTAAAGCAAGATGCCTTTTTATGAACCCTGCAGTGTTATTTCTTTGTAGGGCTATCTAATATTTGTAAATTTGATATACATTAAGTTCAGCTTGAGCCTGGTAATCAAGGTCCTTCAGGATATAACCCCAACCTAATTTTCTGTCCTTCCCTATTATTTTCCTACATGTAATCCTCATTCTGTTAAACACTGAACTGCTTATTAAACATACCCAATAATCTTCTGCCTTTGTACCTTGGAATATATTCTTCCTTTTTCCTAGACTACTCAGGTAGTATAGTGTAGTGATAATAAATAAATAAATAAATAAATAAATAAATAAATAAATAAATAAATAAATAAATAAAAGATTCTAGAGCCACACTGCTTATGTTTGAATCTGGCTTTGCCACTTAAATAGGCCAAGAATAAATTTAAACTAAGGAAAATTTAAGTAGGAATTTCATTAAAAACAATACATATTGCTAAGTCTTTTATTTGAGATTTGGTTATTCAGAAAATAAACCTTCTAGGCCTTTGTTTTTATTTCACTCACTCTCCTTTGTTATGCCAATTCCAATGTCAGCGTATTCTAGACAGAGCCTTTGATTTTCCCAGACCAACCTGAGCCTTACGGCCTTCATAAATAGACGTGTGATTGGGGGACCTCTCTTGGTACTAGATACAATGAGCTAAAGAGACTGACCCTGCAGAACCGGCTCATTGCCATAAAAATGGAGCCAGTTAGGGACTAAACAAGCTCAACCAGGATAGTTCTAGACCCAAGGTACTGAACCTGTTTGTGAGGGTTGGGATCATGCTTTCTATTGTATTTATCTCCATTCACAGTTTCACTGGGGATAGCTCTTTGACTTGAACTAATTGGAGAGAAGTCTAGGTTAAATTAGTGAAAACTGTGAATTTTAGACTATTAAAAAAGTAATATTTTATTAATTTAAGTATATATAGAAAATATAATCAGAATAATAGAGAATCACCAAATAGTACCCTTTGGGAATGTTAGTTTAATAGGTAAATCCATATCCCTTTGTAAAGTACTGACTGCTTATAGCCAAATGATTTCAAAGTATTCAAAATCCGTTTACTCTCTTAAATAAATTGGCATTTCTTCTGCAACTTTATTTACACAATGTCTTATTTAGCAATACCTGTATTAAAGTTCTTCTGAAAACACACACACAAAAACATCATCTCTGCCTATGTATGAATTAAATTATAATGTATTGGCTAATTGTTTTTGTTTTTTACATTTCTTTGACAGCTATACACATCAGTGATTCCCTTCCTATTAAAAATAATTCATTTTCACATTGTTTTTACAATACCAAGAATGTTTTCCTTTTGTAGGTCTCTAATTTTCACTCTCATCAAACGTATCAAGTCATAAGGAACTATGGGGACTTAACAGAATTTTTGTTACTGATTTAAAATATATTTAATGGAAGATGATTTTTGAAAGTACCTGGTATTTTTCATAAACTTAAAGGTCAAGCCAAGAAATGAGCCTCTTTTAATTTAATATTTCCTCTATTATTCTTTATTTTAGCCAAACTTAACATACTTGTAAATAACTCTTTCCTGTTTCTCTGTCTCATTCTCACATTCCACTTCTATCTATAAAGGAGTTGAGACAGCAAATTTTCCTTCACTACCTTGAAAAATATTTCCCCAACTCAACAAGCCTGTCTTCTTCATTTCTTTTGGTAATGGTCTCTGTTCTGAATCCTTGTCACAACAGGAGAAATTATTAGGAGAAATGACCCCTATCTCTCTGGTCAAACTCGGTTTTCTCCCCTCACTCAGATTTCACATTGCCAGTTTCTCACCTGCTAACGGGTACAGTCCAACGACTTGTAATCCTTACTCTCTCAATCAGCCCTTGGCGAGTAGCAGGTTTGGTAGGTACAAGTAGTCTTTGTACTGCACACTCCAGTCCACTAAGTGTGGCCTGACTGCTTCTCACTTGTCAAGGGATCTGATCAATGTCCGTTGTAACCCTCCAGCAACAGCGTTCACATTCTCTCACACATGACATTGTCTACGTAGCGAGTGACGCAGGCCAATTTTTTCACTCTGAATAGTGTTATACCCCTAAAAAATATGTCCCAAACAAGGCATGCTGGTCCAGAATAAATCATGCCTACAGATGTAAAAGAGAAGGTAGAGAGGCTGCACTGACATGGAGCACCCAGATCTACCTATAAGGAAATGTAGTTTTCACTCTCAAATTAGTGTTACAACCATAAGTGTGTGTGAGAGAGTGGAGTGAAAGGTATTGGAAAGCCTTCACTTGTTCATTTTGGCCTTCTGACATTCGATCAGCATCCAACCCCTATATGGTAAAACTGCCGCATCGCTCACTCATATCCTGATAGACTGAGTTTTGTTAAAGTGTCTAGGACAGGGGAATTTAGGTTCTGTTCTACCCGCAACTTGTGGCTTTTTTTGGTATTTATCAGAGTTGTAAGTATCTAGAGTTCTCCCTACTTTCTCTGATAGCTACGGAATCTGAGGACCCCTTCTTTCCCACTCCTAATGTTTGAGTTCCTCACCTGGGTCAGTTTTCGGGTCGCTGGCTAGGCTCGGAAAACACACCGCAGTGAGCTCTGCGTCTCTCTGTTGCCTGGGTAACCGCGTTGATTTCCCCCCCCCCCACCCACGACCTCCGGGTTCCCGCTTGACTTTCCTGGCCAATCATGGAAGAGTCTCTTTTGAAACAACGCCAGAATCAACCAATCCGAGCGCTTGCCAGTCGGGGTCAATGGCTGCCCTTTCCAGTTTGCTAGTCGAACCCAATTAAGCCTCTGTCTCGGTTAGCGTACCTCCAGCGGGAACATGTCCACTGTGGAGGTAGCTTCTTTCTGGCCCCAGTAGGTCCCGGCCTGCCTCTCTGGCATTTACTTGGGGGGGCCCCGGTAGCGATTGGCAACGGCGGCAGCCACCAAAGTAAGTTTGCGGGGTTTTCGTTTGTCCAGGTCTTCAGAAGGCTCGCTCTTCATTACGCTTTTGCCACACGTGAATTCCTGGTCGGATGACTCCGGAGCGACAGGGACCGATGGGTAGGCTCGGTGGCCCCGGGTTTGAGAGGTTTTGCTGCCGCTCTACACGCGCCCCTCACACCCCCTTCCCGCCCCCTCTGACAGAAACACGTGCTGTGGTGCTGTCCGGCTTCAGCGTTTGCGTGTGTAGGGTGCGATCGCACTTTCCCCCCGCCCCACGGCTGCTGGGTGCAAGTCATCTGGATACAGAGCCTCAGGAAGAGCACCCCTTAGTCCACTACACGGATCCTGTTAGCAACCGGCTGGAGCTATGCGTCGCTCTCACTCCCGGTGACATCGTGGAACTCGTACTCCGCTTTTCCCGTCTTAGAGTGGAGAAAAGCCGCTGCGCCGCTGGCTTGCCACTGCTTGGCAATCTGTCTTCACTTAGAGGTACAGTTGTGACCCTGCTTTCCCATGGATTCCGTGGTTTGGTTTTGAACAAAGGGGGAAAAAAGAGATGGCTCAAAAATATTTGGAGTATTTGGAACTGATTAACTGTGTTGGATAGCGGAACCCTTATTTATTATTTGAGTGTTGTAAGCAAGGAGAGATAGGATAGTTACCGTATAACGGATGGTTACTTTTGGTTGTCCAGGGTGTGGAATTCGATTATGAATTAAGTAAACTGCTTTCCTTCTTTCTGCTATCATGTTTTTGTAACTTTCATCCTACCTGGTGAAGAGGATAGTGAAGCTTGAGTAATTTGTCTATTCTACTTGATATTACTATGGTAAACAAAAACTGAAGGTAGAATATTTAAGTTATTGGCTAAAGTTAATTGGCTTTTTAGCCAAATTACCTATACCCCTTAATTACATTAGATCATCAGAAGTCCTCCCCACCTCCCCCCCCCACAGAACATTAAAGACCTTTTATCACAGGGGCTAATAAGATATGAGGGAGGAGGATTTATTTGCCTTTCTGGGTCTTAATTTTCCTCAGATAGAACTCCAGCTCGTCCTCTAGCACATAGTCATCTGCTCCGACACACTGGTCTTGAAGTGATGCATGTAAGAAGCTTGCCCTGCTGGAACCGCTCCTCCAGAAGACTGCTGATTTTGGTGTTCTTTTTCCTTCCATCATATTTCTTCTCAACTTTCTTTGATGGTTTTTTGTTTAAAATCTCTTCCTCCTCAGGAGTCACCCTTCTTGCAGCCCAGGGGCAGTGCATAGTGGGACTTGTACCACCACTGTCCAACGGTGTGCTGTCAGTGAACACACTGCAGTTCTTTATTAGGGTCTTGGTGCTGACCAGTTCGTTGTTGGATGCATTTAGACAACATCAATTGTCCTTGTTTTGCTGGTACAACACTCGGAGCCCCGGGAGAAGTTCCCCAGCCTGGAGGCACAGGTACTTCTTGTTGCCTCTGCCCACACAGACTGGGTGTGTGTCTTGGGGGCCAATCTTAGTATTGGCAGCAAGGCGTCCCAGCTCATGTTTTCGCTTCTTGTGGTTAAGTCTTTCTCTTGCCCCCTGTACTTTGGCGCTTGTGCCAGTTGTTTGGAGGGATGCCCATGGCTCAGCGCCAATTGGAAAGAGCTAGATCATCAGAGTTTAAGTTTTTTAAATTTTATTTTCTAGGTACTTGTGGAGCTTAAGCAATATATGTTATGCCGTCTCCTTCTTGCTTGCCTTTTTTTTTTGGTTTCTATTCTGCCTCGTTTTGCATTATTCTCAGTTCATAATTCCTAGCTCGTGCTTTTCAGACCTTTCAGCTGTGATTCACCGCAAGAAATAAATTTTATGTTGTGACCCAGTACATACATACAGGTATATAACAGATAACTGTTTTGCAGAATAAGTACTTACTACATGCAATGTACTCTGATACTTTTATATATATTTATGAAAGTATCAGAGTACATTGCATGTAGTAAGCATATATATATATATATATATATATATATATATATATAATTGGCCCACTTATCAATTGTCATTCACAGTTTGAAAAACACTGGCCTTAGACCTTTGGTTTTCAAACTTGTGTGTGTTTAGGAATTACTTAGGACATTTGTTACAAATGCACATTTCCTTGGCTCACTCCAGGAACCGGTTCTGTGGGTCTGTGGTGGGACCCTGAAGGTGGTTCACATAGCATATGTAAAGTGCTTGGTACAATGTCAGTGCACAAGTATTCAATAAATAATAGTTTTCTTCTTGGGAAACAAATGCTTTTTATCTTTACACATATAATTGCCTCCTCAAAGTTTGGCCCGCCCCTAGCAAGGTGGAATCCAATGCTAAACACTCTATTCCCTAGGGTTGAGGAGGTAGGAAATAGGGGATGGGTTCTGGATCTGAGGTAAATCTTCAAGCGCTTAACTTCCCTGGAAAATTTCGTAAGTTCAGAAGCTTAGGGCTTGAAGATCACAAAGATTAGAGAGGTTCAGTGACTTGCCCAAGGTCATGTTGTCAGTGAGTGGGATGTCAGAGATAGAACTCACTTGATTAAGTCTAACATTCTTGTCCATTCTGCATTAATAGCAGGTTGGATCTAGGGCAGAAGTTGAAGCAGAAAGAGCCTTGCCTATCCCAGAAGCAGAGGCAAGAGATTTTGTGGCTTTTGACTGCTAGCTAGGCTTTACAGTAATGAAACTTGAGAGATCTAAAAGAAAAACTATACCTAAAGGTTTCTGTGGGTTATAGCTATGAAAAAGGGATATAGTTTGGCTAATTACTTTATAATATATAAATTGTTTTAAAACGCTAGTTAATTTATTAAACCAGCATTAAAGATGAAAAATTTTCTTTAATTCTGCTATCAAAATATAACTGATATTTCTATTCCCCTCTGATTGTATGTTCCCATATTTTTATATAATCTTAATTTTTGTTTATACAATTTTTGTTCCTTTTATTTAATACTATTTTGGGAATTTTTCTATGTTGTTGATAGTCTTCATATTTCTCAGTAGTAGCAGCCTAATATTTCATAGAGTGAGATAGCCATAATTTACTCAGCCTAATTACACCAACAGCAGATTTTTTCCAGTTATTCCATGCTATCACAATACTGTAAAACCTTGGCTATTTAAAATCACTTGTGTAACTTTTGCCTTCCATGACACTCAAGAGGAATCCTAACAGGTCAGGAATGTGGACTTGAGCTACGAGATTTTGCCCCCATTGGATGTATAGATATGCCCATCTAGGTTTCTATGTGCTAGAGCAGCAGTGATTAACCATGATATTCTTTATACATGAGAATTAGAGTTAGGTTGAATGTAGTTTTTAAACTAAGTATAAACATTTCCAAAGTGATTTCCTTTTAAAAATATATGAATCATGTAGCAGATTCAAGTGCCATAATAACACTCATGCTATGACTAGCTTTCTTTATGGATACCTTTTCCAGAGATTGTAAGAATGTATTCATTTGTAATTTAATTTTTTTTTCAAAAGGAGCCAATTAACTGGACTGAGAGAATAAAAGCTATAATTGGCCTATTATTAGCATATCTCCCTTTTCAAAGCACACATATTGTCTTATTTTCTGTCATGCCTTTAACTAGTCCCTCTTTTAATATTATAGAACATTTCAGAGACTGTTATACACCATCATTCATGTACTACCAAAGACTTAACAGTTGTTAACATTTTGCCATATTTTCTTTAGATATTGTTTTTTAAAGAACTAAAACACTATAGCCACCTCTTTGTACCCCTTCCCAATCTTATTTCCTTCCCATCCCAGAGATAACTGTTTTTCCGAAGTTGTTATATATTTTTCCTATCTATGTTTTTAAGTGCACTGAAATGTAGATGGCCATACATTGTTTGTAATATATTATTTTGTATGTTCTTTAATATTTTCATAAATGGTATACTCTTCTGCAACTTTTTGTGGTCAATATTGTTTTTGAGATTTATGCATATTGATAAATGTGTGTATAGTTAGTTATATTTTTGTTGTGCAGTGTTCTATCCTATAACTATGCCACTTGATTTTTTTCCAGTTTTATTGAGATATAATTGACATGTAACATTGTGTAAGTTTAAGATGTGTATTAAGATGATTTAATACACATACACATTGTGAAATGATTATCACAATAAGGTTAGTTAACACATCCATCACATTTTTTTTGTGTGTGTATGGGGTTTGAACATTTAAGGCATACTCACTTAGCAACTTTCAAGTATATAATACAGTATTGTTAACTCTAGTTAATCTGCTGTACATTAGATCCCCAGAATTTACCTTATTTAGCTACATTATTTTAATATTATAGAAGTATATTATAAAATCAGCTATTATTGATAAATAATAGTTATTGTTTAATAATGGTTTATTATGTGCCAGAATGAGACTAGTTTGAGGCCAATTGACAGTCTTCTGCAATGCCGCACTTCTAATATTTGGAAATTGGTTTTAATTTGGGGACTTTTAAAATTTTTCTAAATTTATCTCATTTGATTCTCACCTCAAAGAGATGTTTGTACTCTTTGACCAACATCTCCCCATTCACTCAGACTCTGGAAGCCACCATTCTACTCTTTGTTTCTGTGAATTAGGCTTTTTTAGATTCCACATATAAGAGAGAACATACAGTTATTTGTCTTTCTCTGACTTATTTCACTTAGCATAATGCCCTCAAAGGTCCATCCACGTTGTTGCAAATGACAGCATTTCCTTCATTTTCATGCCTGAATAATATTTAATTGTATGTGTATAACTATATTACATTTTCTTTATCTTTTCCTCTGTTGATGGACACTTAGGTTGTTTCCATGTCTTGGGAATTGTGAATAATGCTGCAGTGAATATGGTGCACAGAATTTCTTTGGGATAGTGACTTTATTTCTTCCAGATAAATACCCAGAAATGGGATTGCTAGATCACATGGTAGTTATATTTTTAACTTTTTTAGGAACCTCCATAGTGTTTTCCACAGTGGCTGTACCAATTTGTATTCTTACCTACAGTACACAAGGGTTCCCTTTTCTCCACATCCTCTCCAACAGTTGATTTCTTGTCTTTTGGATAATAGCCATTCTAACAGGCCTGAGGTGATATCACAATGTGGTTCTGATTTGCATTTCGCTGATGATTAGTGATATTGAGCATCTTTTCATGTACCTCTTGGCCTTTTGTATATTTTCTTTAGAGAAATGTCTATTTAGGGTCTCTGTTCACTTTTTAATTGGATTATTTGTTTCTTTGCTAATGAGTTTTATGAGTTCCTTATGTATTTTTGGATATTAACCCTTTTTCAGATACATGGCTTGAAAATATTATCTCCCATTTTGTAGGCTGCCTTTTCATTTTGTTAATAGTTTCTTTTGCTATGCAGCAGCTTTTTAGTTTCAGGTAGACCCAGTTGTTTATTTTTTTTATTCTATTGCTTTTGTTTTTGGTATCATAGCCAAAAAAATTGTTGCTCAGACCAATGTCTTGCAATGTTTTGCAAGTAGCGTATGCTTGTATAAGCATATGAACACTGTGCTTCAGAATTCAATGCGTTTGTTTGTTTGTTTGTTTGCTCTACTGCTCTAAAATTCGGGGAGGAGTCTCCTAAGGTGGATTTGCCATTGAGGCTGTCTTTTGCATTTGAAGACTTTTCTTCCTTTGTTTCCTTGACTAGTTCTCTCCAGTGTTTTCCTCTCTTCTTTCTTCTCTCCTTTTCCCATAACCCTGTTCTCCAACTCCCTGCCCTCTTGGATCCCTCTGCTTCCTTTCCACATAGCCATGCCTTCTCTTTTGGGTCTCTCTGCCCTCCACATCCATTCTCTCTTGAGTCCCCCTCTCTCTCACACATACCCTGCTCTCTCTTGGGTCCTTCTCAACTCCTCCAAGATTCTCCCTCTTCCCCCCCCCCATTTTATATTCCCACCAGCAATGTTTGAGGATTCCTATTTCTTCATATCCTTTCCAACACTTGTTATTTTATGTTTTCCTAATTTTTTTTATTTTTCAATTACAGTTTGACATTCAGTATTATATTAGATTCAGGTGTACAGAATAGTGGTTAGACATTATATAACATATGAAGTGATCCCCTGATAAGGTTAGTACCCACCTGCACCATACGTAGTTGTTACAACATTATTGACTATATTCCCTAAGCTGTACTTTATATCCCCATGACTATTTTGTAATTGCCAATGTGTACTTCTTAATCCTTTTGCCTTTTTCACTCAGCTCCCCAGCCTCCCTCCCTTCTGGCAACCATCAGTTAGTTCTCTGTATCTATGAGATTCTCCTTCTTTTGAGTCCTTCTACCCACCTTTTCCTTGGGTCCCACCCGTGGTCCTTCCTTTTCCAATTTTGTAGCTGCTAAAAGCATTCACTGAAAATGAAACTAGTTTCAGGCCAATTGACAGTCTTCTGTAATGTCACACTTCTAATATTTGGAAAGTTGGTCTTACTTTGGGGATTTAAAAAAAATTTTTAGCCCCTACAATAAGATTCTGACCTTATGGCTTTGACATGTTAAAGTCAGAAGGGGGAGAAAAGCACTTTATGTGAAAGGTGATCAGTAAGTTATAGTGCTTAAGATGTTTAATATGAACTCTAATGCACCATTTTCAGTAGTTCTATATTTTATTTTGACATAAAATGATCAACATTAGAGTTTTGATCCCTTCTTATTTCCTTAAAAATGCCTGTGCTAATTTCACCTGTCCCTGTCCATATCTCTCTGGGGATTCAAACATTTAGAGTAAAACATTAGTAATTCAGTTTCAATTTTCAGAGCTGGCATCCGTAGCTCTCAGTGCAAATAAGGACCCTATTGTACTTTGAGGCTAATATTTTTTACTTTCTTCTTTAGTACCATTTCTGGAAGTCTTTCTTGGTGGAACAAGGGATTTTTCAGTGAATTTATACTTTTCCTTTGCTTCTCTGCTTCTCTCAGTTGGATAATGATATGTGAAAGAACCATAATGTGTTATCAGAAGTTGCTATTTATTAGAATGGTTTTATAACATGACTAATCACATTGTGTGAATTTTCAGGCCAGATTGTTAAGTTATGACGTTCTTGTGGAGGTGAAGTGAATTCATAGAACTTGATGGTTGTCAAGTAACTAGGCAGTCTAGGGGGGAATGTTGTCTCTAAGGAAGAATAGTCTATTTGCTTCCAAAAAGGTATGAAGAAAAATGAATCAATTATATGGCTGAGATTCTACGCTAGTCACTGCTTGACAGTCTTTTATCATAGTAATGTAGGGGAATATTAGCATGAGTGATCCCCCAAAATCATGTATACTTTTTGAGGCAGAAGCCACTAAACATTTATGCTGAAATGGTTTATAATAGGTACCCAGGCTTAAACTTACCTTGTTTTTGCCTTTTGAGATGCACATTCATCTTCCTAATAATAGGTTGCTTAAGCAAATATTAAAATAGAAGTATTGTGTCTAGTTCCTTAGTTCCTTCACTTACTAGTTGCTTGACCTTGAGAAAATTATTTAGCATGTCAGAGCCTCAGTTTCCTTAACTATAGAATGGCGATCAAAAAATACCTTTTTGATTTGCTGAAAGTAAATAAGGGTTTTCGGATTCAGTAAGTGCTATCTTTTTATCTTTCCACCTTTATATTATGTAAGGGATTCAAGAACTTAAGTGGTAAACTGATGTGTCCTGAAATGAACTACTATCATTTTTGATTCTAGGTCAGATTTCCTACTACTCAGAACACTCCTAGGATGAATACATGATGATGGGTAGTACACAGATAAGATAATTTGCATTCTGATGAATGAAATAGATATGTAGTAATTAATTTGAATTGTAATTTGAAATCCAATTTATGTTCGTTCTCTGAGTCAGCTGAGAGAGTGCTCCATAAATATCCCTGATTTGTTGATCTCTCGCTGACTGCAAGGAGAACCCTGGCATTGTATTTTAGAACGCTTTCATATAGCACTTTACATTAAATTAAATTAGACAAGGTAATATATATGAAAGGCCCTTTGTGAACTTATTTAAAAAATATTTTAGTTACTCACTTAATGGAACTGCCAGCATTTTAGAGGTGAGGAAACTGAGGCTCCAGTGCATTTAAGTGACTAGCAGAGACTGATAGGTGGCAGCGCTCATTAAGTTGTTTTCTTCCTATCCGGTGTTTAGTTAATTCAGTAAGCCCCACTTAGATCAGACTGGCAGGTCCAGGACATCTGTCTGTCCATTTCCAGGAGCCTTTTCGGTGAGCTCGGATGATTACTTTGGACCTAGTGGGTATTCTGCAGAAGTCCTTTACCATCTAGTAGTTATTTCTTTGAATATGTGTGCTTGCATTAAGGCTTCCAAGATAGAACTGAAACCTGGGCCAACATAAAAAGTGGTAATCTTGTCAACTTTAAGCTCCCTATAGTCAGGCAGTATGGATAAGGAGAGATCATTTTGAAGAGAAATAGAGGTTGGCTGGAGGAACTCATCTATGACAGAGACAGATATTCTTACTCGTAGACACATATATAGGGAGTACAGACTTGTTTTTCATTTTTTTAATAAAGTAATGACATGTATGCATATGTTAAAGTGTGCTAAGACTCTGTTAGGAAGGATAGGGAATATTAATAATTTCAGGCTTTATTAGACAAATATGTATTTATATGTTAAAATAAAGAATTCAAGAGAAACACATACAAATAAATATAATTAGAGTATGTAACATTCAAGCATGGGAAAACTAAAGGGAATAAAGTAAATTCCATCAATCCAAATATGCAGAAAAAGACAAAAGATGCATACAACACGGCAAATGAAAAACACAATAAAAGGGAACAAATAAGTCCTATTGTATCAGTACTCACTATAAATGTAAATAAATTAAACTCATTAAGAGAGTCTCGGATTGGATTTAAAAATTTTCAGCTTTGCTATTTACAAAAAACATACTTAAAACAACTCAGAAAGGTTGAAAACAAAGGGATGGAAAACAATACACGAGGCAAAAGCAACCAAAAGAAAAATAGTGAAGCAAAATTAATGTCAGACAAAATAAGATTTAAAGCACTTGAGTAATAAACAGACATTTCACAATGATGAAAGGAACGAAATCTACCAAGAGACTATCAACCATGAATTTATGCCCCTGACAACATAGTCTTGAAATACATAAAGCCAAAAATAATGGGATTATAAGGAGAAATTGACAATCCTGGTAGTAATTGGAGACTTTTTAAACACCTTTGTCAGAAATGGTCAAGCAAAATAGATTTTAAAAAATTTAAAAAGTATAAGGATATGAAATATTTAAGATCTAAATGAGATGAAAGGGAGAGCATCTTTTTTTTTCTTTTTTTAAGGGTGGAGGGTGCAGCTCACAGTGGCCCATGCGGGGATCAAACCGGCAACCTTGGTGTTATTAGCATCACACTCTAACCAACTGAACTAACCAGCCACCTCCAGGAGAGCATCTTTAATTTCAAATTCTTAGTGATAAAAATGCTGAGTGTTTTCTTCCCCTCAGATTTCTAAGGTAGAAAAATTGAAAAGGTTCATGCCACTTTTAGCAGGGCGATTCTTAAGTTAACTTCCAAAAGAATAGAAAGTCCACAAATGCAAAGGCACAGGACAATAATTCCACCTTTTGATGGCTACCAGAAGGCTTTCCTTTGGCCTGCAATATGACATTGATTACAATACCTTAATCTGAAAGTGTCAATTTCTATTACAGCATCAATCCATGGTTTGACAACAATGAGTTTTTCTGTCAACATTTATAATATTATCATATACATATATATATCGTAAATATATAATATATAAGAATATATTATATCACATATAATAATACACTATTATTATAATATAATTTATAGTAACATAACCTCAGGAGAGTAGTACCCTTGGGAATATAAGACTAAATACATAGCAAGTACTCTTATTCTGCTCAGAATGCCTCCCTTTCTGTGCCTTCCAGGGCTGAGTTATTACACTTGAACTCACCATTTGGAGTTTACATTTTAAAAGTTTTAGGATGTGTATATGACTTAAAAACACGAATGTTGTAGCTAACACATTTAGATAAATATTATCCTTCAGAGTGACCTTTGGGAAGATGTTCACTTCCCCATGATACTAACACTACTCAAGAAACTGTACTTCGTTATTTTAAGAGTTACAGTTTTTCACATTTTAACATCTCTGAAGTTGAAATGAGTCTTAACAGTTGATAGTGTCTTACAATCTCTTCGCCAGGTGAGAGTTGTGACATCATAGCTGTTCCTGCGCATGTAATATCACAGTGTTTGGAATCAAAACTTGTATAATGGATGGCTTGGGTGAAAATCCCTGAGACCTTTAACTCCTAAAAACCAGTGATTGTGGGGAGAGAATGGAAGAAATGGTTAACCAGATTTAGTCATTGATTGTGCTGAAGTGGGAGACAAAAGGAGGCTAGTCTACACGTTTGCAAAGCTGGCTTGAAAGCATAGCAAAAATGGCTTATAGGGAGTGACGTCATAGGAATGGCGGCAGCAGGGCGCACTTTCTGAGTTCTCCTCCGGATCTTATTACAAACAGGACCTATAACCCATCAAAGAACTCTTTGCTCATCACACAGAACAGCTAAGAGACTCGTGGATTACTTGAAGCTAAGGATTACTTGAACATGCGTTAATTGGGCAAGCACGGGAAGGAAGGAAGGGAGCGGACTGAAAACGCGCGGCCGGAGGCGGAGGCGGGAAATCCCAGCCCGCAGCGGAGTCTCAGCCTGCGGCAGCGAAAACCGCGGTGACGCCCGCAGTTCCGGGCACGCACGGGATCCCAGGGCTGAACGGAGAGCACAGAGACCAGGAGGTGGGCTCTTTCCCTGCGTCCCACGGCTGATTTCTCCCGCCGGGAGGGCGGCCAGTGGGCCCTGGGGCGGAAAAAGAACACAGACTCCATACCTGCGCCCCTCCCCCGCCCCGCTCTTCCAATCCTACCCCGCCCTTCCAGAGACTTAAACTGGCCCCTGAACTGAGGAGTAGTGTCAGATTACAGAGGAGCCGTAGTAGTGCTCAGGCTCTGGGAAGCCTGACAGGCAGCCCTGACCTAGGAGACTGGGAAGTGTGTGATTTTGGCTGGGCTAGGAGAGAAGAGACTCCTCCACCCCCAGCCACCACCTTTTCTGGCCTGCGGGAAGAGGGTGACGCGCGGCTGGGATGGGAGAGAGAAGACCCCTCCATCCCCAGCCCCCACCCTTTCTGGCCTGCCTAAGGCGGGGCAAGTGCAACTGCAGAGACACACCCAGAGATCAGCAGTAAGGCAGGCGCAGCTCTGGGCTTTCAGCAGATCAGAAATCTCCCGCCCGCACCCCACCATACACACACACACTGAAGAAGTGCCCTAAGACTCAGGAGTACTGGACACGGGGCTGCTGGTGCTACTCTCAGTGTGCATATGTGCAGGCAAGGGCAGAAACTGCACTGAATTTGTAAAAACTATCATCCAGACCCCTCAGGCCCACGCATTTAAGTCTGCAGTCCCAAAGTCACTCTGGGCACCAGGTGACCGGCTCTGCCTGTGCAATAAGCAGGGGTCTCTTTGGTACAGCAGAGGACAACCTGGACATTGCTTGGTGGGCTTAGGCCTAGACTGTCACTGGTTCTTGTTTTGCTTTGTTTTGTTTTGTTTTGCTTTGTCTTTATATCTTTGATATCTTTGCCTGTGTCAAGTGGGGGTTATCGGGTGTTTTTGCATGTGAATGTATTTGATTTTTTTCTTTGTTGTTGTTATTGCTGTTGTGCTTGGTGATTTGCTTTGTTCTGAAACTGCCCTGCCGGGGCCCAGCTTGAGAGGCACGGGATTCAGCATATCCAGGGGCCAACTCCAGACCAAACCGGAGTGCTGCCGGGTTTGAACTGCAGGTCACACACCCAGAGGGGGTTCTCTGCAGGCACTGGAGCCCATAGAGGCCAAACCACATTTAAGTGGTCAACCCTCACGCAGCAGAGTGCCCTTCGGGGGGCACAGCCAAGTCTCACAACGAGTCAGCCTAGGAGTTAACCCCACCTACTCACAAGCAAAAAGCAATTAAAGATCTTCTTGAACGGGACAGTGTGCACAACACAAGAGTCACCTTTGGAGCACACGCAGAGGAGAAGGACGACATGGTGGGAGTCAAATACAAAGGACACATACTACATAAGATAACCTAGCAAGAACTAAGAACTCTAGGGGATCTACCTAATATATCAAAATAAACACAGAGAGTCAGCCAGAATGGGGAAACAAAGATACACGTCCCAAATAAAAGAACAGAAGAAACCTCCACAACTGGAACCAAATGAAGCAGACGTGACCAACCTTTCAGAGACAGAGTTCAGAACACTGGTGATAAGAATGTTTAAGGAACTTAGAGAAGACATAAAGAAGGATGTAGAAATCATAACGAACAACCTTTAGAACTAAAGAACACAATTACCGAAATTAAGAACTCACTTGAAGGAATTACCAGCAGGTTAGATAAAGCAGAGGATCGAATCAGCGATGTAGGAGACAAGGTAGCAGAGATCACCCAAACGGAACAACAGAAAGAAAAAAGAATAAAAAACAATGAGGATGGCTTAAGAGACCTCTGGGATAACATCAAGTGCAACAACATGCGCATCATAGGAATACCAGAAGGTGAAGAGAGTAACCAAGGGATTGAGAACATATTTGAAGTAATAATGTCCGAAAACTTCCCCAACCTGATGAAGGAAACCAACATACAAGCCCAGGAAGTGCAGAGAGTTCCAACCAGGATAAACCCAAACAGGTCCACACCAAGACACATTATAGTTAAAATGGCAAAGCTTAAAGACAAAGAGAGAATCCTAAAAGCAGCAAGAGAAAGACAGAGGGTTACATACAAGGGAACTCCCATAAGACTATCAAATGATTTTTCTACAGAAACATTGAAGGCCAGGAGGGAGTGGCAGGAGATACTCAAAGTGATGGAAAACAAAGGCCTACAACCTAGATTGCTTTACCCAGCAAGGCTATCATTTAAAGTTGATGGAGAGATAAAGAGCTTTCCAGAAAAAAATAAGCTAAAGGAATTTATTACCATCAAGCCAGCATTGCAAGAAATACTCAAAGGACTTCTGTAAATAGAAGAAAGATCAAAACAACCTAACTACAAATTTAAAAATGGCAATAACTATGTACCTATCAATAATCACTTTAAATGTAAAGGGATTAAATGCTCCAATCAAGAGACATAGGGTGGCTGACTGGATAAGAAAGCAAGACCCTTGTATATGCTGTATACAAGAGACTCACCTCAGAACAAAAGACACACACAGGCTGAAAGTGAAGGGTTGGAGTAAGATATTTCCTGCAAATGGAAACGAGAAAAAAGCTGGAGTTGCAATACTTATATCTGACAAAATAGACTTTAAAATGAAGAACATATTCAAAGATAAAGATGGGCACTATATAATAATAAAGGGATCGATCTGACAATAGGACATAACCCTAGTAAACATCTATGCACCCAACATAGGAGCACCTAAATATATAAAACAGGTACTGACTGACATAAAGACAGAGATCAACAGTAACACTATCATAGTAGGGGACTTCAACACACCTCTGACAACAAAAGACAGGTCTTCCAGACAGAAAATCAATATGGAAACAACAGCCTTAAATGATACATTGGACCACTTGGATTTAATCGATATTTTCAGAACATTTCACCCCAATGCTGCACAATACACGTTTTTCTCAAGCGCACATGGAACATTTTCCAAGATAGACCATATGTTAGGTCACAAAACAAGTCTTGAAAATTTAAGAAAATTGAAATCATACCAATTCTCTTCTCTGATCATAATGCTGTGAAATTAGAAATGAACTACAGGAAAAAAACTGGAAGACACACCAATTCGTGGAGGCTGAATAACTTATTACTAAATAATGAATGGGTCAAGCAGGAGATCAAGGAAGAAATCAAAAGATATCTCGAGACAAACGAAAATGAAAACACGACGACCCAAAATCTATGGGAGGCCGCGAAAGCAGTCCTAAGAGGGAAATTCATAGCTTTGCAGGCCTACCTAAAGAAACAAGAAACATCACTAATCAACAGTTTATCTTCACACTTAAGGGATTTGGAAAAAGAACAGCAAAATGAGCCCAAAGGGAGCACAAGGAAGGAGATAATAAAGATCAGAGCAGAAATAAATGAAATAGAAACCAGAAAATACAAAAGGTCAATGAATCCAAAAGTTGGTTCTTAGAGAAGATAAACAAAATCGACAAACCTTTAGCCAGACTCATTAAAAAAAAGAGAGAGAGGACCCAAATTAATAAAATCAGAAATGAAAGAGGAGAAGTGACAACGGACACTGCAGAAATACAAAAAGTTTTAAGAAGTTACTATGAGCAACTATATGCCAACAAATTTGACAATCTGGAAGAAATGGACAATTTTCTAGAGGCGTACAACCTTCCAAGGCTAACTCAACAAGAAACAGAAAACCTGAATAGACTGATTACCACCAGGGAAATTGAATCAGTAATCAACAATCTCCCAACAACACAAAAGCCCTGGACCAGATGGCTTTACAGGTGAATTTTACAAAACGTTCAAAAAAGAATTATCACCTATTCTCCTCAAGTTCTTCCAAAAAAATCCAGAAGGAAGGAAGACTCCCAAATACTTTTTACGAAGCCACTATCACCCTCATCCCAAAATCAGACAAAGACACCACAAAAAAAGAAAACTACAGGCCGATATCTCTAATGAACAGAGATGCAAAAATCCTCAACAAAATATTAGCGAACAGAGTTAAGTAATACATTAAAAAGATCATACACCACGATCAAGTG
Source organism: Rhinolophus ferrumequinum (assembly GCF_004115265.2). Classification (NCBI taxonomy): domain Eukaryota; kingdom Metazoa; phylum Chordata; class Mammalia; order Chiroptera; family Rhinolophidae; genus Rhinolophus; species Rhinolophus ferrumequinum. Next base: position 47,409,609 of record NC_046284.1, read on the forward strand.
GGATTCATCCCTGGTATGCAAGGGTGGTTCAACATCCGCAAATCAATTAATGTGATACACCACATTAACAAAATGAAAAATAAAAATCACATGATCATATCAATAGATGCAGAAAAAGCATTTGATAAAATCCAACAGCCATTTATGATAAAAACCCTTAAGAAAGTGGGAATAGAGGGATCATATCTCAACATAATAAAGGCCATATATGACAAACCCACAGCTAACATCATACTCAATGGGGAAAAGCTAAAACCATTCCCTCTAAGATCAGGAACAAGGCAAGGTTGCCCACTATCTCCGCTTCTATTCAACATAGTTCTGGAAGTTCTAGCCACAGCAATCAGACAAGAAAAAGAAATAAAAGGCATCCAAATCGGTAAGGAGGAAGTAAAATTATCCTTGTATGCAGATGATATGATACTATATATAGAGAACCCTAAAGACTCCACCAAGAAACTATTAGAGCTGATAGATGAATTTAGTAAAGTAGCAGGATACAAAATTAATATTCAGAAATCAGTTGCATTTGTATATACCAATAATAAAACATCAGAAGGAGAAATTAAAAAAAAAACAATCCCATTTAGAATCGCTCCAAAGACTATAAAATACCTGGGAATAAATTTAACCAAAGAAATAAAAGATCTGTACTCAGAAAATTATAAGACACTGAAGAAAGGAATGAAGGAAGATATAAATAGATGGAAACACATATCATGTTCATGGATAGGAAGAATTAATATAGTTAAAATGTCCATACTGCCTAAGGCAATATACATATTCAACGCAATTCCTATCAAACTACCAACGTCGTTTTTCACAGAAATAGAACATATAATCCTAAAATTTATATGGGACCATAAAAGACCCCGAATAGCAAAGGCAATCTTGAGAAATAAGAACATAGTGGGAGGTATAACAATACCTGACTTCAAATTATACTACAAGGCTACAGTAATCAAAACAGCATGGTACTGACATAAAAACAGACACATAGATCAATGGAACAGAATAGAGAGTCCAGAAATAAATCCACGCCTATATGGCCATTTAATCTATGACAATGGAAGCAAGAATGTACGATGGGGTAAAGACAGTCTATTCAATAAATGGTGCTGGGAAACCTGGACAGACACATGCAAAAAAATGAAGCTGGACCACCTCCTTACACCATATACAAAATAAATTCAAAATGGCTTAACGACTTAAATGTAAGATCTGAAACCATAAAATACCTAGAAGAAAATATAGGAAGAAACTTCACAGACAGTACCCGGAGTAAGATTTTTACTGATATATCCCCTCGCTCGAGGGAAGTAAGAGAAAAAATAAACATGTGGGATTACATCAAACTAAAAAGTTTTTTCACAGCAAAGGAAACCATCAATAAAACAAAAAGGGATCCTACTGAATGGGAAAAGATATTTGCCAATGATATATCTGATAAGAGATTAATATCACAAATCTATAAAAATCTCACTCAACTCAACTCCAAAAAAACAAACGACCCAATTAAAAAATGGGCAGAGGACTTGAAGAGACATTTCTCTAAAAAGGACATACAGATGGCAAACAGACATATGAAGAAATGCTCAACCTCACTAACCATCAGAGAAATGCAAATAAAAACCACAATGAGATACCACCTCACCCCAGTCAAAATGGCTATCATCAATAAATCAACAAACAACAAGTGCTGACGCGGATGTGGAGAAAAGGGAACGCTTGTGCACTGTTGGTGGGATTGCAGATTGGTGCAGCCACTATGGAAAACAGTATGGAGGTATCTCAAAAATCTGAAAATGGAACTACCCTATGATCCAGTAATTCCACTCCTAGGTATCTATCCGGAGAAATCCAAAACTCCAATTCAAAAATCTTTATGCACTCCTATGTTTATTGCAACACTATACACAATAGCTAAGACATGGAAACAACCGAAATGCCCATCGGTAGATGACTGGATTAAGACACTGTGGTACATTTATACAATGGAGTATTACGCAGCCTTAAAGAAGAAAGAAATCTTACCATTTGCAACAACATGGATGGACCTAGAGAACATTATGTTAAGTGAAGTAAGTCAGACAGAGAAAGATAAGTACCATATGATCTCACTTATATGCGGAATCTAAAGAAAAGAATAATTGAATGAACTAATCAGAAACAGTTTTGGAGACAAAGAGGAAAAACTGAGCGTGCCAGATGGGCGGGGGGGGTGGGGGTGGGGGGGAGGGTGATGGGATTGGAGAGCAGTCGGTGACCACAGGATGGCCACGGGGTTTGAAAATTAATCTGGGGAACGTAATTTAGTGTTACCAGAGGGTAAGGGGGATCAAATATATGTTGACGGAAGGAAAAAAAAAATTATCTGTCCATATTTATGTGGTTTTATTTCTGGGTTCTCAGTTCTATTCCATTGGTCTATGTGTCTGTTTTTCTGCCAATACCATTCTGTTTTCATTATTGTAGCCCTGTAGTACAAGCTAAAATCAGGGAGTGTGATACCTCCAGTATTGTTCTTTTTTTCTTAAGATTGCTTTGGCTATTCGAGGTCTTTTGTGGTTCCAAACAAATCTGATGATTTTTTGTTCTATTTCTTTAAAATATGCCATTGGGATTTTTATGGGGATTGCATTAAATCTGTATATTGCTTTGGGTAATATAGCCATTTTAACTATGTTGATTCTTCCAATCCATGAGCACGGAATCTCTTTCCATTTCTTTGTGACTTCTTCAATTTCTTTTAAAAATGTCTTATAGTTTTCAGCATATAGGTCCTTCACATCCTTGGTTAAGTTTACTCCTAGGTATTTTATTCTATTTGCTGCAATTGCAAAAGGAATTGTTTTTTGTATTTCTTTTTGTGAGATTTAATTGTTAGTATATAGGAATGCAATGGACTTTTGTATGTTGTATGTTGATACAGTAAAGCCAGCAACTTTACTGTATTTGTTGATTGTTTCTAATAGCTTTTTGATGGAGTCTTTAGGGTTTTCTATATATAGCATCATGTCATCTGCAAAGAGTGATAATTTAACTTCTTCATTCCCAATGAGGATGCGTTTGATTTCTTTCTCTTGCCTGATTGCTCTGGCAAGGACTTCCAACACTATGTTGAAGAGCAGAGGTGATAGGGGACAGCCCTGTCCTGTTCCTGAACGTAGAGCAAAAGGCTTCAGTTTTCACCATTAATTATGAGATTAGCTGAGGGCTTGTGATATATGTTAACGTATTTTCCTTCTATACCTGTTTTATTAAGTGTTTTAATCATAAATGGATGTTGTATCTTGTCAAATGCTTTTTCTGCATCAATTGATATAATCATATGATTTTTGTCCTTTATTTTGTTTATGTGATGTATCACATTGATGGATTTGCGGATGTTGAACCATCCTTGTGCCCCGGGGATGAACCCCACTTGGTCGTGATGAATGATATTTTTAATGCATTGTTGTTTGCAATTTGCTAAAATTTTGTTTAGGATTTTTGCATCTGTATTCATCAGAGATATTGGTCTGTAGTTTTCTTTTTCTGTGTTGTCCTTACCAGGTTTTGGTATCAGAGTAATATTAGCTTCATAAAATGAGTTAGGGAGTACTGTCTCTTCTTCAATTTTTTGGAAAAGTTTGAGCAGGATTGGTATTATATCCTCTTTGAAGGTTTGGTAGAATTCACTAGTGAAGCCATCTGGTCCCGGTCTTTTGCTTTTGGGAAGGTTTTGGATGACTGATTCAATTTCATTACTGGTGATTGGTCTGTTTAGATTTTCCAGTTCTTCACGGTTCAGCCTTGGAAGGCTATATGTTTCTAAGAACTTGTCCATTTTTTCTAGGTTATTGAATTTGGTGGCATATAGTCCTTCATAGTATTCTTGTATGATCCTTTGTATTTCTGTGGTGTCCGTGATAACTTCCCCTTTTTCATTTCTGATTTTGTTAATTAGTGTCTTCTCTCATTTTACCTTAGTGAGTCTAGCCAAGGGTTTGTCAATTTTGTTAATCTTTTCAAAGAACCAGCTCTTTTTCAAATTAATTATTTCTACTGACTTTTTGTTCTCTATTTCATTAGATTCTGGTCTGATTTTTGTTATTTCCTTTTTTCTGCTGACCTTCAGTTTCACTTGTTCTTCTTTTTCTAGTTCTTTGAGGTGTAACATGAGGTTATTTATTTGGGATTTTTCTTGTTTCTTGAGATAGGCCTGTAATGATATAAATTTCCCTCTTAAAACTGCTTTCGCTGCATCCACAAAATTTTGGTAGAATGTATTTTCATTGTCATTTGTTTCTATGTATCTTTTGATCTCTCCTCTAATTTCTTCTTTGACCCAGTCGTTCTTTAAAAGTATGTTGTTTAATCTCCATGTATTTGTGTTTTTCCCTGCTTTCTTTTTGCAATTGATATCCAATTTCAAAGCCTTGTGATCAGAGAATATGCTTGGTATGATTTCAATCTTCTTAAATTTGCTGAGGCTGATTTTATGTCCCAATATATGATCTATCCTTGAGAATGTTCCATGTACACTAGAAAAGAATGAATAGTCTGATGTTTTAGGATGAAGTGCTCTATATATGTCAAATATGTCCATTTCATCTAATGTGTCATTTAGGGCTGCTATTTCGTTATTTATTTTCTGTTTGGATGATCTGTGCATAGCTGTCAATGATGTATTTAAGTTCCCTAGTATAATTGTGTTTTGGTCAATTTCTCCCTTTAGTTCTGTTAGTAGTTGTTTGGTATATTTCGGTGTTCCCTGATTGGGGGCGTAAATATTGATGACTGTTATGTCTTCTTGTTGTATAGTCCCCTTTACGATTATGAAATGTCCATCTTTGTCTCTTGTTACCTTTTTCACCCTGAAGTCTGTTTCATCTGATATCATTATGGCTGCACCTGATTTTCTCTGGGTACCTTTTGCTTGGAGTGTCAATTTCCACCCTTTCACTTTGAGCCTATGCTTGTCCTTGTAGCTGAGATGGCTCTCTTGGAGACAGCATATGGTTGGGTTTAATTTTTTGATCCAATCTGCTACTCTGTGCCTTTTTATTGGTGAGTTCAGTCCATTTACATTTAGGGTGATTATTGATATGTGAGGATTTCCTGTCATTCTATCTTTAGTTTTCTGGTAACGCTGTGTCTCCATTGTTTCTTTGTCTTTTTGTTGTTGTCTATTATTTCTGTGCGGTGGTATTCTATGATGTTTCCCTCTGTTACTTCTTTTATTACAATATTATTTCAGTTCTGGATTTTTTTTGAGTGGTTACACTTAAGGTTATGTAAAAGAAAGTTTGATATATAGAGTATTCCATTTTCTTCAGCACGCTTACTTTCTCCATTCCCATATTCCAGTTCAGGCCTTTACTCTCCCCCTTTTTATGTGTCGGTTGCCACAAATTGTCTCTGTTGATGGTGGTCGAATAGCCTTCTTTAGTAGTTCTTGTACTGTAGGTCGTGTATTAGAAAATTCCCTCAGCTTCTGTATGTCTGGAAAGGTCTTTATTCCTCCTTCATATCTAAAGGATATCATTGCTGGATATATTATTCTTGGATCATAATTTCTCTCTTTCAATAGTTGAATATTTGGTTCCACTCCCTCCTAGCTTGTAGTGTTTCTGCTGAAAAATCTGATGATAATCTAATGGGCTTTCCTTTGTAGGTTACCCTCTTCTTTTCCCTGGCAGCCTTGAGGATTCTTTCTTTGTCATTGATTTTAGACAGCTTCAATACAATGTGCCTTGGAGAAGGCCTGTTGGGATTGAGGTAATTAGGTGTTCTATTTGCTTCTTGGATTCGAGGATCCAGTTCTGTCCACAAGTTTGGGAATTCTCATCTACAATTTGAATATATTCTCTGTTCCCTTCTCTCTTTCTTCTCCTGGTATGCCAATTATTCTTATATTGCTCTTTCTGTTGGAGTCAGAAAGTTCTTGTAGAGTTCTTTCATTTCTTTTAATCCTCAAGTCTCTTTCTTCTTCCATCTATGTAATTTCCAGGTTTCTATCTTCGATGTCACTGATTCTTTCCTCCATCTGGTCAACTCTACTACCTAAGCTGGTTATTTCATTCTTAATGTCTTCTATTGATTTGTTAATGTCCAGAAATTCTATTTGGTTCTTTTTTAAAATTTCAATCTCTTTCGTAAAATGCTCCTGTTGTTCTTTGATTTTGTTTCTGAGTTCATTAAACTGCCTTTCTGTGTTTTCTTGCATCTCGTTGAGTTTTTTCAGAACTGCAATCTTGAATTCTCTGTCGTTTAAGTCACATATTTCCATATCTTTAAGTTCCTTTTCTGGAGACTTTTCACTTTGTTTCTGAGCTGTCTTGTTGCCTTGGTTATTCATGGCAATTACTGATTTATTATTTCTCTTCCTAGACATGTACAGGAGTGGCTTCTGCAACAGGTTGATAGGAAGAGGTCTTTTTTTTGTTTTCCAGTACTTGTTGGTAGAATGTTTTATTTTCTGTCCGACTGCAGCCTTTTATTTCTCTCTCACGGTAGTGCTATGTTTTCTCTGCACTATTCCAGCTTCTCACACAATGGGGGGATTCCCTGGGAGATGGGCTTCTCCTCTGTTAATAGTTGACTTGGGTCATAGGGCACAGTGTCTGTGTATGTATGCAGAGAGCTTTTGTAGTTCCAAAGCTCTTCCTGCACCAGATTCAGAGACCATATGTTTCAGCAGTTCTGTTTCGTCCTGCAGGGATCTGACCAGATAGGTGGGGTCAGCGGTGTGGTGAGTTGTGAGAGGTGGCCCAGAGCAATGACGTAGACCATCACCACAACCGGTCCTGCTTCCACAGCTCCCTCCCCTTTGCCGGAAATAGTTGGGCTGCGAATCTGTGTCTGCAGTCCACAGTTCTCAGAACAGCAAATATTCTGTTCTTTTGATCTGACACTGCTACTGTTCCACTTCTAGCACCGGGCAGGTGGGGGTGGGGCGAGCTCTGGGAGGGTAGGGAGGGCGCTGCTTGTCTTAGTGCCTAAGGCTTCCGTTCTCTGCTCGGCAGTGAGTGCTTAAACCACCGTTTTCAGCCTTCTTCCCTCAGTCTTTTCTCTGAGGTCTCTGTCTTTAGCATTGGGTTCAGCCATGTTATATGCTGCCCCCTCAGCCCTTTGGGCCATAAGCAGAGCCCTAGCAGTTTGAATTCTTCCCTCTCCCGCAGCTGCAGTAGTTCCGGGATGCAGCGAGCTTGGAGCACTGAGCTAAGTCTGCGTCCTGAGCCCCTGGCTCCGTCTCCGCACTTCTTCCTTCCCACCTCCTCCGCTAGTGTGATTCGCCCACCTTTAGGTGAATTCAGTAGTGGGCCTCTTTGTCTTGCTCTCTGCTGTGCAGGGAGTTCTTTGTGGAGTTATTGTTGTTCGATTAGTTGTAAATTCCAGGGGAACTTTACAGAGGCTCACGTCATGCCGCCATTTTGATGACGTCAATATCCTCTTTTCTAATGTAAGCATTTATTACTATAAATATCCTTCTCAGCACTGTATTAGCTCTGTACATATTTTGTGATTTTGTATTTTTATTTTCATTCAATTCTATACACAGTTGACCCTGGGTTTAAAATTTATGGGTCCACTTGTATGTAGATTTTTTTAAAAAATTAAAAACTGTGCATGTATTTTCTCTTCCTTATTTTCTCAATAACAGTTTCTTTTCTCTAGCTTACTTTATTGGAAGACTTTAGTGTATAATACATATAACATAAAAAATGTATGTTAATCAACTTTTATGTTATTGCTAAGGCTTCTAGTCAAGGGTACCCTGTTAGTACTTAAATTTTGGGGGAATAAAAAGTTATACATTGATTTTCAACTGCATGGGAGATTGGCGTCCCTGACCCCCATGTTGTTCAAGGGTCAACTGTACTTTTTAAATTTCTTTTATGAATTCCTCTTTGACCCACAGATTGAAGAAGTGTGTCATTTAATTTCCAAATGTTTGGAGATTTTCTTCTTTTCTCTCACAATTGATTTAGTTTGAGTCCATTATGACTGGAGAACATGCTCTGTATGATTTCAGTGCTTTTATATTTCTTCAGGTTTGTTTTATCGATGAGAATATGGTCTTTCTTGGTGAGTATTTCATGGGCACCTGAAAGTTGTGCTTTCTGCTGTTGGGTGGAGTATTCTGTAAATGATAATTAGATCCTGTTGCTTGATTGTATTTTCAGATCTGTGTCCTTGTTGCTTTTTTCTCTAATGCTTCTTTCTGTTGTGGAGAATGGCTTTTTGAGTCCCCAACTGTAATTGCATATTTATCTATTTCTTCCTTTAGCTTTATCAGTTTTGCGGCATTTTGAGGCTCTGTTCTTTGGTTGCTTACACATTTAGGATTGTTGGCTTTCCTGGTGCTTTGAATCCTTCATCATTGTGTGATGTCCCTCTTTGACTCTGATAAATTTTTTGCTCTGAAATTGACTTTTTCTAATAGTGATATAGCCATGTCTTTTAAAAAATTAATCGTGCATGTATATCTTTTCCCATCATTTTACTTTCAACCTGTGTCCATATATTTACAATGAATTTCTTAAAGACAGCATATTGATGAATCATAATTTTTTATCCACTTTGCTGACTTCTGTCTTTTAATTAGTATATTTAACACTTTTATATTTTCCCTGTTTTATTGAAAAATAACTGACAGATATCACTAAGTTTAAAGCGTACAGCATGATGGTTTGATTTACATATATCGTGAAATTATTACCATAATAGTTTCAGCTAACATTTATTTTCTTATATAGATACAGTAAAAAGAAAAGAAAGGAGAAAAGAGAAGAAAAAAGGGGAAAAAATTCTCCTTGTGATGAGAACTCTTAGGATTTACTTTCTTGACAACTATCCTTTTGTACCACATTGCTACGTATAGTCATCATGTTGTATACTGCATCCCTAGTATTTGCTTTTCTTATAACTGGAAGTTTGTAGCTTTTGACCACTTTCTTCCAGTTCCATCTCCCCACATCGTCTGCCTCTGGTAATCAGAAGTCTGATTTATTTTTCTGAGGTTTTTTTTTTTTTTTTAAGACTACACATATAAGTGAGATCATACAGTATTTGTCTTTCTCTGTCTGACTTATTTCATTAGCACAATACCTTCCAGGTCCATCCACGTTGTCGCAAATGGTGGGATTTTCTCATTTTTTTAACTGAATAATATTCCATTGTGTATGTATACTGCAACTTCTTTATCCATTCATCCAAACAATACTTAGGTTGTTTCCATGTATTGGCTATTGTAAAAAATGCTGCTATGAACACGGCGGGGGGGTGGGGTCCTTTTTGAGTTAGTGCTTTTGTTTTTGTTTGGATACATTCGTAGAAGTGTATTTGCTGGATCATATGGTAGTTCTATTTTTAATCTTTTAAGGATCTTCCACACTGTTTTCCACAGTGACTGTACCAATCGACAATCCCACCAATTCTGCACAGGCTTCCTTTTTCTCCACATCCATGCCAGTATTTATCTATTATCATTTTGTTGATGGCCATTCTAACTGGTGTGAGGTGATAACTCATTGAGGTTTTAATTTGCATGTCCCTAATGACAAGTGATGTCGAGCATCTTTTCATGTACCTATTGGCCTTTTGTACATCATCTTTGGAGAAATGTCCGTTCGGGTCCTTTCCCATTTTTCAATTGGGTTACTTGGGTTTTTGCTATTGAAGTAAACGAGTACTTGATAAGTTTTGGATATTAGGCCCTTATCAGAGGCGCTGTTTGTAAAACTTTTCTCCCATTCATTTGGTTGCCTCTTTATTTTGTCGATGGTTTCTTTTGCTGTGCAGAAGTTTTTAAGTCCCATTCATTTATTTTAGCTTTTACTTCCTTTGCCTTTGGAGTCAAATTCATAAAATGCTCTTTGAACACAAGGTCCATAAGTTTAGTACCTATGTTTTCTTCTATGCAGTTTATTTTTTCAGGTCTATGCTTAGGTCTTTGATCCATTTTGAATTAATTTTGGTACATGGTGACAGATAGCAGCCTAGTTTCATTATTTTGCATGTGGCTTTCTAATTCTCCCAGACCATTTATTGAAGAGGCTGTCTTTTCTCCATTGTATGTTTTTTGCTTCTTTGTCAAAAATTATCTGTCCATATTTATGTGGTTTTATTTCTGAGTTCTCAATTTTATTCCATTGGTCTATGTGTCTGTTTTTCTGCCAATACCATGCTGTTTTGATTATTGTTGCCCTGTAGTGCAAGCTAAAGTCAGGGAGTGTGATACCTCCAGTATTGTTCTTTTTCTTAAGATTGCTTTGGCTATTTGGGGTCTTTTGTGGTTCCAAAGAAATCTGATGATTTTTTGTTCTATTACTTTAAAAAGTGCCATTGGGATTTTGATGGGGATTGCATTAAATCTCTATGTTACTTTGGGTAATATGGCCATTTTAACTATGCTGATTCTTCCAATCCATGAGCATGGAATGTCTTTCCATTTCTTTGTGTCTTCTTCAGTTTCTTTTAAAAATGCCTTATAGTTTTCAGCATATAGATCTTTCACATCCTTAGTTAAGTTTATTCATAGGCATTTCACTTTTTTTGTTGCAATTGCAAAAGGAATTTCTTTTTTATTCCATTTTCCGAGATTTAATTGTTAGTATATCGGAATGCAATGGACTTTTGTACGTTGATTTTGTAGCTGGCATCTTGACTGTATTCGTTTGTGGTTTCTAATAATTTTTGTTGGAATCTTTAGGGTTTTCTATATACAGCATCATGTCATCTGCAAAGAGTGACAATTTAACTTCTTCATTCCCAATTTGGATGCCTTTTATTTCTTTCTCTTGCCTGATTGCTCGAGCAACGACTTCCAAACACTATGTTGAAAAGCAGAAGTGATAGGGGACAGCCCTGTCATGTTCCTTAACATAGAGCAAAGAGCTTCAGTTTTTCACCATTAATTATGAGATTAGCGGAAGGCTTGTCATATATGGCCTTTATTACGTTGAGGTATTTTCCATCTATACCTATTTTATTAAGTGTTTTAATCATAAATGGATGTTGTAGCTTGTCAAACGCTTTTTCTGCATCAATTGATATAATCATATGATTTTTGTCCTTTGTTTTGTTTATGTGAAGTAGCACATTGATGGATTTGGGTATGTTGAACCATCCTTGCGCCCCTGGGATGAACCCCACTTGATCGTGATGAATACACTTTTTAATGTGTTGTGACATTCGATTTGCTAGAATTTTGTTTAGGATTTTTGCATCTGTATTCATCAGAGATATTGGTCTGTAGTTTTCTTTTTTTTGTGTTATCTTTACCAGGTTTTGGTATCAGGGTAATGTTGGCCTCATAAAATGAGTTAGGGAGTATTGTCTCTTCTTCAGTTTTTTGGAAGAGTTTGAGTAGGACAGCTATTAGATCCTCTTTGAAGGTTTGGTAGAATTCTCTAGTGAAGCCATGTGGTCCCAGACTTTTGCTTTTGGGAACGTTTCGGATGACTGATTTAATTTCCTTACTGGTGATCGTTTTGTTTAGATTTTCCAATTCTTCATGGTTCAGCCTAGGAAGGCTATATGTTTCAAAGAATTTGTCCATTTCTTCTAGGTTTTTGAATTTGGTTGCATATAGTCCTTCGTAGTATTCTTGGATGATCCTTTGTATTTCTGTGGCATCCGTGATAACTGCCCCTCTTTTATTTCTGATTTTGTTTATTAGTGTCTTTTCTTTTTTATCTTAGTGAGTCTAGCTAAGGGTTTGTCAATTTTATTAATCTTTTCAAAGAGCCAGCTCTTTGTCACATTAATTTTTTCTGTTGTCTTTTTGTTCTCTATTTCATTTAGTTCTGCTCTGATTTTCAGTATTTCCTTTCTTCTGCTGACCTTGGGTTTCATTTATTCTTCTTTTTCTAGTTCTTTAAGGTGTAACGTGAGGTTATTTATCTGGGATTTTCTTGTTTCTTGAGATAGGCCTGTAATAATATAAATTTCCCTCTTAAAACTACTTTTGCTGTATCTCAAAAATTTTGGATTTATAATTGCTTGTTGGAGCATTTCTTTGATGGTTTCTTTAAATTACTTTTGGATAATTTGAACATCTGATACCTTTTGATGATTACATCTGTACATTGCTTTTTTTTTTTCTTTTGAGTTGTGATTTTCTTGGTTCTTGATATGACGAGTAAGTTTCAGTTACATCCTGGACATTTTGTTTGTTACGTTAGGAGAGTCTAGGTCCTATTTAAATCTTTTTTCATCAGGCAATCCTTCTGTTGAAGTACGGTGCAAAGGTTGGGTGTGTTTGTATATTCAGCTTCACACTGGACCCTGCATATACCACCGCAGCAAAAGTGGCACTGACTCACACTGCCTCAATGCAGATCAGTGGTGTGGAAGTTCAGCTCCCTCCTCAGCCCTCTTTACTCCTTCCCTATGTAAGTGGGGCATTGTGTCACATCACTTTATTGCCTCTAAGTGGGGATGTAAACTCAGCTCCCAGTTGGGTGCCAGGTACCCAGAACAAGAGGAAGTGGAGCACCAACTCATACTGCTTAGTCCTTGCAGGGTACAGGCAGAATTTCAGCTTTCTACTGGGACACACTGACACAGGAGGAGGGAGAAAACAGGATGTCAACTACTGTACTTCATATCACTTTATTCAGTGATGCTGGGTTGGTATGGAAGCTTAGCTCCCTAGTAGGCCTCACTCACACAGGCTCTGAGAAGAAAGGGGACAGAGTGCTGATTAGCCCTGCTTTGTCCTCATTCCATCTTGTTTCCAGTGGGTGTGGAGGTTAAGCTTTCCACTGAGTCTTGCTGACACTAGGGGTGGTAGGAATTGAAGTCCTTACTAGTATTACCTTGTTCAGTCTCCGTGATGCCAGGTGGGTGTTGAGGTTAACTCCCCATTGGTTCCCACTGACACTGAACACAAAGAGTGAAGCCTCATGGTAACTAACTCTGGCTTATTCTCTTATTAAACCTTGTTGCTGCTGGGTGGGGAGTTCAATTCAGTTTGTCACTGGAAGTCAATGACAGTACCTTGGTAGGGGAATTGAATATTGTCTGCCTCTGATGGGCAGGGAGTGGATGATTACTTCTCCCCCCAACCCTGCTGACACTTGCCCTGGCAGAGAAATCAGAACGTTGCCTGGTTCCACCAGTTGGGGGATCAAAGATCAACTACTTGCTCAGTCTTTTTGATACCACCTGACAGGGGAATGGGAATTTTGCTTGGTTCTGCCAAGTGGGGGATGGAAGATCAGCTGCCTACTTGTTTTGAGGGTACTGCTTAGATCTGGAATGGATCATGTTGACTGAGAGCTGTGGGAAGAGAGTCCTATCTGTTTAGCCACACCCACACAGAATGAAGCTACCATCATGCTGAGCTGAGGGGGAAGGAAGGGAGCAGGTTGTGGCACAGACTTTAGCTGTTCTTATTGACATTTAGTAGATTTTGTAATAAATCTTTATTTGCTATATTTTCTTAGGATAATTACCAGAGACTTTGAATGGTTATTTTAAAAATAATCTTACATTAAAAAAAAATAATCTTTACCAGTAGTGGTGGTTTTGTTGGGGAGCAGGTCTGAGAAACTCCTCGTGTGCTATTTTCTTCTCTAAGTCCACCTATATCATTCATTAAAAAAATCTCATCATACTTTTAAAAGTACAAGGTCAGAGAATTAAGTTCGCGAACTCATCCTAGAAAAAATTACTACATACCTCATTGCTGAATATCACTATGGTCACCTTTGAAGTACTCCCCCTGGGAAGCTATGCACCGACACCAGCCCCTAGTCCACCCTTCAAAGCAATTTTGGAACTCTTTTTCTGGAATGGCCATCAGAGCTGTCGTCGTATTACTCTTGATGTCCTGAATATCATCAAAATGCCTTCCTTTCAATATTTCCTTTATCTTCAGGTAAAGAAAGAAGTCACTGGGGGCCAGATCAGGTGAGTAGGGAGGGTGTTCCAATACAGTTCTTTGTTTACTGGCTAAAAACTCCTTCAGAGACAGTGCCATGTGTGAGCTGGTGCATTGTCGTGGTGCAAAAGCCATGAATTGTTGGTGAAAAGTTCAGGTCGTCTAACTTTTCCATGCAGCCTTTTCAGCACTTCCAAATAATGAACTTGGTTAACTGTTTGTCTGGTTGATACAAATTCATAATGAATAATCCCTCTGATATCAAAAAAGGTTAGCAACATTGTTGCAATAAGTTCGCGAACTTAATTGTCAGGCGTGGTATGCTCATATAATCGTACTGTGTCCTTAAGAGAAGCACTTTTTTCAGCAGGCCATCCAGGTCAATACTTGGGCCAGCTCATTGATTGAGAATGGTGAGAAGGTAAGAAGATATTCTCATTAATTTACATGCATTGTACATGTATTTTCAGATGAATACAAGAGAATAGACCTGGATTTTGTGGTTCATTTTCTATTCTAGTATTGGAAATTAACTTAAAAATATTTTCCTTAGGTAATAAGTGCCCTGAATTAGGAACTCTTTCACATTTAAAGTGTATAGGGGAAATTAATATTGATTTGAAATTACAATATTAATTCAAATACTTACATTGTTGTATTTTTATTTTTTTTATAGATTACTATTTTACATGGAAAAGTGGAAAAAGTGAAACTGCATCAGAAAAGGTAGAACCTTAGATTCCCTAGGTTGAATGATTAAAGATCTGTTTTTTTTTTTAGTTTATTTTTCTCTAAATGTAGTTTGTTGACACTGATTTTGTCACACCAAATTCCTTTCACCAGCCCTTCTGTTGACTTTTTTTTCCCAGGCTGGAACAAGAATTGGATTTTGTCCTCTCACAGTAGAAGGAACTAGAAGATCTCTTGATCCCTTTGGAGGTGGATGTGAAGGGCCACGGTAGGTCTGTTTATCCTCAGCGTGCAGATGACAAGTTGGAGAGGACGTAAGTAACTGAATAAAGATCAAGGAATGGGGCAGGACTTAGCTACTTAAAAAGGGGGGGGATGGAATTGAAAGGCAGGGAATAAAAATTGGTAGAAAAGGACAAGTTCTTGTAGTTGCCATTTAGCAACTTATTTTACTACTTTCTGTTTATCTTTTCAGGATGCTTGAAAATAAAGTAATCATTCTGGCAATTTTGTTTTATAGCATTTTATAGAATGTTATTACTCTGAAGCTTATACATGACCACTGTAAAGTTTTTATATTTGTCAGGTTTTTTTTCAAATTAGAAATACAAATTTTATGTGTGTGTTGACATAGTATTGTGGGATATTAATGGTCTACTATTTGTATTGACTCTTTTAAACCTAATGTATATGCAATTGCTTCAGTGATAAATTATTTGCTATTTTAAAGGCAATTTGTTAATCTGGGGGCACACTACATCACTTTCAAAAATTGAATGATTTTGTCAATGTCTTGGGCTGGGTGTAGCTTATTTGTGTGCAATTCAGTCTGCCTTCAGTTGATACATTGCCAGTGTTCCCACAGTAACTTTCTCTCTCTGGAACTGACATATGGTTATCAAGACAAATTATAAAGTATTTTGGGAGAATTTGTATGAATGTGCTGCATAAACTAGATTGAAATTAAATTGAACTCATTTTATCAATGGTTTATTAGCGATTTAAGACTGAACTTATTATTAAGAGGTTTGCAAGTTAACTTTTTTGTAGGTGCATTAAATGTAGTAAGTATACCTAATCTTTATGGATCCTTGTTCTGTTTCTGCTTTTGTATTTCAGCCTTTGTGAATCTTTTATTTGCATTGCATTCTATGCATTCTGTTATTCAAAAAAAAAAAAAACAACACATAGAGTTGTATTTTTGGCCATGAGATCCTAACTATAGTTTGAAGAAATAATTCAAACATTACCTTTCTTCCAATTGCTTTCATGTAGTCAGATTTATAATGTAACAGAATCTGTACTAGAATCTTTAACAATCTAGGCAACCAATTACCTATAAGTGCTTTGCAACAGAAGGACGCTAGATAGTTATCAATAAATCTAATTGAGTCCTTTAATCTTTATAGACATTAAGGTTGCAAAACCCTCGGGTTACTTAAATCTCATAAATATATATATATTGACTAGGCCGTGTGTGTGTGTAAATAGTTTGGGTGGTAATCTTGAGAATTTAGCCAACTAATGAGTTTGTTGTGAACTTAGTTGATTATTGTGAATCTCATGTCTCTAAACATCTTTTGTTGGATGATGGAATATATATTTATATGAGGTTTTATTTTGAAAATTTATGTATTCAAAATCATTGAAAACATTTCTGCACTTACTGAATACTGTCAAATACCAAATAACTCTAATACATCTAAATGTCTTATGGGTTTATTTTGACACCAAAAAGAGTTCCTTTATTTTAGAGCTCCTTTGCCTCAGAACATTGTCCAGAGGGTAAATAAGTGATTATAAAAATGGCAAGGTGGATACAAGCCTTCACCTGTGGAGTCTTTTTAGAATATGGTAATAATAAGATCATGAATGCTGCACCCATAATGATGTGCCATTAGTCATAGCTGAGACCCACTGAGAAAGTAGGGGTATCGAAGCAAATCCAGTTGGCAGTATCATCTTTGTATTCAGTAACAAAACATCAGTGGAGAAAACATTTCTTTTAAAAAAAAAAAATTTATTCGTGAAGGTGAACAGGACTTTATTGGGTAACAGTTTGTACTTCCAGGACTTTTCCCAGGTCAAGTTGTTGTCTTGGTTGTGGAGGGCGCAGTTCAGCTCCAGGTCCCGTTGTTAGTTGCAGGGGGCGCAGCCTACCGTCCCCTGCAGGAGTCGAACCCTGCAACCTTTGTGGTTCAGAGCCCCCCGCTCCAACTAACTGAGCCATCCCGGAGCTCGCCAGCAGCTCAGCTCAAGGTGCCATGTTCAATCTTAGTTGCAGGGGGCGGAGCCCACCATCCCTTGCGGGACTTGAGTAGTTGAACTGGCAACCTTGTGGTTGAGAGCCACTGCTCTAACCAACTGAGCCATCCAGCCACCTGGGAGCTAAGCAGCAGCTCATTGACCTCACTCTAGTTGTGGAGGGTGCAGCTCGCTAGCCCATGTGGGAAACGAACCGGCAGCCCCGTTGCCCAGAGCTCGCACTCTAACCAACTGAGCCACCCATACACCCCCAGGTTTTTTAATTATAAAGAGACAGCATGGTATAGTTGAGAAAGCCGAAGAATTTTATTTAAGTCACTTAATCTCTCTGGGTCTTGGCTCCTTCTTTTGCAAAATGACAAGGGTGGGCAAAATGATCTTGAAGTCCACTCCAGCTATAAAAATTATGCCATTCTCAACTTTGAATAAATCTACAGTTGAACAAAGACAAATATAAATTAGTCCGGGATTATCCATGCTATCATCTCCCTGTGTTCGTTCACACAGATAATCAAGAGTTGACAGAATATAGATTTTCTTTTTAATGAAATATTAGATCAACATTGTGATTCCAAAATTCAAAATTGTTTTGCTGTAATAGAATTTTAATGTACAGATAAGTATATGGAGATTTAGACATGAAGCAAAGCTGATATCTAGTCTCTCTGTGTTGAATTAATATTAAGAGAAGTGTTCTGAATAGAGTAAGTAAAAGGAGACTATAATCCTATCCTTATTGTTTTTTCTCTACTTAGCCTTGGATTGTTTTATTTTATTTTAGTAGTGGGGAGTAAATGGTTTGAGTCTTTTGTTTTTCCTGGCAAGGGTGATTGAGATGTTTAGGATGAGTGAATTAAAGGATAATTGCTGCTTGATAGCAGTACAGAAGAAACAAAAGATCGGCACCAATTCATCTCTTTTCTCAGATAGCAAAAATCATTAGACAGTAAGCAGAGAAAACATTTACTGAGTAATATATTCTTGTAGAGAATTTATTGTAACCAGATCAGCAAAACTTCATTACTATAGGCCATCCACCAGGGTAGAAAAATAGCAACTATGTTTAACAGTATTCACAGTGATGGGATTTACCTCTTTATTTTAACCTTTTCTAGGAGGAGATGGGAGAGACCACCTAATAGCTCAAATTTTTATTAAGCAAGTCCATATTATGGTGTATGATAGTCAGTCACATTTTCTTACAAAAATCCATTGCTCCTACTACAAATTATATTTCTCTTTGTTATAGTAGAATACACTAAATTTGCTGTTGTCATTACATACTGTTCTTTTAAATGTGGAAATATTTTCCTTTCCTCCTATTTTCAATATTATCCTGGACTTTGATGGAATATTTGTCAAAAGTGATCCAAATTTTTTTTAAATGTTTAGAATTTTTTATTACAAAGTTAATACATATACTTATTCAATCTATTAAGCTTATAAAATATGGAAATCTGTAAAGAAAATTACATCACCTATATTACCAGTACTCTGCTAATACATTGGTATTAGCATTGGTATTTCTTTCAAGTCTTTTTGCAATGCTGGTAAAAACTTATTTCATTTTAAACAGCATTGGAAACATACCTATATAAAATTTTGTATTGTGTTTTCATTTAATATTCTTTCAGAGTGTTTTCCCAAAATTTTAACCATGTTTTGAAAACATGGTTTTAATGACTCTATAATATTTCTTTTTTATTAAATTTATTGGAGTGACATTGGTTAATAAAATTGCATAGGTTTCAAGTATACACTTCTATAATATATCATCTGTATATTGCATTGTAGAGGTAACTTTACCATAATATATTTAATCATTTATTTTTTATTGATGGAGATATTGTTTCCAATTTTTTGCCATTATAAAATTGCCCTGTAATGATTAGTTATGTTTAGATTTGACTATTTCCTCTGGATGGGTTCCTAGAAGTAGATTATACTGAGTTAAAAATATGAATATTTTAAGACTTTTGATACACATGTATTGTAAAAATTTACATTTTCAAGCGTTGGGTCAACTTATATTACTATTGGCTGTATATGAATGTACCTATTTTCCCCACACACTTGACAACTGAGTATTACTATTCATTAAAAATTGCTGATTTGGAAATCTTGCCATTCACGACAACATGGATGGACTTTGAGGGCATTATGCTTGGTGAAGTAAGTCAGACAGAGAAAGACAGGTACCGCATGGTCTCACTTATATGTGGAATTTAAAAACAAAAACAAACCAAGCTCACAGTTAAGAGAACAGATTGGTGGTTGTTAGAGGTGGAGGGTGGGAGTGGGTGAAGGGGGTCAAAAGGTACAAATTTCAAGTTATAAAACAAATAAGTCATGGGGATGTAATTTACAGCACAGTGACTATAGTTAATAATACCGTATTGCATATTTGAAAATTTCTAAGATTGTAGATCTTAAAGTCCTCATCACAAGAAAAACAAAATTGGAACTATGTATGGTGATGGATGTTAACTAGACTTACTGTGGTGATCATTTCACAATATATACAAATATCACATTATTATGGTGTAGACATGAAACTAATGTTATATGTCAATTGTGCCGCAATAAAAATTGCTGATTTGGTGGACTAAAGGTAATATTTAAACTTTTTTATATGAATTTCTTGATTTGTGAAATGTCTCTTATTATTCTTATTTTTGTGCTGTAGTAGTCAGTTTCTTATTGAGTTGTAGAAATAGATTCTTGACAGTTGTAAAATAATTAGATGCAATGAACATTACAAATATGAAATAGCAAAAAAAGTTGTTAATATTTAATACAGCCTCAGTCCATTTCTTACCAGAAGAAATGAAAAGTCACTTCCTACTTTCAAGTTTTTAGTTTATTTTTTGTTTATCATAGCAGAATAATCATAGTCTAAAAATCTTGTTTGTGTTTTTAGCTTCAGAAGATCTGCAGAATTCTGAATGCTCATTTGTACTCTGTACAGTGGATTAACAAGAATTCCGGTGGAAGTTTATTTATATACCAAGCTATCTGTACTGAAAGTAGAAAACGTGTTACAAGCCAGGTTTTGTGCACCATAAACACATTCAAATAAGAGCTCAGTTGTAGGGGTGTTGCTTAAATCATGGTATGTATACATTAGTTTTAAAGAACTATAATAGCTGATTTTTTATAAAATGAAACACAGAAGGATAAACTAGAAACTAATGAAAATAGAGGATGTATAGGAATGGGGTAGAGGAGATAGGGATAGAAACAGGATTTCTCTGAGTATACCTTTTAATACAGTTTTGACGTTTGGGCTATATAAATGTTTAAATACTCAAACATTAGAATTAAGCCACAAATAATGGGAAGAAAGACAAATGCTAAAATTGGATACCAACTGAAGCCAAACAAACTTAGATGTGTAAGTTAGAACATCATGCAGTTCAGATAACATTTGAACATAGTGTTCCTGATGCTGCGTCCTTACTAGGATGTAATCTTAAAGATAAAAAGAACTGCAAAGAAATATTGAACTTTCTTAATAGGTTTATTGTTAGTTTCAGAATTATGTTACATACTATAATATTACTACCATTTTATATATATTGTAGGATAAAGCAAATGTATATTAGTGATTACAGAAACCAAAATTTTCATTGAAAGATAAAATAGATATATTTCTCCTTTCCTTCTTTTATATTTGTATTATAAATTTGAATTGTAGTATGAACTCCTATTTCCTTGTTCTATACATGGAAAGGGCCGAGAAGCAATGACAGATACTTCAGTAGCCATGAGCACATCTAGCACCTAGATCTTGGTTTCTAAATACCGTTCCCATTAAAAGGGACAAGACTTCTTGGGGAAATATTTGATCCCAGTTCTTAGGCAGGGAAAGTACAGGGTGAGTTTGGGACTTCTAATGCCAAAAAACAAAAATTGTTCAAAGACTGATGAGGTTACACCAGGACACAAGATTGTGCTCGAATGGGCTCCTATTGGTCAAATTAAGATGTTTTGAACATCAAAAAGAATAATGACAGGCATGTATTGTAATATACTTGTGTGTGTGTGTGGGAAACCCATGAGTCCACAGTGATACCAGAAAAAAGAAAGAGAGAGAAATGTGAGATGCAAGGAAAAGTCTTTATAGAAGCACGTCAGCTAATAATTGTAGAAGGAATGATAGAATTAGAGAACCACCATTAAAAGAATTTCAACAGAACACTTTTGTTAAGCTTATCCTGATCTTGAATTCTTTGCCTCATTTACAAAATGTTTCAACTGTCAGTCATTTCTTGGCAGAAAAAAAAATGCTCTCAGGAAATGGACCAAATATACGTTACAAGTTATTGAGTTATTTAAAAAGACAGTTTTATTGATACATAATTTACATTACATAAATTTCACCCATTTTAATTGTATAATTTAATAAGGAAGTCACCATTTTGCAGTCCTAGCATATTGATTGATTCAGGAAAGAGTCACCAATGAATACTAAAACCATTGAGTTTAAGATCGTTGGGGAACAGGATATTTACATGGTGTCAGAAGTATCTCTCCACAGATTACTTAAAAGTTCTAAAGGAGAAAAAATACCTTTATAACAGAGCTGTCTGACAAGTACCACTTTAATCAAATGATAAAATTTAATATCACCAATAGTGGGATAACTTGACACTATGAGCCTATTGATAAGAATTATACAATATCATACATGTAGCATTCTTACCAAAAATGTTTAACCTAAATCTAAACATAAGAAAATAATCAGACATTCCATGTGTGATACATTCTGAAAGGTCATGTAGTATTCTAATAAAAATGTTTAATTGAGTCAAATCACAAGAAAATAATCAGTTTATGTGTGAGACATTCTGAAATATAATTGACTTGGACTCTTCAAAAGGCAGTCATGGGAAACAAAAAAATTCAAAAAAAAATTAAGGGGATTGTCTTAGAGTGAAAGGGATATAACAATCAAGTCTACCGTGTTAACTTTGATTAGATACTGGATCAAAACCAAGAAGACATTATAGTTATTGGGGAAACTCGATATGGACTTTATAGTAAATGATGTTAAGGATTTTTATTTTCCTACATGTGTTATTATGGTTATGTATGGAAATGTTTTTTATTCCTGGAAGCTGCATGCTACATTATTTAGAGAAGTGTCATATCTGTAGTTTTCTTTCAAGTGGTTCAGCCAAAACCATTTGTGAAGAGAAAGAGATTGAACAATTTGTAGCAAAATGGTAATAGTGGGTTAATCTAGGTAAAAGGTGTACAAGTTTGTGATTTTTACAATTCTCTCAAATTTTCTATAGATTTAAAATAAAAGTTGGGGCAAACTCATTTTTATAGACTTTGCCTAAATATGGAATTTAATGAGACATCAATAATTGAGACAAATGGGGGCTAGTTAGCCATTCAAAGTTACTATTTTTAAAGATGTATGAAAATTATACAAACTTTTTTATATGGCATTCTAGATTCCTCATTCTCTGCATTAATATATGTCATCAACCATGAACTTCTTCAGCTTCTTTCCTTCTAGACCTCCCTATATCATCATCCATCTTTACTTCCTTCTCTCCTATGTTAGAGGGAAAAAAAAGTCCTGTTCATTTCTGAACTGTGTTTTGAATCATCAGAGGGAGATTAAATTCTATATTGCTTTAGTATTAATTAGCTGATGGGGAGAGGTTTCTAAGTCAGATAGATACAGGTTCAAGTCAAGGCATTACCTCTTAATAGTTGTGTGACCTAACTGTTACTTAATCTAAGTCTATACACTCATGTTAAAAATGAGGGATAATATTTACCTTTTAGGGATTTTATGAAGATTAAAACAAGCAGCGTTGTACTTTCCTTGAGCAGTGCCTGGCCCGTGGTTGGTGGTTAGTAAATTATAGTGGCAGAACTGGTTATCAGACTTTACTTTGTGTAGTAGAGAGAGAGAGACAGAGACAGAGAAGGGTCAAATGGTTCAAAGGTAGCTATTAAATTGGGTCTAGAGAAAGCAATTTTAGGTGGATTATCATTGAACACCACTTACCTAGAGAAATTGTAAGAACAACTGAGATGTGGGAGACTACCAGTGGTTGGCAAACACTGAGGAATGAGATTATACAAAGTTTGACTGAGCTATCTGTTGCATATTTTCCTGCAATGAGCAATGCTTCTTGTGTGGAGTTGGAGGGGGGGGCATGACAAAATGTAATTAGGGCTGTAAAAAAAATTATAGTGATTTTTTTCTCCTTTGTCAAAAATGAAATCTCAGGGCTTTCGGGGCAGTGTTTTCTTACTAACAAAATTAAGGTTGTTAGCTTGGCAAATAATTTATATAAATGAAAAAACTTTGTCCCACAGAGGTTAAATGACTTCCCTAGGAACACACAGCTGATCAGTAGCAGAGCTAGGATGAGAATCCAAATTTCTTAATTACCGGAACAGTATTCTTTCCAATGATATGCTCTTAAAAGAATTCTAATGTAGGCATCATTGGATATAAAAACAAATCATTTATTTATGTATGTATTTATTTATGTATTGATTTTAGTTAGTTTCAGGTGTACAAAACAATGTAATAGTTAGATATTTACACCCTTCACAAAGTGATAACCCCTTCCCCCAATCTGCTACCCCTCTGACATCGTATACAGCTGTTACACTTCCATTGACTCTATTCCCTATTCTGTACTCCACATCCTATAACTATATATGTATTAAATTATAGTTGACATTGATTATTATTCAGCTTCAGCTTTAGGTGTGCCATATGATATGGATGGACATAAAAACAAATCTTAATCATGTACCTAACAGTAGAAGACGAGGGTATGATAATGGTAGTACTTTGGGTGGGATGTAAGTTCTAGGTGTCTGGGTAAACTTCTCAGTCAACACTGTAAAACGAGTAAGACAATGAAGCGTAATGATGACTGGAAGTTACTTTTCTGCTAAAAATTCAATTGAGCTAGAGAGGCAATGAGATCTCCTATAGGTTCTCAACTGAGACAAGGGAGGCCATGATGAAGAATAGGAAAGGCCTGGGAATTCTTCATACTGTGGGCTCCTTTTTGCTGTTCCCACACAAGGAAACTTCCCTTTTTATATCAGGAAATTACGTGATCAAGTAATGGACAGTGTCAGGGTTTAATGATCATGTCTAAGATATAGACACGTGTCTAAGGCATATATATATATATATACACACACACACATATATATACATATATAATGTATATGTATATATATATACATATATATGTGTATATATATATATAACAGTAATATATATGTATAACACTAATATATATAAGATATATATACATATAACAGTAATATATATATATATATATATATTACTGTTGGGGTGGTTTATTTTGCTTTGTAATAATTAATGGGATCAGGTCTGTTGGCATGGTCTGTGGTCTAAAGTTCAATTTTTCAATGAGTCCATTTATTCACATCCAAATAACAGTTATAAAAAAACTAATGCATGTGTTATCTTAACAATAGAAATAATATTTCTATTTCAGTTTTAAAGATTTTTATTAAAATAGAGCTAACATACAATATTATATAATATTAAGTTTCAGGTATACACCATAGTTATTCAACATTTATATACCTAAAGAAGTGATCACCATGATAAGTCCAGCAGCCATCTGACACTGTACTATGCTATTACAATATTATTGACTATATTCCCTATACTGTACATTACATCCCCATGACTTATTTGTTTTATACCTGGTGATTTGAAACTTGTGTTCGCCTCCACCTTTTTTCCCTTTTTTAACTTTTCAGTTACACTTGACATTCAATATTATTTTATATTAATATCAAGTGTACAGCATAGTGATTAGACATTTATATAATTGAAGAAGTGAATCCCCCTGACTAGTCTAGTACTCACCAGGCACTATATATAGTGGTTACTATATTCCCTATGCTTTACTTTATATTCCCATGTCTATTTTCTAGCTACCAATTTGTACTTCTTAATGTCTTCACCTTTTTCACCTTTCCCCCAATCCCCTCCCATCTATTACCCCAATAAATATAGTATCCATCTGACACCATACATAGTTATTACAATATTATTGACTATATTCCTTATGCTATGCCCTACATCCCCATGACTACTTTGTTACAACTAATTTGTAATTCTCGATCAATTCCCATTTTTCACCCACACCCCTAACTTCCCTCCCATCCAGCAACCATCAAAATGTTCTCAGTATCTATAAGTCTGCCTCTGCCCTGCTTGTTGGTTTATTTTGTTCTTTAGATTTCACATATAAGCGAAATCACATTGCATCTGTCTTTTCACTGTATATATGTACCACCTCCCTCTTTATCCATTCTTCCATCGACAGACACCCAGGCTGCCTCCAGATCTTGGCCATTGTAAACAATGCTGCAATGAACATACGGATGCATACGTCCCCTTGAAGTAGCATTTTGGGTTTCTTTGGATAAATCCCCAGAAGTGGGATTACTGGGTCTTTCTTTATCTTTTGTTATAGCCTTTGTTTTAAAGTCTATTTTATCTGATATAAGTATTGCTATACCAGTTCTTTGTTTGTTTGTTTCCATTTTCACGAAATATCTTTTCCATCCATTTACTTTCAGTCTATGTGTGTCTTTCGATCTGAAGTGGGTCTCTTGTAGGCAGCATATGTAAGGGTCTTGTTTTCTTATCCATTCAGCTACCCTATCTTTTGATTGGAGCATTTATACCATTTGCATTATGGTAATTGATAGATATGTAGTTATTGCCATTTTACTATTCATTTTTATTTATTTTTTTTTTTTTTGTCTTAAGAAAGACCCTCTAGCATTCCTTGTAATACTAGTTTGATGGTGATGAACTCCTTTAGCTTTCTCTTGTCTGGGAAGCTCTTTATCTGTCCTTTAATTCTAAATGATAGCTTTGCTGGGTAGAGTAATCTTGGTTGCCGACCCTTGCTTTTCATCACTTTAAATATTTCCTGCTGATCCTTTCTGGACTGCAGTGTCTGTTGAGAAAGCAGCTGATATAGCCTTATGGGAGCTCCCTTGTAGGTAATTACCTGCTTTTGTCTTGCTGCTTTTAAGATTCTCTCTTTGTCTTTAACCTTTGATATTTTAATTATGTTGTGTCTTGGTGTGGGCCTGTTTGGGTTCATCTTGTTTGGGACTCTCTGTGGTTCCTGGGCTTGTATGTCTGTTTGCTTTGTCAGTTTAGGGAAGTTTTCTGTTATTATTTCTTCACATAAGTTTTCAGTTGCTTGTTGTCTCTCTTTTTCTGGTACCCCTATGTTGCAAATGTTGTTATGCTTGATGTTGTCCCAGAGGCCCCTTAAACTATCCTCATTTTTTTTTGGATTCTTTTTTCTTTTTGCTGTTATGATTTGGTGTTCTCTGTCACCTTATCATTCATTCAAATTGCTGTTTTGATCCTCTGCTTCATCTAATCTACTATTGATTCCCTGTAATGTATTCTTCATTTCCATTATTGTAGTCTTTATTTCTTTTTTCTTTTTTTGGGGGGGGAAATGAGAAAGTTTGTATAACTATGTTTACAGCAGAATTTTAAAAGATAAGAGACAATACCACAAACACTTTAAAGCTAATCCATTTTTAACTGCATATGAAATTGCATAATTTCTAGAAAAATATAACTTTGCAAAACTTACTGAAACAAAAATGGGGGAACCAGATGTTATCTAGCAGAACAATAGATTGCAAGTTACTGGACAAATGGACACTATTTGGCAATTATTGATAAAAATCAGTGATCCATGTTAATATATTATAATTTGCACCACTAAATCACACTATACTCTAAAACAACTCTACATGAGTTCAGTAATGTAGTGAAAATAATCTGTAATATATTTGGAAGAAATATAGAACAGCTTTATGACTTGAGGGTAGGAAACTTTTTTAATGAAAAAGGCAGTACACACTAATCATAACATAAATTGATGGATTGACTCGACTGCATGCAAACAATCTTTTTTTTAATCAAAAAAAAACATTAAAAAGATAGTGAAAAAAATTACATATATGAACTGGGAATAGTTATTGGCAAATCAAAGGATTAGTATCTAGGATATAGAAAAGAGTCTTATAAATCAATAAGTAAATGACAAACTGTAGGAAAGGGCAAAGATACAAATAGTCACATCTCATAAAAGGATAAACAAATTTTGTGGTAAGTTAGGAAAAGATTGCTCCCTGTCATTAGTAATCAAGGAAATACAAATTAAGGCCCGAGTAAGCTACAGTTTTATATTACATTACAAAAATGTTTGGCTTAAAATACAAAGTTTAGGGAGAATGTGGAATGGAACAATAATAATATATACTCAATATTTGTAGGAAATAAATTTCAAGAACCCATTTTTGGAAAACAACTTTTCTGTATCCTGTGATGTTGATAGGCACACAGCCTTTGATACTGTCACCCTAGTTATATATACCCTAGGCTATCTTCTATGTGGCTATACCCAGAGATGTGAAACAGAGTGTTCCTAAGTGCATTGTTCATAAAAGCCAAAACCGAATTAATGTAAATGTCCATTAGTTGCACAATGAAGAAATAAATCATAGCATTATCTCATACTTCAATTTAATAGTGAGAATTAATTGAACTACAACTACAAGCAACAAAAATGGATACATCCTGGAAATTAATATTCAGTGAAAAGGCGGTAGTTAAAGAAAGAGAAGGATAACACTATTTTTATAAAATTAAAAAACAATCAAAACTAGCTGTACTCCATAAAGACAAACATGTGTGGGGCAAAATATACACACCCACACAAACAGTGTTTGGGTAGTAATAGGAAATTTAGGGTAGGAATTCTGCATCAATATACAGCTAACATCAGTAATACTAATAATGTTCCAATCATGTTTTTTATGTTGGTTGGTGAACTTATGTCCATGGGAATTTAATCAATCAATTCCTGTACATAATCTGAAAATTTTCAGATAAAATTTTAAATTTATTCCTTTCCTTCTGTGTGTGTGTGTGTGTGTGTGTGTGTTGTGTGTGTGTGTGTTTGTTTTATATTATGTACACAATTTAGGTAAAAACATTAAATAAATAAATTTTATGTCAGTTACAAAATATATCTATTGATATGGAAATTATTCATACTTTGTTAAAATAGTTTACAAGACAATGTACACAGCATCATTCTGTGAAAATTTATAAAAATGTGTATGTGTAAAGCAATCTTTGAGAGAAAACGTGAAATATTTTGTGTCTTATTTGGGGGGATTTGGGGATTGTTTTATGCTGTTTTTAATTTTTTTACTGCTTTCAATTTATTTTTCCTCAGATAATGCAGAGTAATTCTAAAATAAGAAAAAAGGACATAAATATAAAATTTTGTATGTAAGAAAAAGATTAATCCTAGTCAAAAGAATTTTAAGCAATACAATGGAGGAACTGAGGCTAGAAACTAGGATCAGGACTGTCTTAGAGAATTGGATTTTAAAAAAAACTATTTTTTTATTAGTTTCATGTGTACAAAACTCTGTAATAGTTAGACATTTATCATTTATACACCTCAAAAAGTGATAACCTCCCTCTCCCAATCTACTACCCCTCTGACATTGCATACAGCCATTACATTTCCACTGTCTCTATTCCTTATACTGTACTCCACTTCTAGTGAATATATGTGTGTGTGTGTGTGTGTGTGTGTGTGTGTGTGTGTGTGTATATATATATATATATATATATATATATATATATATATATATATATATATATATAAAGTTATAGTTGACATTCATTATTATTCAGCTTCAGGTGTACCGCACAGTGATCAGGCATCTACAGCATCCCTAAAGTGGTCTCCCTAATAAGACAAGTGTCCATCGGATACCCGACAAAATCTTTACAACGTTATTGATTATATTCCCTAAATTGACTTTCATATTCCCGTGGCAATCTTGTGGTTACCGATTGTGCTTTCTAATCCCCTCACCTTCTCCCTTATCCCTACCCTCTCTCCCATAGAGCAACCCTCAGTTTTCCTCTATGTCTCTGAGACTGTTTCTGATTAGTTTGTTCATTTATTCTATTCTTTAGATTCCACATATAAGTGAGATCATATGGTATTTGTCTTTCTCTGTCTGACGTATTTCACTTAGCATAATGTTCTCTAGGTCCATCCATATTGTTGCAAATGGTAAGATTTCATTCTTCTTTATGGCCGAGTAGTACTCCATTGTATAAATGTACCACAGTTTCTTGATCCAGTCATCTACCAATGGGCATTTCGGTTGTTTCCATGTCTTGGCTATTGTGAATAGCACTGGAATAAACATAGGGGTGCATAGAATTTTTCAAATTAGCATTTAGGAATTCTCTAGATAGATACCCAAGAGTGGAATTGCTGGGTCATAAGGTAGTTCCATTTTCAGTTTTTTTGAGATACCTCCATACTGTTTTGCATAGTGGCTACACCAATCTGCAATCCCACCAACAGTGCATGAGGGTTCCCTTTTCTCCACATCCTCGCCAGAACTTGTTTGTTGATTTATTGACGATAGCCATTTTGACTGGGGTGAGGTGGTATCTCATTGTGGTTTTTATTTGCATTTCTCTAATGATCAGTGAGTGAGGTTGACCATTTTTTCATATGTCTGTTTGCCATCTGTATGTCCTCTTTAGAAAAATGTCTCCTCGTGTCCTCTGCCCATTTTTTAATTGGATTGTTTGATTTTTTGGTGTTGAGTTGAATGAGTTTTTTTAATAAATTTTGGATATTAACCCTTTATCAGGTATATCATTGACAAATATCTTCTCCCATTCAGTACGCTCCCTTTTTGTTTTATTGATGGTTTCCTAAGCTGTAAAAAAAACTTGTTAGTTTGACGTAATCCCATATGTTTATTTTTTCTCTTCCTTCCCCTGCCCAAGGAGAAATAACAGTAAAAATCTTCCTCTGGGTAATGTCTGTAAAGTTTCTTCTATATTTTCTTCTAGGAGTTTTATGGTTTCAGATCTTACATTTAAGTCTTTCATCCATTTTGAATTTATTCTTGTATATGGTGTAAGGAGATGGTCCACCTTCGTTTTTTTTTTTTTTTTTTTTTTTTTTTGCATATGTCTGTACAGGTTTCCCATCACCATTTATTGAATAGACTGTCTTTACCCCAACATAAATTCTTGCTTCCATTATCATAGATTAAATGATCATATAGGCATGGATTCCTTTCTGGACTCTATTCCTTTCCGTTGATCTATGTGTCTGTTTTTATGTCAGTACCATGCTGTGTTGATTACTATAGCCTTGTTGTATAATTTGATGTCCGGTATCGTGATACCTCCCTTGTTCTTATTTGTCAAGATTGGCGAGGCTGTCTATGGTCTTTTATGGTTCCATATAAATTTTAGGATTACATGTTCTATTTCTGTGAAAAATATACTTGGTAGTTTGATAAGAATTGCGTTGAATCTCTATATTGCCTTAGGCGGTGTGAAAATTTTAACAATATTAGTTCTTCCTATCCATGAGCATGGTATGTGTTTCCATCTATTTGTATGTTTAATTGCTCTCTTCAGGCTCTTATAATTTTCTGAGTACAGGTCTTTTACTTCTTTGGTTAAATTTATTCCTAGGTATTTCATAGTCTTTCAGCAAGTGTAAATGGGAGGGTTTTCTTAATTTCTACTTCTGATATTTTATTATTGGTATATACAAATGCAACTGATTTCTGAATATTAATTTTGTATCCTGCTACTTTACTAAATTTATTTATCAGTTCTAGCAGTTTTTTTGGTGGAGTCTTTGGCGTTCTCTCTATATAGTATCATGTCATCTGCATGTAATGACAGTTTTACTTCCTCCTTACCAATTTGGATGCCTTTTATTTCTTTTGCTTGTCTGATTGCTATGGCGAGAACTGCCAAAACTATTCAGAATAGAGAGAGAGAAAGTGGGCAACCTTGCCTTTCTCCTGATCTTAATGATTTTAGCTTTTCCCCATTGAGTATCATGTTAGCTGTGAGTTTATCATATAGGGCCTTTATTATGTTGAGATATGGTCCCTCTATTCCCACTTTCTTAAGAGTTTTTATCATAAATTGCTGCTGGATTTTGTCAAATGCTTTTTCTGTATCTATTGATATGATCATATGGTTTTTATTTTTCATTTTGTTAATGTGGTGTATCACATTAATTAATTTGCAGATGTTGAACCAACCTTGCATGCCAAGAAGGAATCCCTCTTAATCATGGTGTATGATCTTTTTAATGTATTACTGAATTCTGTTCACTAATATTTTGTTGAGGATTTTTGCATCTGTGTACATTAGGGATATCAACATGTAGTTTTCTTTTTTTGTAATGTCTTTGTCTGATTTGGGGATCAGGGTGACAATGGCCTTGTAAAAAGTCTTTGAGAGTCTTCCTTCTGGATTTTTGGAATAGTTTGAGGAGAATAGGTGGTAATTCTTTTTTGAATGTTTTGTAAAATTCCACTGTATAACCATCTGGTCCAGGGCTTTTGTTTTTTGTGCGCTTGTTGACTACTCCTTCAATTTTCCTGGTAGTTATCAGTCTATTCAGGTTTTCTGTTTCTTCTTGAGTTAGCCTTGGAAGGTTTTATCCTTCTAGAAAATTGTGCATTTCTTCCACATTGTCTAATTTGTTGGTATATAGTTGCTCATAGTAATTTCTTAAATTTTTTTGTATTTCTGTAGTGTGTGTGGTCACTTCTCCTCTTTCATTTCTGATTTTATTAATTTGGGTCCTCTCTCTTCTTTTGAAGAGTCTGTCTAAAGGTTTGTCGATTTTGTTTATCTTCTTGAAAAACCAACTCTTGGATTCGTTGATCTTTGGTATTGATTTTTGGTCTCTATGTCATTTATTTCTGCTCTCTCTTTATTATCTCCTTCCTTGTACTCCCTTTGGACTTGTTTTGCAGTTCTTTTTCCAGATCCCTTAAGTATAAGGAAAACCTGTTGATTTGTGATTTTTCTTGTTTCTTTAGGTAGGCCTGCATTGTTATGAATTTCCCTCTTAGGACTGCTTTTGCTGAATCCCACAGATTTTGGGTCCTCGTGTTTTCATTTTCGTTTGTCTTGAGGTATCTTTTGATTTCTTTCTTGATCTCATTGTTCACCCATTCATTATTTAGTAACATGTTATTCAGCCTCCATGTATTTGTGTGTCTTCCAATTTTTTTCCTGTAGTCGATTTCTAATTTCATAGCACTGTGGTCAGAGAAGACACTTGGTATGATTTCAATTTTCTTAAATTTATTGAGACTTGTTTTGTGGCCTAACATGTGGTGTGTCTTGGAAAACATTCCATGTTCATTTGAGAAGAACGTGTATTCTGCAGCTTTGGGGTGAAATGCTCTGAAAATATCAATTATATACAACTGGTCCAATGTGTCCTTTAAGGCCGCTGTTTCCATATTTATTTTCCATCTGGAAGACCTGTCCCTTGTTGTCAGTGGTGTGTTGAAGTCCCCTACTATGATAGTGTTACTGTTGATCTCTGTCTTATGTCAGTCAATATCTGTTTTATATATTTTGGTGCTCCTATTTTTGGGTGCATAGGTATTTACTTTTTTTTCTCATTTCCATTTGCATGAAATATCTTACTCCAACCCTTCACATTCAGCCTGTGTGTGTCTTTTGATCTGAGGTGAGTCCATTGTATACAGCATGTGTTTTTTTATCCATTCAACCACCCTAGGTCTTTTGATTGGCGCATTTATTCCATTTACATTTAAAGTGATTATTGATAGGTACATAGTTATTGCCATTTTGTTATTTGTATTTATGGTCTTCAATAGTTAGATTGTTTTCATCTTCTGTTTACAGGAGCCCTTTTAATGTTTCCTGCATTGCTGGCTTGATGGTAATGAATTCCTTTAGCTTATTATTTACTGGGAAGCTCTTTATCTCACCTTCAATTTTAAATGATAGCCTCGCTGGATGAAGCAATCTAGGTTGTAGGCCTTTGTTTTTCATCACTTTGAATACCTCCTACCACTCCCTTCTGGCCTGCAAAGTTTCTGTAGAGAAATCATTTGATAGTCTTATGGGAGTTCCCTTGTATGTAACCCATTGTCTTTCTCTTGCTGCTTTTAGGATTTTTATCTTTGTCTTTAACCTTTGCCATTTTAACTATAATGTGTCTTGGTGTGGGCTTGTATGGATTCATCTTGGTTGGAACTCTCTGCACTTCCTGGGCTTGTATGTAGCTTTCCTTCACCAGGTTAGGGAAGTTTTCAGTCATTATTCAAATATATTCTCAATCCCTTGCTTCCTCTCTTCACCTTCTGGTATTCCTATTATGTGCATGTTATTGTACTTCATGTTATCCCAGAGGTCTCTTAAACCATTTTCATTGTTTTTTGTTGTTGTTGTTGTTGTTCCGCTTGGGTGATCTCTGCTTACTTGTCTTCTAAATTGCTGATTCGATCCTCTGCCTCATTTAACCTGTTGGTAATTCCCTCAAATGTGTTCTTTATTTCAGTTATTGTATTTTTCAGTTCTAACTGGTTGTTCTTTATGAGTTCTTTATCCTTCTTTATGTCATCAGTAAGCTCCTTAAACATTCTTATCATCAGTGTTCTGAACTCTGTCTCTGATAGGTTGGTTACCTCTGTTTTATTTGGTTCCATTTCTGGAGGTTTCTTCTGTTCTTTTATTTGGGACATGTTTCTTTGTTTCCCCGTTCTGGCTGACTCTCTGTGTTTACTTTGATGTATTCGGTAGATCCCCCAGGGTTCTTGGTTTTTGCTGGGTTATCTTATGTAATATGTGTCCTTTATACTTGACTTGCACCACTTCCCTATTCTCCTGTGTATGTGCTCCAAAGGTGACCCTTGTGTTGTGTGCATTCTGTTAAAGTTGGTCTTTAATTACTTTTGTCTTGTTAGTAGATGGGATTGCCTCCTAGGCTGACTAGTTGTGAGCACTGGCTGTACCCACAGTGGATGTTCTGCCGTGTGAGGGTTGACTGCTCAGATGAGACTTGGCCCCTATGGGCTCTTGTGCCTGTAGAGAATTCCCTTTGGGTGTGTCACTTGTAGGTCAAACCCGGTAATACTCTGATTTGGTCTGGAGTTGGCCTCTGGGTGTGTTGAATCTTGTGCCTCTTGGACTGGGCCCTGGTGTAGGGCATTTCAGAACAAAACAAATCCACAAGCACAAGAGCAACAACAACAACAAAGAAAACAACAGATATACTCACATGTAAAAACAACTGATAACCCACACTTAACACAGGAAAAATATCAAAGAAAAAAAAAAATAAGCAGCGCCAGTCTTGGTTTACGCGCACAAAACAATCTCCAGGTGGTCCTCTGCTGTACAAAGCCTCCTCTGTGTCTTGTGGAGGCAAAGACGGCTACCTGGCGCCCAGAGGGTCCCTGGCACTGCATTTTTAGGTGAGTGGTGCTATGGGGTGTGGATGGTAGTTTTTACAAAGTCAGTGCAGTTTGTGCTCTTGCCTGCACATAACCCATGCTGAGAGCACCACAGCCAGCCACTGGGAAGCGGGTTTATTCCCTTTGCCCAGGTCTCCAGAGTTTTAGGGCACTTCTTCAGTCGGGGGTGTGGAAGATGCAAGATTTCTGAGCTGCTGAAAGGCCAAAGGTGCCTCTGCCACCTGCTGTTGACCGCTGCGTGTATCTCTATAGCTATAATTGTCCTGCGTTGCAGCCCAGAAAAGTTGTGGGCTGGGAAGAGAAGTGTCTTCTGTCCCCTATTCTCTAGGTCACAGCTGTGATGTGGCTTTTTCTAGGTCCTGAGCACTATAGCTCCTCTGTAATCTGACACTGCTCTTCAGTTCAGGGACCAGCTTGAGGCTCTGGAAGGGCGAATATAGGATTGCTGTGGGAGAATGGGGGGAGGGGCCCAGGTATGGAGTTTGCCTTTTGTCTTTTTTGTCTGACCTAGGGCCCAGCTGGAGATCTCAGCTGAGGTTACTGTCTCCAAGCTGGATATGCTGCTCTGTGGGCAGGAGAGATCAGCTGTGGGACACAGAGAAAGAGCCCACCTCCTGGCTCTTGTGATCACTGTTCTGTGTCCTGAGGCCCCTGTGTCCCAGCAGCCACATATGCGGGCCGCATCTCTGCACTGCTCCCTTCCCTTTTCCCCTGCTTTCCCAGTTTGCCCACCTTCAAGTAATCCTCCTACGAGGCTCTTAGCTGTTCTGTGTGATGAGCAGAAAGTCCTTTGATGGGTTATTGACGTTCAATTTGTGGTAAGTTCCGGAGGAGAACTCAAGAAGACCACCTCGCTACCGCCATTCCTATTACGTCAGTTACCGAGAATTAGATTTTGGTCTAGTCTTTATATATGACTGGTTCTTTTTTAGGTTTTCTATCTCCATTTTTATGTTTCCTGTCTCTTTGTTGATGTTCAGCTTGAGATCATCGAACATCCTTACAACTAGTGTTTTGAACTCTGCATCTGGTACATTGCTTGTCTCCATTTTGTTTAGTTCTCTTTTTGGAGTTTTGTTCTGTTCTTTCATTTGGGACATATATGTTTGTCTCCCCATTTTGGCTGCTTCCCTGTGTTTGTTTTTATGTATTAGGTAGAGCTGCTATGTCTCCTGGTCTTAGTAGAGTGGCCTTATGTAGTAGGTGTCCTGTGGGGCTCAGTGGCACAGTCTCCCAGGTCACCTGAGTTGGGTACTCCAGATGTGTCCCTGTGGGGGTGTGTGTGCCCTCCTGTGTGAGCCTTGGTTGCTGTTTGTATATCAGTAAGAGGGATTGACCCTCAGTCTGATTGGTCGTGAGGACTGGCTGTGACTACGGGTGGAGGAGCTATTGTGTAAGGGATGACCCTATGGAGCAGGAATCATTTTAGCAGGTTTCTGGTGCCTGGCCAGTCTGCCCTTTGGGTTTGTAGTCCTTGGAGGCAGCCAAGTGATGCTCCAGCTCAGTCCAAAGCTGGCCACCTGGCATACCAGCCTCCAGGCCTCCTAGCAGGGGCTCTTCTGCAGACCAAGTTAGGCCATAGTCTGTGCCCTGCCCGGGGTCACCTGGAATGAGCCACAAAGCAATCCACAAATGACTGCCAACTCTGCTGGTCTTGGAGGTGCCTGGGAGAGGCCAAGCTCGGCATCAAGGCTGCTACCACCAATGCCAGGCTTGAGGCTACTCAGCAAATGGTACGGGGCATGCCAATACTAGATGCTGCTTGTTTGGTGTTTGTGAACCTTTGAAAGATTTTAGGAAAGTCCACCGCATGAGCCAAGACAGGCTGTTTGTAGGGAAAAGCCTTTGGAAATGTCTTGGGTGTGCCCAAAAGTTGGGTCGGGTGGAGTCTCAGGGAATCAGCAGGGTGGGGAAACTGTGTTATCCAGGTTGATGGCTCTCAGATACGGCACCCCCCCGCCACCTGCACCTGACTGTGCAGGCTGGGTGGTGGGAAGGCTTAACAAAGAAACAATGGATTCTGCTAGCACTTCTGTCTGGGAGAAAGCTGCCCCTCCAGCCATCTCCCTGAAGCCAGACAACTCAGTTCATCCCCATATGTTCCAGGTTCCTTTCAAGCTGCTGCCCCAGTGTTGGAGCTCAGAGCTTGTGAGTCCATCAGTAAATTAATCCCTGAGTGGGACACTTGCGATTCTAGCTGGGCTTCGTGTCACACATCCACAATCTCCCCTGGTTTTCACAGCCAGAAATTATGGAGACTTCTCTCCTTGGCACTAGAACCTTGGGCTGGGGTTCCTGGTGTGGGGCTGGGATCCGTCCCTCCTCAGGGGAGGTGAGGGGACCTCCACATCCAAGGAATCCCTCCTGATTTTTAATGGTGACACACGGGTATGGAACGAGTCCATTCTGCATCTATGCCCCTCCTATCAGTCTCGAGGTGCCTTTTGTATGTCCTTAGTTGTAGGACTGACTTTCAGCTAGACTTTAGGCAATTCTCAATGATGGTTGTTTGATAGTTTACTTATAATTTTGATGTGGTCATGAAAGGAGGCAAGCGCAGCATTTACCTATTATGCCATCTTGACTGGAAAATGTATAACTTTTTTACTAAAGAGAAATCTCTAACTTATATAGTATTTTTTTAAATGATTTTAAAGTTAAAATCTGTGTTTTAAAAGGTTTCTGAGAAATGTTTTTATGGTTTAATATCCTTCACATTGCTGCACATTTTTTTGTATCATAAAACATAGCAACTGTTATGCTAACTGGATCACGTATTTAACTTAAAAAATTAACTTATCTTTAAAAGTGATTTGAAATCATACATTATACTTTCAATGCTAAAATGTAACACAGCCCAATCAACTTGTCAATATCCATGAGTAAGTTACAGAGAATCAGACTCCTTTCTTCCTCTAACCTACATAGAACCAACTGTGATGATGGGACTGAAATAGAAAGGGATCAGAGATAACTACATGAGTATTAAATTAGGGAGTCTCTGAACATGTGCTCGTATTGACCAGTTTTCAAATTTGATATTTACCCGTTGTTTAACATTATCTATTCCACTTTTCCTCGTGATTAGTATAGATAATCGAGAGTTCAGAGTAACTATAGTCAAATATCAGTTCACTCTCTTGTCTTTCTCTTTGTGAAACTTTACAGCATTGCTTCAAGTTTGGCTTGATGGTAATGCTGCAGTCAGATATCTGTCTTCTGAGTTGGCAGTCACTGAAACTGCAGCAACTCCAACTCATCTGGAACAACTTATAACAGAGTCGGCCATCAAGCTGAGCTAATTTGTTATTCACTTTAGGTATATGGAATGACTTATCTTAGAGGGGGGTGGTAAGGGTGATGGATAGGCATTTTTTGTTTCTTCATGTACCAAAACATTTAGTCCATTAGTATTTATCAAACACAACAATAAAGGGATGGGCGTTGGCAAATCTTACCCTTGCCCTTATTTGAAAGTTCCCTGAGTATTTTCATGGCATTTTTCTTCTTTCATGAACTGTCCCAAAAGCTTCACAACTAAAGTATATTTCATCCATAATCAGTGCAATCTCTAATGGGTTAGAACCCCATATTTAATAGCTGCTTACAACAGTTTGACTGCTATTTAAGGCAGAAAATAATCCTTAGAATAACTAAAAGGTCATAAGGAATTTTGTGATATTCCCCAAGTATAGTCCCATTAGTACTGGTCTGTGAAATTATTAATATTATTATTATTATTATTATTATTATTATTATTATTGACATAAAACATTCTTAGTCATCCAGTGTGATATAACTAATTCTTAGATAAAATGCCTTCAGGATAATTTTAGAGAAGCAGCTTTTTGTTATATGTCATAATCATACTTTATTTTTACCCAATGTTAATATTTATTGTTTGAAGGAATTATTTGAAATTGGATTTTTCAGGGTTAGGTATTATTTTCTAATATTGTTTGAAATTGAGGAATATTTCACATGTAACATTATATTAGTTTCAGGTGTACAACACAATGTTTCAGTATTTGTATACATTGGAAAATGATCACCACAGTAAGTCTAGTTTAGTTAACATCTGTCACTTTACACAGTTACAAAAAGTATTTTTTTGTGATGTAAAATGTTTAAGATTCTACTCTCTTGATAATTTTCAAATATGTATCACAGTATTATTAACTACAGTCACCATGCTGTAATTTTTAAGAAGCTTTGGTCCATTAATTAATAAAAATATTTTTATTAATTACTTTCAGCCTTTTCATAGCTGAATAATATCAAATGCTGAGATGCCAAAATATGCCTTTGAATGCCATTTAAAGTGTCTTCTTTCTCTTTCATCTTGTAGAGTAGAATCTGGTTTACTGGTTGAGGTGGTTTCTTTTATCTCTTTTTCTTAAATTCTTTGGAAAATCTTGGTGACAGTGGTTGATTGGTGAGGTCATCTCTTGTGTTCTGGAGTATAATGTTCCACGTCAGACATTTGAGAGATGAATGCTCTTGATCTGCCAGAGAAGTGGCAACACACAAAGACTCACTTTAAGGGTCTCTTAAGCTCAACAGAAACAAGTACTCACTTGCTTCTCCCCATTGCAGTTAATTGAAAGGTAGTTTATATCTTTCCATTGTTTAATGAGCTACCTGCTCATCTCTGCTCCCCTTTACAGACAAAATAGATTCATTGTCACACCGTTGTTGCTTGATTCTAAAGAATTTCTTGTAGGTTAGATTAGGATACTAAGATTAAAAATGATCAAGTCTTCACCTCCTGTTAGGAAAGAATGTGTGATGCTTAACATTTGCAGAGCTCCACTTCCCAAACTTCCTTTTCTATATGTAAATCCAGATTTGAAGTACACTCAATACATCTGCAAAATTAGATTCCTCACTAATCCAACTGATGCACATTTTGTGCACAAGTGAATTTCCTCAAGCTGGAGAGCCTCTCCAGATGAATTATATGTAACATGACTTAAATCACTCACAAATAGCAGAATTTATGTGGTTTGTGAGATATACAGATTGCTCCCCAAAGCAATTTTCTTCCTGTTAATGACTGAAAACTGTAAATATACTGGAGCCTTGCTATAATGCTGTTTTTGGGCCCAGTGCTGTATGATCACCTCACAGGTAAAATGGCCTGATAATATTTCAGTAATGAAATCTCCTCAGATGGGATTAAGATAGGTCTGCGTTATTTTGAACACTTCGGTGTTTGAAGGGACAACAAATAGCGTTATGCTGTAGTGCCAAGTATTAGCTCAGCACAATACTTTTTATTTAAAATTTTCATAGCATTTGACAAACCTCTGCACTGTAATAGAAAAAGCACTCTCAGATGACAGTCTCAAGATAATAGTCCAGGTATCAATTTAATTAGCTTTGGCCTTTGGTGATATTGGATGACAAAGTCAAGAAGTCAAAGGTGACACCTAAGTTTATGAGCTGAATATTTTGGGTGTTGCCTTTAACCTCTACAAGAAATTCAAAAGAAATACTTGAAAAATTTACTATTTATAACATACTGGTTACCCAATAAATTCTTTTTTTTTTTAAATTAAAGTTTATTGGGGTGACAACTGTTAGTAAAGTTACATAGATTCTCAACTTTTTCTGTCTAATTTCCCTCAGCATAATAATCTCAAGATCCATCCATGTTGTCACAAATGGCACTATTTCATCTTTTCTTATGGCAGAATAGTATTCCATTGTGTATATACACCACAACTTCTTTATCCAATCATCTATTGAAGGACACTTTGGTTGTTTCCATGTCTTGTCTACCATAAATAAAGCTGCAATGAACATTGGAGCACGTATATCTTTACGGATAAATGTTTTCAGATTTTTTGGGTAGATACCCAGGAGAGGGATTGCTGGGTCATATGGTAATTCTATTTTGATTTTTTTGAGGAATCTCCAAACTGTCTTTCATAGCGGCTGCACCAATCTGCATTCCCACCAACAGTATATGAGGTTTCTTTTTTCTGGGGGCGTAATTTTTAAGAAATCTTTTAAATATATCAACGTGCAATCTTAACCAATAGCTGTTTAACTAAAGCTAAAGAATTATGCAAACATCAGACAATCCTATATTTCCATTATCCCAGAAAGCTCCCTCTTACCTTTTGTGGTTAATTGCCATTCCTACTCTGAACCCCAGGCAACCACTAATCTATTTTCTGTCCTTATAGATTTGCCTTTTCTAGAATGTTTATATAAATGGAATCATGTGATGTGTGGTTTTTTTGTGTCTGGCTTCATTTTTTCAAGGTTCATCTATGTTGTAACATGTTTCAGTACTTCATTCCTTTTTATTGCTGTGTCGAATTCTAGTGTGTGAACTAGACTACATTCTGTTTTTCCATTTAGTCAGTTGGTTGACATTTGTATTTTATTTTCCAAATACAGTTTTAGCTCTTACATGTAGGTCGATAATCCACCTTGAGTTTTTTGTTTGTTTGTTTGTTTGTTTGTTTTGCATAGTTAGAAGTAGGGGTTCAACTTCATTTGCATGTAGATATCCAGTTTTCCCCACACCATTTGTTGAAAAAGACTGTGTTTGCCCCCACTGAATTGCTTGGCAATTATTTTTGACATTTGTCAAAAATAAATTGACCATAAATACAAGTTTTTTGTTTCTGGACCTTCTTTCTGTCCTATTGATCTCTTTGGCTATCCTTTGCCACTACCACACTGTTTCTGTTACTGTAGGTTTGTGTAAGTTTTAAAATTGGGTAGTGTAATTCCTGCAATTTATTCTTCTTTTTCAAGATTGTTTTAGCTACTCTGGATTCTTTGCCTTTCCATGTAAATTTTAAAGTTTGTGTATTTTTACAAAAATAGCCTGCTGGAATTTTCATTGAATTAGGATTACATTGAATTTGTGGAGAATTGCCATCTCAACACTATTGAGACTTTCAATCCATGAACATGGAATATCTCTTCATTTATTTAGATCTTCTTTAGTTTCTCTCAGCAATGTTTTGTAGTTTCATTGTACAGGTTTTATACTTCATTTGGTAAGCATATTCCTAAATTTTTAAATTCTTTTGATGCTATTGTGTATGGAATTTTCTTAATTAGATTTTCATATTGTTCAGTACAATTATTTTTGAATGTCAAAATGTGTATGGCATGTTTCTCTCCAAATTTTGACTGTTTAGGAGCATTTTATTTCTAGTATGATGTATAATTTAATAGGCCTGCAGGAACCAGTTACAGATGCATATCATGTATCTAGAACTCTGGGCAGTTAATTGCCTAGGTACAGTTTTTGCCTTTAAAGAATAAAACTAACAAATTTAAAGAATGTTAATAAAGAAATTGTCCTGGGAATTCAATTTGAAGACATGACAAAATGTTTATAGTAATACAGCTGTCTTAGTAATGCTGACTTGTGTTTCTTGACATTTTATTGATTCTTGAATTTTTTTATAAATGTAGTACTTTGCATTTAATATGCCTCAATCAGCAAATTAAATAGATTGTGCTTATGTTAATTCTTCTGGACTCAAGTTAATGGTTTGTTGCAGTGCTTATTTGTGCTTCTATCACATTGAAAATATTGTGTAGGGGGGAAAATTGCACCCTGCAGTTAGTTTTTACAACAAAAAGTAGATATATTTTGCCAGGCTCAATGTATAGTTTTTCTACCTTTTCAGGAGACCACTATTACTTAAATCACCTGCTTGTAAGATGTGATCTTTCAGTGTCTGTATGTCATAAGATAGAATGAGGTATTATACTTTAGAAACTGAATAACATTGGGGCTTTTCCAATTGGATGAAGAAAATTAAAATATATTCTTTCAAATTTTCAGTTTTTCCCTTGTAAAGTTTTCCTTAAATCTTTGGCACCAGTTATTGTTTATCAACTAGTGAGCATTAATGAACACTAGAATAAATTACCAAGTTTATTTGTGCACATTGATGGAAAAACACATTGTCATATTTAATTCAACAGTTTATTTTTACTACAGAAAGTTACTCTTTTATTTAGTAAACTTAATGGTGTTTTGTGTTGTTCTGACCCTGAGCAAATTTAAGGACCATCAAGTTAAATAAATCATTAGAATGGAACAGAAATGTGAATGAATATACTCAATGTACTAATTTGCTTATAGGCCAGCAAAGACCTACAAAAATCTATGCCCTCAATTTAATGATCATCCTGTATGGCATCTTAGGCTATAATGAGTAAAGAGCAGTTAATACTTCTCTTCAACAAACAAATGTCATGTAGACTGCTATTTGCATGAAAGCTAGGGAGAGAAAATCGAGAACAGTCTTGTCCACTGTTTTCATAGTTTTCCAATAGATGGATGCTTTTTTTCTTCTGTATTTTATAATATTTAAAGCTGTAAAAATCAATATGTAAAGTTTTATAGATCATATGTTGAAGGGAGAATGTAAGTTATTATGTTCCTGGGATTTTTTGACCTCAGATTAATGATGCGTTACTTTTTCCCCCTATAGGCATGCTGCAAAGGAAGGTAGAAGAGGTAACACAGGTTTTCAAGGATTGTCTTCTCAAGGAGCAGGAATGCATTATCAGGATTGCTTTTGATTGAATGACCATATCTTCAGCATGTTGTTTTTTGGGTTATTTATTACCTATAAGTTTTGGTAACATTAAATAGAGCAGTAGTCACAGTTGGTACTTACTCTTTGGTTGCAATAAAGTGTGCATTTGTTTAGGTTTTTTTTTTTCCATTTAAATATTGTGCTGTTGAGAATTATACCATAGTTTGGGTTTTAGCATTAGCAAATCAAAACTATATTAGCCTTTCTGTGTAGACAGCAGCCTATTAGATGTTGACTCTGTGTAATTTGTGTCTTACTTTCCTAGATTCCATACTCTACCACCAGCACACATCATCCTTCTCATTCCAACCAGATCATAGAGAAATTCTCACCAAAAATGAAATGCCAACTAGTCTTTGCTCGTTGCCTGTTACATACCGTAGTAGTGCTACATACTGTAAAGCCTCTCTCCTCAAAGGAACTTACTGTCTAGTTTGAGATATAATCAATACATGTCTGTATAAAAACAATATAGACAATACAAGGAAGTATGTTACAAACTACACAAAGTGTGTTATAGAAATTCAAAGATGGAAAGGAAAGTTAGAGTGGGTTTGGGACTTGAATTAAGTCATTTTTGAAAGGGCAAGATTCAGTCAATTTGTTTATTTTTGATCTACAGTTATCCTGGTGTTTTACTTGGTTTTAGCATATGATTTGTGTGTGTGTGTGTGTGTGTGTGTGTGTGTGTGTTCACTGGAGTAGCACTTTTTTATTAAATTTACTGGGGTGACAATGGTTAGTGTAATTACATAGGTTTAAAGTTTACATTTCTATTAGGTTGGTGCAAAAGTAATTGCGGTTTAAAAGGTTAAAAATAATTGCAAAAACCGCAATTACTTTTGCACCAGCTTAATATAATACATCATCTATATATCACATTGTATGCTCACTAAGCATATGATTTATAGTTTGTTTTTGTGTATTTATTTTTCAAGTAAAAGCCATGTTTTTAGCTTAATCTCTTATGTTTCATGTTTCACCTAAGTCATAAATAAAAGTGATGTTCTAAAAAGAAAAAATATAACACCAAAATAAACTCTTTGAAAGTTTTTTAGTGACTAGTGTTTACTAGTCACTAAAATTAGGATTACTGAGCTGAATTTCTGTTGTACTGACCACAGCTGACCATCCTGAGGGGTACATATTAAAAGAAGAAAATATTTTTGAAATGAGTGTTAGTGATTTTCATCACCTTATGAGTAAACTAAATATCAGAATTTAAATGGCCTCTTTTTTTCTTACCCCAAATTCTCAAAGTAGCAGCTTCATATCAAGTAAGTTTTTGTTACCACTGAAAAGTGTAAAATACGAAAATAATCCATACATCATTTAATTTTGTTTATGATTT
Organism: Rhinolophus ferrumequinum; assembly: GCF_004115265.2. NCBI lineage: Eukaryota > Metazoa > Chordata > Mammalia > Chiroptera > Rhinolophidae > Rhinolophus > Rhinolophus ferrumequinum. Next base: position 47,453,776 of record NC_046284.1, read on the forward strand.
CTGTAGGTAAACACCTTTTGGGTAAAATCTTGAATAATGTTTATTTTTGAGTCTAGTATTATTACTATTATACCCTAGATAAAGACATTTTCCCTATTGTTTTTAGAGATCTAGCTCCTGTAAAGTAATCTATGCATAAGTTAACTTCCACATTCAGTTAAAAAAATATACTGTATTGGAGGAAACACTGGATTTAGTCTTGTCCCTGTCTAGTGAACTAGACGATTACATTTGGACATCATCTTTTGTTTATAACATGAAAGAATTGGACAATATTAAGGTTTTCCAAACTGAAACAAATGAGTTTTCATTTCGTGGAAGTTTTGTGATTATTTTATGTCTTTATTACCAGTAAGTGCTTACTGTAAAGTTCTTTAGTATAATAAAGAAAGAGTAGACTACAGTATTCCTATTGACTTTGCACTGAGAGTTCTAGTGTTTTGTTTTGTTTTTTCCTATTGTTTTTTCCCCAGGATATAGAAGAGGTCAGTGGATGCAAGTGGCTTCCAAATCAATATAGTAACACTACAAAATTTACTGGTATATCTCTAAGGTTCCTTCTGACTCTGGTTCAACATGACAATGTTGAGTAAATTTTAACAGAAAGTTGAGAAATAACCTATTTTTGTGGATAATTTTAAGGCAAGATTTATATTAGGTACTGGAATCTTGAGCCCCTCCTAACCATTGTTAAAGACTAGCTAACATATTAGCTGAAGGAGAATTCTTAAATTTGTCGTGTTGACACTTTCACCATGCTTATCTACTCATTTTTTGTCTTTTGAAAAATATGCTATATTTATTTTCTATAACAGCATCTATGCTATTTCATTTGGGGAATATGAAAGATGTGCACAGTTGTTTATACTTCATATTAGACAAGTGATGCTATCCCTTCTCAAGAGAAGATTTTGGCTTTAACATCTTCTTCCATATCTGGAAATTATAATTGCTTCATAATGTATTCATCAGAAGTGTGCTGTGAACAAAGTGCCTAAAAAGGACAAACCCTGAAAATATATCTATGTTAAGGAGGAGCTTCTGGCTTAATTAAACTAACTTTGTTAAAGTATCAGAAAGACAAATGCGGCATATTTTTCAGTTTGTCATAAATTATTCTAGGGGTGAAATTCTGAAATTACCTCATGGTAATATCTCTGTGCTCATGATAACATCTAGAAATCTCAAAGCTTTTTATATACTGTCTGATATCCTTTTAAAGCGGGGAGAGGGATGCTGTGGGAAATGGAATAGTTATTATTCCACAGTTAATAAGTTTGCCCGAGCTAGAAATAGCCTGGTTTTCCTTCTAATGCAATTTTCTGAATGTTTTTCCCCTCGGTACCTACCTCTAGGGCTGGCTACAGTCATGCACAGGTATATAGAGAAATATTTCCTTATGACCTTGCTTTTCCAGTTGCAATTTTAGCTTATGTGAGTATATATTTTTAGCTATTCATTCCCCACTCATCCCACCTAGTGGGTTTGCAATATAGTGTGTACCACTTCAGTACCAATAGGCTGTATGTTTCATTAGAAGTTGTATACAAGTCTGGTGTGATGGATGGTGTAGTTTTGTTTCAGTCTTTGCCACCTTCCCAGGGGACAAACACACTAGCAATTTTGGCGTATTTTTTTCCATTTCCTTATTGATGACTGTTTCAATTGGAGATTTTGGTTGAGTGGCATAATTCAGCCCCACTACTGTATAGGACTTATCTGGTGCAGGCTGTGATATGACCCACACTGATACTTTGCATGAGATTTTCAATCTGTTGGAAGTTCTTAGGATAAGAAGTGCAAAGTCTTCCAGTAGCTACTCTTTGTTTTTATCCTTTAACTTGTGCATGGCAATATGGCCAGTTTGAATAAGTCTGAGCCTACTGGATAACCTTGGAATATTTGCTCATAGATGACCACCCTATCAAGTGACTTTAAAACTGTACTTTTGTATAGTATTTTACAGTGACCCTATTCTGAGGTATTATTCTCATTTTACATATGAGGAAACTGGCCTAGACCAGTTAAAGAAGCTTACTGACTTTCACATAATCTTGTAACTTACCAAAGCAAAAGTTCAAGTCCAGATTACCTATTATGCTATATTGTCAATAACCGGGAACTGAGAAATCCAAACATTGTGATCCCCCCCAAACACATGATCTTTTTATTCTTTGGCTTTTTGTGATATAAAAAGGTTTCCCTTTCATTTAAAAAAAATGATTGACTAGGTTATATAATCACATAATTCGAAATTCAAAGAATGCAAAAAGATACACAATGAAGAGTTTTTCCCACCCTTGTTCCTCACCATCCATTTTCCCTACCTGGAGTCATTCACTTACCACCAGAGGCATTTTATGCATATATAAGCAAACATATTTCTCCTTCTTTTACTCAAACGGAAGCATACTATATACATCATTTTGTACCTTGCTATCGAACTAAATACATTTTAGAAATTGTTCAGTAGCACTCCATTGAGAACTTTGTCATCTCTGGGACTGCTGCATAGTTTTCCATTGAATGGATGTATCACATTCATGGATATTTAAGTTATTTGCAGTATTTTGTTATTATAAACAATGCTGCAGAGGATACACATACACATGTACATACTTGAGGATGCATAGTATTGAGGATACCATTCATACACATTGAATTGCTGTGCTAAAGGGAATGTGCATTTATGATTTCAAATGTATCCTCAGGTTACCTTCCATAGAAGTACCAATGTATGTTCCTACCAGCATTGTATTGAGAGGGCCTATTTCCCCACAATCTTAACAAAACAAGTGTGTTGTCAAATTTGTGGATCTTTACCAATCTGGTAGGTGAAAAATGTTACTTTAGTGTACTTTTTAAATTAAACTTTTTCTTTAAAGAACAGTTTTAGATTTACAGAAAAGTTGCATAGAATGGAATTCCATATGCCTCCACTCAGTTCCCTTAGTGTTAACATCTTAACCTATCTCTGGTATTTTGTCACAGCTAATCAACCTCATTATTAACTAAAGTGCATAGTTTATTCATATATCCTTTTTTTTTTTTCTTTTACCTAGGGCCCCTTTTCTGTTCCAGGATCCCATCCAGGATACCACATTTCATTGTGTCATCACCATGTCTCTTTCGGTTCCTTTGGCTGTGACGGATTTTCAGACTTCTCATGTTTTTTACGACCTTGACAATTTTGAGGAGTACAGGTCAGGTGTTTTATAGTCAGTGTACTTTGAGATTTCCATCTCACTTATGAGATTAAACATCTTTCTTTTCATACACTTAAGGATATTTGTATTTCCATTTCTGGGAACTAGGAGCCCATGCTCTTAATCGCTATGCTGTACGTCTCTCTTGATGCACCATAATTATCCGTAAAACGTTCACGGGCCTGAATACGTATGGATTTCTGATTCTTAACGACATAAATGTCTTGTGCGTAAGCCTCTGTTACAGATAGAGGAGAACCATTGGTATAAGTGAAGTCAGCAAACTTGTGTCTGATCATTCTGGCTACACTGCAGAGGATGGACCAAAGGCTCCACTTGAAATAACAGGAGGTTAGTAAGTCTTTGAAAGCAGAAGCAGAGCTGATGGGGACACAACTGAAGGAAATTGGAGGCGCCAGGATTTGGTGATACTGGATGAGAGTCAAGAAGTCAAAGGTGACTCCTAGGTTTATGAGCTGGATATTTTGGGTGTTGCCTTTAACCTCTACAAGAAACTCGAGAAAAATACTTGAACAATTTACAACATACCGGTTACTGAATACGTACTTTCTCTTTCAGTATTTTTAGTTCTGCGCTACTACAATTCCCAGAGCCGCGCGCTCCACCACAATCCCCTTCGAGTTTACCGCGCAGAGTTCTGGGAGTTGAAGTCCACGGCCTGTTTACCCAAGTTAGAGATAGGGGCCTGTGGAAACATGAAGAGGTAAGGGTTTGTCTGAGAACAGGCGGCGAAGGAAGCTCTGTTCTACCATTTAACTTTTAAAATGGCTTGTATTACTTTGTGTTTGGGGTATGTCACGTTGTTGGGTTGCGGTTTCGTGGGAGCGGGAAGACAAAGGAGGAGGGAGGAGGGGAGACAGGCTAGACAGGCCTGCAAGGGGAAGTTCGGGAAGGGCCTCCGCCGCTGCGGGTTCCCGTAGGAATGCCCTTCCAGCCCAGCCATGTAGGCCACGGCGCCGGCCCCGGGAGCTGGACAGATGCTGTGGCTTTTTCATGTTTCAGACAGACCCACCCAGGTGAAAGGGTCTTGGCGGACAGATGCCCAGCGCCGGAGAAACCCAGGCCAGCTCCTCCTTGTCCCCCTCATCTCCACCCTGTTCTCAGAAAAGGGCTGTGGGTGAGCGCCTTTATTTGCAGTGTTTGTGTATTAAAGGAGACTTGCTCAGTCCCCAAGAGCATGTAGCGCTTTCAAATCTTAAAGTAAGCAAGTATGCTTTGTTTCTACAAATTTAGAAGGCAAGTACGTACAATACCTATTCGGTGTACTACAGGAAAAGAATGGCACTGCTGCAAGCAGTTCCCCCTACTGCTTCTGCAGGAAATGGCAGCTTTAATTTGGGTCATTGTTGAAAGCGAGCTTCCCAATTATTGATAGCACACAAAGAGTTTTTAAAGGATCCTTATTAAAGTAGTTTTGTATTTACTCTGCAAGTAGAATAATCTCTCTGGAATAGGGCGGTGGGTGGGCTCTATTAAAATTCTTACTGACACTGCTCTCTTGCACTGTCAGTTTCTGCATCTTTTAAAAACTGTTTCTGATTTTCCCTGCCTCAAAATGACTCTTAAAAAATGTTTCTTATGATATCTTTCATACATGAAAAATTATATATATATATATATATATAGTTTAAAGAATGATAATAGACCCACTACAAGCTTTAAAATTGGAACATTACCAGTACCTTAGAAGTCCCCAGTGCTTCTTGATTGCTTCTCCTCCCCCCTTTCCCCTGAGGGGACCACTATCCAGAATTTTGTGGTAAACATTCCTTTGCTTTTTAAAAAAAATCATTTTACCACTTAGGAATTTATCCATAAACAAAATGTTGCTCGTTTTATCCATTTTTCAACTTTATATAAATGGACACATATTGTATGAATTTTTCTGGGACTTGCTTTTTTTCACTCAACATTTCTTTTTGAGATTCATATGTACTGATTTATTTAGGTATGGTTTATTCATTTCAAAGCCACTTTAAACTTAGCAAGAACTTTCAGAATTCTAAATAATAAAACTAAGATACTTAAAAGGGATGTTTTAAAACCCTAGGCCTAAAGATACTTAAAATTTTCCTGAAATACCTCTTAGTCTTTCTAGGGCACGAGAAGTTTACTTGTAATTACCGGGGGTACTTTTCCTAGGCCCCAATAGTAAAGGGCTATTTTATAAAAAAAATCATTTTAATATTTATTTTCCTCGTGGAGTTAGCTCATTTTTTTGTTGTTGTTTTTGTCTTTTATAATCTGTTGTTGCCTACTTAGAAGGCCTTGCTATTTCTTTAAACTCTAATAAGAGCTTTCAATTATTTAGAGTTAGTTAGTTCATGTTATTAGCATTACCTAGATTTTTACCTAGGCTATAAAATGTTGTGACCCTTTTCATATTTGGTTCTGTGCTCTCTCCTTTGGAGATCTCCTGTTTCACAGCTTCAGACCCTGACAATACAGATGACTTGAGATTTACATGTTCAGCCTGAGACTCTTATCTATGCAACAATTCTCACATCTCTCACTTTCCTTTTAGTCAATATCACTTATACTGTCACCTCAGACTCAATAAGTCTTTGAAGTATTCCTGGTACTTCATGCTGGTGTTTTCAGTTGTAATAGGTAGTTGACTCAACATGACTAAAACAATACTGACTTTCCCTTTCCCAAACCATTTATTTCATTTGGAGCTTCCTCTTTCCTTCATTGGTACCCTCGTCCTCTCAGTTTCATAGCTTGAATTTGGGGGTTATCTTTGACTTCTCCCTTACCCCTACCTTACCTCCTTATGCTTGATACATTTAAATAGTTTTCCACCTAGTTCTTCTGGTTTCCTTCCTATTAATTCACAAGGCATATTATAACCACATTCTTTTTCCTAAACTATCACTTGTACCGTGTCACTTAGCTGCCTAATAAATTACATTCTAATACCTATATATTAAGGTCTAGGCTCCTTAGTTGGTATATTTAAGGCCATTCACAGTCTGAGTCTTAATTACCCCTCCAAGATTATTTCCCAGTCCTCTCATACATGAATGCCAGCTAAATTGAACTTCTCATTATTCCCCAAAACATCTCCTTATACTTGCTCTCCCTGTTCTTTCCTTCATCACACCCAGTCCTTCAAATGCCAGTTTAAGAATTACCTTTCCGAAGTCTTCATTTACCACCTAGCTCCCAATTATCTCTTCTGTAAACTGCTGATTTGGCATAAGAGGTCAGACAATTAAGTTCGCGAACTCATCCTAGAAAAAGTGCTACATACCTCATTGCTGAATATCACTACAGTCACCTTCAAAGTACTCCCCTTGGGAAGCTATGTACCAACGCCAGCGCCTAGTCCACCCTTCAAAGCAATTTTGGAACTCTTTTTCTGGAATGGCCATCAGAGCTGTCGTCATATTACCCTTGATGTCCTGAATGTCATCAAAAGGTCTTCCTTTCAATATTTCCTTTATCTTTGGAATATTGGGGCCAGATCAGGTGATCTGTTATTGGGGCCAGATAGTTATTGGGGGCCAGATCAGGTGAGTAGGGAGGGTGTTCCAGTATAGTTAGTTATCTGTTTACTGGCTGAAAACTTCCTCACAGACATTCGTGTGAGCTGGTACATTGTTGTGATGCAAGAGCCATGAATTATTGCTGAAAAGTTCAGATCGTCTAACTTTTTCATGCAGCCTTTTTAAATAGTAAACTTGGTAAACTGTTTGTCCATTTGGTACAAATTCATAGTGAATAATCCCTCTGATATCAAAAAAGTTAGCAACGTCATTGCAACAAAGTTCGCAAACTTAATTGTCAGACCTCCTATGCTTCTCTGTATTGTTCTCCTCTCCTCTCCTGCCCACCCTTACCCTCCCTTGCCCTCTCTCTCCCACCCACCTCCCTGCGATGCACACACACATAACACATATACACATATATATTCCCTCTCCCTAAGTAAATTTCAAGCTGTTTGAGGATAGGGACTATGTCTTGAATATCTGACTCAGTCAGTACCTTACACAGTGTATTGTGTTTAAGTAGATATTTAATAAATGTTTGCTGAATGATAAAGGGCAACAAATTGTTCAAGAAGGGTCTTTGAACAAACGGGTACTATTGATAGATAATACAGGTAAAGAATATATTTGGAGATTTCACTGACTCTTCTACTTCTGTATATATTCTCTTTTTAATTAAAATTTGTTGGGGTGACAATGGTCAACAAAACTATATAGATTTCAGGTGTGCAACTCTGTAATACATCATCTATATATTGCATTATGTGTTCACCACCCAGAGTCAGTTCTCCTTCCATATCTACTGCAGGGTAAACAGCTGTGTGAAGAGTGATGAGCATGCCTTGGAGGAGTTGGAAACGGAAGGGGAGAGGCAGCTGAAAAGCCTCCTTCAGCATCAACTTGATACCGCTGTCTCCATTGAGGAGTAGGTATTGATTTTGCCAAGAGGTAGAGTATCATAGGCCCTTATCTCCAGGTGACAGACCCCTGTTTACTTGCCTCTCCTTCCACTGTTTTTCCCCAAAAGTAGAAACCATTTTCATCTTTTCTGTTAAAGCCTCAGTACCTAGCACACTGTCTGATGCACAGTAGGTACTCGAGAAACAAAGACTTGATTCAGTCATTTCTTAGTCCTGGATGGTGGTGGGACTGTTGGTGGAGTCCCATATTATTGCAGTGGTGCTTCAGCCTAGAAATAGGACATGAGAGAAAAATTGCCGAGGAGTTTCCTTGTGCCTCTTTTAATGGTGAGCCCCATTTCTGTGAGTTCTGGTAACTTGAAGATGTTCTGACTCTCCTCTCGCTTTGCAGATGTGTGTCTAAGAAAGAGAGCTTTGCTCCTGGTACTATGTACAAGCCCTTTGGGAAGGAAGCAGCTGGGACTATGACTTTGTCCCAGTTCCAGATACTGCATGAGAAGGACCAGGAAACTGCTTCTCTCAGGGAACTAGGGCTCAATGAAACAGAAATCTTGATCTGGAAGAGCCATGTTTCAGGTGAAAAGGTGAGTGGGTCAATTTTTTTTTTTTCTGGACAGTCAAGGGCGAGATCTCTTCATTTGGCAGAGAACCTTTTAATTTTTACTTCTCACAAAACTGAGCTTTGCTTCTGAATCTTTGGTTTCTAGGATAGAGACCACGGTAAAAGAGAAGCTGTCACTTGCGTGTATAAATGCTCATTTCTGGGCCCTGATCATCTTCTTTCTTACTTGAGGCATCAGACCATCACTTTCAGGGTGTGTCCCCTATGATATATGCCATCTCATTTCTCTGGTTTCAGAGGACAAAACTGAGGGCAACCCCTGAAGCAATACAGAATCGTCTTCAAGATATTGAAGAAAGGATCTCAGAGCGTCAGCGCATTCTTTGCCTGCCACAGAGATTTGCAAAGAGCAAACAGCTGACCCGGCGAGAAATGGAAATAGAAAACTCCTTATTTCAGGGAGCTGATCGTCACTCCTTCCTTAAGGCTCTTTATTACCAAGGTATGTGATCGCCACTGACTTTGATATGTTCTTTCACTGAGAGAGAGATTAACATCAGGGCACTAAATATGAAGAGTTAGTAAAGGGAGTAGAGGAAAGACGAACTATCACTACTCTTGAGGAATGTATAGTCCTGTGAGAGAGACAGATATGTTGAGAGTTAGTTGCAGTTCATCATGGAAATAATTATTATAGAGATGCAAATAAAATGCTGAGAGAGCACCGAACATAGAGCACCTAAGTCTAGTTGGAGAGTCAGGAGTTGACATGTGTACTGAGTCTTGACGGATCAACGGACATTTGTCAGGTAAATAAGGGGGAGAGGGCGTTACAGATAATGGGTGAATCGGAACAGGATTTGAAAGGACCTGGTGTGTCTAGGGAACAATGAAAAGTTCATTATGGTGATGGTGATAAGACATGGCAGGGGATGACGGGAGATGACACTGGAAAGGTGGGTGAGGCTAGATTATAAAAGGTCTTTAGGCTGAACTATAAATTAGCACAAAATACATAGATAAATGGTCTGTGTCTTAACCAGAAAGAATGAGTTTAACAGATAAGTTTTGCTAGACACTTTGGAAAGTGCACAGAAGTTTAAGAAATGATTCCTGACTTTGCGCCAATTACAGTCTGGTTGGAGAAAGAAACATGACATTTAGTAACAATGCTGCGTACAGTTATTAAGTGCTGTAGGAGTTCAGAGGAGGGACAGGCCACTGTGCCTTGCCATGGCTGAAGGAGGCCTCTCAGAGGAGGTAAGATTTAAATGCTTTTTTAATACTGCCTTTTCTTTAGGGAGGAGACGGAAAGGCTTTTCAGTTGCAGCAGACGGTGTGAGCAATATGGTGCGTTTGGGGGTGTTGTGATAGACGAGGTAGCTAAAAATTTTGACCTTTGGTGGGTAGTATAGACCTATACAGTTAGTTATTTGGTTAGTTACTTTGGCTGTGGTTAAAGGTTTTTGAGCCAGGAGTAAAATGATGAAAGTGATATTTGAACATGATTAAGATGGTGACCAAGAAACAGGATGAGAGAGGAAGAACTGGAAGCAGGGAGAATGATGTAGGAGGTATTACGGTCATTTAGGCATGAAGAGCTGGACTAGAATGATGGTGGTGGATTTGGAAAGGGAAGTAGGTATGGTTATGAGACAGTACAAAGGAAGATTTGGGAAAACTTGTTGACTGAGACTGAAGGAGGAGGGTCAGTGGAGAGGAGTGTGTCAGAGGCAGTCCAGGTGTTTCAAGGCTGTGTGACTTAACACTTGGCAAAATGAAGAACGCTTTTATGGGGAAATTTTGAGGAAAGGTGATGAGTCTGAGTTCAAACATGTTGAATTTCTGAGAATGGCAGGATCATGAAATGCAGATATTGAAGAGGCAGTTAGAAATGCAGCAGTGAAGCTCGGGGGAAGAGGTCAGAATGTGATCTACAGACTTGGGAATCACCTATGCTGAGATGAGAGGAATAGCCTTTTGTGCAGAGACATTACGGCATACTGATTAAGAACATAGGTTGTGGAGGCAGACTGCCTAGAAAATCCTGGTTCCCCACTTACTAGCTATCCGATTTGGGGCAAGTTACCCCTTGATGCTTCAGTCTCTTTCTAAAATGAGAATACTAATAGTATGGCAGGATCCTTAGGAGGAGTAAGTGAGGTAATCCATGTGAGTCACTTAGAGCAGTGCTTGGTATTTGGGGTGGGGGTGGGGGCGGGTGGTGTGTGAATCTGTTCTGTTTCCTATCTTTGAAACTCCTTGCTTTAAACCTTCACAGCATACCACAAAAAGACAAGTGCAGACAAGTACATGACCTCAATGAAGAGGAAGATAAAATTAGGCACAAAAGGCAAGTCGAGAGTTTTCTTATAGTGTTAGATTTAGGAATGTGACCTAGGGTCCCAGACTTCTAACTTGAGTGCTTATTTAATTCCATATCCAGTATATGACAATGTTTATAGGAAATGATCCAGAGAGAGCATATTATTCTGATATAGACTATTAAAGAGAGGAGTTAGCAGAAGTTGTAAAGCTTTTACATTTAGTGCTATTGATTTTTTTCTCTGTACTTTTAAGTTATTATACCAGACATAAAACAACCTTAATAATTTTTAGATCATATTTCACAACTAATTCTGGATATTTCTATTAATCAGTAAAGTGTAACTATTTATGATGATGATGATGATATGTAGCTAATATTTTCTTTTATTTTTTAAATGAACTTACAATAAAATTGCCTGATTTTTTGGGGGGTGTACAATTCTGTGATTGTAAGTCATGTAGATTCATGTAATCACCACCACAATCGGGATAGAGAACAGCTCCATCACCCTAAAACTTCTTCATACCGTCCATTGATAGTCATCCCCACCTCCACCCATAATCTCCAGCAATCACTGATCTGTTTCCCATCAGTGTAGTTTTGTTTTGTAGAGAATGTCATACAAATGTAATCTTTTAAGATTGGCTTCTTTCATTCAATGTAATGCCTTTGAGATTCATCCAAGTCATGTGTATCAATAATTCATTCATTTTACTTGGTAGTGTTCCATTGTGTGGATGTTCCAAAGTTTGTTTATCCATTCACCCATTGAAGTGCATTTGGGCTGTTTCCAGGTTATGGTGATTATAAATAATACTGATATGAACATTCTTGTACAGGTTTTTGTGTGAACATCAAATTTTTATTTCTCTAAGGTAAATATCTAGGAGTGGGATTACTGGGTCAGATGGTAAGTGTTTGTTTCACTTTATAAGAAACTGCCAATCCATTTTCCAGAGTGGCTGAATCATTTTGCATTCCCACCAGCAATGTATGAGAGTTCCAGTTGCTCTACATCTTTGTCAGCATTTGGTATTGTTGGCATTTATTTTAGTTATTCTATTAGCTGTGATGTGGTATCTCATTATAGTTTTAATTTGCATTTCCTTAGTGGCTAATGATGTTGAACATCTTTTCATATGCTTATTTGCCATCCTTATATCCTGTTTGCTGAAGTGTCTGTTTAAATCTTTTGCTATTTTTTAATTGGGTTGTTTATTTTCTTCCTGATGACTTTTGAGAGTTCTTTATATATTCTAAACGCAATTCTTTGTTGCATATCTGATTTGCGAATATTTAATCCCAGTCTGTAGCTTGTTTTCTCATTCTCTTAACACTGTCTTTTGCAGAGCAGTCTTTTTTATTGTGGTAAAATATACCTAACATAAAATTGACCATTTTAAACATTTTTTTAAGCATTTAGTTCTGTGGCATTAAGTATATTCACATTGTTCTGCAACTATCACCAACATCCATCTCCAGAACTTTTTCATCTTCCCAAACTGAAACTCTGTCCCCATTAAACACTTAACTCCCTACTCTTCCCTCTCCCCAGGCCCTGGCAACCACCATTCTACTTTCTGTCTCTCTGAATATGACCCTTCTAGGTACCTCGTATAACTGGAATCATACAGTATTTGTCCTTTTGTGTCTGGCTTATTTTGCTTGGCATAATGTCTTCAGGGTCATCCGTGTTGTAGCATGTGTCAGAATTTCCTTTTTAAGGCTGAATAATATTCTCTTGTATGTATCTACCACAGTTTGTTTAAACTTTCATCTTTCAGTGGACACTTGTGTTGCTTCTACCTTTTGGCTATTGTGAATAACACTGCTATAAACCTGGATGTACAAGTATCTGTTCAAGTCCTGGCTTTCAGTTCTTTAGAGTGTATACCCAGAAGTGGAATTGCCGGGTCATGTGGTAATACTGTTTAATCTTTTGAGGAACCACCGTGCTGGTTTCCATAGAAACTAATACCATTTTACATTCCCAACAGCAATGCACAAGGATTCCAATTTCTTTTTCTTTTTCTTTTTATTAATTAAAATTTATTGGGGTGACAATTGTTAGTAGTTACATAGGTTTTAGGTGTACACTTCTGTAATGCATCATGTATATATCACATTATGTATTCACCACCCAGAGTCAATTCTCATTCCATCACGATATATTGATTCCAATTTCTCCATACCCTTGCAACATTTATTTTCTTTTATTAGTTATATATATATATATATATATGACCATATATATATATATATATATGACTATATATATATATATATATATATATATATATATATATATATGGTCATACGGGTGTGAAGTGGTATCTCACTGTGGTTTTGATTTGCATTTCCCTAATGGTTAGTGATGCTGAGCATCTTTTCATGTGCTTTTTGGCCATTTGTATATCTTTGGAGAAATGTCTATTTAAGTCTTTTGTCCATTTTTTAAAAGGGTTGTTTGTTTATTTATTGTTGAGTTGTAGGAATTCTTTATATATTCTGGATATTGATCCCTCATCAAATATATGATTTGCAAATATTTTCTCCCATTCGACGGGTTGCCTTCTCACTCTGTTGATAATGTCCTTTGATTCACAAAAGTTTTTATTTTTTTATGAAGCCAATTTGTCAATTTTTTCTTTTGTTACCTGTGCTTTTGCTGTCATATACAATAAATCATTGCCAAATCTAATGTCATAAAGCTTTTCACCTATGTTATCTTTTGAGAGTTTTAGCTCTTACATTTAGATCTTTTGTCCATTTTGAATTAATTTTTGTATATGGTATAAGGTAAGGATCCAACTTAACTTTTTGCATGTTAATACTTAGTTTTTTCTAGTACTACTTGTTAAAAAGACTGTCCTTCCCATTGAATGGTCTTAGCACCCTTTCTGAAAATCATTTGACCATTAATGCGAGAGTCTATTTCTAGGTTCTCCATTCTGTTCCGTTGATATATATGTCTGTCTTTATACCAGTACTGCACTGTTTTAATTGCTGTGGATTTGTAGTAAGTTGTCAAATCAGGAAGTGTAAGACCTCCACTTGCTTCTTCTTTTTCAAGATTGTTTTCACAATTTGGAGTCCCTGGAGATATCATATGAATTTTAGCATGGATTTTTCTATTTCTGCAAAAAATATCATTGAGATTTTAAAAGGAATTGCATTGACTCTGTAAATCACTCTGGGTAGTATTGACATCTTAACGATAGATATCAAGTCTTCAATCCATGAACATGGGATGTCTTCGCATTTATTTGTGTCTAATTTTTCTCAATGACATTTTATAGTTTTCAGTGTACAAGTTTTTTGCCTTAGTGCAAATGTTTTCAATTTTGATACAATCCAGTTTGTCTATTTTTTCTTTCATGGATCATGGGTTGTGTTTTTTTCATGTATCAGAACTTTGTCTAACACCAGATTATGAAAAATATTTTTCTTTGTTTTCTTCTAACAGTTTTATAGTTTTATATTTTACACTTAGATCTATGATCCATTTTGACTTTATGTTTATATAAGGTGTGAGGTTTAAGTTAAAGGTTCACTTTTTTGCCTTTGAATGTCCAATTCCAGCAATAATTGTTGAAGAGTATTCTTTCTCCATTTACTTGCCTTTGCATTTTTGCCAGAAATCAATTGACCATATATATGTGTTAACAATTCACATCATAATTAATGGTGAAAGACTGAAAAATTTCCCCCAATGTCAGGAATAAGACAGGGTTGTCCACTCTCGCCACTTCCATTCACAGTGGAATAAAATTGGAAGTCAATAATAGGACATTTAGGAAATTTGCAGATATGTGGAAATTAAACAACACTCTACTGAATAACCAATGGATCAAAAAAAGTCACAAGGAACATTAGAAAATACTTTGACATGAATAAAAATAAAACTTGGCATATTGTAACTTATGAAATGCCGTAAAAGCAGTATTTAAGGGGATTTTTTAAAAATTAAAGTTTATTGGGGTGACAATTGTTAGTAAATTTAAAGGTATAAATGCCCATATTATTAAAGAAGAAAGATCTCAACTTGATAACCCAAACTTCTACCTTAAGAAACTAAAAATTTGTCCAAACCCATAGAATGTACAATTTTAGGAGAGAACTGTCATGTAAATTATAGGCTGGGTAATTATGATGTGTCAATGTAAGTTTATTATTTGTAACAGATGTACCACTCTCGACGGGAGCTACTGATAATGGGGGAGACTGGATGTGTAGGGATAGGGGAGTGTTTGGGAAGTCTCTATACCTTCCCTTCAGTTTTGCTGTGAACCTTTAACTGCTCTTAAAAAAATTAAAATTAAAAAAAGAAATTACAAAAAGAATAGCAAACTAAACCCACATCAAGCTGAAGGAAGGAGATTAATAAAGGTTAGAGTCAAAAATAAATAAAATAGAGAATTGAAAAATAGAGAAAATCAAACCAAAGGTTGGTTCTTTGGAAAGATCAACAAAATTCACATCCTTTAGCTAGACTTACCAAGGAAAAAAGAGAAGATTCAACTTTCTTATACCTTGCTCTACTTGATTCTGTTTTGCATTGAATATCTTTTTCCCTCCTTTTACTTTCAACCTTTTTTTAAATCTAAACTGTGAACAGCAACTAATTAGATCAGGTTTTCTTTGTTTTAATCCATTCTTCCAATTGAGCAGAGTGTTTAGTTCAAGTAGGATTTATATCTGCCATTTGCTATTCGTTTTATATATGTCCTGTATCTTTTTTATTCCTCTATTCATTTATTCCTTCATGTTAAATAGGTGTTTCCAGTCTTTCATTTTAATTAACTTGTCTCTTCTTTCACTATTTTTTTTTTTTTTTTTTTTAGTTATTCTCTTAGTAGTTGCCCTGGGGATTATAATTAACATCTTAGCTTAAACACATTAGTTTGCATTAATACCAACTTAATTTCAAGTATTCAAAAACTTTGTTCCTGTTTCATTCTGTTCTCACCTTCCTCCTCTGTACGCTTATTGTCATACAAATCACATCTTTGTAGATTTTAAGCCCATCAGCAATTTTATAATTATGGCTTTATGCAATTATCTTTTGTCTTTTAAGTCAGATAGGACAAGAAAAAGAGTTACAAAGACAAAAACATATATACTGTCTTTTATATTTACCTAGGTAGTCAATTTTACTAGTGCTCTTTCTTGGTGTGTATTTGAGCTACTGTATAGTGTCCATTTATTTCTGCCTGAAGACTCCCTATTGTTTTTCTCATAGGGCAGGTTTTCTCGTAATGAATCCTCTCAGATTGTGTTTATCTTGGCTTGTTTTAATTTCTCTTTTAGTTTTATAGTTTTTTGCCTGTCATTGAATTTTTTGGGTTGGCATTCTTTCTCTTTCAGCACATCAACTATGTCATCTCACTGTCTTTTGGTCCCTGTAGTATCTGTTGGGAAGTCAGCTGTTATTCTTAGGACCCCCTTGTCCATGATCAGTCTCTTCCCTCTTGCTGCTTCCAAGGTTCATTCTTCATCTTTTGCTTTTGACAGTTTGGCTACATGCCTAAGTGTCTCTTGGGACAGACTCCAAGTAGGTCTCTTTGAGTTTATCTTACTTGGAGTCTGTTGAGCTTCTATGATGTGTAGATTAATAGTGTTCATCAATTTGGGGAAGCTTTCAGCCATTAATTGTTCAAATATTCTTTTTGCCCCTTCCTCTCCATCTGAGATTTCCATTATGCATATGTTGGTATGCTCACTGGTCTCCCACAGGTCTCTCAAGCTCTGTTGTTTTTTCCTTCATTCTTTTTTCTTTCGTCTTCTCAGATTCAGTAATCTTCCTCAGATAAGGTAGTCAACATATCTCCAAGTTTGCTGATTCTTGCTTCTGTCAGCTCAGATCTTCTATTGAGTTTCTCTAGTGCATTTTTCATTTCAGTTATTGTATTTTTCAATTCTAGAATTTCTGTTTGGTTCTTTGTTATAGTTTTTTTATCTTTATTTTTATTCCTTATTTGGTAAGGCATTCTTGAACATCCTTTAGTTCTTTATACATGATTTCCTTTCATTGTTTGAAGAACTTACAATAACTCTTGTAAAGTTTCGTCTGAGAAGTCGAATATGCTTCCTCAGGATAGTTTCTATCAAATTTTGTATATGGGCCATACTTTCTTATTTATATTGTGGGATTTTTATGTGTTTTGTTCTTGTTTTTTTGCAGTATCTTCATCTTAGCTCAGACTGCTGTAACAAAGTATTGTAGACTGGGTGATTTATAAACAACAGATTTATTTCTCACAGTTCTGGAGGCAGAGGCTAGAAGTCTGAGATCAGGGTTCCAGCACGATCAGGTTCTGGTGAGAGTCCTCTCTTGGGTTGCAGACTGCTGACTTCTTGTTGGATTCTCATATCTCGGAGAGCAGAGAGGGGAAGCAAGCTCCCTGATGACTCTTCGGAGCATGCTAATCCCATTCCTGAGGTAGAGCTCCACCCTCATGACCTCATCTCATCCTAACGACCTCTCAGGTCCCTACCTCCCATTACCGTCACATTGAGGGGTAGGGTTTTTGTTTTGTTTTGTTTTGTTTTTTGTTTTTCGTTTTTGTTGTTGTTGTTTTTAAAGCACCATCTTTCTCCCCCAGATTTATTTATTTATTTATTTCCCCCTTCCGCCTCTCCTGGCAATCTGGTTCAAGCCGTTGTTTCTCAGTCTAGTTGTGTAGGACACAGCTCCCTGGCCATGCTGGTATTATGAGCCCTATCCTCCCCACGGCTGAGGCAGTCAGTCACTGGTCGTTGGTTGGATGCTCACAGCAGCTTTCGCCGGCTGCCGGCCACTCATGAAGGCTGCCGGCCATTCACGCTGGCCACCAGCCACTCATGGCAGCACACGGTAGCTCGGCACACGGTAGCCCGGCACACGGTAGCCCGGCACACGGTAGCCCGCAGCACTCAGCAGCCCGTGGCAGCTCACGGCTGCCCACGGCTGCCCAGCTCCAGGGAGAGCTGTTGTTCACAATCTTAGCTGTAGAGGGCGCAGCTCACTGGCCCATGTGGAAATCCAACCGGCGACTTCTGCGTTAGGAGCACGGGGCTCCAGCCACCTGAGCCACCAGGCTGGCCCGAGGGGTAGGGTTTTAACATGAATTTGGGAAGGGGTCACAAATATACAGTCTTCTAATTTTTTGGTTGAAAATTAGACATTTAAAATAATACAATGTGACAACTCTGAAAATCAATCAACCCCCCCACCCAGAGTTTGTTGTTGTTGCTATTTATTTGTTTAGTGACTTTACTGGACTGAGTCTATAAATGTTTAATTCTTTGTCATGTGTAGCCACTGAAGTCTCAGTTCAGTTAGCATAGTGGTCTGTTAATGACTGGAGTTTTCCTTAAGTGCCTTCAACCAAAAAAGTCTCCCAGCCTTTGCCAAGGGGCCGTGTGTGTGTGTGTGTGTGTGTGTGTGTGTGTGTGTGAGTGTGTGTGTGTGTGTGTGTTTGGTCACTCAATACTCTGGCGGTTTTCAGCTCTGCATTAGACTTCACTTCCTGCTTGCGCAGACCCTCACAGTCAGCCAGAGGAGAGAGATTAATGACTTCTGAGGCCCTAACTTTCCTGGGCATACACACAGCACTTTACCTATCCGTTACCTTTTAGAGTCCCAGGAATATGTGTGAACTTCTCAAAGCCAGCTATGAACATCTTGTTCTGCATTTTTTTCTTTTTCATTAAGTTGTGGTAGGAACTTACCATGAGATTTACCTCTTAAACTTTTAAGTGTGCGATACAGTATTGTTAACTATAAGTGTAATATTGTAGGGCAAATCTCTGGAATTTAGTCATCTTGCATAACTGAAACTTTATAACCATTGAGTAGTAAGTAACTCCCCATTTTCCCCTTCCGCCAGCCCCTGGCAACTATCATTATATTCTCTGCTTCTATGTGTTTGATTATTTTTGTACCTCATATAAGTTGTATCATGTAGTATCTATCCTTTTGTGACTGGCTTATTTCACCTAGCATAATGTCCTCAAAGGTCACATATAGCAGGATTTCCTTCTTTTTTAAGGCTGAATAATATCCCATGGTATGTATATACCACTTTTCTTTATTCATCCGTCAATGGATGTTTGGTTGTTTCCACATCTTGGCTGTCATGAACAGTACTGCAATGAATATGTGAGTGCAGATATCTCTTGGAGACCTTGATTTCAATTATTTTGGATAAATGCTTATAAGTGGGATTGCTTTATCATATGGCATTTCTATTTTTAATCTTTTGTGGAACCTCCATACTTTTTGAAAATTATCTATTTTTTTCAGTTACAGTTGACATTCAATATTATTTTATACTAATTTCAGGTGTACAGCATAGTGGTTAGACAATTATATAATTTATGCAGTGATCCCCACAATTAGTCTAGTACCCACCAAGCACTATACATAGTTGTTGCAACATTGTTGACTATATTCTTTATGTTGTACTTTACATCCCCGTGACTATTTTGTACGTACCACTTGGTACTTCTTAATGCTTTCCCCTTTTTCACCCAGCTCCTCAACCCCACTCCATACTGTTTTTCAAAGCAGTCACACCATTTTATATCCCTAACAAAAGTGTACAAGAGTTCCAGGTTTCCCAGATCCTTACTAAGACTTTTTTTTTTATTATTCCCCTTGTGGTTTTGATTTGCATTCCTTGATCATTAGTAAGGGTAAGCACCTTTTTATATACCTGTTGGCTATTTCTGTATCTTTTGTGGAAAAACATTTACAGTAGTACCTCGGTTTTCAAACGTCTCCATTGACAAACATTTCAGTTTATGAATGCCGTAATTCTGGAAGTAAATGCTTCGGTTTTCGAACATGCCTCGGAAGTCGAACATTTCATGCGGCTTCCGCTGAGGGCAAGATCCTGAGGCCTAGCTGTCGGCTGTTTTCATACATTTCAGAACTCGAATGGTCTTCTGGAACGGATTACATTCGAAAACCAAGGTATCACTGTATTCAAATACTTTGCCCACTTTTTAATCAGGTTTTGGTTTTTATGCCATTGAGTTGTAGGAGTTCCCTATATGTTTTAGATATTAACTCCTTATCAGATATAAGGTTTGCAGATATTTTGTCCCATTCTGTAGGTTGCCTTATTGCTCTATTGTTTGTTTCTTTTGCTATGCAGAAGCTTTTTAGTTTAATATAGTCCTACTTACTTCTTTTTGCTTTTGTTTTCCATGCTTTTGAGGTTATATCCAAGAAATCATTGCCAATACCAGTGTCAAGAGGCCTTTCCCCTACGTTTTCCTCTAGGACTTTTAGAGTTTCAGGTCTTAATTTTAAGTCTTTAATCCATTTTGAATTGATTTTCTGTGAGTGGTGTAAGATAAGGGTCCAATTTCATTATTTTGCATGTGGATATCCAGTTCTCCATGCTGGCACCCTTGTCAAAGGTCAGTTGACCATATATGTGTGGCTTATTTCTGGTTCTCTATTCTGTTCCACTTGTCTATATGTCTGACTTTAAACCAGTACCATACTGTTTTAATTGCTGCATCTTTGTAATATGTGTGAAATCAGGAAGTGTGATGCCCATTCCCTATATTTCCTTTCAAAGTTTTTTGTCAGCCTCTTGTTAGCCACAACTGATAATGTCATTCCAATCAGCTGCAATGTTAATCCCCATTGATTTGTTTTGAACAAATGCCCAAGGAATGGGCTTTTCCCACAGGGTGAGATATAAACCAAGTGAAGAACACCCTCAAATGGAGCTTTTCATGGAGGTGCTGATGAAGGAAATTTCTGTGAGTACCGGGATCCTGTCTTACAAAGAATGGAAGCACGGACCAAGGAGAGGCAAGGAGTTGCAAAAGAGGATAGCTTATTAAAAGTAAAGAGTTGCAGCTCTCGAAGGACAGGGGGTCCCAGACCGGGGTGCCCAAAGTGGGACAAAAAGGCTCTTATTTTTATATCTCCCCTTGTCTGCTTGGAGAAGGGAGCTGGCGCCTTCTAATGGAATTCTTCTATTGGGGTTTTTTGTTTTGTTTTGGTTTGTTTGTTTGTTTTTGTTTTTTGCCCATCCTGAAGGGATTAAGGAAATAACCCATTCCCATCTATCAGATCTGTTCCCTTTGGCCAAAAGGGATTTACGAGATAAAGGCCCCGTTACATTTTGTCTTGGAGTGAATGAGCCGTTTCAGAACCTGGAGTTTCAGGATATGGCTGTCTTTGTTTATTTCACCAGGGACATTCCTGTCTACCTAACAACAAGCTAACTAACCTATCTCAGTGATAGACAGGTCAAACAGTGACAGTTCTCTTAGGTTGGGGCTGTGAGGGAGCTCCAGAACTGCTCTGCTTCCTCTGTCATCAGTTAGGCTACTGTTTTTTACCACAACCGTAGTTTCGAGATTGTTGGTTTACAAGGCTACTGCAAAGGTGGAGAGAGGGAGGGAAATGGGATTATGGAAAGTTGAAATGCAGCAAATCTTCCTATTAGTGTTGACACTCGGCTGTTTTTCTTGAATAATTGTTCCTCATATTGTTGCAAGTCTTTATTTAATTTCTAGACTTATCAGAAGTTTGATTTTGATAATATTTGCCAGTGTTCTTTCTGCTTTTATGGAGGAGCAGATTTTCAGAGGTCCTTACTCCAACATTCCAGAATTATTTTTTCTCCATTTTACTTTTATCCTATGTTATATTTGAAAGTGAGTTTCATATTTTTTTTTTTTAAAGTGAGTTTCTCATGAAATGTAGTTGGGTCATTTTTTTTCATTTTTATATTGAGTTATCATTTACATACCATAAAACTCACTCATTTTAAATATACAATTGAGCAATTTACAGTAAATTTACAGAGTTGATCAGCCATCACAACAGTCTGGTTTTAAAACATTTACATCATTCCAGAGATTGCTGTCAGTCCATTTCCACTCCCAACCCAGGCGGCTACTCACCTACACTCTGTCCTTATGTATTCACCTATCCTGGACATTTCGTATACATTGAATTGTATAATATGTGGTCTTCTTTAAATTCACACAATGTTTTAATTATGTCTAGAACTAGCACTTTTCCCAGTACTGAGCGATTTCGTGTGCCAGCTGAGCACATCTTCAGCAGTCAGCCAGGCAGTTTACAATTTCATTAGCCTTCACTTTCTCTTTGCTCAGAGACTCAAGATTAGTCAGACGTGAGAGCTTAAGACTTTTTCAGGTCTTTCCTGAGCATTCACAAAGCTCTGGCCATGTGGACGTCCCTATGCATGTGTGTGGCCTGCTAGATTCCTAGAAATAATATTGGAGCTTTTCAGAGCCTCCTAAGGACATTTCATTTCCCAGGATTTCCTTCCAAGCTTTTTGGTTAACTTATTGTTTGCCTCAACTCAGCAACTGCCTCTGATTGTTTTTGACAAGATTTGTGGGGGGAAAGGCTGGGTGAGCTTTGAGTCAGGCCAGATGGAAATAGCATTGCTTATGGGATCTTCCAGGGAACCAGAAGACAGGTCAAGTAATAAAAATTCTCTGCGAATGGTGCTTTGAAGGAGCTCCAGTCCCATTCTTCCTTCTCCAGTGGCTGCCAGGCTGCTGGTTTCCACTATGATTTGAGGTGGTTGGTTTTCAAGGTTACCACAGACCTGGGAGAGAAAGATGCAAAAAGGGCACGTTAAAATGCCACAAAACTTAGTATTCTTATTGAGATTCAGCTCAGTAATAAATCTTGATCTTTTTCTTGAGTAAATGTTCCCCAGATTGCTGCAAGCCTTTGGTTAATTTCCAGAGTTCTGAAAAAGTTGGTTCTGACAGTTTCTGCCAGTATTGGTCATTGCTTTTATGGAGGAGAGAATTTTAAGGGGTCCTTACTCTGCCATCTTCACTGATGTCACCTCTCTGATGGCATCTCCTGAAGCTTAAAAGTTTGTGATTTTGATGAAGTCTTACTTACTAATATTTTTTAAGTCACTTCTACTTTCAACCCTGTGACTACGATTTCTTTCTAACCCAAGGTCAGCAAGATTTTCTCCAATGTGTTCTTCCAGAAGATTTATACTTTTAGCTCATATCTTATGCTTTTAGCTCATTTAGGTCTATGAACCATTTTGAATTAATTCCTGAATTACATGTATGGTGCAAGGTTAGGGCTACATTAATCTCTTTGCATATGGATGTCCAATTGTCTTGGTACCTTTAATTGAAAAGACTGTCCTTTCCAATTATTAATAAAATGTCTTTTTTTTACTCATTCTGTTTACTTTACAGCAATTTGATTAGGCTGTGTCTGGGCATGGGTCTTTTGTTATTACAAATTCTGGGCTTCTTACCTATTCCACCTGCTACCGTGTACTTTTCACAGTCTTCAAATGCTCCAGACATTCTCTCTAGATTTTATAACTGTATTCGGTGAGAGGTACAGGATGAAGTGTGCTTACTTCATCTTACCCAGAAACAGAAGTCCTAATGGCTAATAGTTTTTGAAGGCCTATTTGTGCCAGTCCTTGTGCTAATAAGCATTTTGCACATTAACTCATTTAAACCTTACAATATCCCTATGAGATAGTGGCAGTATTATACCCATTTTACAGGTAACAGTTGAGCTTCTGAGGGGATAAGTGACTTTCTCAAGGTCGGTTATTAAATGGCTATGCTAGGACTTAAATTTAGGTCTGTTCTTATACATGTGATATTGATCATGTCACTTGCATATGTGATTTGAAAATACTTTTGGTTTATTAAGTGTGATTTTACTATATCTTGAGATAAATGTTTTGGGGCGAGTAACACATTTCCCATTTTCTAACCTTAAAACAACATATATTACCTCTAGAAATACACTTCCTCTGGAATCTTAAACTCCAGTATATTACTCTGTGACCGCAACCTTTTTCTAATCCTTTTGGCTCTCAGAACTCTCTTAACACGCATTATACCATCTCTTCAACCCTGTTGAAATCTTCCAATTCCTTGACCTTTTACTTTTCTTCCAATCTGTCATTCCCTTCTTGTCTTCTTTTCCTTCCACATCTCACTTAGACTCCACCATCCATTATTTACCCGTGTTCTTGCCAATAAATCATTCTCCTTGCTTCCTTGTCTATGAATCATACCCACCCAGCAAAACCTCAATTCTGAATCAGTCCAACTAATTGCCTTCTTTATTTCTGCGTGATGGCTTTTGAGCACTACTAGAAAAAAATCAGGTAACTGTTGATTAGCGCCTCTACAAGTTTCTCATCTCTGATATTGTCTAGAGCCTTCTTCCGTGTTCAGCAATCTCTCTCCTAGTTCCTAGTCAGCTCTCTGTTTCATCCCTTACCAATACTATTTGAGATCTTCATTACTCTTTCTTACTCTACTGTTTCACTATTTTTAGCAGTCTTTCTTCCTACTCCAAAGGAAATACTGCCATCCGCAAGAACCTTCTTCCACTTTCTGCCTGACGCTGCTAATGCTGCATCCTAACCCTCATTTTTTTCCATCCCAATTCAGTGCTAAGAAAGTCCTTACTCCCAAGGTTAATCTTCACACATTTGTTCTGGATCCTGTCCCTCTTCTTTCCCCAGGGACTTTAGTCAGTGATCCTCCATATTGCTTCTTTTCCTTTCAGGATTTTAACATGATTTGTACCATTTTCCATTTTCAATGGTGTACATACTCCTACCATGAACTATCTTTAAAAAATGATAAAAACAAAAAATTCCCTTCAATTTTTTTAGCAAACAGTAGATTTAGATCCTCTCACTTCACTATCTACAATAATAAGTATCAATTTAAAAAATGAAATGTAAAAATTGAAGCCCCCAAAAAGAATAGGATTAAGTACATGTTAATATTTTTGATATCCAAATGGGAAAAGGTGTTTTTCCAATCTTTAATGAAAATTTCCAAATACACAAAAAAGCTGAAATAATTTTATCACAAACATCCATTATATCACCGACTACATTCTAACATTAGTAGTCTACTTTATCACATATCTGTCTGTCCCTCTATCCATCTGTCAACCTATCTTACTTTATTAATGTATTTAAAATAAATTGTCAACGTAAATACATGCCTCCCCCTAAATATATCAGTATGCATATTGTTAGTTAGAATTAAATATTTACATTTTTCTTTGATGTAAAATTTGCATGCAGTCAATGTGTATATCTTTGTAGTGATGTGTTGGTAAATGTTTAACAGCCAGCTTTCCTGGAGGAAAAAAAAGGCTCTGATTTGTATCATTTGCCAGTTTTTATGGTTTAAACACTCCTGTCGTGGCTGATTTTAATTTACCAATGTGTTATCACCGAATATGGAGTTGGGAAGAGAGGTGCAAATCATTAACCCATCTCCAGCATACCACTACATGAGGTGTAACCTAACCTCTTCCATCACTGCAGAAAGTTCCATCATACTTCTTAGTAATTCCCGCCCCTACCCTCCCAGAGATGACTAGTATTTTAATTTTTTTCACTATAGATTAGTTTTGCCTATTTTAGAACTTCAGAAAACTGAAACCATACACTGTGCATTCTTTGTGTAAGGCTGCTTCAACTCGGCATGACCTTTTTGAGATTCATATTGTGTGTATCAATAGTTTTTCTTTATCCCTATAACAAAATTTCTTGAGAGAGTTTTCTGTAATCACTATTATTTTTTCTAGGGCTGCCATAACAAATTACTACAAATCTAATGGCTTAGAACAATAGAACTTTATCCTTTCACAGTTGCTAAAAGTCTGAAATGAATGTGTTAGCAGGGCCATGCACTTTCTGAAGGCTCTAGAAGAAGATCCTTCCTTGTCTCTTAGCTTCTAGTAGTTGCCAGCATTCCTTGGTGTTGTAGATGCGTCATTCCAGTCTCTGCCTTCATTCTCACATGGCAGTCTCCTCCTGTGTCTGTGTCTCTGTCTTCAAATGGCCTTATAAGGACACCAGTCTTGGGTTCAGGGCCCACCCTAACCCAGGATGACCTCATCTTAACTAATTACATCTGCAAAGACCCTATTTCCAAATAAAGTCACATTCTGAGGCTTTGAATGGATATGGATTTTGAAGGTGTGCTATTCAACCTAGTGCAATCCTCCCTCTGCCTCCAAAAATTCATATCCGTCTCACATGCAAAATACATTCATCGCATCACAACATCCCCCCAAATCTTAACCTATTCCAACATGAAGTCTAAGTCCCAAATCTCATCTAAATATCAAGTCAAAAAGTCCCAAGTCTTATTATCTGAAGCAACTAAATGGGGTGTCCGTGAGGCTCTGAGTGTGTTCCATCCTAGGGCAAAATTCTCTGTCCAGAGACCTGCGAAACTCGACAAGTTATCTGCATCCAAAATACAGCAGTGAGACCGGCATAGGACAGGCATTCCCATTCTGAAAGGGCAAAAAAGGAAGGAATGCAGAAGTTACTGTTCTAAAGCAAGTTAGCAGCCTAGCACAGCAAATTCTGTTAGGTTTCAAGGTCTAAGAATAGTGAATGCTCTGGGCTCAGTGCTCTGTCCTCTGTCCTCTTGTTCTCTGGGTCCTCTGGTACAACCCCACCTTCTCAACCTTGCATGGCAGCTGCAGCCCCAGCCTCTCTGGCTTTTGCATCAATGGGTTTGCTCTCGGAGTCATGCTTCCTTCATTTAGTCCTGTCTGTATCACTTTCACACCAGGCTGGCATTGTTTCTGTGGGTAAAAATTCTCAAAAACCTGTCTGTCTTATGTATGTCAAGAGATTCAAACCATTAGCTATGAGTGCTCTCCACAGATCCGTTCTGGACAGCCCCTTCTCTTTATTCCTGGCTTCTACTAAGATGGTTGCTTGGATCCATGAGTCACACACCTAATCTCTTCAGTGAAAGTTTGTCTATCCACACCACTGGCCCTATTTCCGGAGCACATTATCTGGACTGAAAATTCTCCAGATCATCGAATGCTGGTTCCTTTTTAAACAGATCCTTCCTCAATTTATTTCTCTCCTCTCTCATTTTATTATAAGCATCTGAGAGAAACCAGGCTGCATCTTCCACACTTTTCTTGGAAATCTCCTCAGCTAAATATCCAAGTTTATCATATAAGTTATATTTTCCACCCAAAAACAGAACTCAATTTAGTCAAGTTTCTGCCACTTTATGACAAAGATCGCTTTTCTTCCAGTGTCCAGTAACATGTTCATCATTTCCTTCTAAGGCCTCACCAGAATAAATTTTAATGTTCATCTCTCTAGCAACATTCTGTTCATGATGATATATATATTCTCTAAGATGATAAAAGCTTTCTCTACTGTCCTGTTTCCTTCCTTCTGAGCACTCACCAGAACCACTAGTATTAATATCCTTACTTCTACCAACACTGTCTTCAAAGCAACCAACATTTTGTTGTCAGGCAGCTCAGAAAGTCTCCAGCCTCTACCCATTACCCAATTCCAAAGCCACTTCCACATTTTTAGGTATTTGTTACAGTGGCACCCCATTTCCCAGTACAAAATCTGTATTAGTGTACTAGTCTTTAGTAAAGTGCTATTTTCTTCAGCTTTCTATTTTAAAACATTTCAAACATGGAGAAAAATTGAAATAATAGTACACCCACATCCTTCACCTGCATTTTCCAACTGTTGGTATTTTGCCACATTTACTTTACCTCTCTCCTCCTCTACAGGAGAAGGTGTGTAGTTTGTTTATTGCTAAACTATTTGAAAGTAAGTTTCAGACATTAAGAGATTCACTCCTAAATACTTCATTATGTATCTCCTAAGAATGTAGATATTCTCCTATATAATCACAGTATTATGATCACTCTTAAAATATTAAATATTCCTACACTAATATTGTCTACTATACAGGTTGTAATTAAATTTCTCAATTTCAAATCCAGGATGCAATCAGGGATTACACGTTGCATTTAGTTTAAATTAGAACAGTTCCACTGTCTCTGTGTCTGTCTGTCTGTCTTTCAAGACATTGATATTTTTCAGGTGTCTGGGTCTGTGTTGTTTGTTTCATTGTGGTTTTAATTTCATTTTCTTGATAGCTTATAAGGTTGGAGACCTCACATTTATTGACCATTTGGATAGCCTCCTTTATGAAATGGCTACTTGATTCTTTTGGCCTCTTAGCAAATGTGGAAATGTCTGTTTCCTCCCTGAATGTTTTTGCATCTGTCTGTATCTGTATCCAGATGGAGTCTTGGTTCAGAAGTCGCTTTTGGCATGTATCAAAGCAATAGCTTAGCCCCAAAGCCTTGAGATGTGGCAGAGCTCAGTGCTACTACTTACTTTCAGTACTGCGACAAAGAGGGAGCTAGGAAAGTGTTATGGTTTTATGTCCTGAATATTCTATCTCCAAATCGCTTCTCTAATCTTACATGCATTTCTTATAAATTTATACAAGTTCTTTATTATTGTGGATACTTACTCTTTGTTGGTTATATGTGTTGAAAATGTCTGTTTCCATGCTGTGGCTTATCATTTCACTGCCTTTATGGTGTCTTAATAAATAAAAGTTATTCATTTTTATGTAATAAGATGTATTAATTTTTTCCTTTTTACTTAGTGCTTTATGTACTTTGCTTAATAAAGCCTTTCCTACATAAGCTCAAGAAGATTGTGTTCTTTATTCTAAAAGCTTTATGTGTTTTTTTCTTTCACACTTACCGTGTTTCCCCAAAAATAAGACCTAGCCAGATGATCAGCTCTAATGCATCTTTTGGAGCGAAAATCAATGTAAGACCCGGTATTATATTTATTATATTATATATTATATTATACTATATTATACTATATTATATTATATAAGACCCGGTCTTATATTATAGTAAAATAAGACCGGGTCTTATATTAATTTTTGCTCCAAAAGACTCATTAGAGCTGATTGTCCGGCTAGATCTTATTTTTAGGGAAACACGGTATATCTTTAATCCACCTGGAATTGATTTATGTGTATGGTATGAAGTGGGATTTTACTTTCTCTCTTTCTCTTTTTTTCTGTATAGATCACCCTCTATTCCAACACTATATTTTGAAAATGTTGTCCCTGAACAGTTACTGTATTGCTAGCTCTGTCATGTATCAGATGTTCATGTACACATGGATGTTTTTCTGGGTTCTCTCTTTTGTTCCTTTGATCTTTTTTGGCTATTGCAAAATCAGTATCACACAGTTTTAGTTTTTTAAATGTCTTGATATCTGATATAGCAGAAGAACAATTTCTTCTTTCTTGTTCTTCAAGTGTTTTGTCTACTTTTGACATTTTGCTTTATCATGGAAATTTTAGAATCAGCTTGTCACACATACAGTCTCTCTCTCTCTCTCTCTCTCTCTCTCTCTCTCTCTCTCTCTCTCTCTCTCTATCCCTCCCTCCCTCCCTCCCTCCTTCTCTTTCTCTCCCTTTTTCACCCTTTCCCTCCCACCCTCCTCTCTCTTGCTCTCCTGTGATTTTGATTGAGTGTCCATTGAGTATTTAAATCAATTGAGAACAATTGACATAGCATTTGCAATATGAATCTTCAAATCTTCAAATGTGAATATGGTATACCTTTTCATTCATTTAGTTATTCTTTAATATTTTCACTATTTTCTATTCCTAACATTTTGTGAGACTGAATATTTTTTCTTAATTTTAAAACAGCTTTATTGAGGTATGTAATTTACATACAATGAAATTCACCTATTGTAAGTGTTCAATTAGATGATTTTTAGTTACGTTATTGAGTAGTACGGTCATCACTACAATCCAATTTTAGGACATTTCCTTCTTCCTTGAGCCTGTTTGCAGTAAATCATTCCCATGTCTACCCAAGCCCCTGTCTCTCTCTATAAATTTGTTGTTTCTAGATAGTTCATGTAAATGGAATCTTACAATATGTAATCTTTGGAATCTGATTCTTTCAGGTAGCATAACAGTTTTGAAGTTTGTTCATGTTGTGGCAGGTATCAGCAATTCATTACTTTCTATTACTAAATAGTTTTCCGTTGTACACAAGTAGATATAATATATTTTGTTTATTTCTTCACCCCTTGATGACATTTGTGTTGTTTCCACTTTTTGGCTATTATGAATAATGCTGTGAACATTGATGGCCAGGTTTTTTTTTTTTTTTTTTTTTTTTTTTAATGAAAAATATGTTTTATTTAACCTTTCCCTATATGTTCTAAATATGAATCCTTTATTATATAGGTTGCAAATATATTCTTGTAGACCGTCACTTACCTATTAACTTTTTTTTTTTTTTAATTATTTATTTTTTAATTTATTGGGGTGACAATTGTTAGTAGAATTACATAGATTTCAGTTGTGCAATTCTGTATCACATCATCCATAAATCACACTGTGTGTTCACCACCCAGAGTCAGCTCCCCTTCCATCACCGTACATTTGATCCCCCTCACCCTCATCCCCCACCCCCCAACCCCCTTACGCTCTGGTAACCACCAAATTACGTTCCCCAGATTAATTTTCAAACCCCGTGGCCATCCTGTGGTCACCAACTGCCCTCCAATCCCCTCACCCTCCCCCCCACCCCCCACTCCCCCCGCCCATCTAGCAACCCTCAGTTTTTCCTCATTGTCTCCCAAACAATTTCTGATTAGTTCATTCACTTATTCTTTTCTTTAGAATCCGCAAATAAGTGAGATCATATGGAACTTACCTTTCTCTGTCTGACTTATTTCACTTAACATAATGTTCTCTAGATCCATCCATGTTGTTGCAAATGGTAAGATTTCTTTCTTCCTTATGATGGCCAGGTTTTTGTGTGGATATGTTTTCATTTCTCTTGATTGAATAGAATTTCTGGGTCATGTGGTAACTATATGAGGTTGGACAATTAAGTTCGTGAACTTGTTGCAACGGTATTGCTAACTTTTTTTTTTGATGTCAGAGGGATTATTCATTATGAATTTGTGCCAACGGGACAAACAGTTAACCAAGTTTGCTATTTAGAAATGCTGAAACGGCTGCATGAAAAAGTTAAGACGACCTGAACTTTTTGCCAACAATTCGTGGCTCTTGCATCACGACAATGTACCAGCTCACACGGCACTGTCTGTGAGGGAATTTTTAGCCAGTAAACAAATAATTGTATTGGAACACCCTCCCTACTCACCTGATCTGGCCCCCAATGACTTCTTTCTTTACCCGAAGGTAAAGGAAATATTGAAAGGAAGGCATTTTGATGACATTCAGGGCATCAAGGGTAACATGACGACAGCTCTGATGACCCTTCCATAAAAAGAGTTCCAAAATTGCTTTCAAGGGTGGACTAGGTACCTGGCATCAGTGCACAGCTTCCCAAGGGGAGTACTTCAAAGGTGACCATAGTGATATTCAGCAGTGAGGTATGTAGCACTTTTTCTAGGATGAGTTTGCAAACTTAATTGTCCGACCTCGTATATAATAACCTTTGGAGGAGTTGCCCAACTTCTCCAGTGTGGTTACACCATTTTACTTTCTCATCAGCAATGTGTGAGCATTTCTGTTGCTCTCCATCATTGTCATCACTTGCTATTATTGCCTGTTTTTTTATTGCAGCCATTCTAGGGGGTATGTACTGATATCTCATTGTGGTTTTAATTTGAATTTCTATAATAACAAATAATCTTGGATACTTTTTCATGTGTTTATTAGCCATTCATATGTCTTCTTTGATGAAATGTCTATTCAAGTATTTTACCCATGTTTTGATTGAATGGTTTGTTTTCTTAGAATTGGGTCGTAAGAGTTCTTTATGTATTCTGAATAAAAGACATTATACGATAGAATATGATTTGTAAATATTTTCTTCCACTCTGTAGCTTGTCTTTTATTTTTACTTTCTTAATGGTATCTTTAATTTTAATGAAGTTGAATTTACCAATTTGTTCCTTTATGACTTGTGCTTTTGGTATCATGTCTAAGAAATCTTTGCTGAATTCAAGGCCCCAAAGATATGATCCTGTGTTTTCTTCTAGAATACTTATAGTTTTAGGTCTTACAGTTAGATCTGTTATCCACTTTGAGTTAATTTGTATGTGTGAGATAAAAGTCAAAGTTCATATTTTTGTAATTGGATATCTGATTGTCCCAACACTATTTATTTTAAAGACTGTTATTTCCCCATTGAATTGTCTTGGCAACTTTGTGGAAAAATCAATTGACCACAAAGGTAATGATTTATTTCTGGACACTCATTTTAGTTACATTGATCTATATGCCTATCTTGATGTTCTGAATCTCTTTATTGTAAATTTTGAAATTGGGTAGTGTAACTTCTCCAACTTTGTTCCTCTTTTTCAAAATTGCCTTGTTTATTCTATGTCCTCTGTATTTCCATGTAAATTTAAGAAGCTGCTTGTCAATTTTTCTACAAAGAAGCCTGCTGGAATTTGATAAGAATTGTGTTGAATCTGTAACTCAATTTGGGGGAAATTTCCATTTTAATAATATTGAATATTCTAGTCCATGAACATAGAATGTTTCTTCCTTTATTTAGATCTTCTGTAATTTATTTCAGCAATGTTTTGTAGCTTTCCGTTTATAAATATTATACTTTATGAATTTCTAAATGATGTATTCGTTTTGATGCTCTTGTGGATAGAGTTTTTTCCTTATTTCATTTTCTGTTTCTGTTTTTGATTTTTGGTTTTCAAAAACAGTTGACATTCAATATTATGTTAGTTTCAGGTGTATAGCATAGTGGTTAGACATTTATATAACTTACGAATTGATCTGCCTGATAAGTCCTCATTTCATTTTCTAATTGTTGTATGTAAGTATATAGACATACAATTGATTATTGTATATTGATCTCATATTCTGTGACTAAACTCTTTTATTAGTTCTTGTAGTTTTATTGTAGACAACTTAGGATTTTCTACATAGACAATTGTGTTGCCTATGAATAAAGACAGTTTTACTCTTCCTTTCCAATCTGGAGGTCTTCTTTCTTGTGCCTCCTTGCACTGTCCAGAACCTTCAGTACAATGTTGAATGGAAGTGGTGAGAGCAGACATCTTTGCCTTATTCCCAGAGTTAGGGGGAAAACGTTCAGTTTTCAACCATTAACTATGATCTTAGCTCTAGTTGTTTTTTGTGTGTTTTTTTTAACATGCTCTTTAGCAGTGTATTACTTTCTTACGGGTGCTGTAACTAGTTACCATAAACTTAGTGGCTTAGAGCAATACAGAGTTCTTCTCTTACAGTTCTAGAGGTTGGAAGTCCTAAAAATCAGTTAGTCCACAGGGCTCCATTCCTTCTGGAGTTCTCTAGAGGAACCTCCGCTGGCTTCTAGACTCCCCCAGTATTCATTAGCTCATGGCCCCTTCTTCACGTTAGTTCAATCTCTATTTCCATCACTACCTCTGCTCCTCTGTCTCTGACTCTCTTGCCTCCTTCTTATATAAGGGCCCTTATGATCACATTTGGCCTACCTACATAATGCAAGACAATCTCCCCATGTCAAGATCTGTATCTTAATTCCATCTGCAGAGTCCCTTTTGCCATGTAACATTTTCACAGATTCCAGGGATTGGGATGTAGACGTCTTTGGTGTGGGGGCGTTATTCAGCTTATCATGCTTGAGACTGAGGATGTTCTCTTCTATTTCTAGTTAGTTGTGGGTGTTGGATATTATTTATTGCTCTTTCCGCATCTTCTGTGGTGATCATGTGGTTTAAGGTCTGAATCTAGTAATACAATGTATTATATTAATAGGTTTTAGGTGGCAAACCAATCTGTCATTCCTAGGATGAATCCCACTTATATGTGTATAATCATTTTTATATGTTTTGGGGTTAGGCTTGCTAATATTTTGTTAAAGATTTTTGTGTCTGTTTTCACAAGGGATATTGGTTTGTGGTTTTCCTTTGCTTGTGATGTCTTTGTTTAGCTTTGGTTTCTGTCTAATACTGACATCATAGAATAAGTTGGAAAATATTCTCTCCTCCTCTATTTTCTGTGTTTGTGCAGGATTTATATTATTTCTTTAAATATTTTGTAGAATTCACGAATAAAGTCATCTGGATTTGGACTTCCTTTGTGGGCAGTTTGTTGATTACTAATTCATCCTCTACTTATTATAGGTTTATTCATCTCTTCTCTTTCTTCTTGAGTCTGCTTTGGTAATTTGTATCTTTCTTTGAATTTGTCCATTCCTCTAAGTTTTCCAATTGGTTGGCCTAAAGTTATTTATAATATTCCCTTAAAATTGTTTCCACTCCTATAGGGTCAGTAATGATACCTCTTTAGTTTATTTTAATTTGGTCACTTTTGCCTTCTCTCTTATTTTCTTGGTCGGTCAAGCTAAGGGTTTGCCATTTTGTTAACCTTTTCAGCTTTTGGTCTCATTGATTTTTCTGTTTTCCATTGTACTGGTTTATTCCCTAATCTTTATTATTTTCTTTCTTCTGCTTGCTTTGGTTTTGTTTGTCTTTTTCTAGTTTCCTCAGTTGGAAGCTCAGGTTATAGATTTGAAACCATTATTCTTTTCTGATACAGGTTTTTGAAGCTACAAATTTCTCTCTGAAATTTGTTTTAGCTGCATCCATAAATTTTGATATGTAGTATTTCATTTAGTTCAAAATATTTTTAAATTTCCTTTGTGAGTTTTTTTTTTTACCTAGGGGTTATTTTGAAGTGTGTTGCCTAATTTCCAAATATTTCTGTTTTCCCAGCTATCTCTCAGTAGGGGATCTCTGATGTGATTACATGTGGTCAGAGAAATACATTGTATGATTTCAGACTTTAAAAAATTTTTGAGACATACTCCCACATTGGGGCCCTCACTCTAATATCAGCATGGTGGATTCCCTCACATTCTTTTAAGTCTTCTCTTAAATATCATCGTCTCAATGAGACCTACCCAGACCAGCATTAAAATTGCAACCGCTAATACTACCACCCCCTGGGCAGTCAGACCTTATACTGCTGTATTTTTTTCTGTTTCATAGCAATCATAACCTTCTCACATAACTTTCTAATATAATTCACTTAGCTCTATGAAGGTAGGGATCTTTGTTTTATTTATTCATGTATCTCAAGAACCTAGAGTAGTGGTTAGATCATAATAGTCACTGAATAAATATTTTTGAGTGTAAACATTAGGATTCATCCACTTGGTCATACATACCCTTTTTGTTCACTTTCACTGGAATGTAGTATTTATTACATAAACTTAAAGTACAATTTTATAATTGATTCTTTCTAGATGGACACTTGTATTTTAGCTAGTTTCAGGCTATTATAAATAGCACTGATCTAAAGGTTTTTATTGTTGTATCCTGGGGCACATATGCCCAATTTTTTCTAGAGTATGTGTGTAGGAGGGGAATTAATGGGTCATAATATGAGCATATAGTCCACGGTAGTAAATAATGTCATAGTGGCTTGCGCTATGGTTGCACTTTCCTACCAGCAATGTATGAGGGATTCATTTGCTCCATAATCTCACTGATGTATGATATTGGCATTCTTTTTAATTTTTTGCCAATATGGCAGTTTTCTATTAGTATCTCACCTTCTTCTTAATTAACATTTCCCTGAATTCTAATATGGTTGAGTAATTTTGCATATATTTATTAGCCATGTGTATTTCCTCTTTTGCGAGCCACCTTTTCAACCTTTGCTCATTTTCCTAATGGTTGTGTTCTTTATCAGTTATTTGGGCAGCAAATATCTTTTCCCATTCCGAACTTTTCTACCTCTTTATGATATTTTTGAAGAACAGAAGTTTTTTTTGTGTGTTTTTTTTTAATGTAGTTGAATTTGTCAATATTTAGCTTTAATGTTTAGTCCTTTTGGGACTTAAGAAATCCTTCCATAGTTATTCTTATACCTTGCTGGTGGAAATGTAGAATAATACAACCCTTACAGAATGGAATTTAGTGCTATATAGAAAAATTACGTACACATTCGACCCTTTGTCTCAGCAAAGCCACCTGTTGGAATCTATTTCAAAGATGTACTGGGAAAATACAAAATCCTTTATGCACAAGGCTGTTTGTCAGGACATTATTCATAACGACAAAAAAAACTGGATACTGACCAGTGTACATCAGTAGGGAGTACTTGATCAAACTGTGGTACATCTACATAATGGAGTATTACGCGGCTATGAGAAGGAAGGGGAAGAGCGCTACGTAATAATATGGTGTTATCTCCAGTATGTATTATTAAGTGCAGAAAAGTAAGTTGTAGAACAGTGTTTGTACTAAGTTACTGTTCAGGTAGGAAGGAGTGTATCTAATGAAATACACACACACACACACACACACACACACACGTACGTTATGTGTGTGTACATATTTGCTTAAATTTCAAAAAAAAATGGAATCATAAAGCCAAAACCTAATAAAAATGATTATTTGTGGGGGAGGAAAGAAATGGGATGAAGAGGACGGAGATAGAAGTGAGACTTCTGTGAAGGTTTTGCATGATTTAAAAAATTTAATCAAAAAGGGAATTAAAATCAATCCCTAAACTTCATGAACAACCTGAAGCAGATGAACCTAACTATAAATAAAGTTGGTAGCATAACCATACAGAGAGAACAATTATTTTAAATGAATTTAAAACAACATTTGTACATTCCTAATGGGATATATTTAAGGACAACAGTAACTGCAAAGAAATATAAAACTGTATTCAGTGTTTTTTTTTTCCTGATAGTCATATTAGTATTGTTATTGACATTTTAAAATTCTATAAATATATTGTAGGAAAAAGCTAATAAATAATTTTGTTAATATTAGGTGTCAATATTTTAAGCATATGTAAAAAAAGATACAAGTCTAAAATCAAGGAATTTGAGTAAAAACCTTATAATCTTGAATTTGAAGTGGAAATACCAGTATGAACTCATGATTTATTTTTCTCTTTAAAAAAATTTTCTAGTTTTTTTTTTATAAACTCTGCTTTAACATTTTTTTTTATATATATTTTTTTATTTTTCAATTACAGTTGACATACAATATTCGTTTCAGGTGTACAGCGCAGTGATTATACATGTATATAACTTACGAAGTGATCCCCTGATAAATCCAGTACCCATCTGACACTATACATAGTTATTACAATGCTACTGACTACATTACCCATGGTATACTCCACATCCCCATGACTATGTTATAACTACCAATTTGTACTTCTTAATGCCCTCCCCCTTTAACTCATCCCCTCCCCGCAATCTGGCAACCTTCAAAATGCTCTCTGTATCTATGAGCATGTTTCTGTTTTGTTTTGTTCATTCATCCTGTTATCTAGATTCCACATATAAGTGAAATTATGTGACATTTGTCATTCTCTGTCTGACTTACTCCACTTAGCACAATATTCTCTTCTAAGTCCATTTCAGTGGACAAAATTTCCTAGTTTTGTCCTCTAAAAAGGCATAGAAGCAAAAATAACTCAACAACAGTGAATACACCTAACAACACATTGTGCTTTCTAAATACTAAAAGGAACCAGGGATTCCTTGGAGAAATATTCCAGGTTTGAGTGAGGAAATGTGCAGAATGAGCTACGGACAACTTGCTGTGCCAGAAAATTGAAAAGTAATACAGAGCTAATTTGAAGGGACTCTCACTACTGGTCCTAAGTGGAATAATTTGACCACAAAAAAAGAATAATGAGTACATTTAATTGAAACAAGTCAAATATAGGAAACTACATGCTCTCACAATTTAAAATAATCATTGTCACCATTGGACATTTCTGAGGTACCAACTCATTACTCTCGTAGTAGGTAAATAAATGGGGAAAAAATCCAGCATTTATCCTGTCTTTCCTGTATGAACTGTATATAGGGAAACTAAATAGTTGATGACGGTAAGTTCATTATAGAATTCTAGATAATAAATACAAAAGCAATAATAGAATTAATAAATATAAAAGAAATAATAGAATTAGGGGAGTTCCATTTCATAACTCTTAATAAATTGATAGATCTAGGCAGTGGTCATCAATGGATGTAAAACCCGTTAGGTGAAAGGTGAATTGAAAAACGTCATAATGGAGAGATCAAACTAACACCACCTGAATCCACTGATCAATTTCAGCATCACTAAAAATGGAACCACCAAACATTATGTGCCTCATGATGGAATAGGAAGTACACATGTATCTATGGAGGATTCTTGCCTAAAAATATTGAGCCTGTATGTAATCAAACCTAGATCGGTACTAGCCAATGCAACTTTCTCCAATGATGTAAATGGTCTTTTCTTTTCTGCCTGATATGGTATCCACTAGCCACACGTGGCTGTTGAGTATTTGAAATGTGGCTAGTTTAACTGAGGAACTGACATTTAAAAAATTAATTTAAATAGATTTGTGTGGTCAGTGGGTACTGTATTCCGTAAACTAGTTCTAGATAGGTCTAGATTTAACTGCCAGATTGTAAGGAATGGAGGAGATTGAGGACAAGTTAAACAATACCACGAGGAACAATCAGTCAAATACATTTGTTCTGTGAACAAACAATGTGGTTCCTCTAATAAATCCATAGTATTGGGGGGAAATGGGTTGGAGGGGTGGGAAAGAAGGGATACTGTTTTAAAGTAAAAGAGTCTTAAGAGATATCACAGCCAAAGGCTGATTTAGATCCTAAATAGAACAACCAAGTGTTAAAAGATATCTTTGAGATAATCAGGGTCATTTGAATACAAACTTGGTATTAGATGATACTAAAGAATTATTACTAATTTTGTGAAGTGTGATAAGGTCATACAGGTTACATTTTCCAATGTACTTATCATTTAGGTGTATGTACTTGCATGACCCTGAGAGTGAGCACCTCCTTAAATTTTGCACCCCAAGTGCCTCACTTGCCTCACCATAGTTCCAGCCTTGTTTGGTTGTCATTTGTCGCAGGTTTTAAACACCTTCCCCAGCAGAATTTCTATATCTGAGATCCAAGATTTAACTTTTATTAATTGTCAAAGGTTGTATTGGTAGGCTTTGTAGAACTTCCCTATCTCTTTGTCTTGATCCAGATGAACCCCAAAAGAAGAACAAAGGTGATCCCATGAACAACCTGGAAAGTTTTTACCAAGAGATGATAATGAAAAAACGTCTTGAAGAGTTCCAACTTATGAGAGGTGAACCCTTTGCTTCCCACTCACTGGTCTCAGCTACATCAGTGGGAGATAGTGGCACAGCTGAGAACCCGTCATTACTCCAGGACAAGGGAAAACAGGCAGCACAGGGTAAAGGTCCCAGTCTCCATGTGGCAAAAGTTATTGATAATTCACCTGAGCAGTGTTGGACTGGGCCTAAGAAGCTGACGCAGCCAATAGGATTTGTCCCAGAAGATGAGATCCAGAGAAATCGTTTGTCAGAGGAAGAGATCCGAAAAATTCCTATGTTTTCTTCATATAATCCAGGGGAGCCAAACAAGGTATAGGCTAAACCAAGAAAAAAACGGGTTGTTTTCATTTTAATTTACCTCTACCTAAAGTAATACTTTTAAATTTGCTTTGATTATATCAAAGAATTATGACGTAGGCATAGTGATTGTACTTTTTCCTTGGCCTTGACTATTCTTTCTCTGCATACTATGTAAGTAGTATTTCCTATGATGTTCTCTGTGGGTTTTTGAGGTCCTAAGCTACCGTTAGCATTTTGAAGAAATCTTGAAGAGACTAGTTCATACCTACTAGAAGCCCTAAATTAAAGGACAAGTAACCTCGAATTTCCTAGGGAAATAATAAATTAAATAGTATTCCTAGGACCACCATATCTGGTAGCCATGGTACCTCTGGAATTAGTCAATAAATAATCAACTGCCTGGTTGGGAATGTGGTTTCCTGTTATCACATGAGTTTTCTCTTCAGAGTGCTGCACCTGGCTTTCATATGACATATGACTTAAGTTGCTAGTAGCTAAGCAGCAAAGTGAAAGCACAGGGCTTCTAAATTTTGAGAAGTTGGCAAATGTCTAAGTAAAGTTATAAATAATCCTTGGTTTATATTTTTACTTCATAGCTATATATTCATAAACAACATATAATTTTACCTATTGTGAAACTATATAGATGAAATCACACTGTACATATCTTGCTACAACTTGCTTTTTTGACTCAGTATACATGATGTTTTTGAAATTTATTTCTAGTGATAGAAGGAACTAAGTAGTATTCCATTGCAGAAATATAGTAAATTCATTTATTCATTCTCCTGAAGATTTTTCTTTTCATTTTTTGCTATTACAGACAATTCTGCAATAAGCAGTATTGCACAGTTAGTTGGTTATAACCAGCATTTTTTTTTTTTTTTTTTTTTTTAAGGAGGGCGCAGCTCACAGTGGCCCATGCGGGGATCAAACTGGCAACCTTCGCTCTAACCAAATGAGCTAACTGGCCACCCCATAACCAGCAATTTTTTAATGAAATGAAATAGAATAGAATAGAAAATATCAAACTGTGTTCCATAGAGTAACAATAGTTACTGTTTCTTGAAGTTTTTGGTTTGTGAGCGTGCCTGTGTGCATGGTGGGAGGGGTGTATGTGCATGGGCCGGAATGTAATATGCACTTCTTCGTGTAGATCTTAGTCAAAAAAATTGGAAGAATATTGCTCTGTTGCAGTGATTTTCAAATGTTAGTGTGCACCAGAATCACCTGGCAGACTTGTTAAAACACATTGCTGGGCTCCAGCCCCAAAATTCTTTATTCGGTAGATCTGGAGTACGGCCTGAGAATTTGCATTTTCAACAAGTTCCCAGGAGATGCTGTTGTTGCTGGTCTGAGAGTGACATTTTAAGAATGACTGTTGTACTTTGCATGCCTAGGAATAGAATTACTATGATATAGGGTATGTATATCTTCAGCTCCATGGCCAGGGTTTCAGAGATCTCTTTCACATCTTCACCAAGACTTTGTAGACTTTTTTTCATTTTTGCCAGTCTAATATATTTGAAAGGTTTTAATTTGCATGTTCCTGATTTCTAGTGAAATTATACATGTAATCACACATTTATTAGCCTTTCAAGAACCTTCTGTGAGTTGCCTGATCCTTTCTGTCCATTATATGATTAAGTTTTTCATATTATTTACAGAGATACTGTTTAAATTCTGAATACAAACCCTTGCTGCTTATTTAGCAAATATATTTTCCCAGTAGGTGGCTTATTTTTTTAACATTTCTTCTGATGTCTTGTGTTAAGCAGAAGTTTCATTTTAATGTAATCATGGCATTAGTATTTTATTTGATGGTTTGTGCTTTTTGAGTCATTTTAAGGAAATCCTTCCCTACAAATCAATAAGAAAACACAAACAGCCAAATAAAAATGGTCAGAAGATATGAATAGGCAACACACAGAGGAGAAAATATGAATGACCAGTTAACTTGTGAAGTCTCATTAGTAACCAGAAAAATGCAAAATAAAACTACTGTGAGATACCATTTAATACCCAGGATGTTGGCATACATTTAAAGGCCTGACAATGCCAAGTATTGGTGAACATATGGAATAGTAAGAACTCTAATATACTTCTGGCTGAATATAAATGGGTACAACCACTTTCAAGAACGTCGTGGCAATATCTACTAGAATGGGAGATGCTCACACACTAAAAGTCAACAACCCCACTCCTACCTATCCCAGAGGAACTCTTACACGTGCACATTCGGAGATGTTAAAAGGATGCTCATTGTGGCATTATTTGTTAACAACATACATGTTCATCAGTAAGAGAATGGATAAAGTCTGGTATATTTGTAAAATAGAATACTATACAGTAGAGAAAATGAATAAAATATAACTACTGGTATCAACCTGGATGCAACTCCCAAACATAATGTTGAATGAAAAAAACTAGTTGCAGACTTCTGGTTTCAAATCCAACATGTAAAGTGTTTGGAAGTCACCACTCTGTCTTACAACATGAAAAACAGCCCCAAAACTAAAAATCAACGACTTTTTCTTGGACCCATCAGAGAATTGAAGTTCCAGAGCAAACTGCAACTCTGAAATCTGGAGAGAGGCAATTACAGAGAATCACAGCTCAGATCTGCTTATTAGGAGTGGAAAACACTGGAGCCATAAACTGGTAGCAATACCTAAGTGGTAACTTTGACAAATTGCTTGAGGCACAGTGTAGATTAGTGTTTGAATGACAAACTCTTAGAGGCTGCCGTCTGTGAGGGCCCCACGTTTTCATGACTTTTACCTCCAGGAACCCCGCTAGGTTCTCAAGTTGAAGAGCCAAGAAAAACATCTCCTGTTCCTGGCATGGGGAGGGGAAAGGTAATCATTTTGAAAAACACACAGAGCTTCTACCTAACTAAGGGCTATCCAGCAAGTGAAACAACTTTACCAAAGCCTTCTCCAGTGTGAGAGAAGGGAAATTATGTGACTTCAGGCTCCTCTAGCCTTCCTGTCTCATCTAAGAGAGAGGAGAAAAAATGCTGTGGAACACTTGTGAAGGGTACAGGCTGGGGACACAGGCAAGCTGAAAGACTGAGAATTATAGGATTGTAGAATGTCTCCCCTCACCCCACAGCTTACCACCACCTCAACAGGGCTTCCGTATGATAATTACAACTGAACGACCTGCAAAGCTCAGAATCCATTTAAGAAGTTTTTAGGGAGACCCAAAGAAAACAGGGGAGACAAAAACAAGGACATGAGAGGAAATGGAAACCAGTGACACCTCCAGCTAGAGAAAACATTAAACACAGACCAACTCCTGGCCAGATTAACATAAAACCTCACACTAATGGCCTGTTTACTACCTCAGTTCCTATTACATTATACATCAAGTCTGGCTTTCAACAAAAAAGAATTATAAGGAATGCTAAAAACAAACAAAAACAGTCTCGAGAGACAAAAACAAGCATCAGAACCAAATTCAGACTTGACACAGGTTTTGGAATGGTCATATATATAGAATTTGAAATAACTATGATTAATATGCTAAAGAGTCTATTGGAAATCGTATACAACATGCAAAAACAGATGGATAAGCAGAGAGATAGAAACTCTAAGAATCAAAAGTAGATGCCAGAAGTTAAAAACACTACAATAGAAATGATTCATTTGAGAGTCTCATCAGTAGACTGGATACGGCCAAGGAAAAATCAATAAGCTTGAAGACATGTCAATAGAAATGTCACACACTGAAATGCAAAGAGAAAAAAGACTGAAAAATGGAACAGACTATCCAAGAACTATGGGACAATTTCAAAAGGTATAACATACATATTATTGAAATACCAGAAGGATGAGAGAGAGAGGAGAAGAAATATTGGAAGCAAGGATGGCTGAGAATTTTCCAAAATTAATGACAGATTCCAGATCACTAATCCAGGATCTGAGAAGAGAACACTAAGCAGAATACCGTGTTTCCCTGAAAATAAGACCTAACCGGAAAATAAGCCCTAGCATGATTTTTCAGGATGATATCCCCTGAACATAAGCCCTCATGCGACTTTTGGAGCAAAAATTAATGTAAGGCCTGGTCTTATTTTCGAGGAAACACGGTAACTACCAAGAAATTATACCTAAGCATATCTTGTTCAAACACAGAAACTTGTGTTTGAGAAGAGAAAGACAAAATCTTGAAAACAGCCAGAGGAAAACAACACTTTACCTATAGAGAAACAAAGCTAAGAACTGCATTGGACTTCTCATGAGAAACCATGCAAGCAAGAAGAGAGTGGAGTGAAATATCTAAAGTATTGGGGTGGGGGACCCACCTACCTGGAATTCTGTATCCAGCAAAAGGATCCTTCAAAAGTAAAGGAAAAATAAAGACTTTTATCAAACAAAAACTGAGGGAATGTGTTGCCAGTATAAACCTGTCTTGCAAGAAATGTGTGTTTTTTTTAAAAAAAAAGTTCT
Source organism: Rhinolophus ferrumequinum (assembly GCF_004115265.2). Lineage (NCBI taxonomy): Eukaryota > Metazoa > Chordata > Mammalia > Chiroptera > Rhinolophidae > Rhinolophus > Rhinolophus ferrumequinum. The sequence goes on from NC_046284.1 coordinate 47,497,052, forward strand.
TCAGAGAAAAGGAAAATGATATTGGTTAGAAAATCAGATCTCTATAAAGAAAGGAAGAGCATAGAAGAAGGAATATGTGAAAGTAAATCTTTCATTTACTTATTTTAAATGATCTAAAAGAAAACTATTCAAAGTAATAGCAATGTGTTAGGTAATTTTAGCGTATGGATAAGTGAAATGAATGGCAGGAATGTTATAAGGGACAGAAGGGGGAATTGGTATTTAGTATATATAACTAAGTTATAAGGTCTCTGCACTATCTGTGAAATGATATAGGGTTAATTGACAGTGGAATTAGATTACTTGTAAATGTGTATTGCAAACTCTAAGGCAACCACTAAAAAATATAAAAAGCATAATTGATATGATTAGAGAGGGGTGAAAATGGAATCATATAAAATGATACTCATTCTCTACAATCTTTTCCGGAAACCAGAAGCAATGGGAGCACTTTCTGACTCTTTATGAGAGCCAGCCTTAGCTTAATATCAAAACCAGATAAAGACATATTACAGTAAAGAAAAACTACAAACCAGTCTCTCTCATGAGCATAGATGCAAAAATCTTAAATATTAGGAAAATCAAAATATTTCATTGAAATTTTGACTGAAAAATAAAAATAAAGCTGGTCCAACATTTCAAAATCAATTAATGTCATCCACCACGTCAACAGGCTAAAGGGAAAAAAAAATCATCATTACTTCAGTTGACATAGAAAAAGCACTGGCAAAATTTAACACCCATTAATGACAAAAACTCTCAGCAAATGAGGACTACAGACAGGGGAACATCCTCAACTTGATAAAGAATATCTACAAACCCTCCAGTTAAATTCATACTTAGTTGTGAGAAACCGGATGTTTTCCCCTTCGATCAGAAACAATGCAAGAATATCCACTCTCCCCACTTTTTTTATATATATTGTGCTAGAAATGCTAGCTAGTGAAATAAAAACAAGAAAATAAAATAAAAAGCACACAAATTGGAAAGGAAAAAAATAAAAATGTCTTTGTTCAGATGACATGTAGGTCTATGTAGAAAACCCCAAACATTCAACAACAACAACCTAAAACAACTCCTGGAACTAATAAGTGAGTTTAACAAGGTTGGAGGATACAAGGTTTATATATAAAAGTTAGGTTTTTTTCTTGTATACCAAGAAATGAACACTTCCAGTTGAAATAAAAAACACTATTTACAATAGCACCACAAAATAGTGAAATAATTAGGTATAAATCTAACAAAATATGTACAGAATCTATATACAGAAAATGTAAAAGCCTGCTGAAAAATTAAAGATCTAAATAAATGCAGAGCTGTCCCATGTTTAGGGATTGGAAGACAATATTGTTAACATATCAGTTCTTTCCAAATTGGTATATAAATTCCACAGTCCCAACAAAATCCCAGCAAGCTATTTTGTGGATATAGACAAACTGATTCTGAGTTTATATGGAAAGACAAAAGATTCAGAATATCTAACACAATACCGAAGAAGGAGAAGAAGAAAGTTGGAGAACTGACACAACTCAACTTCAAGATATACTATAATCAAGTAGTTTGGTGTTGGTGAAAAAAAAAGACACAATGATCAATTACACAGAATATAGACTCCAGAAATAGACTCACACAAATATAGTGAACTGATTTTTGACAAGGGAGCAAAGGCAATTCAATGGAGAAAGGATAGTCTTTTTATCAAATTGTGCTGGAATAACTGGTTATCCACATGCAAAAATAAATGAATCTAAACACAGGTTTTGCATTCTTCAAAAAAAAATAAACTCCAAATGGATTATAGATCTAAATATAAAACACTAAACCATAAAATTCCTGGAAGAAAACAGGAGGAAATTTAAGGGACCTTGTGTTTGGTGATGTATTTATAACTACAGCAACATTTATAGATACAACAGCAAAAGCGTGGTTTATGAGAGAAAAAAATTAATGTATCAGACTTTGTTAAAATTATAAACTTATGCTATATGAAAGATACTTTTAAGAGAATAAAAAAGCCACAGATTAGAAGAAAATATTTGCAAAACACATGTCAAATAAAGGACTTCTATCCAAAACACACAAAGAACTTTTGAAACTCAACAGTAGTAAAACAAAGTACTCAAAAATTGGGCCAAAAAAACAAAAACAAATGAAACATGAAAGAAGTTATATACGTGTGTATATCATGATATACGTATATATACATGTCAAATAAGCATGTGAAAAGGAGCTCATCGTTTATCATCAGGGAATTGCAAAATAAAACAATAATGAGATGCCATTATACACCTATTAGAATGGCTAAAATTCCCAATAAAATTCACAGTACCAAATGCTATTGAGGATTCTGAGCAACAGGAACTCTTTTTCATTGATGGTGAGAATACAAAATGCTACATCCTCTTCGGAAGATAGTTTGACAGTCTCTTACAAAGCTAAACATGGTTTTACCATAAGATCCAGTAATTGTGCTTCCAGTTATTTACTCCAAATTGATTTGAATACCTATATTCATACAAAGGCAGCATGTGAATGCTCATAGCAGTTTTATTCATAATGGGCAAAAACTTGCAATCAAGATGTTTTTCTATAGATAAATGGATACATTCACTTGTGCTACATCTATATAATGGAATATAATTCAGCAATGAAAAAAGAAAGCACAAAAAGACATAGAGGGACTATAAATGCATATTAGTAAGTGAAAGAAGCCAGTATGAAAAGACAGCATATTATATGATTCCAATTATGTGACATTCAGAAAACACAAAACTACAGCAACAGTAAATGATCAATGGTTGCCGAGACTTTGGGGGCAGTGAGGAAGAGAGGAATAGGTGAAGCACAAGGGATTTTTAGGGCAGTACAATTAGTTGGTATGATACTGTAATAGTGGATGCAAGACATGTATTTATCAAAGTCCATAAAACTACAGCATGAAGAGTGACCATTAATGTATATAAATATTAAAATCATTTAGGAAATGGAGGAACCCTAGGAAAGAATGCAGACTGACAGGAGAATCCAACTGTGTTATAAATAAATGAAGCTACCTCAGTGAAAGTATTAGGGAAAAGGTGCTGACCTAAGTATCTTTGGAAATGTGTGGAGTGTGGAGGCAGAGAGGCAAACAGGCCGGCACGTAATCACTGTACCCTAGCTGATAAGGTTGTGTCCCATGGAGGTACTGGTTAACAAATCTAATATTGATATACATGTATAATGAAATGGAATAATAAAGTAAACAGATGGCAGATGGTGGGAGCCAGGTTTCCCACTATTGGAATTTACAGATAAGCAAAAGGAGGAAGCTAGAATGATCCATGTGACAGTGGTTTAGAGTTGGAGACATCAGTGTGAACTCATGTTTAACTTAATGTGTAGATGATTACATACAGAAATATTTATAGATATGTGTATACACACAGGTTACGTTAAACATGTTTTTTTTTTTTCTCTGTCAGCTGAGAGGATCTAAATGGAATGACATTCCAGTAGCAACAAACATGCTCAGCACCCAGATCTTAGTTTCTCATACCATTCTCTAATAAAGGAACCCAGGCTCCATAGAGAAATGGCTGATTCTAGTACTGGAGCAGGAAATATACACAAGCCTTGAGCATTTTTTAGTGCCAGAAAATTAGGAAGCGCTAAAAGCAACAGATAAAAACATTGTTAGGGGTATGTCAAAGGATCACAGGAGCCAACTGAAAGAGTTTCCAGTGACCAAAGCTGGAACAATTTATGAAACAAACTAAATAATATTGGAATGTAACCCAAAGTATAGAAGAAATACCTACCGTGTTTCCCCAAAAATAAGACCTAACCGGAAAATAAGCCCTAGCATGATTTTTCAGGATGACATCCCCTGAACGTAAGCCATAATGTGTCTTTTGGAGCAAAAATTAATATAAGACCCGATCTTATTTTAAGGGAAACACGTTATGAGTCCATACTGATGATAAATAAGACAATTGAGTAAATTGATAAATGGGGGAGAGGAGACAAATCTCACATGCAGATGAATTCTAAGTATTTTATGTAGATGCTCCATCTCAAGGAGGGGGAGCTTAACTCCCCACCCCTTAGTTTCCAGCTACTTATAGTGACTTCTTTCCAAAGAGTACAGTATGGAAAGGCGGAAAAACACGAGTAACATTACAGTGTAGAAAACTAACAGTACTTCAGCGAGATGCTCAAGGCCAACATCAACAGTCATCAGGAATGTCGATGGTAGTTGTGCTTGGTACGATGTGATCTAAATTGAATTTTTCCTCTGTGGTCTTCCTCCCAATAATCCATGACCCCAATCTAACGATGAGAAAAACACCAGAAAATTTCTAGTAGTGGGGCACCCTACAAAATGCCTGATCAGTACTCCTCAAAACTGAAGATCATTCCAAACGAAGAAAATCTGAGAAATGGCCACAGCCAAGAGGAGCCTAAAGATACATGACTAAATGTCCTCCGGTATCCTGGATGGGGTCCTGGAACAGAAAAAGGACATTAGGGAAAAAACTAAGGAAATCGAAAGAAGCAATACAATGGACTTTAGTTAAGAATAATATATCAATCTTATTTCATCTTTTTAACACATGTACCACAGTCATGTAAGGTGTTAATAATAGAGGAAACTGGGTGCAGGGTATATGAGAACTCTCTGTGCTTCTTCTAACTTTTTCTGTAAATCTGTAAGTTTTTCTGTTCTAAAAATGAAGTATTTTTTTTTAATTCAAACAGGTAGCTGAAGACGAATGCATACAGTATAATGCCATTCATATAAAGTTAAAAAATGCAAAACTATACTGTGTGTTGCAGAGGGATACCAGGAAGAGCTCCATCCTCTATTACCACTTGGATTTTCTGTTTTTGTATTTCACAGAAATGTTTGTCTTGTTTTCACGCCTAGCTATATCTTTGGGTGTATCTTTTTATGTACACAGGGTCCCCCAAAAAATGTATACACGTTTTAAGAAAGGAAAACTGTATTAAAATTGTAATACTCAATATATACCGATAATAAAAGATGAATACAAGTCACGTTTGACTTCTGCAATTATAAGAGGTGCTCAAAGTGGTTACCATCAGCATCCAGACACTTCTGATTACAGCGAACTACTGCTTGACCAGCGATGACCAAAGTGTCCCGTTGTATACATTTTTTGGCACCCCTGGTATGTACATATATAACTATGTATGTATGTTGTACATACATACGTACGTACGTATTTGTGTGTGTGTATATTTGTATGTATGGGTTTTTTTTGGAGCAGAGAAGAATGCATCCAAGCAAGAATCGACCGAGCCACCTCGACCAGAAATCCTCTTGAATTTTTTTTAAATGTTCATATCAAAGTGAATAATCTTAGTCTGGATCTTTCCTACTTGGTGAGAAACTTGCCGTATGTTTCACATACCCCTTTCTATGGTATTTTAATTTTTTTTAAAGTTTCCGGGGGTGACAATTGTTAGTAAAATTACATAGATTTCAGGTGTACAACTCTGTATTACATCATCTATAAATCCCATTCTGTGTTCACCACCCGGAGTCAGTTCTCCTTCCATCACCATATACTTGATCCACCTTACCTTCATCTCCCACCCCCCTCTCCCCTTACCCTCTGGTAACCACTAAACTATTGTCTGTGTCTATGAGTTTTTGTTTCTCATTTGTTTGTCTTGTTCTTTTCTTGTTTTTGGTTTATATACCACATATCAGTGAAATCATATGGTTCTCTGCTTTCTCTGTCTGACTTATTTCACTTAGCGTTGTACTCTCCAGACCCATCCATATTGTCACAAATGATCCTATTTCATCTTTTCTTACCGCCAAATACTATTCCATTGTGTATATGTACCATAACTTGTTTATCCATTCATCTATCGAAGGACATTTTGGTTGTTTCCATGTTTTGGCCACAGTAAACAAAGCTGAAATGAACATTACGGCACACGTGTCTTTATGTATAAATGTTTTCAGATTTTTTGGGTAGATACCCAGGAGAGGGATTGCTGGGTCATATAGTAATTATATTCGTAACTTTGTGAGGAACCTCCACACTGCCTTCCATAACGGCAGCACCAGTCTGCATTCCCACAGACAGTGTATGAGGGTTCCTTTTTCTCCACAGCCTCTCCAACACTTCTTCCTATTTGTCTTGTTGATAATAGCCATTCTGACTGGGGTGAGGTGATATCTCATTGTGGTTTTCATTGGCATTTCTCTGATGATTAGTGATGTTGAGCATTTCTTCACATGTCTATTTGCCATTTGTATGTCCTCTTTGAAGAAATGTCTCTTCAGATACTCTGCCCATTTTTCAATTGGGTTGTTTGTTTTTTGGTTGTTGAGTTTCATGAGTTCCTTGTATATTCTGGATATTAGCCCCTTATCGGAGGCACTGTTGGCAGAAATCTTCTTCCATTCGGTTGGTTGCCTCTTTATTTTGTCGATAGTTTCTTTTGCTGTGTAGAAGCTTTTAAGTTTCATATAGTCCCATTCGTTTATTTTAGCTTTCACTTCCATTGACTTTGAAGTCAAATTCATACAATGCTCTTTGAACCCAAGGTCCATAAGTTTAGTACCTATGTTTTCTTCTATGCAGTTTATTGTGTCAGGTCTTATGCTTAAGTCTTTGATCCATTTTGAATTAATTTTGGTACATGGTGACAGACAGCAGTCCAGTTTCATTCTTTTGCACGTGGCTTTCCAAGTCTCCCAGCACCATTTATTGAAGAGGCTGTCTTTCCTCCATTGTATGTTTTTAGCTTCTTTGTCTAAAAACTATCTGTCCATATTTATGTGGTTTTATTTCTGGGTTCTCGATTCTATTCCATTGGTCTATGTGTCTGTTTTTCTGCCAATACCATGCTGTTTTCTTTATTGTAGCCGTGTAGTACAAGCTAAAGTCAGGGAGTGTGATACCTCCAGTATTGTTCTTTTTTCTTAAGATTGCTTTGGCTATTCGGGTTCTTTTGTGCTTCCAAAGAAATCTGATGATTTTTTGTTCCATTTCTTTAAAAACTGCCATTGGGATTTTGATGGGGATTGCAGTAAATCTGTATATTGCTTTGGGTAATATGGCCATTTTAACTATACTGATTCTTCCAATCCATGAGCACGGAATGTCTTTCCATTTCTTTGTGTCTTCAATTTCATTCAAAAATGTCTTACAGTTTTCAGCATATAGGTCCTTCACATCCTTGGTTAAGTTTATTCCTAGGTATTTTATTCTTTTTGCTGCAATTGCAAAGGGAATTGTTTTTTGTATTTCTTTTTCTGAGATTTCATTGTCAGTATATAGGAATGCAATGGACTTTTGTACGTTGATTTTGTAGCCAGCAACTTTACTGTATTCGTTGATTCTTTCTAATAGCTTTTTGATGGAGTCTTTAGGTTTTTCTACATGTAGCATCGTGTCATCTGCAAAGAGTCATAATTTAACTTCTTCATTCCCAATTTAGATGTCTTTTATTTCTTTATTTTGCCTGATTGCTCTGGCGAGGACGTCCAACACTGTGTTGAAAACCAGAGGTGATAGGGGACAGCCCTGTCGTGTTCCTGAACGTAGAGCAAAGGGTTTCTGTTTTTCACCATTAATTATGAGATTAGCTGAGGGCTTGTCATATATGGCCTTTATTATGTAAAAGTTTTTTCCTTCCGTTACTATTTTATTAAGTGTTTTAATCATAAATGGATGTTGTATCTTCTCAAATACTTTTTCTGCATCAATTGATATAATCATATGATTTTTGTCCTTTATTTTGTTTATGTGATGTATCACATTGATGGATTTGTGGATGTTGGACCATCCTTGTGCCCCGGAGAGGAACCCCACTTGGTCGTGATGAATAATCTTTTTAATGCATTGTTGTATTCGATTTGCTAGAATTTTGTTCAGGATTTTTGCATCTGTATTCATCAGAGATATTGGTCTGTAGTTTTCTTCTTTTGTGTTGTCCTTACCAGGATTTGGTGTCAGGGTAATGTTGGCCTCATAAAATGAGTTAGGCAATACTGTGTCTTCTTCAATTTTTCAGAAGAGTTTGAGCAGGATTGGTATTAGATCCTCTTTGAAGGTTTGGTAGAATTGACTAGTGAAGCCATCTGGTCTCGGGCTTTTGCTTTTGGGAAGGTTTTGGATGACTGATTCAATTTCATTACTGGTGATCGGTCTGTTTAGATTTTCCAGTTCTTCATGGTTCAGCCTTGGAATGCTATATGTTTCTAAGAACTTGTCCATTTCTTCTACGTTATTGAATTTTGTGGCATATAGTCCTTCATAGTATTCTTGGATGATCCTCTGCATTTCTGTGGTGTCCGTGATAACTTCCCGTTTTTCATTTCTGATTTTGTTAATTACTGTCTTCTCTCTTTTTATCTTAGTGAGTCTAGCCAAGGGTTTGTCAATGTTGTTAATCTTTTCAAAGAACCAGCTCTTTGTCACATTAATTAGTTCTATTGTCTTTTTGTTCTCTATTTCATTTGGTTCTGCTCTGATTTTTGTTATTTCCTTTCTTCTGCTGACCTTGGGTTTCACTTGTTCTTCTTTTTCTAGTTCTTTAAGTTGTAACATGAAGTTAATTATTTGGGATTTTTTTTGTTTCTTGAGATAGGCCTGTAATGATATAAATTTCCCTCTTAAAACTGCTTTCACTGCATCCCCACAATTTTGGTAGGATGCATTTTCATTGTCATTTGTTTCTGTGTATCTTCTGATCTCTCCTCTAATTTCTTCTTTGACCCAGTCGTTCTTTAAAAGTATGTTGTTTACTCTCCATATATTTGTGTTTTTCCTGCTTTCTTTTTGCAGTTGATATCCAATTTCAAAGCCTTGTGATCAGAGAATATGCTTGGTATGATTTCAATCTTCTTAAATTTGCTGAGGCTGATTTTATGTCCCAATATATGGTCTGTCCTTGAGAATGTTCCATGTACACTAGAAAAGAATGTATAGTCTGATGTTTTAGGACGAAGTGCTCTATATATGTCAGTTAAGTGCATTTCATCTAATGTTTCATTTCAGCCTGCTATTTCGTTATTTATTTTCTGTTTGGATGATCTATCCATAGCTATCAATGATGTATTTAAGTCCCCTAGTATAATTGTGTTTTGGTCAATTACTCCGTTTAGTTCTGTTAGTAGTTGCTTGGTATATTTCAGTGCTCTGATTGGGGGCATAAATGTTGATGACTGTTATGTCTTCTTGTTGTGTAGTCCCCTTTACCATTATGAAATGTGCATCTTTGTCTCTTGTTATCTTTTTCACCCTGAAGTCTGTTTCATCTGATATCATTTTGGCTACACCTAATTTTCTCTGGGTACCATTTGCTTGGAATGTCAATTTCTACCCTTTCACTTTGAGTCTATGCTTGTTCTTGTAGCTGACCTGTGTCTCTTGGAGACAGCATATGGTTGGGTTTGTTATTTGATCCAACCTGTTTCTCTGTGCCTTTTTATTGGTGAGTTCAGTCCATTTACGTTTAGGGTGATTATTGATATGTGAGGATTTCCTGTCATTCTATCTTTAGTTTTCTGATAAGGCTGTGTCTCCACTGTTTCTTGGCCTTTTTCTTGTTTTCTGTTAATTCTGTATGGTGGTATTCTATGATGTTTCCATCTATATCTTCTTTCATTACACTATGTATTTCAGTTCTGGATTTTTTTTTCTGAGTGGTTACCCTTAAGTTTATTTAAAAGAAAGTTTGATATTTAGAGTATTCCATTTTCTTCAGCACGCTTACTTTCTCCATTCCCATATTCCGGTTCTGGCCTTTATTTGACCCCTTTTTATGTTTCGGTTCCACAAAATGTCCCTGTTGATGGATGTCGAATAGTCTCCTTTAGTATTTCTTGTAGTGCAGGTCGTGTATTAGAAAATTCCCTCAGCTTCTATATGTCTGGAAAATTCTTTTTTCCTCCTTCATATCTAAAGAATATCTTTGCTGGATACATTATTCTTGGCTCAGAATTTCTCTGTTTCAATAGTTTGAATCTTTGGTTCCACTCCCTCCTGGCTTATAGAGTTTCTGCTGAAAAATCTGATAATAATCTAATGGGCTTTCCTTTGTAGGTTACCATCTTCTTTTCGCTGGCTGCCTTGAGGGTTCTTTCTTTGTCGTTGATTTCAGACAGCTTCAGTACAATGTGCCTTGGAGAAGGCCTGTTGGGATTGAGGTAATTAGATGTTCTATTCGCTTCTTGGGTTCGAGGATCCAGTTCTGTCCACAAGTTTGGGAAGTTCTCATCGACAGTTTGTTTGAATATATTCTCTGTTCCCATCTCTCTTTCTTCTCCTTCTGGAATGCCCATTATTCTTATATTGCTCTTTCTGATGGAGTCAGAAAGTTCTTGTAGAGTTGTTTCATTTCTTTTAAGTCTCAAGTCTCTTTCTTCTTCCATCCGTGTAATTTCCAGGTTTCTATCTTCGATGTCCCTGATTCCTTCCTCCATCTGGTCAACTCTACTACCTATGCTGGTTATTTCATTCTTAATTTCTTCTATTGAGTTCTTAATCTCCAGAAATTCTATTTGTTTTTGTTTTTTTTAAATTTCAATATCTTTCGTAAAATGCTCATGGTGTTCTTTGACTGTGTTTCTGAGTTCATTAAACTGCCTTTCTGTGTTTTCTTGCATCTCGTTGAGTTTGTTCAAAACTGCAATCTTGAATTCTCTGTCATTTAAGTCACATATTTCCATATCTTTAAGTTCCTTTTCTGGAGACTTTTCACTTTCTTTCTGAGCTGTCTTGTTGCCTTGGTTATTCATGGCAATTACTGATTTATTATTTCTCTTCCTAGACATCTACAGGAGTGGCCTCTGCAACAGGCTGATAGGAAGAGGTCTTTCTTTTGTTTTCCAGTACTTGTTGGTAGAATGTTTTATTTTCTCTCTGACTGTAGCCTTTTTTTCTCTCTCTCATGATAGCGCTATATTTTCTCTGCACTATTCCAGCTTCTCACACAATCGAGGGGACTATCTGGAAGACAGACTTCTCCTTTGTTAATAGTTCACCTGTGTCACAGGGTGCTGTGTCCATGTGGGTATGCAGAGAGCTTTTGAAGTTCCAAAGCTCTTACTGCACCAAATTCAGAGTCCGTATGTTTCAGCACTTCTGCTTACTCCTGCAGTGATCGGTCCAGACAGGTGGGGCCAGGGGCGGGTTGAGTTGTGATAGGTGGCCCAGAGCAATGGCAGAGATCCACCACCACAGCCCGTCCTGCTTCCACAGCTCCCTCCACTTTGCCGGAGCTACTTTGGCTGCAAATCTGTGTCTGTGGTCCACAGTTCTCATACCAGCAAATATTCTGTTCTTTTGATCTGACACTGCTACTCTTCCGCTTCTAACACTGGGCAGGTGGTGGCGGGTCGATCTCTGGGATAGTAGGGAGGGGGTGGCTAGTCTCAGTGCCTCAGGCTTCGGTTCACTGCTCAGCATTGAGGGCTTAAACCACCGTTATCAGCCTTCTTCCCTCAGTCTTTTCTCCGAGGTCTCTGCTGTGAGCGTTGGGTTCAGCCATGTTATATGCTGTCCCCTCAGCCCTGTGGGCCATAAACGGAGCCCTAGAAGTCCGAGTTCTTCCCTCTCCCGCAGGTGCAGTAGTTCGGGGATGCAGCGAGCTCGGAGAAGTGAGCTAGGTCTGTGTCCTGTGCCCATGCGATTCCGTCTCCGCACTTCTCCCTTCCCTCCCCCGCTCGCGGGATTCGCCCACCTTTGGGTGAATGCAGTATTGGGCCTCTTCTTCTTGCCTGTCTGCTGTGCAGGGAGTCCTTTGTGGAGTTATAGTTGTTCCATTTGTTGTAAATTCCAGGGGAGATTTATAGAGGCTCACCTTCCACCGCCATTTTGATAAGACCTAATTCTGGTATGTTTATTTGATGATGCTTTCATAATGACTATTTCAGAGCCAAAACTCTAGGTCACCTGAAATTACTTAAATGAATCACAAGTTAGTTCATTCCGTGTCCTTGCCTTTAAGATAAAAGTATAGTTAAATGCTAAATGTGTCAGTATTGAGCTTCTAAAGAGTTTGAGACATAAATAACCTGCTGCTTGAAGATTTCCGATCAAAATGGTGGCGTGAGGTGAGCCTCTGTAAATCTCCCGTGGAATTTACAACAAATGGAACAACTATAACTCCACAGAGGACTCCCTGCACAGCAGACAGGCAAGATGAAGAGGCCCACTACTGAATTTGCCCAAAGGTGGGCGAATCCCGCGAGCGGGGGAGGAGGGAAGGGAGAAGTGCAGAGAAGGAGCCAGGGGCGCAGGACGCAGACCTAGCTCAGTGCTCCGAGCTCGCTGCATCCCGGAACTACTGCAGCTGCGGGACAGGGAAGAACTCGGACTGCTAGGGCTCCGTTTATGGCCCACAGGGCTGAGGGGACAGCATATAACACGGCTGAACCCAACGCTCACAGCAGAGACCTCGGAGAAAAGACTGAGGGAAGAAGGCTGATAACAGTGGTTTAAGCCCTCAATGCTGAGAAGAGAACAGAAGCCTGAGGCACTGAGACTAGCCGTCCCCTCCCTACCCTCCCAGAGCTCGCCCCCACCCCACCTCCCGGTGCTAGAAGCGGAAGAGTAGGAGTGTCAGATCAAAAGAACAGAATATTTGCTGTTCTGAGAACTGTGGACTGCAGACACAGATTCACAGCCCAAGTAGTTCTGGCAAAGGGCAGAGAGCTATGGAAGCAGTACTGGCTGTGGTGGTGGTCGCTGCCATTGCTCTGGGCTACATCCCACAACTCACCCCGCCCCTGGCCCCACCTATCTGGGTGTATCCCTGCAGGAGGAAACAGAACTGCTGAAACGTAGCGGCTCAGAATCTGGTGCAGTAAGAGCTTTGGAACTTCAAAAGCTCTGATAATACCCACACAGACCCTGTGCCCTGTGACCCAGGCGAACTACTAACAGAGGAGAAGCCCGTCTCCCAGGGAATCCCACCATTGTGTGAGAAGCTGGAATAGTGCAGAGAAAACAGCACTATCGTGAGACAGAGAAAAAAAAAGGCTGCAGTCGGAGAGAAAATAAAACATTCTACCAACAAGTACTGGAAAACAAAAGAAAGACCTCTTCCTATCAACCTGTTGCAGAAGCCACTCCTGTAGATGTCCAGGAAGAGAAATAATAAATCGGTATTTGCCACGAATAACCAAGGCACCAAGACAGCTCAGAAAGAAAGTGAAAAGTCTCCAGAAAAGGAACTTAAAGATATGGAAATATGTGACTTAAATGACAGAGAATTCAAGATTGCAGTTCTGAAAAAACTCAACGAGATGCAAGAAAACACAGAAAGGCAGTCTATTGAACTCACAAACACAATCAAAGAAAAACATGAGCATTTTACGAAAGAGATTGAAATTTAAAAAAAAAAAAACAAATAGAATTTCTGGAGATTAAGAACTCAATAGAAGAAATTAAGAATGAAATAACCAGCTTAGGTAGTAGAGTTGACCAGATGGAGGAAGGAATCAGTGACATAGAAGAAAGAAACCTGGAAATTACACGGATGGAAGACGAAAGAGACTTGAGACTTGAAAGAAATGAAACAACTCTACAAGAACTTTCTGACTCCATCAGAAAGAGCAATATAAGAATAATGGGCATTCCAGAAGGAGAAGAAAGAGAGAAGGGAACAGAGAATATATTCAAACAAATTGTCGATGAGAACTTACCAAACTTGTGGACAGAACTAGATCCTCAAATCCAAGAAGCAAATAGAACACCTAATTACCTCAGTCCCAACAGGCCTTCCCCATGGCACATTGTACTGAAGCTGTCTGAAATCAACGACAAAGAAAGAACCCTCAAGGCAGCCAGCAAAAAGAAGACGGTAACCTACAAAGGAAAGCACATTAGATTATCATCAGATTTTTCAGCAGAAACTCTACAAGCCAGGAGGGAGTGGAACCAAATATTCAAACTGTTGAAAGAGAGAAATTATGAGCCAAGAATAATATATCCAGCATAGATATCCTTTAGATATGAAGGAGTAACAAAGACCTTTCCACACATACAGAAGCTGAGTGAATTTTCTAATACACGACCTGCACTACAAGAAATACTAAAAGACGCTATTCGACCACCATCAACGGGGACAATTTGTGGCAACCGAAACATTAAAAGGGGGAGAGTGAAGGCCTGAACCGGAATATGGGAATGTAGAAAGTGAGCGTGCTGAAGAAAATGGAATACTCTAAATATCAACTTTCTTTTAACGTAAACTTAAGGGTAACCACTCTAAAAAAAAATCCAGAACTGAAATATATACTGTAATAAAAGAAGAAACACAGGGAAACATCATAGAATACAACCCCACAGGAATAATAGACAACAACAAAAAAGCAAAGTAACAATGGAGACACAGCCTTACCAGAAAACTAAAGATAGAATGACAGGAAATCCTCACATATCAATAATCACCCTAAATGTAAATGGACAGAACTCACCAACAAAAAAGTACAGAGTGGCTGATTGGATCAAAAAACTAAACCGAACCATATGCTCTCTCCAAGAGACACATCTCAACTACAAGGAAAATCATAGACTGAAAGTGAAAGGGTAGAAATTGACATTCCAAGCAAATGGTACCCAGAAAAAATCAGGTGTAACCATAATGATATCAGATGAAACAGACTTCAGGGTGAAAAAGATAACAAAAAACAAAGATAGACATTTCGTAATGGTAAAGGGGAGTATACAACAAGAAGACATAACAGTCATCAATATTTATGCCCCCAATCACGGAGCACCGAAATATACCAAACATCTACTAACAGAACTAAAGGGAGAAATTGACCAAAACACAATTATACTAGGGGACTTAAATACCTCAATGAGAGCTATGGATAGATCTTCCAAACAGAAAATAAATAACGAAATAGCAGCCCTAAAATACACATTAGATGAAATGGACATAATTGACATATATAGAGCACTTCATCCTAGAACTTCAGACTATACCTTCTTTTCTAGTGTACATGGAACATTCTCAAGGATAGACCATATATTGGGACATAAAGTCAGCCTCAGCAAATTTAAGAAGATTGAAATCATACCAAGCATATTCTCTGATCACAAAGCTTTGAAATTAGACATCAACTGCAAAAAGAAAGCAGAAAGAAACACAAATACATGGAGATTAAACAATATACTTTTAAAGGTTGACTGGGTCAATGAAGAAATTAAAGGAGAGATCAGAAGATACAGAGAAACAAATGACAATGTAAATACATCCTGCCAAAATTTTGGGGATGCAGCGAAAGCAGTTTTAAGAGGGAAATTTATATCATTACAGGCCTATCTCAAGAAACAAGAAAAATCCCAAATCAATAACCTCATGTTACACCTTAAAGAACTAGAAAAAGAAGAACAAGTGAAACTGAAGGTCAGCAGAAGAAAGGAAATAACAAAAATCAGACCGGAATCAAACGAAATAGAGAACAAAAAGACAATAGAAAAAATTAATGTGACAAAGAGCTGGTTCTTTGAAAAGATTAACAACATTGACAAACCCTTGGCTAGACTCACTAAGATAAAAAGAGAGAAGACAGTAATTAACAAAATCAGAAATGAAAAAGGGGAAGTTATCACAGACACCACAGAAATACAAAGGATCATCCAAGAATACTATGAAGGACTGTATGCCACTAAATTCAATAACCTAGAAGAAATGGACAAGTTCTTAGGAACATATACCTTCCAAGGCTGAACCATGAAGAACTGGAAAATCTAAACAGACAGATCACCAGTAACGAAATTGAATCAGTCATCCAAAACCTTCGCAAAGCAAAACTCCGGGACCAGATGGCTTCACTAGTCAATTCTACCAAACCTTCACAGAGGATCTGATACCAATCCTGCTCAAACTCTTCCAAAAAGTTGAAGAAGAGACAGTACTCCCTAACTCATTTTATGAGGCCAACATTACCCTGATACCCAAAGCTGGTAAGGACAACACAAAAGAAGAAAACTACGGACCAATACCTCTGATGAAGACAGATGCAAAAATCCTAAAATAATTCTAGCAAATCGAATACAACAATGCATTAAAAAGATTATTCATCACGACTAAGTGGGGTCATTCCCCGGGCACAAGGATAGTTCAACATCTGCAAATCCATCAATGTGATACATCACATAAACAAAATAAAGGACAAAAATCATATGATTATATCAATTCATGCAGAAAAAGCATTTGACAAGATACAACATCCATTTATGATTAAAACACTTAATAAAATGCGTACAGAAGGAAAATACCGTAACATAATAAAGGCCATATATGACAAGCCCTCAGCTAATCTCATAATTAATGGTGATAAACTGAAGCCCTTTGCTCTACATTCAGGAACACGACAGGGATGTCCTCTATCACCTCTGCTTTTCAACATAGTGTTGGAAGTCCTTGCCAGAGCAATCAGGCAATAGAAAAAATAAAAGGCATCCACATTGGGAATGAAGAAGTTAAATTGTCACTCTTTGCAGATGACGTGATGCTATTATAGAAAACCCTAAAGACTCCACCAAAAAGCTATTAGAAACAATCAACGAATACAGTAAAGTTGCTGGCTACAAAATCAACGTACAAAAGTCCATTGCATTCCCATATACTGACAATGAAATCTCAGAAAAAGAAATACAAAAAACAATTCCCTTTGCAATTGCAGCAAAAAGAATAAAATAGCTAGGAATAAACTTAATCAAGGATGTGAAGGACCTATATGCTGAAAACTGTAAGACATTTTTGAAAGAAATTGAAGAAGACACAAAGAAATGGAAAGACATTGCGTGCTCATGGATTGGAAGAATCAACATAGTTAAAAAGGCCATATTACCCAAAGCAATGTACAGATTTAATGCAATCCCCATCAAAATCCCAATGGCATTTTTTAAAGAAATAGAACAAAAAATCATCAGATTTCTTTGGAACCACAAAGACCTCGAATAGCCAAAGCAATCTTAAAAAAAAAGAACAATACTGGAGGTATCACACTCCCTGACTTTAGCTTGTACTACAGGGCTACAATAATCAAAACAGCATGGTATTGGCAGAAAAACAGACACATAGACCAGAGGAATAGAACTGAGAACCCAGAAATAAAACCCCATAAATATGGACAGATAATTTTTGACAAAGAAGCTAAAAACATACAATGGAGGAAAGACAGCCTCTTCAATAAATGGTGCTGGGAGAATTGGAAAGCCACGTGCAAAAGAATGAAACTGGACTGCTGTCTGTCACCATGTACCAAAATTAATTCAAAATGTATCAAAGACTTAAGCATAAGATCCGACACAATAAATTGCATAGAAGAAAACATAGGTACTAAATTTACGGACCTTGGGTTCAAAGAGCATTGTATGAATTTGACTCCAAAGGCAATGGAAGTAAAAGCTAAAATAAACGAATGGGACTATATGAAACTTAAAAGCTTCTGCACAGCAAAAGAAACCATTGACAAAATAAAGAGGCAACCAACTGAATGGGAGAAGATTTTTGCCAACAGTGCCTCCGATAAGGGGCTAACATCCAGACTATACAAGGAACTCATGAAAGTCAACAACAAAAAAAAGAAACAACCCAATTGAAAAATGGGCAGAGGACCTGAAGAGACATTTCTCCAAAGAGGACATACAAATGGCAAATAGACATATGAAAAAATGCTCAACATCACTAATCATCAGAGAAATGCAAATAAAAACCGCAATGAGATATCACCTCACTCCAGTCAGAATGGCTACCATCAAGGAGACAAATATTAACAAGTGTTGGAGAGGCTGTGGAGAAAAAAGAACCCTCATACATTGTGGGTGGGAATGGAGACTGGTGCAGCCGTTATGGAAGGCAGTGTGGAGGTTCCTCAAAAAATTACAAATTGAATTACCATATGACCCAGCAATCCCTCTCCTGGGTATCTACCCAAAAAATCTGAAAACATTTATACATAAAGACACGTGTGCTCCAATGTTCATTGCAGCTGTGTTTACGGTGGCCAAGACATGGAAACAACCAAAATGTCCTTCGATAGATGAATGGATAAAGAAGTTGTGGTATATATACACAATGGAATACTATTCGGCGGTAAGAAAAGATGATACAGGAATATTTGTGACAACATGGATGGATCTTGAGAGTATGACGCTAAGCGAAATAAGTCAGACAGAAAAAGAAGAGAACCATATGATTTCACTGATATGTGGTATATAATCGTAAAACAACAAAAGAACAAGACAAACAAATGAGAAACAAAAACTCATAAACACAGACAATAGTTTGGTGGTTACCAGAGGGTAAGGGGGTTGGGGGTTGGAGATGAGGGTAAGGGGGATCAAATACATGGTGGTGGAAGGAGAACTGACTCTGGGTGGTGAACACACAATGGCATTTATAGATGATGTAGTACAGAATTGTACACCTGAAATCTATATAATTTAACAATTGTCATCCCAATAAATTAAAAAAAAATAACCTGCTGCTTATTACAATGTTTAATATATTTATTCATATGCTATAGTGGTTAAGTCGTTTAAATGGGCTCTATTTTCTAGCGCTTTGCTTTTGGTGCACCAGTCTGAATTCTTTTCAAGTTTCTTTACAGTGTTAAAGGATATAACTTACGCTAGTGAATATATACAGATCTCTTTTTTGTCATCTATTTTATTATAGTAAAATACTCAAAACCTGAGATCTACCATCTTAAGAAAGTTTTAAGTGTTCATAACATTAAGTCTAGGCATATGTTTTACAGCAGATCTCTAGAACCTTTTCATCTTGCGTGACAGAACTTCATACCCATTGAACTGCAACTCCCCATTTTCCCCTCCCCCCAGCCTCTGGCAACAACCATTCTAGTTTCTGCTTCCATGAGTTTGAATGCTGTAGGTACCATATATAAGTGAAATGGTACAGTGCCATATTTCCTCGAAAATAAGACCTAGCCAGACCATGAGCTCTAATACGTCTTTTGGAGCAAAAATTAATATAAGACCCGGTCTTATTTTAATATAAGACTAGGTATAGTATAATATAATATAATATATAATATAATATAATATAATATAATATAAATGGGTCATATTAATTTTTGCTCCAAAAGACGCATTAGAGCTGATGGTCCAGCTAGGTCTTATTTTCAGGGAAACACGGTATTTGTCCATTTGTGACTGGCTTATTTCACATAGCATAATGCCCTCAAGGTTCGTCCATGTTATGGCATATGACAGGATTTCCTTTTTCTGGCTGAATAATATTCCATTGCATGTTATACCACATTTTCTTAATCCATTCATCTGTGTTGTTTGCATCTCTTCACTGTTGTGAACATGTGAGTTCACATATCTCTTTGAGATCCGGATTTTAATTCTTTTGGATGAATACCAAGAAGTAGGATTGCTGGATCATATGGTAGTTTTGTTTTTTTTTAATTTTTTGAGGACTCTCCATAGTTTTTGCCACAGTAGCTGCACCGTTTTGCAATCCCATCAGCAGTGCACAAGGGTTCCATTTTCTCCACATCCTCGCCTGCACTTGTTTTCTCTATGTGTTCTTTGAGGAAATACCTATTTACAGCTTGTGCCCATGTTTTATTTATTTGTTTATTTATTTTCTAATTTATTGGGGTGACAATTGTTAGTAAAATTACTAACATAGATTTCAGGTGTACAATTCTGCATTACATCATTTATAAATCCCTTTGTGTGTTGACCATCCGGAGTCAGTTCTCCTTCCATCACCATATATTTGATCCCCCTTACCCTCATCTCCCACCCCTCACCCCCCTTACCCTCTGGTAACCACTAAACTATTGTCTGTGTCTATGAGTTCTTGTTTCTCATTTGTTTGTCTTGTTTTTTTGTTGTTTTTGGTTTATATACCACATATCAGTGAAATCATATGGTTCTCTGCTTTTTCTGTCTGACTTGTTTCACTTAGCATTATACTCATAGAAGAAAACATAGGTACTAAACTTATGGACCTTGGGTTCAAAGAGCATTTTATGAATTTGACTCCAAAGGCAATGGAAGTATAAGCTAACATAAACGAATGGGACTATATGAAACTTAAAATCTTCTACACAGCAAAAGAAACCATCGACAAAATAAAGAGGCAACCAACTGAATGGGAGAAGATTTTTGTGCCCATTTTTTAAATGGGCACATTTATTTGTCTTTTTTGCTATAGAGTTGGAGTTCCTTATATATTTTGGATATTAACCTCTGATCGGATACATGAGTTCCAAGCATTTTCTCCCATTTCGTAGGTTGCCTTTCCACTGCTGAGTTTTTCCTTTGCTGTGCAGAAGCATTTTAGTTTATGTGGTACTACTTTGTTTTTGCTTTTGTTGCCTGTGCTTCTGATGTAATAATACCCAAGAAGTCATTGCCAAGACCAATGTTAAGAAGCTTTTCCCCTATGTTTTCTTCTGGAAGTTTTAGACTTTCAGTTTTATGTTTAAGTTTTTAATCCATTTTGAATAGATTTTTGTGTATGATATAAAATAAGAGTCTAATTTTATTCTTTTGCATATGGATATCACCTTTCCTCAATACTGTTTGTTGTAGGGACTGTCCTTTCCCCATTGTGTAGCCTCCCTTGTCAATCATTTGACTCTGTATGTGTGGGTTTATCTCTGGGCTCTCTCGTCTGTTCCATTGGTCTATATGTCTGTCTTTATGCCAGTGCCATACTTTTCTGATTACTGTAGATTTGTAATATGTTCTGAAATTAAGAAGTGTAAGGCTTCCAATTTTGTTCTCATTTCTCAAGATTGCTTTGGCTATTTGGGGGTCTCTGTATGAATTTTAGGATTTTTTTTCTATTTCTATAAAAATACTGTTGGGATTTTTATAGGAATTGCGTTAAATCTGTAGATTACTTTGGGTCACATGGATATTTTAACAATATTGTCTTCCAATCCATGAACATGGAATATCTTTGCATTTATTTCTCTCTTTAATTTCTTTGAGCGATGTTTTGTGATTTGCAGTGTACTAGTCCTTCACCTCTTTGGTCACTTTTTTTAAATTGATGTATGGTTGATATACAAAAAGCTGTAAGTATTTAATGTGTGCAACTTCATGAGTTTGAAGATATACAGTGTGAAACTGTCACCATATACAGTGCCCTAAACTTAACCATTACTTGCAGAAATTTCCTCCCTCCCTCTTTTTTCTTTTGATAAGAACATTTAACATAAGATCTACCCTCTTAACAAAATTTTGAGTATCCAGTACAGTATTGTTAACTATATGCATTATGCTGCACTGTAG
Organism: Rhinolophus ferrumequinum; assembly: GCF_004115265.2. Taxonomy (NCBI): domain Eukaryota; kingdom Metazoa; phylum Chordata; class Mammalia; order Chiroptera; family Rhinolophidae; genus Rhinolophus; species Rhinolophus ferrumequinum. Next base: position 47,518,327 of record NC_046284.1, read on the forward strand.
CTCTGTAGAACTTATTCATCCTTTTTTAAGTGAAACCATCTACCCCCTGATGAATCTTTCCGATCATCCCAGCCCCTGGTAAATATGATTCTACTCTCTACATCTATGAATTTGACTATTTTAGATTCCTGATTTAAGTGGAATCATGTAGTAGTTGTTCTTCTATGTCTAGTTTATTTCACTTAGCATGTCTTCCAAGTTCATCTGTGTTGTAGCGAATGGCAAGATTTCTTTCTTTTTGAAGGCTGAACATTATTCTATTGTATGTATACACCACATTTTCTTTATCCATGTCTTTGCTATTGTAATGTCAGTGGACATTTAGGTTGTTTCCATGTCTTTGCTATTGTAAATAATGCTGCAGTGAACAAAGGAATGCAGATATTTCTTCCAGATCTGGAATCCAGTTCTCCTGGGTATAAACCCAGAAGTGGGATTACTGGATTATATGGTAGTTCTTGTTTTAATTTTTTGAGGAACCTCCATACTGTTTTCCATAGTGGTTGTACCAATTTACATTCCCACCAACAGTGTGCAAGGGTTAAAAATGCTTCACATCCTCACTAACACCTTTTTTTAATATTAAGCCATTCTAACAAGCATGAGGTGACATCCCGTTGAGGTTTTGATTTGCATTTCTCTGATGATCAGTGATCTTTTCACATACCTGTTGGCAGTTTTTGTGTCTTTTTTGAAGAAATATCTATTCAGGTCTTTTGCCCATATTTTAAATTGGGGGTTGGGGAGCATTTGAGTTATAAGATTTCCTTATATTTTTTTAGATATTAACCCTTTATCAGATAAATGATTTGCAAATGTTTCACCCATTCCATAGGTTGCCTTTTCACTTTGCTGGTTGTTTTCCTTGGCTGCACGATTTTAGTTGATCTAACCCCATTGGTCTGTTTTTGCTTTCATCACTTGTGCTTTTGATGTCATATCCAAGAAATCATGCCAAGGTCAAAGTTAAGAAACTTTTTCCCTATGTTTTCTTCTGGAAGTTTTAGAGTTTCAGGTTTTGTTTTTAAGTCTTTAATCCATTTTGAATTGATTTTTGTGTATGGTGTAAGATAAGCATCCAATTTTATTATTGGATGCACTGGATATCCAGTTTTCTCAACACCATTTATTGAAGAGACTATCTGTTCCCCATTGTGTGTTCTCGACCTCTTGTTGAAGATCAATTTACCATAAATGTGTGATTTATTTCTGGGCTGTCTATTCTGTTCCACTGGTCAATATGTTGTTTTTATGCCAGTACCACACTGTTTTGATAACTGTAGTTTGAAATCAGGAAATGTGATGCCTGCTGATTTGTTCTTCTTCCTCAAGATTGCTTTGTCTATTTGGGGTCTCCTGTGGTTGCATATGAATTTTATGATTTCTTTTTTTCATATAAATTGCCATTCGGACTTTGATAAGAATTGCATTAAGTCTGTAGATCGCTTTGGGTAGTATGGACATTTTAATAACATTAATATTTCCAATCCATGAAGACAGAATATCTTTCCATTTGTTGTGCCTTTTTCAATTTTTTCATCAGTGTTTCATAGTTTTCTTTGTATAAGTCTTCTAGCTTCTTGGTCAGGTTTATTTCTAAGTATATTATTCTTTTTGATGCTATTGTAAATGTGATTGTTTTCTTGAATGTTGATTTTGTATCCTGCAACTTAATTGAATTTGTTTATTAAACAGTTTTATTGTGAAGTCTTTAGAGTTTCTACACATAGGATTATGTCATATACAAACAGAGATAATTTTACTTCTTCCTTTCCAATCTGGGTGCCTTTTATTTTTCTTGCCTAATTGCTCTCTTTCGGACTTCTAGTACTATATTGAATAGAAGTGAAAAGAGTGGCCATCCTTGCCTTATTCCTGATCTTAGAGAAAAAACTTTGAAGTGTTTTACCATTGAGTTTGAAGTTAGCTGTGGGCTTTTCATATATGGCCTTTATTATGTTGAGGTAAACTCATTCCTAGTTTGTTGAGCATTTTTATCATGAAAAGTTGGATTTTGTCTAATGCCTTTTCTGCATCTATTGATATGATCATGTGATTTTTATCCTTCATTCTGTTAATGTGGTGTGTCACACTGATTTATTTTCACATGTTGAATCATCTTTATGTCCCAGGAATAAATACCACTTGGTCATGTTATACGACCCTCTTCATGTGCTTTTAAATTCAGTTTACTAGTTTTCTGTTGAGGATTTTTGCATGTGTATTCATCAGGTATATTGGCCTGTTGTTTTCTTTTCTCGTAATGTCTTTTTCTGCCTGCTTTTGGTATCAGAGTAAAGCTGGCCTCATAAAATTAGTTTGGGAGTGTTCCCTCCTCTTCAATATTTTGGAAGAGTTTGAGAAGGATTGGCATTAATTCTTCTTTAAATGTTTGGTAGAATTGACACATGAAGCCATCTGGTCCTGGGATTTTCTTTGTTGAGAGGTTTTTGATTACTGATTGAATCTCATTACTAGTTATAAATCTGTTCATATTTTCTATTTCTACATGATTTAGTCTTAGAGTAGGTTGTATCTTTCCAGGAATTTTTCATTTTCTTCTAGGTTAACCATTTTGTTGGCACATAATTGTTCCTAGTAGTCTCATATAATTCTTTTTATTTCTGTGAGATCAGTTGTAATGTCCTCTCTTTCATTTGTGATTTTATTTGAGTCTTCTCTCTTGTATTCTTAGTCTAGCTAAAGATAATCAATTTTGTTGATCTTTAAAAAAAAACAGCTCTTAGTTTAGTTGATTTTTAATTTTTTTGTAATCTCTCTTTTGTTTCTTTCTGCTCTAATCTTTATTATTTCTTTCCTTCTGCTAACTTTTGGCTTAGTTTTTCTTTTTCTAGTTCCTTGAGGTATAAAGTTGTTTGTTTGAGATCTTTTTTAATGTAGGCGTTTATTGCTATAAACCTCCCTCTTAGTACTGCTCTTGCTGTATGCCATGAATTTTGGTATGTTGTGGTGTTATTTTTGTCTCAAGGTATTTTCTAATTTCCCTTTTGATTCCTTCTTTAAGTCATTGGTTGATCAAGAGTGTGTTGTTTAATTTGCTCGTGTTTGTAAATTTTCTTATTTTCCTTCTGCTATCGGAAGCAAGGTATTGAAGTCTTCTAGTATTATTGTGGTGCTATTTCTCCCTTCAGTTCTCTCAATGTTTGCTTCATATATTTAGGTGATCCGATGTTGGATGCGTATATATTTATAGTTGCTATATCTTCCTGGTGAATTGATCCTTTTTATCATTATATAATGTCTTTTTTTTTCTTTTTTGTCTCTTATGATGGTTTTTGACTTAAAATCTATTTTGTCTCATACCCCTGCTCTCTTTTGGTTACCATTGAATGGAATATCTTTTTCTATCCTTCAATTATCAGCCTATGTGTGGCCTTAAGTCTAAAATGAGTTTCTTGTAGATAGCATATATTGGATCTTGTTTTTCATTCATTCAGCCACTGTATGTCCTTGATTAGGGATTTTAATCCATTTACATGTAAAGTAATTATCAAGAGGGAAGGACTTAATATTGCCACTTATTAGTTTTCTGTCTTGTAGCTCTTTTGTTTCTCTTTTTCTCTCTTAATATCTACTTTTGTGTTTCATTGATTCCCCCCGTCCCTCAGTGATGTGCTTTTTTTCCCCCTATATCTGTGTAGGTATTTTTTTTTTTTTATGGTTACAGTGGGGCTTAACTTAAAACATTTTAGAGTTACAACAGTCTATTTTAAGCCGATTAGAACTTAAGTTCAATCGCATTTAAGAGCTCCTTTTTTAATTTTCTTGAATATTCTTTCTTTAAACTAGCATCCCATTCTAATAGAATATTATCTCTTATTTCTCTGAGGGTATTTGTCATGGTTTTTAAAGGTTTTTTTTTTTTTTTTTTTCCTCCTTGCATGGTCTCGGTTTTCTCCTGTTTGCTTTCATTTCTGTTTTTTTCTGTTCTCTGTCTTTCACATTAGAGGCTTCCCTCAGGTACCTGATAATCCATGATCATATTTATGAGTACGGGCCAAAAACAGATTGGCAGGATTGAGTACATGAGTGGTCCTTGTTGACTTTGAGCTTCACTTTAAAGTCATCGGGCTGATCCATTTATTGGAGAAATTCCCCATCCCAAATCAGTATTTTTAGATCTTTCCTCTTGAGGCTAATCAGGTTCTTTAGAGAAGACACTCAGAAACTCTTACATGGAAGGGTACCACCAGCACCGTAGGAGCCAAATGGGGGAAAATGTCTGGGGTGTCCTCAGCATTCAGTATGCATTGTTTATTTTAATCTCTTTGCTTTCAGAAATAGTATTCACACCTTCGACTGTGTCTGAGATTCCCCATATTCAGAGTGAACCTCCAGTACTCACCAGGACTGGGAGCGGCTTTTACCCAGTAGAATATTGTAGGGGAGGATACTTTAAGGTCTAGTTGGTTTATAAACAGCTTTCAATTTACCTACCTTATCTTAACCCCATCCCTTTACATCCATTTCCAGAGATACCTGACATATAGTCAGCCAATTATTTTCCGGCTTCCAGAATATTGTTGCTATTGCCTATTTTCCTTGTTCTTCCTGACCTTGTGGGTTTGTTTAAAAAACAAAAAAAAATCAATCGCTACAGTTTTTGAGTGTAATCTGGAGGGAATGAAATTAGATACATGTGTTCAGTCTACCATCTTTATCTGAAAGTAATTCTAACCACTGTGAAATAGTTGCCTTACATCCCTCATGTGATATTTCTGTTGATCTTCATTTTATTTTAGGTATTATACTTGAAGAACCTTAGCCCTCAAGTGACGGAAAGAGATCTTGTCTCATTGTTCGCTCGGTTCCAGGAGAAAAAAGGACCTCCAATTCAATTCCGAATGATGACTGGACGAATGAAGGGGCAGGCTTTCATCACCTTCCCCAGTAAGTAGCTTCATCTGTATAATTACCCAGTTGTAGCATCAGCATTAGAGACTACTTATACCCTCTCTAATTTAGATATAGTCCTTTGATTTCTCTGTAGCACATGAGAAGCATGTGCTTGAGCAAGAAGAAGGGAAGAGAAGTAAGCAAAATATGTTTTTAGTATTCCTCTGTCATCCCTTCTGTTCTTCCTCTCTTCCACTGATTATGCATGACCACCTTACCCTATTGTCCTCAATTTTCCCCAGTCTTGGCACTTTCTTCTTACTTTATCAAAATTTACTTTCCCCTTGCTCACAATAATACTTGTAGCCCAAGTTATATTATTAGTATATTGGTATTCTGATCAGAACACTTATACTTGCCTTATGCCCTATTCCTTTAGGACTAAGAGACCGCACGCTAACATGTTAATTCACTAGTAATTTATAATTAACTCGTGGATCATACATTCTTTTCACTATTGTTTGTATCATAATACACGATTTCAGTATCCTAATCCAAAGGGAGCATTAATATAGGAATTTCAGTTTCTATTGCACAGCAGACTATCTTTTTCCTCTTCTTTTTGGTGGAGGCTGGGTAGGAGCTCTACCTTTCATTATCCCTAAACTATCATCATTTATGAACAGCCTAGTAATCTATGTATAGGCAAGAGCTTTTACACATGAACAGTGCCAAACTCCACACTTGGTACAGTATTATATCATCTTTCCTATCTTATTCTAGGTTTGTAGATCATCTACACTAGTGGTTTTCAGTCTTTTCAAGTGTGAAGACCCTTTTTAAACTTTAAAAAATATTTCATAGACTCCCCCCCACCTAATATGATCCATTGCTTAAAAAACTATGTATAATAAAAAGATGTGATAAACTAAGTACTTTTAAATGAATAGTTTTGCTAATCATAATAGCAGCTATCCACATATGAAAATTTGTATTACATACATATGTGTGATGTAAATTGGTTCAGTCTAAAGACATCGCTTGTCTACTTATAACTTCACAGACTCTGGGCAATAATTCAACTCCTTCCTGATTTCCCACATCAAGGCTCTGACACCCATAAGTGGAGTATTACTGCCGTACACTATATACTCGCACACCTCAAGTTTCCATATGCCTACAAGGATTATTAAACTTATTTATCCCAATGAGGGCTCCTACATCCACTTTCCCATCAAAAGAAAAAAGTAGCAAAATGTCCTTAAGGCGATGATAATTTCTTTTATTTGTGTTGCCCATTTTGAAAATGATTTTATTCTCACGATATCTATAATCTGTTACCTAAGATAGAGGCATATGTATTATTAGTTATAGCTTAGCCTTCTTTTAGCACAATGTCTATATTCTTGTTTCTTTACCTATATCTTTGAATTAGGAGGCACTCTCAAACATCCATTTTAAGTGTTTCTTGTCATTATTCTTAGCCATTAGTTTAATCTTGCTGAGTTACACAAACTTTAGATTATGGTAAAGCTAATAAAGTCTAATAAATATGTGGCCTTACAGCCTACATTTAACTCCAAGGAAAAACAACATAAACTAAGAATAGAATTGAATTATTAAGCCCTGTGTAAATTGATGTTTCTTTTCTTTCTCTTTTAGGTAAGGAGATAGCATGTCAAGCATTGCATCTAGTAAACGGATACAAACTACATGGGAAAATATTGGTGATAGAATTTGGAAAGAACAAAAAGGAACGGTCAGATCTCCAGGCTGCTTCTCTGATATCACATGCAACAGAAAGCACTACAGAAATCAGTGGAAGCTAGAGGATATAAGATTAGAGTCCTGGGAGGTCTTTCTTGCATCAGAATCTTGGTTCTAGGAATTCCTTACAGCAATTTGTTTAGAATTGAAGAAGAGAAACTTAACTGAGGGAGAGAACAATCTAATTAAGATAATCCCTTTCAGCTTTCGGAGACAATTGGTAGAAAACATTTTCTATAATCAAAGATGATATAGGACAGACAATATGCTGAGTCTGAAGGGTAGGGTACAAAGAATATCATTTTCTCAGGACACATTACAAATGATTATTTCCAAGGATTTTTTAAATCATTGTAATTTATCTAGAGTTTTAAATATTATTCCCTAGAGATAACTTTCTTTCCAAGACTGCCTCCTATATACAGAACTAAAAAAAAAAACTAAATGTTGAAATATTTATTTTTCAGAGTCCATTTGTCTCTAATTTTATTCACCTAGTAAACCAATGACCAGGACCCCCAGACCTAAACATCAACAAATGCTATTAAATGAGAACGATCAGCAGTAACAGTAAGTAGTTTCATAAGTCAGTACACATATTTGATGAATTATTCCCCGTTAAGTTATCAGTGTCTTCAAAAAGCCATATATTTTTCTAATGAAAGCATTTAGATCTAAATATTGATGTCCTCATGGTCATTTAAGCTAGCTACCATTGAGTAATTGAATTCAAAGCAATAAATATTAAATAAGCATCTAATATATGTTAGGTATTAGATATATGAATTTTAAAAGGGGAACATACTAGCAACAATTATTAAAGGGGGATGGGAAGAAAGAGTTATCTAGAAAAGAGGCAGCCAGCCCCAAAACCCCCAGTTGTTTCTGGTTGCTAGAGAATAGAAAGAGATTATGGCAGAGGAAGTAGTACAAGCTTTGGAGTCACACCTGTGTTTGAACTTCACAGCTACACTGACCACTCCATGACCTTGGCAAGTCACTTAACCTGAGCCTCAGTTTTCTCATCTATAAAATGAGGATTATAATACTACTTACCTCATTGAGTTATGAAGATTAAATGAGATGATATTATCCAGGCTGAAGAACAGAAAGGAAAAAAAGAATAAAGGAAATTGAACAGAATATAGGTCCATTAAGTATTCCAACATACTTGTAATGGGTGTACCAGAAAAAGAGAAGAGAAAGGTGCAATATATATATATATATATATATATATATATATATATTCCAATAAATAATGGCTATAAACATCCCTAATTTGATGAGAAATATTATCCATACATCCAAGAATCTCAGCGAACCCCAAGGTGGATAAGCAAGAAGAAATCCACAGACACATCATAATAAAAATGCTAAAACCCAAAGACAGAGAAAATCTTGAAAGCAACACGAGACAAATGAAGCATCACTTTCAAGGGAACCCCAATAAAATGAACAGCTGACTTTTCATCAGAAACAATGGAGGTGGCAGTAGGATAACATATTCAAAGTACTCAAAGAAAACAAGTGCTAATATAGACACCTACATCCAGTAAATCTGTTTTTCAAAAATGAAGATGAAATACATTCCCACATAATCAAAAACTGGGAAAATTTATTGCTGGCAGACCTGATTTATAGGAAATACTAAAGGATGTTCTTCAGGTGGAAAGCAAGTGACCTCAGACAATACTTTGAATCTACACGTACAAAAACAGCAGGGGTAAAGGTAATTATAAGGAGTTTAAATGCATTTTTCCTTCTCTTAATTGATTTAAAAAGCAATTTTATGAAATAATATGTATATAGTTGCATTTTGGGGCCTATAACATAAAACTGTAATATAGTTGGCAATAATAGGACAAAGGAGGTGGCTGGAAGCAAAACTGTATTACACTAAAGAAGTGACTCCAGATGGTAACTCAAACCCACAGAAACAAATGAAGAAAACAAGAAATACAAAATAAGGTTAATATTAAAAAGCTATAAATATATACTTGCTCTTCTTTATTCTCTCAGCTTCTTTAAAATAACAAAATTATATTAAGTAATAAGTATAACAATGTATTGTTGGGTTTATAACATGTAAAAATAATATATAACAATAATATAAAGAAATAGGGAAAGTAATAGGTTTATATAGGAATAAGGTTTTTATATCATTGGAATTTAGTTAGTATATATCTGAAGCCAATTCAGTTAAGATGTGCATGATAAACCTTAAAGCAACCACTAAGGAAATAACTGAATATATATAGTGGAAATATTATTAAAGAAATTTAAACATTACATTAGAAAATTTTCAGTGTAAAGCAATGCAAAAGGAATGGAGAAACAAAAACAACTCGAGACATATAGAAAACAAACACTAAAATGGCAGTCATAAATACACCTCTGAATAAAAATAAATACAAGTGGATTAAACAATGCAATCAAAAGACAGGGATTGTCAAACTGGGGAAAAAACAAACAAACAAGATTTACCTCTATGCTATTTATTGCAGTCACACTTTAAATTCAAAGATACAAACAGATTGAAGATAAAAGGATAGAAAGAAATATCCAGCAAATGGCAACTATAAGAAAGCTGGAGTGACTATACTAATTTCTGACAAAATAGACTTTAATCAATGTCACTAGAGATAAAGAGTGACATCTTGTAATGATGAAGAATCAATACATCAGAAAGATAAAAAATTATAAACATATATGCACCTAACAACAGCACCAAAATACATGAATCAAAAACTAACCTAAATAAAGGGAGAAATGTACAAGTCTACAATAAGAGTTGGGGGATTCAGTGCTCCATTTTCAATAATTGATGGAACAACCAGACAGAAGATAAACAAGGAATTTGAAGACTTGAACAATACTAAATTATGTAGACCTCAGAGATCTATAGAATACCACCCAGCAAGAGCAGGATACTCATTCTTCTCAAGTGCACATGAAACATTTCCAGAATAGACCATAAAACAAACCTCAATAAATGAAACTAATACTGAGTTTCCCCGAAAATAAGACGTAGCTGGACAATCAGCTCTAATGCGTCTTTTGGAGCAAAAATTAATATATGACCCGGTCTTATTTTACTATACTATAAGACTGGGTCTTATATAAGACCAGATCATATATTAATTTTTGCTCCATAAGACACATTAGAGCTGATTGTCCAGCTAGGTCTTATTTTCGGGAAAACACGGTATGAATTAGACACACTTTTAAATGACCAGTGGGTCAAAGAAGAAATCACAGGAAACTAGGAAATATTTTGAGGTGAATGAAAAGACACAACAACCAAGATTATGGGATGCAACTAAACCCATGTTTAGAGAGAAAATTATAAGAAGAAATGCTTACATTTTAAAGAAATCACATATCAATAACCTCACTTTACACCTTAAGACACTGGAAAAAAAGAGGAGCAAACTAAACCTAGAGCAAGCAGAAGGAAGCACATTTTTAAATTAAATAAGTAAATGACACAGAGAATAGAGAAATAGTAAAGTCAAGGAAACCAAAGTTATTCTATAAAAAGAGCAAGAAAAGTGACAGACTTTTTGCTAGATTGACCAGGAAAAAAAGAAAACTCATATTACTAGAATCAGAAATGAAGGAGGGAACATTGCTACCAACCTTGTAAGAATAAAAAGGATTATGAGGGAACACTATGAGCAATTGTATACCAATAAATAAAATACACAAACTACTGAAACCAATGGGGGGGAACATCTAAAAAGTCCTGTAACGAGAGGTTAATTTTTTAAAATACACATAAAGAAAGCCCAGGCTCAAATGGCTTCCTGGGTGAATTCTAGTAAACATTAAAGAAGAATTAATACAAATTCTTCACAAACTCTTCCAAAAACTAAGAGGAAGGAACACTTCTGACATCTGAGTATGCTAAAACATGGAAAAGCCCTGAAAACATGCTAAATAAAATAACAAGTCACAAAAGATTATATATTATATGATTCCATTTATATGAAGTGTCCAGAATTGGAAAATATATAGAGACAAAAGGTGGATTAGTGGTTGTTTAGGGCGGGGTGTGATAGCTGAAGTGTATGAGGTTTCTTTAGACGTTGATGAAAATATTCTAAAATTGATTGTGGTGATGATTGTACAACTCTGTGAACATACTACAAACGATGACTGTAAACTTAAATGGGTAAATTCTATAGTATGTGAATTGTATCTCAAAGCCACACATACACACACAAAAAAAATTGAATACAACCCAAGTGTCTGTCAGTAGGACAATAGATGAATAAATTATGGCACATCTGTTTAGTGGAACACTATACAGCCATTAAAATAATTGGGTATATCTATGAATAATACATTCTGACCTGTACAGTGTCCAGGATTTTGTGTTAAGTTAAAAAACACGAAATATGTACTGTTGATCTTTGAACAACATGGGTTTGAACTATGCAGGTCCACTTGTACATGGATTTTTTTCAATAAATACCTGTACTGTTTTCAATCCGTGGTTGGGAGTCTGCGGAAGCAGAGGGCCAACTATATGCTTAATCTATACCATTTTATATAAGAGACTTGAGCATCTGCAGACTTTAGTATCTGCATGGGTCCTGGAACCAAGCTCCCACAGATACCAAGAGACAACTAAGTTTCTAGGGAGTCAAAAGTTACACGTGGATTTCTGACTGAGTGGGGGTTCATTGCTTCTGACCCCCATGTTTTTCAAGGGTCAACTATATAATGTGAATACATTTTTTTAAACAAGCATTTGTGTATATGTGTGTGTGTGTGTGTGTGTGTGTGTGTGTGTGTGTCTGTGTGAATAAATTTAGGAAAAAGCTGGGAAATATACATACCAAATTGTAAACCTTTTAGAGGTGGGACTGGATTGGCTGGAAGGGGACTTTTGCTTTATTAATTTTTTAAAGTAGTGTAGTTTGAGGTGATTTTTACTATTTTCAGTATTTTTTTTAATAAGATTTTTTTAAAAAAGTAGTCTGCCAATGACGGCTTCCAGAATATTTGTCAGGCTTACTCTGAGGATATCATCGACCTATACTCAGGACAAACTCCTATTCCTTTGATATACTGCTCACTTAGGATTAACTCTCCAATTTTAAATATAACTTAAGGGACAAGAAGTAAGTTATCCTGTTATAACCTCTTGCACACGTTACCCAGGCGCATACTTCTAACCTGGAATTTTCAGAAGGAACTTCTGGGTGGAAAATCTAACCTCTGCCCTTTACTAAACCTATGGACTACTAACAGAGGAAAATAAAAATGGAGCATGACTCTCAACTGGTGCATAGATAAACTGTGGTTATATCCATACAATGGAATCCTACTCAGCAATAAAAACTGTGATGAACTACATATGATACATGCAACAACTCGGATGAATCTCAAATGCATTTTGCTAAGTAAAAGAAACCAAACTCAAAATGCTACTTACTGTTTGATTCCATTTATATGATATTCTGGAAAAGAAAACTATAGGAACAGAGAACAAATCAGTGGATGCCAGGGGTTAAAAATGGGAGACTAATTACAAAATGGTACCACAAGAAATTTGTTTTATTAATGGAAATTTTCTGTATCTTTATTATAGTTACATAAGTGTGTCTGTTTGTCAAAGCTCCTAGAATTGTACACCAAAAAGGATAAATTTTACTGTGTGTAAACTTTTTAATAAATGTAATTTTGAATGGAGAAAAGAAAGTTTTTCAAAGTCATTTCCATAATGTATTGTTCCTGTTTTGTGGTCTTTTGATTACTGTTGAAGACTTAAAGCCACTTGGCTACTATTCCTTATTTTCTGCCACCAGGTCAGCAGAAATCATCAGTTAAAAATATCCTGTATACACATACACATACACAGAAACCTACCATTAAAAAACTCAACAGAAACAGGAAAATAATTTGCTACACACAAGGAGATAATTTCCTTAACATACAATGTATATAACTTTTTAATATACAAAAATCAATAATCCAATTAAAAAGTAGGTAAATGAAAAGAAAGTTTATAGAAACTGAAATATAAATGACTGATAAACTAAGAAAAATGCTCAGAGTAGTAATACACATTAGGACAACAAGGCCTCTTTAAAATAAGGAAAACCTTTTAGATTTATTTTATTTTATTTTATTTTAATTTATTTTTAATTTATTGGGGTGACAATTGTTAGTAGAATTACATAGATTTCAGTTGTGCAATTCTGTATCACATCATCCATAAATCACACTGTGTGTTCACCACCCAGAGTCAGCTCCCCTTCCTTAAAATGTCACAAAAATAGTAAGAGTTCCCATATATTCTTCATCCACCTCTCCCTCATGTTAGCATCTAACATAATCATAGTACAATTATCAAAACCAGGAAAATAATGATACAGTAGTGTTAATTAATTTACAGACCTTATTTGATTTTTTTTTTCAATTTGTCCCACTAATGTCCTTAAATGATCAGTCCAGGATCCCACATTGCATTTTGTTATGTATCCTTCTGTTCCTATCTGTGACAGTTATGTCTTTGTTTTTGATGACCTTGACAATTTTGAAGAGTACTGGTCAGTTATTTTGTGAAATTCCAAAATTGGGGCTTGTCTGATGATTTTCTGTAATTATATTGAGGTTATTCACTTTTGGGAAGAATACCTCAGAAGTGATGTGCCTTTTTTAGTACAATTATATTAGGAAATACTTGCTGATAAGTCTTAATACTGGTGATGTTAACCTCGGTTGTCAAATAGTTAAGGTGGTGTCTGCTGTGCTTCTTCACTCTAAAGTTACTGTTTTCCTCTTTATAATCAATAAATATCTTGTAGGAAGATATATTGAGACCATTCAATATTCTGTTTCTCATGTTTTTCCCCACTAATATTAGCGTTCATCAGTGGTTCTTGATGGTGACAGTTACTATTGTGATGTTTACCTAATGGTGATTTTCTATTTCTTTCATTCCTTCTATATTTATTAACTGAAATTCTGTAAGGAAGATGCCCCATCTCCCCCATTTATGTACTCATTTATTTATATCAGCATGGACTAATGTGTTTAGTTTATTCTGTGACTTATAACCTAATACCATCATTATTTTGTTGCTCAAATTGTTCCAGCTTTGGCCATTAGGAGCATCTATGTCATTTCGACCTATTTACATTTTTTGACTACTTCCTTATTTCCTAGCACCACACAGTGTTCCAGGATCATGTATTTTCCCTATGCCAGTTGTAGAGTCAACCGTTCTACATGGAGCGCTCATGCCTTTTATTGGAAAAAACTGACATTTACTCCTAGAAACCAAGACCTGGCCACTAGGTGTTGTCTTTTTATAACCTGTCAGAAAAATATAAAGATTGATACTACCAAATATTTCCAAAGTACCGGAAATACGAGTTGTGATAAAAAAAAAAAAAAATATATGAGGGGTGTTTAAATTAAAAAAAAAAAATTATTACAGTGAAAAACACATTGCCAGATTAGAGGCCAAGATGGCAGAATAGACGGGCACTATGCCAACTGCCTCCCAGGATCACACCAAAATTACAAATAATTTATATAACATTCAACCTCAGAATTCATCTGAACACTAGCTGAACAGAATCTCTAAACTAAAGATTTAAAGAAGAGGCCACCACATCGAAACTGGTAGGAGGGGCAGAGACGTGAGGCAGGGGAACCCCACGAAGACTTGGTGAGGGCCACTGACCACAACCTGTGGTACCCTGGGTGGCTGCCCCCACCTAGAGCTGCATTGCCAGGGGCACCCTGGGCCCCTGGTGCCTGGACCCCACCTCCACAGGCCATAAAGGGTTTTTGCAGCAGCGGATAGCCTGCAGCAACTTGTGAGGATTTTTGGTGGTGAGCACGGCCCCAGAGCTCATGGCAACCAATTGCAGGCGGCTCACTGCAAGCCTTAGAGGGAGGCCAGCGGACGACGTGCTGAGCCCTTCCCCTCAACACAGCTGGTGCACAGTCGACCAGAGACTTGCTGAGCAAGTGGCCTACAGATTAAAGCTGGCAGAGAGCCTTTTTCTGGGGGTCGGGGGTCTTTTAGTCCTCTATTTTCTTTCCCCCCTTTAAAAAAAATGTTTTTACTATTACTGTTTTTCCCTTTCTCTTTTTATCCTTTTGTTTTCTTTTTTTCTCTTTCACCTTTTTGATCCTTTTTCTTCTTTTTCTTGAGTCTATTTTCTTTTTGTTGTCATTTCCCAGGTTTGTTTGTCTTGTTATTGCTTTGGGTACTGTTTTTCTGTCTTGTTCTGTTTTTGTCTCTTTTACATATTTTTGTTTCTCCTGTCTGATCATTGATACCGAGGTTTTGTGGGAGTGTATTTGTTCTTTGGTGGTGTTGGTTTGCCTTGCTTTGTTTTTGTCTTGCAAAGTGGACGTGGGTCTAGCACCGGTCCAGGAGCTGAAACTACTAAGAATTTGTAGAAACCACTGACCACAGCTGTTACCCACCTGTAACACCACTTCGTCCACCTACAGCTGCATTGCCAGGGGCATTCTGGGTGCTTGGGTGACTGAACCCACCCCTACAAACTCTGGTAATTTTTTTTTTTACAAAAGCAGATGGTCCGCAGAGCCCTGGGGTCATCTTTGTGGTATTCAGTGACCCCAAATGTGCGCCACAGCCACTCGGGAACAGCTCTTCGGAATTTGTGAGCTTGAGGTGGAGGCTGGCTGTAGTGCCCTTGGGACGCTGTACAAGGGGGTCACAGGCCAGGTATTGGCATAAGATCTGAATCTGCATTAACATCTTAAAAACCACCAGTCATGTCTTGTAACTCACTTGAAATCCATCCTGCCCAGCTAGTGCTGCATCGTGAAGGGCACCCTCAACACTGGGTCAGATAGCCAGACAAACGCCCCTAAAGAGCACCTTTCAATAGTCGGGCCTTATGGGCAACTGTCAGGTGACATCAGGACTAGGGGGCTCTGGGCCTTTTGCTAAACTGCCTCAGGACCAATATTGGTGGCATCCAGCTTCAATTCACAGAGCCCACCCCCATGTGACTCCAGGTCCAGCACAGGCAGCAGCCAACCACATACAGCTTTGAGGCACCTACCAGGTAGCCGTGGCCTGCTAACAGGGCTAAAACAGCCCTGAGTGGGAGCCCTGCCCAAGAGACACCAAAACCAATAACACCCACAGGCCAGTGACAGACCAAACCAGAGCACCACCTGGTTGAACCTACAAGTGGCACTCTCAAAGGAAATTTTCCACAGGCACAAGAGCCCATAGGGGCCAAGCTTCCTCTGAGGGGGTCAACTTCCACAGAGCAATTCATACACTGTGAGCAGAGCTAATTATCCCAACTAATCAGCCTGAGGGTCAATCCCATCCTCAGACAAGCCAAAAGCAATTAAAGATCAACTACAACAGCGACATCTCTGGAACACATTGGACAGGAGAATAGGGAGACTATGCAATCTGAATAATAAAGGACACATACTACATAAGACCACCCAGCAATGACTGAGAGACATAGGTGATGTACCTAACACATTGAAACAATCACAGAGCAACAGCCAGAATGAGGAAACAAAGAAACATGTCCCAAATGAAAGATCAGAAGGAACCTCTAGAAATGGAACTAAATGAATCAGAGGCATCCAACCTATCAGAAACAGACTTTAGAACACTGATGGTAAGAATGTTTAAGGAACTTAGTTAGAACATAAAGAAGAATAGAGAAATCATATAAAACAACCAGTTGGAAATAAAGAATACAATAACTGAAATGAAGAACACACTCGAAGGAATCACCAGTAGATTAGATGAAGCAGAGGATCAGATCACTGATTTAGAAGACAAGATAGCAGAAATCACCCAATCGTAACAACAAAAAGGAAAAAAAAAAAAAGACCTGTGGGACAACATCAAGCACAACATTCACATCAGAGGAATACCAGAAGGAGAAGAGAAGGAGCAAGGGAACGAGAACATATTTGAAGAAATAATGACTGAAAACTACCCCAACCTGGTGAAGGAAATTGACATACAAGCCCAGGAAGTGCAGAGAGTTCCAAAGAAGATGAACCCAAACAGGCCCACACCAATACACATTATAGTTCAAATGACAAAGTTTAAAGACAGAGGATCTTAAAAGCAACAAGAGAAAGACAGTGGGTTACATACAAAGGAACTCCTACCATGTTTCCCCGAAAATAAGACCTAACAAGAAAATAAGCCCTAGCATGATTTTTCAGGATGACATCCCCTGAACATAAGCCATAATGCGTCTTTTGGAGCAAAGTTAATATAAGACCCAGTGTTATTTTCTAGGAAATACGGTATAAGACTATCAGCTGAGTT
Source organism: Rhinolophus ferrumequinum (assembly GCF_004115265.2). Classification (NCBI taxonomy): domain Eukaryota; kingdom Metazoa; phylum Chordata; class Mammalia; order Chiroptera; family Rhinolophidae; genus Rhinolophus; species Rhinolophus ferrumequinum. The sequence continues at coordinate 47,535,266 of NC_046284.1, forward strand.
TTCTACAGAAACTCTGCAGGCCAGAAAGGAGGGGCAGGAAATATTCAAAGTGACGAAAAACAAAGGCCTACAACCAAAATTGCTCTACGCAGCAAGGATATCACTTAAAATTGAAGGAGAGATAAAGAGCTTCACAGAAAATCATAAGCTAAAGGAATTCATTGCCACCAAATCAGCACTGCAGGAAATGTTAAAAGGGCTTTTCTAAACAGAAAAAAGGGAAAAACAAATTAACAAAGGAAGATCAGAAATACGAATAACAAAATGGCAATAAATATGTAACTATCAATAATCACTTCAAATATGAATGGGCTAAATGCTCCAATCAAAAGATATAGAATGGCTGAGTGGATAAGGAAACAGGACCCATGCATATGCTGTTTACAAGAGACTCGTCTCAGATCAAAAGACACACACAGACTGAAAGTAAAGGAATGGAATAAGATATTTCACACAAATGGAAATGAGAAAAAAATGGGGTAGCAATACTTATTTCAGACAAAATAGACTTTAAAATGAAGACTCCAATAAAAGACAAAGAAGGTCATGACATAATTATAAAGGGATTGATCCAACAAGAGGACATAACCTTAGTAAACATCTATGCACCCAACATAGGAGCTCCTAACTATATAAAACAATTTATGACTGACATAAAGTTAGAGATCAACAGTAGCACTATCCTAGTAGGGGACTTTGACACCCCATTTTCACCAATGGACAGATCCTACAAACAGAAAATCAACACGGAAACTGGCCTTAATTGACACTTTAGACCAGTTGGATTTAACTGATATTTTTAGAGTATTTCACCCCAAACCAACAGAATATACATTCTTCTCAAGTGCACATGGAACATTTTCCAAGATAAACTACATGCTAGGCCACAAATCAAGTCTCAATAAATTTAAGAAGATTGAAATCATATCAAGTATCTTCTCTGACCATAATGCTATGAAACTAGAAATCAATTATAAGAAGAAATCTGGAAAACACACAAATACATGGAGGCTGAATAACATGTTACTAAATAATGAGTGGGTCAATAATGAGATCAAGGAAGAAATCAAAAATGGAAACACAATTACTCCAAATCTATGGGATGCAGCAAAAGCAGTCCTAAGACGCAAATTCATAGCAATGCAGGCCTAGTTAAATAAACAAGAAAAATCTAAAATCAACAGGCTATCTTTACACCTGAGGGAACTGGATAAAAAACAACAAAACAAGCCCAAAGGGAGTACAAGGAAGGAAATAATAAAGATCAGAGCAGAAATAAATGAAATAGAGACCAAATAAATAAAATACAAAAGATCAATGAAACCAAGAGCTGGTTTTTTGAAAAGATAAGCAAATCGACAAACCCTTAGCCAGACTCACCAAGAAAAAGAGAGAGAGGACCCAGATTAATAAAATCAGAAATGAAAGAGGAGAAGTGACAAGAGATACCACAGAAATACAGAAAAATTTTAAGGAAATACTACAAGCAACTATATGCCAACAAATTAGACAATCTGAAAGAAATGCATAAATTTCTAGAAGCATACAATCTTCCAAGACCGAATCAAAAAGAAACAGAAACTCTGAACAGACAGATTATTAGCAAAGAAATTGAATCAGATACCAACAAGCTCCCAACAAGCAAAAGTCCTGGACCAGATGGCTTCACAGGTGAATTTTACAAAACATTCAAAAAAGAACACCTCCTCAAACTATTCCAAAAAATCCAGAAAGAGGGAAGGCTCCAAGCACATTTTACAAGGCCACTATTACTCTGATCCCAAAACCAGATAGAGACATTACAAAAACAGAAAACTACAGGCCGATATCCCTAATGAACATAGATGTAAAAATCCTCAACAAAATACTAGCAAACCGGATTCAGCAACACATTAAAAAGATCATACACCACGATCAAGTGGGATTCATTCATAGCATGCAAGGTTGGTTTAATATCCACAAATCAATGAATGTGATACACCACATTAACAAAATGAAGAATAAAAATCATATGATCATATCAATAGATGCAGGAAAAGCACTTGACAAAATCCAGCAGCCATTTATGATAAAAACTCTTAGCAAAGTGGAAATAATGGGATTATATCTCAATATGATCACAATAAAGGCCATATGTGACACACCCACAGCTAACATCATACTCAATGGGGAAAGGCTAAAACCTTTCCCCTTAAGATGAGGAACAAGACAAGGCTGCCCACTCTCACCACTTTTATTCAATGTAGTTCTGGAAGTTCTAGCCTCAGCAATAAGACAAGAAAAATAAATAAAGGACATCCAAATTGGAAAGGAAGAAGTAAAAGTGTCATTATATGCAGGTGATATGATACTATGTAGAGAGAACCCCAAAGACTCCGCCAAAAAATTATTAGAAGTGATAAATAAATTTAGTAAAGTAGCAGGATACAAAATTAATATTCAGAAATCAGTTGCATTTGTATACACCAATAATAAACTATCAGAAAAAGAAATCAAGACATCAATCTCATTTACAATTGCTTTAAAAATAATAAAATGCATAGGAATAAATTTAACCAAGAAGTAAAAGACCTGTACTCAGAAAATTATAAGACACTGAAGAGAGAAATCAAAGAAGATAAAAATAAATGGAAACACATACTATGTTCATGAGTAGGAAGAATTAATATGGTTAAAATGTCAATAACTACCTAAGGCAATATATAGATTCAACGTAATTCCTATCAAACTTCCAATGACATTTTCCCCAGAAATAACATATAATCCTAAAATTTGTATGGAACAATAAAAGAACCCGAATAGCCAGGGCAATCTTGAGAAATAAGAACAAAGCGGGAAGTATAATGCTACCCAACATCAAATCATACTACTAGGCCATAGTAATCAAAACAGTATGGTACTGGCATAAAAACAAACACATAGATCAATGGAAGAGAATAGAAAGCCCAGAAATTAATCCATTCATATATGGTCATTTAATCTATAACAATGGAAGCAAGAATATACAATGGGGTAAAGACAGTCTATTTAATAAATTTTGCTGGGAAACCTGGACTGACATATGCAAAAAAATGAAACTGGACCACCTCCTTACGCTATATATGAGAACAAATTCAAATGGATTAAAGACTTGTCTGTAAGACCCGAAACCATAAAACTCCTAAAAGAAAATATAGGGAGTAAATTTGCAGACATTGCCCTGAGTAATATTTTTACTGATATATCCCCTTGGGCAAAGGAAGTAAAAGAAAAAATAAACATATGGGATTACATCAAACTTAAAAGTTTTTTTCACAGCAAAGGAAACCATCAATAAAACAAAAAGGCAGCCTACTGAATGGGAGAAGATATTTGTCAATGATACATCTGATAAAGGGTTAATATCCAAAATTTATAAAAGACTCATTCAGCTCAACACCAAAATAGCAAGCAAACAAATTAAAAAATGGGCAGAGGACATGAAGAGACATTTCTCTAAAGAGGACATAAAGATAACCAACAGACATACGAAAAAATGCTCAACCTCACTAATCATTAGAGAAATGCAAATAAAAACCACAGTGAGATACCACCTCACTCCAGTCAGAATGGATATCATCAATAAATTAACAAACAAGTCCTGGCGAGGTTGCGGAGAAAAGGGAACCCTTGTGCACTGTTGGTGGGATTGCAGTTTGGTGCAGCCACTATGGAAAACAGTACGGAGGTAACTCAAAAATCTGAAAATGGAACTACCTTATGATCCAGCAATTCCACTCTTAGGTATCTATCCGGAGAAATCCAAAACTCTAATTCAAAAAAATTTATGCACCCCTATGTTTTTTGCAGCACTACACACAATAGCCAAGACATGGAAACAACCGAAATGCTCATCCATAGACGACTGGATTAAGAAACTGTGGTACATTTATGCAACAGAGTATTACACAGCCATAAAGAAGAATGAAATCTTACCATTTGCAACAATATGGATGGACCTAGAGAACATTATGTTAAGTGAAATAAGTCAGACAGAGAAAGACAAATACCATGTGATCTCACTTATATGAGGAATCTAAAGAAAAGAATAAATGAATGAACTAATCAGAAACAGTCTCAGAGACAGAGGAAAATCTGAGGGTTGCTAGATGGGAGGGCGGTGGGGATAAGGAGGAAGGTAAGGGGATTAGAAAGCACAGTCGGTAACCACAAGATTGTCACAGGGATACGAAAGTCAATTTAGGGAATGTAATTGTCACGTGGGGGGCTGCCTGCGGGGTCTCTGGTCCCACTCCCCACACAAAAACACAGGATATGGCTAGGCCAAAAAGGAACACCCACGGAGCCATAGGTAGGGAAGTCATACCACTATGGTCTCACTGGAGGCTGGGTTTACACGACGTGCGACCTGCTGTCCGCTTTGCTGTCAACTGACCGACTCTCCTCCACTCTCCTCCTCTCTGTTCCTCTCTCCTCCTCTCTCCTCAACTCTCCTCGACTTTCCTCCGTAGCCGCGGCAGTTATATTAGTGGCCAATGGCTCAATGGTTACAGCTGACGGCCAACCAGCCACAGCTGATGGCTATCTACTACCTGAGCCAGCACCCTTCTATGTGAGGCCGAGAGCCTGGAAACTGCTTTTTGGGCCTCTGTCCCCACAGTAATAAATAATGTTGTAGAGATTTTGCAGGGTATCCAATGGACATTTGTCTCATTAGGGAGACCACCTCAGGGATGATGTAGATGCCTGATCACTGCACTGTACACCTGAAGCTGAACAATAATGAATGTCAGCTATAATTTTTATATATATACATATATAGCAATACATATATATACATATATATTGTGTATATATAATTACAAGAAGCGGAGTACAGCATTAGGAATAGAGACAGTGGAAATATAATGGCTGTATGCAATGTCAGAGGGGTAGTGAATGGGAGATGGGGGTTGTCACTGTGTGAGGGATATAAATGATAAATATCTAACTATTGTTTTGTGCACCTGAAACTAATAAAAAATGTTAAAAAAAGTAAAAGGATAGAAAATACACCATGTACACACCAACAATAACAACAAAGTTTTCATGGTTATATTAACGTTGGACAAAGTAGTCTTTAAGGCAAGAAGTATTATGGGAGATAAAGAGGCAGATTTCATAATGATAAAAGGGTCAATTCAAAAGGAAGACAATTGTCCTCATACTATGAGGTAGATACTAATTTTTTCGTCCAATTTTTACACATGAGGAATTTAAGTTACACAAACATTACAGGACATACACAGATAGTAAATAATGTATCCAGAATAAGTTTATGCTTTTAAATACTATGCAGTACTTTTTTGGCAAAAAAAAAACAAAAACCAAAAGCCCAGATCATTTCTCTTCATGATTGAAACTAAATTATTGTAGCACCTGAGGAACAATGCCACTTTTCTATATTCCTTTTGCAAAGCAGGGTGATTTCCCCACAAAGACATTAATTATTGAAATTTAAACTTCAGAATGAGGCCTTGTTATGTTATTTCAGTTGTGAAGGTGACAGGAAAACATTCTATAACATACCCTAAATGCAAAGGTGCATTCAGCACAGCTGTGGTCTATGAGCCTCACAGAACACTTCAAGCTACTTCCAAAAATCAAGTTAAAAATCATCCCTTTTTAGATTGCTATAAAACAAAATGGAAACTTTTTTTTCCATTACTACTCAAACTGCTTCAACAAAGCAAGTCCTGTATTCCCGAGGGGAAGTATAGGAAGGATATGAGTGAAGTTTAATTTTGTTAGAAAAGTAAATAAAAAAGAAATTTCCACTAAGTCATATTCCTCTGTTCTCTGGGAAATCACTTTTCAGTGTCTGACTCTTCTGAAAAAGGCTCTGGACAGACAGTTCGGTAAATCACTAATCTGAAGGGATCCATTTGGCCCTTGGAATCATTTTTTTTTACTTTTAAAAATATGTTATTAGTTATTTTATTATAAAACTAATATATACTTGAAAGGGAAAAATAATAAATTGTTATGTGGAGAACCTTGGGAAACACCACTTAACCAAGTGGTCAAGGTTATCAGTAATGATAAGTCATGTTGATATCATGTACTCCCGATATGATGTAAAGAGGACACATCATTTCTTTTCTTTCTTTTTTACAAAAACTCACAACCCTAGTCTAATCATGATAAAAAATATCAGATAAACACACATTGAAGGACATTCTACAAAATACCTGACGAGTACTCCTCAAAATTGTTAAGGTCTTTAAAAGCAAGTAAAGAAATTGCCACAGACCAGAGACATAACTAAATGCAATGTGTTATACTGGGTTGGATCCTGGAAATGAAAAATGCAATTAATGGAAAAAACTGGTAAAACATGATTAAAGTCTGGGGATTAGTTAATGTACCAATATTGGTTTCTTAATTTTGACAAATATGCCACAGTGATATAAGATGATAAAACATTAAGATAAACTGAAACTATGTACTACCTTTGCAACTTCTCTATAAATCTCAAATTATTTCAAATAAAAAGTTTATTTAAAAAAGTCATCTGTGATTGTGATGGAAAGAAAAAAGAAATGAAAGAAAGAAGAAGAGAAAGAAAGAAATGGAAGGAAGGAAATAATAAATGTAAAAAGTAAATAACTTTTTAAAATTCTCCAGAGATCAAGTATTACTAAAAAGGTTTTTTTGTGTGTGTGTGTATAATTCCAGACTTTTCTTGTATACATTTGGGTGTGCTCAAATGTATATATTTTTTCACAGAGAAAGGATACTATTTATGCATGTCTTATGACTTGATTTTTCACTTAACATGTAATAGCTCTATTTCCACTAGTTCACACATACATTTAGTCAGCAAAGACATAGTGACTGAGAATTATTCAGAAAGGAAGAGTATGTGAATGTGGCCTTACTAGCATTTCCTGAAGGTATTATTCTGCAAGTCATGAGAGGTATTAGAAAAGGAAAGGAGGGAGGTAAAAACATGGAAAGTAATTTTTAAAGCTACTCTCTAAGACTACATTTTTTTTTTAATTAAATTTTTTGGGGCGACAATTGTTAGTAAAGTTACATAGATTTCGGGTGTACATTATGTATTACATCATCTATAAATCCCATTGTGTGTTCACCACTCAGAGTCAGTTCTCCTTCCATCACTACATATTTGATCCCCCTTACCCTCATCTCCCACCCCCCACCCCCCTTACCCTCTGGTAACCACTAAACTACTGTCTGTGTCTATGAGTTTTTGTTTTTTATTTGTTCGTCTTGTTCTTTTGTTGTTTTTGGTTTATATACCACATATCAGTGAAAACATATGGTTCTCTGCTTTTTCTGTCTGACTTATTTCACTTAGCATTATATCTCCAGATCCATCCATGTTGTCACAAATGGTCCTATATCATCTTTTTTTACTGCCAAATAGCATATTCCATTGTGTATATATACCACAACTTCTTTATCCATTCATCTATCGAAGGACATGTTGGTTGTTTCCATGTCTTCACCACCGTAAATAAAGCTGCAATGAACATTGGAGCACACGTGTCTTTATGTATCAATGTGTTCAGGTTTTTTTGGGTAGATACCCAGGAGAGGGATTGCTGGGTAATATGGTAATTCTATTCGTAATTTTTTGAGGAACCTCCACATTGCCTTCCATAGCGGCTGCACCAGTCTGCATTCCCACCAACAGTGTATGAGGGTTCCTTTTTCTTCACAGCCTCTCCAACACTTGTTACTATTTGTCTTGTTGATGATAGCCATTTTGACTGAGGTGGGGTGATATCACATTGTGGTTTTTATTTGCATTTCTCTGATGATTAGTGATGTTGAGCATTTTTTCATATGTCTGTTTGCCATTTGTATGTCCTCTTTGGAGAAATGTCTCTTCAGGTCATCTGCCCATTTTTCAAATGGGTTGTTTGGTTTTTTGTTGTTGAGTTTCATGAGTTCCTTTTATATTTTGGATATTAGCCCCTTACCGGAGGGACTGTTTGCAAAAATCTTCTCCCATTTGGTTGGTTGCCTCTTTATTTTGTCGATGGTTTCTTTTGCTGTGCAAAAGCTTTTAAGTTTGATATAGTCCCATTCATTTATTTTAGCTTTTACTTCCCTTGCCTTTGGGGTCAAATTCATAAAATGTTCTTTGTACCCAAGGTCCATAAGTTTAGTACCTATGTTTTCTTCCATGCAGTTTATTGTTTCAGGTAAGACTACATTTTTAAAAGGAATGAATCTTTGTCTAGAGAGAGAGGAGTGGATGTCATTTGATATGCCCAGATTTCTTGGGTATGAAGACACTTCTAGAGCCCAATGCATAGTCATTTCACATGAAAAATTAGACCTGTTATTGGGCAGTTGGTTGGGAAACAAATTGGGCCTCTTGTGGATCGTGAGGGATGAAGAATGGAGGATGTTTCCAGCACCAAGGGAAGGAGCATATAAATTCTGACTGGGACATACTACTGAGATACAGCATGAGTGGCATACACCAGATAGAGAAATGAGAAGGAAGAGGATTAAACATAAAGTAATTCATATTGTCCAGGGGAAGTAAAGCTTCAGTTAGAAAGACTAAATATTTGTAGACTCATGAGCTAGCATTTGGGAGTACTGAGAGCTACAGGGATGTACAAAATACAGCAGTCCCCCCTTACCCACAGTTTCTCATTCTGCAGTTTCATTTACCTGCGGTTCACAACAGTCTGAAAATATTAAACAGAAAATTCCAGAAATAAACAATTCATAAGTTTTAAATTGCATGCCATTCTAAGTAGCATGATGAAAGCTCCTGCCATTCGTCTCCGTCCCACCCAAGATGTGAATCATCCCTTTGTCCAGCGTCTCCACGTTGTCCATGCTCCCTGTCCCTTAGTCACTTAATAGCCATCTCTGTTATCACATGAACTGTGTAGGTATCACAGTGCTTGTCAACAAGTAACCCTTATTTTCCTTAATAATGACCCCAAAGCACAAGAGTAATGATGCTGGCAATTCAGATACGCCAAAGAGAAGCCATAAAATAATTCCTTTAACGGAAAAGGTATGCATGTATAGGGAAAAAATACATAGGTTCGGTAACTATCTGCGGTTTCAGGCATCCACTGGGGGTCTTGGAGCAAATTCCTCTCATGCAAGCGAGGACGACTGGACACTCCTTTCTACTTAGAGTGTGGGAAAAGGGATATCTGCTTAGGGTTTAAGGCTGGAGATGCTGTTTAAAGACTGTCAAAAAAGGGAGCAACCGAAAAGGAAGGTTAGACTCACCTCAAACTGGTGAAGGCAGGGACTATCCTGAGAGAGACACAGCTAAAGCTCTAGTTTTCCACTCAAGGACCGATTTCTTCCTCCCTTCAATGGGGCACATGATATGGAAAGGAGAGAAGGAAAACGCTTAAGTCCTAAGTCAGCAAGAAGAGGAAACCTAGAGCAACTGAGGTGATTATAGAGACGAGTGTAAATAATGAAAAGTAGAGTGAAAAAGAAAGTGTGTGGTCTCTTGTAATTCTTCAAAGGGAAAAAACACTGGACAAAGGGGTACCATGGAAACCATAAAACAAGCTGGCCTGTTATACTTTGATAAATATGGAGGGACGCACACATGTAGAAAGATCATGACCATGAAATACCATTTGTATTTTGTCTTTTTTAATTATTTATGTTTTTCGGTTACTGTTGACATTCTATATTATTTTATATTAGTTTCAGGTGTACGACATAGTGGTTAGACATTTATAAAATTTTTAAAAATTTATTGGAGTGACAATTGTTAGTAAAATTACGTAGCTTTCAGGTGTAAAATTCTGTATTACATCATCTATAAATCCCATTGTGTCTTCACCACCCGGAGTCAGTTCTCCTTACATCACCATGTATTTGATCCCTCATCTACCCTCATCTCCCACCTCCCACCCCCTTACCCTCTGGTAACCACTAAAGTATTGTCTCTATCTATGAGTTCTTGTTTCTCATTTGTTTGTCTTGTTCTTTTCTTGTTTTTGTTTTATATACCACATATCAGTGAAATCATATAGTTCTCTGCTTTTTCTGTCTGACTTATTTCGCTTAGCATTATATTCTCAAGATCCATCCATGTTGTCACAAATGGTCCTATATCATCTTTTTTTACCGCCGAATAATATTCCATTGTGTATATATACCACAACTTCTTTATCCATTCATCCATCGAAGGACATTTTGGTTGTTTCCATGTCTTGGCCACCGTAAACAAAGCTGCAAGGAACATTGGAGCACACGTGTCTTTATGTATCAATGTGTTCAGGTTTTTTGGGTAGATACCCAGGAGAGGGATTGCTGGGTAATATGGTAATTCTATTCGTAATTTTTTGAGGAACCTCCACATTGCCTTCCATAGCGGCTGCACCAGTCTGCATTCCCACCAACAGTGTATGAGGGTTCCTTTTTCTTCACAGCCTCTCCAACACTTGTTACTATTTGTCTTGTTGATGATAGCCATTTTGACTGGGGTGGGGTGATATCACATTGTGGTTTTTATTTCCATTTCTCTGATGATTAGTGATGTTGAGCATTTTTTCATATGTCTGTTTGCCATTTGTATGTCCTCTTTGGAGAAATGTCTCTTCAGGTCATCTGCCCATTTTTCAATTGGGTTGTTTGGCTTTTTGTTGTTGAGTTTCATGAGTTCCTTTTATATTTTGGATATTAGCCCCTTACCGGAGGCACTGTTTGCAAAAATCTTCTCCCATTTGGTTGGTTGCCTCTTTATTTTGTCGATGGTTTCTTTTGCTGTGCAAAAGCTTTTAAGTTTGATATAGTCCCATTCATTTATTTTAGCTTTTACTTCCCTTGCCTTTGGAGTCAAATTCATAAATTGTTCTTTGTACCCAAGGTCCATAAGTTTAGTACCTATGTTTTCTTCCATGCAGTTTATTGTGTCAAGTGTTATGCTTAAGTCTTTGATATATTTTGAATTAATTTTGGTACGTGGTGACAGACAGCAGTCCAGTTTCATTCTTTTGCACGTGGCTTTCCAATTCTCCCAGCACCATTTATTGAAGAGGCTCTCTTTCCTCCATTGTATGTTTTTAGCTTCTTTGTCAAAAATTATCTGTTCATATTTATGTGGTTTTATTTCTGGGTTCTCAATACTATTCCATTGGACTATGTGTCTGTTTTTCTGCCCATACCATGCTGTTTTGATTATTGTAGCCCTGTAGTACAAGCTAAAGTCAGGGAGTGTGATACCTCCAGTATTGTTCTTTTTTCTTAAGATTGCTTTGGCTATTCGGGGTCTTCTGTGGTTCCAAACAAATCTGATGATTTTTTGTTCTATTTCTTTAAAAAATGCCATTGGGATTTTGATGGGGATTTCAGTAAATCTGTATATTCCTTTGGGTAATATGGCCATTTTAACTATGTTGATTCTTCCAATCCATGAGCACAGAATATCTTTCCATTTCTTTGTGTCTTCTTCAATTTCTTTCAAAAGTGTCTTACAGTTTTCAGCATATAGGTCCTTCACATCCTTGGTTACGTTTATTCCTAGCTATTTTATTCTTTTTGCTGCAATTGCAAAAGGAATTGTTTTTTGTATTTCTTTTTCTGAGACTTCATTGTTAGTATATAGGAATGCAATGGACTTTTGTGCGTTGATTTTGTAGCCAGTAACTTTACTGTATTCGTTGATTGTTTCTAATAGCTTTTTGGTGGAGTCTTTAGGGTTTTCTATATGTAGCATTATATCATCTGTAAAGAGTGATAATTTTAGTTCTTCATTCCCAATGTGGATGCCTTTTATTTCTTTCTCTTGCCCGATTGCTCTGGCGAGGACTTCCAACACTATGTTGAAAAGCAGAGGTAATAGGGGACAGCCTAATTGTGTTCCTGAACGTAGAGCAAAGGGCTTCAGTTTTTCACCATTAATTATGAGATTAGCTGAAGGCTTGTCATATATGGCATTTATTATGTTAAGGTATTTTCCTTCTATGCCTATTTTATTAAGTGTTTTAATCCTAAGTGGATGTCGTATATTGTCAAATGCTTTTCTGCATCAATTGATATAATCATATGATTTTTGTCCTTTATTTTGTTTATGTGATGTATCACATTGATGGATTTGCGGATGTTGAACCATTCTTGTGCCCCGAGGATGAACCCCACTTGGTCATGATGAATAATCTTTTTAATGCATTGTTGTATTCGATTTGCTAGAATTTTGTTTAGGATTTTTGCATCTGTATTCATCAGAGATATTGGTCTGTAGTATTCTTTTTTTGTGTTGTCCTTACCAGGTTTTGGTATAAGGGTAATGTTGGCCTCATAAAATGAGTTAGGGAGTACTGTCTCTTCTTCAATTTTTCAGAAGAGTTTGAGCAGGATTGGTATTAGATCCTCTTTGAAGGTTTGGTAGAATTCACTAGTGAAGCCATCTGGTCCCGGACTTTTGCTTTTGGGAAGGTTTTGGATGACTGATTCAATTTCATTACTGGTGATCGGTCTGTTTAGATTTTCCAGTTCTTCATGGTTCAGACCTGGAAGGCTATATGTTTCTAAGAACTTGTCCATTTCTTCTAGGTTATTGAATTCGGTGGCAGATAGTCCTTCGTAGTATTCTTGGATGATGCTTTGTATTTCTGTGATGTCCGTGATAACTTCCCCTTTTTCATATCTGATTTTGTTAATTAGTGTCTTCACTCTTTTTGTCTTAGTGAGTCTAGCCCAGGGTTTGTCTATTTTGTTAATCTTTCAAAGAACCAGTTCTTTGTCACATTAATTATTTCTATTGTCTTTTTGTTCTCTATTTCATTTAGTTCTGCTCTGATTTTTGTTATTTCCTTTCTTCTGCTGACCATGGGTTTCATTTGTTCTTTTTCTAGTTCTTTAAGGTGTAACATGAGGTTATTTATTTGGGATTTTTCTTGTTTCTTGAGATAGGCCTGTAATGATATAAATTTCCCCCTTAAAACTGCTTTTGCTGCATCCCAAAAATTTTAGTAGGATGTATTTTCATTGTCATTTGTTTCTATGTATCTTTTGATCTCTCCTCTAATTTCTTCTTTGACCCAGTCGTTCTTAAAAATTATGTTGTTTAATATTCATGTATTTGTGTTTTGTCCTGCTTTCTTTTTGCAGTTCATATCCAATTTCAAAGCCTTGTGATCAGAGAACAAGCTTGGTATGATTTGAATCTTCTTAAATTTGCTGAGGCTGACTTTATGTCCCAATATATTGTCTATCCTTGAAAATGTTCCATGTACACTAGAAAAGAATGTATATTCTGAGGTTTTAGGATGAAGTGCTCTATATATGTCATTTATGTCCATTTCATCTAATGTGTCATTTAGGGCTGCTAGCTCATTATTTATTTTCTGTTTGGATGATCTATCCATAGCTCTCAATGAGGTATTTAAGTCCCCTAGTATAATTGTGTTTTGGTCAATTTTTCCCTAATGTTCTGTTAGTAGTTGCTTGTACTGTGTCTCCATTGCTTGTACTGTGTCTCTTTTTGTTGTTGTCTATTATTTCTGTGTGTTGGTATTCTATGATGTTTCACTCTGTTTCTTCTTTCATTACAGTATATATTTCAGTTCTGGATTTCTTTTTTGAGTGTTTACCCTTAAGTTTATGTAAAATAATGTTTGATATTTTGAGTATTCCATTTTCTTCAGCACGCTTACATTCTCCATTCCCATATTCCGGTTGAGGCCTTTACTCTCCCCCTTTTTATGTTTTGGTTGCCACAAATCGTCCCTGTTGATGGTGGTCGAATAGCCTCCTTTAGTATTTCTTGTAGTGCAGGTCGTGTATTAGAAAATTCACTCAGCTTCTGTATGTGTGGAAAGGTCTTTGTTACTCCTTCATATCTAAAGGATATCTTTGCTGGGTATATTAATCTTGGCTCATAATTTCTCTCTTTCAATAGTTTGAATATTTGGTTCCACTCCCTCCTGGCTTGTAGAGTTTCTGCTGAGAAATCTGATGATAATCTAATGGGCTTTCCTTTGTAGGTTACCGTCTTCTTTTCGCTGGCTGCCTTGAGGATTCTTTCTTTGTCGTTGATTTTAGACAGCTTGAATACAATGTGCGTTGGAAAAGGCCTGTTGGGATTGAGGTAATTAGGTGTTCTATTTGCTTCTTGGATTCAAGGATCCAGTTCTGTCCACAAGTTTGGGAAGTAATAAATCGACAATTTGTGTCAATATATTCTCTGTTCTCTTCTCTGTTTCTTCTCCTTCTGGTATGCCCATTATTCTTATATTGCTCTTTCTGATGGAGTCAGAAAGTTCTTGTAGATTTCTTTCATTTCTTTTAAGTCTCAAGTCTCTTTCTTCTTCCATCTGTGTAATTTCCAGGTTTCTATCTTCGCTGTCACTGATTCTTTCCTCCATTTGGTCAACTCTGTTACCTAAGCTGGCTATTTCATTTTTAATTTATTCTATTGAGTTCTTAATCTCCAGAAATTCTGTTTGTTTTGTTTTTTTTTTTTTTAAATTTCAATCTCTTTGGTAAAATGTTCATGTTCTTTGATTGTGTTTCTTAGTTCATTATACTGCCTTTCTGTGTTTTCTTGCATCTCATTGAGTTTTTTCTAAACTGCAATCTTGAATTCTCTGTCATTTAAGTCACATATTTCCATATCTTTAGGTTCCTTTTCTAGAGACTTTTCACTTTCTTTCTGAGCTGTCTTGTTGCCTTGGTTATTCATGGCAATTACTGATTTATTATTTCTCTTCCTAGACCTCTACAAGGGTGGCTTCTGCAACAGGTTGATAGGAAGAGGTCTTTCTTTTGTTTTCCAGTACTTGTTGGTGGAATGCTTCATTTTCTCTTTGACTGCAGCCTTTTTTCTCTCTCACACTGTAGTGTTATGTTTTCTCTGCAGTATTCCAGCTTCTCACACAATGGGGGGATTCCCTGGGAGATGGGCTTCTCCTCTGTTAACAGTTCACCTGGGTCACAGGGCCGAGTGTCCGTGTGGGGATGCGGAGAGCTTCTGAAGTTCCAAAGCTCTTTCTGCACCAGATTCAGAGCCCGTGTGGTTCAGCAGTTTTGTTTACTCCTGCGGGGATCCGCCCAGATAGGTGGAGACAGGCCAGGGTGATTTGTGAGAGGTGGCCTAGAGTAATGGCGGTGACCACCACCACAGCCAGTCCTGCTTCCAAAGCTTCCTCCGCTTTGCCGCAACTAGTTTGGCTGCGAATCTGTGTCTGAGGACCACAGTTCTCATACCAGCAAATATTCTGTTCTTTTGATCTGACACCGCTACTGTTCCGCATCTAGCATCGGGCAGGTGGGAGTGGGGCGCACTCTGGAGGGTAACGAGGGGGCAGCTGGTCTCAGTGCCTAAAGCTTCTGTTCTCTGCAGCAGTAAGGTCTTAAACCACCATTTTCAGCCTTCTTCCCTCAGTCTTTTCTCCGACATCTTTGCCGTGAGCGTTGGGTTCAGTCGTGTTATATGCTGTACCCTCAGCCCTGTGGGCCATAGACGGAGCCCTAGCAGTCCAAGTTCTTCCCTCTCCCACAGCTGCGGTAGTTATGGGATGCAGCGAGCTTGGAGCACTGAGCTAGGTCTGCGTCCTGAGCCCACGCGGCTCCGTCTCTGCACTTCTCCCTTCCCACCTCCCTCACTCGCACGATTCGCCCACCTGTAGGTGAATTTAGTAGTGGGTCTGTTAGTCTTGCCTGTCTGCTGTGCAGGGAGTCCTTTGTGGAGTTATAGTTGTTCCATTTGTTGTAAATTCCAGGGGAGATTTACAGAGGCTCACCTCACGCCGCCATTTTGATGACGTCACAGTATCTGATGTTTTGAGCTGTATATAATTGATGACACCTTCCACAGCAACGGATGGAAGTAGTGGTTGTTGGGTAGGAAACTGAAGTAGTGTGCTGCAAACTTCTAGAAAAAAAGTGATTCATGAAGTATTTATTTCCATCGGAAGTTTTTACAGTGTTTTATTATAATTAGTTAGTCTTACACTTAAACTTTCATGGCTAAATTGGAACTATCTCAATAAAGGGTTCAGTACTATCTGTAGATGCCAAAAGTATAGAACACTTTCCTGAATGAGAAATAGACTCTCGAGGCTGCCTCTAGAGACTTGGGTCTATGGTGGGGATCAACTCTGTGGTCATGGCAATTTGTCAATGTTCCAAATAGGAATCAGACCTGGAGAAAAGGACAATGGACAAAATGCAAGTTAAAATGGCTGATTAAAGGAAAAACCAAGGGCCTCCCAGGAGAAACTACAGAAACTGTCATCACAGGAATAAATATTTTGCTTGAAGAACAGCATACATGTGTACCAATTAATGGTATATTACATTATACCTTCTGCAAGGGCAATGGAAACAATTGGTTGTACCTCAAAAAGGTTATCCCCATGGTTGTGAGAGTTTTACATGATGACATTAGCCATGTGGGGTAGAAAAGAACTATAGACATAGGATCTAGTTTGGGGCTGAAGATGATTAAGGGCACCAGAGTTAAATGTGAAACTTCTACTCTCTGCATTCAATAAAGAATGCTGCCAGCACAGCAACTTCCCTGGAAGCCATTTAAAGCTAAATACTCTTGCAGTTGGTAAATGTAGCCTCCTTACTGTGCCCCAAATACCAGGATAAAATGCATTCCACAAAGAGACAAATCTTACTATTAGCCAATCAGCCATGTGCCCAGAATCCAGAAGAATGTGCAGGACAGGGTTCCCCTTGTGGGAGAGGTGGAAGTAGCTTCTCCACACTATGCAGCTCATACTGCCTACTTCACTACAGGTGTGTTGAACCTTTATCTTGATTCTTGGAGCCCCCATGCAATCACCTTCCTCGTAGGAAACATCATCCCTCTTTGGAGTCATTGTCTCTTCACTCAGTCCTCCACAGGGCCCTTCTGCTCTTAAACTTCTTTGCCTTCCTCTTCTGAGCACCTACATTTTGTTTGCTTCAGTCTTTGACCCAGGTTATTTGTCATTTGTTCCATCTAGTGCTTTCATGGAAGATGGAAAGGTATTTAAATCCATGTGGATGGAGGTTGGGATGAAGGAAAGCCACACCCATCAGTCTGGCACTTGAACATATCTCCTGTGAGTTATTATGCTGAAAGAGTCCCAGTCTCTTTAGTCTATTTACAATTCCATTTCAAATAACACCCTTATATTATCCTAATTTCTGGGTATTTGTGCCTATAACCCCACCTAAATATCACACCATTCTAAGAAAGATCAATTAAATCAAGAGATCTCAAAGAGTTTACTACAGTGAAATTATAATGTGAAGTTTATGTTGGCTGCAGGTAGTGTAATGAGCTCCCTGTCCACCCTCTACCCTCCACATACCAGTATCCATTTGCCTTCATCATAAACCATGAAAATGTTTTTTGTTTTGTTTTGTTTTGTCTTATTTTTTTTGTTGTTGTTTTAATCCTGGGGAGAGGAACCAAAAGAGATGAAGAAAAAGGATGGAGGTAATGATATAAGATGTATCCTGAGTGACCTCTTGTGGTTAGAAAAGGGTGAGCGAACTAGAAACTGCAGAGAGCATTCAAGAAAAGCTCTGATACTCTGGGCACAAGCAAATCAGCTTTAGAACCCAGGCAACAGAGTATAACACAGAATAGGGAGGACCTTTCCTTTGCCTCTTCAAGGGACTTAGTATCGGTATGATAGCCCAAAGATTAGGCATTTTAGAAGCATCTAGAGAGAGCCTATCTGACACGATAGGTGGTGTCTGTGGTGATGCTTTTCTGAGAAGCTTTACAGGCAGAAGATGTAGACAAGTGAGATCCAGAAAAGGAGGAGAGGTAGAAGTCATCAAAATGGCGGCATGAGGTGAGCCTCTGGAAATCTCCCCTAGAATTTACAACTAATCGAATAACTGTAACTCCACAAAGGACTCCCTGCACAGCAGACAGGCCAGACACAGAGGCCCACTACTGAATTCACCTAAAGGTGGGCGAATCGCGCGAGCTGGGGAGGAGGAAAGGGAGAAGTGTGGAGACGGAGTCCTGCGGGCACAGGACGCAGAACTAGCTCAGTGCCCCGAGGTCGCTGCATCCCGGAACTACTGCAGCTGTGGGAGAGGGAAGAACTCGGACTGCTAAGGCTCTGTTTATGGCCCACAGGGCTGAGGGGGCAGCATATAACACGGCTGAACCCAACGCTCATGGCAGAGACCTCGGAGCAAAGACAGAGGGAAGAAGGCTGAAACGGTGGTTTAAGCCCTCACTGCCGAGCAGAGAATGGAAGCCTTAGGCACTGAGACTAGTCGCCCCCTCCCTACCCACCCAGAGCTCACCTGCCTCCACTTGCCAAGTGCTAGAAGAGGAACAGTAGCAGTGTCAGATCAAAAGAACAGAATATTTGCAGTTCTGAGCACTGTGGTCTGCAGACACAGATTCGCAGCCCAAATAGTTCCAGCAAAGAGGAGGGAGCTTTGGAAGCAGGACCAGCTGTGGTGGTGGTCGCTGCCATTACTCTGGGCCACCTCTCACAACTCACCCCGTCCCTGTCCCCACATATCAGTGTAGATCCCTGCAGGAGTAAACAGAACTGCTGAAAGACACGGGCTCTGAATCTGGTGCAAGAAGTACTTTGGAACTTCTAAAGCTCTCCGTATCCCCACAGGGACACGGTGCCCTATGACCCAGGCGAACTGTTAACAGAGGAGAAGCCTGCCTTCCAGGGAATCCCCCCATTGTGTGAGAAACTGGAGTAGTGCAGAGAAAACATAACACTACAGTGTGAGAGAGAATAAAAGGCTGCAGTCGAAGAGAAAATAAAGCATTCTACCAACAAGTACTGGAAAACAAAAGAAAGACCTCTTCCTATCAACCTGTTGCAGAAGCCACCCTTGTAGAGGTCTAGGAAGAGAAATAATAAGTCAGTAATTGCCATGAATAACCAAGACAACAAGACAGCTCAGAAAGAAAGTGAAAAGTCTCCAGGAAAGGAACTTAAAGATATGGAAATATGTGACTTAAATGACACAGAATTCAAGATTGCAGTTCTGAAAAAACTCAACGAGATGCAAGACACCACAGAAAGGCAGTTTAATGAACTCAGAAACACAATCAAAGAACAACATGAACATTTTATCAAAGAGATTGAAATTTTAAAAAAGAACCAGATAGAATTTCTGGAGATTAAGTATTCAATAGAAGAAATTAAGAATGAAATAGCCATCTTAGGTAGTAGAGTTGACCAGATGGAGGAAAGAATCAATGACCTCAAAGATAAAAACCTGGAAATGACACGGATGGAAGAAGAAAGAGACTTGAGAATTAAAAGAAATGAAAGAACTCTGCAAGAACTTTCTGAGTTCATCAGAAAGAGCAATATGGGGCTGGCCCGGTGGCTTAGGTGGTTGGAGAGCTCCATGCTCCTAACTCTGAAGGCTGCTGGTTCGATTCCCACATGGGCCAGTGGGTTCTCAACCACAAGGTTGTCGGTTTGATTCCTCGAGTACTGCAAGGGATGGTGGGCTCCACCCCCTGCAACTAAGATTGAACTCTGGCATCGTGAGCGGAGCTGCCACTGAGCTCCCAGATGGCTCAGTTGGTTGGAGCGCGTCCTCTCTACCACAAGGTTGCTGGTTCAACTCCCGCAAGGGATGGTGGGCTGCGCCCCCTGCAACTAGCCATGGGAAGTGGACCTAGAGCTGAGCTGCGCCCTCCACAACTAAGACTGAAAGCACAACAGCTTGAAGGTGAACAGCACCCTCCACAACTAAGATTGAAAGGACAACAACTTGACTTGGAAAAAAGTCCTGGAAGTAGTACACACTGTTCTCCAATAAAGTCCTGTTCCCTTTCCCCAATTAAAAACAAAAACAAAAACAAAAAAAAACAATGAAAAATATCTTTAAAAAAAGTAATTAAAAAAAGTCAAAGGTATTCACAAAAGATTTATAAAAATTGGAAAAAAAAAAGCAAGATAAGAATAATGGGCATACCAGAAAAAGGAGAAAGAGAGAAGGGAACAGAGAGTATATTCAAAAAAATAGTGTAGGAGAACTTCTCAAACTTGGTGAAAGAACTGGATCCTCGAATCCAAGAAGCAAATAGAACACCTAATTACTTCAATCCCAACAGGCCTTCTCCAAGGCACATTTTATTGAAGCTGTCAAAAAAAAAACGGCAAAGAAAGAATCCTCAAGGCAGCCAGGAAAAAGAAGATGGCAACCTACAAAGGAAAGCCCATTAGATTAGCATCAGATTTCTCAGCAGAAACTCTACAAGCCAGGAGGGAGTGGAACCAAATATTCAAACTATTGAAAGAGAGAAATTATGAGCCAAGAATAATATACCCAGCAAAGATATCTTTTAGATAAGAAGGAGGAATAAAGACCTTTCCAGACATACAGAAGCTGAGGGAATTTTCTAATACACGACTTGCACTACAAGAAATACTAAAGGAGGCTATTCAACCACCATCAACAGGGTCAATTTGTGGCTGTACCAAAACAGGGACAATTTGTGGCTGTACCAAAACATAAAAAGGTAGAGAGTAAAGGTCTGAACTGGAATATGGGAATGGAGAAAGTAGGCGTGCTGAAGAAAATGGAATACTCTAAATAGCTAACTTTCTTTTACATAAACTTAAAGGTAACCACTCAAAGAAAAATCCAGAACTCAAGTGTATACTGTAATAAAAGAAGAAACAGAGGGAAACATCATAGAATACCACCACACAGATATAATAGACAACAACAAAAAAGCAAAGAAACATGGACACACAGTCTTACCAGAAAACTAAAGATAAATGATAAGAAATCCTCAGATATCAATAATCACCCTAAATGTAAATGGACTGACTCACCAATAAAAAAGCACACAGTAGCGGATTGGATCAAAAAACTAAGCCCAAACATTTGCTGTCTCCAAGAGATGCATCTCCGCTACAAGGACAAGCGTAGACTCAAAATGAAAGGGTGGAAATTAACACTCCAAGCAAATGGTATCCAGAGAAAATCAGGTGTATGAATACTGATATCACATGAAACAGACTTCAGGGTGAAAAAGATAACAAGAGACAAAGATGCACATTTCATAACGATAAAGGGGACTATGCAACAAGAAGACATAACAATCATCAATATTTATGCCCCCAATCAGGGAGCACCGAAATATACCAAGCAAGTACTAACAGAACTAAAGGGAGAAATTGACCAAAACACAATTATACTAGGGGACCTAAATACATCATTGACAGCTATGGAGAGATCATCCAAGCAGAAAACAAACAATGAAATAGCAGACCTAAATGAAACATTAGATGAAATGGACATAATTGACATTTATAAAGCACTTCATCCTAAAATATCAGACTGTACATTTTTTCCTAGTGTACATGGAACATTCTCAAGAATAGACCATATATTGGGACATACAACTAACCTCAGCAAATTTAAGAAGATTGACATCATACCAAGCATATTCTCTGATCACAAGACTTTGAAATTGGATATCAACTGCAAAAAGAAAGCAGGAGAAACCACAAATACGTGGAGATTAAACAACATACTTTTAAAGAACGACCGGGTCAAAGAAAAAATTAGAAGAGAGATCAAAAGACACATAGAAACAAAGGACAATGAAAATAAATCCTACCAAAATTTTGGGGATGCAGCGGAAGCAGTTTAAAGAGAGAAATTTATGTCATTACAGGCCTATCTCAAGAAACAAGAAAAATCCCAGATAAATAACCTTATGTTACACCTTAAGAAGAACAAATGAAACCCAAGGTAAGCAGAAGAAAGAAAATAATAAAACCCAGAGCAGAACTGAATGAAACAGAGAACTAAAACACCATAGAAAAAATTAATGTGACAAAGAGCTGGTTCTTTGAAAAGATTAACAAAATTGAAAAACCCTTTGCTAGACTCACTAAGATAAAAAGAGAGAAGACACTAATTAACAAAATCAGAAATGACAAATGACTTCCGTTATAATGGAAGCCGCAGAAATACAAAGGATCATCCAAGAAGACTATGAAGGACTATATGCCACAAAATTCAATAACCTAGAAGAAATAGACAAGTTCTTAGAAACATATAGCCTCGTAGGCTGAACCATGAAGAAGTGGAAAATCTAAGCAGACCGATCACCAGTAACGAAATTGAATCAGTCATCCAAAACCTTCCCAAAAGCAAAAGTCCGGGACCAGATGGCTTCACTAGTCAATTCTACCAATACTACAAGGAGGATTTAATACCAATCCTGCTCAAACTCTTCCAAAAAAATTGAAGAAGAGACAGTACTCCCTAACTCATTTTATGAGGCCAACATTACCCTGATACCAAAACCTGGTAAGGACAATACAAAAAAAGAGAAGTACAGACCAATATCTCTGATGAATACAGATGCAAAAATCCTAAACAAAATTCTAGCAAATCGAATGCAACAATGCATTAAAAAGATTATTCATCACGACCAAGTGGGTTTCATCCCCGGGGCACAAGGATGGTTCAACATCCGCAAATCCATCAATGTGATACATCACATAAACAAAATAAAGGACAAGAATAATATGATTATATCAATTGATGCAGAAAAAGCATTTGACAAGATACAACATCCATTTATTATTAAAACACTTAATAAAATTGGTATAGAAGGAAAATACCTTAACATAATAAAGGCCATATATGACAAGCCCTCAGCTAATCTCATAATTAACGGTGAAAAACTGAAGCCCTTTGCTCTACGTTCAGGAACACGACAGGCTGTCCCTATCACCTCTGCTGTTCAACGTAGTGTTGGAAGTCCTCGCCAGAGCAATCAGGCAAGAGAAAGAATAAAAGGCATCCAAATTGGGAATGAAGAAGTTAAACTGTCACTGTTTTCAGATGACATGATGCTTAATATATAGAAAACCCTAAAGACTCCACCAGAAAGCTATTAGAAACAATCAACGAATACAGTAAAGTTGTTGGCTACAAAATCAATGCACAAAAGTCCATTGCATTCCTATACACTAACAATGTAGTCTCAGAAAAAGTAATAAAAAAGTAAAACAATTCCTTTTGCAATCGCACCAAAAAGAATAGAATACCTAGGAATAAACTTAACAAAGGATGTAAAAGACCTATATGCTGAAAACTATAAGACGTTTTTAAAATAAATTGAAGAAGACACAAACAAATGGAAAGACATTCCGTGCTCATAGATTGTAAGAATCAACATAGTTAAAATGGCCATATTACCCAAAGCAATATACAGATTTAACGCAATTCCCATCGAAATCCAAATGGCATTTTTTAAAGAAATAGAACAAAAAATCATCAGATTTGTTCGGAATCACAAAAGACCCCGAATAGCCAAAGCAATCTTAAGAAAAAAGAACAATGCTGGAGTTATCACACTCCCTGACTTTAGCTTTTACTACAGGGCAACAATAATCAAAACAGCATGGTATTGGCAGAAAAATAGACACGTAGGCCTATGGAATGGGATTGAGCTCAGAAATAAAACCACATAAATAGGGACAGATAATTTTTGACAAAGAAGCAAAAAACATCCAATGGAGAAAAGACAGACTCTTTAATAAATGGTGCTGAGAGCATTGGATAGCCACGTGCAAAAGAATGACACTGGACTGCTATCTGTCACCATGTACCAAAATTAATTCAAAATGGATCAAAGACTTAAGCATAAGACCTGACACAATAAACTGCATAGAAGAAAACATAGGTAATAATCTTATGGACCTTGGGTTCAAAGAGTGTTTTATGAATTTGACTCCAAAGGCAAGGGAAGTAAAAGCTAAAATAAATGAATAGGTCTATATCAAATTGAAAATCTTCTGCACAGCGAAAGAAACCATTGACAAAATAAAGAGGCAACCAAGTGAATGGGAGAAGATTTTTGCAAACAGCGCCTCCGATCAAGGGGTAATATCCAAAATATACAAGGAACTCATGCATTTCAACAACAACAACAAAAAAACAAACAACCCAATTGAAAAATGGGCAGACGACCTGAAGAGACATTTCTCCAAAGAGGACATACAAATGGCAAATAGACATATGAAAAAATGCTCAACATCACTAATCATCAGAGAAATGCAAGTAAAAACCACAGTGAGATATCACCTCACCCCAGTCAGAATGGCTATCATCAACAAGACAAACAGTAACAAGTGTTGGAGAGGCTGTGGAGAAAAAGGAACCCTCATACACTGTTGGTGGGAATGCAGACTGGTGCAGCCGCTATGGAAGGCAGTGTGGAGGTTCCTCAGAAAATTAAGAATAGAATTACCGTATGACCTAGCAATCCCTCTCCTGGATATCTACCCAAACAATTTGAAAACATTTATCCATAAAGACACGTGTGCTCCAATGTTCATTGCAGCTTTATTTACTGTGGCCAAGACATGGACACATCCAAAATGTCCTTTGATAGATGAATGGATAAAGAAGTTGTGGTATATATACACAATGGAATACTATTCGGAGGTAAGAAAAGAGGAAATAGGACCATTTGTGACAACATGGATGGATCTTGAGATTGTAATGTTAAGCGAAATAAGTCAGACAGAAAAAGCAGAGAACCATGTGATTTCACTGATATGTGGTATATAAACCAAAACCAACAAAAGAACAAGACAAACAAATGAGAAACAAAAACTCATAGGCACAGACAATAGTTTAGTGGTTATCAGAGGGTAAGGGGGGAGGGGGATGGTCGATGAGGGTAAAGGGGATCTAGTATATGATGACAGAAGGAGAACTGACTCTGGGTGGTGAACATACAATGTGATTTATAGATGATGTAATACAGAATTTTACACTTGAAATCCATGTAACTTTACTAACATTTGTCACCCTAATAAACTTTAATTTTTAAGCAAAAGAAAACAAAAGGCTGAAAGTGAATATCTTTTTCATTGTAAACCTGTTTTATTAATTTTTTATAATATATGCATACATTTCTTCTACGTATTTGTTCATAGTTTAGGAAGTAGCTACCACATTACCCACATTACAAAACCAGCTCCACAACCTTGTATTATTTCTCTTTTTGTCTCTTCTCATGTCTATTTTACAACTCTTAATTTTATATCTATTATTCCATTTTTTAATTTGTCATTTGTAGATATTATGATATTATAATTACATTATTATGAGTCTATGAATGATGGTGATTTAAGTCACTAACTGTCGCATCCAGCACAACACGGGCAGTGAGAGAACGAGAAGGGGCGGCGAAGGCTTAAGAAAGAAACAGAAATCAAGAAAGTTTTGAAACAGGGGCCAAGGGTCTCACAGCCTCAAATGACTGAGAGCCATGAATCAGACCACCTTGTGGCTTTTACTGATGCACACACAAGGAAGTAGCATTGTTTTTACTACGTTCTGTGAGTCTCATACATCGTACCAGAAAACTGGTTCAAACCAATCACCCTTGCCTGTCGAAAGTCCCATGTTGTATAAATAATTATTGTTTATACTTCTCCAGGGGACAAAACCTTTATGTTGAAAACTTACTGAGATGGAGAACTGATGTTATCACATCCCAAGCAGGTTGTGGGAAGGAATGCAGCTACAAAGGCAGAAGCTCTCCTTAGACGGGGGATGGTGGGGGTCTATGCACACCTCTATCAACCCCGTGAATTCTCCTGGTGGTCCCCATAGGACTGTGCCTGTCTTAGGTTGTTCCTTTCTTGAAGAATCTTACCCGTCCTTGGCTAGCCAGCCATCCTTGGGGGCCAAACAGAGAGATGGCATAAAGGTGAAGCAATGTCCCTGAAATGAATAGTCTCACAGACTCTTCTTTCTCTTTAGGGGTAGGTATGAGGGGACAGACAGGCATGCTGCTATGTAACAACAACTAAACTCATTCTTAAATTTAATGTTTTATTATTTTTGTTTTTAGTAAAGTAAATAATATACTTGAATTTCTTATGTCATTTTTTCTTAATAGTATCTATTAACTCCCACTCTGTGAAATGAAGATATGGGCACCCAAGCTCTTACTTCACTCTCTTCTCCCTGTTACTAGCCTCCCCCGCACCTATTGTCTTGGCAAAATTAATAACATTATGTTCTGTTTTGTAACCAGATCAAGTTGTCCATGCTCTGTCTATAGGTTGATTCTAATGTTTAAAAATCAAAGACATTACATTATGATGACTAACTAAATACTGAGCACTGCTAGATCAAGAAGCTTGCTGAGTTATACTGTCTCTGCAGGCCCAATGTCAACCCCATGTCCAGTGCATCAGTTGCCCAAAATGATGCAACACACTTGGACAGCTTTCTGGTTTTTCCTATAGTTTCTGGTTGCTTAATTCACTTTCAAAGAACCTGAAGAAAAGCCAAGAACTTTCAGGCCCTGGTCCTTAAATTTGGCTCAGTATCTTCCACAGAAATCCCTTCTATGTTTTTAATTTTATAAATTCTCAGCCAAGTGCTGATTCCAAATATATTCTGTGGAGACTATTGATGTCAGTGTGGGTCCAAAACATATGTCTTATCATCCCCACAGAGTAACTGCATGGCTTTGTGTGTCTGACTTGATGAAATGTCCTCAGTTCTTTGTTTGAAATTCACTTATTAATGGAGCCAACTCTATGACTCAGCAGTTTCCTAAGAGGCTTAGAGTCAGCCAAGACCCAGCAATAATAGCCTGTGTCCCTGAGTAAGTTGTTGGCCTGCCTTCCTCTTGCTCAAAAGTTGAGCTTTGGGGCTTCTCATGCTGGTCATATTTGTCATCCCTTTCCTAGTGCTTTATGTCAGCTGAATAAAGGCTGTTCTCTGTGGGCTTGTACCAATACCACAGGAAATAGGACTATGAGGCTTGGGACATCTGCATCCTGAGGACAAAAGAAATGATTTCTTTGAAAACTCATAGACACAGACAATAATTTAGTGGTTACCAGAGGGAGAGGGGAGAGGGGGTGGTAGATGAGGGTAAACAGGGTCAAATATATGGCGATGGAAGGAGAACTGACTCTGGGTGGTGAACACACAATGTGATATACATATATAAATGATGTATTACAGAATTATACACTTAAAACCTATGTAATTTTACTAGCCATTGTCACCCCAATAGATTTTAATTAAAATATTGCTATGGGGATATGAAAGACAGTTTGGGGAATATAATCAACAATGTTGTAAAGATTTTGTAGGGTGTCAGATGAGCACTTGTATTATTAGGGAGACCATTTCAGGGACAGTGTAGATGCCTGATCACTGCATTGTACACCTGAAGCTGAAGCTGAATAATATTGTATATCAACTATAATTTAATATATATATATAGTCATAGGATGTGGAGTACAGCATTGGGAATAGAGTCAATGGAATTATAATATATATATATATATATATATATATATATATATATGGAAATGTACATAAATATATATATATATATATATATATATATATATATATATATATATATGATGTCGGAGGGGTAGTAGATTGGGGGAAGGGGTGTACACTTTGTGAGAGGTGTAAATGTCTATTATATTGTTTTGTACACCTGAAACTAATAAAACATAATTGATTTCTTTGACTTATCCAATCATCATATCTTCCCCAGGTAGATGTGGACTATTTTTCTGCCCCTCCATAAAAACAATAATAAAACTGTCAAAAAGTGTCAGAATTGACTTTTTAAAAAATCTCAAAACAAAACAAAGGCTTTCAGCAATATAGGGAGCACTTATGCAAGAAAAACAGCTGATTCTCAGGAAGAACAGCAAGTTGTGTGGTGTTTTAACTTACTCAACTCCCATCCCCTACCATTCAGCTCAGGGTAGTCTTGAAAATAATAGCTCACACTACCAATACCAGAGGGAGAAGAATGTACTACATTCACAAAGAATTAAACAATATTCATCATAGCTAAAAAGTTTAAACTACCCAAATATCCATTAACTGATGAATAGATAAGCAAAATGTGGTAGATTTGTACAATGGAATATTATTCAGCCACGAAAAGGAATGAGGTACTGATGCATGGATTAACTTTGAAAGCATTATACTAAATGAAAGAACCCAGATCCAAAAGACTACATGTTTTATGATTCCATTTACATAAAATGTCCTGACTAGGCAAATCCATAAGGACAGAAAGTAGATTAATGGTTTCTAGGGAATGAGGGGAGAGCGAATTGGGAGTAACTGCTAACAGGTAAGAAGTTTCTTTTTGGAATGACGGAAATGTTCTGGAATTAGATACTGGTGATGGTTACATAACATTGTACACATCAAAAATGGTGAATTTTCTGTTGTTTGAATCTCACTTAAAATTGTTTATACACACACACATACACACACACACACCTCGAGAAGATCCACAACTTCCCTATGCTTCCACTAACTGTAGTTTTACGAGTTGATCAGCATCAGAATTCATATTAAAGTTTTAGTAATTAGGGACATTGTCTGTGAAAGTGATTAAGATGTTGGTATGTGGGAGAGCGGGTGTCCCACTGCCTAGGACAGCTGGTTTGGGTCACATACAAACTATCATCACAGACTGTTTTCATTAGACTCAAGGTCAATGTTAAGAGTTGTAAAGACCTTGGACACAGTCTTCCAAGGAGTATGGGAAGAGCCAGTCAGCTTCACACTTTGTTGAGGAACAAATAACATCTTGAATTCCATGAAAACACAGGGCCAAGACAAACAATAATGATGCATATAAGTGACTGAATTCTAAATAGATTCCGGTACTAGCTATGAAGTGGAAAGGAAGAAGAGCAAGTTGGCAATCTTAATTTAAAAGACGTCCTGGTTTTGTGGCCATAGCTATACGAGGTCAGACAATTAAGTTTGCGAACTGGTTGCAACAGTGCTGTTAACTTTTTTTCATATCAGAGGGATTACTCATTATGAATTTCTACCAACTGGACAAGCAGTTAACCATGTGTACTGTTTGCAAGTGCTGAAAAGCCTGCGTGAAAAAGTTACATGACCTAAATTTTTCACCAACAATTCATGGCTCTTGCATTACGACAATGCACCAGCTCACAACACTGACTGTGAGGGAGTTTTTAGTCAGTAAACAAATAACTATACTAGAACACCCTCCCTACTCACCTAATCTGCCCCCAATGACTTCTTTCTTTACCTGAAGATAAAGGAAATATTGACAGGAAACCATTTTGATGACATTCAGGACATCAAGTGTAATATGATGACATTCCAGAAAAAGAATGGCCATTCCAGTGAGACGTCATCAAAATGGCGGCGTGAGGTGAGCCTCTGTAAATCTCCCCCGGATTTTACAACTAATCGAACAACAATAACTCCACAAAGGACTCCCTGCACAGCAGACAGGCAAGACACAGAGGCCCACTACTGAATTCACCTACAGGTGGGCGCATCGTGCAAGCGGGGGAGGAGGGAAAGGAGAAGTGCAGAGACGGAGTCACGTGGACACAGGACGCAGACCGACCTCAGTGCTCCAAGCTCGCTGCATCCCAGAACTACCGCAGCTGTGGGAGAGGGAAGAACTCGGACTGCTAGGGCTCTGTTTATGGCCCACACGGCTGAGGGGACAGCATATAACACGGCTTAAACTAAGGATCATGGCAGAGACCTCGGAGAAAAGACTGAGGGAAGAAGGCTGAAAATGGTGCTTTAAGCCCTCACTGCCACAGAGAACGGAAGTTTTAGGCACTGAGACAAGCCGCCCCCTCCGCACCCTCCGAGAGGTCGCCCCGCCCCCACCTGCCGGTGCTAGAAGCGGAACAGTAGCAGTGTCAGATCAACAGAACAGGATATTTGCTGATCTGTGAACTGTGGACCACAGACACAGATTCTCAGCCCAACTAGTTCCGGCAAAGGGGAGAGAGCTGTGGAAGCAGGACTGGCTGTGGTGGTGGTCTACGCCACTGCTCTGGGCCACCTCCCACAACTCACCCCGCCCCTGGCCCCACCTATCTGGGCGGATCCCTGCAGGAGTAAACAGAACTTAAACATATGGGCTCTGAATCTGCTGCAGGAAGAGATTTGGAACTTCAAAAGCTCTCCATATACCCACACGGACACTGCGCCCTGTGACCCAGGCGAACTATTAACAGAGGAGACGCCCGTGTCCCAGGAAATCCCCCTATTCGGTGAGAAGCTGGAATAGTGTAGAGAAAACATAGCACTACCATGTTAGAGAGAAAAAAAGCCTGCAGTCGGAGAGAAAATAAAACATTCTATCAACAAGTACTGGAAAACAAAAGAAAGATCTCTTCCTATCAACCTGTTGCAGACACCACTCCTGTAGATGTCTAGGAAGAGAAATAATAAATCAGTAAATGCCATGAATAACCAAGGCAACAAGACAGCTCAGAAAGAAAGTGAAAAGTCTCCAGAAAAGGAACTTAAAGATATGGAAATATGTGACTTAAATGACAGAGAATTCAAGACTGCAGTTCTGAAAAAACTCAACGAGATGCAAGAAAACACAGAAAGGCAGTTTAGTGAACTCAGAAACACAATCAAAGAACAACATGAGCATTTTACGAAAGAGATTGAAATTTCAAAAAAAGAACCAAATAGAATTTCTGGAGATTAAGAACTCAATAGAATAAATTAAGAATGAAACAGCCAGCGTACGTAGTAGAGTTGACCAGAAGGAGGAAAGAATCAGTGACATCGAAGATAGAAACCTAGAAATTAAACGAATGGCAGAAGAAAGAGACTTGAGACTTAAAAGAAATGAAAGAAATCTACAAGAAGTGTCTGAATCCATCAGAAAGAGCAATATAAGAATAATGGGCATACCAGAAGGAGAAGAAAGAGAGAAGGGAACAGAGAATATATTCAAACAAATTGTTGATGAGAACTTCCCAAACTTGCGGACAGAACTGGATCCTCGAATCCAAGAAGCAAATAGAACACCTAATTACTTCAATCCCAACAGGCCTTCTCCAAGGCACATTGTATTGAAGCTGTCAAATATCAATGACAAAGAAAGAATCCACAAGGCAGCCAGGGAAAAGAAGACCTACAAATGAAAGCCCAGTAGATTATCATCAGATTTTTCAGCAGAACCTGTACAAGCCAGGAGGGAGTGGAACCCAATATTCAAACGATTGAAAGAGAGAAATAATGAGCCAAGAATAATATATCCAGCAAAGATATCTTTTACATATGAAGGAGGAATAAAGAACTTTCCAGACATACAGAAGCTGATGGAATTTTCTAATACACGACCTGCACTACAAGAAATACTAAAGGAGGCTCTTCGAACACCATCAACAGGGACAATTTGTGGCAACCAAAACATAAAAAGGGGTAGAGTAAAGGCCTGAACCGGAATATGAGAATGGAGAAAGTAAGCGTGCTGAAGAAAATGGAATAGTCTAAATATCAAACTTTCTTTTACATAAATTTAAGGGTAACCACTCAAAAAAAAATACAGAACAGAAATATACACTGTAATAAAAGAAGAAACAGAGGGAAACATCATAGACTACCACCGCACAGAAATAATAGACAACAACAAA
Source organism: Rhinolophus ferrumequinum (assembly GCF_004115265.2). Lineage (NCBI taxonomy): Eukaryota > Metazoa > Chordata > Mammalia > Chiroptera > Rhinolophidae > Rhinolophus > Rhinolophus ferrumequinum. The sequence goes on from NC_046284.1 coordinate 47,566,693, forward strand.
AAGGTAAAGAAACAATGGAGACACAGTCTTACCAAAAACCTAACGATAGAATGACAGGAAATCCTCACATACCACTAATCACCCTAAATGTAAATGGACTGAACTCATCAATAAAACGGCACAGAGTAGCAGATTGGATCAAAAAGCTAAACCCAACCATATACTGTCTCCAAGAGACACATCTCAGTTACAAGGACAAGCATAGACTCAAAGTGAAAATGTGGAAATTGACACTCCAAGCAAACGGTACCCAGAGAAAATCAGGTGTAGCCATAATGATATCAGATGAAACAGACTTCAGGGTGAAAAAGATAACAAGAGACAAAGATGGACATTTCATAATGGTAAAGGGGACTATACAACAAGAAGATATAACAGTCATCAATATTGATGCCCCCAATCAGGGAGCACCGAAATATACCAAGCAACTACTAACAGAACTAAAGGGAGAAACTGACCAAAACACAATTACACTAGGGGACCTAAACACATCACTGACAGCTATGGATAGATCATCCAAACAGAAAACAAATAACGAAATAGCAGCCCTAAATGACACATTAGATGAAATGGACATAATTGACATACATAGAGCACTTTATCCTAAAACATCAGACTATACATTTTTTTCTAGTGTACATGGAACATTCTCAAGGATAGAACATATATTGGGACATAAAATCAGCCTCAGCAAATTTAAGAAGATTGAAATCATACCAAGAATATTCTCTGATCACAAGGCTTTGAAATTGGATATCAACTGCAAAAAGAAAGCAGGAAAAACCACAAATACGTGGAGATTAAACAAAATAGTTTTAAAGAACGACTGGGTCAAGAAGAAATTAGAAGAGAGATCAAGATATACACAGAAACAAATGACAATGAAAATACATCCTACCAAAATTTTTGGGATACAGTGAAAGCAGTTTTAAGAGGGAAATTTATATCATTACAGGCCTATCTCAAGAAACAAGAAAAATCCCATATAAATAACCTCATGTTACACCTTAAAGAACTAGAAAAAGAAGAACAAGTGAAACCCAAGGTCAAGAGGAGAAAGGAAATAACAAAAACTAGAGCAGAACTAAATGAAATAGAGAACAAAAAGAGAATAGAAAAAATTAGTGTGACAAAGAGCTGGTTCTTTGAAAAAATTAACAAAATTGACAAACCCTTGGCTAGACTCCCTAAGATAAAAAGAGAGAAGCTACACTAATTAACAAAATCAGAAATGAAAAACGGGAAGTTATCACGGACACCACAGAAATACAAAGGATCGTCCAAGAATACTATGAAGGACTATATGCCAGCAAATTCAATAACCTAGAAGAAATGGACAAGTTCTTAGAAACATATAGCCTTCCAGGTCTGAACCATGAAGAACTGGAAAATCTAAACAGACCGATCACCAGTAACGAAATTGAATCAGTCATCCAAAACCTTCCCAAAAACAAAGGCCGGGACCAGATGGCTTCGCTAGTGAATTTTACCAAACCTTCAAAGAGGATCTAATACAAATCCTGCTCAAACTCTTCCAAATATTGAAAAAGAGACAGTACTCCCTAACTCATTTTATGAGGCCAACATCACCCTGATACCAAAACCTGGTAAGGACAACACAAAAAAAGAAAACTACAGACCAATATCTCTGATGAATACAGATGCAAAAATCCTAAACAAAATTCTAGCAAATCGAATGCAACAATGCATTAAAAAGATTATTCATCACGACCAGGTGGGGTTCATCCACGGGGCACAAGGATGGTTCACCGTCCGCAAATCCATCAATGTGATACATCACATAAACAAAATAATGGACAAAAATCATATGATTTTATCAATTGATACAGAAAAAGCATTTGACAAGATACAACATCCATTGATGATTAAAACACTTAATAAAATAGGTATAGAAGGAAAATACCTTAACATAATAAAGGCCATATGTGACAATCCTTCAGCTAATCTCATAATTAATGGTGAAAAACTGAAGCCCTTTGCTCTACATTCAGGAACACGACAGGGCTGTCCCCTATCACCTCTACTTTTCAACATAGTGTTGGAAGTCCTTGCCAGAGCAATCAGGCAATAGAAAGAAATAAAAGGCATCCAAATTGGAATGAAGGAGTTAAATTGTCACTGTTTGCAGATGACAAGATGCTATATATAGAAAACCCTTAAGACTCTACCAAAAAGCTATTAGAAACAATCAACGAATACAGTAAAGTTGCTGACTACAAAAATCAATGTACAAAAGTCCATTGCATTCCTGTATATTAACAATGAAATCTCAGAAAAAGAAATACAAAAAACAATTCCTTTTGCAATTGCAGCAAAAAGAATAAAATACCTAGGAATAAACTTAACCAAGGAGGTGAAGGACCTATATGCTGAAAACTATAAGACATTTATAAAGAAATTGAAGAAGACACAAAGAAATGGAAAGACATTCCATTCTCATGGATTGGAAGAATCAACATAGTTAAAATGGCCATATTACCAAAGCAATATACAGATTTAATGCAATCCCCATCAAAATCCCAATGGCGTTTTTTAAAGAAATAGAACAAAAAATCATCAGATTTGTTTGGAACCACAAAAGACCCCGAATAGCCAAAGCAATCTTAAGAAAAAAGAACAATACTGGAGGTATCACACTCCCTGACTTTAGCTTGTACTACAGGGCTACAGTAATCAAAACAGCATTGTACTGGCAGAAAAACAGAGACATAGACCAATGGAATAGAATTGAGAACCCAGAAATAAAACCACATAAATATGGACAGATAATTTTTGACAAAGAATCAAAAAACATGCAATGGAGGAAAGACAGCCTCTTCAATAAATGGTGCTGGGAAAATTGGATAGCCACATGCAAAAGAATGAAACTGGACTGCTGTCTGTCACCATGCACCAAAATTAATTCAAAATGGATCAAAGACTTAAGCATAAGACCTGAAACAATAAACTGCATAGAAGAAAACAGGTACTAAACTTATGGACCTTGGGTTCAAAGAGCATTTTATGAATTTGACTCCAAAGGCGATGGAAGTAAAAGCTAAAATAAACGTATGGGACTATATGAAACTTAAAAGCTCCTACACAGCAAAAGAAACCATCGACAAAATAAAGAGGCAACCAACTGAATGGGAGAAGGTTTTTGCAAACATTGCCTCCGATAAGGGGCTAACATCCAAACTATACAACGAACTCATGAAAGTCAACAACAAGAAAACAAACAACCCATTTGAAAAATGGGCAGAGGACCTGAAGAGACATTTCTCCAAAGAGGACATACAAATGGCAAATAGACATATGAAAAAATGCTCAACATCACTAATCATCAGAGAAATGCAAATAAAAACCACAATGAGATATCACCTCACGCCAGTCAGAATGGCTATCATCAACAAGACAAACAGTAACAAGTGTTGGAGAGGCTGTGGAGAAAAAGGAACCCTCATACACTGTTGGTGGGAATGCAGACTGGTGCAGCTGTTATGGAAGGCAGTGTGGAGGTTCCTCAGAAAATTACGAATAGAATTACCATATGACCCAGCAATCCCTCTCCTGGGTATCTACCCAAAAAATCTGAAAACATTTATACGTAAAGACACGTGTGCTCCAAAGTTCATTGCAGCTTTGTTTACGGTGGCCAAAACATGGACACATCCAAAATGTCCTTTGATAGATGAATGGATAAAGAAGTTGTGGTATATATACACAATGGAATACTATTCGGCGGTAAGAAAAGATGATTGTAGTGCAGGGGATCCTGCGGACTACGCCAAGTGTCATGAGGGGTGCCCGGCGGGGTCTCTGGTCCCACTCCCCACACAAGAACGCAGGACATGGTGAGGCCAAAAAGGAACACCCACGGAGCCATAGGTAGGGGAGTCATACCACTATACTCTCACTGGCGGCTGGGTTGGAGACACAGGAACCAGGAGCAACACAATTCTCAACCCTCACTGTGCCGCTTGCAGACTCAGCCACCATCTTCTTGCTAGCTCCCTCCTTTTTCTGCTACTGTAGCCACGGCAGTTATATTCATGGCTAATGGCTCACTGGTTACAGCTGACGGCCAACTAGCCACAGCTGCTGGCCATTTGATCATAGTCGATGGCCATTTACTACCTGAGCCAGCAGCTTTCTATGTGAGGCCGAGAGCCTGGAAACTGCTTTTTGGGGCTCTGTCCCCACAATGATATAGGACATTTGTGACAACATGGATGGATCTTGAGAGTATGATGCTAAGCGAAATAAGTCAGACAGAAAAAGCAGAGAACCATATGATTTCACTGATATGTGGTATATAAACCAAAAACAACAAAAGAACAAGACAAACAAATGAGAAACAAATACTCATAGACACAGACAATGGTTTAGTGGTTACCAGAGGATAAGGAGGGTGGGAGGGTGGGAGATGAGGGTAAGGGGGATCAAATATATGGTGATGGAAGGAGAACTAACTCTTGGTGGTGAACACACAATGGGATTTATAGATGATGTAATACAGAATTGCACACCTGAAATCTATGTAATTTTACGAACAATTGTCACCCCAATAAATTAAAAAAAATATTCTTCATGTATTTAGAACATTAGCCGTTTAACTGTGAATTAAATTTTCTAAATGTTTTCTCCTAGGTTGTTTTTCTAAAATTTTTAAAACCTTTTGTTGTTATAGATACACTACCTATGCATTGCAATAAAATTAGAAAACATAAGAATGAAAACATGACAATAAATTGCGTGTTCCCACCATCCAGAGATTACCACAGTTAATGTAATAGGTCCTTTTGTGTTGATTATCTAAAAATTTCTCATGTAAATCTTTCTGGACCAGGATATAATGATTTTGTATACATTGATATATTCATTTCATTAATATTTTATTAATGACATATGTATTCTCATTGGTGAAATTGCTCTATTGCCATGGTTCTTTTTTCTCAGGTGCAGTATTGAATTTACTATTGCATTTGGTTGCACAGTATTGAGAAAATACTGATTCAAACAGATAAACATTTATAAACTTGTTATGTAAAATCATGTGTGCAAATTATTTCACATTTTTACTATTGAAGGTAGGGTCCATGTCTCCTCTCCTTAAATCTCGGCTTAGTGACTTGGTCATTTAAAATAGCTTACTCTGACATAGCTTTACACTCTTTATTTAACTATAGGAAAATAAGCTTTGTTCAAAGTTCTTTCCAAAAATGAGCTAACCTGGCAGCAGAATTTAATAAATCAGTGGTCTCTAACACTTTTGGTATATTACACACATAAGTGTATACATGACTTTTATTGGAGCTTTTAAAATAAACTTTAAAAAATTAAGTCAAAATAAAAGTTTATGAACTGATACACCTCCACTATATCTCTATTACTCAGCTAGGGTTGCCCAAATCCCACAGACTGGGTAGTTTAAACAACAGAAATTTATTTCTTCACAGTTCTGGAGTCTAGAATTTCAAGTTCAAGGTGCCACCAGGTTTGTTTCTGGTGAGAATTATTCTCCTACCTTGTAGATAGATGTCTTCGCACTGTATCCTCATGTGGCCTTTCCTCTGTGGGGAGAGAGGGAGAGGAAGAGGGAGAAGAAAAAGGAGAGAGAGAGAGAGAAGGAGAGAGAGAGAGAAAGAGAGAGAGAGAGAGAGAGAGAGAGACAGAGACAGAGACAGAGACAGAGACAGAGACAGAGACAGAGAGAGATTCGGTCTTTTATAAGGACACCAGTCCTATTGGATTAAGGCCCCATCCTCATGATCTCATTCAAATTTTATCACCTCTTTACAGGACTTATCCCTAATATAGTCACATTGGGAATTATGGCTTCAACATATAAATTTTAGGGGAATACACTTTAGCCAATAAAAATACCCTAGAGTTCACTGAAACATGTTGGAGAAAAAAACTAATCTAATCCTTTCAGTTTACTTCCTTTACCTATGAGGAAGAAGGCCCAGAAAATTACACGGCATTTCTGAATTAATATGGCTAAACTGTAACTCAGGCCTCCCAACTATCTAGGGTTCCTCCTGCCACAACACAAGAGATGCTTTTCTTCTGTTTGTTCTTACCCAGTTTGGTCTAAAAGAGTCCTCTCATTTCCCATAGGGCTCCTCTCCTAGGGGCCATTTTTTACTGAACTGTTTGAAAACATCTATTTTTCCTAAGCAGTTGGCAGAGAACTAAGATTCAAATTCCAGCTCAGCCTAGATTCAGCTGAACCCTGGCACTTTCCACTCCACAGCACACAGCTAACTCTAGCAAGTTACTGTCTCCTGGGCTTCAGCCCCACTGGTAAAGCTGGGCTGACTATGCTTTACTTGCCAAATGGCTGGGCTAATCCAGTGAAACCACAAGACGCTACAGCTCTAAGATTCACAATGAACTGACTGGGATCTATAATTCTGTGACGTGGGCTACTTCCTTCTTCCATAGTGAGACTCTATACCTTATCCTCCTATCATAGTTAGTGATTAGCAGAAACACCTTGTGAAAGGCACCAGCCCTGTCCTCAGCCAGAATTTCTTTCCATTCTTGGGACTGTAGAGGTGGTAATGGTGGAATTGGCATTACACTGGCAGAGTCAGTTATAAAAAGGCCCTGATTTCACTTAGGGCATTCCAGGAAACTCTGACCTTGTTGAGGGTTCTGCCTGTATAAGTATTGTTATTTTTGTTTATTGAGATATAATTCATACAACATCACCACAATCAATTTTAAAACATTTTCTTTACCCCCAAAAGAAACCTCATACCTATTAGCATTCCCTTCTCCATTCGCTTCTCCACATCCCAGAGCTAACCAAACACTAATCTACTTTCTGTCTCTATAGATTTACTTATTATGGACAAGCCTCCGATTACTTTCTAGCATTCTAAAAAATTTTATTTTTAGCATTTTTAATAGTATTCTTATTGCTATTATGGAGAACGGTGGACAAAAAAGGGGTCACCTACTAAACCTGACAAGCTCAGGGGAGGCCAGCATGGCAGGCCTTACAAACTCAGAGACTGAAACTAACTACATAGGATGGTCGGAACATACAAATTCCTAACTAAAAGCGAGTCATAATGGGTAGTCACATCCTAGGCCTGTAGCTTCCAAAGGTCATTCTTTACCTTAAGCAAGCCGGACTATTGTCTTTTGCATCTAAAATAACATATACCTTTGAAATGTCAGAGTAATCTCTTTTCTAGATCCCTCAGGGCACAACCCCTGCACCAGAGCATGAAACCACAGAACCTCTCCTTGTTATGTTGTTCCGCACATACCATCTCTATGTGCTGTAAATGTTAATTATTAACTATCCTGTACCCATAATGTAAAAGAAGTATGCATGTCTCTATTTTGCCTTTTTATCCCATCTCAGAGATTTCCCTGCCTTGCTTTCTCCTGCCGCCTTAATTAACCACCAATGGTTTTCATGTAACTCTTTTTACGTCTCCTCCTTTGAATCTAATGTATAAAATAAGCTGCAAAACTGCCATTCGCCAGAGCATTTTATAAATCTATTGAGATTTTGCTTTCTGACAATTGTCATCAGTTTGGCTCATAAAAAAAATAAATAAATAAAAACAAAAAAAAAACACACACACAAAAAACACAAACAAACCAGGTTTGGACATTTCTTACGTTGACAGAATAGAATTTTCAGAGGTCCTTATTCTTTCATGCCTGCTAAAGTCACTACTCAGTTACCTTCATATTTATAACTCAGCAAGCACAAACTGGCATGGAAGATACCACAAGCTGAGCTGTGGCTCCTAGTAATTCTTTAAATTTATTATATTTGCCTGTATATGAACTTGAAAATTTACATTACATAAGTTGGTACTTGAAACTGTGTAATTATAATATAAAGATTAGTTTACAACTAAAATGTATTACAATTTCAATAATTGTTTTTATAAATTGGTTCATATAAAACTCAGGCAATATTGTAGAATTATATAGACCTAACAACTGTTTCCATTTAAATCCTCTGAGTGAAGTTTAAGAATGTAATTGTTCTCTAGTACTTTTAAAAAAAAAATCAATATTTTGTGTTGTGATGTCAATGTGAGTATATTTTCTGACATTTAAAAAATGACCTTTAAGACTTAAGATAATAAAATAAATAGAAAATAATATCTATAATGGTTTAAATAATTATAAAATGTGTGCTTTAACACTAAAGATGCTTGGTATTGTTAAATAGAACACCACAGGCCCAAAATGGTGTCACTTGTGCTGAAGCCCATGATTCCAAGCCTAAATTTAATACCTGACCTAATTGCTATTTCTACCTCTCCCAGAAACATAATCTTAATCTACCAGTCTGGGATTTTCTGGTCAATACCAATAAGGTAATCTGTCATGTGGACTCTCTCCATCCCCTATAGTAAAAAGAGGCAACCTGCATGATAAAAACCCTTGCCATTCCCCTTCCTCCACAAGAAGATGCCCTGCTCTAAAATAATCCTTTATTTTCTTTTGTTAATAGCTCCCTTGCCCCACCCATGTTTCTATAAAAACCTTCCATTTTGTACACTCCCTTGGGGCACGCTTCTAGTTACTAGATGGGATGCTGCCAGATTCATGAATCACTTAGTAAAGCCAATTAGATCTTCAAATTTACTCGGTTCAATTTTGTTCTTTTACAGTATGAAAATTTGAAAGAAAAAAAAATACAAAGCCACCATACAACCCCTGTAAGAGCTCTATGTATTTATGTCTCAATATAAACTACATCAGCTTTTCTAAAGCTGAAAGTAAAATAATAAATAGCTAATGTACTGTGACTATTATTTTAATTATATATTTTATAATAAGGCAATGATACTTTTAAAATACATTTTTATACATTAAATAACATTACAATTTAAGTGTTAGGGATAACTACAAATAGTGTAGTATATTGAAGTTAATAAAATGACATATGGGAGAGAAAAATAATAATAAATCAGGAAAAATGGAGAAGCTTTTTATAACCACAGAACCAGCTCAGCATGGTCCTATCCTGTTTGATGAGATATTAAGTTGCTTTTCAGAGACAACAGACCAAAACCATAAGTGATGCAGCTGAAGCATGTGCAGAGGAGAGAAATTTGACCTCCAGCTGCACCCAGGATAAAAGGCTTACCCTCCTCCCTCCACAGAACAAAATGGCCTGGATATAACCAGAACTTGAACACCACAAAACCTTTCAGAAGCCAAGGGTTCTTTGTCCAGGAAGATCCAGTTTAGATGCCCCTTTACCACTGGCCAAGTTCCAATGCCCTCCAATTAAAACTTGCCCCACCAGTCCTTCTGCATATGTGTTCTCCTAACCCTTTAAAAACCCTTAACCTGGAAGATCCAGTCAAGATGGCAGAGTAGGTAAACAATGTGCTTACTTCCTCTCAAAACCATATCAAAATTACAACTGAACTATAGAACAACCATCACTGTGAATCACCTGAAGCCTACTTCAACTGAAGCCCTACAACTAAGGGCATACAGAGGAAGCACCTCAAGACTGGAAGGAGAAGCCAGAAGTGTAGAATGGGTTGGTCCCATACGTACATGTGACCATTAAAAATCGGTAGGAATATCTTAGCTGCCAAGATTCCCCCAGGAGGAGCGAGGGATCCCAACCCAACTCCAGGCTCCCCAGCCCAGGCTTCTAGTGCCAGGGAGAGAAGTCCCCATATCTCTGGCTGTGAAAACCAGCAGAGATTGTGGCTGAGTAAGACAAGGGCAGCTGCATTCCCAGGCGCTCCTCTTAAAGGGCCCACCCACGGACTTATTCACTGACAGACTTACTTGCTCTGAGCTCTAGCACTGGAGCAGCAGCTCAAAAGGTGCCAGGGACATATGGGGTGGAACTGAATTGCTTGGCTTCAGGGCAAGGGCTAGAAGGGAAGCTTTCTTCCAGACAGAGGAGCTGGAAGAAACCATTGTTTTGTTGTTGTTGTTGTTGTTGTTGTTGTTGTTGTTGTTGTTGAGCCCTCCCCCTCTCTCGACATGCAGACACAAGTGGCCACCATATCTGAGTCTCCATGAAACTAGCTAAAACCATTGATTCACCTTGATTCCCTGAGACCCCACCCCACCCAACTTCCTGGCCCACCCAAGCCACTTCCAAAGGTTTTTCCGTATAACTGGCCTGACTTGGGTCATGCTGTGGACTTTCCTAAAGTCTCTCAAAGGTTCACAAAATTCAAAGAATCAGCATTTGACTTCAGCATGCCCCACACCTTTGGCTGAATAGCCCTAAATCTAGCACTCGTGACAGCTGGCCTAGGTTAACGTCTTGAGGCACCACCAAGTTCAGTGCTGGAAGTGGCCATTTGCAGATTGCTTTGTGGATCATATCAGTGGCCCCAGGCAGGACACAATCTGTGGCTGAACTTGGGTTGAATTTGGCTTGTAAATGGGGACCCTCCCAGAAGGCCTCAGGGCTGGTACACCCAGTGGCCATCTTCAGACCCAGCCGGAGCATCACCTGGCCACCTCCATGGATGACACACCCAAAGGGCACACAGAGCAGGCACCAGGGCTCTGCTAAAGAATATCCTGCTCTGTAGGGTCAGCCCCTGAACAACAGTTCTGCCACTGTTGTTGCAGCCAGTCCTTATAACAAATTAGCCTGATGCTCAATCCCTCCTACTAACATGCAAACAGCAACTACAGGCTCAACTACAACAGGAGAGCACACACAACCCACACAAGGGACACAACTGGAGTACTCAGCTCAGGTGACTGGGAAGACTGTGCCACTGAGCCCCACAACACACCTACTACATAAGGCCACTCTACTAAGACTGACAGACATTGCAGCTCTACCTAATTCATAGAAACAAACACAGCCAAAATAGGAAGACAAAGAAATATGTTCCAAATGAAAGAAGAGAACAAAGCTCTAGAAAAAGAACTAAACAAAACTGAGACAAGCAATCTACCAGACGTGGAGTTCAAAACACCGGTTATAAAGATGCTCAACGAACTTAGGGAGATTTTCAACAAAGAGAGAGAAAACATAAAAATGGAGACAGAAAACATAAAAAAAGAACCAGTCAGAAATAAAGAATACATTAACTGAAATGAAGAATACATTAGAGGGAATCAGCAGTAGACTAGATGAAGCAAAGGATCTAATCAATGATTTAGAAGATAAGGTAGCAGAATACAGCTGAACAGAACAGTGAAAAGAAAAAGGAAAGAAGAAGAAGAAGAAGAAGGAGAAGGAGAAGGAGAAGGAGAAGGAGAAGGAGAAGGAGAAGGAGAAGGAGGAGAAGGAGAAGGAGAAGGAGAAGGAGAAGGAGGAGAAGGAGAAGGAGAAGGAGAAGGAGAAGGAGAAGGAGGAGAAAGAGAAGGAGAAGGAGAAGAAGAAGGAGAAGGAGAAGAAGAAGAAGGAGAAGAAGAAGGAGAAGAGAAGAAGGAGAAGGAGAAGGAGAAGGAGGAGAAGGAGAAGGAGAAGGAGAAGGAGAAGGAGGAGAAGGAGAAGGAGAAGGAGAAGGAGGAGAAAGAGAAGGAGAAGGAGAAGAAGAAGGAGAAGGAGAAGAAGAAGAAGGAGAAGAAGAAGATAGTTAAGGGGCCTCTGAGACACCATCAAGTGTACCAACATTCACATCATCGGGATACCAGAAGGAGAAGAGAGAGAGCAAGGAATTGAAGACCTATTTGAAGAAATAATGACGGAAAACTTTCCTAACCTCATGAACGAAATAAATACAGAGAGTGCCAAAAAAATGTACAGACAATTTTAAGAAAGGAAAAAGCTATTAAATTTGTAATGCTCAATATATACTGATAACAAAAGATGAATACAACTCACATTTGACTTCTGCAATAACAAGACGTGCTCAAAGTGGTTACCATCAGCATCCAGACACTTCTGATTATGGCGAACTACTGCTTGAACAGCATTGACCAAAGTGTGCACTTGTATACATATTTCTGGCACCTCAGTTTACAGAGAGTCCCAAACAAGATGAACCCAATCAAGCCCACACAACGACATATCATAATTATAATGCCAAAGGTTAAAGATGAAAAAAGACTCTTAAAAGCAGCAATACAAAAGAAGTTAGTTACCTACAAGGGAGCTCCCATAAGACTACATCAGCTGCTTTCTCAACAGAAACTTCAGGCGGGAAAGGATTGGCAATATTTAAAGTGATGAAAAGCAAGGACCGACAACCAAGATTACTCTACCCAACAAAGCTATCATTTAGAATTAAAGGACAGATAATGACCTTCCCCGACAAGAAAAAGCTAAAAGAGTTCATCAACACCAAGTCAGACTTACAAGAAATGTTAGAGAGACTTCTTTAAGATGAAAAACAGGTAAAAAATATGAAAATAAATTGGCAATAACTATACACCTATCAACAATTACTTTAAATGTAAGTGGATTAAATGCTCCAGTCAAAAGATAGGGTTGCCAAACGAATAAGAAAACAAGACCCTAACATATGCTGCCTACAAGAAACTCACTTCAGATCAAAAGACACATAGAGATGGAAAGTAAAGGGATAGAAAAAGATATTTCATGAAAATGGAAACAACAAGAAAATCTAGGGGAGCAATATTTATACCAGACAAAACAGATTTTAAAACAAAGCCTATAACAAGAGACAAAGAAGGACCCAGTAATCCTAATTCTGGGTTTTTATCCGAAGAAACCCAAAATGCTACTTCAAGGGGCCGTGTGCATCCATATGTTCATTCCCGCTTTGTTTACAATGGCTAAGATATGGAGGCAGCCTTGTTGTTTGTCGATGGATGAATGGATAAAGAGTAGGTGGTACATATATACAATGGAATATTCCTCAGCTGAGGAAGGGAATGGGTTCTTGCCATCTGCAGCAGCATGGATGGACCTGGAGGCTATTGTGCTGAGTGGAGTATGTCAGAGAGAAAGACAGACGCAATGTGGTTTTGCTTATATGTGGAATCTAAAGAACAAAATAAACAAAACAGAAACAAACTCACAGATACAGAAAACATTTTGATGGTACCAGATAGGAAGGGGGTTGGGGGGTGTGGGTGAAAAAAGGAAAGGGATTAAGAAGTACAAATTTGTTTTTACACAGTAGTCATGGGGATGTAGTGTATAACATAAGAAATATACATAGTCAATAATATTGTAATAACTATGTATGGTGTCCTATGAGTACTAGATTTATTAGGGTGATAGATGGGAGGGGTTTGAGGGGCAGGGTTAAAAGGGGGAAGGGATTAAGAAGTACAAATTGGTAGTTACAAAATAGTCATGGAGATGCAAAGTAAAGCATAGTGAATATAGTCAATAATATGGTAATAACTATGTTTAGTGCCAAGTGGGTACTAAGGAGATCACTTCTTAAATCATATAAATGTCTCACCACTGTGCTATACACCTGAAATTAATATAAAATAATATTGACTGTCAACTGTAATTGAAAAATTTTAAAAGGGGGAGAAAAGATGAAGGGGAATAAGAGGTTCAGATTTCCAGGTATAAAACAACTAAGTCCTGGGGAATGTAATGTACAGCATGAGGAATATAGTCAATAATATTGTGATAGTGTGGTATGGTGTTAGGTTGTTGCTGGACTTATAATGGTGATAACTTCTTTATGTGTATAAATGTTGAAAAACTATTGTGTACACCTCGAACTAATATCATATTGTATGTTAGCTATATTTGAATTAAAATCTTTAAAAAATAAAATAAATCATTAAAAAACCCTTAACCTAGTTCAGCAAGTAAGATGGATCTGAAGCACTAGTAGGTGTCTCATCTTTTCGGTTGATGCCTTCTCAATCAATAAACCTTTCATTACTCCAAACTGACATTTTGAGTTTTGGCCTTTCAAAGCATCCATTCAGCACACATATTTGAGTTAGGTAACATTCTCTTAATAGAGTATGAAAAATAATACTGTGTTGCCTTTATTCTGTCCACTCTCCACTGTCTCTGTCTCTGTTTCTTTCATACCATCTACCTTCTCATCAAATCTTCCACACCTTCTCCCCTGTCCCCAATCCCAGCTGGTAATTGTCCTTTCTATTTTATTAAGAAAACAGAAACATTCATAAGAGAACTGCCAGTTAAAAGAACATTTATAAAGCTATCACCCATGTAATCATCACTCTGGACAAGAAATAGGATACTTTGATAACCCTACCCCCCCATTCCTCCTTCATCCCAGTTCCTTTCCCCCAAATGATGACATTCCTTTCTCCAACCTAGAGGTAACCCTTATCCTGACTATTGTGATATCATCTATTTGATTTTCTTTATAAGTTTATCTTCCACATAAGCATCTCTAAACAGCAAAGTTGTGTTTTATAGATGTTTGAACTTTGTATGCTTGTAATTGCCAATATGTATTGTTTTGTGACTATCTTCTTTCACTCCACATTAATTGTGAGATTCATCCATGTTGTTGCAAATAGCTGTAGTTGGTTCACTTATATTGTTGTACAGTATGCCATTTTATGAATGTACCACAATTTGTCCATTCTTACTGTCTGTTTCCAGTTTTTTATTGTTGCACAACAGTGCTGCCATGGATATTCTTGTACATGTCTCCTAGTATACATAAGCACTTGAATTCTCTCTGATTGCAGAGCTGGTAGATTGACAGTTTCCTGGGGCCAGTGCGAATATGGATTTGGTTTGTATTCAGAAGGTGAAAAAGGGAATTTTCCATCTGGCGTCTGGGATAGGAGTGGTAAGTGAGAACAATGGTGGGGAAGAGGAGAGGTGAGGCTGCTTTGACCTTTCACTTCCCTCCACCCTAACCCAACTTTCATCCTTGCACAGGACATGCTTGATATCCAAAGAGCCAACATCAGCCACCTTCTTAATGAATGGGAAGTACTATGTATGCTGGTTAAGAGTGAAATATTGGAAGTTAGAAAACTTGAGTATAATTCCCTCCTCCAACTCTTCCCCACTATGTGTGTGTGACCTTGAGCACGACTTAGTTAACCTAAATCTCAGTTTTCTCATCTGTAAAATGGGAATACCATTAATTATTTAAAGTGAGTTGTTGTGGGGTTAGATGAGTTGGGACCTGGCTGTGGTTAATGTGCTATCTTTGTCTCTACCTCGAATTAAAGAAAATACACTGAATTCATCAAAAAGTATTTTGGAGATCTTTTACTTTTAAGAATATGTTTCTGATTACTTTGAAGAACAGAGATTGACAGAAAAGTAATTCTGTTTAGCTGATGTCAGCACTAGTAGAACAAATGATTCCTACTTTTGCCAGGGTTCATCTGGCTAGCTGTGTTAAAATGGGTGGACTTGCATATATGGGCCATAGCTTGTGGGAGTCAGATTAATGTTCAGTTGGTTAAATATGCACTCTTTGCAAGACCATTTCATTAATTAATTGCTACATAACAAACAATCCCAAAATGTATTGACAAAGTAATCACTTATTTGCCCACTATGTTGAAGGTCAGAAATTCAGGTAGGGCTCAGAAGGCCTCTATTCCACATAGTGCCAGCTGGGCAGCTCAACTGAGCCTGGAGGACTCAAGATCACCCCACTCATATATCTGGGATCTTGGTTCTGATTCTTAGATGACATGTCTCAGTTCTCCATGTAGCTTCTCTTTCCAGTAAGATAACTCCCCCCAATGGCAAAAACAGAAGCTACTAAGGCCTCTTCAGGCCTAGTCCCAGAAATTGTACATTACTTTGCCTGCATTCTATTTGTCAAAGCCAGTTACAGGACCAGCCCAGATTTAAGGACATGGAAAGTAGACTCTTGCTTGATGGAAGGAGCAGCAAAGTCATATTTAAAATGGGCCTGAAAGATTGGAGGGATTATCGTGGGTCATCTTTGGAAACAATGTACCACAGATAAGATTGTGAGACCAATTATCTTTGTTAGAGCTAGATATGGCTCTGTCTCCATTTACTAGTCCCAGGTAATAAGGAAGCAGAAATCATTAAGTTTGTTCTGGGTAAGGATGTGTGGGGAAGATGAAAAACCTAGCAAAAGAGACTAAGAAGGCACCTCCCAGGAAGAAGAAAGAGAACAAGGTGTGGGGGGGGGCTGGAGGCTAAGTGAATAAGGATGGGGGAGTGATCAACAAATGCTGCTAAGAAGTTGAGTAAAATGAGAGTGTTTTTTTTTTTCTGGAAAGAACTATAAGAAACTGATTTTAAAAAGTAGTTATCCTCTCAGCAAGAGGTGCTGGTGGAGGGGGAAGGAAGTCTTCCACTTATCATAACCTACCTTCCTCTGTTTGACCTTTCTAACCTTGTATATGAATTACTTTTTATCTAATATGGGGTTATGGACATTTTCTTTAAAATATTCTTTTAAAGGTCTCCTTATCACCAACTTTTTTCATCTTCCAACTAAAGTTAGACAATAAGAAAATCCAAGTGTAAGATTCTTCAGATCACTTAATGTTCCTTGAGTTCTTTGCTATTGTATTTTTCCCTTGGGTATCATGTATAATCTAAAATGAGGCAGGCAGAAATCAAATCCAGTTTCATTAGCAGTGGGTTCTAGCTTAGGGGTGCTGTTCTAAGAAAGCTCCGTGGAAAAGACCCCTTTGGGCCTTTGACACTCTGCTGTTCCTCCCCTTCTCCCCATGCCCATCAGTGGAAGGTCCCAGAGCAAGTCCTGTTCCTGCACATGAAGCCCTTACCAGTCTGTAACTTCCACTTCTTCCACCCGCAGTGCCTGACGTCCAAATGTCCCAGTCCTTGTCCTCTGCCTCACACTCAGCACTGCCTCAGTTAGATCCACCTGTCATGCTTGGAGTCTTCACCTAGCCATGCCTCGGCTCCATGCAAATGCCTCCCCACCTATCCCAAAGAACTGCTGACAGGGCTGAGGCCTACTCAAGCCTGGGCCTGGCAGGACCTGCAGCCTCTGCTCACCCTTCCACTCAGATCAGCTAAGGTGACTAGCCATGATCGAGATACACATACACAAACAAATATACACATTGACATATGCAAATACATACCACACATGTATATACATATGTATAGCACACGTATATACATACATACGCACATGCATGCATGTGACAAATGCAAACACAGAAACAGGTGCACTTCATTGGGGGCCATCCTCAGGTCAGTACACATGCATTCCTACAAACACACATATATACACAAATACATGCAGAAATATATATACTGTGTTTCCCCCAAAATAACACCTAGAGGGACAATCAGCTCTAATGCATCTTTTGGAGCAAAACTTAATATGAGACCTGGTCTTATTTTACTATAATATAAGACCAGGTCTTTAATATAATTAATATAATATAATATAATATAATATAATATAATATAATATAATATAATTCCAGGTCTTATATTAATATTTGCTCCAAAAGATGCATTAGAGCTGATTGTCCAGCTAGGTCTTATTTTCAGGGAAACACAGTATCTGTACAGGGACCATTCTCAGGCCCACTGCAGGCAACAGCCAGCCATAGAGACTATATGTGGGTTTGGCATTATTTAGACATGATGAAGGATTCCAGATTGATTTCTATAGCATCAGAGAGGTCAAGTGGTCATTTTAAAGGACATCGGGTCCATTTTGCCAACTCCCAGATAGTCCTACCACCCTTAGCTGCAGGAACCTTTTCACATACAAGTGAATAATCTTCCCTGTTTCCATTTCTGGAAAGGTGACTTCGTCCCACGTACCTTGCCAAGTATTTTATATATATCACCTCATTTTATGATAAACACCATAAAACATAGACACCATGCTATGCTGCCTCCCTCCTTAACACAGCACAGGTGGCCTTCCCTCCTTTTGATTTCCAAAATACTATCATATGCAACTACTTTAAGTTGATTTTGAGTCTTACAATAACACTGTGAGGTAGGAACGCTTGGCATTGTCATTCTTATTTTGCAGCTGAGACTCATAGATTAAGAAACTTTCTTAAGACTGTAACAACTAATAAATATACACCCGATCTTAATCTTTCATCTATATACTCCAGTTCCAGTAATTTTGTATATTTATCTGTTTGTCCATTTATCATATATTTATGCTTCCTACCCATTCCCAGAGACTGTACCAGGAACTATGGAAAAAAAAAAGCTAAACTAAATAAGACACAGTCTTGACTTTGAAAAAGCTGGCATTCCAGAGGGGAAGAAAGACTAGTAGAGAGATATATCATAATATCACATGCTGGATGCTGGGATAGAGACTTGCACAAAATGGGTGGAATAACTGGTTCTGCTGAGGGAGCCAGCATCAAAGAGAAGCCACATATCATAAACAACTCAAAGGCCATGCTTTGTCCATGCAGCTGGAACATCTGCTTTATGTGTGCAATAGATGGTAATGAGGTCTCTGAAAAATTATAAAGTCAGTTCACGTTCACCTACTTTTTCTTTTTTTAAGGTATGAAAAGCAGTGGTAGTTAATTGAAGTACAGTTTCTAAGCCAAAGCAGCATTAGTTCATTAATTGTATAGGGACCAACAGGATTCTTGTTTGTCACAAATAGCTAAATCATCATAGGCAAAAAACGACATGATTGAATGTGTCTCCTGACATTGCTTATGTAGTTTCCTAGTCATTTTAGAGAGTGAATTACAGGTAAGAAAATTCTAGCCTAAATAAGATCAAATGTTATTTGCATGGGGGTCTTATGGGTTTTTTGTTTTGTTTTGTTTTTTACTTTTAATTATTAAGTGCCTTTATTGTTCTCTCAATCTCTCTCTCTCTCTCTCTCTCTCTCTCTCTCTCTCTCTCTCTCTCTCTCGGACATTTGCAAACATACTGAAGAGTAGAGAGAAAAATGTAATCTATACCCATCATCTAGTTTCAACATTTAACAACATTTTATTAATCTTGTTTCATCTGTTTTTTCACACAAACACACTTTTTTTTCCTGAAGTATTTTAAAGCAAGTATGATCTTATTTTTGAGAAAGGTTTGAAGGGGTGTGAAATTAGAATGAGAAAATATATGTCTTTCTAATCTTCATGTGACTTCAGCCATAATTAAATTGCCAGCATGATTTTTGAAAAACTATTCAAATTCTCTTTTGTGAAATCTCTTTTATGGCATTAGCTCAGCTAGCAATGCTTAGTTCAACTGGACAAGGTGTCTTTTGGCCCTTCTTCCTTTGAAAGAGTTCTGCCAGACCAAACATAATGGAAAAGTTTTTTGACCTAACACTTCAGATAAGAACAAAGCACAGTACAGAAATAGATACATAGGAGTTTTGGCTTAATATAAAGGATGTCATTGTTGTCGCTGTTCTGAGAGTTTCAGTATATATGAGTTTTAAGGCAACATATTTGTCCTTTCTGTCATTGGAACTATGATTTCATTTATTTCCTTGTCCCTTATTTTCAGGAGAGTAGCTTCTTAGTTGATAGGATTAAGATATCCTGGAATTCACTGTCATTAATACAAGATGAAAAGTTCTAAATATCTTACTGGAGTACAGAAGTTAGGCAACATCATCAGCATTAGAAATGGGCAATGGTTTCAGATTCAGGTGGTTTTATTCCTAAAGGCCCAAGCTTCGATGTTATTTAAAATAGCAAAACAATAGAAACAACAAATGTTGAATAAAAGGGGAATAATAAAGTAAATCAGAGTGCATCTATATAAATGGAATCTTATAAAAGCACGGTTGTTGGAAATTGCTTGTTTTATCACATTGTATGATAAAAGCAATATATGAAATTATATGGCCAGGATGAGTGCAACTATGTAAAAAGTACATGGAAACAAAATTGGAAGGTAATAATGCCAAAAGGTTAATAGCAGTTGCCTCTGAGTGGTAGGGGATGTGATTCTTCTGTTTCTTTTTACACTTTTCTGTCTTTTTTCAAATCTCCTACAGTGAGCATGTAATTACTTGTATAATCAGAAAAACATTTTTTTCTGAATAAAAGGGACAAGCAAGTCTCAAAAGCTCGGTGCCTAGAAGCAGATCAGCAATCTGTTTTGAATGTTTCCAAGGCAGTGAACCAGGCAAAAGTTAAGGATGATTTCAGAGTCCCCAGGGGAGACTTGTATAGTTAGCTCCTAGGAAACCAGAAGTTTTAGCCACTCAAAACACATGTAAGTGTTTTTGGTGTGAATCAAAACCTTCCATTAGACATAATTGCAACAGCAGCTGTTACACAACCTGTATAAACTATTTTTGGTGTGAACTGAAATTTTAAAAACATAGAAACTCTGTTAACTATTTCATGGTCACATAGGTGTAAACCTCATCCACCCGCTGGCCAGGTTTGGCTGCCCTAATAGAGGGGAAATTCCTGATGCTGTGGTGGAACTTGCAGGGAAGGCTTAGCCAAGAATCAAGACAACTCTTCTGAATGTTTCTTTTTCTTCATCATCTTATTCCCTTAGGAGAAAAAAAGGCAATTTGAAAATGGCTTTAAAATTTACTGGATTTCTTAAAATGTCATAAGTGATTCATGCCCATTGTAATAAGAGTAACAAAAGTATATAAAGAAAGAAATAATCTCATTTCTTCTGGTTCCATTCACTTACAAAAACCAATATTACTTCGATGTATCCTTACACACTTTTCTCTATGCTCATATAGCATGTACAGATACACACCATACACACACAAATAGAAACTTTCTCCTCCCTTTATATTCTTCACAAAAAATGGAATATTTTATACCCAAACAAATATGATCATAGAATTGCCTTGAGTGTTGGTTTTTAAAATACAGATTCCTTGACCCTACCCTAGGCTTATTGAATCTGAGGTTTCAAAGAAGTTTAGTGAGTCCTATAATCAGAAAAGCATATATTATGCTGCAATTTGGTTTTATGTCTTAACAATGTACCATGGTTATCTTTTCACGTTAATGCCTATACATCAAAGTCATTATCTTTTGGTAGGTGTAGGGAAAGATGAATAGATTCAATTACAAAAAAAAAATTGTTTTGCAGAAGACACTAAGCAAAGTTAAGGCAAAAGACAGACTAGGAGAAAATATCCACAACACATATAGCAGAAGGTTAATATTCCTAATATACAAAGAGGTTTTACAAATGGAGAAATGAGAAAATAAAGAAGGGAAATAAGTAAAACAGGCGGGGGACACTGGTGTGGTAAGAAGCAGACTGTGGAGATGCTGTTAGTAAGAAGCATGTCAATTAATTAATCTTTGGATAATTACCTGGGGAAGGAGAGGAAGGAAGCAGGAGTGAACAGAGGGAGAAGAAGAGCTGTGATGCAGGCCCAAAGATAGTCTCAACTATAATGACCCCTTTGAGTTATCCCTTATCACTTTCTTTCAGGGCCATCATGAGTGGGGCTATAGTGCAGCTGTCATTCATTTCCAGCTTACACCCAAGCACCATGGTAATCCATCCATGAAACAAGCTCAGGCTTTTTCCTCCTTTGTCAGCTGGTCACAAGGGATGCTCCCATATACCATAAGTGCAAGCGTGGGAGAGATGCTGGTGAAATAGTGGTGGAAGACATGGGAATCTGGGCCACCCCCTCATATAGCTACTTGGGTCTTCTGGTCTTACTTGTGCTGGATTTATCACTTTCCTATGAGAGTTTATTGCTATACCCATTTGACCTTAAGATTTGGAGGGTGTGACAGAACCCAGCTGATAATGAACAGTTGTGGCCACATGCTAACCTGGTATCTTATGATAGGCTTGCTCCATTTCAACCAAGACCACATAACATGCTGGGAGTTATTTTTAAAGACCTATAATTCCCCTCTGAAAATGGCGGGGCCTGGTTCCAAAGCCCCAGGGGTCTGCATTATATTTATCCTGTGGTTTTGGCCATAAACTCCACATAGCATCTTTTCCCACCATTGTTACCTTTAATACCACAGGGCAGGGGTGTCAAAACTGCGGCCTGCTGGCCAACTGCGGTCCGCAATCCATTGTCAATTGGCCCGCAGCAAATTCCAAAAATATATTTAGTTTACTTAAATAAACCAGGTGAGGCAATACGTACTTCACCTCGAGTGAGTGGCCCGGCTGTTTGTGTATTTTACCGCATATGGCCCTTGGCAAAAAAACATTGAAAAAAGTTTTGACACCCCTGCCATAGGGTATTATGACTTACTCTGGTCATAAGTCCTAAGCAGCAGGACTGTTTATTCTGCAGTATAGACCTGCTACAGAGCACTCATTGCTTTGAGCTCAACTCATAGTTGTCAAGTCTTCACATCACCCAGCATATGGGTCAGAGCAGCATTCCCAAGTGAGGAATATACTGCCTCCAGCACCAGAAGAGGCCTACCAGATGTTGCACTTCCCTTCTTTGTGGTAAGAGGTACAAATTGCAATAATTTGTCCTTTACCTTGGATGGGATTCCTCAGTGTGTTCCTAACCAATGGACACCTAAGAAATGTATTCATGTGACAAGCCCATGAATCATTATAGGTTTATCTCCCATGTTGTGAGTGATGGTATATAACCAAGGCCACCAATGTGCAAGCCACCTTTTGCTTATCCAGTCTGATTAGAGTGATTTATTTTATATAATGGATTCATGTGATGTTCTGTGGGGGTATCCAGATCTCTCCAGACTATGTATGTCAGAGGGTAAGAGAGCTAATAAAGCCCTGTAACAAAATTACAAACATATATTGTTGTCTGTCCCATGTAGATCTGAAGGTTTTCTGATCCTCTTTTCAGAATAGTATAGAAAAGAACACATTCACCAAATTATGGCAGCATATCATGATCTGAGGCTGTGTTAATCTGGTCTAGCAAATATACTACATCTTGCACAGTGACATAAGCTAGGACCACTACTTGGTTGAATTTACAATCATCTGTCATTTTCCAACATCTATCTGTTTTTTCCCCCAGGGCTCAGACTGGTGAATTAAATATAGATATGACATGGTCTAACACCATTACATGCTCAGATCATTAAGAATAACACTAATTTCTACACTTCCCTGTCAAACACAGTATTATTTTTCCTACTATTCCATTATGGGAAAATGTCCTAACTTACAAAAAAGTTGAAAGTGTGATACAGTTAACACTCATATAGATACCAACAATATTCTAAGTATTACATTTTATTATGTTTGTTTATCACATATTTATCCATTTTACTATCTGTGTCTCACACAACCTAACATTTTCATGCATTTCAAAGCAGGCGCTTCCTTTGAAACAATTCAGCATGCCTGTCATTAGAGATCAATGCTTGTTTACAGTTATTATTTTAGGTAAAATTTTTATATAACGAAATGAACAAATCTTAAGAGTACCATTTAAAAACTTTGGCAAACGCATATAACCCATGTATGAAACCATTTAAGTACCTCCACCTCCAAAATACATCTCCTTGATCACAGCTAAAGCCGGACCCCATGGCCAGCTGGCACCAAGAACACTCCCCAGGAGAGTCAGTTTTTGTTGGCTAACGGCACACTTCTGCCCGGTCTGGAGTGCCTGTCATCCCACTGCCGTAAGGCCCCCCTTCTCATCCCTCCAGGTCACTGGAGCTTCCTCTCTTCCCCCCTGAGATGCTCCGGGATTCTTGTCAGGTAGGAACCAGGAGGAGGTAGGATGCCCACATTCATCATGGTAGAAAAATGAAAAGCACAGAGCACACATGCTCTGTTCTGATCAAGGCTCCAGTCCCAGGAAGGTCCACTCATGCCCTTAATAAGACCCTAAAAACAGAAAGAAGAAAGAGTTCACTAAAAAGCCAATGATGGTTGATGTCATAGAAATGGCAGTGTGAAGTGAGCCTCTTGAAATCTCCCCTAGAATTTACAACAAATTGAACAACTATAATTCCACAAAGGATTCCCTGCGCAGCAGACAGGCAAGACTAACAGACACGCAACTGAAATCATCTAAAGTTGGGCAAATTGGGCAAGCAGCGGAGGAGGAAAGCAGGAAGTGCGGAGACATGGGCCACGTGGGTGCAAATGCAGACCAGCGCTCCAAGCTCCCTGCATTCTGGAGCTACCGCAGCTGCAGGAGAGGGAAGAACTTGGACCGCTGGTGCTCCCCTTATGGCCCACAGTCCCTCCTGAGCGATCAGCATATAATACAGCTGAACCAAATGCTCACAGCAGAGACCTCACAGCAAAGACTGGGGCAGTAAAAGTGAAAATGGCAGTTTAAGCCCTCACTGCCAAAAGAGGATGGAAGGCTCAGGCGCGAAGACTAGCCACTTCCACCACACCCTCCCAGAGCTTGTCCCAGCCCTACTCTCCCAGTGCTAAAAGCGGAAAGTTAGCAGTGTCAGTTCAAAAGAATAGAAAATTTGCAGTTTGCAGAACTGCGGGGTGCAGCGTGGACTTTCAGTCCAACTAGTTCGGGTGAAGGGCAGAGAGCCCTGCGTGCAGGACTGGCTGTGCTGGTGGTTGCCGCCATTGCTCACAGCCACCTCTCACAACCCAACCCACCCCTGTCCGCACCTATCTGGGTGGATCCTTGCAGGGGTAAAGAGAGCCGCTGAAACACACAGGCCCTGAATCTGGTGCAGAAAGACCTTTAGAACTTCAGAAGCTTACCATATCCCCCAATGGAGGCAGTGCCATGACACGCAGGCCACCTGCTCAGAGGAGAATTCTATCTTCCAGGGAATCCCCCCATTGTGTGAGAAGTTGGAACGGTGTAGAGAAAATATAACACTACAGCATGGGAGGGAATTAAAGGCGGCAGTTGGAAAGAAAATAAAGCCTTATACCAACACCTACTGGAAAGCAAAGGAAAGACCTCTTTCTACCAACCTTTGGCAGAACCCACTCGTGTAGTTGTCCAGGAAGAGAAATAATAATTCACTAACTGCCATGAATAACCAAGGTAACAAGGCAGCTAAAAAAGAAAATGAAAAGTCTCCAGAAAATGAACTTAAAGACATGGAAATATGTGACTTAAATGACAGAGAATTCAAGACAACAGTTTGGAAAAAACTCAACGAGATGCAAGAAAACACAGAGAGGCAGTTGAATGAACTCAGAAATACAATCAAAGAACAAAATGAACATTTTACCAACAGATTGAAATTTTAAAAAAGAACCAAATAGAATTTCTAGAGATGAAGAACTCAATAGAAGAAATGAAGAATGAAATAGCCAGCTTAGGTTAATAGAGTTGACCAGATGGAGGAAAGAATCAGTGACATCGAAGATAGATCTGGAAATGACACAGATGGAAGAAGAGAGAGACTTGAGAGTTAAAAGAAATGAAAAAAAATCTGCAAGAACTTTCTGACTCCATCAGAAAGAACAACATAAGAATAATGGGCATACCAGAAGGAGAAGAAAAGGAGAAGGGAACAGACAATATAATCAAACAAATAGTCAACAAGAACTTCCCAAACGTGTAGAAAGAACTGGATCCTCAAATCCAAGAAGCAAATAAAACACCAAGGTACCTCAACCCCAAAAGGCCTTCTCCAAGGCAGATTGTGCAGAAGCCATCAAAAATTAATGACACAGAAAGAACCCCCAAAGCAGCCAGGGAAAAGAAGACAGTAACCTACAAAGGAAAGCCCATTAGGTTATCATCAGATTTTTCAGCAGAAACTCTACAAGCCAGGAGGGAGTGGACTCAAATATTCAAACTATGGAAAGAGAGAAATTATGAGCCAAGGATAATATATCCAGCAAAGATATCCTTCAGATATGAAGCAGGAATAAAGACCATTCCAGACATACAGATGCCGAGGGAACTTTCTAACACATGACCTGCACTACAAGAAATACTAAAAGAGACTATTTGACCAGCATAAGTAGGGAATATTTGTGACAGCAAAAACATAAATGGGGGGAGAGTAAAGGTCTGAACTGGCATAAGGGACTGGAGAAAGTAAGCATGCTGAGGAAAATAGAATACTCTAAATATGAAACTTTCTTTTACATAAACATAATGGTTACCACTAAAAAAAATCCAGAACTGAAATATATAACATAATAATAGAAGAAACAGAGGGAAAAAACATAGAATACCACCATACAGAAATAATAGACAACAACAAAAAGGCAAAGAAACCATGGAGACACAATCTTACCATAAAACTAAAGACAGAATAGAATGATAGGAAATCCTCATATATCAATAATCACCATAAATGTAAATGGACTGAACACACCAATAAAAAGGCACAGAGTAGCAGATTGGATCAAAAAACTAAACTCAGCCATATGCTGCCCCAGGAGACACATCTCAGTACAACGGAAAATATAGACTCAACGTGAAAGGGTGGAAATTGAAACTCCAAGCAAATGGTTTCCAGAGAAAAGCAAGTGTAATCATACTGATATCAGATGACACAGACTTCAGGATAAAAAAAGGTAACAAGAGTGCAGCACTATACACAATATCCAAGACATGGAAACAACCAAAATGCCCATCGGTAGATGACTGGATTAAGAAAATGTGGTACATTTATACAATGGAGTACTATGCAGCCATAAAGAAGAAAGAAATCTTACCATTTGAAACAACATGGATGGACCTAGAGAACATTATGTTAAGTGAAATAAGTCCGACAGAGAAAGATAAGTACCATATGATTTCACTTATATGCAGAATCTAAAGAAAAGAATAAGTGAATGAACTAATCAGAAACAGTTTTGGAGACAAAGAGGAAAAACTGAGGGTTGCTAGATGGGCAGGGGGGGTGGGGGTAAGGGGGAAGGTGAAGGGATTAGAAAACAATCAGTAACCACAAGATGGCCATGGGGTTTTAAAAATTAATCTGGGGAACGTAATCAATAATGTTGTAAAGATTTTGTAGGGTATCCGATGGACACGTGTCCCATTTGGGAGACCACCTCAGGGAAGATGTAGATGCCTGATCACTGCACTCTATACCTGAAGGTGAACAATAATGAATGCCAACTATAATATTATATATATATGTATATATAGGTATGTATACATTTACAAGAGGCAGAGTACAGCATTGGGAGTGGAGATAGTGGAAACGGGATGGCTCGGTGCGATGTCAGAGAGAGAGTGGATGGGGGGAGGGGGGTCCACAGTGTGAGGGATATAAATGATAAACGTCTAAGAAAAAAAACAAAAAATTCACAGACACAGACAATAGTTTAGTGGTTACCAGAGGGTAAGGGGGGTGGGGGGTGGGAGATGAGGGTAAGGGGGATCAAATATATGGTGATGGAAGGAGAACTGACTCTGGGTGGTGAACACACAATGGGATTTATAGATGATGTAATACAGAATTGTACACCTGAAATCTATGTAATTTCACTAACAATTGTCATCCCAATAAATTAAAAAAAAAGGTAACAAGAGACAAAGATGGACATTTCATAATGATAAAGTGGATTCTAGAAGAAGAAGACATAACAGTCATCAATATTTATGCCCCCAATCAGGGAGCATCTATATATACTAACAACTACTAACAGAACTAAAGGGAGAAATTGACCAAAACACAATTATACTAGGGGACCTAAATACATCATTGACAGCTATGGATAGATCATACAAACAGAAAATAAATAATGAAATAGCAGCCCTAAATGACACATTAGGTGAAATGGACATAATTGACATATATAGAGCACTTCATCCTAAAACATCAGACTATACATTCTTTTCTAGTGTACATGGATCATTCTCAAGCACAGACCATATATTCGGACATAAAACTAGCCTCAGCAAATTTAAGAAGACTGAAATCATACCAACCATATTCTCTGATCACAAGGCTTTGAAATTGGAGACCAACTTTAAAAAAAAAAAAAACAGCAGGAAAACCCGCAAATATGTGGAGATTAAACAATGTACTTTTAAAGAACTACTGGATCAAATAACAAAGAAAAGGAGAGATCAAACGATACGTAGAAATAAATGAGAATGAAAATACATCCTACCAAAATTTATGGGATGCAGCAAAAGCAGTTTTAAGAGGGAAATTTATATCATTACAGGCCTATCTCAAGAAACAAGAAAAGTCACAGATAAATGACCTCACATTACACCTTAAAGAACTAGACATAGAAGAACAAATGAAACCCAAAGTCAACATAAGGAAGGACATAATAAAAATGAGAGCAGAACTCAATGAAACAGAGAACAAAAAGACAATAGAAAAAAATTACTGTGACAAAGAGCTGGTTCTTTGAAAAGATTAATAAAATTGGCAAACCCTTCCCTAGACTCACTGAGATAAAAAGAGGAAAAACAAGTAAACAAAATGAGAAATGAGAGGGGAAGTTATCACGGATGCCACAGAAATACAAAGGAGCATTAAAGAATACTATGAAGGACTATGTGCCACCAAGTTCAATAACCTAGAAGAAATGTCCATGTTCTTAGAAACATATATAGCCTTCCTAGGCAGAAAGTAGACCGACGTCCAGTAAGGAAATTGAATCAGTCACCCGAAACCTTCCCAAAAGCAAAAGTCTGGGGCCAGATGGCTTCACTTCTAAATTCTACCAAACATTCAAAGAGGATCTAATACTAGTCCTACTCAAACTCTTCCAAAATACTGAAGAAGAGACAATACTCCCTCACTCATTTTATGAGGCCAATATTACCCTGACACCAAAACCTGGTAAGGACAACACAAAAAAAGGAAATTACAGACCAACATCTCTGATGAATACAGATGCAAAAATTCTAAATAAAATTCTAGCAAATCGAATGCAACAATGCATTAAAAAGATTATACAGCACGACCAAGTGGGGTTCATCCCACGGACACAAGGATGGTTCAACACCCACAAATCCATCAATGTGATACATCACATAAACAAAATAAAGGACAAAAATCATATGATTATATCAATAGATGCACGAAACGTTTTTGACAAGAAAAAACAACCATTTACGATTAAAACACATAATAAAATAGGTATAGAAGGAAAATACCTTAACATAATAAAGGCCATATACGACAAACCCTCAGGTAATATCATAATTAATGGTGAAAAACTGAAGCCCTGCACTCTACATTCAGGAAGAAGACAAGGATGTCCCCTATCACCTCTGCTCTGCAACATAGTATTAGAAGTCCTAGCCAGAGCAATCAGGCAAGAGAAAGAAATGAAAGGCATCCAAATTGGGAATGAAGAAGTTAAATTGTAACATTTTGTAGATGACATGATGTTATATATATAGGAAACCCTAAAGCCTCCACCAAAAAGCTATTAGAAACAATCAACAAATACAGTAAAGTTGCCGGCTACAAAATCAATGTACAAAAGTCCATTGCATTCCTATATACTAACAATGAAATCTCAGAAAAAGAATAATAAAATAAAAACAATTCCTTTTGCAATTGTAGCAAAAAGAATACTTCGGAATAAACTTAACCAAGGATGTGAAAGACCTGTAAACTGAAAACTGTAAGACATTTTTAAAAGAAATTGAAGAAGACACAAAGAAATGGAAAGACATTATGTGTTCATGGATGGGAAGAATCAGCATAGTTAAAATGGCCATATTACCCAAAGGAATATACAGATTTACTGCAATCCCCATCAAAATCCGAAAGGCATTTTTTAAAGAGATAGAACAAAAAATCGTCATATTTACATGGAACCACAAAAGACCCCGAATAGCCAAAGCAATCTTAAGGAAAAAAAAAAAGTAAAACAATGCTGGAGGTATCACACTCCCTGACTTCTGCTTGTACTACAGGGCAACAATAATCAAAACAGTATGGTGTTGGCCGAAAAACAGACACACAGACCAATGGAATAGAATTGAGAACCCAGAGAGAAACCCACATAAATACGGACAAATAATTTTTGACAAAGAAGCCAAAAACATTTGATGGAGAAAAGATAGGCTCTTCAATAAATGGTGCTAGGAGAATTGGAAAGCCACGTGCAAAAGAATGAAACTGGACTGCTATCTGTCACCATGTACCAAAACTAACTCAAAATGGATCAAAGACCTAAATATAAGACCTGAAACAATACACTGCATAGAAGAAAACATAGGTACTAAACTTATGGACCTCGGGTTCAAAGAGCATGTCATGCGGGGTCTCTGGTCCCGCTCCCCACATAAGAACAGAGGGTATGGTGAGGCCAAAAAGGAATTGAGCCATAGATAGGGGAGTCATACCACTATATTCTCGCTGGCAGCATCCGCCTCTCTGCAATCCACAACCCACAATCCGCCCTTGCTAGCTCAGCCACCATCTTCTTGCTAGCCCCCATTTGCTGCTAGTGTAGCCACAGCTGTTATATTAGTGGCCAATGGCTCACTGGTTACAGCTGACAGCCAACCAGCCATGGCTGATGGCCATCCAATCACAGTTGATGGCCATTTACTACCTGAGCCAGCACCTTTCCACGTGAGGCTGAGAGCCTGGAAACTACACTCCTGGCTCTGCCCCAACACTCCATCCCTACAGGGTCTTGCCTCACAATCTACGCGACAAGCATCTTCCGCGATGGGCCCGGTGCGAGGAGCTGGAGGTGAATGCAATATCCTGGACACAGCCAGGCTCTCTGGGCACAGCCAGGGTTTCTCGGAGCACCACCAGTCCTTCTGGGCACAGCCAGACTTCCTGGGCTTCTTAGGGTACCACCAGTCTCCCCGGGCACAGCCAGGGCCTCTCAGGGCACTGCCACTCTCTCTGGGCACAGCCAGACTTCCTCGACTCAGCCAGGGCTCTCAGGGTACTGTCTGTCTCTCTGGGCACATTAGAAGGGGACCGATGTATGGACAGTTCCACGTGGGGCGTCTGGTCCCTGCTTGTCCCCTCTGATCGGGTGGGTACCTTGGCCCCACCCCTAATCAAGCTGAAAGGAATCGGCCTCAAGCGGCTGCATGAAGTCCTGGAGGGACATGGGTCGCGCTTTCCCAGACTTCTTTAGGCTTCGCCGGAATTGCTGTTTCAGATGCAACTGTTTCCAAAGTTCCAACAAGAGTGCTTAGAATTGTTGGTCTATTTTTTCCCGATCCACCCCTGCTGCCACAAGATCACATGCATGTTATTCTCTGAGGCCTGCGACCTCGCCCCCTTACTTTTTATTTTTATTTTATTTTTTTTATTTTTTATTATTATTATTATTTTTTAATTTATTGGGTGACAATTGTTAGTAAAATTACATAGATTTCAGGTGTACAATTCTGTATCACATCATCTATAAATTACATTGTGTGTTCACCACCCAGAGTCAGTTCTCCTTCCATCACCATATATTTGATCCCCGTTACCCTCATCTTCCACCCCCCAACCCCCTTACCCTCTGGTAACCACTAAATTACGTTCCCCAGATTAATTTTCAAAACCCCGTTCGCCCCCTTACTTTTGATTTGGGCTTCCAGGTCTCGACTGCTCAGAGCTCCTGTCTTAACTTCCTTTGCCGCTGGCTTTCAACACCCCCTAGGGTGACCATGGCAACGGTAACTTCATGGATTCCCCTGCCCCACATAAGGCATAAGAATGGCAACCAAGTATCCAAAAGCACTCGCAGGTGCAGTATCCAAAACCAGATCTCTCATAGTAGCTGTAAAAAGCTCGTCATCCAGCCCTCACATATTAGGGTTGAAAATAACATGTCTCATACCCATTTCACGGATGATTTGAGTAAGTTCCATATATGACTGCCATTTACTCACAGTGCCTGGCAGCTCGCCAGCCTCTCCCCATACTGTGCATACCACAGTAGTGAGCCACTCCATTGGAGTGTGGTTGCCCTGCCAACCTATGGCAGTTCTGTAACCTTTGTCGCAGGGACGGATCCACTGTCAGGAAGGCTAGCTTTTCCATCTCGCCTGGGGAGCAGAAAATGCTGTCTGCTCCCTCATCGCATGAACGTAGTAGCCAAGGCGAGACTGGCGCTCCAGGGCTCTGTCTGTACCGTCTCCCCAGCTCCTGCAACTCAGTGAAAGTGTAAGGGGTGTAGGTTGTGAACTCAGTCACAGCTGGGTTGCCTGCAGCAATGACACCAGGGCCCAAAGTTTGCTCACATTTTACCCTTTGCTTCAAGATTGGCCGGGCTTGGGGGTTGGGAGCTACATTGTCTCCACTCGCTTTCTCCGCCTCTGCCTCAGAGTCTCCACTGTGGGGCCCCTCTTCCAACAGGCGGACCCGAGCTTCCAGCACTTCCAACCGGGACACCTGGTCTGGCACCTGAGCTATTTCATTAAGCACATCTTCCGTGTTATGACGCAAGGCCGTGAGGAACATCCAGCCCACACGGCCGGCTGTAGCCTTTGCCTCCTCAGGCGACCGCTCAGCCAGAGCCTGCAGGGCCCTCTTCACACTGGCCGGAGAGCCATCCATATCCTCCCACCCCTCCTTGGGGCTCCAACTCCTGAGAACAGTGGCCACCAGGCACCACACACTTTGTGGGCGCCATCTGTTCTCCTGCCCAGAGTCAGACGCCATTTCTACCTGGCCGGAATCTTGCTCGGCGCTCCAGGTGTCTGAGTGGGTGGTGTCCTTGGTGTAAGATGTCCACAACCCTCGGAGCCTACAGCAGCAGCAGATCACCAAAAGGAAGGCAACGCCATCCATGGCCAAGAGGGTGGTATGCTATCTGGAGGCTTGAATCTCCCAGGCAGACCGTGCCTCCCGCTCCCGGTGCCACTCATCACAGGCCTCCTGAAGCTGAGGTTTCACATACACAAACTGCTCCACCATCCTTCAGAAAGTTTTGGCTGGCACCATACCCTGCTGGCTATGCCATGTGTCATGTGGGGCGTCTGGCGGGGTCTCTGGTCCCGCTCCCCACATAAGAACGCAGGATATGGTGAGGCCAAAAAGGAACACCCACGGAGCCATAGGTAGGGGAGTCATACCACTATATTCTCGCTGGTGGCTGGGTTGGAGACACAGGAAGCAGGAGCCACACGATCCACAACCCGCCGTCCAATTGTCTCTGCCAACCAACCTCTCTTGCTAGCTGCAATCAGCCTCTCTGCAATCTGTAAGCCACACGCCGCCACACCACGCCACCACTACACCACCACCTTGCTAGCTTAGCCACGGTAGTTATATCTATGGCTAATGGCTAACCGGTAACAGCTGATGGCCAACTAGTCACAGCTGATGACCATCTACTACCTGAGCCAGCACCTTTCTCACTGGCGGCTGAGAGCCTGGAAACTGCACTCCTGGCTCTGTCCCCACAGAGCATTTTATGAATTTGACTCCAAAGGCAAGGGAAGTAAAAGCTAAAGTAAATGAATAGGACTATATCAAACTAAAAAGCTTCTGCACAGCAAAAGAAACCATCGACAAAATAAAGAGACAACCAACTGAATGGGAAAAGATTTTTGCGAAAAACGCCTTAGATAAGGGGCTAATATGCAAAATATATAAGGAACTCATGCAACTCAACAACAGAAAAACAAACTACCCAATTGAAAAATGTGCAGAGGACCTGAAGAGACATTTCTCCAAAGAGGACATACAAATGGCCAATAGGCATATGAAAAAATGCTCAGCAACACTAATCATCAGAGAAATGCAAATGAAAAGCACAATGAGATATCACCTCACCCCAGTCAGAATGGCTATCATCAACAAGACAAATAGTAACAAGTGTTGGAGAGGCTGTGGAGAAAAAGGAACTCTCATACACTGTTGGTGGGAATGCAGACTGGTGCAGCCACTGTGGAAGGCAGTGTGGAGGTTCCTCAAAAAATTACAAATATAATTACCCTATGACCCAGCAATCCCTCTCCTGGGTATCTACCCAAAAAATCTGAAAACATTTATCCATAAAGACACGAGTGCTCCAATGTTCATTGCAGCTTTGTTTACAGTGGCCAAGACATGGAAACAACCAAAGTGTCCTTCGATAGATGAATGGATAAAGAAGTTGTGGTATATATACACAATGGAATACTATTTGGCCATAACAATAGATGAAATAGTACTATTTGCGACAACATGGATGGATCTTGAGATTATAATGCTAAGCAAAAGAAGTCAGACAAAAGGTAGAGATTCATATGATTTCACTGATATGTGGTATATAAAACTGAAAATAACAAAAGAATAAGACAAACAAATGAAGAAAACTCATAGACACAGACAATAGTTGAGTGGTTACCAGAGGGTAAGGGGGGGGAGGGTGTGTGAGGACAGACCCAGGAGTCCAGTTTCCAGGCTCTCGGCCTCACGTGGAAAGGTGCTGGCTCAGGTAGTAAATGGCCATCAACTGTGATTGGATGGCCGTCAGCTGTGTCTAGTTGGCCATCAGCTGTAACCAGTAAGCCATTGGCCACTAATATAACAGCTGTGGCTACACTAACAGCAAATGGGGGCTAGCAAGAAGATGGTGGCTGAGCTAGCAAGGGCGGATTGTGGGTTGTGGATTGCAGAGAGGCGGATGCTGCCAGCGAGAATACAGTGGTATGACTCCCCTATCTATGGCTCAATTCCTTTTTGGCCTCACCATACCCTCTGTTCTTATGTGGGGAGCGGGACCAGAGACCCCGCATGACACCCAGCATGGGTGTCAGGGCGGTAGATGATAGTAAAAGGGATCAAATATATGGTGATGGAAAGTAAACTGACTCTGGATGGTGAACATACAACGCGATATATAGACGATGTATTACAGACTTTCACACGTGAAATCTATGTCACTTTGCTAACAATAGTCACCCTAATAAACTTTAATTTAAATAAATAAAAAAAAGAAGCCAGCGAAGCCCAGAAAAGAGAGAAAGAGAGTGCCTTTTTCTAGGAAGCCTTTATACCTAGCCTTGAGCTGGAGGAAAGCTGGGGAAAGGAAGCGAGCTGCATGCGGGCCTTGTTGGGGCGCTGTGAGGGTAAGCAGTAGGCTCATTCAACACTTTGTTCCTTCCATCTCCCTCAGACTGGCAGGTACACGGGTGGGTGGGTGGGTACGTGAGTGCCGAATCCTCTCCCAGAAAGCCTTTCATGGAGCCATCGCCTTGGCTGGGAAGTCCTTTAGCTGTCTATGCCACCAGCCCCGAGGCTGAGCCCTGGGCCCTGCTATGCCCTCTGGGCTTCTCCCGCAGAGCTCCTTCCCATTTGTGGTCTTCTATCCAGACACTCAGCCAGCCCTGCTGACCCCCAGTCTCCTCCTTCCCTGGTGAGGGCTCCACAGCTTAATTATGCTTCCTGCATCCCCCTGTTCCCCTTGCTATAAACTGCCTGGCTAATTTAGCTCTTTGGCTTTGACCTGCCACATGGGGTGTGTATCTCTCCCCCTCCTCCAGCCTTTATTTTCTTTATTTTTTGAAATCAGTTTCCCTTCCCTGAGTCTTCACAATTGGAACTGAAATCAGAGCTGTAGAACAAACCATGTCAATGACTGTAATGAAACTAAATCTCTGTTCAAAATGCGTATTCATGTTGTATTCCAAATGTTCTGTTTTCTGTGCTGAGGCTTTTACCAGTAGCAATAAGCCATGGGAGAAATAAGTACTCAATGTAAATCAAGTTAGAGCAACCATAGGTCCTATTTGAAATGGCTGGTCAGAACAGATAAATGCAAAGGGTAAAGTGGAAACGGAGTTCCTTCGAATTAGGAAACAGGGCTTTATATATCCTCTCCATCAGTATGTTTTTGTCTTCCTTTTTATCTTGTGTATAGTAAGGAAGAAAAAAGCATCTAGAGAATGGGAGGTTCAAAAAGCAAATTAAATCCATCCTGTACCGTTAATCTAGTTTGCAGTCTAGGCCAGTGGTGATTCTCCAATTTGAGCCTGTATCAGAATCACCTGTAGTAGGTGTGGGGCAGGAACTGAGAATTTGTGTTTCTAACATATTCCCAGGTGATACTGATGCTGTTCCCTGGGGATCACACTTTGAAATCAGAAATTGTGAGTCCTCCTACTTTGTTCTTCCTTTTCAAGATTGTTTCAGCCATTCTGGATCCCTTGCAATCCCATGTGAATTTTAGAACCAGCGTGTCAATTGCTACAAAGAAGTCAGTTGGGATTCTGGTAGAGATTGTGTTGAATCTGTAGACCAGTTTGGGGAGTATTGCCATCTTAACGACATTAAAACTTCCAATCCATGAACATGCTATTTATTTAGAGCTTCTTTAATATCTTTCAACAATGTTTTGTACTGTTCAGAGACTGAGTTTTGCACTTCTCTTGTTAAACTTATTCCCGAGCATTTTATTTTTAAATATTATTGTAAATCAATTTTTCTTTTATTTTCAGATTGTTCTTGTAAATGTATAGAAATGCAATTGATTTTTATGTATTGATCTTGCATCCTGTACCTTTGCTGAATTAATTTATTAGCTCTAATAGTGTGTGGGCATGTGTGTATTTGTGTGTATGTGTGTATTTTTTAGGGTTTTCTATATGTGAGATCACGTCATCTGCAAATAGAGGTTGTTTTTGCCTCCACCTTTCTAATCTGAATGCCTTTTATTTCTGTTTCTTGTTTAATTGCCTTGGCCAGAGACTCCAGTACAATGTGGAATAGAAGTGATGGGAGTGGACATCCTTGTCTTGTCCCTGATCTTAGGGGGAAGGCATCAGTCTTTCACCATTAAGCATGATGCTAGCTGTGGGTATTTTGTAGATATGTTTAATCAGGTTGAGGACGTTTCTTTCTCTGCTAACTTTGTTGAGTGTTTTTAACCATGAAAAAGTGTTGGATTTTTTTCAAATGATTTTTCTTTGTCTACTGAGATAATCGTTTAGTTTTTGGATTTTATTCTATTAATATGATTTATTGCATTCATTGACTTTCAGGTGTTAAAACAACTTTATATTGTTGGGGTAAATCCCAGTTGGTTTTGGTATCTAAATATTTCTAACATTTTAGTGGATTTTCCTTGCTAGTATTTTGTTGCATATTTTTTGCATCCATATTCATAAGACATATTGGTCTGTACTTTTCCTTTGTTTTCTTTGTCTGGTTTTGGTAACAGGTATTGCTGGCCTCATTGATGGAGTTGTGTAGTGGGCCCTCCTATTTTTAGAGGAGTTTGTGAAGAATTGGTGTTAACTCTTATGTAAATGTTGAATGGAATTCACCAGTCAAACCATCTCTTACTGGGCTTTCCTTTGTGGGTATTTTTGGAATTACTAATTCAATCTCTTAAATCTCTTCACTTGTTAAGGTCTATTCACATTATCTCTTTCTTCTTGAGTCACTTGCTGTAGTTTTTGTTTTTCTACAAATTTGTTTATTTAACCTAAGTTATCTAATTTATTGGCATATAATTGTTAATACTATTTCTCACAATCTTTTCTATTTCTCTAAGGTCAGTAGTAATGGGGACTGCACTTTGAGAACCACTGCTTTAGGAGGGATGCTAAGTAGGCTTGAAGGTCAGGAGTCCCTAGTCCTGGGAGGACTTGCCCAGAGGCAGGGACCATGTGACCTGGAGGAGGTTCTAGCTCAGCAAGGCAGGCCTTGGACAGAGCCCAGCAACCCTGTCCAAGTGGGGCTCCTACAGTGGCCAAAGAGGTGGGTTATACCTGGGACCTCCTGTCAAAGGCCCAGTCTCTACTGGAGTCGTCTAACCCCTGCCAATGTGCCTCCCTCTTCCTGGGTGGTGGAGGGAACTGAGGCAACGATAAACCCTGGGGTGCATGGCCCATGATGTAGAGCAGAGGTGGTTCTCAAACTGAGTCATCTGGGGCACGGGTGCTTGGTAAAACCAGATTGCTGGGCCCAC
Source organism: Rhinolophus ferrumequinum (assembly GCF_004115265.2). Taxonomy (NCBI): domain Eukaryota; kingdom Metazoa; phylum Chordata; class Mammalia; order Chiroptera; family Rhinolophidae; genus Rhinolophus; species Rhinolophus ferrumequinum. Next base: position 47,604,230 of record NC_046284.1, read on the forward strand.
CCGGGAGCTTCTGGTCAGTAGTTCTGGGATGGTGGTGGCTGAGAATGTGCGTTTCCAACCAGTTTCCTTGTGATGCTGACCGATGCCTCTTGGTCAAGGGAATAAAAAGGCTTCTGTGTTTGTATGTTCTTATGACTGAGGCAGAGAGGCTTTGGATGCTGAGAGGGAGAAGCTTGACTAGAAACTGGGAATTTATTTGACACCAGACTAAAAATTCTGAGTGACTTGATTTCTCTTGGGTTAAGGTTTAGTGAGAAAAGTACCAAATTATATATAGCATTTATTTATTCTAAATATTGTTGAAACAAATCATTGGATGATATTATTTAGGTTCAGTTATTTTAACAAAGAGAAGAGAACCAACATTTATGGAGCTCTATTGAGTTTCACAGTAGACCCTTTACATATGTTACCTTATTTGCTTCTCTCAAAAACCATATGAAAAAAACATCAATTGAAGAAAGACACCCCCATTTCTTCAGATGAGGAAACTGAGCCCCAGAGAGCTTAAGTGACCTGCTTAAGGTCACACAGTTGATAAGAGCTGGACCGCTGCTGAAGCCCTTTCCACTCCTGCTCATGAATGCTTAAAGGACACATCCTTATTGAAAGAGCAGAGGAAAGGAGGGAGAATGTTTTCAGGGAAAACAAGATAGAAACCAAATGTTTGCCATGGAGTGTAAGTAATGGGGAAGAAGGCTGAAGGGATAGGTCACAGCTAGATCATGCAGGGCCTGGGAAGTCACCCAAGGAATTTGTACTTTTTCATAGTCAATGAAGAGCTGCTACCAAAAGTTAAAAAGAGATAGGAGGTTAAATTAGGTATAGCCTACGAGAAAGGGAGGTGGTGGTGAGAGCAGAAGCATGGGCTGGTGGAATCATAGAGCTCTGGAGCTGGAAGGGATCCTAGAGCTCATCCTTGTCACTCATGTGACAGATGAGAAAACTGGGGCCTAGAGAGGGGAAGAAGCTTGCTGAAAGGATGCTGTTGGGCACTGCCCAGCTCCACTCCTACTCTTTCCTACTGAAGCTCTCATTTCCACAGTTGCAGGAAGCATTGGTGATGGCCAGTGTATAGGTGAGCCCATCGCTAGTAATGGCTCTGGGCTGAAGAGAGCCCCCATGCCCAAGTTTGTGCACGCATCCCAGGGGACTGGTAAATGCAGGCACATAAAACCCTGGCCCCTTCAGGACACAATTTAGGACAAATCTGAGGGTCCACACTGGCTCCAGAGCTCCATGTGCGAGCTTTTGTTGTGGCTGAATCACAGTTCAACTTCTTCCCTTGCCCAGTCCTGCTTTCTTCACTTCCCAAAGGTGTTGATCCTGGGAGCGCTCCCCAAGAAACCTCCTGCCTACAAAGCTCTGCCTCACACTCTGTTTGCTGGTAACATGGCTTGTGACACTTCCCCAAGGTCACAGGCCAATTCTGTGGTGTCAGGACAGGAACCTGTGTCTTCAGACTCTTCACCTTTCTACCACATCTGGCTGACCTCCCACACTGATTCCTCTTAGGAACTTGTGACAAGTGACCTCCCATACTGACTCCATTCAGGAACTTGGGACAAGTGACCTTAGAGACTAGATCAAAGCTTCCAGGAGAAACCCAAACCCCTCTCCTCCCTCAGGGAGCACCCTGCATGCTAATGGATACATGTATGTGTTGAGCTTCTTGTTACAGGAGGAAATGTCAGGTGCCTCTCTGGCTCTTCTTGGCCACTCCACTTGCCTGGGACAGTGGCTAGGGGAACTCAGTCTGGACCTGGCTGAAGTAAAAAGGATCATGTAGATGGCTCAGGGCTTTGGACCCAAGGCCCTGGATCAGACCAAGGCTGGCCTTGAGGTCTAAATTCTGCCCCAAGGCAGAGGCAGGCTAGGGATTCTTAGAGAGACCGCCCCCCCACGTACACATATGTGCCCCCTGCTGAAGTGCTTCTCTGCTCCTCGTTTTGCATTGAGACCCAGTGTTTCACAACTGGCACCCATGCTGTGTTCACTGGAGTCATCACTCACAATGTGCTAGCTGCTGCTGCAGCTCTGTTTAGTGGTGAAGTATGTGGAATCTCGTGTTATGGCCTTTGTATGGCCCTGTGGAGCCACAGTGATGGGATTTGTATGGATTCATTTGCTGCTTTTGCTTATTGGTGCACAGTGGCTGCAAGGCCTGGAGGAGGCCAAACCCTAGACTTTCAGCAGCTCCCTTGGCCCCTCAGGATTGCTTCTCTGTCTTGGGGAGCTGGAGAAAGACTGAAAGGAGGCCTTCGCCTCCTCTTCCCACACCCCCCGCCCCATATCAGTTGCCAACCAAGAGGCCAAATACCTGGGAGGAAGCAAAGCGTTTGTTTATATACCAAGTCCAGCAAGTAGTAAACACGCCAATACTTAGTGCAGCATTCACAGTGTCCCAAAATGAATGAGACAGATGGACTACACCCCTTAGAAAGCAGTAAATGGGCATTTTAGAGGTGCCAAGTCTTGAGTCAAATAAGAGTGAAGGCCAAACAATGTGCTGTGCTGAGAGGAATAAAAAGCTGTGGGTCACTCTGCAAGGAAGATGATGAATCCTCAACCCAGACATAAGGCTTCTGGTTAAAACATTGCCAGAATAGATATTTATTGTTCCTGCCCATCTATCTGTCCCCTACTAATGCCATGTTCTATTTACCATCTCTATAATTACGCTACTGGCTCCTCTGGCTTTCCCACTTTTGTCACTCCTTATGTTAATTGTACCCACCTGAGTTTTGATGGTTACACTCAGCCATAGGATCTCTATCTTTTCAAAGCCCTACACTCCCCACTGCTATTGTGAGCCTAGTTCTGTAGCAGCCTCTCCCACTGTCAGGCATAACCTACAGAGGACAGCCACTGGTGAATTTGTTACTGGTGTTGGTGTCCCTCTTACCAGTGTGTTCCTCATTCTTAGTAAGTGGTATGTCCTGTGCCTTTCTGTTTGAGTTTTTCCAGACTAGCTCAGTATATCCACTCTGGTATGCTCACTTCTGAATCTTTTTATCCCTTCTTCTACTGCTGCCACAGGAATGCTGGCATTTCGACCTCACTTAATGTAGATCATCACTTTCTATACTTCTAGGAGCCATCCTTGTAGTGAGTTTGCACCATTTCTTGTGGTCCTTGCCAGGGACTAAAATCCTGTATTTCAGGAGAGTGTTCCCACATCAATAAACTCCCCTTTATTCAATCTTATAGTTTAGCTCCTTGATCAAGCACTTTCAGAATCCAATTTCATGTGAACTCTCCCAGCTCTTGCCAGTCCACGCTGGCTAGGTTTGCAAATCTTGGCAGTATAGTCACTTTCCTCCCTTATCAGGCCTAATATGTTCATGCTGTGCCTTAACCCTTGTTATAAGTCTACTGGCCAGGAGGGGAAGCAAGTGCACATATTGTCTTGTGGGGGAAGAAGCTTTGCATCATCTCCAAGCAAGAGGTGAGGGGACTATCAGTAGGAAAGTCGGACTAATTCTTCAGGCTAGTAGGGTTCAGGAAAATCTGGGGAATCATGATTTTGGTGGCATCAACCTAGATATCCCCAAACCTTATGTTAGTGTCCTATTTGTTCCCAGGAAGCATCCTGATTTTGGCATAGCAAACCTGTTTCCGTTGGGAGTTTAATCTTTTTTGGAGCTCAGTAAATACCACATTCTCTTAGTCTTATAGCTACTGTTTCCCCCATATTTCTCAAACACTTGATACATCACACCAGATCATACATTCCCTTCTACAAATATACCATTATAATTCACCACCTGGTTAAGGTCTTAACGATAATAGGACTGCCACTTGGTGGCAGGGGGCTATCTGTGCTATACCTACCCTTTGGTATGTGGTCCTCATTGCCAACTGTGCAGTAAGTAATCTAGCTCCAAATTCTATCTAAGTGATTAATTTCTTAGATAGCTCTCAGTTCAAGTGTCATAATTTGAGTTCCCCAGGAAGTTGCCTCCAAGACAGAATGTAGCATGCAGGACACTTATTAAGAAGTGTCTTTCAGGTTAACACCTATGGAAGCAAGCAGTATAGACAGAGGGGGATGTTGAGCTGCATTGCAAGCTGAACAGTAGTCTCAGCCAACCCCATAGGGAGAGCTGGAGTTAGAATGACCCTTCAGAATTATACTAAGTTGGGCTGAGATGGTCAAGCCTTCATACCCCTTTATTACTCAGTCACTGTGGGCTGCCCCAGAAAACTTTGTAACCTTGAGTGAGGCAACTCTCTGTACCTGAGGCAGTCCCTGAAGGGGCTAACAGCTGAAGGAAGCTTGCCAACAGTTCTCTCAGCAGCTCATCCAAAATGTCCTTTATGGAAATGGGAGATGGGCAGGCACATTACAGTATCCACCACAGGCACCAACTCTTTAGTCTCAAAATTGTCAATTAAAAGTAAAGAATTAAGGAGCTTCTGGGTCCACATGGCGGAGTAGGTAAATGCTGTGCTCTCCTCCTCCCACAACCACATCAACATTACAACTAAACTATAGAACAACCATCACTGAGAACAACCTTAAGTCTGGCTGAACAGAAATCCTATAACTAAGGATATATAGAAGAAGCCACCTTGAGACTGGTAGGAGAGGTGGAGACATGGAACGGGCTGGACTCACACTCATGTGGGATGGTTAAAAAGAAGGAGAAATATCAAAGCTGTGGAGGACCCCCTGAGGAGCGAGGGGTCCCAGCCCCACAACAGGCTTCCCAGCCCAGGGTTACAGTGACAGAAAGAGATGTCTCCACAACCTTTGGCTGTGAAACCCAGCGGAGATTGTGGCTGGATGAGACAGAGAGCAACTGGAGTCCCAGGCTTTCCTCATAAAGGGCCCATGCATGGACTTACTCACTGACAGAATCACTTGCTCTGAGCTCCAGCACTGGGGTAGCAGCTCAAAAGGTGCCAGGGACACATGGGGAGGAAGTGAATCTCCTGGCTGCAGGGCGAGGGCTGGAAGGGTAGCTTTCTCCCAGACAGAAGTGCTAGCAGAAGCCATTGTTGCTTTGTTGAGCCTTCCCACCACCCAGCCTGTACAGGCAGGTGCAGGTGGGCACCATATCTGAGGCTTTAATCAAATATGCTTGGTTGATGAGGGTAAGTTCTATACAGAAAGATCCAGTGAATGCATTATAAGCAATGATGGAATTAGACTATCATCATTTTGTAACCCCAATAAATTATTTTCAAACAATGAACGTAAATTGATAAAACAAAAGAGTAAAAGGTTAAATGGGAACTTTATACAGGTATGCCTTGTTTTATTGTGCTTTGCTTTATTCGCAGATGTATTAATTTACAAGTTAAAGGTTTGTGGCAACCCTGCCTTGAGCAAATTGGTTGGTGCCATTTTTCCAACAGCATTTGCTCACTTTGTGTCTCTGTGTCACATTTTGGTAATTCTTGCAATATTTTAAACTTTTTCATTATTATTGTATTTGTTATGGTTATCTGTGATGAGTGATCTTTGATACTACTATTGTAATTTTTTGAGACACCATGAACCACACCCATATAAGATAGAGAACTTAATCAATAAATGTTGTGTGTTTTTTGACTGATCCACTGACTGGCTGTCCCTCTCCTCCTGCCTCCCTATTCCCTGAAACAGAACAGTATTGAAATTAGTCCAATTAACAACCGTACACTGGCCTCTAAGTGTTCAAATGAAAGAAAGAGTTGTGAACCTCTCACTTTAAATCAAAAGCTAGAAATGATTAGGCTTAGTGAGGAAGGTATGTCGAAAGTCAAGACAGACCAAAACCTAGGCCTCTTGAACCAGTTATCCAACTTATGAATGCAAAGGAAAAGTTCTTGAAGGAAATTAAAAGTGCTACTCCTGCAAACACACAAATGATAAGAAAATGAAACAGCCTTATTGCTGATATAGAGAAAGTGTTAACAGCCTGGATAGAACATCAAACCAGCCACAACATTCCCCTAAGCCAAAGCCTAATACAGAGCAAGGCCCTAACTCTCTTCAATTCTGTGAAGGTTGAGAAAGCTACAGAAGAAAAGTCTGAAGGTAGCAAAGGTTGGTTGATGAGGTTTAAGGAAAGAAGACTTCTTCAGACCATAAAAGTGCAAGGTGAAGCAGCAAGTGCTAAGGTAGAAGCTATAGCAAGTTATCTAAAAGATCTAGATAAGATAATTAATGAAGGTGGCTACACTAAGGCTGTTTTCAATGCAGACTAAACAGTCTTATATTGAAAAATGCTATCTAGGACTTTTATAGCTAGAAAGGAGAAGTCAGTGTCTGGCTTCAAAGCTTCAAAGGACAGGCTGACTCTCTTGTTAGGGGCTAATGCAGCTGTTTACTTTAAGTTGAAGCCAATGCTTATTTGCCGTTCCCAAATTCCTAGGGTCCTTAAGAATTATGCTAAATCTACTCTGCCTGTGCTCTATAAATGGAACAACAAAGCCTGGATAATAGCACATCTTTTTACAACATGGTTTACTAAATATTTTAAGCCTACTGTTTGACCTGCTGCTAAGGAAAAAAAAAGATGTCTGTCAAAATATTACTGCTCATTGACAATGGACCTGGTCACCTAAGAGCTCTGATGGAGATGTACAATGAGATTAATGTTGTTTTCATGCCTACCAACACAATATCCATTCTGTAGCCCATGAATCAAGGAGTAATTTCTACTTTCAAGTCTTATTATCTAAAAAATAGCTTTTGTAAGGCTATCACTGCCAAAGATGGTGATTCCTCTGATGGATCTGGGCAAAGTAAATTGAAAACCTGTAGATGATTCACTATTCTAGATGCCATTAAGAACATTTGTGATTCATGGGAAGTGGTTAAAATATTAACATTAACAGGAGTTTGGAAGAAGTTCATTCCAACCTTCATGGATGACTTTGAGGAGTTCAAGACTTCAGTGGAGGAAGTAACTGCAGATGTGGTGGAAATAACAAGATAACTTGAATTAGAAGTGGAGCCTGAAGATGTGACTGAATTGCTGCAATCTCAGGATAAAACTTTAACAGATGAGGAGTTGCTTTTTATGGACGAGCTAAGAAAGTTGTTTCTTAAGAGGGAAACTACTCCTGGTGAAGATGTTGTGAAGATTGTTGAAATGACAACACAGGATTTAGAATATTACATAAACTTTGTTGATAAAGCAGTGGCAAGGTTTGAGAAGATTGACTTCAATTTTGAAAGGAGTTCTACTGTAGATAAAATGTTATCAAAGAGCATTACGTGCTACAGAGAATTCATTCCTGAAAGGAAGAATCAATCGATGAGGCAAAGTTCATTGTTGTTTTATTTTAAGAAATTGCCACAGCCACCTCAACCTTCAGTAACTACCACCCTGATCAGTCAGCAGAAAGGGAAGACCCTCCACCAGCAAAAAGATTATGACTTGCTAAAGGCTCAAATGAGGGCTAACATCTTTAATAATAAAGTATTTTTAAACTAAGGTATGTACATTGCTTTTTTAGATGTAATGTTTTGCATACTTAATAGACTACAGTATACTGTGGACGTAACTTTTATGTGCACTGGGATACCAACCAATTTGTGTGACTGTGAGATTCACTTTATTGGGGTGGTCTGGAACTGAACCCACAATATCTCTGAAGTATCCCTGTAGTGGAATATTCAGGCTACGTCCACCTGAACCCACTGATCATCACCAACTGTTGAACAGTATGTACCTCCTGATTTGATGCAATAGGCAATATACAGCACCATCTATGAGCATCCCTGCTTAAAAACAAACAAACACAAACAAGAACAACAACAGCAAACCATTGAACTGGAATCTAATGGAGCCTTTAGAGCCAACTTACAGTTTATAGTTAAGTTACACTTATGAGTGTGCCTCCAACATGAGGAGCAAGCTAAGTGACAACATGAAGATGCCAACAGACAAATGAGAATATAGGCATTCAACAGTACAAGTGACTTGGTTTCTTCAACAACTCAATAGCATGAAGAAAGAAAAAGGGAGACTGTTTTAGATTAAAATAGATTGAAGACACATAACCAAGTACAATGTGTGCATCTTGTTTGGATCTAGATTGTAAACAAACCAAATGTAAAAAGTTATATTCTGTGGAAATCAGAATATGGACTGGGTATTAAAAGATATCAAATAATTGTTAAGAATTTTGTTTAGTGTGAATGTGGCAATATGGTTATGATTTTTAGAAAGTTTCCATATTTTTGAGGACAAAAACTATATAGGGTAAAATGACATGATGTTTGAGATTTGCTCTAAAATATTCACAGAAATAAAAAAAGAAGAAGAAAAGAATATGTAAAGTAGGTATGTTAGTCTTGATAATTTTTGAATCTAAGTAATACGTATTTGGGGATTTGCTATACTATTCTCTGTACTTCTTTTGTATTTAATTTTGTTTAAAGATACTAAAAAATAAAGAAAGAGAAATGCAAAGGACCCAAAGGGAAAAACAATGCTCAAAGGATACAGTTACTTATAGAAGAGGAGAAACAAATGTACAATAAAGATTTGAGAAGATATTCAGTTTCACTGGTAGTCAGGGAAATGCAAATTAATAAGAAGATACTATTTTTTATTCAACCTTTATTGGTAAAAAGTTAAAGGATCAGGATCATCTACTTCAAACCATAGCTGGGAGGGCAAATTGCCTCCATCTTACAGTATTTATTGAAAGTAAACATGGAGATAGCCCGATGGCTCAGGTGGTTGGAGTACAGTGCTCCTAACACCGAGGTCGCTGGTTTGATTCCCACATGGGCCAGTGAGCTGCTAAGATTAGCTGCTACAGCTAAGATTGTGAGCAACAGCTCTCCCTGGAGCTGGGCTGCCATGAGCAGCCAGAGGTCGACATGGGCTACCCTGTGCTGCCATGAGTGGCCGGTGGCCAGCGTGAGTGGCCGGCAGCCAGTGTGAGTGGCCAGCAACTGGTGAGAGCTGCCGTGAGCTGCTGTGAGCGGCCGACCGATGACCAGAGACCGACTGCCTGGGGGTGTGGGGAGGGAGCGTAAGGCTCATAACACCAGCACGGGCCAGGGAGCTATGTCCTATACAACTAGACTGAGAAACACCGGCTTGAACTGGAGTGAGGCCGGGGGGAGGTGGAAGAAGGGGGGGAAAAAGTAAAGATTATATTGCACACAGCAATATTCTATAGAAATAATAGTACCAGAAATTAATGATATGTACGTGAGGATGTCTGAAGTGGGACTTTTTGTATTACCAAAAAAAAAAAAAAGGATGAAAGAAAGAAAGAAAACCTGAATTATCATAGAGGAATGGTCAAATAAATTATGCTTTATCCGTACCAGGGAAAGTTATATTTAAAAAACATTAAAAATCTTTTTTTGTGTGTATAATCAGTATATGTTTAATAGCACAGAAAGTAGAAAGTACAAATAAGAAAAAAACCCTCATAATTCCTGACCTGGAGAGCTCATTTTGGAATACATCATTTCAAGTGTGTGTGTGTGTGTGTGTGTGTGTGTGTGTGTGTGTACACATGCATATGTATGTATACTTGTTTTTCCAATAAAAAGGTATCACATTACAGAGTGTGTTGTAACCTCTTGTTTCCTTCATTCCCTCATGAATATTTTCCACATCGATATTCATCTACAAACACGACCTTTAAGAACTGAATAGTATTCCAGTTTATGGATACTCCCCATAACTTAACCAATTCCTATTTTGGGGTATTTAAGTGCATTCCAATTTCTCGTTTTATAAATAGCCTCCATGCAGGCTTGCAAAGCTTTAAACATTTACCAATTGTGTTCTAGAAAGTTCTGGGTGCTTCTGGAGACATTTGAGCTAGAGTAGTCAGAATTCTTTCCAATCACCCAAGCCTGCTATCTTCCCAGATAGCACAACTGTGGTCTTTAGAACTTGTAAGACTTGTCTTATCCTGCCCGTTAGTCATGCAGCCTAACTGGAACTCTGTTCCAAAAATCCCTACACCCTCTCCCTCCTCTCGCTCATTCCCGCCCCTCCCCACGCACCCGCCCCTTCCCCCCCCACACTCGCCCCCCTCCCCTCCACACCCGCCCCCTTCCCTCACCCCCTCCCCCGCGCTTTCCCGCTCGGCGGCCTGGCCTATGGCAAGCGCCAAGAATTAATTAGGGGCGGGGATCAAGGAGCGGCTGTCAGGAGGTCGCCATATTTTTGTACGGCCCGGAGGCCGCCCTGGCACTCGGTGGGTCGGGAGAGGTGCTGACAGGGCGGGGCCGTCGCTCGGCTCTGCCTGCCTCACCCCTCCCGCCCGGGACAGGTGGCTGGAGCACGCCCCGCCCCCGCCAGCTGAGGGTGGGATCGAGGGAGGGAGAGCGGGTCCCGCACGGCGGCCGCCAGCTGCGAGTGCGAGTGAGTAAGGGCCAGCCCGGGACGGCCGGGAGAGGAGTCCGGCGGCAGCAACCGAGTACCGTGGCGGCCAAAAAAATGCTCCTGTACCGAGGGGCCCCCGCGTGCCCTGGCGCGCCGGGCAGCGGGCTGGTCCGGCCGGGCGGCGGCCCTCAGGCCTTTGGGATCCGCCTGAGCACGGTAGGTAGGGGGCCCGAGGGGGCGGGCGCGCGCGCGCGCGCGCGCGCGCGGGCCCCGGGGCTGCGGGGGGCGCGCGGGGAGGGCCCAGTGGGCCGAGGCCTCACGCGGGACGGGACCTTCTCTCGCCCCCAGATGAGCCCCCGCTACCTACAGAGCAACTCCAGCAGTCACACGCGACCCTTCAGTGCCATCGCGGAGCTGCTAGGTGAGTGGCGAGGGCGGGCCTGGCCGCATTCGCCCAAGGCAGTGGTGCCAACGTGGTGCCGCGGACGCGAGAGGAATGTGCGGAGCCGCGCGGGGCGGGCCGGGGCTGGGGAGGGGGCGTGGGGACTGGCCCGGCTTCGCAGGCGGAGGACGGGGACGGCGCTCTCTCCAGGGACTAGGTTCCGCGAATAAAGCTGAGGTAACAAGGTGTGTCTTAACAGTTAAGACTTCTGTGTGATTTTCCTCTCTGGCTCATGATGTCCCGGCCACTTTAGAATGGCTGAGTTAATAACCGAAAGGAGATGCATGAAACTTTTTGGCCCCAAGGCAGCTGGGATCCACAGGACTGGCGACCGACAGAAGGCGCCAATCTTGCAAAGGGGCATCATAGTAGAGCCGGTAGAGTCATGAGGAAATGTCTGGAAAACGGAGTTCTTTAACTTTGGGGACCAGAGAATCTGGGAATGATGGGACATCTCTTAAGAGATGACACGAGTGCATTTGGCTCCCTGTACTGCGGAGGGCTGGGTCCGTGGTCCACGAGCGCCCTCACACCGCTGGAATGAATACTGAGCACTTAACCTCTCGCTCCACTGGTGTTTGCTTTTAAAGCGTTTTCAGTTGATCCCTGGAAGCCAAGTACACCAGCTTTTGCAGTAGTGTGCTAAATACTGTGTGGAAAGCAAAGAAGGAAAGCATTCCTGGACAAAAGGCAGCAGCATACAGTGCACATTATCAATGTTTCAAAAATTGGAAGAAGGGAGAGATATTTATGGGGCCGGGTAGTACAGAACAAAATCTAGAAAATGGTTTCAAAGCTCCCCAAATGAGCCCCCGTCCCTACTTAAGCATTCACTGTGGCCATGCAGTGTGAGTTGTCTTGGGCTAGAAGTCAGTGGGCAGCTGGAGGAGATGGTCAGGAGAGTTATTTGCAAGGGTAACAGGGTACTTGAATGATTAGTCTGACCATAACACAGAATGCTTACAGTAGGTATGTATGACTTCATTAGAAGGTGCAGGGGAAAAAGTGACATTAACACATTTTGAATCCTAGAGAATACGGATTATTTGAGTAAATCTCTGCATGGTGGAGTGAGACCTATGTGCATGTAGCTTACAAAAAGAAAAAGAGGGAAAAAATAACAATTTACTTGGTGGGAGGTGGAAAACAAATGTGTCGTTAGCTCATAGTGATACCATGCAAAACCATATGCATCTATGCTATACTGTGTGCTGAATTGTATGGGTGATTTAAAGAGTGTTCCATTTGTAATTCTGGATATATAGTTTTTGTCTTAAGCATTAACTTAAAAGAACCTAAGCCTGGCCTAACATATCCCATATGAGTGTAAGTATTTATGTGTGTATTTTATATATATATGTGTGTGTGTGTGTGTGTGTATGTATATGCACACACACACACACACACACACACACACACACACCTGCGCACGTATATACAAACAGATTTTGAAAACCAAATCCCAACTATTTGTAGTCATATTAATAACAGGGAAAATGGAGAGCAAAAAATTAACTGGTAATCCAAAGCTTTCATTTTAGGTTTTCCTTCAACAGTTTTCACCTCCTCTTATGCGTTAATTTTCTAGTGAATCATTCATTCAGTATTTATTGAGTACTCACTGGGCAAGGCTACCATGGTAGGTAAAAACAATTCACTCTCCTAGTACGGTAGGGGAGATAAACTATGTAAAGAAGGTTCATGCTTTGTATAACAACAAACTAGAGAGTGATGTATCAGCAAAGATCCACACATCCTGTGCTGTGGGAGTTTACAGGAGGGAGGGAAGACTACCAGCTTACCAGGAAGAGGAAGGTTAGGAAAGGCTTTGTAGATGAGGTGACATTTGAGCTGAGATTTGAAGGATTGGGACATGTGGATATGGGTGAGGGGAGGAGAGGGGAGGGCATGCCAGGCAAAAGGAACAACTGTGAACAAAAGCATGAAGAATACTGAGTAGTTGAGTTTAATTAGAGCATGGAGTTCACAAATAGTCAAAACTCTAGGTCCTTAGAGAGTTTACAAAGAGCTTTCACAAATACATTTTTAACTTTACTCTTTGAGGTAAATGGCATTATTACTGTAGTTATTATTATGCAGATGAGGATACAGAGGCTCAGAGCATTTAATTGCCGTTTCCAAGGTTACATGTCTAGTGAGTGAGTGGCACATCCAGGACTCAAACACAGGTCTTTTTACTCCAAGTACCAAGTAGGGAATGAAGGTAGAATGGTGGACTGGGACCAGGATGTGACTGGGGATTTGGGGATTTGGCCTTTTAGTCTGAAGTTTTCTCAACAGGGGAATGTTATGATCAGAGCTGTGCTCCAGGAAAGACAATCTTGCAGCACTATGTAAAATGGGTAGGAGCAGAGAGAGAAAGAGTGGTTAGGAGGAGGTCATCACAATCATCCAGGTGAGAGGGAATAAACGCTGTAAACTAAGAAAGTGACAATGGGAATAGAAATAGCAAGATGTGAGAGAGCCTAGGGAAAGTATAGGGTAAGAGAGAGGGCGGGATAAAAAAATGACCTTCAAATTTAAAACTTTTGGTCATTTGAATGCTGATACTATGTGTGTATATAGGGGACAGAGGAAGCACAATAGCTTGTGTTGGAATATGATGGTCTTAGTTTGAGATAATATTTTTAGATACTTGAAAGATGTCCGTAGGGCAGCAACTTGGTCATGGCAAACTTACAGGAATCCACATAGGCCATTCTGGGACAGAAGAAGATGGGAGGCTTGTGAAGTGCTACCTCAAAGCCACATCCCCACTTGCCACCCTCTCTCTCCAGCGAGGCTGTCATAAGGACAGGTTTTCATTGCCTCCCAGGTTCTGATGAGGTATGAGGCTTCAGTTACAATGCTTTGTTAGAAGACCAAGCAGGGGTCAGATGGACTGGGTCACGGGCTAAGGTAGCTTGCCTGTGATCTGGTTTTTCATGCTCTTGCCTAAGTGGTAGGCGAGGGGAGGTAGAGATAGGGTCCTCCTACCAAGGGTAGCATGAGCCAGGTTAGGAGAAAGAAAACTCTTTGGGATCTGGTAGCACATGAGATTGTGGGCCAGGTTGGGGGATAAACACATCCCAGGATCTGCTAGTGCAGCTCTTTCCTAAGTGGTGGACGAGGGGAGAGGAGTAGGGGTTCTGTGGTTGCCCTACCTGTTCATAAGGCTGGGTGGGGTGGGCCACAGGAGAAAATAGCTTTCCTGGGATCTGGTAGCATATGCTAAGTGTTGATACATTTTTAGAAAGTTTAAGCAGCAAGAGGTAGGATTGAAGCCAACTGCCAGATTGGTGCCTTATTGTAAGTTCATTTGTGGAGGCTGGTCTTGTTGTTACTATAATTTCATTTGTTGAGGCCAAGTGAAAGACTACTTAGAATCAACATTAAGTGCAAAGCTGTACTTACTGCTGCAGCCTGCCTGCTGTTCTCTTGCTGCTTGCTGCTCCAGCTGACTCTGGCCTCTTGCATGCCCTTTTCCCCTAGCTTCCAGCCAAGGAGATAAAATGTCTAGCTAGCTACCTTGTAACTCCTCAAGCACCTGTATTAAAACTCTTTGGTGTGTTCCTGTGAAAAATCACCTAGTAAAGTTTGGGCAAAATTTGGAGTAAAGAGGAAAAAAGTAAAAGTGATTTTGTGAGAGGCCTATGAGCTGGTTCATTGAATTCACTGCTGTATAAACATGGAATTGGAATTGGTATGTGTTACGTGTTGAATTGTGAATGTTCATAAAGTATTAAAAAACAATTTCTCTACATTCAAAATTTTCAAAGTAGAAGTGATGTCTTGTTGGTTGACAAGTTAAAAGTATCAGTCTCAATGGCCCTGGCTTTCTGCCAGCAGGAGTGACTGATAGGTTGTAAAAACAATTCAGGGTCTGCTTGCCAAGTAGTTTCTTGAAACAATGGAGGCAGCTTCACAATGCTGAATCCTGTCCGTTAAAAACAAAACAAAACAAAACAACAACCAAAAAAAACAACAATTGCTGCCTCTTATACAAAGTAAAACATGTATTTCTGATAAAGCCACTCTTGCATGTCAAATTTATAATTCCTGCCAAAAGTTGGCCCACTTGATTCACCACCTGACACACGGTTTTGGCCCCACCCAGTCCCTTAAAGATTGCCATATTAGACCTCTTAACCCCCTTCTGGGGCTATTGGTGATACCTTACTGCTGTTAAGACTTTTTCGGGTTACAATCAGTGACAGTTTTATCACTGATTCTGGCAGCATCATTGTGGCCCTTGAAATTAATCTGTCTTGTTTTATTTGATGGACATTCCATACATCCAAGTGGTTATAACTGATACTGTTAATTATATTGTAAAAATTGATATTTTGAATTTGTGTAATACTTCTTTTGCTTGTAAGGTATAAATGTCACAGTTTGAACAGTGGTAGTGGGACCAGTTTACAGACAGTCCCCCACCTGGATCTCTCAGCCTAGCCACGTGATATCAGGAAAGCAGTATAGGATGCCAGGGAAAGGGTAGAGGGTGGAAGGGAAGGTCTCAGTCTTGATTAAAGAGCTAGTAGAGACAGGAGTGCTGAAGGAACCTAGCCAACAGATTGCACCAACTGCCCTCCCACTCGGACCCATGAGTCTTAATGAGACTTTTACACTGACAATTATGTAAATGGCACTTCTGGCTAAAAGATGTGGCCACTAGACAACAACATCCCCTGGGGTTATGGACATGGCGCGTATGTTAGAATATGGGTATATTTGATGTTTTTGGAGTCTTAAATAATTAACCCATTAGGAAGACCTAACTCAGGAAGAATCGTGGAACTCTACCCTTTTTTAACTTTAATTCTAGGTTCTCCGTTTAGTGAGGGTTGGGCTGCCTCACCTTTAAGACTATTACAGTGTACCTAAGCAGAATCACTCCTCTTCTCTCAGCAAGCTTGTTACCATCACCGGGACCTAGGCAGGCAGTTAGTTTTTATTTTAACCTCTAGTTCTTTCAACACCTCTTAGACTATAAACAAGGATGGTGATAATATCTGTGTTCTTTAACAGAGGAGGTGGTATAAACAGTAGAAAATAAATTTTTCACAAATAAACTGTAATGTGTGTAATATGCATCTATTTGTACCAAAATTACGATTCAGCTCTTTCCCACAGCCACCCTTTACTGTATGTGTTCACGAGCAGTGAAGTGGCTAAAAGACAAGAAGTGATAAGATGAAAAGAGAGCAAAGTGCTTTGTATATAGGAGTAGTTATTTTCCCCACAGACTCTGAAGTTTGAAGGGAGAAAGGTAGATTGCAGATCAGTCATTATATGAAATCTGATAATCAGCTTATAACCCCATCTGCCATTATATCTGTTGTTCCCTATAACCTCAGAAGTGCACTACCATTAATGCTTCCTGCTCACCTTTTGGGATATCCACGTGAAGGGAATAAAGGACAGTTTCTCTGTCTTGGGGGTGCTGAACTAGAGATTTTAATAGAATATTAGGAAAAGAGCTCTAATATCACAGATTTCTACCTTTTGCAGATAATGCTGTAGATCCAGATGTATCTGCCAGGACGGTCTTCATAGATGTTGAGGAGGTCAAGAGTAAACCTTGTTTGACCTTCACTGATGATGGATGCGGGATGACGCCTCATAAACTACACCGGATGCTCAGGTAAAAATGTCTGCGTTGTTTTTCTCTTGTCTGGAGTTCATGAACTCTATTTAAGGCTTTATGATTTTCTTTAATATTTTACTTTCCCCTTATGCGTGCAGCAGATATTTATTGAGCATCTATTATGTGCCAGGGTACTGGTTATGAAATAGGCACTGTTCTTGCCCTCAGAGAACTTACAGTCTAGCTGGCAATTCAGACAATTAAGCAGGAATAATAATAAAAGAAAATAAGTGTAATAATAAGAACGCATAGGATGCAATGGGATAAATCATCAAAGGAACCCAGTCTGATCCAGGAGGTCAGGAAAAGCCTTGTAGATGACGTGATTTTTAAGCTGAGATCTAAGGGTGAGTAGTAAAATTTAACAAGGTAAAGGAGCAGGGGCAAAGGGTAAGAGTTCAGGCAAAGAGAACAAATAGAAGGCATTCATACATACAATCTTTGAAGGTTTAGCAGTAGAATTGCGAAGTTAAGTGATATAGATTGCTATTGCCTGAACCTGGTGAAACGATTTATGTTGCCACTTTCAGTTCATTTAATTACTTGGAAAAGTTTGTAGTTGAGAATGTAAGTTTGTACCTTATTATCTTCATATGTCACTCAGTCAAAGATAAGCGTTTCCATAACTCCTTCCTTCTCTCTCCCTTTTTTAGCAAATGAGGTTGATTATTCTTCACGTGGCTTCCTGAACCTAATGTGTGAAGCATGAATAACAATGGAGGGGTTCTGTGGGAGGAAAAGGGTTTCAATCTATAGAAATGGAAAACATTCATTTGATTGTAGTTCTCTTTGAAAGTATTCTAATTCTATAACCCTGTTTGGAGGGAAGTCCCTTTGATCCATCAACGAACAGAAGTGAAATTTGGGCATAACAATTATAGATTTTGTTATGTTTTATCCCTGAGCAGATTGTGTATCTTGTGTCTCAGACCGTCATAATTAGAAGAATATTTGAGGAAAGCTTCTGGAAGTGATGTAAGAACGTGGCTGGTATGTTAGTGAAGTTATGGACCTGGCCCTATGTTTTAGCTTATAGCATCACTTCATATCCTAAAGTTAATATTTTATATTAAGAAAAATATGAGTTTTGATAGGATGGAGCCAAAATATTTATGTGTCTAATACTGTATGTACCAGTTTGTTTTTTTCCTTAAATCATCTTAATGACTCCTTCCCTCTACACTTTATCCCAGTGACATAGGTGTCAAATAGTGGGCCCAGTAAATCTTACCACCTTCCATTTTGTCTGTGGAACTACGTTGGTGAAAGTTGGTGCTTAGAGTTACAAGGCAGGACGAAGAAGGAAGATGATTTCTAAATAATTGCAGCAGTTTTTGTTCCAGATTCATTTAACAAATTTTAACTGAACATCTATATGAATGTCACTGGAGATAAAATGGTGAACCAGACAGACATGGAACTCACTCTCAAGGGCTGACAGTTTAGTGAGAAAGATAGAAAAGGACTGACTAGTAATACAACTCAATAGGCTATCCTACCTAGTGGTAAGTGCTCTGAAGAGTACAGTTTCTGTGAGTACATATGATAGAGGGATCTGTTCTAATCTATAGAATCAAAAAAAAAAAAGCTGCCCTGAAGCAAAGACATTTGAGTTGAAATATGAAGGACGAGTATCATTCATTTAAAATTTGGTTTCTATCCCAAGGAACAAAACAGAGCAAAACAGGCAGAAACTTCTTTAGCCATAGCATTTTTTGACATTATCATGCCAACTGTGTTTCCCACTAATTTGAGCTGGGCAATTTTTACTCATATTTAAAAATTATTTTTAGCGTATTTTTTAATGAGTTCTGGATTATGTATATTATATGTGCTGGTTTTTATTTTTGATCAAATCTTAAACTTGAATGTGTTAGGAGTTCCCATGTATTTAGATGAGATCATTTAATCCCATCTAACTTTTCGCCAACGATTCCACTTACCACAATTTCTTTTTCAAAGGATTGAACTTTCAAGGTAGCTTTGAAAATTATTATTAAGTATATTAGTATTTCTTTTTTTGGTTTGAGGGCATGTTGCTTTTATATTTAAAAATAATAGAGGTAGTTTTGCAAAATTATTAAGCCTGCAGAAATTCTGTTTGCTCTATAACATTTCTTATAATCCTAGCCACATTTTCCAGTTCTTTATGCTACAGTTCCTATTTTCCAGCTAATAAAATAGTTATGTAATTGCAGCAACACTTTTCCCATAAGTACAGAATCCCATGAAAATCATAAAAAAGAAAAGCCTATGATTAAATTTCTTTAAGGTCCACAATTCTCTTTAACTTCTGTGGTTAGTGTGTGAACCAGTTAGTCTATAAGTTCAGCTGCCTTTTTCAGCAAGGTGGAAAGCCTCTCAAAGGTCAAGGATTAAAAGCAGCTATTGATCTGTGGATTGAAGGTATTTGCTACCTCTGCTCAGAAGTGCATTCCTAGTAGATCTGTTCTAAAACAGCCAGGGAATAACATTGAGCTGAGCAGTCTTCCATTCTTTTATATTTCACATTACATCACCAATATGTCTAGGAAACAGCAGTGCCTGTCCTTATATGTCCATGGATTTACTAAGGTTTGTTTCATTGGTCAGAGCCCCTATTTAAATTTACCTCTCTCAATTCTAGAATCTTGACATTTTAAGGCACACAGGAGCAAGCTGCAGTATTCCTGGATTCCACTCAAAGAGCTACTAGTATCCAGGCCCCCTTGGTGTATAAACACTGTTGTCTCTTACATGAGAGGATAGAACAGGACTTAGTGAAGAGAAACCACATGTCTAAGCCACAGTGTCTTTGTGGAAAATGAATGAGCTGTATCAAACCATATAAAATTCATTCCTACAATTCTGTTATTTATTGCAAAGGCTTTCATATTAGGTAGTTATTTGATTGGTATCTAGCATCCATTCTTAATTTTCAGTTAAATAGAACATCTAAAATGGAAACATTAAGCGGAATAAAAGAACACATAAGAACAATTAAGTGGAACCTAACAGCAACACCATCGAGAGCTTCCAGTTCCTCTTTGCTCGTTATTCTTATCCTTTTCCATTTCTGGTTCTGGCCCTGCCCTACTACTTGTCTTCTCAACCTTAGTCATTTGGTCTCCCCAAACTAATACAGTAAGGGTTTATACTTACAAAGGAAAAAAAGAGATAATAGATGGCAGAAGAGGCAGGGATGGCTAGGAAATTCAGAGAGTGATACAGTCTCCCTGTTTTCACCACTTTCCCATGACCACCTAATTGAAGCTTTTGTGGCATTACAGAAGCTTTAAGTGCAAATAACCATATAGATTCATTTCACGTGGTAGGTTACTATTCATGAAGAGCCCTGAGTTTTAGATATGCCATTAGATCTGAAGCAGAGCTGCAGGATAGCACATGACAATTCTCAGAGTGACTTCTAGACTTAGTTTAAGATTAAAATTTGAATATTACTTTATAATATATTGTACATACAGTATATAATTTAATCCTCATGACCGCATCTTTTCTAGCCAATTCTTCACAAGAGCAATAGGAATGCCTGAAACTTACCAACTTCTATAAGTTTATTTCCTGGAATACTAAGGCCCATACAGAGCAGGAACTGTGCTCTTTTGGAATTTTCAAAGTACCAATTGCCCTAGAAATTACCTATTTCTGTGGTTAGATTCTTTTTTTTGGGTAGGATACACAAAGCTCCTGTAAAGTGTTTACTTGAGAAAGACTTAATGGCATTATCATATAACAGTTTGAAACAGAAAATTTCAAAGGCGGTACTCTTTCTTAGGGAGCAAACACAAACCAAAGCCTTCAGGATGTGTAAACCAGGCAGCTCAACCTTGCTCAAAAGAGTAAAAGCCAAGGCCAAGCTGCTCAGATCTGGCATATAGAATGTCTATTTCATCGATGTTGGAGAAGCATGTACTCTATAATATATGAAATCTTTCCTTAGACTGTGTACCACAAGGGCAAGAATCATGTTTTTTATTAACAGTTTGTTGTATCTCCAGTGCTTAGCTCAATGCATGGCACATACTAGGTACTCAGGAAATATTTATTGAATGAGTGGTAGTGTACAGCATTGTAAATTTAGTCAATCTGGAGAGAATCCTTAAAATTATTAGGTTGGTGCAAAAGTAATTGCAGGTTAAAAGGTTAAAATAATTGTACAAACCGCAATTACTTTTGCACCAACCTAATAGTTTTATTTGTGGTGAGGTAAGACACATGAGGAAGATAATCATAACTTTCTAGATTTCCTATCTTTACTTTTTTTGGGTTCTGTTATTTTGTATACTTGCATGGAGAATATATGAAAAGGAAAGGATCTGGCTCCCAGATTAAGCAGATCATAAGGGGCTACAGAGATTGTTGAGGTGACTCAGTGACAGGCCCTTAATAGAACAAGAGAGACTTTATACTGCAGCTGTTTGCTGATATTCAGAGGCAGAACTACCTATTTTTATCCCTTGGCCGCATTCCAATGAACTGTCCCAGCAGATGGAGCAGAGGGTAAGAATTGGAGAGTTATATTTTGGGTGGAGGGTTGAAATTGTTAAGATATATAACCTGACTTTCAGATTTCTAGAGGGTGATATAACCAGTTTAGGGGATGCCTAGTCTAGTACCTCTGACCAATGCTGCTATCTGGTACTTTCATTGTCACCTCTAGGGTGTCCTGAGATAACCATCCTTTTAACCTAGCCTTAACCTTACCATTAGCCATCAGAGCTATTTTATCTAGACACGAAAGCTACCCATGGCCCTGTCCAACTATCCCTGTTAGTCAAAGGAGGCTGCCTTTACATTTCTAAAGTGTGACTCTGGTGTAGTGGAAGTGTTTGTGTACACACAGCCCCACAGGAAAATCAGTCCCATTGCCCCATAGTAATTTCCTATGCTTTTAACTTAATAGTTTTGCCCAGAAAGATCAAAAGTAGGAAAAAAGGGGCTTTTTACAAGTGCTCTTCATTTGTAAGCTAAACATTCTGCCTGTCCCCTATCTTAGGATGCTTTTTACCTTTTTGGTTTCCTTCTTCTGATTTCTTTTTTCTTGTGTAATTACAGCTTTGGCTTTACAGATAAAGTCATAAAGAAGAGCCAGTGTCCCATCGGAGTCTTTGGTAATGGTTTCAAGTCAGGCTCCATGCGGCTAGGAAAGGACGCTCTTGTCTTCACCAAGAATGGGGGTACTCTCACAGTTGGACTTCTATCACAGACCTACCTGGAATGTGTCCAGGCCCAGGCAGTTATTGTACCAATTGTTCCGTTCAACCAGCAAAACAATATCCTTTCTGGAAATGGAGAATGTTGGTTAAAACTTGGTCTCATCTGACTATTTTGATAGAAACCTCTTTCTTCAGGTCAAATCCAGCTATCCAGCGTTTTCATACTTAAAGAGGTACTTGACTGTCTTAAATTTAACTTGAATTTCCCCCCATTAAATACTTTGAAAATAAATGGACTATTGGCCATAGCTTAGAAATGTTTTTGTTGTATGGTAATTTTCATTGTTATGCGATTTGATCTCTCTCTTTCCTCCACCATTCCCTTGGTAAAGTTCCATGGGCCTTCTCTGTTTTTCTGCCTGAAGGTAGCTACATTCCATCATACTCCTAGAAACATTCTATTCCTCAGCTTATCTGATGGCAGAATAGCTCATTTCCCTATACCTGGACAAGCTTTTATTTCTGTTTTACCCAAGCACTATAGCAGTAAAGTTTGAACTCATTGCTTCCAACAAGTCTAAAAATGCAGGCTTTGATCTGTTTCTTAAATACAGAACTGTCTTTATTTACATTGTCTCTTTGAAGCTGTAGTCTCCAGGGGTAACTGATTTCTGTGTTGGTTTCTACAGCCTTTCTTCATTTGCTCCTTTCTTTTCTTCTGTAGCAGTAATGCCCATGCTTTATGTCTGTATGTCCATATTTTGTCTAAACATGCAACCCAAAAAGCAGATCTTCCTTATAGCATCCTCTTAAAATATTAATTTTCCTTTGACTGTGTTTGGTTTTACAAAAAATGATTATTACTGAGGATTCCTTGCCCAGCCTAGAAGCCATCTTGAACTATTCAGTTTTCAACAGTGAAAATGACCTGCTGTCCCAGTTTGATGCCATCCCAGGCAAAAAAGGCACTCGTGTTCTCATTTGGAACATCCGCAGGTATAGTATTCCAAGGGTGATAGATGATAATAAGCAAAGATAGTATGATGAAGCACACTTTAATCAATCTCTAGAGAAACAGAGTAGGTAACTTTTGATACATATCTGTATGGCACTGTATACTTTTCATTAACATTCTTAGAACCACAGCTCTGTTTGAGATAGTGGTTCTTAATTTGTAAAATGTGGAGCTACGTAGGGTGGAGACATGCATATCTTGATTGCCAAAAATAATGAAGACAGTTCAATGTTATTCTATTTTATATTCATGGACACTGTTTTGAGGTCAGTAAATGATAGTTATTTCACTTGTTTGACAATGAAAATGAAGTATGAGAAAGAGACATTAGGGTAATAAAGCATAACATGATCTGTAAAAACGACGACCTCAGTGTTAGTGCTTCAGAGTAGCTGGATTAGAAGTAGAAAAATCTTGAAGCAGATAAATTTGAACTATAGTGAGGCTGGCTTCAGGTCATGTTGAGAGCTAATAAAACAATCTAGACATTCTCTAGGATACGTCATATGTTTAATCTTGTCATGTCAAATGGAATACATTTAACAGTGTCCACCAAAACCTAAAAACCTTTAATATAAAATAGAGGTGTTACTCTTATGCCTAATAGACCAGAGTATCAGATATATTCATTCGTCTTTTTCTCCTTAAGTCAAATGTTTCACCTCATTTCTTAGCTGGGTTAAACTTACATAAAAACCATGCTGGTTTGTGTAGAAAGTACTTTAACTAAAAAGAAAACAAACATAAGGAGATTTTTCACACATTGGTCATTTAGATCTTCTGTGTCCTACTTTGGAAAACCTCAAATAATGTTTTTTTCTGAGGTATTTCCAATGATTTAAACACATTAAGCAGACTTTTTTCTTTATCCATTGTTTCTCAGTTATAGGGTACTAGGTGTTATGAAAATAAAGGATTCCGTGGTCAAATAACTGGGAAAAGCTGGCTTAAACAAAGTCTACCACGTTGCTTTATTGCAGGACTTCTCAGCAATAAAGAGGCTTTAATATGCTAATGTTATTTCAATATGCATTGAAAATATTTAAGAGAGCAATATAGTATGCAGTATTTCCCAGTTTCAAAAAATGTTTCTCCAGCCCTCTTTTCCTTGGAAGATGAATGGTGAGGGGCAAGGAGGACAGGGAACCCCCTCAGAGTATGTGTTATTGTTGAGTGGGGTAGCAATAATCAGGATTATCCTGGAAAATCCAGAGTATACTATTATAGTGACATGGGCTTTATACAAGCTCCATACCTAATGGCTCTGGTCCAGCCCTGAAGGAGGAGCTGCATTTTTACCACAGCAGCTCTGAGGTTGCAGAGCCTGAAGTATGAGGGAGGTATCACTAGACCGTTGACATTGCTCTAAGAGCCAGGAATTGTTTCTCAATTTTATTTGATCACACAACCAAGCCATCTTACCTACCCTCCTTCCCTCTCTCCTGCCCTCCCTCCCTCCCTCCCTCTCTCCCTCTCTTCCTTCCTTTCTTATTTAAGAGTATTTTGGGGAACTGCTGTTCAACAGAACAAATTTTGGAAACTGTTCTGATATATATGTTTTCTCCATAATCCATCATTTGAGTTTTTTCCAGGAACAAAGATGGGTCTTGGCTCTTTGCCCTGGCAGTTGTTAGTGATATAGCTCAGGGTCTTGGAATGGACCAAAGCTAAGTGGCCAAAAAGGGTTATGAGAAGAAGAAAGGTCCTTATAAAAGGAATGAGTATTATTATATTTAAATGATAATTCCATAAATGATTTTATAGAGGACTAGCAAATATATGCTGTTTCTATAACAACCTTTTTTTCTTTCTAAGAAATATGATTAGATCTGGGGAAATCTTGGTATCTCGTTAGTCCTTATATTGTTGCTGAAGTTAGAAGAAGCAGGTTTTGATTCATCTATTTATTCATTTAGGGAGAATGATGTTGAATGACCTACCCAACAATACACAGAAAGTTGGGATCTATTATAAGATCCTTCTTCGAGGATATAGCTGGCATCCATTTGATTTATCAGATCACATACATACCCACTTTTTTTTTTCTCTTTCCTTCTGTACTTGGCATTACCAGTTCTATGAAACACAGTAGATCTGTTTAGACTGGAAATACCGTGGGGTCTTCAAACCAAGTAATTTGTAGTTCCTTAGTACTGGTAGTCAGGAAAAGAAATAAGTACCTGAGTTTTGGCTCATATTGTTTCTTTTCTCTTGGGTTCCTAGTGCATTTTTGTCCTTTGGAGCCAGTTTTTGTTAGAGTGGTACTTGTCTCTTTTACCCAGAAATAAAGATGGAAAGTCTGAGTTGGACTTTGATACAGATCAATATGACATCCTGGTATCAGACTTTGGCACAGAAGAAAAAGAGACTGGTGGTGTTACCTCTGAGCTGCCAGAAACAGAGTATTCTTTACGGGTGAGTAAGAGTGGTTTTTCTCCAACAATGAGAGGTAAGATTTGCTGTAACAAGAAAATCTAGAGAACAAGATTTCACTTTAGTTATATAAAGATGACAGCCTTTTAGCCCTGTGTTAGGAATACTTTTCACTGTTTCCACCAAAACAGTTTAGTGAATATAGTCAGCAGCACGTTAGTGTGGTAGTTATGATAGTATAACAAGGTATAGAAACTGAGCCAGATCTTTGTCCAAAATAGACCTTAGTTGGTAGCAGTGTTTTATGGGGATGTCAGTAGAATTGGCATTATCATATAATAACTTTCCCTTCACTATTCCATAGGCATTTTGTGGTATTCTGTATATGAAGCCACGAATGAAAATTTTTCTGCGTCAAAAGAAGGTGACTACCCAGATGATTGCCAAGAGCCTGGCCAATGTAGCATATGATATATATAAACCTACCTTCACAGTATCCTTACAACTACATGAAGCTTATCTCTTCATTTCAGGATTAGATTTCAAAGCTGGCACAGAAAAACAAAAACCTTTCCTTTTCTAATTCAAAAATATGTGTTGTAGTACAAATCCTATTACAGTGTATTCTGAAGAGGTGTTTCTTAATTGCCAGTCTATGCATCAGTTTTATCAGAAATCACCTGGAAATTATTAAAATAATACAGAGTCCTGAGACTTTGGAGATTCTGGTTCAGTAGATTCTGAAATCTCCTTTTTAAATAAAAAACCATTTATTTATTTTTAAATTCTTAGCTGATTCTAATAAGCAGCCAGTTTTGAGAATCTAAAAGGTCCATACCATTTGGTTTATATGGGTGTTTTATTTTGTTGTATATTACATTGATTGAAATAGGCAAAACGTTGACTTGAACTTGTTAATCTTTTGGACCTAGTATGATTTTTGTCATGACAAGTCCAGACTTATGTTGATAGAAGTTAGGAGAGTGGAAATTAAAGGTTGATTTTCTAGGCTGAGATAAATCTTCAACAGGTTTGACATGGATTTCCTGATACTTCTCATAATGGCAGCCACTCAGAGAAGTAAGTACTCATTTTCACTTCTATCCCCCATTGCACTAGGAATGGATTTCAGACACTTGAGAAAAATCTTAAGATTATGGAAATTAGGTCTGCCTTTGTTGATGGTTTTCTGAGCAGGATAAAAGTCTTTGAAATGTTGAGAACTCATAAGCAGTTATAAAGAATTGCTCTTGTAATTTATTGTCTAATAACTAAGCACAGCTCTTGGACTAAGAAACACACTCTCTTTACTTTATCAAAGGCATTACTTATCTTACTTTGTCTTTCTTCCCCTGATCAATAATTAGAAATTGTCGTATCCTTTTTAAAAAGCTGTGCAGTTGTATCTCATAAGCAGATTGATTTTCTCCTTTTCGGGAACAATACCTGTCTACTAGGAAAGTTTTTTTAAAGCCAACTTAACAAAGCCAGAGCCAGCATTCTTAACATCTGTAGGTAACTTAGTTATACCAGTGTATGTAGGCTGGGATCTTAGTGCCATTGGTTTAACAGAGCCAGTCAAAAGAATTGTTCTCCAGCTACTATTTCAGGTATACCACATTTCTGTCACCAGCTTCTTTCTTTTATGGGTTTCTTTTATGTGTTCCTATGCACGCATTCTATATGTACCTTAACTCTTCTTAAACCCCCTTCTCATTAAACTAGTTACCTTCTCTATTAGAATTTGGGCTAAAAGAATTCACCATAGGCATGAGTAAAATGAAACTCCTAACAAAATGTCTCCCAAGATCACTGATGCTGATTTATTTATTCCTCAGTTATCAAAGGCCTCTTCTCTCCTCTTGTCCGCTCTCTTTACACTAATTTGAGGGACCCCCTACCCCGGTGTACTCCCATCCCATAACTTAGAATTTTAAAAGTGTACAATAGGAAGTTTTTGACAATATTTATCTTAAAAATATTAATTTTATGGTGTAGAGTTTTAGTTTGTTTGTTTGGGGGAGTTTTGTTTTTGCGTTGGAATAGGGTTTTATTTGGGGTTTGATTGGAGCTTCTGAGGCCCAGAACATTGTATGTTCTGAGCCAGACATTACTGTGTTATGTACTCACTTGTATTACTGTACTTGTATCATACCTGACCCATGTGTCACATGGATTTATGCACATAGCTTGTTATTTAGAGGGACAGTGGATATAATTTTTTGAATATGTAGCAAAAATAAATTTTTATTTAACTCATTTGGACATGAAGATTTCTTAGTATTTGTTTTAATGAAAACATCAGTTTCTCTATCTCCCTTTTATCTTTCTTACAAATAGGACATTTTAAAAACCCATCATTGTTCATGCTTTATGTATAATAATTAGTCCTTATTTCATCTACCCAAGCTTGTTAACTTCTTCCCATGAAATATATTACAACAGCACTATTCATCGTCCTTTACCTTTAAAAGTGATTTGGTTCTTGGCACTTTTGCTTTCATACTTTTGAATGATTAGCAGGGTTTACCTAATTGCTTATAATTGTATAGATCTGTGTTGTACTATTTACAGCTCTTATCAAGACCTGGGAGACCTAGCAGCAAATTGAGCAGCTAGCAAGGTTAAAAAACGTTTCATCATTATTTATGAATTTTTAAATCACTAATGACACTTTGGTATATCTTCTCACAGTCTTTTCTATGTGTATGTTTATATATACATATTTTTAGGTAATGCTTGTTACAATATTCGGAACCTTTTCCTAACGTTCCCAAATATTTTTAAAGGGCATAGTTTTAAAGCTGCACAATTGACTGTGTGGATATACCAACACTTATTTATTTAATCATTCCCTTAGTGTCAGACATTTAAATGACTTATGTTGTTTTGCCATTATAACTAGTTGATACATTTCTGTAACTCATAAACCTTTATGGGCTTCCCTGACTGTTTCTGTAGGATAAATTCCTAGACAGAGAACTATTTGGTCAAAGGTTAAGATTATTTTTAAAGCTTTTAGTACAGACTTTTTAAATGCCCTCTAGAAAGGTTGTACTGATTTACATCCAATGGTGTTTAATGTTCTTTGCTGTGATCGAGTGCAAAATTTTGTCTGCTAAAGCCGCTGGCGTTTGTCTCCTTAATGATTTTATTCTCAGAATAAGCAGGTGAGAATAACTTTTGGGTTCTCTTGCAAGAAAAAGAAGCAGTTTGGAGTAATGATGTATCATCACAATCGGCTCATAAAGTCCTTTGAGAAGGTGGGATGCCAGGTGAAGGTGAGTGG
Source organism: Rhinolophus ferrumequinum (assembly GCF_004115265.2). Classification (NCBI taxonomy): domain Eukaryota; kingdom Metazoa; phylum Chordata; class Mammalia; order Chiroptera; family Rhinolophidae; genus Rhinolophus; species Rhinolophus ferrumequinum. The sequence continues at coordinate 47,632,456 of NC_046284.1, forward strand.
CCAATGTTCCCTTGTCATAGGAAGCTGAAAAGAATTGGAAGAGGATTTAAAATTTGCAAAGGGAATAAAGTCTTTAATGGCTTTTACTCCCATCTTGTGATGGTTGTTAAATCTGATCCTGGAATTCTGTGTTAGCACTGAGCCATCGTGTGTTGAAAAATACTACTTCTTATTCTTCATAGAAGTTAGTTAACCCAGGAACTTTACTGGATGCATTTTCTAGGTAGTTGTTAATAAGGGGTAGAATTGGAACACCAGCAGCTCTGCCATGTATTTAAGTTTATTAATGTTGAAGGCAGCTTTTTATATTTTCTTGGGGAGACAATAAGGCATAGTGGAAGATGCATAAAATTTAGTGGTTGATGGGCAGGATTTGAGTCCCGGCTTTTCCACTTACAAGCAGTGCAACCTTGGCTAAATTGTTTAATTTGTCTGAGACTCATTTTCCTTACCTGTGAAATGAAAAAAACAACAATAATTTTACCTGGTCTGCCTACCTTACAGCTTACAAAGTTGAGAGATTTAAATGGGGTAAATTGTGTGAAAATACTTTATAAACTGAACTACACAAATATTACCATCATCTTCAGTGTTTTAAATGATGATTTAATGTAGAAATATCTGCAAGTATCCCATTCATTCCTGTTTTACAGATAAGAATGCTAAAGCACAAAGAATGATGAACTGCTTTATATTACATAGATGGACAAAGTTATATAAGATCCAGGATAGCTAGTCTTCGGCCTATGTTGATTTTCCTTGTTATATCGTCTTGAGACAATTTATGTCTGTGTGCCAGCCTGATTATACCTTGCCTCAATTCCTTCCATTAAATAATTTTTTTAAATATTTTAAGTTCAATAATCTCTTCTATCAACTTGTAATTGATAACCACTACAAGTGTGACTCTCTTTAATAGTTGTTTGGTGGCCTACATATGTAAAAATAGTTTATTTTAATAGAGTGTGATGATTGTCTATCATCCTTAAAATTTCTCTCAGATTAAGTATGTACCTAAAACAGTAGTATATAACCTTGATTTTTTAGCAGTTTCATTTTTTGTTCATGTGAAATCTTATGGCAATCCCAGAATATAAAACAGGTGAAAGTAGAGGTAATATGAGTGAAGTAGAGATGGCTATTAATCCTTGGAAAATCCTTGGGAATCTATGGATCATAATTTGAAAATCTCTGCCCTAGAATTGGCCAGAGGTTCCAGTTCAATGTAATACTTGCAGTCTATTGAAATACATTATGAGTATTTCTCTAGATCTTGCTAGCCTTTCCTTGCCCATGAATGTTAGGTAACCTTTCTATTATTATTTGGAATTAAAAGGAAATGCCTCCAGGCAGTCAACAGTAATGTAAGTGTTGAAATTAATATTTTTCTTCTAAGCCAACTCATGGAGAAGGTGTGGGAGTAATTGGAGTCATTGAGTGCAATTTCTTAAAACCTGCCTACAACAAACAAGACTTTGAGTACACCAAGGAGTACCGGTGAGTCACTCCCAACCTGAGGTGTTTCTGATAGTTTGTTCAGATATGATTCTATTCTCTGAAACCTCTAAAATAATAAAAGCGTCTTGAAAAACCAGGCAGATAAATTAAATGAGAATTCCTTCAAATCTGTTTTCCAAAATTAGAGATAAAATGATTTTATTTTTAAATTAAAGCTTACTGATACATGAAATATGGAGCCCAGTTGAGATAAACATTACCTGAGGGGTGTAAATTTCTAACTATTACATTGTTTTGTACACCTGAAACTAATAAAAAAAATATGGAAAGAGCATTGGAATCATTTAGTAAAATATTTCTGGTGAAACAAAGAGCATTGGAATTATGTTAATGAAGAGATGAGTGGATCTGAAGTTACTGACTATGTTGGGGAAAAAAACAAACAAACAGCAATTTGAAATTTTTTCCAAAAGACTTTCTTGAAGCCAGTGAACAGAGTGAGAGGAAACTGTTTGAGCGGCAGGAAAGACACGTGTGTTTTTGTGGAAGCATCTAGATTTGATAGATAAGGTAAACAGGTAAGAATCAGAAAGGAACTAGGCATTGAGGCCAAACCAGCAAGGGTATTTTTAGGAGACCAAGAAAGGAGGTGTTAAAGCCAGGATATAATAGTTTGTTTTAAAAGTTTGGGTGAGGAATGAATCTTTCATTTCTTCTTTCATCAAATATTATGAGCTATCTCCTATGTGCCAAGTACTAGGAACATAAGAATGAAAGAAGAATCCTTGATACCTATGAACAAATGGGATGAGACATATGCAAATAATAAATTTAAATACCTATAAAATAATTGCTTTAATGGGGGATATATGCAAAATGGGAAGAACTTTTAAATATGGCTAAACGAGTTAAGGAAGACTTCACAAAGCAGCTTATATTTGAGCTTAAACTTGAAGGAAGAATTGGAGTTTGCTAGGTGGACAAATAGAGGAAGGACATTCTATGCAGAGGGAATATATGCAAGGACATGTAAGGGCAAGAAGATGTTCTTGGAGTGTGGAGAAAGAAGGCATGAGGACATTTTGTGTCATTTTCCGTGCAGTCTCAGTAGCAATTTTTTTTCTTCGAGTGGGGGAAACGTAATTCCCCAAATCTCCTTTTTTCGTGCACCCCAAACTGTAATAAAATTAGTTAAGTGTTATACCTTAATTTATCTGGAACCATAAGAATTTTAGGTTTAGTCCTTGACAAAGAGATAACTATTTGGATGGCAACACAAATTAATTTCAGGGTGATTGGTTTTTGGTCACTAGGGCTGTTCAGTGGTTATGGTAACTGCCTGCCCTCAGTTTTAAGTAAAATGTTTTTTTTGTGTGTGTGTTTTTTGTTGTTGTTTTTTTTTTTAACTATGAGTCTGGTCCATAATGGAGATCTTTGACTAGGACTTGACTCTTAATAGTGAAAGTTTAGAAATGACCTCAGTTTGACAAAAGGCTCAGAGCCAAGTCATTCTGTTTCTCTAGAATAAAAAGAATAGTGACTTTCTGGTGATTAAGAAAATAGTTAAGATTTGTGAAATCCAAATTTTAGATATTAAAAATTATTTAACATCTTCCTTATATCATCTTTGCCAAACCCCCTATCGATCTTTCAAATTCTAGAGCTATTAAACCCTTCCTTGGTTTGTGATGTTTAGTTTCAGTATGATGAGTTTGAGTTGATTGCAGGGGATCCAGATATATTCTATTGCCAGTAGGTTTATTCAGTTAAACATACAGGATTTCTGCCTTAGTTTAATATCTGCTACACATTTATTAAAAACAGAAAACTAATATACTATCTTGAACACAGAATCATTTGAGGATAAAAATTTGCATAACTCTTATCCCAATTCTGGCACCATTTTCCTTTTTATGCAATTTATATAAAATGAAAAGATGTTTAGTTTTAAAAAATAAGGGAATTTCAGAGGGGGATTAGAGAACGTTGTCTGCTATCACAGACTAAACTCATCCTAACAGTATCATAGATATCAAAACTGCAAATGCTAAAAGAGATACCAGCCATCATACTGCTGGAATGTCTACAAATAAATCATCTGTAATATCACTTTTAATAGTTGTGGATATCAAATTTCAACTGCAACTGTCAGGGCTCAAACTTAACAACATTTTTAGAGTAAATTTCAGCTTAAGAAATGCGATCAGCACATACTAACTGAGCAACCCGCTGTTTCATGATACAGTGGCTAGGCTTTGGAAGTTTTCTAGAGAAATTCAAGGCACGGTTACTGTCTTTGAGGAGCTTATAGTCTATTTGTAATAATGGATTATTATATACATGAAACAATTTAGAGAGTAATAAAATAACTGATCAATCGCAACCAAAGTGGCATGGCAGATGAAAAAAATGCCCTGAGAGAACAGATAGGGAAGGTTTTAGGTAGAAAGTATGACTTAGGATTTGCTTAAAGGACACAGGATTTAGAAAAGAAAGGGGAGGGTCAAATCCAAGATGGAATTACAGCGTGAATTAATATAGTGACAGGAACTCAGAATGGTAAGAATATGGGGAGTGAGATTAAAAGAATGAAACTAGAGTGAGGGAAATAGATGGACAGAGTAGGGCCACATCCTAGGGCAGGGGTTGGCATGTATCTCCTGTGAAGGGCCAGAAAGTAAATATTTCAGGCTTTGTAGGCCATATCGTCTCTGTTACAACTACTCAATTCTGCTCTAGTATGAAAGCAACCATAGACAGTATGTAAAGGAATGAGTGTATCTGTGTCCAGTACCATTTTGTTTGCAAAAACAGGCAGTGACCTGGATTTGGCCCACAGTATAGTTTGCCGACCCCTGTCCTAGAGCCACAGTTCTCAGACTACTTGCCAAGCTGCACATAATAGACTCACAGGGGAGCCATAGTATATTTAAAATTTTTGAGGGCAATGCAGTGATACTTGTCTTCTGTTTATAAACAATAGAATTTGTTTTACATTACTGTCATAACACATTACCACCAACTTAGTGGCTTAGGACAACATTAATTTATTATCTTCGAGTTCTGTAGGTTAGAAATCCAACACGGATCTTATTGGGCTAAATTCAAGGTGTTGGCAGGGCTGCATTCTTTCTGGAGGCTCTAGGGGAGGATATCTCCTTGCCTTTTCCAGCTTCTAGAGGCCGATCTCATGCCTTGGCCCATGGCCCTCTTCCTCCATCTTCAGAGCCAGCACGGGTAGGTTGAGTCCTTGTCACATTGCATCACTCCATTGACTTTGCTTCTATATCATCACTTCTCTGTTTCTGACTTCTTCTGCCTCCCTGTTCCACTTTTAAGGACCTTTGTGATTACATTGGATAATACACAATAATCTCTCTATTTTAAGGTCGGCTGATGAGTAACCTTAATTTCATCTGCAACCCTAATTCCCCCTGGCTATGTAACCTAATATATTCATAGATTTCAGGGATTATGGCATAGACATCTTTGAAGGACCATTAATCCACCTATCACATTATGCCCTCTGGCCCCCTAAGATCACTTACATCTCTCATGCAAACTACATTCACCCCATCCCAACATCCCCAAAAGTCTCAACTATTCCAGCAACTCAAAGTCTAAACTCTCATGTTAGTGTCATCAGGTCAAAATTCCAAAATCTCATCATGTAGATCAAGTATTGGTGATACTCTGAGTCTGATACATTCTGGGGTAAAATCCCTCTCCATCTGTAGACTTGTCTTTCTTTTTTGTATATTTCTCCCGAAATACAATGGTGGGACAGACATAGGGTACCAGTTATAGATATTCCAGTTCGAACAGGAAGAAAAATGGAAGGAAAAAGGAGTCACTGTTCCCAAGCAATTTCAAAATCCAGACAAGCTAACTCCATTAAATTTCAAGGCCTGGGAATAATCTTTGGGGTCTTATAGCTCCACCCTCTGGATTTAAGGTTCTGCACTCTGGGCTCATGGCTCCACCCTTAGAGTCATCTTTCATTTATCATCAAGGGCAGCATGTATTTGCAGCTGAGTAGTTTCATCAGCCTGTTTCTTGACTAGAGTTTTGGAGATCAAAAGGCTTTCCTTCATTTTATACTCTCTTCATCTTTTCCAGTCCAATCTAGCAGTTTTTGTGCTAGTATACCGTCCTATGAACCTTTTGGGTCTCACATGTATGTTACGGATATTCACTCCAGATAAGAGGTTCCTGATAGGTCTTTCCTAGATAATCCATTTCTATTCTTAGCTTCTGCTGAGATCTGAGTCACATGTTTAATCTTTTCAAAGAGCTTTTTGTGTGACTGAATACTCTGACATTTGATCTTTCTGAGATACTAGCAAAAGGTTGTTCAGTCACAGGCTTGGCTTTTTCTCTAGAGCATGCTTTCCTGACAGTGAATCTTGAAATTTTAGCATTTTTTACAATCTGGATAGGCTGAGAATTTCTAAAATCATTAAGTCCTGCTTCCTTTTTGTTGAACTGTTCTTCCTTCAATTTCTCTCTTTTCTCTCACATTTTACATAAGCACCAAGAAGACACCAAGTCACACTTTCAACACTTGGCTTGGAAATCTCAGCTAAATGTTTCATCACTTACAAGTTCTGCTTTCCATATCATTGTAGGACACAATTCTGCTAAGCTTTTTACCACTATATAAAAATGATCACCTTCCCTCAAGTTTTCCAATAACATGTTCCTCATTTCCTTCTGAGCTTTTACCAGCAACACCTTTTACATCCATAATTCAAACAGTCTGTTCACAATGATTTTGATGTTTTCTCTACCATGCTCCTCACTTTTTTTTGGAGCCTTCACCAGTGGGGTGTTTAACATCCGTATTTCTACTGACAGTCTTTAAGCAAGCTAGGCTATTTCTGTCATGCTCCTCAAATTCTTCCAGCCTCTGCCCATCGCCCAATACTAAAGACACTTCTGCATTTTGGGTATTTGTTAGAGCAGCACCGCCACTTCCGTGTACCAAAATCTGCTGCATTCCTTTTGATTACATCATATCTTTGTGAATCTGGGTTTTCACTGGTTGCTGTGATACAAAGCAAGTAATACATGAAAATCAGTGTCAAATAAGAAATGAGGAAAGTTGTGTCCAATTTGATTCTAAGGTTTGAGAAGTTGTACAGTACCCCACAGGCGTACACATCCCATTAGTAAGTAATTATGGCTAAGAATGAAACAGAAATAGTTTTTCAACTTATATGTATTATTTTTTTCAAATGGATTTTAAATTCTAGTTCATAAATATTTTCTAAGTTGTTTGGATCTAACTAATGGAACTGGAACTTTTTTTTTAAGGGTGCCATGAAAAATTTGAGACACTAAGGGTGCCGTAAACCAAGAAGGTTTGAGAACCTCTGTTGTAGAGGGACATTGGGTAAAGTAGTTGATACCTTACAAATGAGAATTCATTGCGTAGTTCTTGAGTAGGGGAGTGACTTGACACACTATCTTAAGAACATGGTGTGTTGATTCTTGAACAACAAAGGGGTTAGGGGCGCCAACCACCCGCACGGTCAAAATCCCACATATAACTTAAGTCGGCCCTCCACATGTGTGGATTCCCAACTGCAGATCAAAATTACAGTTGACCCTTGAACAATGTGAGTGAACTGCGTGGGTCCACTTATATGTAAGTCCACGTGTAAGTGGACTTGAGCCGTTCAAACCCAATTGGATGTAAATCCGTGGGCCCACACAGTTCAAACCCATGCTGTTCAAGGTTCAGCTGTACATCATACTTGCATACTGCTTTATGGTTTATAAGGTGCTTTACATGAATTATGTCAGTTGATATATCTGGCAACAAGATGTGGGATGGATTGAAGGAAGGATTAAAGGCTGTTGGAGTAATCTAGGTGAGTGAAGGTCTGAAATAAGAATATCTGTGGAAAAGGAAGTATATGATAGATACTATGAAAAAAGAGCAAAAGAATTTGGTGATATATCAATAATGGAGTACGGAAGATAAAGGAGATGGAAGAATCAAAGATCACTTCAAAATCTTAAATTTAGTAGACTGTGATATTGGTGGGATCATTGATAGAATAATGAGGTTGGGAAAAGGAACAGTTTCCTGGAGAGGCAATGGTGGAAACTAGATTGTCGAGGATTGAGACAGGAGAATGAAGAGGAAGTAGTGGATATAGACCACATACACAAGGACTAGGGAAGGAGATTAATAGAACAGTAGAGTAAAGCCAGCATTTTTGTGAGAACGAATGGGGATTCAAAATACATGAAAACCACATCTTGATTGAAGTGGTGGTTACATGACTGCATGCATTTGTCAAAACCGATAGAACTACACATTTAAAAAGATGCATTTTATTCTATATAAATTCTGCCTCATTAAATTTTACCTGAGTACATGAGGTTTATTTTTATTTTTCAATTGGGATATAACTTACATACCTTAAAGGTCACCATTTTAAAGTGTGCAGTTCAGTGGTTTTTAGTTTATTCACAAAATTGTGCAACCATCATCACTTTCTAATTCCAAAACATTTTCATAACTGCCAAAAGAAACCCCTTGTGTATTAGCAGTCAGTCTACATTTATCCTTGTCTCCAACCTCTGGCAACCACATACCTACTTCCTTTTATCAATTTTTTGTTATTTAATATGACCATTTTAACCATTCTTAAGTGTACTGTTAAGTAGTATTAACTACATTCATATTATTAAGCAACCATCACCACCATCCATCTCCAGAACTCTTTTCATCTTGCAAAAGTTGATACTCTATACCCATTAAACAATATTCCCCATTCTCCCCCACTAACCCCTGGCAACCACCATTCTACTTTCTGTCTCTATGATTTTGATTACTCTAAATACCTCACATAAGTGAAGTCATACAGTATTTGTCTTTTTGTGACTAGCCTATTTCAGAGTGTAATGTCCTCAGTCTTCATCCATGTTGTAGCATATGTCAGAATTTCCTTACTTTTTAAGGCTGAATATTCTGTTGTGTATATGTACTCCATTTTGCTTATCCATTCAACCATCAGTGGACATTGGGTTGCTCCCACGTTTTAGCTATTGTGATTTGTAGTCTACAGTAGTCCCCCCTTATCCATGGGAGATACATTCCAATCCCCAATGGATGCCTGAAACTATGGACAGTACCAAACCCTATATGTACTATTTTTTTTCCTGTACATACATACCTGTGATAAAGTTTAATTTGTAAACGAGGCACAGAAAGAGATTAACAACAATAATAACAAAATAGAGCAATTATAACAAAATACTGTAATAAAAGTTACATGAATGTCATCTCAAAATATTTCGTACTGTACATAACAGTGTGGATATGCTGGACAAAGGGATGATTTATGTTCTTGGTGGGATGGAGTGGGACAGTGCGAGATTGCATCCTGCTATTCAGAACAGCATGCAATTTAAAAATTAAGAATTGTTTATTTCTGGAATTTTTCATTTAATATTTATATCACAGTTGACTGCAGGTAACTGAAACTGCAGACAGCAAAAGCGCAGATAAGCAGGGACTACTATATTTTACCTGATATTAGTATAACCACCCTTGTTCTCTTTTGGTTACTTTTTACATGGAATATTCTTTTCTGTCCTTTCACTTTCAACCTGTTTGTGTCTTTGTATCTCAAGTTAGTCTCCTGTAGACAGCATATATTTGGTTCATGTTGTTTTACCCATTCTACCAATCTCTGCCTTTTGACAGGAGAGCTTAATCCATTTACATTTAAAGTAATTACTGATAAGCAGGGACTTTTGCCATTTAGCTATTTGTTTTCTATATGCTTTATAGATTTTTGACCCTCATTTCCTGCATTACTGTCTTCTTTTGTGTTCATTTGAGTTTTCATAGTGAGACATTTAAATCTTCTCATTTCCTTTTGTGCATATTTTATGGCTATTTTCTTTGTGGTTGCCATGAGGAGTACGTGATCCTGTGATCAGGAGCAGCAAACAGTGATCAGAGCACAGATCCCTGATATGTATAGGGTAGAGTCCTTTCTGCCCACCCTGGCTCCTGCAGGCTGCCTGCCACTGGGCTGGGGGTAGGGAATCATAGCTACTACTGTGCTGAGAGCTGAAGTTTGCCGATTTACCATCCAAGCCTTCCCCTTGAAGTTGTAAGCCTTCAACAGACTCCACAGTTCCCAATAGGTACATCAGATTTTGCCAGTGCAGTTGTTGTCTAGCTGAGGGGTCAGAATCCTGCTGCTTTCTACTCCACCATCTTTCCAGAATCCTGTCAATTTACTTATTTTTAAAGTAGATTTAAAGTAGAATTTTAAGAGAAAACAGGTAATAGTTCTTCATCTGTGACTTGAGGCAAGGATATAAACAGAGGTAAGAATATTGGTAGGTTGGAGGGGAATAGGAGTTTGTAGGGGAGCTCATGTATGATTATTTTAATCTCTTCTCTGTAGTCAGACTCTAATGTAATATGAGTAAGGTAGAGGTAAGGAAGAATTCCTCTCAGGGAGAGAAGAGGTCTGCAACAGCTTGGGGAATGATCCAGGGAGTCAAGAGGTTTTAAACAAACCAAATTTATAGTATTTCAGGTGTACACGGCTCTACATTAAGTTGTAATCCTGAGTTGTAGAATTCAATATGAATTAGTTATTAGAAATTGGCAGTTTTCAAAAGTAAAATTCTGCTTTTGACTTATATACATTGCTTTTTGACCCTGGGTCTACTGTTGTTTATTTGGGAAGAGAGATAAAGAAAGGAGAAAGAGCAGCAGCCAGAACTGGGGACAGCCTCCACTAACAGCTATATAGTAGCAGGCTGAAGGGGACTTGCCCACTGGTGCTATAACTGCTCTGATCAGCATTTGCATGAAGAGGAACTGTAAATCATTTTTAAGTTTGTATTTGATTTGTGACAGGGTGCAGTATTTGATCCTCTAATTTGCAACTTGGTCCTGAATTGTGTGCCTGTAGTCATCTGACAATGAAATAACTTATCCGTATTTGGCTCTGTCCTGGCCCTGGAATTTAGTCCTCTGTCATTGTATTAGTGTCAACTCCCCACCCTCCATGATACTAAAAGCCCTGAAAATTTGGAGAACACAGTAGATTTTAGGACTTTTGCCCATTTTACTTTTTCACCCAAAGTGACTATTCATCATTAGGACTTCGTCATTCCGGCATGTAATTTGCAAGGCAGTGGATTCCCATCTTAATTCCTGTAAGTGGAGGTGTTCAAACCTATGCTGAATATTCTAAATTGTTGGCTTCTGTTAGATGGGAGCATCTCATAAGTCGCAAAGTTGTGCAACAAATCCTCAGCGTTGACATGCTTCTTGGTTTGTCTTTCAGGTTGACAATAAGTGCCCTTGCCCAGAAGCTCAATGCTTATTGGAAGGAAAAGATATCCGAGGAGAATTCTGAGACCTCAGCCATAGCCAGGACAATACCGTGAGTAGTAAATACAGAATATAAAAGTATTAGGGAAAATGTCCATAGAACAAATGGAAGGAACAAGAGTAAGATGGTGCTTTTCACAGAAGGAAGTTTAATTAACTAAAACTGGAAATTACAGGTATTAATACTGATTTCATCACTCTCTATACCTCTACATTCCAGTTTAACACTTGTGTGATTTGGATCATAAATACGAAGAGTTCATTAGTGCCAGTTAATTCGATAGGTAGTATGGTACTATGGAAATGATGGCCATTTAAGTCAGATATTCCAGGGTTGAAAATCTGGATCTCTTTCATAAAGTTGAGTAAGCTTGGGTAAGTAAGTCACTTCAACTTTCTGAGTATATTAAATTAGATGGTACAACATTTTTAGCACAGTGACTGGAATATAGTAGGTATTCAAAAATGTTAGCAACTTCCCTTCTCTTTATTGCTAGTGAACATTGTTGGAACGGTACTAAGAAATTTGAGAGTAGAAGTAGAGAACCGGCATATCAGAAAAAAAAAGATAGAATTTATTGAATCTAAGAGAATTACACACAGAACTATGAATCCGGATGCAATGCCTCAGTAGGCAAGGAAAGGAGCATAAGAGAGAGGATAGAATGTGTAACAGCGCATATACAATCAGTTACACCACCATCAAGACAAAGATTAGAGTGTTAAAAGTTCATTTTGAGGTAGGCACCCAACTGTGGTTTTTTATTAATGGAAGTCATTAGAAAAATGGATGATACAAAATTTTGTTTCAAAAGCAACCTGATGGATGTATACATATCGCTACCTTATTCTAAAGATCTTGCTCATATCCAATCTCCATGGTTTCCAAAGACATGCAAATTAAGATGAGATGTCATTTTCGGAGTTTCAAATAAGCAATGATTAATGCAGTGAAACAACTGTTCATATACTGCTGGAATGTGTATATGTATGTTATGCAATCTTTCTGGAGGAAGAGTTGTAATAATTATTATTTATTGAGCACTTACACCAGGCACTAATCTAAATTCTTCACTTGTATTTACATTTACTTTATGACAACAACCCTATGAGATAGGTGATATTATTAATTTTTTTTTAACTTATTGGGGTGACAATTGTTAGTAAAATTACATAGATTTCAGGTGTACAATTCTGTATTACATCATCTATAAATCCCACTGTGTGTTCACCACCCAGAGTCAGTTCTCCTTCCATCACCATATATTTGATCCCCCTTACCCTCATCTCCCACCCCCACCTCCCTTACTCTCTGGTAACCACTAAACTATTGTCTGTGTCTATGAGTTCTTGTTTCTCATTTGTTTGTCTTGTTCTTTTGTTGTTTTTGGATTATATACCACATATCAGTGAAATCATATGGTTCTCTGCTTTTTCTGTCTGACTTATTTCGCATAGCATCATACTCTCAAGATCCATCCATGTTGTCACAAATGTTCCTATATCATCTTTTCTTACCGCCAAATAGTATTCCATTGTGTATATATACCACAACTTCTTTATCCATTCATCTAGCGAAGGACATTTTGGTTGTTTCCATGTCTTGGCCACCGTAAACAAAGCTGCAGTGAACATTGGAACACCCGTGTCTTTATGTATAGATGTTTTCAGATTTTTTGGATAGATAACCAGGAGAGGGATTGCTGGGTTATATGGTAATTCTATTCATATATATTTTTTTAAATTTATTGGGGTGACAATTGTTATTAAAATTACATAGATTTCAGGTGTGCAATTCTATATCACATCATCTATAAATTACATTGTGTGTTCACCACCCAGAGTCAGTTCTCCTTCCATCACCGTATATTTGATCCCCCTTACCCTCATCTCCCACCCCCCAAACCCCTTACCCTCTGGTAACCGCTAAATTACGTTCCCCAGATTAATTTTCAAACCCCGTGGCCATCCTGTGGTCACCGACTGCCCTTCAATCCCTTCACCCGCCCCGCCCCCCGCCCATCTAGCAATCCTCAGTTTTTCCTCTTTGTCTCCAACACTGTTTCTGGTTAGTTCATTCACTTTTTCTTTTCTTTAGATTCCGCAAATAAGTGAGATCATATGGTACTTATCTTTCTCTGTCTGACTTATTTCACTTAACATAATGTTCTCTAGGTCCATCCATGTTGTTGCAAATGGTAAGATTTCTTTCTTCTTTATGGCTGCGTAATACTCCATTGTATAAATGTACCACAGTTTCTTAATCCAGTCATCTACCGATGGGCATTTTGGTTGTTTCCATGTCTTGGCTATTGTGTATAGTGCTGCAATAAACAGGAGTGCATAAAGATTTTTGAATTGGAGTTTTGGATTTCTCCGGATACATACCTAGGAGTGGGATTACTGGATCATAGGGTAGTTCCATTTTCAGATTTTTGAGATACCTCCATACTGTTTTCCATAGTGGCTGCACCAATCTGCAATCCCACCAACAGTGCACAAGCGTTCCCTTTTCTCCACATCCGCGCCAGCACTTGTTGTTTGTTGATTTATTGATGATAGCCATTTTGACTGGGGTGAGGTGGTATCTCATTGTGGTTTTTATTTGCATTTCTCTGATGGTTAGTGAGGTTGAGCATTTCTTCATATGTCTGTTTGCCATCTGTATGTCCTTTTTAGAGAAATGTCTCTTCAAGTCCTCTGCCCATTTCTTAATTGGGTCGTTTGTTTTTTTGGAGTTGAGTTGAGTGAGTTTTTCATAGATTTGTGATATTAATCCCTTATCAGATATATCATTGGCAAATATCTTTTCCCATTCAGTAGGATCCCTTTTTGTTTTATTGATGGTTTCCTTTGCTGTGAAAAAACTTTTTAGTTTGATATAATCCCACATGTTTATTTTTTCTCTTATTTCCCTCGAGCGAGGGTATATATCAATAAAAATCTTACTCCGGGTAATGTCTGAGAAGTTTCTTCCTATATTTTCTTCTAGGTATTTTATGGTTTCAGATCTTACATTTAAGTCTTTAAGCCATTTTGAATTTATTTTTGTATATGGTGTAAGGAGGTGGTCCAGCTTCATTTTTTTGCATGTGTCTGTCCAGGTTTCCCAGCACCATTTATTGAATAGACTGTCTTTACTCCATCGTACATTCTTGCTTCCATTGTCGTAGATTAAATGGCCATATAGGCGTGGATTTATTTCTAGACTCTCTATTCTGTTCCATTGATCTATGTGTCTGTTTTTATGCCAGTAGCATGCTGTTTTGATTATTGTAGCCTTGTAGTATAATTTGAAGTCAGGTAATGTTATACCTTCCACTTTGTTCTTATTTCTCAAGATTGCCTTTGCTATTCGGGGTCTTTTATGGTCCCATATAAATTTTAGGATTATATGTTCTATTTCTGTGAAAAACGACGTTGGTAGTTTGATAGGAATTGCGTTGAATATGTATATTGCCTTAGGCAGTATGGACATTTTAACTATATTAATTCTTCCTATCCATGAACATGATATGTGTTTCCATCTATTTATATCTTCCTTCATTCCTTTCTTCAGTGTCTTATAATTTTCTGAGTACAGATCTTTTACTTCTTTGGTTAAATTTATTCCCAGGTATTTTATAGTCTTTGGAACGATTGTAAATGGGATTGTTTTTTTAATTTCTCCTTCTGATGTTTTATTATTGGTATATACAAATGCAACTGATTTCTGAATATTGATTTTGTATCCTGCTACTTTACTAAATTCATCTATCAGCTCTAATAGCTTCTTGGTGGAGTCTTTAGGGTTCTCTATATATAGTATCATATCATCTGCATACAATGATAATTTTACTTCCTCCTTACCAATTTGGATGCCTTTTATTTCTTTTGCTTGTCTGATTGCTGTGGCCAGAACTTCCAGCACTATGTTGAATAGAAGCAGACATAGTGCGCAACCTTGCCTTGTTCCTGATCTTCGGGGGAATGGTTTTAGCTTTTCCCCATTGAGTATGATGTTAGTTGTGGGTTTGTCATATATTGCCTTTATTATGTTGAGATATGATCCCTCTATTCCCACTTTCTTAAGGGTTTTTATCATAAATGGCTGTTGGATTTTATCAAATGCTTTTCCTGCATCTATTGATATGATCATGTGATTTTTATTTTTCATTTTGTTAATGTGGTGTATCACATTAATTGATTTACGGATGTTGAACCACCCTTGCATACCAGGGATGAATCCCACTTGATCGTGGTGTATGATCTTTTTAATGTATTGCTGAATTCTGTTCGCTAATATTTTGTTGAGGATTTTTGCATCTATGTTCATTAGAGATATCGGCCTGTAGTTTTCTTTTTTTGTGGTGTCTTTGTCTGATTTTGGGATCAGGGTGATAGTGGCTGCGTAAAAATTGTTTGGGAGTCTTCCTTCCTTCTGGATTTTTTGGAAGAGCTTGAGGAGAATAGGTGATAATTCTTTTTTGAACGTTTTGTAAAATTCACTTGTAAAGCCATCTGGTCCAGGCTTTTGTTTGTTGGGAGACTGTTGATTACTGATTCAATTTCCCTGGTGGTAATCAGTCTATTCAGGTTTTCTGTTTCTTCTTGAGTTAGCCTTGGAAGGTTGTGCACCTCTAGAAAATTGTCCATTTCTCCCAAATTGTCAAATTTGTTGGCATATAGTTGCTCATAGTAACTTCTTAAAACTCTTTGTATTTCTGCAGTGTCCGTTGTCATTTCCCCTCTTTCATTTCTGATTTTATTAATTTGGGTCCTCTCTCTCTTTTTTTAAATGAGTCTGGCTAAAGGTTTGTCAATTTTGTTTATCTTCTCTAAGAACCAACTCTTGGATTCATTGATCTTTTGTATTGTTTTTCTGGTTTCTATTTCTTTTATTTCTGCTCTGATCTTTATTATCTCCTTTCTTGTGCTCCCTTTGTGCTTATTTTGCTGTTCTTTTTCCAAATCCCTTAAATGTGAAGATAAACTGTTGATTAGTGATGTTTCTTGTTTCTTTAGGTAGGCCTGCAAAGCTATGAATTTCCCTCTTAGGACTGCTTTCGCGGCATCCCATAGATTTTGGGTCGTCGTGTTTTCATTTTCGGTTGTCTCGAGATATCTTTTGACTTCTTCCTTGATCTCCTGCTTGACCCATTCATTATTTAGTAATAAGTTATTCAGCCTCCATGAATTGGTGTGTCTTCCAGTTTTTTTCCTGTAGTTCATTTCTAATTTCATAGCATTGTGATCAGAGAAGACAATTGGTATGATTTCAATTTTCTTAAATTTATCAAGACTTGTTTTGTGGCCTAATATATGGTCTATCTTGGAAAATGTTCCATGTGCGCTTGAGAAAAATGTGTATTTTGCAGCATTGGGGTGAAATGTTCTGAAAATATCGATTAAATCCAAGTGGTCCAATGTATCATTTAAGGCTGTTGTTTCCATATTGATTTTCTGTCTGGAAGACCTGTCCCTTGTTGTCAGAGGTGTGTTGAAGTCTCCTACAATAAAAGTGTTACTGTTGATCTCTGTCTTTATGTCAGTCAGACCTGTTTTATATATTTAGGTGCTCCTATGTTGGGTGCATAGATGTTTACTAGGGTTATGTCCTCTTGTCGGATCGATCCCTTTATTATTATATAGTGTCCATCTTTATCTTTTAGTATGTTCTTCATTTTAAAGTCTATTTTGTCAGATATAAGTATTGCAACTCCAGCTTTTTTCTCGTTTCCATTTGCATGAAATATCTTACTCCAACCCTTCACTTTCAGCCTGTGTGTGTCTTTTGTTCTGAGGTGAGTCTCTTGTATACAGCATATACAAGGGTCTTGCTTTCTTATCCAGTCAGCCACCCTATGTCTCTTGATTGGAGCATTTAATCCATTTACATTTAAAGTGATTATTGATAGGTACATAGTTATTGCCATTTTTAAATTTGTAGTTAGGTTGTTTTGATCTTTCTTCTATTTACAAAAGTCCTTTTAGTATTTCTTGCAATGCTGGCTTGGTTGTAATATATTCCTTTAGCTTATTTTTTTCTGGAAAGCTCTTTATCTCTCCATCAACTTTAAATGATAGCCTTGCTGGATAAAGCAATCTAGGTTGTAGGCCTTTGTTTTCCATCACTTTGAGTATCTCCTGCCACTCCCTCCTGGCCTTCAATGTTTCTGTAGAAAAATCATTTGATAGTCTTATGGGAGTTCCCTTGTGTGTAACCCTCCGTCTTTCTCTTGCTGCTTTTAGGATTCTCTCCTTGTCTTTAAGCTTTGCCATTTTAACTATAATGTGTCTTGATGTGGACCTGTTTGGGTTAATCTTGGTTGTAACTCTCTGCACTTCCTGGGCTTGTATGTTGGTTTCCTTCATCAGGTTGGGGAAGTTTTCGGACATTATTACTTCGAATATGTTCTCAATCCCTTGCTTCCTCTCTTCACCTTCTGGTATTCCTATGATGCGCATGTTGTTGCGCTTGATGTTATCCCAGAGGTCTCTTAAGCCATCCTCATTGTTTTTTATTCTTTTTTCTTTCTGTTGTTCCGTTTGGGTGATCTCTGCTACCTTGTCTTCTAAGTCGCTGATTCGATCCTCTGCTTCATCTAGCCTGCTGGTAATTCCTTCAAGTGAGTTCTTAATTTCGGTAATTGTGTTCTTTAGTTCTAACTGGTTGTTCGTTATGATTTCTACATACTTCTTTATGTTTTCTCTAAGCTCGTTCGTTATGATTTCTACATCCTTCTTTATGTCTTCTCTAAACTCCTTAAACATTCTTATCACCAGTGTTCTGAACTCTGTCTCTGAAAGGTTGGTTACGTCTGCTTCATTTGGTTCCAGATGTGGAGGCTTCTTCTGTTCTTTTATTTGGGACGTGTATCTTTGTTTCCCCATTCTGGCTGACTGTGTTTGATATATTATGTAGATCCCCTAGAGTTCTTAGTTCTTGCTAGGTTATCTTATGTAGTATGTGTCCTTTATATTTGACTCGCACCACGTTGTCCTCCTCTGCGTGTGCTCCAAAGGTGACTCTTGTGTTGTGTACACTGTCCCGTTCAAGAAGATCTTTAATTGCTTTTTGCTTGTGAGTAGGTGGGGTTAACTCCTGGGCTGACCCGTTGAGACTTGGCTCTGCCCCCCGCAGGGCGCTCTGCTGCGTGAGGGTTGACCACCCAAATGTGGTTTGGCCTCTATGGGTTCCAGTGCCTGCAGAGAACCCCCTCTTGTTGTGTGACCTGCAGGTCAAACCCGGCAGCACTCCGGTTTGGTCTGGCGTTGGCCCCTGGATATGCTGAATCCCGTGCCTCTCAAGCTGGGCACCGGCAGGGCAGTTTCAGCACAAAGCAAATCACCAAGCACAACAGCAACGACAACAGCAAAGAAAAAAATCAAATACATTCACATGCAAAAAACAGCCGATAACCCCCACTGGACACAGGCAAAGATATCAAAGATATAAAGACAAAGCAAAACAACACAAAACAAAGCAAAACAAAAAGCAGCGACAGTCTCGGCCTGAGCCCACCAAGCAATGTCCAGGTTGTCCTCTGCTGTACCAAAGAGCCCCCTGCTTATTGCGCAGGAAGAGCCGGTCACCTGGTGCCCAGAGTGACTTTGGGACTGCAGACTTAAATGCGTGGGCCTGAGGGGTCTGGATGATAGTTTTTACAAATTCAGTGCAGTTTCTTACCTTGTCTGCACATATGCACACTGAGAGTAGCACCACCAGCCCCGCGTCCAGAACTCCTGAGTCTTAGGGCACTTCTTCAGTGTGCGTGTGTATGGGGGGATGCGGGCGGGAGATTTCTGATCTGCTGACCGTGCCTCACAAGCTGGGCCCCGGCAGGGCAGTTTCAGAGCAAAGCAAATCACCAAGCACAACAGCAACAACAACAATGAAGAAAAAAATCAAATACATTCACATGCAAAAACACCTGATAACCCCCCTCGACACAGGCAAAGATATCGAAGATATAAAGACAAAGCAAAACAAAACAAAGCAAAGCAAAACAAAAAGCAGCGACAGTCTAGGCCTAAGCCCACCAAGCAATGTCTAGGTTGTCCTCTGCTGTACCAAAGAGCCCCCTGCTTATTGCGCAGGCAGAGCCGGTCACCTGGTGCCCAGAGTGACTTTGGGACTGCAGACTTAAATGTGTGGGCCTGAGGGGTCTGGATGATAGTTTTTACAAATTCAGTGCCGTTTCTGCCCTTGTCTGCACGTATGCACACTGAGAGTAGCCCCACCAGCCCCTTGTCCAGTACTCCTGAGTCTCAGAGCACTTCTTCAGTGTGTGTGTGTGTATGAGTGCGGGCGGGAGATTTCTGATCTGCTGACCGTGCCTCACAAGCTGAGCCCCGGCAGGGCAGTTTCAGAACAAAGCAAATCACCAAGCACAACAGCAACGACAACAACAAAGAAAAAAATCAAATACATTCACATGCAAAACCACCTGATAACCCCCCCTCGACACAGGCAAAGATATCGAAGATATAAAGACAAAGCAAAACAAAACAGAACAAAGCAAAACAAGAAGCAGCGACAGTCTATGCCTAAGCCCACCAAGCAATGTCCAGGTTGTCCTCTGCTGTACCAAAGAGCCCCCTGCTTATTGCGCAGGCAGAGCCGGTCACCTGGTGCCCAGAGAGACTTTGGGACTGCAGACTTAAATGCGTGGGCCCGAGGGGTCTGGATGATAGTTTTTACAAAATCAGTGCAGATTCTGCCCTTGCCTGTACATATGCACACTGAGAGTGGCAACACCAGCCCCGTGTCCAGAACTCCTGAGACTTAAGGCACTTCTTCAGTGTGTGTGTGTGAGTGCGGGCGCGAGATTTCTGATCTGCTGAAAACCCAGAGCTGCGCCTGCCTCACTGCTGATCTCCGGGTGTGTCTCTGCAGCTGCACCCGCCCCGCCCTAGGCAGGCCAGAAAGGGTAGGGGCTGGGGATGGAGGGGTCTTCACTCTCCCAACCCAGCCGCGCGTCGCCCTCTTCCCGCAGGCCAGAAAAGGTGGTGGTTGGGGGTGGAAGAGCCTCTTCTCTCCTAGCGCAGCCAAAATCACACACACTTCCCAGTCTCCCTGGGTCAGGGCTGCCCGTCCGGCTTCCCAGAGTCTGAGCTTTACGGCTCCTCTGTAATCTGCCGCCACTCCTCAGTTCAGGGGCCGGTTTAAGTCTCTGGAAGGGCGGGGTAGGACTGGAAGATCGGGGCGGGGTAGGGGCCCAGGTATGGAGACTGTGTTCTTTGTCTGCCCTCGGGCGACTCAGTCCGCCCTCCCGGCGGGAGAGATCAGCCGTGGGACCCAGGGAAAGAGCCCACCTCCCGGTCTCTGCGCTCTCCGCTCCGCCCTGGGCTCCCGTGCGTGCCTGGCACAGCGGGTCCCACCTCGGTTCTCGGTTTTCGCCCCCGCCAGCCGAGGCTCCGTCGCGGGCTGGGATCTCCCGCCGCTGCCGGCCGGGCACTTTCACTCCGCTCCTGTTTTTCCTTCCCCTGCTCGCCCAATTAGCGCACCTTCAAGTACTCCTTAGCTTCAAGTAAACCACGAATCTCCCCGCTGTTCTGTGCGATGAGCAAAAAGTTCCTTGATGGGTTATAGGTCTTATTTGCAAGAAGATCCGAAGGAGAACTCAGAAAGTGCGCCCTGCTGCCGCCATTCCTATGACGTCGACACAAAATGATGATGCGGCCGGTCTTCAGTGATCCTGAAGCGCCATATTCATAATTTTTTGAGGAACCTCCACACTACCTTCCATAACGGCTGCACCAGTCTGCATTCCCACCAACAGTGTATGAGGGTTCCTTTTTCTCCACAGCCTCTCCAACACTTGTTACTCTTTGTCTTGTTGATGATAGCCATTCTGACTGGCATGAGGTGATATCTCATTGTGGTTTTCATTTGCATTTCTCTGGTGATTAGTGATGTTGAGCATTTTTTCATATGTCTATTTGCCATTTGTATGTCCTCTTTGGAGAAATGTCTCTTCAGGTCCTCTGCACATTTTTCAATCGGGTTGTTTGTTTTTTTGTTGTTGAGTTGCATGAGTTCCTTTTATATTTTGGATATTAGCCCCTTATCGGAGGCACTGTTTGCAAAAATCTTCTCCCATTCAGTTGGTTGCCTCTTTATTTTGTTGATGGTTTCTTTTGCTGTGTAGAAGCTTTTAAGTTTCATATAGTCCCATTCATTTATTTTAGGTTTTCTTTCCCTTGCCTTTGGAGTCAAATTTACAATCTGCTCTTTGAACCCAAGGTCCATAAGTTTAGTACCTATGTTTTCTTCTATGCAGTTTATTGTGTCAGGTCTTATGCTTAAGTCTTTCATCCATTTTGAATTAATTTTAATTTTGGTACCTGGTGACAGATAGCAGTCCAGTTTCATTCTTTTGCACGTGGCTTTCCAATTCTCCCAGCACCATTTATTGAAGAGGCTGTCTTTTCTCCATTGTATGTTTTTGGCTTCTTTGTCAAAAATCATCTGTCCATATTTATGTGGTTTTATTTCTGGGTTCTCAATTCCATTCCATTGGTCTATGTGTCTGTTTTTCTGCCAATACCATGCTGTTTTGATTATTGTAGCCCTGTAGTACCATCTGAAGTCAGGGAGTGTGATCCCTCCAGTATTGTTCTTTCTTCTTAAGATTGCTTTGGCTATTCGGGGTCTTTTGTGGTTCCAAACAAATCTGATGATTTTTTGTTCTATTTCTTTAAAAAATGCAATTGGGATTTTGATGGAGATTGCATTGAATGTGTATATTGCTTTGGGTAATATAGCCATTTTAACTATGTTGATTCGTCCAATCTATGAGCACGGAATGTCTTTCCATTTTTTTGTGTCTTCTTCAATTTCTTTCAAAAATGTCTTACAGTTTTCAGCATACAGGTCTTTCACATCCTTGGTTAAGTTTATTCCTAGGTATTTTATTCTTTTTGCTGCAATTGCAAAAGGAATTGTTTTTTGTATTTCTTTTTCTGAGATTTCATTGTCAGTATATAGGAATGCAATGGACTTTTGTACGTTGATTTTGTAGCCAGCAACTTTACTGTATTCGTTGATTGTTTCTGATAGCTTTTTGGTGGAGTCTTTTGGGTTCTCTATATATAGATAGCATCATGTCATCTGCAAAGAGTGAGCATTTAACTTCTTCATTCCCAATGTGGATGCCTTTTATTTCTTTCTCTTGCATGATTGCTCTGGCAAGGACTACCGACACTATGTTGAAAAGCAGAGGTGATAGGGGACAGCCCTGTCGTGTTCCTGAACGTCGAGCAAAGGGCTTCAGTTTTTCATCATTAATTATAAAATTAGCTGAGGGTTTGTCATATATGGCCTTTATTATGTTAAGGTATTTTCCTTAACATAAATGGATGTTGTAGCTTGTCAAATGCTTTTTCTGCATCAATTGATATAATCGTATGATTTTTGTCCTTTATTTTGTTTATGTGATGTATCTCATTGATGGATTTGCAGATGTTGAACCATCCTTGTGCCCCAGGGATGAACCCCACTTGGTCGTGATGAATAATCTGTTTAATGCATTCTTGCATTCCATTTGCTAGAATTTTGTTTAGGATTTTTGCATTTGTATTTCATCAGAGATATTAGTCTGTAGTTTTCTTGTTTTGTGCTGTCCTTACCAGGTTTTGGTATCAGGGTAATGTTGGCATCATAACATGAGTTAGGGAGTACTGTCTCTTCTTCAGTTTTTTGCAAGAGTTTGAGCAGGATTGGTATTAGATCCTCTTTGAAGGTTTGGTAGAATTCACTAGTGAAGTCATCTGGTCCAGGACTTTTGCTTTTGGGAAGGTTTTGGATGACTGATTCAATTTCATTACTGGTGATCGGTCTGTTTAAATTTTCCAGTTCTTCATGGTTCAGCCTAGGAAGGCTATATGTGTCTAAGAACTTGTCCATTTCTTCTAGGTTATTGAATTTGCTGGCATATACTCCTTCATAGTATTCTTGGATGATCCTTTGTATTTCTGTGGTGTCCGTGATAACTTCCCCTTTTTCATTTCTGATTTTATTAATTAGTGTCTTCTCTCTTTTTATCTTAGTGAGTCTAGCCAAGGGTTTGTCAATTTTGTTCATCTTTTCAAAGAACCAGCTCTTTGTCACATTAATTGTTTCTACTGTCTTTTTGTTCTCTGTTTCATTTAGTTCTGCTCTGATTTTTGTTATTTCCTTTCTTCTGCTGATCTTGGGTTTCATTTGTTCTTCTTTTTCTAGTTCTTTAAGGTGTAACATGAAGTTATTTGTTTGAGATTTTACTTGTTTCTTGAGATAGGCCTGTAATGTTATAAATCTCCCTCTTAAAACTGCTTTCGTTGTATCCCAAAAATTTTGGTAGGATGTATTTTCATTGTCATTTGTTTCTATGTATCTCTTGAACCCTCTTCTAATTTCTTCTTTGACCCAGTCGTTCTTTAAAAGTATGTTGTTTAATCTGCATGTATTTGTGTGTTTTCCTGCTTTCTTTTTGCAGTTGATACCCAATTTCAAAGCCTCGTGATCAGAGAATATTCTTGGTATGATTTCAATCTTCTTAAATTTGCTGAGGCTGATTTTATGTCCCAATATATGTTCTATCCTTGAGAATGTTCCATGTACACTAGAAAAAAATGTATAGTCTGATGTTTTAGGATGACGTGCTCTATGTATGTCAATTATGTCCATTTCATCTAATGTGTCATTTAGGGCTGCTATTTCGTTATTTGTTTTCTGTTTGGATGATCTATCCATAGCTGTCAGTGATGTGTTTAGGTCCCCTAGTGTAATTGTGTTTTGGTCAGTTTCTCCCTTTAGTTCTGTTAGTAGTTGCTTGGTATATTTCGGTGCTCCCTGATTGGGGGCATAAATATTGATGACTGTTATGTCTTCTTGTTGTTCAGTCCCCTTTACCATTATGAAATGTCCATCTTTGTCTCTTGTTACCTTTTTCACCCTGAAGTCTGTTTCATCTGATATCAGTATGGCTACACCTGATATTCTCTGGATACCATTTTCTTGGAGTGTCAATTTCCACGCTTTCACTTTGAGTCTACACTTGTCCTTGTAGCTGAGATGTGTCTCATGGAGACAGCATATGGTTGGGTTTAGTTTTTTGATCCAATCTGCTACTCTGGGCCTTTTTATTGGTGAGTTCAGTCCATTTACATTTAGGGTGATTAGTGATATGTGAGGATTTCCTGTCATTCTATCATAAAGTTTTCTTGTAAGGCTGTGTCTGCATTGTTTCTTTGCCTTTTTGTTGTTGTCTATTATTTCTGTGTGGTGGTATTCTATGATGTTTCCCTCTGTTTCTTCTTTTGTTACAGTATATATTTCAGTTCTGGATTTTTTTTTTTTTTGAGTGATTACCCTTAAGTTTATGTAAAAGAAAGTTTGATATTTAGAGTATTCCATTTTCTTCAGCACGCTTACTTTCTCCATTCCCATATTCCGGTTCAGGCCTTTACTCTCCCCCCTTTTATGTTTTGGTTGCCACAAATTGTCCCTGTTGATGGTGGTCAAATAGCCTCCTTTAGTATTTCTTGTAGTGCAGGTCGTATATTAGAAAATTCCCTCAGCTTCTGTATGTCTGGAAAGGTCTTTATTCCTCCTTCATATCTAAAGGATATCTTTGCTGGATATATTATTCTTGGCTCAAAATTTCTCTCTTTCAATACTTTGAATTTTTGGTTCCACTCCCTCCTGGCTTGTAGAGTTTCTGCTGAAAAATCTGATGATAATCTAATGGGCTTTCCTTTGTAGGTTACCGTCTTCTTTTCGCTGGCTGCCTTGAGGATTCTTTCTTTGTCGTTGATTTTAGACAGCTTGAATACAATGTGCGTTGGAAAAGGCCTGTTGGGATTGAGGTAATTAGATGTTCTATTTGCTTCTTGGATTCGAGGATCCAGTTCTGTCCACAAGTTTGGGAAGTAATAAATCGACAATTTGTTTCAATATATTCTCTGTTCTCTTCTCTGTTTCTTTCTCTTCTGGTATGCCCATTATTCGTATATTGCTCTTTCTGATAGAGTCAGAAAGTTCTTGTAGAGTTCTTTCATTTCTTTTAAGTCTCAAGTCTCTTTCTTCATCCATCTGTGTAATTTCCAGGTTTCTATGTTCAATGTCACTGATTCTTTCCTCCATCTGGTGAACTCTACTACCTCAGCTGGCTATTTCATTCTTAATTTCTTCTGTTGAGTTCTTAATGTCCAGAAATTCTATTTGGTTCTTTTTTAAGATTTCAATCTCTTTCGTAAAATGCTCATGTTGTTCTTTGATTGTGTTTCTGAGTTCATTAAACTGCCTTTCAGTGTTTTCTTGCGTCTTCGTTGAGCTTTTTCAGAACTGCAATCTTGAATTCTCTGTCGTTTAAGTCACATATTTCCATATCTTTAAGTTCCTTTTCTGGAGACTTTTCACTTTCTTTCTGAGCTGTCGTGTTGCTTTGCTTATTCATGGCAATTACTGATTTATTATTTCTCTTCCTAGACATCTACAAGAGTGGCTCTGCATCAGGTTGATAGGAAGAGGTCTTTCTTTTGTTTTCCAGTACTTGTTGGTAGAATGTTTTATTTTCTCTCCGACTGCAGCTTTTTTTTCTCTCTTACAAGGTAGTGCTATGTTTTCTCTGCATTATTCCAGTTTCTCACCCAATGGGGGGATTCCCTGGGAGACGGGCTTCTCCTCTGTTAATAGTTCACGTGGGTCACAGGGTGCAGTTTCCATGTGGGTATGCGGAGAGCTTTTGAAGTTCCAAAGCTCTTCCTGCACCAGATTCAGAGCCTGTATGTTTCATCAGTTCTGTTTACTCCTGCAGGGATCCGCCCAGATAGGTGGGGAGAGGTGGCCCAGAGCAATGGCAGCGACCACCACCACAGCCTGTCCTGCTTCCACAGCTCCCTCCCGTAACTAGTTGGGCTACGAATCTGTGTCTGTGGTCCACAGTTCTCAGAACAGCAAATATTCTGTTCTTTGGTGTGACACTGCTACTGTTCCACTGCTAGCACCGGGCAGGTGGGGGCAGGGCGAGCTCTGGGAGGGTAGGGAGGGTGCGGCTAGTCTCAGTGCCTAAGGCTGCCGTTCTCTTCTGGGCAGTGAGGGCTTAAACCACCGTTTTCCGCCTTCTTCCCTCAGTCTTTGCTCCGAGGTCTCTGCCGCGAGCGTTGGGTTCAGCCGTTTTATATGCTGCCCCCTCAGCCCTGTGGGCCATAAGCGGAGCCCTAGCAGTCCGAGTTCTTCTCTCTCCCACAGCTGAGGTAGTTCTGGGATACAGTGAGCTCAGAGCACTGAACTAGGTCTGTGTCCTGCGCCCCTGGTTCCGTCTCCGTACTTCTCCCTTCCCTCCGCCCCTGCTTGCGAGATTCGCCCACCTTTAGGTGAATTCAGTAGTGGGCCTCGTCGTCTTTCCTGTGTGCTGTGCAGGGAGTCCTTTGTGGACTTATAGTTGTTCGATTAGTTGTAAATTCCAGGGGTGATTTAGAGGCTCACCTCATGGCGCCATTTTGATGACACATCATTAATTCTTTATAAATGTAGACAATGATACACTGAGAGCTTAGGTAGCTTGCTCAAGGTTAGACAGGTAGAAAGTGGTACATCTAAGGTTCAAATATAGGCAACTGGGCTCCCAAGTTCTTAACCCTGACACACTACTGGAAGGATGCAATGAGGGGAATATGATATAGCCCCTTTAACTACCTGTTTATTTCAAGCACAAGCTAAAAGCCTCTCTTATCTGTTTGGATGGAAGTACCTACCATGGTCTGCATATAACCTGAGGCAGGGAGTTGCTGTCGCTGGCGTTTGTCCCAAGAGAATAATACTGGCATGCTTCTACAAGAGACTCCTCTGTGCATGTGCATGTAAAACCAAAGCTAATATGACCTTTCCTCTCCCCTCCCACTACTGCTGAAACTGCCTTTTGCTGCTCTGGCTCTAAATAAAACACTGGCTGTATGGAAATACATAGAGACCAGAGGTCAGACCTGAGCTTAGAGCTTAGAGGTTACAAGGCTGGAGTAGCCTGGAGCTGGGAGATAGGAAGCTATGTATCAAAAAATGTGTGTGAATTCTCTTTTTAAAAACAGAGTTTTAAACAAGAAGTGGGCATTGTATTTGAGTGGTAGAATTATGAGTGTCTTTTATTTTCTTTTTATGTATTTCTGTATTTTGCAGTTTTCCTTTAATGAGCTTATATTACTTTTATACCTAAAAATCAGCACTGTTTTAAAAGATAAGAAAAAGATTGAACTAAGACATAAAAAGAAACTACCACTCTGTTGAAATGTCAGTATGAGAGCATGATAAATGCAATATACGGAAAACCCGCCCTAATGTTGGAGGGATAGTGGATGGGGGGAGGGGCGTTGTCACTGTGTGAGGGATATAAATGATAAATGTCGAACTGTTACATTGTTTTGTGCACCTGAAACTAAAAAAAAAAAAGAAAGAAAGAAAGAAAAAAAGGAATCAGAAGGTAAAAATTAAAATAAATACTCTGTAAAAGTAAAAAAGAAAAAAGAGTATGTAGCTCTAGCTCTGGGTAGTCCTGGGCTCTGGCACTTACCACAGCAGAGAACTTGTTGAAGTCACATAAGTTCTCTGCACCTTAAATGGAGATAATATCACTACCCATCTTATTGATTTATTTTGAGACTAAATAAATTTATATGTTCACAGCATGTAAGTGTCCATAGTGGTTTGCTATCATGATTAATCACTACTTCCTGTATTCCACGTCATTTTTCTTTTCTTGGATTTCTTGGACTTTAGTTTGTTGCCAATATTTTTGCTGCTATGAATAAAATATTTTTGTAAAATTTAGGGGGAAAGAACAATTTTGCTTTTAGAGTCGGTTACTATTTTGGCTGGTAGAAAATTCTAAAATCACAATATTTTTTTCCTAAAAACTTTGAAGACTTGTTTATTTCATTTTGTTTCTAATATTGGGTAATCTGATGAAAAGTATAATGCAGCTCATTATACTTTTCCTTTATAATGAGCTACCCTTTATAAAGGATTACCCTTTCTTTTATAATTAATTTTCTTTTAAATAAATTTTTTCCCACAGAGAATGAATATTTTGAAATAGTTTTCATTGTGAATGTTTATGATTTTAATCAGTTTTGTGAAGTGGATTCACAAGTAAATCGGGGGAATCTTTCTTTACCATATTGGCAACCCTTTCACTGCATTAACTGATTTCAAGTTTTTTCTCCAAAATGTGTCAAAAATCCACAAAAATAATTGCAGTGTTTATGTTTTCAAGTAAATACAGTTAAAGTGCTACATTTTATTAAAATAAATGATTACTTTAAACTTAAAACAAAAAAACACCAGAAAACCCGCCCTAAGCTAAATTATGTGTTTTTCAAATTGGTCCTAGGTACCCCTCTACCCTCTTTCTGTGTCTCTTCTCTTTTCTCTAGCCTTCCCTTCCTACCCCTTTCATACCTTAGATGCTGACTATAGCTGTTATATATGGACCAGCTCCTCTCACAGAGAAACAAATTCACTCTAACGTGTAGGTGACTGGATTATGCTTCCTCGGCGGGGCGGAGGGTGGTGTGGTGGGAGTGGGTATGTGTTGTAAGAATAGAACTCTGGAAGAAGTTTATCTTAATAATTTAACCCAATTGTTGGACTGTAGCCACCATTTCTAGTTATGAAATTTCATCAAATTTATATTACATTTTAAGATTAACTTTGGGAATATCAACCTAGTAAAATTTTGTTTGAAGTATAAACAAATACCTTTTTTGTAAGG
Source organism: Rhinolophus ferrumequinum (assembly GCF_004115265.2). Taxonomy (NCBI): domain Eukaryota; kingdom Metazoa; phylum Chordata; class Mammalia; order Chiroptera; family Rhinolophidae; genus Rhinolophus; species Rhinolophus ferrumequinum. The sequence goes on from NC_046284.1 coordinate 47,661,025, forward strand.
AAAAAAAATAGGAGTAGGGAGTCTGCAGGGAAATGGGGGAGATATTTTGATGATTCTTCAGTGATTCCCACAAATGCATTTTATTTATTTATTTTTATTAAAAAAATTTTGGATGGGGTGAATATTGGGGAACAGTGTGTTTCTCCAGGTCCCATCAGTTCCAAGTCCAGTCGCCGTTTTCAATCTTAGTTGCAGGGGGCACAGCCCACCATCCATGTGGGAATTGAACTAGCAACCTTATTAGTAGCTCGTGCACTAACCAACTGAGCCATCTGGCCACCACCCACAAATGCATTTTAAACTTGTCGTGGGATTGGATAGAACCGGGTAAAAGGATTCTATGGGTTTTATTTCTTGGTAATATTGTGATATACATAAAATTTTTTAAAAAAAAATTTTCCTAGTTAATTTCAGAGTTAAAATTATTCTCTTGCTTGCTTAGAACAGGCGAATCCAGGATACATATTACTGACCTCCATAAATAATGATAGCTCACTATGTTAATAACATTTAGTACTATTTTTCATATCCATATCTGGTATAGTCCTGTCATTTTTTCTGTGAAGTTCAAGATATGTACATTTTAGACACCTAGACTATAACAATAATAATGCATTTCATATATAAAATTATGTTCTTTCACTTTTAGGGTATGCCTTTCTAATGTGAGATGGAAGACAGAGCTACACAGTCATACTTCTGTTTTCCTTCCTTCCTTCAGAAAGATTCCTGACCAGACATGGGTGCAGTGTGATGAGTGTCTCAAATGGAGGAAGCTTCCTGGCAAGGTTGATCCGTCTACATTACCTGCAAGATGGTTTTGTTACTATAATTCCCATCCAAAGTACAGGTAAGGTTAGGACTCAATATTATGCCAGAGATAGCTCCAGATTTGTCTTTATATTCTAAAACACTTCACATCTCAAGTCTACACTCTTCAGCGTGGCATTCAAGCCGCTGTGCCACCTGGTCCCACCCTATCTCTCCAGCCTTATTTCTCACGGTACCTGAACTCACACCCTGTGCTTTAGCCAGGCCTGTGGCTTCACTGTTCCCCACACATGCCACCCTTACTCCCTCCTCCATGACTTGACAGTCATTCCACTTGGCTTTCAGTGACTTTATGCATTCCATCTGCCTATCCAAATCACATCCATCTTGAAAGCTTAAGTGTATTGTGTGATACTTCTCCTGTTGACAATAGTGATTTTACTCTGGCTTCCTGAGGTACTTAATTATTGACATTTGCTCACATACTGTTTTGTATTTTTGGATGTTTTTCACATGCATTCACTTTGTCTCTTCAAGAGATTATAAGCTGTTTGAGAACAAGGGCTTTACACTTAGGGTTTAGTTCATGTTTCCTATGCCTGAATCTGTTGCAGCACCTATTGTACATTCAATGCTGTTTTCATGTTTGTCTTCCTAAGGCACCATACGTTCCTTGTAGCAGCTAATATCTAGATTGTGCCTGGCATATCTGTGGGCATTTGTTTCCATTTAACAAATATTTCTTTTATTTGGCTCAGTAGTCACATAGGTCTACAATAATAATTCAGTTAGCTTCGTTTCAGCCGTGATGTAATTTTTTCCCCTCGGGATAAATGCTGATAGAAAACAAGGTCCTAAAACAGTGTGCTTTTTAGGGAAAAAATGTTTAAAATGGAGGAAATTAAATAAATGAAATCCAGGTTTGTAATGAGTAAGCACTCCCCCAGTCTCCAACTGTGCCTAAGTACCTCTCCACAGGAGAGTAACTGGGACTTTTTGATTAGAATATGGGAATGAGTGCTTAGAAGTCTCACCTTTGAATCCTGTATCTCCTATCAGTTTTTTTTCTTTAATTAAAGTTTATTGGGGTCACAATTGTTAGTAAAGTTACTTAGATTTCAGGTGTACAATTCTATAATACGTCATCTATATATGTCACACTGTGTGTTCACCACCCAGGGTCAGTTTTCTTGCCATCACCATATATTTCATCCCCTTTACCCTCATCTACCACCCCCACCCCCCTTACCCTCTGGTAACCACTAAACTATTGTCTGTGGCTATGAGATTTTTGTTTCTTCATTTGTTTGTCTTGTTCTTTTGTTGTTTTCAGTTTTATATACCATGTATAAGTGAAATCATATGGTTCTCTACTTTTTCAGTCTGGCTTATTTTGCTCAGCATTATAATCTCAAGATCCATCCATGTTGTTGCAAATAGTACTATTTCATCTATTCTTATGGCCAAATAGTATTCCATTGTGTATATATACCACAGCTTCTTTATTCATTCATCTATCGAAGGACACTTTGGTTGTTTCCATGTCTTGGCCACCATAAATAAAGCTGCAATGAACATTGGAGCACGTATATATTTATGCATAAATGTTTTCAGATTTTTTTGGGTAGATACCCAGGAGAGGGCTTGCTGGGTCATATGGTAATTCTATTCGTAATTTTTTATGTGTGTCTTCCATTGGTCTGTGTGTCTGTTTTTCTGCCAATACCATACTGTTTTGATTATTGTCCTGTAGTACAAGCAGAAGTCAGGGAGTGTGATACCTCCTCCATTTTTTCCCCCCTCAGGATTGCTTTGTCTATTCAGGGTTTTTTGTGGTTCCATATAAATCTGATGATTTTTTTGTTCTATTTTAAAAAAATGCCGTTGGGATTTTGATGGGAATTGCATTAAATCTGTATATTGCTTTTGGTAATATGGCCATTTTAACTATGCTGATTCTTCCAATCAATGAACACGGAATATCTTACCATTTCTTTGTGTGTTCTTCAATTTCTTTTAAAATGTCTTATAGTTTTCAGTATATAGGTCTTTCACATCCTTGGTTAAGTTTATTCCTAGGTATTTTATTCATTTTGTTGCAATTTCAAAAGGAATTGTTTTTTTTTTTTTAATTTCATTTTCTGAGATTTCATTGTTAGTATATAGGAATGCAATGGACTTTTGTACGTTGGTTTTGGAGCTGGCAACTTTACTGTATTTGTTGATTGTTTCTAATAACTTTTTGGTGGAGTCTTTAGCGTTTTCTATATATATAGCATCATGTCATCTGCAGAAAGTGACAGTTTAACTTCTTCATTCCCAATTTGGATGCCTTTCATTTCTTTCTCTTGCCTGATTGCTCTGGTGAGGACTTCCAACACTATGTTGAAAAGCAGAGGTGATAGGGGACAGCCCTGTCGTGTTCCTGAACGTAGAGCAAAGGGCTTCAGTATTTTCACTGTTAGTTACGAGATTAGCTGAGGGTTTATCATATATGGCCTTTATTATGTTAAGATATTTTCCTTCTATACCCATTTTATTAAGTGTTTTAATCGTAAATGAATGTTGTATCTTGTCAAACACTTTTTCTGCATCTACTGATACAATGTTATGATTTTTGTCCTTGCTTTTGTTTATGTGATGCATCACATGTATCAATTTCCGTATGTTGGACCACCCTTGTACCCTTGGGATGAACCCCACTTGGTCGTGATGAGCAATCTTTTTAATACATTGTTGTATTCGATTTGCTAGAATTTTGTTTAGGATTTTTGCATCTGTATTCATCAGATATATTGGACTGTAATTTTCTTTTTTTCTGTTATCCTTACCAGGTTTTGGTATCAGGGTAATGTTGGCCTCATAAAATGAGTTAGGGAGTATTGTCTCTCTTTAATTCTTTGGAAGAGTTTCAGGAGGATAGGTATTAGATCCTCTTTGAAGGTTTGGTAGAATTCCCTAGTGAAGCCATCTGGTACTGGACTTTTTCTTTTGGGAAGGTTTTGGATGACTGATTCAATTTCCTTACTGGTGATTGGTCTATTTAGATTTTCCAATTCTTTGTGATTCAGCCTAGGAAGGCTCTGTGTTTCTAAGAACTTGTCCATTTCTTCTATGTTACTGAATTTGGTGGCATAGAGTCCTTCATAGTATTCTTGGATGATCCTTTGTATGTCTGTGGCATCCGTGATAACATCCCCCCTTTCATTTCTGATTTTGTTTATTTGTGTCTTTTCTCTTTTTATCTTAGTGAGTCTAGCTACGGGTTTCTCAATTTTATTAATCTTTTCAAAGAACCACCTCTTTGTTGCATTAATATTTCTATTGTCTTTTTGTTCTCTATTTCGTTTAGTTCTGCTCTGATTTTTGTTATTTCCTTCCTTCTGCTGACATTGGGTTTCATTTGGTCTTCTTTTTCTTGTTCTTTAAGGTAGAACATGAGGTTATTTATCTGGGATTTTTCGTTTCTTCAGATAGGCCTGTAATGATATAAATTTCCCTCTTAAACTGCTTTCACTGCATCTGAAAAATTTTGGTAGGATGTATTTTCATTCTCATTGGTTTCTATATATCTTTTGATCTCTCTTCTTATTTCTTCTTTGACCCAGTCGTTCTTTAAAAGTATGTTGTTTAATCTCCACATAATTGTGGTTTTTCCTGCTTTCTTTTTGCCGTTGCTATCCAATTTCAAAGCCTTGTGATCAGAGAATATACTTCGGATGATTTCACTCTTCTTAAATTTGCTAAGGCTAGTTTTGTGTCTCAACATATGGTCTATGCTTGAGAATGTTCCATGTAGATTAGAAAAGAATGTATAGGCTGATGTTCTAGGATGAAGTGCTCCATAAATGTCAGTTACGTCCATTTCATCTAATGTGTCATTTAGGGCTGCTATTTCATTATTTGTTTTCTGTTTGGATGATCCATCCAGAGCTGTCAATGATGTATTTAGGTCCCATAGTATAATTGTGTTTTGGTCGATTTCTCCCGTTTTTTTCTGTTAGTAGTTGCTTGGTATATTTCGGTGCTCCCTGATTGGGGGCATAGATATTGATGACTGTTATGTCTTCTTGTTGTTCAGTCCCCTTTATCATTATGAACTGTCCATCTTTGTCTCTTGTTACCTTTTTTTTATCCTGAAGTCTAATTCATCTGATATCAGTATGACTACACCTGATTTTCTCTGTATACCATTTGCTGGGAGTGTCAATTTCCACCCTTTCACTTTGAGTCTATATTTGTCGTATCTCTTGGAGGCAGCATTTGGTTAGGTTTAGTTTTTTGATCCAGTCTGCTACTCTGTGCCTTTTTATTGGTGAGTTCAGTCCATTTACATTTAGGGTGATTAATGATGTTGAGGATTTCCTATCATTCTATCTTTGGTTTTCTGGTAGGACTGTGTCTCCATTGTTTTTTTGCCTTTTTGTTGCTATTATTTCAGTGTGGTAGTATTCTATGATATTTCCCTCCGTTTCTTCTTTTATTGTGTTATATATTTCAGTTCTGGATCTTTTTTGAGTGGTTACTATCAAGTTTATGTAAAAGAACGTTTTATATTTAGAGTATTGTAATTTCTTCAGCATGTTTACTTTCTCCATTACCTTATACCTGTTCAGACCTTTACTCTTCCTCCCTTTTATGTTTTGGTTGTCACAGATTATCTCTGTTTATGCTATGTGTTGATTTCTGCGGTGCAGTAGCAAGTTGGCTTTTTCTTCTGTTTCTTTAAGGTTTTTTTTTTCTTCTTTACACTGTCTGTTATGTTTAAGTGTGTAATGTCTTATTTGGTGTAGAGGTTGCCATTTCCTGCTTCGGTCTGTCTGTTTGTAATACTACTCATGGTTTTGTATTCTTTTGTTTTTTGTTTCAGGTCGAATAGCCTCCTTCATTATTTCTGGTAGTGCAGGTCGTGTGCTAGAAAATTCCCTCGCTTCTGTTTGTCTGGAAAGGTCTTTATTCATCCTTCATATCTAAAGGATGTTTTTGCTGGATATATTATTCTTGGCTTATCATTTCTGTCTTTCAATAGCTTGAATATTTGAGTCCACTCCCTCCTGGCTTGCAGAGTTTCTGCTGAAAAATCTGATGATAACCTAATGGTTATCTTCTTTTCCCTGGCTGCCTTGAGGATTCTTTCTTTGTCGTTAATTTTTTACACCTTCAATACAATGTGCCTTGGAGAAGGCCTGTTGGGGTTGAGGTAATTAGGTGTTCTATTTGCTTCTTGGACTCAAGGATCCAGTTCTTTACACAAGTTTGGGAAGTTCTCATCGACTGTTTTAATATACTCCCTGTTCCCTTCTCCCTTTCTTCTCCTTCTGGTATGCCCGTTATTCTTATATTGCTCTTTCTGATGGAGTCAGAAAGTTCTTGTAGAGTACTTTCATTTCTTTCAACTCGCAAGTCTCTCTCTTGTGCAATCTGTGTCATTTCCAGATTTCTATCTTCGATGTCACTGATTCTTTTCTCCATCTGGTCAACTCTACTACCTAAGCTGGTTATTTCATTCTTCATTTCTTCTATTGAGTTCTTAATCTCCATAAATTCTATTGTGTTCTTTTTTTTAAATTTCAATCTCTTTAGTAAAATGTTCCTTTTGTTGTTTGTGTTTCTGAGTTCATTAAACTGCCAGTGTGTGTTTTCTTGCATCTCGCTGAGATTTTTCAGAACTGCAATCTTGAATTCTCTTTCATTTAAGTCACATATTTCCATGTCTTTAAGTTCATTTTTCTGGAGACTTTTCACTTTCTTTCTGAGCTGCCTTGTTACCTTGGTTATTCATGGCAGTTAGTGAATGATTTCTCGTCCTGGGCATCTACAGGAGTGGGTTCTACACCAGGTTTATAGGAACAGGTCTTTCTTTTGTTTTCCAGTAGGTGTTGGTAGAATGTTTTTTATTTTCTCTCTGACTGCAGCCTTTTATTTTCACTCACGCTGTAGTGTTATATTTTCTCTGCACTGTTCCAATTTCTCACACTGTGAGGGGATTCCCTGAAAGGTGGGTTTCTCCTCTGTGAGTAGGTTGCCTGAGTCTCAGGGCACCACCTCCGTTGGGGGATGTGGAGAGCTTCTGAAGTTCCGAAGCTTTTCCTGCACCTGATTCAGGGACTGTGTGTTTCAGCGGCTCTGTTTGCCCCTTTAGGGATCTGCTCAGATAGGTCAGCATGTGGAGGCGGGGTGGTGGGGGTTGTGAGAGGTGGCCCAGAGCAATGACGGCAACCACCAGCACAGCACAGTCCTGCTCCCAGGGCTCCCTCCCCTTCACCAGAACTAGTTGGGCTGCGAGTCCTTGGCTGTGGGCCACAGTTCTAAGAACTGCAAATATTCTGTTCATTTGATCTGACACTGCTACTGTTCCGCTTCTAGCACTGGGAAGGTGGAGGTTTGGCAAGCTCTGGGAGGGTAGGGAGGGGGCGGCTGGGCTCTGAGCCCAAGGCTTCCATCCTCTTCTCGGCAGTGAGGGCTTAAACTGCCGTTTTCATCCTTCTTCCCTCAGTCTTGGCTCTGAGGTCTCTGCCTTGGCTCTGAGGTCTCTGCCGTGAGCAGTTGGTTCAGCCGTGTTATATGCTGATCCCTCAGGCGGGACTGCAGGCCATAAGCAGAGCACTAGCAGTCCGAGTTCTTCCCTCTCCTTCACCTGCGGTAGCGCCGGAGTACAGGGAGCTTCGAGCTCCGGTCTGTTCCTGTGCAGCCGGCGTCTCCGCACTTCCTGCTTCCCTCCTTCCCTGCTCACCCAATTTGCTCACCTTTAGATGATTTCAGTTGCATGTCTCTTAGTCTTGCCTGTCTGCTGTGCAGGGAGTCCTTTGAGGAATTATAGTTGTTCAGTTTGTTGGAAATTCTAGGAGGGATTTCAAGAGGCTCACCTCACGTCGCCATTTCTATGACCACTGTCACATATCTCCTATCAGTTTACACTTCGTCCAGGAGACATTGCCTTCCAGGATACTATGCCCCCTTATAAAATGGATGTAGCATAGTGTTTCCAATTATTACTCATTTTTATTTATTTGTAGGATTACTTTTGACCATTGACTATATTTTCAAGGACTGCTTTCAGTTTTTATTCCTCTAAAATTCTCTTCTCATGCTTTACATATAGCAAATATTTTCATTTATAGAATTCTCCTTTTTTTCCTTTGTTAGTCTGTGTTCTGTTCTTTTTATGAAGTAAATTCCTAGTCCCTTATTGCTGCCTCTGATTTTCTTCAGGTGTCATCACCTAGTTTAGGGATTCTCATGCTTCTATATGGCATCTTGGGAATTGCTTTCTAGTAAATGAGAAGCAAAAGACCTAGATTCTAGTCTAGCAATATTCTCTTTGTGTGGAACCTTAAGCAAGTCTCTCTTGTGCTTGAACTTTACTGTATAAACATAGAGATTATGCTTCATGCTGTCCACCATCATAGGAATTTTGTAGCTGTCAGGTACTTTGAATGTCTTGGGAGAAAGGTGATACAGCACCAAAAATAATTAGATGATGGTATGCCTTGAAATAAGGATTGGTAAATGTTAACCTTGGTTAACATTTTTGTGATGTGGGTGGAATCTGACTCTGTAATGTTAGAGGGTTGTTAACCTGTCATAGTTGGGTGGAAAGTAAAGGGTAAAAGTGAAGGGCATATTTTGTTTCCAAAAGATAATGTCTTCTCTGCACTGCAGGAGGTGCTCTGTTCCAGAAGAACAAGAACTCATTGATGAAGACCTGTACTTGAGCAAAGCTAAGAAACAGTTGAGTATACCTAAGGTGGTGTTCTATATCATACAGTAGAGGAGCCTGACTCTTCTAATAGGATGGGGGAGTTTTGAGAAGAGAGATGATTTTTTTTCCTTTGGGGTTTTCAGTGATTTAGCTCCTCACCTTGCTGTTCCACCAGTTCTTTATTCTTCCAATTATCTCCTACGTGTCTCAACTAGTGCTTGACTTTAGTCTCTCTCCCTTCCTGACCCTCTCTCTTTTGATGAAGCGTGTGACATCTCTCTTTGGTAGCTGAGTTCAGGAAGGCACCCTTGTTGCTCAGTGAGGCCCACATTATTTCTAATTTGGAAGGAACATTATAACGTAAATCTACAATTGGTAATCCATTTCAGACTGAGAAATTTCATAAGTGAACTAAATAGCACTTTTATCTTCTCCTAGAGATCAAACTGTTGAGAAGAAGAAGGTGCCAATGGAAAATGAGGACCACCAGGTGAGAGACAGTCCACCCTCTTCCTTTTCTCACACAGAATTTTCCGCAACAGCGGCCATAGGTTGAAGGAAGCAGCAGTCTTGAAAGCTGCATAGAAATAACGAACCATTTCTTCTGGTGGTCTTTTTTTTTTCATTGAATCTTTTGATTTTGCTTTGATCTGCTCTTACTGATGTTCAGATCACCAGAAGTAGAAGAGCCAAATCATTAATTTCACAGACTTGGATTCAGTACTGATTCTGGACAGTGTGAATGTCACCTTCAGTGTCACAGAACTTTCAGACTTCTGTTCCATCCTCATACAGGCTGCTCCTGTTGAGTGTCTGGTTTTCCTCAGTCTCCTTTCTTCCAGGATTCAGGGGTGATTCTTCCTCCTTCCTTTTGGGAAGAAGGGGTGGTTCTTTGTGCCCCTACCCCATCCCTGCTTTCAGGCTGGCTGGCTTTATAAAGACTCTGCTGTTTTGAATTTTCAGGAGCACTGTCTCTCGGACATGGTTGCCCAGCTCCGGACGCTGAAGGGTGCAATAAGGTTGGCCGTCCTTTCAGGGACACTCCTTTCCCGACAGCCACCATAGCACCCATGTATCTTCCCCCCACCCGACCCTGTCTTTTTGCATGATTTTCCTGTTGACCCTCTTTCCCAGAGAGATATCTGCTAGTCGCATGTTAGATTCACCTTCCACCCACTCAGTCAGGGTTGGTCAGACTGGTGAGGATAGAGGCAATTTAATATTAATTCTTCTTACAGTCTACCGAGACCCACATATATGAATATTCAGGTTTCGTGCCCTAATGTCTTGGCTTAATGGTCTGACGTAGAGACTGGGAGATTTCCTGGGACTGCCCTGTCCTCATTCAGTTTACCTCCCCTTTATATTCCTTCACCTTCATCATTCATATTGTTTTCATAAGCTGGCTCTCCCACAAGATCCCAGATGCATGTGTCTGTGTGTGTATACTATGAATAAATGTTAACGTCTTGCATGCATTTCTCCAAAACCAGCACCGATACATGCTGCAATGCTTTTTCCTTCGCCCCTACCCTCATCACAGATCTTAGAGAAGTGAAAACCCAGCCTTAAACTGGGTCACAAGGGAGAATTAGACACTGACTAGAGGGCCTGGGTTATGTCATGGGTGGGATGACTCTAGGAGCCAATAAGTGAGTTGGGGAGGTCTGTTGGCAACCAGCTGATAAGGTTATAAGTGAACGTGCCTGGGTTCAGTGTTCTAGTGTACGTTACTGTGTGCTGTTTGTTTTGTGTAGGAAACAGTTTCTTTTTATTTGGCCAAGTGTTCTTTCCTAGCATCAAAAGGATTGACTCATCCTCTGGTGTTTAGTTTGAAATTGGGATTTTTACAAATCATTTCTTTTTTTGCTAGGTATTCACTAATCCACTGAAGATCCCTGTGATTCAAGGTATGGATGAATTGAATAATAAAACAATTGGATATGAGGAAATTGATAGCCCTAGCCAGCTTCCATCTGTTGGAGAAGAAAGCAGAACACCTCTTCAACTTAAGTCTCTGGATTCCAGCGTTTTTCAGTTTTCCAGGTGGGTAGAAAACATAGTCTGTCTTTAATAGTAAGTCTCAGGCTCCATTTTCCTGCAAAGTAAGTTGGTATGGTTCTCATGGTGATGGTATTCCTAAGGCCTAACATGGAATTCAGAAAGAGAAACACCATTTGACATTAATAGAATTGTGTGTTGCATGTATCCCCAGGTTTTTCAACATTACAGCTACTATGTCAAGTCTGTCCTTTTTTTATGATTTTTTTGAGGTGATCATCTGACCAGTGCTCTTTTATGTATTCACATTATGCTGTGTAATGAAATAATGGACATGAAAACTCTGAAAAGAATAATGTACTGTGCAAATGTAAGGTGAAGTTACATAGATAAGCATTGTTTGTCTCCTTAAGTTTAGGAATCCTGAAGTCCCCTGGGGCCCCATAGGCCTAGCACACATTGGCCACATACAAAAAACCTATTAGAAGTGTACCATTAAGTAAGCCTTCTAGTTCAGTTTCCTAGAGTAAATTACTAGTATGAGTTTAGTTTTGGGCTTTACTTGTTCATCTTCTAGCTTCTCATCAACAGAAAAGAACATACTTTTTCTTTTTGTTAAATATCTGGACTATTGGAAGCACTGAAAGATACGATTGCCCCTGTACTGCCTACCATGAGACTGGAACTCAGGATCCTTAACTAACACTTGCTTTCTCCCCTCTGTTATGCTTCTTTCTTCTGGCAAGGCCAAGCCATAGGGCAGGTAGAGTTGCTCTCTAACAGTAGAAACTTATATACTTATCAGTAATGTGACTGATACATAGTGGGTTGTGAACTTTTCATTGACCCTCTTCAGTTTGGATATCTTCTTAACATATTGTAGGATATAAGCTATGGAATACATAATAGGGTAAAAATGACTCCTGTTTTTCCCCCCCATATTACTGATTTCTGTCCTTGTTTCTTGCTTCTTAGGTGGGTCTTTTCAGCTTCTCATCTAGACTAACATCTCTACATTTGTGCAAGTCCCCTATTCAGTGATTCTTCCACAATTAAGCCCTGTAGATATTGGAAACACCCCATGACCCCTCTGAACATGAACAAAAAGTCTCAAGAGGAAGTAAGCTATTAGGAACAAAACTAATAAAACTCTAAAAGAATTAAATGATAATTTGTATGAAAGCATCTAGAGGTACTCATTAACTAATGATTGAATTTGAGTCATATTGATGGAGCAATTTCTAAGATTGAACTGTGCAACAAGGGGTAAGAAATACAGTCTAGTCAGTCTCACGGGCTTGAGCCTAATTCTACTCTGTTCCCATCTATAGTTTTTCAACTCCCTTTGTAGGTTGGTAGGGATGTACAGTAAAGTGCTGTATGTTTGTGAAGTACAGTGCTACCTTTCTACCTCAGTCTCTGAGATAGACATGTATCAGAATTGCCACTGGAGCATCAAGGTGTCATTGTTCTTGAATGCTACACGTTCCCTGCTGTGACCACTTGCCCTTTTTCTTCACTGTTTCTTCTATTCTTTGTACTGGTTTTTGGTAACCTGAAGGCGATTACAAATACTAACCTATGTGTGTGGGTGTATTTTATGAGTGCAGTATATCAGTACATCCATTGGGTGGCATACTTCATCTGAGATTTCTGTGTGAGTTCATGGAACTGCTGTACCCAGCGTTGGGTTTTGGCTATAACAGACAGGTAAAGCACTTTAATTGTTCATGTGTGGTTTTAATTTGAGAATAATACTCTTTCATGCGAAAGAGATATGTGATAATTGGTGTTATTGCTGATATTATATTTTATGTAAGGTCAGTAAATGATGATTATGTCATTTCAAGCTACATATATAGGGCAATTCTGAGTGATTGGAAAGAGTCTGCCTTTTCATAAGGGAAAATGAAGGTGTTCAAGAGTTCAGTGAAATATACAGGGTTTCCTGATAAAAACAATGTTAATAGAATAATACATTTAGTTAAGAGTTACAAAGGTCTCCCTTGTTATTATTAAAACCTGAAGCTGATAAGGGTCCTTGGATCATGTAGTACCGCTCTCTAACTCTAGGTAAAATAAAGCCTACATGATCCAAGAGAATTTTTAAAATTTTTGTGGGGTGGGTTATATGACCTGGTAAGGCTTCCCGAGGTATCATTGGAAACAGCTTTGTGAGTCTCACAAATCTAGGAAGGGGAGGAGAGCACCTGCAATAAAGAATAGGTTCACCCAGTATGAAATAGGTGTAACCTTTTAGGGAAAGACAGCTTATTTATGTTAAAGGAAATCATCCTTTTCTGTTTACTCATTCTATATATGTTTGAGTGCTTACTGTATGAAAGGCAGTGTTCTAAGGCAGTGATGGAATCAAAGATGAAGGAGCTTATGGTAATCAAAGTTTTATATGTAAGTATTCCCAATGCATGCTAGGTTTCCTATGAGTATTACAAACTAAGGTCTAAAGTAGCCGTAAGCATATGGACAAAGGCGAGAATTAGTGGCTGTAATTTATTTAGATATTTAGAGAGCCTTTGAGTAAGCTGTATGTCAAAGGCTATTTTGTTCATGTTTAAGAGGATAACCAAAAAAAAAAAAATCCAAATTATACTGTAACTGTGGAAGGAAAGAAGAAACATTCTACGTTTAAAGGAATATTTGAAACAACAAACACGAGGTAGAAAAGAGCAATTTTTAAAATGAATAAGTCGATTCAGGGGCCAGTATTAACATTTTAAAATATGATTTTGGAGAGAGACTTCCAGAATGGAGAAGTGAGAAGTGCAGTGGGCACTTTCACCAATAAATAATCATTTAACTGGAAAAAATTATTTAAAAAAAAAACCCAATCATTCCAAGTTCCTGGAAATTGTCCTAGGAGCATACAGCAAATGGAGAAACATTTATTCAAAACAATCTATTGAATCTCAGCATATAGACTGCTCTGATCCTTCTCCAAGCTGTATTTTATGAAAACTATGCAGCAAGCTCTAATCCAGGTGGGTGTGGCCAAGAAGTTGGGGGTGCCCTCTAACCCTAGCTCCTAGTCTGGAGATGTGGTTTCACCCGGGAGGGGCAGGCCTCCAACATTTCTCATCTTTCCCAGTTCTGTCTTGCAGAAGCTCTATTCCAGGCAGACCCAAGAAGGACTGGGTCTCTCTTCTCCCAGCCAGCTTTCTCTTCCTTCATGCAGCCCCCACGCAGGGCGAAAACACTCACTTAGGGACAGCATGCTGACAATCCTGGGCCCCTATCGCTCCAGCCTCAGTTTTCTTATAGGGCAGGGGTTCATCCTAGAAGGAGCAAGCTAAAAACCATCCTGGCACCTCTTCATAAAAAAAATAAAATTTCACTCTGGGAGAAGTTGGCCACTGTTCCTGCCCCTATCTCTTGCACAGTGGTTCTACTTAGGGAGAGAGGCAGGCTTTAAAGATGAAGAACTCCTTATCTCTACCTGAGATAACTGACTTTATGTGGAACAGATCATGGAATATTCTATTCCTAATGGCATCGTAAAAAATAATGGAAATCTTGGTGGAGAACAATTAAGAGGGCACTCATGGCTCCAAATACAAGTTTACAACAAGCAAAATGGCCAAGTAATTGGATGTTTGGTAACAGAGAGAACCAAGGAAAAAGATAGTCAAGAAGATCTCTTCTGGGATCACGGTCAACCCTGGGGGTTAGGAAGGTTGTGCATAAACACAAGGCTGCACCCCTCTGGAGCAATCACACTAGGATATAAGGTGGACTTGAAAGCAGTCCCCAAACCTCACACAGATCAAACAACAAAAGGCAGGTGCCTCAATGGAACTAGGGGCTTAAGTACAACTGCTAACCAACCACTGGCTGAACAATAAGCTGCTCTGACCCAGGGGCATGTCCTAGTAAGCAAGGCTTAAAAATAAAATTACACATATCCCTGGTGGTCTGAAAGACTGTGTGCATACTCAAGGCTGTGCCCTCTCAAAAGTGACTGGAGAGGGAAAATCCACTACCTCACTAAATGTCGGGCAGACACATAACTTCCTTGAACTGTGATACAGCCTCTAAGCCACACATACATCCAGTGTTAAAGGGTAAAAATCTTAACTAGCTGACAGGGCTTAGGCCCAACCTTTGGCCAATAAATGGCTTATGCTGACCCAGGAGTGACTCCTAGGTTGCCAGGTAAACCATAAAAAGCAAGAAAAATGTGAGGAGGAATATCAGAGGCTGCATTCTGTGGGAGAAATATTAGGTTGGTGCAAAAGTAATTGCGGTTTTTGCAGTTCAACCTTTTAAACAGCAATAACTTTTGCACCAACCTATAGATTTCATTGGGGTCAATTCAGCCAAGTCACTAAATAAACAACCAAGCAATCTCAACCCTTCTGGGAAGTGGGATCAGTGTCCAGAATTGCTGTACTATATTATCCAAAGTATCCAACTGTCAACAAAAATTATGAGACATGCAAAGAAACAGGAAAGTGTGACTTGTACATAGAGACAAAAAACAAACAACAAGCAAACAAACAAACAAAGAAACTCAGGCAATTGAAACTGCTCTCGAAGAGACCCAGATGTTGGATTTAGTAGACAAAGACTTCAGAACAGCCATTTTAAATATGTTCAAAAGACAAAAGGAGACCATGTCTCATCAAGTGGAGAATATCAGTAGAGGGACAAAATTGTTTTTAAAAAGAACCAAATGGAAATTCTGGAGATGAAAAATGCAATAAATAACATGAAAATTTCACTAAAAGGATTCAACAATACATTAAAGTTGGCTGAAGAAAGAATCAACAAACTTGGAGATATATCAGTTATAGATCATGCTAAGAACAGAGAGAAAAAAAGAATAAAAAAAATGAGCAGAGCCTCAGAGATGTGGGATACCATTAAGTGCACCAACATATACAAAATAGGAGTACAAAAAAGAAGAGAGGGGGGAAATGGAGTAGAAAAATATTCAAAGAAATAGTGCCTGAAAACTCACAGATTTGATTAAAAAACATTAATCTACACATCCAAGAAGCTCACCAAACTCAAAATAGGATAAATGCAAAGAGATTCACAGCCAGACATAGCATAGAGAAAATGTTGAAAGGCAAAGAGAAAAATCTTGAAGGCAGAAAGAGAAAAAAAAAATCATATGCAAGAGAACCCTAATAAGAATAATAGCTGACTTTTCATCAGTAACAATGGAGACTAGAAGGCAGTGTGGTGACATATTCAAAGTACTGGAAGAAAGACTGTCAACCAAGAATCTTAAATCCAGTAAAACTATCTTCAGAAAATGAAGGTGAAATAAATGCATTCCCAGATAAATAAAAGCAGATGAAATTTGTTTCTGGCAAGACTGCCCTATAAGAAATACAGAAGGGAGTTTTAGGCTGAAAGCAACTGACACCAGGTAGTAATTCAAATTCACATGACAAACAGAGTGAGTACTGGCAGTGGTAAGTGTAATTAATTATAAAAGATATTGCAGTGGCATATTTTGCCTCTTTCTATTCTTAACTGATTTAAAATAGAATGGACTCTGGATGGTGAACACACAGTGAAATGTATGGTGATGTATTATAAAAATGTACATTTGAAACCTACATAATTTTACTAACCAATGTCACCCCCAGTAAATTTAATAAAAAAGAATAATTGCATGAAACTATGTACGTATTTGTATATAATTTCATATATGTATACAATTTTATCATTGGGCTCATCTGAAGATGTAAAATGTTTGACAGTCACAGCACCAAAGGAGGTGAGTTGGAGCAAATAACACCAGATGGTAACTCAGATCTACAGTTAGAAATGAAGAAAATTAAAAATGGAAAAATAAGGTTCGCTCAGCTTTCTCAAAAGACATAACATTGTAGAAGGTAATAATTATATAAATGTGTTGTTAGATTTGTAAATGTTAAACTAGAAAATATCCATATAACATGAAAAAAGGAACAGTTGAAGAAGAAACAAAGAAAGCATGACATAGGAAACAGGAAGCTAGATAGCAAATGTAAATTCTGTCCTATCAATAATAACATTAAATGTGACTAGATAAAACACTCCAATCAAAATACAGAGATTATCAGGTTGGATTTTTTTTAAATGTTCTAATATACTGTCTATGGGAAACATGCTTTAGATTCAAAGATACAAATAGGTTGAAAATAAAAGGATGGAAAAGTAAATATACCATGCAAACAACAACCATAGGAGCTTGAGTGGTTATATATACTAATATCAGACAAAAGTCACTTTAAAAAAAAAATACTACTAAATATAAAGAGGGATATCTCATAATGATAAAGTCTTTCAGGAAGATATAAAAATTATACCTACGTATGAACAGAGCCCCCAAAATGCACCAAGCAAAAGCAGGCAGAATTGAATGGAAAAACAGTTTCACAATAATAGTTGGAGACGTCAGTGCCCCATTTTCGATAATGGGTAGAAAATCAACAAGGAAATAGAAGAGTTGAAGAATACTATAAACCAACTATAAGCCAACTGAACCTGACAGACATACAGAATACTTCACCCCGAAGCAGCATAATATATATTCCTCTCAAGTGCACTTGGAATATCCTCCAGGATAGAACCTATATTAGACTATAAAACAAGCCTCACAAAATTCAAAAGGATTGATATAGTACAAAGGATGTTCTCCAATCATAATGGAATTAAATTAGAAATCAACAACAGAAAATTTGGGAAATTCACAAATATGTGGAAATTAAATAACACACTCCAAAACAACAAATGAATAAAAGAAGAAATTACATGGGAAATTAGAAAATGTCTTGGAAGATGAAAATGAAAAGAAAATATACCAAAACCTAAGGGATGAAGCTGAAGAAGTACTTAGAGGGAAAATTATATTTGTAAATGCTTATATTAAAATTGAAGAAAGATCTCAGAGTAAGAACCTAAACTCCCACCTTAAGAAACTACAAAAACAAGAGCGAGTTAAACCTAAATCAAGCAGAAAGAAGGAAATAAAGATCAGAATGGAAATGAAATAGAGAATAGAAAAACAATAGAGAAGATCAGTGAAATCAAAAGTTGGCTCTTTGAAAAGAACAACAGAAGTTAAGAAAAACAGTTCCATTTACAGTTGCTTGAAAAATAAAATATTCAGGAATACATATAACAAAAGTGCAAGCAAGCAACACTGTGTACTAAAAACTACAAAATATTGTTGAAAGAGATTAAAGAACACCTACCTAAATAAATAAATGGAAAGGCATTTCATATTTGTGGGTCAGAAGATTGAATGCTGTTGAGGTCCTCCCCCAAATTGAGCTACAGATTCAATGCAATCCCTGTTAAAATATCAGCTGGCTTCTCTGCAGACAAACGATAGAGGAATATAACAAAAATAAGAAAGAAAATGAGTAGAAACTATGTAGTTGGAAAAGAATTCCTGGTATGTAAACTAAATAAATCTTTACTAAATGAGCGAATACAGATCTGGAATAAGAATCGTTTCCTAGAGGAAAGAACCAGACCTTTACTTAGAAAACTAGTAAGTATTTATAGAACCAATAAATAAAATCCACTTATTTTTCTCTCATTCACATGATAGTTTCATTTTGATTGGCTCTTACTGTGAAAGGTTTCATTCCCCTCATTCCTAAGCACAGTTAGCTAAGATCCGTTCTGTCAAGGAGCTCATACTTGAGTTTGGAACCTGTGAGACACAGGTATGCACACTTGCACGCACAGACACACATGGTGGAAAGTGATAACATATTATAAGTGAAGGCTAAAGTGCTATAGTAATTAGGAAGTACCATTTCAGTTAGACATGGGAGCAATAAATAAAGATTTCAAATAGGGGAGTAATATAATTAGAGCAATGCCTTAGGAAGATTAACTTGGCTGTGGGTGATCAGATGTGAGAGAACGGGAGACTGGAGGAAGAAGCCACTACAGTAGTCCAGGAGAGGTCATGAGAGCTTGAACTTGAGTATTGATGGTGGCAGAACTATATAAAATTACTGAGAGTTTAGTGGTCTCATAGCACATAGGAAACAGGAGAGGGAGATAGGTTTGAAGGTGAAAAATGAAAGGTGAGTTTTATACATACTGAGTGTGATACCAGTGGGGCTTCCATGAAGAAATGTGTGACCGGCGGTTGGAAATTCAGTACTAGAGATCAGGGCTGGGCGAATGACTTGGAAGTTACTCCCCAGAGGTTATAGCCAAGAGGTTGCATGAGATTACCAACGAAAAAGAAATGTAGGGAGAGAAGAGAATTAAGGACAGAACCCTTAGAGGTGGGAAAATGAAGAGAAGGCAGATAATTTGACATCCATTGCTTTTCGTAAAACTTTGTTGTTGCTGTCTAGTATCCTTTACCCTTTCTTTATGCTCAAACTGGTTTACTGTCTTCCTCAGTACCACAGCTAAAGGGTCCATCTGCGGTGGCCTTTACACATGTTTAAAGATGGGTACATTTGTTTTTACATAGCCCCTAAGTCCTTTTGCTTTCCCCCTAAGGCTGACACAAGATCTGTTTAGATGGCAGACCAGTTTTATTTCCAGGTGAACACTAGTTTTGAAGAATATTCAGGGCATTATAAGAAGCTAAGGTTTGAGATATCTTACAGATGTTCTCAGAAATTGCAGAGGAATGCGGGCAGCCTTGAAATCCTGTTGAGTTGTCCAATTACAAGCCTGATTCTTTCCCATTGAAAATTTGAAAGATGATTTTTACCTTGACATTTCTTGATTTTCTGCGGAGACGGCAGAATAGTTATAAGGATTAAAATGGGTCCTGTCCTGCCACATGATATAAAATTGCCTATGGATTTCACTGGTGCCCGTTGTTTTGTTTGTTCCTTCAACCTTTAGTGCGTATAGCAACCAGAAATGGAAGGTGATTGAGGTCACCGTCCTGGGCTTTCCTGAAAAGCTGAAGGCGTGCCTGTTTACCCCAACAGAGAAGAGTGCTTTTGCCAAAAGGGTGAAATGACTTGAATTGCCTCTTTCGGTTTCTTTGTTTATGACCAGGGCCCTGTGTTTTAATTAACTTTTACAAGTGAATAATAGACAATAGCTACAATCCTGTTGGCTGGCAAATAGTATGGTGTTCATTGCAATATTAAAAAAAATGTGCATAAGTCTTTGGTAGTGGAAGGTTTTTGTAACACTTTAAAATTAACAAGCTGGCTCGGTTCTCCTCCGCATACTCCACTAGGCTTTTTAAGACCTTTTTTTTTTTTCTTTCATTCTTGTATTAGGGGATTTTGCATATGTATTTTTTTGTGTGTTTTTCTCCCTTTACTTGCATTTCAGAAACTTCTAAGTCAGGCTGATGTCAATCCTATTTTCAGAATTCTTACCAAGGTCAACCTGGTCCTGTTTTATACAGATGCTGACTCTTTATACCTTTTAGTTTCATCTCTCTCTTAAGACCAGTTGCTATCTCAGGAAATTGCATAAGTGAAGGGGTTGGAGTTTGGGGGTAAAGTTGTATTGTAGACCTGAAATGAGCTATGGATAACAGCTAGAGTAAGTTTTAATATGGGGAATTTGAAGAAGGGCTCCATAGGATAAGAATACACTTAGCCTATATTTTGGCAGCTTAAAATGTAATTTCCTCTTCTTCTTACAGTAAGTACAAATGGATCCTAGGTGACGAACCTGTGGAGAAACGAAGAAGGCTCCAGAATGAGATGACAGCACCTCCTCTAGATTATTCCATGCCTGGGTCTTACAGGAGGGTAGAGGCAGCTGTTGCCTACCCAGAAGGGGAAAACAGCCACGAGAAGTCCAGTTCTGAGAGAAGCACACCACCATACCTTTCCCCAGAATACCCAGAAGCAAGCAAGAATACCAGTCAAAGTAGGGAGGTTTCAGTTCTGTATTCAGGAGCCCAAGACCAACACCAGGGGTCCCTGCTCCCTGACGAATTAGATCAGATGCCAAGATTGGTAGCAGAAGAATCTAACAGAGACAGCAGAAACATAAACAAGGAAGAAGTAAACAAGGGACCTTTTGTAGCTGTTGTTGGTGTTGCAAAAGGTGTTCGAGATTCAGGAGCTCCCATTCAGCTGATCCCTTTTAACCGAGAGGAGCTTTCTGAGAGAAGAAAAGCAGTTGAATCCTGGAACCCAGTGCCTTATTCTTCTGCGGCCGCTGCTACAACCCCTGCTGCAGCCGCTGGGGGGAAAGGAAGAGGCTATGAGGAGAGTGGAGGTCATAATACGCCAAAGATGAAGAACCAGAGAGAGCTGGAAGAGCTGAAAAGAACCACAGAAAAATTGGAACGTGTTCTGGCTGAAAGGAATTTATTCCAGCAAAAGGTTAGGGCTGCATCTTACCACTAGGAATAAGAGATCCTTGTAACCAAGGAACCAGGGAGTCGGAGCTCTGATGATTTCCTGTTCTGAGGCCTTTAAGCAAAATAAGCCATTGAATCATTCTGTGGTATATATCTTGATTGGGTGCACCCTAATGGGTTCCCACCCACATTTTGGGATTGAAAAGGTCCATAAGCAGAGGAATATGTACAGAGGCATCACAGAGTGAAACTAGGGATAGTTTATGGCACTTGTAGCATGTGGGGTCATGGAATTTCTATTTTTTGGACTGCAGGTGGAGGAGCTGGAACAGGAGAGGAATCATTGGCATTCTGAATTCAAGAAAGTCCAGCATGAATTGGTAACCTACAGTGCCCAGGAGACAGAAGGCTTGTATTGGAGCAAGAAACACATGGGCTATCGCCAAGCTGAATTCCAGATTCTGAAAGCTGAGCTGGAAAGAACCAAAGAGGAAAAGCAAGAACTAAAAGAGAAACTGAAGGAGACAGAGACGCATCTGGAAGTGCTGCAGAAGGCTCAGGTCTCCTACCGGACCCCAGAGGGAGATGACCTAGAAAGGTTAATTCCTAGGGTTTAGTTACCAGCTTGTGAGCGCTAATGGGAAGCATCTGTTAGGACCCCAGTTACTGGTCACTGATAAGGGAGGAAGCCTTAATCAATTCATTGGCCACAAGGATTGAGGAATTACTTCTTAGAGCCAGTTTCCCTGTGCTTGGTGGTGGTGTACTTTCTTCTCTCTTTGTAGCTAATGGAACATAATTGTTGAGAAATGTAGGCCCATCTTTAAGGAGCTTCATTTTTGTCTGTTGGCTAATGACTTCATGTCATCTCTTCTCCTGCCCCCCTCACTCCATCATACAGGGCTTTGGCAAAGCTTACGCGGCTGCGTATCCACGTCAGCTATCTCCTTACTTCTGTCCTCCCTCACTTGGAGCTTCGTGAGATCGGGTTTGACTCAGAACAAGTGGATGGGATCCTGTATACGGTGCTGGAGGCAAATCACATACTGGACTGAGCACTAGACTATATACTCTATATGCCCTTCTCTGCCTTTCTCTTCTTTTTTCTCTCCTTTCCTCCCTCCCTCCCCCACTTCTCTCTCGTTCTCTCTCTCTCTCTCTCTCTCTCTCTCTCTCTCTCTCTCTCTCTCTCTCTCTCTCTCTCTCTCTCTCTCTCTCTTTCTCTCTCACCTTTATGCCTTATATAGAGAATCTTTGAGTAAATCCTGGGTCTTAACCAGCCTGCTTCTTATTCAGTTTGCTGTGAGAAAGAGGCTAGTTCAGTAGGCTTTCAAGAGATTCAGGAACAGGAAAGCAATAGTCACCAAACCAGGTGACCTTGAGAGCTTTAACTTTCATGACTTAGGTACTTGTTCTATTTTATATCCTTTCTGAAATGGTTTGTATTCATTTAAGTTGAATCAGTCAGCAAATAATGGGTCCAATGTATTAGGCATTTGAGGATAAATTAAGAAGTATAACTCATGGTTTCAGCCACCAAGGATCTAACAATCTAGTTGGAAACACAAAACACACACCAAGTTAACTGACTTGTGCAAACAGGGAATTTCTAGGGGAGGAAGTTCAAGGAATGCATCACAGCAGAAATGGGACCTAAACTAAGGTTTGTTTAAAGAACAAGCATGACCACAATTAACAGTAGTTGTTCTTTAGGTGGTAGAAATATGGTTGATATTTTTTCTTCTTGCTATCTTCCTGCCTTTTTCAAGTTTTCTATAATAAACCTGTTGTTATTCTTATGTTGGAAAAAATAAATTGTTTTTTTAAAAGAATGAGTAGGCTTGGATTTAGATATCAAACGAGAGAGTGTGTGAAAATGTAAGTTAATTTTATATTTATAACTTATATTTAGCATTACCTCTGGAAGAATAGCATGAACAAAGGCACGGAAAAAGCTGGAATGTGAAATACGTGTTTGGTAGAAATAATGGGTTAATGTAAAGGAAACTGAGGTTCAGTTGTGACCCATCTGCGCACCTCCCTCTGTGGTGTTTGCATTTTAATAAGGAATTCTTGAAAAAGAAATCTTCAAGGCTCATATCCAAAATATATGTATCACCAAACTGGGATTTCAGGTCGTGGGGGAGCTGTTTTAGAGCAGGGAGATGTATTTGATATCCCTCAGAATTCACCACCTACCTACTCTTTAGGATAGTGCAGAGTGAGGGGTAGATCTCATATTATCAGAAAGAGTAAAACTTACACTCTTGTAAAAGTAGATATTTTGTTTATTCATTGCTTTATTGTGTTTATATAGCACATGCTCCAAAGAGTTCAAGGTACTATTCAAAAGATGTTGGACAGTGAACACATGAAAACATAGTGACAGTAAAAAATATCAAGTAAAGGAGAAATAATAAAAGGGAGGTGGTATCAAGCAATTGCCAAAGGATTAGTTAGTCCAGGAGAATGTTTTGGATGTTCTTTCTGTTTCTCTGCAGAGTTACTTCAGAAGACGCTTCCCAAACTTATTTTACTTCCTTTGAAAGGAGGCCCATCATAGATATTCCAGTGACACTGCAAGGAATGGGGGAGACCAGAGCCAGGCTTCACCACTGGAATGGGTACTTAAAGGTGTCCCCTGCCCCCTTCCCTTCACCTCATTGTAGCTCTAGCCTGCCTTGTGATTATTTCTCATGTCAGACATTTGGACTATGATATCGAGGGCCCCAGTTGTCTAAATATTACTCAGAGAAGGGAGGAAACACATCCATCTATTGTCTCAGTAATACTTGTTCTTCAGATGGGGGCTGTGAAATGGTGGGGCTTAGCACAGATATGGACAATATGGATGAGAAGGTGGTATAGGAAAAAATTCAGAGTCTTGAAGGTTCAGCGTGTTTGTGTGTGTGTGTGTGTGTGTGTGTGTGTGTGTGTGTGTGTGTGTGTGAGAGAGAGAGAGAGAGAGAGAGAGAGAGAGAGAGAGAGAGAGAGAGAGGTGTGAGTGAACAAAGGGCAGAGTAGGAAGGAGTATAGGCTTTAAAAAGAGAAAGGTAAAAAATTGTAACTCATCTTTACTAGTGCTTATTCTCAGCTCATTTCCGAGTCCCAACCCCGTATTGCTTCTCACAGCAAGTTACCTGTGTGCATCCCTTCACTACAGTACTAGAGTTAACCTTTGTTACCTATTTACAATGAAGCCATACCAGATGAGATCCCTTTAACTAATGTTAAATGCCACAGTGGAGAGATTGAAAAGTATCAACCAGCTTTACCAGAGCTTATGATCAAGTGTGGAGGCAAAAGACATTCAGAAGAAGAAAGTGGGCTCTTCCTCCTGGCTATCCTGTTAGCTTAACGTAATCATAATTCTCCTTTCAAATGCCTCTCACATTTGCCCTTTAACTTTCCTCTTCCACAATCAACGTTTAGGTTGTTATTCCCTCATACCTTGGTAATTGAAATAGATTCTTAATTGGCCTCCATTGTCTCCTGTTCTCGCTACTTCAGTCCATCGTACTCTCTGTCACCAAATGGCTTTTAATGATCTCACCAGGTTGTGTCTCTGCTCAAAGGCTTGGTGATGCTCCCATTGCCCACCGAGTGCAGTACAAATTCCCATCTGGTTTCGACGTTGCTCTCTAGACTCAGCTTCCAACATTTCAAACACAAACTGCATCCATCCAAAATAAACTATTAGTTTCTGAACCAACCTTGAGATTTTTCCTCTGCCTCGAATGTTCTCTCTTATTATCTTTCCCTTGGCTCAAATGTCAACTTTTTTCCTGAAAATTCCTCTGAATAACCCAGCCAGACCTGACATTTTCTTTGAGCATGTCAGTTTTGTGTCACTTACAAAGCACTTAACCACAAACTTCCTTGTCCTGCCTTTCCTATTAAAAAGCTCCAATTCAAATATTCAGCTGCCTACTTGATATTTGCGCTTACATTTCTCACAGGCATTTGAAATAAAACATGTTAAAGATAAACAGTGACACATACCCCATGACTGTTCCTTCCCTCCATTTTCCTCATTTTAAAAAAATGGCACCTCCACCCACCCATTCACAAGAGGTAGAAACATGGAACTCGGTGTTTTTTTTTTTTTTTATTAAAATTTATTGGGGTGACAATTGTTAGTAAAGTAACATAGGTTTCAGGTGTACACTTCTGTAACACATCATCTATGTGTCACATTGTGTGTTCACCACCCAGAGTCAGTTCTCCTTCCATCACCATATATTTGATCCCCCTTACCCTCATCTCCCACCCCCCACCCCCCTTGTCCTCTGGTAACCACTAAACTATTGTCTGTGTCTATGAGTTTTTGTTTTTTCGTTTGTCTTGTTCCTTTGTTGTTTTCAGTTTTATATCCCACATATCAGGGAACTTATCTTTAATTTTCTTCCCTAGTCCCTCACATACAGTCTGTCAGAAAGTCTGTCAATTCTACCTCCAAAGTATATTGACTTCACTCACTTCTACTACAGCCACGTTAGTCCAGACCACCATCATCTCCTATAGATAATCGCAACTCCCAACTGGTGTCCTGTCCATGCTTTCATTCTTATTCCCACAACTGTCTCATCATTACAGCCAGAGTGATTTTTTTTAAAAGTAGAAGTCAGATCACGTGACTCCCTTCTTAAAGCCCTTCAATGGCTTCTCATTGCACTTAGAATAAAATCCATACTCCTTGCAATATCCTTCAAGACCCCTGCCTACTTTTCCTTTCGTTCTTGTAACTTCATCATATCCCACTTTTCCCCTTGCTCACTGGTCTTCCCACTGAAACATGTCAGGCTCTGACTTACAGCAGAGTCTATCCATGCTGTGTGCTGCCCTGTAATGCTCGTATCTCCAATCTTGGCATGGCTTGCTATTCCTCATCCTTCAGGTCTTAGTGTAAGTGTCAACTTTCTCAGGCCTTCCTGGCAACCTTTTTTCTCTATCTACCCTATTCTGTCACTAGTTCCTGCTGTGTTGAATTCCTAACACTTCTCACAATTTGCAATTATATATTTGGCTGTTTACTTTCATTCAACAAATATTTATTGAATGCCTACTATATGCTTTGTGATACACAGTGGTGAACACAACACACGTGGTCTCTGCCTCTTTCACTAATAAGTTACATAAGGGGAAGGGGCCAGCCATACCTGTTTTTGCCAGTCACTGTATCCCAGAGCTTATTGTGGGACTTGGTTCATAGTAGGTAATCAATAAGTAATTGTTAGTGGTGGGAACTGTGTTTTGTTCAAATTTCCATTTCCCTCAAGACCCTAAAACAGTACCTCATTCATAGAAGGGGTACATGCATGTGTGAGTGAGGTAGATAATCCCAGGTCCTTAACTCTGAAAATGAAGGACTGAGACAGTAAGTGCTGCAGGTTACGGGGAAAATCAGTGGGAGCTGGAGTGGCCTAGTGTTTCTTTTTAGCTGATCTTTGATTTGCATAATTTGATTTGCATAAGGGACAAGGGAAATATGGGTGTTCTTGACCTCAGACTTTCTGAATTATCAAAAGGAAGCTCCCTAGCATACAATTTTGAAATAGTAAGAATTACAGAATATAATCAGGAGAAGTCTATAGAGACCAGATCATAAGAGTAAAAACTAAAAGGAGAAAAAAACATTTCTGAGCAGTCTTCTGTTCACTTTTACCAAGAGTAGTGGCAGTTTATTTCAAGAGAAGAAAGAGGAGCTAATCCATAAGCCAAGAACAGACAGAACAAGCTTCAAGGAAGTAAGTTCCCAGCACATGTTAGGAAGTCAGTACGTGCTTGTTGGATGAACAAATCGGCACCCAGCAGAGGACTAGGTCAGAGCCACGATGGCCCCAGGGAATAGGAAGATTTGCTTGCCCATGTCTAGTGATTGCATATAATCTGGGGGAACAATTAGAGGCTTGATTGTTGGGCTCTGAGTTCCCAAGGGCAATCTCCAGATAGAACATGTGTCAGCTCTACACTATGAATGAAAGCCTCTTTCTTTAGTGCAGTGTTAAGAGTGAAGCATGGTGGTATGCTCAGGAAAGCTTCAGGGGGTGAGTGCAGGCTAAGTCAAGTGTTAAGTTCCCCAAAAGAATAACTTCTGCTTGGTGACAAGGACATTCCTAACTCATGACTTACCTTAGGCAGAAGTGACATTGAGGAACCAGACTTTCTGAATCTAAAGTCAGGGCACATAATAAAGTAGACAATTTGAAAGAACTGACTTAAAAAGTTTGGGGTATATTAAAGCTTTAGTCTCATTAAGTGAGACACACAGCATTCATTTTCTAATGGAAAATCAAATCTGCAGAAGAAATGTGTTTTGTTATGTGTCTCCATCCCCAAGCCCAAAGGTTTCATGTGAATCACCAGAAATCCCCAACCCACTTCTAGATAAAATCAGTTGAAATGTTTCGGGTGTTTTCTACATGCCAAACATATTCCATCTGCCCATTGAGACCTCAGGAGCAGGCAACATAACTTTAGGTCAGGAAAGTATTCCCAAAATACCTGATCTTCCAGATGGGGTATGGAAACTTGTAAGGACTGGAAAGGTGGGGGTATATGGGGAGAGTTTCCAAGGTGTAGGAATAGTATAAGCAAAGTCATAAGACTGGGTGGAGGGGAGTGAATAACACCCGAGAGGGTGTGAGGGATAGTGAATTACTCAATTTGGAGTGTGAGGAACAGAATGGACCACGGGCTTGGGAATGCCCACAAGAGGGAGGCTACGCTAAATCGGCGCCACGCTAACAATGGAGCCCGTTAGGCTATGCGTTAGAAGGCGGCTGCTGAAATCTCCCAGTTGTCCCTGAGTTTGGGAAATTAACCCCAGTTTGCAGTTCCCTTGAACTAAACTTTTCTCTAGCAGTGCAACCTGATTGATGATGGTTCTTTTCCACCGCAGATTTTCACAGATCTGGATGAAGGTTAATGAGCCAGGACGGCCACCCCTTTCCTCTCCAACTTTTCAAGTCTGCTTTTTCTCTGGGTTCTGTTAATGGAGTCTGATAAATAGAAGCCTATTTAAGGTCTTCAAAGTATTCAGACTTTCAGAAACAATACTGAGAAATTTTGCTTGGGAAAGAATATCCCTTTGCTAATGTAGATTCAGATCTGTGGTAGAAAATATACTTTGTCATCTGCCCCCATTCCCCAAAGATACACAGATTTTGGTGTGATGTTGACACTACCCTTTAAGTCTCCAATATGTTTTGAATACAGTTAAGCATTTGTTGAGGACCTTCTGTCTGCCACGACCACACTGAGAAGCAGGTATCATCCCCGTTTTACAGATGAGGAAACGAAAGTGTAAAGAGTGGAAGTGACTCTTCCAAGGCTACACAGAGAGCGCAGAGGCAAAACCAAACCCTTCTCTGACTCCAAAGCCCAGGTTCTTTTCCCACTACCCCAATCTGCCTATCTTGAAAATGATTAGCCTTGGCTTCTTCCTTTTGATAAGACAATGCTAAAGCCAGCCCACACTAATTGGAATTTCCAAGGAATAAAGTTCCACAATCCCACACAATGTTTAACTGACCTCATGATCAGGAAATTGTTCACTTATGTAATGAATATCCCTTCAAACAACATGGGAATTCATTTCCTCTTGACTGGGTTTTTCACTCAGGGCTGTCACTTGGCAGCTTTCCAGATAATCAAAACAGCCCTCCAGATGCTATTCTTACAGTCCAGGAGGTCTTGGACTTGTTGGCCTCTGCCTGTGAGTGTTCCCACTGGCTCCTTTGCACCACCCCTCCACCTTCATCCCCCACCCCCACCCCCGAGAATGCTGAGTTGGGCAAGTCTCTTGGGGAGTGAGAAAGTGACACTTGAGAACATATTGGTTTATTATTACACTCAGAGGAGTAAAATTAACCACCCGAGCTGACTCAAATTGCCAAGGGGAAGATGGCACCACCTTTCTCATCTTGTCTGCCTTTTTCTTGGTTTCTACTTCGTCTCCATTTCTGAAGCTGTTGAATCATTTAGTTGAAGGGTGCTTGTGTTACTCAGGGAAGTCCCCTGCTGCCCGGAATTCCAGTGGCCATTGTCTCTGAATCAGTGTTCTGTTTTTTAAAAATCATTGAACTCATCTTCTCATTCTGGCTCTTTTTAGGGCCAAAGCAAGAAACTAGTAGAAATTCTGGTGTTGATGGTCAGTCGTTGGCTGAATGCGTTTTCTGTCCCATAAAATATACTTGCTTTTTAATGAAGACAGTCAGTGCCTTTAACCCAAGGGGGTAAGGTCTTCACAGTATCATCAAGTATCTTTTGTGGGAGATGCTGACCCACCCTTTTGCACCCCATTGGGTAATCCGAGAAGTACATCCAAGTGAAAGGCTGCAAAGAGCATCTTCTCTTTGTACGTCTGGTGTGACTGGCCTTTGTCCTGAGCAACCCATACAGCACTTGGTCAAAGTATCACAGACTCCAAAGTACTATTGGAGAAAAGGAGCTACCACTGAAATGCTGGGTCGCCTGCCGCAGTACTCATACTCATTTGGCATCTAGTTCTACATCCCATTATACTTTCTAATATCTGAAAGCATGTGAGTTTTCTCAATGTTATCGCCACAAGGCCATGTTTTCAAATAGAAAGTTCTTCAAAGCCCTCCTAGGAAGTGACTTACGAAGTGGTAAGGGTGCCATTCTGGAGGAATGGGACTTCGTGGATGACACTAAAGCAGGGCCTGATGATTTGCCCTTGTGTGGTGACTTTCTGCTTTGTCAAGCCCTAAGACGCTCCTGCTTGCCTTGTGGAGAAATGAGGCCCAGAACATGGAATAGTAGGCAAGACTTAACTAGGAATTCCTGAGCTGCAATTCCTAGGAAAGTGGCAGGTTTTGTGAAGTGTATGTGTGTGGGGGCGGGGGTGGGGGGCAGCGGTGGTCAAATTAGCTTCTGTATTGCTGTGCCTGATAACAAACAGCCTGTTAATATTTTATCAGTGATCACATCACAGTGCATAGTAAGCCACCACTTGGGGCAAAAGAGAGATAACCTGCTGGACTTCTTGTTTGAGGCTTTCCCCCTCCTGTTGAGATAAGAGAATTTCTCATCAAAGCTAGGAGCCGCTTGGGCAGCGAGACCAGGCTGGGTGAAGGCCAGGCTTCAGCCAGCTGAGGACAAGCACAAGCACTTCCCAGCCTGGGGCCTCCATGTCCCAGAGTGGGCGGCTGGAGGCATGACAGGATCCCCTGTCTATGGGCCCGGGGCTGAGTGGGAGGGGACACTTAACCCTGTAAGGCCTCATTTGCCTTCCTTAAGCACTGGGCACCTTCTCCCACATCTGTGTTTCTGCTCTAGTCCAGAGCCAGAAGGCCCCAGGTTACCCGAATGGGCACTGTCTGCGGCCCCCAGCAATTTCTGGAGACATGCCCCAGAGAAGGGGATGAGGGCGAAGAGGCTGAGCATCAGGGTCACTGTCTCTTTAGAGCCATTTACGGGTCCTGTGGGGCACATTCCGAGGTGTTTTGGGTTAGCTGAGCAGTGTCTCCCTGTCCCCTCCTCAGTATTGCTCTCCCCCACCCTATTTCTCAATTTTCCATTGTCCTTCCACTGGAGGAAGCAGTTTCTTTCCATCATCCTTCCCCCAGAAGCTCAAGCAAGTGCCAGAGCCTCGTTTCGTATGGATTGGGATTTGAGGCGATTTACACATATTTTTGAACTAGCCCCCTGACACCCCTATCTTATGGCACTTCTCCCCTCTCACAGGACAAACTATATTGTGCCTTGGACCACACTTAGGTGTGCATGTCTTATCTTCCCTAGATCAGCTGTCAGTTCCTGCAAGGCAAAAACTACCCTGGTTCACCCTCGTAACCGGCAAAGCCTTTACCATTTTTCCTGACACAGACTCAGAGTGCAGTTAGTGTGGCTGGCTGGCGAGAGAGCTGCTGGAATGGCTGTTTAACTGGTTGGATTAAGGTATCTCCAAAACTTGCCTTTCCACCAGGAAGCCAGTTTCAGCCTCCACCTCCCCATTAATGATGACATCATAGTGGATCACTAGGGCCCCAAGAAGGAGAAAACATGAGTCACTCTATTATCAGAGGAATGAGGGAGGCAGAAA
The DNA here is from genome assembly GCF_004115265.2 of Rhinolophus ferrumequinum. Classification (NCBI taxonomy): domain Eukaryota; kingdom Metazoa; phylum Chordata; class Mammalia; order Chiroptera; family Rhinolophidae; genus Rhinolophus; species Rhinolophus ferrumequinum. Next base: position 47,691,844 of record NC_046284.1, read on the forward strand.
CATCTCCTTGTGCAAGGTTCAGAGCCATGAGGCTGGAGCATAAACCCAATGGCCTTCGCTATCCCTTTGCTCTATGGCTAATCTAAATTACTTTATGATGGAAGGCAATGGAACCCTGTTTAACATGGACCCAGACTCAAGGAAATTTCTAGGGAATTGTCTAGATCAAGGTTTTTCTTGCTCAACGAGCCATAGGGAAAACCAGTCAAAGGCTTTTCTTGCTCAGCCAGTTGCTCTTTGTCAAGTCTACCCCGGTTTTTCTAGTTGAGGATGAACTTCTAACCCCTTCCATAGATTCTTCCCACATTAAAAGGAAGGAGGACCTCCCAGGCCATCCTCATCCTAAGATGAAGGGAAGCTCTGTGCCCTGTTTCCCTCAAAGGCCCTTAGAGTCCAGTAGCAGATGGGAAAGGAGGGCTGCAGGAATCTGAAGAGCAACAGGCGCTCTTAACACCTTCTGAGCAGAATCACAGACCTATATTGCTGCGGGAAGGGTTTCTAAGCTTATGTTCAGACTCTGACACTCTGATTTCAGGAAACTTACCTCTCTGAGCCTCCGTTTTGTTTCCTGTAAAAGACCCATTCCGTTGGGGTATTTGGAGCACACAATGAAATTGATAGATCTGAAAGTGCTTTGGTTGCCAGGTGGTGGGTCGTTGAATCCCATAGCAGACTGCTGCCCACTCAGCAGAGCAGAGTCAGCAAGGCAGCCCCATCTTCCAACCTCCAGTGGCCCCCCCCATCAAGGGTACTTGGGTTTCCGGTGCCAGACCAGAGATGTGATCTCTTATTAAACTTCTGTTCAGAGAGCCCTCTCTCTGCACCCTTATTCCTGCCTGCTGCCATTCTTTCCAAATGGGCTTGGGTGCCGGGGTCCTAGCCTCTGCACCAAAGAAGGCTCACTTTGGGAAGGCAATGGCAGTAGTGCCTGTTGTAACAGGCTCCTGTGTGCTGGGGCCCACTAGGTCCGGGGACTGGGTAAGCCGAATCTTGTAGGGCTCCATTATCATCAGTGTCGCCACAGTTAACATCTTTATGAATTAGGCTTTGTTAGTTCCAAAGGAGGTGAGAACGGGACCAACTCATTGGCCTCCCAAACTCCCACACCTCCAGAGTTAGGGGAATTGGAACTGAGGTGCTGTGACTTCTTCAAATGTAAGCTTGGCCTCTCCCCTGTGAGGACAGTTAGCTGGGTCCAGGCTGGCCAAGTGGCCAGCATGACATGTGGGGCAGTTCCAGGTGGCATACTCAGTGAATCGGTCCTGCTCTCCCCGATCCCCCTCACAGGCAGCCAGGAGAGCCTGTGTGTCCCCAGTGTTACCTTGTTGGCCGTATGTTGTTTTCCTTAGGCAGCTTGGAGACCTCTGGCAGGCTCTTCCTATTGGCTGTGAATATTTGTATCAGCAGAGTCCTATTTTGGGAGTCAGGAGACTGGGACACAAACACCAGCTGTGTGGCTCTGGGAAAATCTATTTGGTTATGTGGGCCTTAGTTTCCCCATCTGCCAAATGGAGATAATCAGATCTCTTTCACCTTCCTCACAATGAGGATTCAGAAAATGAAAGGAGTAAATACATAACAAATTCAGTAACTAACTAAAATGAAAGAATTGTGAAAAGGGAGGAACCCTGGGCAAGATGAAAAGGTAAAAGTTTTCCTGGGGAGGAGGGGTATCTTGCTTTCTTAATATCTTCAGAAAAGTCTATCATTTTAAATCCACCCAGTGGGAAGAAAGGCCATTTTCCATGCTACCCTTTTCTTAGCCCAGTTCTCTCCATCACACTTGTCTTGTCTGGGCCTCTTTTAATGAATAAAACAGTTAGTCAATCAACAAGTGTTTATTGATCATCTACTGTGTGCCCAGCACTCTTCCACATAGTCTTTATCTGTAAGTCTGGAGGATACATAGAGGTCTAAGATATGGCCCCTACCCTCCAAAAGTTTACAATGTACTTGTGAAATCAGATATAAGCACATGAAAATATAACTATGCATCAAAAATTATGAATGATAAGCATCGAAGAAGTGATTTGTACATTGAGGGAGGGGTAGGAGAGGGACGGAGTGGTCAGAGGAGGCTCAGTGAAGGAGGTGGTGCTGAGCAAGTTGTTCAAGCGTGAGGAAGACTTGGGAAAGGGGAAAGTCGCCTTCCAGCTTGGGAGAACAGCTTAATCAGGCTAGGAAGTGGAACTGTGCAAGGCATGTAGATACAACGAATGGGCCCCTTGTGCTGGCACTGAGGTTTGGGGAGGTGTACTGGACTTTGTCAGAAGTTGCTCATGCTTAGGCTGATGAGGGAAAATGCCTTTGGTTTGTTTATGACTTCCCCCACCCCCACACCAGGGGAAATGGAACATTTTCAGGCCTTGGAGCTGTCTGTCTGCCTGGGAACTATTCTCTATACTCTCCGACCTCGTCTGAAATCCCAGGCAGCAGCTCATCTATCACTCAAATCAGGGCTGTACCACCTTGGGCTTGATTATTCTATGCTGAAGCCCTTGGATGACTTTTAGCAACTGGAATTTCTGGTGAAGGATGATGGGGGAAGTATGAAGGGTGACAGGAGGCCCACCTGGTGCTGCAGTCTGCAAGAGTCTCTGTTGTGTTCTATGGGTGGACCCCAGGGTCCGATCTCAGCCTTTGGGCTGATTTGCTATTAGGCTTGAAGACTCTCTGTGGTGGGGAAGGGAGCTGCCTCTCTCTGGCACAACAGAAATATCTACTGGAGCCACCACACATGTCCACCCAGCTTCTTACATGCCACAGTTCTTTTCTCTTGGGCAGCATCTAGGAGTGGTATTGTCACAGTCCTCCACAGCTCCCACACTGTCAGCCCCCAGCTAAGGGCTGTCTCTAGAAAAATCAGTTTCCCATTCCTAAGGAAACAATCATGTAGGGCCCTTAGCCTTGTTGTTTAGCAGGAGGCCAGGTCAGATGCCCCAGAGGGAGGCAGGAGCTTCAGTGAAAGGTGGGACTGCAGCTTCTGAGGCACTTCCTCAGTGGAGACAGTCTGCTGCTGCCTGGAGCTTTCCACCATATCTTCTTTCCTTGTGCTTTCCTCTAGTTGTGGGCTAGATCCCCAACCTGCAAGTGCGAGCGAATTCTGGGAAATGCCCTAGGCAGTGTTTCTGGTCTTTTTGGGTCCTCAGCTACCTTCCCTTTCTCGCATCCTGCATCCAGTTGCTCTCTGTTCTCTCAGTACAAGTGGGATGGCTCTATTTCCGTTTATGCACAAACCAGTTTGGACACTTGGAGACATAACAAGAGTGGGTCGGAAGCTCCAGAGCCCATTATTGGCCAATCCATTTCTTTGGAGGGAGGTTTGAGAAGGAGGTTAGAGCCATTTTCATAAAAGCCACTACTCCTCCTTTCCCCATCCTCCAGCAGTGAGCTAAGAGCCAACCTCAGTCAGAGGGAGGGTCTTTGATCATAGAAAGCATCAGTCAATAGGATGTAATAAGTGAGTTTATGGATGGATTCCCAGGTAAACCAAAAGGCAGAAGGGAGCCTGTGGGGTCTGGCTTAGAGTAGGAAGGTGGGTTTGGAGTTGAGAGTTGGAGAACTCAGTGTGTGGGGTGTTGGACCAAGGTGAAGGAAACAGAAAGGCTGGCTTGGCAAGCATCTTGACAATTCAACCTGTTTGCTGTCACACCAGCTCCCATTTCTGCCTTCTCTTGATACAGTGGCCCAAATCAGTCTATCCTCAGCAGCACCTTCTGACACGATCCAGTGGCAATGTCCCTCACCTGTGGCCCTGACGGGGGGTCGGGGGGGGCAGGGGGGCTGTCCACTAGTTTTCACAGACCCAGCCACCCCCCGTTTCTGGCCCCTCGTTCTTCACACATACCCTGTCAGGCTGTAGGAGTTAAACTCATTCTTGACTTTGGGTGGTTGATCAGGTCTTGGAGAGCTCCTAGTGGCGAGGGGCTGGGCCTGGTAGGCATCATAGTAGTTGGAGCGATTTCTCTCGGGTGCGCAGGAAAAGCAGAGGATGATTCCAGCAACGAGGGAGAACAGGGAGGAAATAATGCCCAAGTAAAGAGCCTCTCCGATCTCAAATTTCATGCTGTCAGGCACCAGTGGGGAGTAGAAGTCCCGCAGGATCCCATGAAGATTCCAGGCAACAGGGATGAAGCCCAGGAGACCACCAAGGATGAAGAAGACTCCACCCACTACTGCCACTCTGTCCTTGACTTGGGAGTCTTGGCAGAAGACTGTGCATCTCATGCCCACCACAGAGACAATGCAGGCCAACGAGGAGATTGCACTGGATGTCACCATCATGGCTTGGGCAGCCTGGATGTCAGCGGGCAGGCCTAGGAGGGTGCTGTAGATGTCACACTGGGTGATGCCTGTGCTGTGTGTGGCACACTCCATCCAGAGGCCCTTGGAGAAGCCGACTGCTGTCACAATACTGGCACCGACATAAGAACTGGTTCGCCAGCTGGGGAGCAGCATGGCAACTAGGGTGCCCAACAGCCCCAGAAGGCCCAGAATATAGCCTATAACTTGGAGGCCAAGAGAGGCCATGACAGACCTCTCAGTAGAAGTGTCTTCAGGGCCTGTTCTCTCGTCTTTAGGCTGCAGCTCTTGCTCCTTGGATCCCGTCCTCTATTCCCTCATTTCAGAGTGTCACTGAGAGGCCAACTTTTCTCCTCCTTACAAGTGTGTGGGTGGCCACAAGCAGGCTCAAGAAGGCATCTAGAAGACCTAAAAAAAAAATCCATAAACTAGATTAAATATTGACCAGAAGCTTATGAGAAACCAGAAAATGCTGGGTGCCTTTTGACCTTTGTTATCTTTAGAAATAACACATGAGAAAGAAAGAAAAAAAAAAAAAAAACTTTGAAAGTGGAGCCAAAATGTCATCACCTCCTGCGTAGGCACATGCCTTCGGCTGGCAGCCAGACAAAAGCGGGCGCCAGACAGGCAGCTGCTTTCCCAGAACGTGGTATGGCAGTGGCAGTTGTAGTGGCTGTTAACTCCAGATCAGGCTGTTGGCTGGCACGGTTCTGTCTCCAAGGCCTGCTGTTTAACACACTGCCCAGCAATAATGCCAGAGGGCCCCTCAATTGCAGACTGAGGCCAAACTCCAGGAGACTGGATCAGGAAGAACAGGTCTTAGGATATAGCCTTGGGCTCCAGGTTATTAGAAGCCTCTTGAATCTTCAAGGGGGTAGAAGGCAATGGTTTAGCCCTAGATCATCCAACCCATGGTGAAAATTTACTCCAGGGCAGGTTGGGGCAGGCAACAGAGTCTTCTGTCTACACCCTGAGGTTCACATCCTCCCGGACCTACCCAAATCCCCCTCCATAGGCTAGCCTAAGGCCTCCTGCATGTATAACACATGCAGACATTTCCCATCTGCTCTCCTAATAGATGCCCTCCGCCATCCCTAGGCCTCTCAGATGACGTGGGAGAACTCTGGAGCAGAGACTGTTCCAGGGCCTGGAAGAAGGAGCCTGGAAATTCACTGGGAGGACAGAGGAAAGGGAAGCTGTTCTTGGCTTTGTAAAGGCCAAGTATCTAAGGCAATCTTTTGGAATTGCAGAGCTTTCCAGGATTTTGCAGTGTTCAAGGACCCTTACTCTTGCCAAGGTTCAAAACACTAATGTTCAAGGGCATATCCCTTCTCCAGCAAGACTCTCCAGCCCACTAACTTTCAACCCACCACAATCTGGCTATTCCATTTTTAGCCTTCTCCAAAATTTCTCTTTCCCTACCAATCTCATCAATGTGAATATCCCTCAGAAGTCTATCCTTTTCTCAGTCAACATTCTGGTCTCTGAACACACTTATCCACCCCATGACTTAATCTCACACCCATCCACTGGCATTCTCAAATCTACATTTCCAGCATAGACCTTCCTCCTGAGCTTCAAGACTTCCAGAACAATTATCTATTTAAAATGCCCACTTGGAAATCTCATAGGAACCTAAAATTCGATGTATTTAAAAGAGAATCATCACCTCTCCTATTGCACTCCTCCCCAAGCAGTTCTTCCCTGGGTTCCCTATGGTCACTGAATGATATCTCTATCCATCTTCTTGCGCTGGACCAAAATCCTGGGAGTGATTTTTGACACCTCTCTCATGCTTATCCCTCACCCTTTATGGTCACTGTCTCACCAATTCTACCTCTTGTCTATACTTCAAATCTATGGTACCCTTCTTTCTATCCCTACTGTGACTTTCCCAGTTCAGAGCTTCATCATCCTCTCTCTCCTGGACTATAGCAACGTTACTTCCAGTCTTGCCTCCTCCAATTCATTCTCCACGCTGTTGCTAAGGTGATCTTTCAACACATTAATCTGATCAAGTCACTACTCTACATAAAACATTCCAGTGGCTCCCCACCAGCTAAAGAATAAAGTGCAAACTTGCTTGTACTCTATGACCTCTCAAGCTTCATCTCTTGCTATTCCCCTCCTCATGCTCTATGCTCTTGCTGAACTAAATTACTTTCAGTTCCTCAGTCAGACCGTGTTGGCTTTTCTGACAAATCTGAGTACAGGCTGTTCCTTCTGTGCAGAATGCCTGGCATTTTTCTCCCCCTGTTTAGTGCCTTCTCATCCTTTGGGACTCAGCTCAGAAGTCTCTTACTTTAGCCTGAAGTGCCCCTCCTCTATGTTCTTACAGTATCTTGTGTTTACTTACCTCCATCATAGTAATAAGAAGAATAGTAACATTATGTAGTGTTTCCTATGTGACCATTGTAAGCACTTCACACATGTTAATGCATTTAATGTTACAATAACACTTTGTGGTACCAAAATCCCTATTGCACAGATGAGGAAACTGTTTAAATTTCCTGTTTAAATCCTCATTCTTCCCCATTAGTCTGTGAGCTACTGGAAACCAAAGGCTTTATCTTATTCATCTCTGTGTCTCAAGTGCCTTACACAGTGCATTACCCAGAGCCAGTGTTCACAAATGTCTTCTTAATGAAGGAATAAAAGTGGTAAAGAGGTTTGAGGGATATAAAATATAGACTTTTTCAATGAGTCAATGACATCTCAGTGTAAGGGACCTGAGCTGCCTGGTGTTGGGAAAGGAGATTGAGAGAGGGAATCAGAGGAAGAAGAAGGGAAATGGAGAGCGAGAGCGAGAAACACGAAGACAGGGATGGAGAGATGGAAACAGAGAGAGATACAGGGAAAAAGAGACAGAGAGAGAAACAGACAAAGTTTCACCATTTTAATTTATATACAATTGTTGAATATTTTGTCTCTTCAACCAAATTCTAAACCATTTGAGGGAGGAACCGTATATTAAACTTCTGTTGTGCCTCTGCAGCATTGGGCACATGGTTGATAGTCAATAGTATTCATCAGGGATGGATATGACAGTGCCAATATTGATGCAAAGCTGTGCGGAGCAAGGGCCAATAAACATTTGATAGGAGGTGGGAAGGGAAATCTAGTTTGAATGTCACCTCTATCACTTACCAGCTGTGATGCTGCAGAAGTCCTTTCCAGGTATTAGTTTTTTTATTGCTAAATGGGGCACAATTCTACCTAGCCCACTCATGACTGTGCATCTCAGTGGGGCTTTCACGGTTACTTGTTAGTCCATCTACTTCCCCCAGCTGAGAATCTCTGGGTGACTACTTCAAATACTTATCACTCTTTTTGAACTACCCTCCTCTCTCTGCAGCTATTACCCTATCCACAGCATCCTCTTTGCAGCCAAGATTCTAAAACAAGCCATTTCATATTGAGGTCTCTACTTTTCCCCTCTCCGACTCACTGCTCAACCCTCTGAAGTCTTGCTTCTGCCATTAGCCCTCCACTGAAAATATCTCAATGAGGTCAGAAACAATTTTCTTGTTCAAAATCCAAGGGTCATATCTCTGTCATCTCACCTTGTCCCTCTCCTTCATAAAACTGTCTTCTCCCTTGTTTTCTGTAACACTACTCCCAGTTTTCCCTGCCTCTCAAAATGATTCTCTTAGGTCTTCTTTATAAGTTCCTCTTCTTCTTCCCACTCTATAAATTTGACTATCCCATCCAGGGTTTCATCTAGACTTCTAGATTTTTTATTCTTTACATTATCTCTGGGAAATCTCATCCACTCTGTCTCCATGGCAATGACTCCTGAATCCATACCTCTGGCACAGATCTCTCTCCTGAATTCAACATTTGTACACTCAACTGCACTTGGCATGACCCCACCTGAATGCTTTAATGGCACCTCAAACTCAACATTTGCAAAGGTGAAATCATCTGCCCTCTTCTCTCTCTCTACCCCCAAACTATTCCGCACACAGTCTTCCCTATTTCAATGGAACCATCACTAATCCAGTAACCCAAGCCAGTCATCCTTGATGCCTCACCTCTTCTTGACATGTAGTCAATTATGAAGTTCTATCAGATCTACTGGTAAAATATATTCTGAATAAATACACTTTTTTCCCATCTCCATTGCCTAAACTTAAGTTCAAACTACATGCAACTATTATCTCTTGTCTATCTGGAAATCTCATAAGCACCTCAAGTTGATCTCTCCAGTTCCACTTCTGCCCTGCCCCTGCAATCAATTATCCATCCAGTAGTTAAGGATCTTTATAAAATGGAAATGAAATCACAAGTGCCACCCCACCTCTTTGCCATGCTTAAAAAACTTCAGGACCTCTTAATTGCTGTCAGGAAAGCCATCATTGTCCAACTCCTCCTTTTCTTCCCAGCCTACAACCAAATAAACTCATGTGCGTGCGCATGCACACACACAATCCAGCCGTACCTGAACACATGTACTTCTCTGAATTTCCCTTTCTCTCTATCTCCAAGCCTTAAGCATGCTACTCTACCATCCACCATTTGCTTGACTACCATATTTAGCCATGTATAATGCACACTTTTTTTGCCCAAATTTGTGAGGGAAAAATAAGGATGCGAATTATACATGAGTAGTACTAATTCCGTGTCTATATAAATGTTTTTAATTCTTTTATTTATGCTTATGAGTTAAAAATGTAACTCTAAAAATCAATAACGATATCCATATGCAAAATAATAGCCTGGAATACCACACCAGTTTTGCTTAACTTATGATGAACTTGCAACGATGAAGAGTTCTTGGCCTTCTATGATGTATAAATATCATAAATTTGTTACCGGTACGTAAAATTGTTTGTACCTTGTATCTGTTCCTGTGTTTTGTAATTATTTGTCACATAAAATTTCTTGTAACATAGTATGTTAAAAAAATAAATGCTAAAATTCCTTTATAATACAAAAAAAACACGTATCTAAATGTAAACAAATAAAAATTTGAATTAAAAAATTAAAACGAAAGGGTTTTTTTATTATTAGTTTCAGGTGTACAAAACAATGTAATAATAGTCAGACATTTATACCCCTCACAAAATGATAACCTCCCTCCCCCAAATCTACTACCCCTCTGATATCATATATACCTGTTACAGTTCCACTGACTCTATTCCTTATGCTGTACTCCATATCCTGTGTGTGTGTGTATATATAATTGTAGTTGACATTCATTACTATTCAGTTTCAGCCTCAAGTGTACACTTCAGTGGTCAGGCATCTACACCATCCATGAAGTTCTCTCCCTAATAGGACTAGTGTCCATCGGATACCCTATAAAATCTTTACAACATTATTGATTATATTCCCCAAACTGTCTTTCGTATCCCCGTGGCCATCTTGTGGTTACCGATTGTGCTTTCTAATCCCCTCACCTTCTCCCTTATCCCCTCCCCCCTCCCATAGAGCAACCCTCAGTTTTCCTCTATATCTCTGAGACTGTTTCTGATTAGTTTGTTCATTTATTCTATTATTTAGTCTCCACGTCTAAGTGAGATCGTACGGTATTGGTCTTTCTCCGTTGGACATATTTCACTTAGTATAATGTTCTCTAGGTCCATCCATGTTGTTGCAAATGGCAAGATTTCATTCTTCTTTATGGCCGAGTAATACTCCATTGTATAAATGTACCACGGTTGCTTAATCCAGTCATCTACCGATGGGTATTTCGGTTGTTTCCATGTCTCAGCTATTGTGAATAGCGCTGCAATAAACATAGGGGTGCATATTTTTTTTTTGAATTAGTGTTTTGGATTTCTCTGGATAGATACCTAAGAGTGGAATTGCTGGGTCATAAGGTAGTTCCATTTCCAGTTTTTAGAGATACCTCCACACTTCCTTCCATAGTGGCTGCACCAATATGCAATCCCACCAGCAGTGCACAAGGGATCCCTTTTCTCCGCATCCTCGCCAGCACTTGTTTATAGATTTACTGATGATAGCCATTTTGACTGGAGTGAGATGGTATCTCATTGTGGTTTTTATTTGCATTTCTCTAATGATTAGTGAGGTTGAACATTTTTTCATATGTCTGTTTGCCATCTGTATGTCCTCTTTAGGAAAATGTCTCTTCATGTCCTCTGCCCATTTTTTAATTGGGTTGTTTGTTTTTTTGGTGTTGAGTTGAATGAGTTTTTTTATAAATTTTGGATATTAGCCCCTTATCAGATGTATCATTGAAAAATATCTTCTCCCATTCAGTAGGATGCCTTTTTATTTTATTAATGGTTTCCTTTGCTGTGAAAATCTTTTTAGTTTGATGTAATCCCATATGTTTATTTTTTCTCTTACTTCCCTTACCCAAAGGGAAATATCAGTAAAAGTATTACTAAGGGTAATGTCTGCAAATTTACTTCCTGTATTTTCTTCTAGGAGTTTTATGGTTTCAGATCTTACATTTAAGTCTTTAATCCATTTTGAATTTATTCTTGTATCTGGTGTAAGGAGGTGGTCTAACTTAATTTTTTTTGCATGTGTCTGTCCAGATTTCCCAGCACCATTTATTAAACAGACTGTCTTTACCCCAATGTATATTCTTGCTTCCATTGTTGTAGATTAAATGACCATATAGGCATGGATTTATTTCTGGACTCTCTATTCTGTTCCATTGATCTATGTGTTTGTTTTTATGCCAGTACCATGCTGTTTTTATTACTATAGCCTTGTAGCATGATTTGATGTCAGGTATCATGATACCTTCCACTTTGTTCTTATTTCTCAAGATTGCTTTGGCTATTCGGGGTCTTTTATAGTTCATATAGGATTATATGTTCTATTTCTGTGAAAAATGTCCTTGGTAGTTTGATAGGAATTGTGTTCAATGTATATATTGCCTTAGGCAGTATGGACATTTTAACTATATTAATTCTTCCTATTCATGAGCATGGTATGTGTTTCCATTTGTTTGTATCTTCTTTACTTTCCCTTTGAATTGTCTTATAATTTTCCGAGTACAGGTCTTTTATTTCTTTGGTTAAATTTATTTTTAAGTATTTTATAGTTTTTGAAGTAATTGTAAATGGGAGTGTTTTCTTAATTTCTCCTTCTGATAGTTTATTATTGGTGTATACAAATGCAACTGATTTCTGAATATTAATTTTGTATCCTGCTACTTTACTAAATTCATTTATCAATTTTAATAGTTTTTTGGTGGAGTCTTTGGGGTTCTCTGTGTACAGCATCATGTCATCTGCATATAATGACAATTTTACTTCCTCCTTACCAATTTGGATGCCTTTTATTTCTTTTGCTTGTCTGACTGCTGTGGCTAGAACTTCCAGAACTATATTGAATAAAAGTGGAGAAAGTGGGCAACCTTGTCTTGTTCATGATCTTAAGGGGAAAGGTTTTAGCTGTTCCCCATTGAGTATAACGTTAGCTGTGTGTTTACCATATATGACCTTTATTATGTTGAGATATGATACCTCTGTTCCTGCTTTCTTAAAAGTTTTCATCATAAGTGGCTGTTGGATTTTGTCAAATGCTTTTTCTGCATCTGTTGATATGACCATATGATTTTTATTTTTCATTTTGTTAGTGTGGTGTATCACATTAATTGATTTGCAAATATTGAACCAACCTTGCATATCAGGAATGAATCCCACTTGATCGTAGTGTATGATCTTTTTAATGTACTGCTGAATTCTGTTTGCTAATATTTTGCTGAGGATTTTTGCATCCGTATTCATTAGGGATTTCAATCTGTAGTTTTCTTTTTTTTGTAATGTCTTTGTCTGATTTTGGGATCAAGATGATAGTGGCCTTGTACAGGGAGTTTGAGAGCCTTCCCTCCTTCTGGATTTTTTGGAATAGTTTGAGGAGAATAGGTGATAATTCTTTTTTGAATGTTTTGTAAAATTCACCTGTAAAGCCATCTGGTCCATGGCTTTTGTTTGTTGGGAGCTTGTTGATTATTGATTCAATTTCACTGGTAGTAATCAGCTTATTCAGAGTTTCCATTTCTTCTTGAGTTAGCCTTGGAAGGTTGTGTGCTTCTAGAAAATTATCCATTTCTTCCAGATTGTCAAATTTGTTGGCGTATAGTTGCTCATAGTATTTTCCTAATTTTTTAATTTTTTAATTTTTATTTCTGTGGTATCTGTCCTCACTTCTCCTCTTTCATTTCCGATTTTATTAATTTCGGTGCTCTCTCTCTTTTTTTAAATGAGTCTGGCTAAAGGTTTGTCGATTTTGTTTATTTTCAAAAAAAAAAAACAGTTCTTGGTTTCATTGAGCTTTAGTTTTTTTTTTTTTTTTTTTGGTTTTTGGTTCGTTTATTTCCACTTTGATCTTTATTATTTCATGCCTTGTCCTCTCTTTGGGCTTATTTTGCTGTTCTTTTTCCAGTTCCCTGAGGTGTAAAGATAATCTGTTGATTTGAGATTTTTCTTGTTTCTTTAGATAGGCCTGCATTGCTATGAATTTTCCTCTTAGGACTGCTTTCTCTGCATCCCATAGATTTTGTGTCGTTGTGTTTTCATTTTCATTTTTCTCGAGGTATCTTTTGATTTCTTACTTGATCTCATTGTTGACCCATTCATTATTTAGTAACATGTTGTTCAGCCTCCATGTATTTAAAACAAAATATTTTTTTGCCTGGACGTTTGGGCCAAAAACGTGGGCACACAGTATACATGGGAGCACATTATACACGGCAAAATATGGTAATTGCTTGTCATGCTTCAGGAATCATCCTATCCTTGAAACCTTCCTTGGACCCCTCTACCCACCCAGTCTGTGTGAAATACTTTTAATTTGTACTCCCTATTTATATCTGTGCTTTCAGTGATAATTGATGAGGTACCTTGAGGTTTTGGGGGAGAAGACCTCTGCCTCCCAGAGGAGCAGCTCCTGCTCCAGCCTTCTTGGGATGGTGGCAGAACAGCCGATCTTGAGTTTCCCATGGGTGTCAACAGTGTGCCCAAGAAGAGAGCTTCTCCCCAGAGCTAGTCCTGACTCAGTAGGAGTACATAGGGAAGTAGTTTGGAGCAGGAGGAAGGCAGAGTAAAAAAAAAAAAAAATGCCATCACTGTGGTTTGTAATCTCTAGAGAGTCTGGCTTGGCATAGCTGAGCAGGAGGAAGAACAAGTTGTTGGAGCTTATTCAATTGGGAGAAATGGCACAATGGGGGTCAGCTTTCAGCCAGGGTCAAGAAAGTAGGGATGGGCAACATAGCAAGTGGTTGGGTGGTAGGCCAGGCTAGATTCTGTTTTGGTTTGTGTGATGAATGGTAGAGGGTTTAGAGAAAGAGTTCCAGCCTGAGAATCAAATGACCTTGGAAATTCCTATTAGTGTGGGCTGGCTTTAACATATTCTTTTTTTTTTTTTAATTAAAGTTTATTGGGGTGACAATTGTTAGTAAAGTTACATAGATTTCAGGTGTACAATTCTGTAACACTTCATCTATATATCACTTTGTGTGTTCACTACCCAGAGACACCACCCACTCTTTCCATCACCATATATTTGATAGCTTTAGCATATTCTTATCAAAAGGAAGAAACCAAGGCTAATTGTTTTCAAGATAGACAGTATGGTGTAGTGGGAAAAGAACCTGGACTTTGGAGTCAGAAAAGAATTTGATTTTGCTTCTGTACTTTCTAGCTGTGTGGCCTTGGGAGAGTCACTTCCATTCTTTACACTTTAGTTTTCTCATCTGTAAAATGGAGATGATACCAGCCTCTCAGTGTGGTCGTGGCCAATAGTAAGTCCTTAACAAATGGTTAACTGTATTCAAAGCATATTGGTGACCTAAAGGGTAGTGTCAACGTCACATCAAAATCTGTGTGTCTCAGTTCTGCCTGGAACATGTTGAGGAAGTTCCCTAACTTCTCCAAGCCCTAGTTTGCTCATCTCTAAGGTTTTGAGTCTCAAATAAGGTAATGGGGACAGGAGCCACTCTGATAAATATATAAGATGCAACAGCTATTATTAGAAGCAGGCAGCTCTGAAAGAAATTCATCTCTTTGAGGGATCCTCCTAGAAGTCAAGCCCTGGCTGCTCTGGAGGAACAGAGAACTCTAGGTCTTGCCAGTTGAATTTGTCTTCTGGGCATGGGACCAACACACTCCATGGTCCAAGAGCTGGGCAAGAAAGCTTCATTTAGGATCCTTAACTAATCTTCCTTAGAGGGGAGATTAGAACTGCAGGAGACGATTAGGGGGATAAAGACTGACAGGAGCTTCTGAATTAACCCCTTCTTGCCCTGCTAGTCCCCCTGATTTTTTGGTTTGAGAGTCTTGTGCACAGACCCCTTCTTTGGGAGCACCCTCATAAGACTGAGTGGGGCAAGACAGGTGGGGTTCACACACTCAAGGAAGGACCTCATGTGGTGTCCTGGGGGTGATGGGGGCCACCACAGCTCTCTTCTGCCAGTCAGCTTCATTTCTCCATGTGTTGACCTTCCAGCCCCTCACAGGAGTCTGAGACCCAGCCTCTGAGGGTTCCAGTAAGTGGCAAAGCCATTCCTTTGAAGCCCCACTTTCTGGAAAGTTTGTCCTTGGAGCAGTTCACCTTTCCTTCGCATCAGTTGATTGATAACAGCTTGGGGAACTGCAACTGGATTGAGAGATTTTTCTAATTGCTTTTAAAAAGAAGTTTATTTTTGTCCTGAACATCAAAGTAAATCACTCTCATTTTAGAAAGCTAGAAAATGCAGAAAGGCAGCCTTTAGAAAACAGACATTACCTACAATCTCCCCAACTAAAATGCTGTTAATGTTTTGGTTCCAACTCTGTTTCAAAGAGGACACTTCAAGAGAATAATGTCTCAGTCCAAAGAAGGAATTTCTTTTGTTTTTATTGATATATAATTGGCATATAACATTGCATTAGTTTTAGGTGTACAACACAATGATTTGACATATGTATATATTGTGAAATGATCACAATAATAAGTCTAGTTAACATCCATCACCATATAATCACAAGTTTTTCCTTTTTTCTTGTGATGAGAACTTTTAAGATCTACTATCTTGGCGACTTTCAAATATACAATACAGTATTATTAACTAAAGTCACCATGCTGTATATTACATCCCCAGGATTTATTTATCTTGTAACTGGAAGTTTGTACCTTTTGACCCCCTTCACCCGTTTCATCAACCCATCCCCACCCCACCCCTGCAGCTGGCAACCAACAATCTGTTCTCTGTATCTATGAGCTCAGATTTGTTTCATATTCCACATATAAGTGAGATTATATAGTATTTGTCTTTTTCTGTCTGACTCATTTCACTTGGCATAATGCCCTCAAGGTTCATCCAAATTGTTAAAAATGGCAGGATTTCCTTAAAAGGGGAATTTCTAATGACAGACATGCAGACTAGTGGAGGAGTTATTTAAGGGCTTGAAGGGGAGACTTCCTGACTTCACTCAAAAATCCTCCTTCTTAGATGGTAGGTGGGGTTTTGACAAGGGGGAAGGTGAGGGAATTAGAAAGCACAATCGGTAACCACAAGATGGCCACGGGGATACGAAAGTCAATTTGGGGAAGGTACTCAATAATGTTGTAAAGATTTGGTAGGGTATCTGATGGACACTTGTCTCATTAGGGAGACCACTTCAGGGAAGAGTTAGATGCCTGATCACTGCACTGTACACCTGAAGCTGAAGCTGAACAATAATGAATGTCAGCTACAATTTTATAAGTGTATATATATATATATATATATATATATATATATATATATATATTCACAAGAAGCGGAGTACAGCATAAGGAATAAAGACAGTGGCAATGTAACGGCTGTGTGCGATGTCAGAGGGGTAGTAGACTGGGGGATGGGGGGTTATCACATTGTGAGGGGTATAAATGATGAATGTCTAACTATTACAGTGTTTTGTAGACATGAAACTAATAAATAAAAAATGAATTGAAAACAAAATCCTCCTTCTGCTGACTCCCTGAGCCTTCATGCTAAGGAAGGCACTGGAGCTGGCTGTGAGGAAACACCCCTTCTGATCATCCTTAGGCCCCTTAGTTAGAGGAGTAAACTGTAGTTCCTTTCCTCCCATCCTTTTTATCTCAGTCCTTTTGCCCTCAAAAGCTCCATTCAGAGATTGTGATCTGATTTGGAGAATGCTTCCTCTGGTCCTGTAGTTTCAAAGACTAGAAACTTTGTGGTAGCCTTGAAGAAACAAATACTACCGACCTACCTGAATTTTGCCTCCAGTGTCCTTCCCTCAGAACCCCAAGGTGGCCCAGCCTGGCTGGACCGTGGGCCAAATTGACAGCAACTAGGAAGCAAGAGCCCACCTAAGTGAGTTTAAAAGGCAGCAAATAAATCAGAATTGAGACACTTACAAAGCAGTTCCTTTGGAGAGCCTTGGAGGAGACGTATGGCCCTGGAGAAGATACTGAGGGAGGGGAACAAGGTGCAAGGTGCTAATATTCCAGGCTGAGGTGATAAAGGATTTCTAATTGTTTGCAGCAGCTTTGCAAAATCCATCTGCAAATCTCAGCCTCAAGTCAGAGACTTATTACAGATCAGAATTAAACCCCTGGAGACTGTGGAAGATTGAGGTACTTAAAAAAAGTTTGGCAAAGTTTGTGTTTTTCCTGTCAAAAACTCCAGCTGGGCTTTTGTGTGGTGACCTCTGTGAGCCCAGGAGAGGACTTGGGGGAGAGCAGTTTGGCCCGAGGAGGAATTCGGAACATTTCAGCTTTGGGAATAGGGAGAGGAGGGAGGTCTCTTATGCCCATGAGGTGTTCCTGGCTAGCAGCCTTCCAGCCCAGCAGGAAGTAAGCCTCATAAACACAGCCCAGTGAGCTGGTGCCCAAGCAGCCCTGCACTGCCTACAGCCGGGCAGACTGTTCCACCCATGTTTGTTCTCCAGCAAAGCCCCCAGCCCTATCCCACTCTTAAGGCTGACCCCAAGGTACAAGGGCAAATGTGAATTACAGGTTCAGACTCTGTTGGGTTCAAAGAGCAGGTCCCTACAAGGTCGGACTGCGATGTCCATAGTAACCATAGGCCTCCCCTTTGTACCACACACAGGGATACCTGTGTCATTTCAGTCTCCCACGAGGTCTGTGGAGTAGAGTACAGAGACTGGGTTTCCTCTCCAAGTGGAAAAAAAAAAAGCTTTCCTTTTTTACTGATTAAAAAAAAAAAAAAAAAAAAAAAAAAAAAAAAAAAAAAAAACTAGATGCTATTGCAAAGAATTCAGAAAATAAGAAGAAAATAGAGGTCTTGATAATACTACCAGCAAGAGGTGTAATGTTAATCATTGTTAATATTTTGATGTACTGTAGAGACATGAGTAGAAATATTTTTACAAAATTGAATCACATTATATCCTGCATATTTCCATGTCAATTAAAAAAATGAATCTGGATCATCTCTTATGACTGCACTGTATTCTATTATATAGAAATATAATCTATTAAACCAATAACTAATAGACATTTTTGTTATTTCCATTTTTTTCATCATTATAACTTAGAATCTTTACACACAATATGGATAATTCCTAGGAATAGAATAGCAGGGGCAAAGAGTATGCATACTTTAAAGGCTAAAACAACATATTAGAAAAGTAGGGCAGCTATTACTATTTCCAGATGAGAAAGCCTAGGCCCAGTGAAATGAAATAAGTGAGTTACTCAGCATCCCCAGCTGGGCAGTAATAGTGAGACCTGGAATCTAGGTCTTCAGATGTCGGGTTGAATAAACTTTCCAGTGTACCTTGCTGACTCCCTCCCAAGGATTCCTATGTAAAAATGATAAGACTAGTGGCCACTATTCATTGGACACTTTCTAGGTGCCAGGCAGTGTGCTGAGGGTTTTCTATACATTGTCTCACTGAGATGCTTCAGAGCCAGGCCTAGGCACCAAACCTGGCCATCTCTGAAGCTTGGTTCTTAATCATTATGCTCTACTCCATTTTTGAAGTAATATCAAAGCAAACAGGCAGAACGTTGCCTAATGTGAATTCAATGAAGCAAATAAAAAATCATTGTCCTTTCCAACGTGGCCCATAACTGTTTTTCAGGTGAGAATTGGGTACTGACCCCTGACAGTGCTCCCAGGGTGCTTACACTTGGCAAGCTGGGACAAGCTAAAAGGGAAGCCATGTCTGAGTTCAGACTTGGGGATTCTTTAGGCATGAAAACAAGCAAGATTGAAGGAGTGGGAAGCATAGCAGGCTAACCCTCTAACCAGCTGTGCGAACTGGGGCAATTCTTCACATCTTCTGTCTCCGGGCTTCATCCAGCTGACTTCCCACAGCTGGGCTAATGAATATGACAACATTTTCACAAGTAAAAAATGCTGGCTGAGTGCAAAATAGAATTATCAGCTCACAGTGACTCTGCAATTTAGAATAGGAAAAGGCAGAATCTTAGGAGCAGGTGCCAGGACGGATGAGGGTACTTCGTTGGCAGGATGTGGTTACCAGACTGGCAGTCACTCAAAGACTAGGTTCTAACACGGTGTTTCCTACAGGTTGGCACTGTCAGATCCTGGTGGAATCATGCCAAAGACTATGACTCCTCAGTGTTGAACCTGGGAAGCTCCTTAGTAAACTGCTGAGACCCTTGCCAACATCCAGAGAGCCTGGATAGGTGGGGGAATGGAGAGGGGTCTGAAAGAAGGGAGGAAAGGACAGCAGTCTGAGAAAAGCAATATCTGGTTAAGGAGAGGAGTGAGCAGTGAGAGAATAAAGGGAGGAAAATGAGGGTCTGGGAAGAGATGGGTTAGGGAAGAGAGCAGGAGAGGCCTTTGAGGAAGAAAATCTAAGAGAAGTCTAAATAAAGCAAGATCTTGAGGGAGAGGGAGGAGATGGTACTATGAAAAGAGTTTAGAAAGAGAAATAAAAGAGATTCTAGGGGCAAAGGAGCAGGGGTGAGAGGGCTATGGGAGAAGGAGTTAGGGTCTAGGGCAGAGAGAGGATTAGAGGTATGAGTATTCCATCGCCACCAAGAAGTTCTCGTCAAAGTCACAAATGACACCCATGACACAAAATCCAGTGGCTGCTTTTCAGTCCTTAACTTCCTTGACCTCTCTCTGTTGCAGTGTTCAATGCCCTCGATAACTTTGCCCTTCTTGAAATGTTTTCTTCTCTTGACCTCTGTGATACCACTCTCCCCTCATGGTCCTCCTATCTCTCTGGATATTTTTTCATTTGCCGACTCCTCCTCAGCCAGATCCTTAAGTATAGGTGTTTCTCAGGAGCCCGACCTAGGTCTTCTTCCCTTCTTACTCTGCATCCCCACTCTCGGAAGTCTCATTTATCTCTCATGGTTTCAATTACCCTGTATATTCTGATGACTTCCAAATTGTCATTTTCAGCCCAGACTGCTCTGAAATTCACTGCCCTTATATACTGACATCTCCATTTGGATAAATCAAAAGCATCTCAGACTCAACATGTCCAAAATTATATCGTTGATTCCTTTGCAACTAAGACCAATCCTTCTTCAGTCTTCTTCATTTGCAAAAACCAGTTGTTTAAACCAGAAACCTCAGAGTTAGACTTAATTTCACTCCTTTCTCTTTCTTTGGCCCTCCACTCCCCATCTCATTTGATGTGTAAATCTTTACAATCCTACCTCCAAAATAAAGCTCTTTCATCCATCTAATAATTTCCCATGTAAACATGATACCTCCATTACCATCATCTCTCAAAATTTGTGGTATCAGGACCAATTTACACTTTTAAAAGTTATTTAGGAAACAGGCCAATGTCCTTCAACTAGTGAATGGATAAAATATAGCACATCTGCCCAATGGAACACTACTCAGCAATGAAGAGGAATGGACTATTGATGCAGATGACTACATAGATGAAGCTCAAATGTATTATGCAGAGTGAAAGAAGCCAGATTTAAAAGGCTGTCTACTGTGTGATTCCAATTACATGACATCCTTGAAATGCCAAAACTATAGGGATGGAGAACAGACGAGTGGTTGCCAGGGGTTGGGGATGGTAGAAGGAGTTAACTACAGTGGTTTGGCACAGTGAATTATTTTGGGTGTTGAGACTGTCATGTTTGGTGCATAACTCTACTATTTGTCAAAATTCATGGAACTGTACATCCAAAAGAATGAATTTTATGTGCTTTTCCACATTTCATCACACAATATTAAAATGACATGTATGTATATTTAAAAATAAATAAATAAAAGGTATTCATCAAAAATGATTAAAGATTCTGAAGGGCTTTCATTTTTATGGGTTATGTCTATTGACATTTACCATACTAGAAATGAAAACTGATAAATTAAAAACTATTTTTTAAATTTAAATCACAATGAAAAACACATTGCATGTTAAAATAAATAACATAATTATGAAAAAAAATACCTTTTCCAAAACAAACAAAAAATTATCAAGAAAAGTGGCATTGTATTGCATTTTTGCCAATCTCTGGATATCTGGCTGAATAAAAGGCAGCCAAATTCTCATATCTGCTCTTGCATTCAATCTGTTACCATATGTTGTTTTGGTTAAAGTATATGAAGAAAATCCAGCCTCACAAAGAAATGTTGTTGAAGAAGGGGTTATTTAATAGCTGTTTTGGCAGAATTCTAAGAATGACCCCAAATGACCCTCACCTGTGTACAATAAATTTCTCCTTTGAGAGTGGGTGTTTATGATGTTTATCGGGGTACCCCCATGATTATGTTACTTAATTGACAAAGAAAAATTACCCAGGTGGACCTAATGTACCCATGTGAGTCTACAAAGCTGAGTGCTTTCTCTGTCTAGTGGCAGAAAAGGAAGTCAGAGAGATCCGAAGTCTGAGAAGTACTTGACTTGTCATTGATGAATCAAAAAGGGAAGGGGCCACATGAGAAGGGATGTGGGCAGCCTCTAGGAGCACAGAGTGGCGTTTGGATGACAGCCAGCAAGGCAACGGGGAGCTCAGGCCTACCACTTGCAGAATCTGGACTTTTTTTTTTTCTTTTTTTTTTTAACATTCTGAGTGAGCTCGGATAAGATCCCAGTTCAGCCAACAACTTGACTTCAGCCTTGTGAGACCCTCAGCAGTGAACTCAGGTGAACCCACCTGGACTTCTGATCTACAGAACTGTAAAATAATAAATGGGTATTGTGTTAAAGTTGTTAAGTTTGTGGTAATGTCTTATGGCAGCAATAGAAAACTAATACATTGTGGATATTCTTCTTCGGTACTACACCTAAACTTCACAAGTCGTAGTTTCTTAATGATCATTTGCAATGTTGAATCTGAAACCCTATCAATGAACCTTTTGTACTCTGTGACATTAAAATCCATTGGTCTATCTTGAACTTTGAATGGATCTATTATCCATGCATGGTTTTGTAACATCATGCATTAGTCATTTGGAAAATATTGTCCCAAGCAGTTATATAGATCTTCCAATTGTTGACTCATTTCATGATTATAGAATATAAAAAAAATACATTCATTAATATGACTATTAAGCTTATCAGAAATGTCTTTAGGGTACTGAAAAACTCTTAATCTCACAGTGGCAGACACAGGTTTTCCAAAATTCTGTTTTTCTACCTGAAAGCTTAAATGTTATTATTGACAACAAATACTATCGTCATTTTCCTTGCGATAACAGGATAACTTTATTCATTTTCAACAAAATGCTGGCCAAATATACCCAAGTCTGAATAATCATAGTTTGTCTGTAGTCGTTCTTTCGATTAAAGCAAGGTGTTCCATACAAAACTGGCTAGTTTAGCTTGCAATTGAATCACGCAAGTGCTCTTTTCTTCACGACCAATGTCATATTTCAGTATGTAGTAGAAGTGCTTTATACATCCTTCCTTCTTTGTCATAGACTATTAAGAAAAAACACATGTATTCAAAGGGTGGGTTTAAAAATTAATAATCTTTACTGTTTCATCAAAACATTCTTAAATGAAACTGACTTTTTTTCTACCAGGAATACATTGCTCATGAATATGAATACAGTTTGGAGCCACTGTGTTGATCCATGCTAAAGTGCCAGCATTTTTACCCATTATTGTTTTTGCTTCATCAATGCAAATACCAACACAGTGAAAAACGCCACATTATGTCTAAGCATTATCATGAAAACAGTTTTGACTGAACTCCCTGAATGAACCTTAGGGGTTCCCAGGGGTCTTTGGCTCACACTTTTAGCTGGTCAAGGCCAAGGCTGGAAGGGGAGGAATGGGGGAGGGTGGAGATGAAAATTTAATTATGATTAGAAACATCTTGTCAATAGAGGAGGCAGCTGGGAAAAAAGAAGAGGAGAGAATTTTTAGATTCCTTCCCCCAAAGACTTCTGCTGTGCCCCTTCCTAATTCTGACCTGCCTTGCTCCTGTGCTGTCCCAGCCAAGTCAACAGCTACCTTCTAAACCTCTCTCATCCTGGGATCTTGGATCTCTGTCTTGCCAGGCCAAAATACTAAGAGAATTCCATCCTGGCCCATGGCTCTCTGACACCCTACCCTAAAGCTCCAAGGCTCTGCTAGACTGAATCTTATTAGTCTTTTCAGACCAACTACTCTGTGTCAAATGACATTCCATTTGCATGGAATGAGCACCTACTATGTACCTAGTCCTGTGCCAAATGCTGATGGGAAAGAGTAGGGATGACAAAACCATAGCCCCTTCTGTGATCACTTCAATAGAGAGGCTTGCTTCACATCTGAAAAGGGAGTGCAGATGAAAGGGCAGTGGAAGAAAGCAGATATTAGCAAGTCTTGGAGGCTTTCTGGAGTAAGTGTGATTTCAAGAAGGACCTGGGAGGGAGAAGTAGAATTGCACAACAGCTTTTTGAGTCATGGGGGAGAGAGAAAGCATTGTAGACCTGGAAATGATCATGTGCAAACCCAGTGTAGTAACAAGTCTGCTGGAAGTGAGACGGAGAGCTGGATGGCGTCAGAGGTAAAGCTGAAGATATAGGGGAAACATTGTAAATGACTGACTTATTGCATCAGTCATGAGTTGCCAGTACAGGTGTGTGAGCAGGATGGTAGCTATGTTTTAGGAAGCTGAATCTGGACAAACATGCAGAAAACTCTTGAAAGTGTGTGGGACAAAATGTACGAATAACAATTTACCTGCAGCGTTTCATTTCAGCTTCACTCCAGCCCTGTGAGGTGGGTTCTATTGTTTTCATCCCCCCAAAATTGAGGCTTACAGAGATTGGGTAACTTACCCAAGATTACCTGGATGGTAAACTACTGAAGAGGGATTTCAACTCAGGCCTTCTTCCAAAACCTCTGCTCCGAACAACCAGTGATCAAGGGGGGAAAAAAGGAATAATTATAATAATGATAACAGCCACATGTGACAGCTAAATATGTGACAAGCTGAGCAAACCATACACTCTTTCGTTAAATCTTCACTACAACCCTGTGAGGTAGGGGCCATTATTATCTCATTTCACAAATGGGAAAACTGAAAAATGAGAGGTTACGTCATTTGCCCCAGGCCTGAGACACACATCCAAGTTTAACTCTAGAGCCCAAGTTTTTCCACTTTAAGACCTACTACAGAAATACAGACATTAGATGCTAAGGACCTCAGCTAGCCAAACCACTTTTAACAATGGCTAGTGAGGGCTGAGTTAAGAGCTGTCATGGAGGAAGCACTGACACAACTTTTAGCTGTCCCCATTTGGTAGTCGGGAGGTGGTACCGTTGACAGATCAGGCCCAGTCCCAGAGCACTGGTGATGGCTATGGTGGAGACTTGCTCAGGTTGTGGCACCAGTCACCCATTTCCGTTGAGCCCTTCTACAAGCTGCCTAACTCCATAGCAGTACACAGGCCCCTAAGTCAGGCACCTGGAGCAATTACCAAATGGATCATACCCTCCACACAGCTGTATTCTAAAATCTCATAGAGTGCTGAAACAAGACAGAACTGAATTCCAATCTCAGATCTGTTACTCGGTAGCTATTTGGTAAATCACTCAATCTCTCTGTGCCTTAGTTTCCTGCTCATCTTTAAATGTGAGTGATAGTAGTTCCCACCTCGTAGGACTTCCATAAGGATTAAATGAAATAATAAAGCAATAAACAGGGCCTGGCATATTGTAAGCGCTCAATACATGTTACCTATTTCTGTTGTGGTTGTGGCCATTCTTGTTAGTTTGTTAGGATCTACCTCCCAGGAAGATAGCCGATACTAGTTATCCATATCTGTTATTTACTTACGCAGGATCAGCAGGATGCCATGACTAGAAAGAAAAGAGAATGTACTGAGAATTCAGCATTACTGTGTCTTCCCATGGCTTCAGGCCAGGCTGAGAAAGGAGGCTGCCTTGGAGAAGAAGGGCTGGAGAGGCTGGCTAGAGGAGCCAGGGATGAAGCTGACTAAATTAAGTGGGGCAGGGAAGGAGGCTGGCTGAGAGTGACCTTCCCAGGCACCCTCCCTCCCACCCCTCCTGCTGCCTCAGAGCTCTGTTTTTCTAGGCCTCTGCCGTCCAAATGAGGAACAAATGGGGATCTGTGAAGGGTTCTGCCAAGAGAGCCCTGCACCACATGGGCCACAGCCCTGGCTCAAATGGCAGAGGGTGCAGGAGGAGAGCTGACCTAGCAACAAACTGTTCTCCAGAGGGGACCCCCTGTCCCAGAAACCTGAAGGGCTGGGTCCAAGACTTGGCACATTTGGGACATTTGGACTTGAGGGCAGAGGTCCCAGGTACCATTTGCTATTTTTGTTTTGGGGACAGGCTTGGGTGGCGGAGAGATTCTTCCCCTTTACTCCTTTCTCAGAGCAGATCCTGCCTCGCTTCTTGTCTCCTCCTGGCCCCCACACTGGCCTGTTAGGCTTCCTGCCCCCCACCCTGGGGGCCCTGGCTCAAAAGGCAGATGCTGGAGGGAAAGATTCTCTTCCCTGAGGTGAGAGCAGAACCTGTTCTGGGGCTTTCAACCTGGCATTCTAGAGCCCATTTACTGCTGGTCTAGGCTCTCACTGTTCCCTGGACAGCCTCTTCTCCTCATTGGCTCCAGGGGCAGTATAGTGCAGGGCAGTGCAGTGTAGTGGTTAAAAGGCTAGAGATTATCTGAGTTCAAATCCCAGCCTTTTCACTTTTAACTCTGTGACCTTGGCCTTAATCTCATCTATAAAATGAGGCCTGTAATAATATCCTCTTCAGAGGGTTGTTTGTGGGACTTAAATTAATCCATGCAAAATGCTTAGAACAGTGCTTGGTGCATAAATGTTTAACAAATGTTCTTTCCTCTTACTATCCGTTTCTGTGCCAGTTCTCCCTGCCAGGATTCCATTTCCCCTTCCCACTGCCTCCTTAAGCCCAGCTCAGCTCAGTCACCTCCTCCTCCATGATGTCTCCCTGGCATTACTTGTTCTCCTGACCTCTTATACTCCACAGTGAGACTAGACCCATTTTGTGACAGGAAAAACACTGATTAAATGAATCACAAAATAACATTTAGTCCCATCAATGCCGTCAAATTTTGCAACTGGGACCCACAGTAAGAAATATATTTTATAGCATATCCCAGTATATGCATTTGTGTATCTTTAAATCTAGATCTAGATATATGACTAAAACAAAAGTTTCACAGAACAACAT
This sequence comes from Rhinolophus ferrumequinum, assembly GCF_004115265.2. Taxonomy (NCBI): domain Eukaryota; kingdom Metazoa; phylum Chordata; class Mammalia; order Chiroptera; family Rhinolophidae; genus Rhinolophus; species Rhinolophus ferrumequinum. The sequence goes on from NC_046284.1 coordinate 47,717,685, forward strand.
ATGCCCTTACCACATGTGATTCACTCTTCTATTTGCTATTCATTCATCTTGTTAAACATGGGTTACAACCCACTAAACTGATGTTAAGCCCTGCCATTGGTTATAACCCACAGTGTTCTCTGTGATAAACCCTATTCAGGGTGGGCTTAAGACTTTCAGAGGCCCTAAACCCTGAAGAGATTACAGGTGAAAGGCCATGGCCTGTTTACAAAATGGAGATCAAGTCAAGGGGAGCTGCAGTAGAGGGTGTGTGGAGGGCATCGGAGGCAGAAGACTGGAGAGACAACCTGGGCTTAGGCAGCAAAAGGCTTCAATTGCCACACAAAGGAGTTTGGGCATTTCCTATGGGCCATTAGGACTCACTGGAGGATTTTAATTAAATGTAGGAGGATCCTGCTCAGCTCTGTGTTTTAGAAAAATCACTGGGGTGGCTGTGAGGCGGATGGGTTAGAAAGGCCAAGTGAAGGACAGGGGAACCAATCTGGAAGCTCTTTCAGGTATCCCGACGAGAGAGGACAAATGAGACCATCATTGAAGAAACAACTGGGAGAATGGGGAGCACAAAGGAGACAGATGTGAGAAATGGTGAAGACTATAATCAATGTGGCTTGGTGGCTGAGGTGTTCAGCTTGAGTGACTGGGCCAATATGATGCTGGTTACTGAGGCAGGTACAGAAGAGGTTTGTGGAGGGAGAAAATGGTTCCATTTTGGAATGAGTATGACATACCTATGGGGAGAATTTCAGGCTGGAAATATAACTCTCAATCTTTCGTTCAATAAACATTAATGGGACCGACATAGAGAAAGTAACATTTGATTTTGACATTAAAGAAGTAAACTAACATCCACCATTGCCATCATTTCAAAAAAAGAGAATGTTTTGCCATAAAAAAATAAGGAGCGCATAATCGCAGAATAAAGGGCAGTCCTTTATAATTGAATACATTTAGATTATTGAAAATAATCTAAATTTGATGCTTTTTCCCATTTTGCTGGGACACATTGAAAACATCACTGTGTCTCAACCTGATCTGTGGACTATAATTGAGGGACACAGATTTGAGGAATGGGCAGAGGAAGCGAGGTCAGCAGAAGAGACCAAGCGGCATGGTTCCAGAAGTAGGAGAAAAACCAGGAGAGAGTGATCATAGAGGCCGAGAGAGGAAGGAGAGTTTCAGAAATGAGGACTTGGCCAGCAGTGTCTTTTGCCACCCAGAGTTCAAAGAGATCATTGAATTTGGCAATTAGGAGGCCGTTGGTGACCTTTGGTAGTGCCCTTTCACTAGAAGGATGGGGCTGGGGCCAAATTGCAGTAGGTTGAGGTGCAAGTGGGAAATTGGGAAAAGTGGTAGTTTACAGTGTAGACTCTACTTTCAACAAATTTGAGGGTAAAGGAAAGAAAAGCGAGAGGGAAGGGGGGAGGTGGACAGAGAGAGAAAGAGAGCAAGTTAGGGGAGCAAGAGAACACATCTGAGGAGGGAGGGGTTTGTTTTGGGGCATGACAGACATAGATAGGCATTTTATCATCAGAAGACAAAGATCTGGCATAAAGAAGCTGAACTTTCCTGAAGAGAAGGGCATGAGGTCTGAAGGAAGGGCCCAGAGAAGGAGGGTAGATGAAACGGAGGCCCAGGCGAAAGGATTAGCCTTTAACGAGAGAGGGGCACCTTGTCCCCTAAAAGGGGAGGGCTGGAGGGGAAGTTGGAGAGGCAGGCCAGTTTTTTGTGGGGGGGGCAGGGCACTGAGGTAATTCATGCTTGACGGCCTCTGTTTTCTCAGGGAAGTGAGAGGAGAGGTTATTCCATGTAGGCAGATGGGTGGGGCAAGCACATGGTAGAGAGCTGAAGAAAATTTGGTGTGTGGCCCAGGGAAATGTGGCAGCTGGAGCTGGGGACTTGACCAGGGAACATGCTCAAGGGTGGCTGAGGGGTACTGGGGCCCAGCTGACGTTGACTGAGTCTGTCTTCCCATGTGCGGGTCTTGTCTCCCTCCATAGGCTATAAGCTACCTTGAGGCAGTGTCTGCAGCACTTGCCTTTTTCTAGTCCACTCCCTTGCCAGGCAATGCCCAGTAGTGTCTGGCTGAGAGGAGGCACCTAGCTCTCTCGGAAGGATCTGTCAAAGTAATCGCTGAGGTAGGATCATAATTATCTTCCCGTGAATTTCTTCATTTTGGTTGTTCCAGATCTTTCCTGCCACCTTCCTGGCCACTTTACTCGTGTTCCATGCTGAGTGCAAAGGAGAACAGCCAGGCTCCTGCTTTTATCCAGCAGCACTTGCGGGCTTTAATCTTTCAGGCTGGGGAGAGGCCAGTGGCTTCATATCCCACAAGCTGAATGAAGCTGAAACAATTCTTAAAAAGTAGCAAGATAGAGCAGTTGTGTGGAGAACAAAGAGCCATGGAGACAGGCCTGAAGGCTATCCGGGCTCCCAGAGAGCACACTGGGAGCTGGTGTGAGAGCAACTCCCAGGTATGCTGCTCAGGGCAGTGAAGATCATGAAGGATTATGGCAGAATGAACACAAGTTCAGGGTGGGAGGTGACATGCTAAGTGTGGCTGGGCATGAGCCAGGGGCTCAGTAGGAATGCTCTCCTCTCCCTTTCCTTCTTCCCTCCTGCCTATTTTCAGAGATCACAGTCACCTAGAGGTCAAAAAGATCCCAGGGTATGACAGTAAGTCTGCTTCTTTCTCCTTCACATGCCATCTCCTTCCAGCCCAGTCTCTTCAACCTGGCTCCTTCTCTCAGCTCCTTTACTCCTCATTTGAGTCAGTGAGGCAGTGTAAGCAAATTCTCATCTTCTGGAGGCAAATTTAGCAAGAATACTCAGAGACTGGTAGAAACTGGGTCTCCCCTTTTCTCCTGAAAGCTTTTCCTCTCCAGGATCCGGGATCCAGGATCCAGGATCCAGCCTGCACTTACACAATTCAGGGACAGAGAGCTTACCAAGGCAGCACATTCCACTGCACCACTCATTTCACCACATGTAATAAACCTGTTTTATTGAGGGCCGGTGCAGTGCCAAGCCCTTGGGTTAGGTGGTGGCTGGGCTGTTAGAAAGTTTTCCTTTGAGCCCAAATATGTCTCCCTGTAGCTTCCACCCGTGGGCCACAGCCCTGTCCTTTGAAGTCACACAGAACTAGTGTAATCTCATTGCAGTCTAATCCTCAGATACTTGAAAATGGCTGTCATTTCCCTCCCAAGAGTTTTCTCTCCTCCACGGATAAGCAATTCTTTCTTTACAGTCTTTTTTTTTTTTTTTTTTTTTTTTTAAGATTTTATGGAGGAAGGGGAACAGGACTTTATTGGGGAACAATGTGTACTTCCAGGATTTTTTTCCAAGTCAAGTTGTTGTCCTTTCAATCATAGTTGTGGAGGGCGCAGCTCAGCTTCAGGTCCAATTGCCGTTGTTAGTTACAGTGGGGCGGGGCAGCCCACCATTCCTTGTTGGAGTCAAACCGGCAACCTTGTGGCTGAGAGCCCACTGGCCCATGTGGGAATCCAACCGCAGCCTTCGGCGTTAGGAGCACGGAGCTCCAACCACCTGAGCCACTTGGGCCGGCGCTCTTTTTATTCTTATGTGTCATGGCTTTTCATTACCCAAAGTATATCAGGTCTTGTGGAGCTTTTTAGAAAATTCAGAAAAGCACAAGGAAGGAAGAAATTTATCATGATCTTACTCCCAGAACCGACCACTGTAACATTCTCTTTTCTTCTTAACCAGTCTTTTTTATTTTCTGCATACTGTATATTCTATTCATTTTTTCTTACCAAAATGGGATCGTCCTCTAAGTTATATTGTAGAGGCTTCTTTTTTTCACTCTTCAATGTATTGACTTTCCCCCAATCTTCTACCAAACGAATTTTAATACAAAATTGTATAACTGTTCAATGATTTATTTAACCAGCTTTCTAAAGTGAGACATTTAGGTTGTTTCCAATTTTCTTTTGCTGCAAAGAACACAGTGGGGCTGGAATTTGAAATGCTGTGGAGGTAGGGGCTAAGTGCATGGAGAAAAGAGGAGCCCTGGAGGCAAATGACTCATATTCTTTTGGAGTCTTTTTTTTTTCTCACTTTCTGTGTTGATAATTATACATCCTGGAACGTGATTGTGTGTCTGCTTAGTATTTGGTTGCAAGGACTTACCCTAATTGCAACTGGTTTTCTATCATTGGACATTCGAGGTTGTTTCAAATTTCTGACCACCCCAAACCCGACTGTGATGAACGTCCAGGAAGCTAAATGCACTCTGATGCTGGACACTGAGTTCAGGAAGCATATTTTCAGGACTTCTAAAGCATAAGGAGCCTGACAGTAGTTGTAACTGGAAGCTTTCTGGCCAAAGCCCAGGAGACTGGCTATGGTCAAGGGCTGTGCTGTAGCCCCTGGGCTTGCCCTGGGTCAGTACCCATTTACACAGCCCCTGTCACAGCGTGTTCAGGCTACAGGGCCATTGGGGACTGCTGGGCTCGCACCCTCCTCTTACATGTGAGGGAGCTGAGGCCCCAGGGCCAGGGGTGGTCTTCAGCAGGTTAGCAGCTGGACACAACTTTGCCTTCCCCCAGCACCCTAGCTCCTGGACTGGAAGCTGAGTTCTGAGATTTGGAATCTGATCTGGTAGCCCTGAGAACGCTGCCTGTGTTCCTTTACCGGACCCCTTACTGCTGAGGCTGGAGAGGGCATTCTTTTACAAGTGAACTGACCAGTAAAGGGGAAGGCATGAAACGAAGACTTGAGGTTTACCCCACAGGCTCCACCCAGAACCTCCTCTTTTTCTTCACCCAGGTGTTATGCTTAAGGCAGTCATCTTATATGTCAGGACCGCCTGGCAAATATATTTGGGGTTTGAGATGAAATGATGTACGAGTCCCTCACTCTCCTGAGCTAGGTCAGCTGTCATTTCTTGCTGGGAACTGGCTTTGCTAAAGGCCTGTCTGTCCAGCCCCCAGTGCCTGACAGCTTTCTGCGGTTTTAGGTACTAATGAGCTTCCCACCTTTCCTCCTTCCAGCTTTGCTACTGCTTGGGGAATTTGCACAAATGGTGTGTGATTTGCCCCTTCTGTGTTTTCCTTCTGACTTGGAGGTAATGATAACCTCTTACCCCCCACTGACGCTCTGTTTATTCAACTGGAAGAGATTTCACACCCAGGAATCCAGCTCTCGCTCCTTGAGCCCCTTTCCTAAGTCTTCATTCCACCTCCCAGCTCCCCCACCCTTGCACTTCCCTGAATAATTTATGAGTCCAGGCAGGTCTTATAAAGGGTCTCCCAGGAAAGGCCAAGAGTGCAGCAGGCTCTGAGAAATAGGAGCCCTCGCAGCCTGCTTGGTCTTGACACCCTAAGGATGGATCCTGCTGCTCCCGCCACTGCTGCTGCCCCTGTCTCAGCCCTGGCTCTAAGCATCGTCCCAGCCATAGCTCAGGGCCCCCTGGCACTCCCTGACCTGTTAAGCCCATCGCCCCCTCTCTCCTGTGGACAAGAAGTAGACGGGAGTGAAAGGTAAGTAGTACTTGGCTTTTGGCAACCTGAACTCTGGTTTTGTGGGGTTTGTGGGAAAGGAAGGAAAATGAGATGTCCAGGGTGCCCCTGTTCTCTGTGAAGGGGGTGTGGAGGTCTCACAACCCTCAGAGAGTGTCCCCTCCATGTATCGGGCTGGAATATCTCAATTGGCTTTCCATCTCATCAATCGCTCTGAGTGACAAGAGGGGACTTGGGGACAGTAGGCATTGCCAAAACTGAAAGCTGAGCAGCCAGGCCCTCATGGGCTAAGTTGCTCAGTCCACTGAGAGGCACAGGGGGGATGCCATGAAACCTGGGTTACACATGGCCTAGGCTGCACGGGGGACGGAGGAGAGAGGGCCAACGTCCCAAGAGGCCTTTGACTGGGGCACTGTCTCTTTCCTGACCACACCATAAGATTTCCATTTGCTTTTTCCCTACCTCTGGAAGTCTAGTGGGGGAGCAGTGGGCCCAGGAATATTTCTGGCCCATTTCCCCAGCCCAGGAAGATGGTAGGATTCTGAGCTTCTTGAGCAGGAGGTAGAGGGCAAGATATCTGCACCCAACCCTCATTCATTCCTCCAAACATTTAACACATTTAACAAATATTTACTGATATGCCTACTGTGTACCAGGCATTGTGCTAGCTGTTGGAGAATAAGACATGATCAAACTGAAATCTGCCCTTAAGAAACTCAAAGGCAAGTAAACAGACAATTACAAAACTGTGATAAGAACAACGATAACATTGTTGAAGTAGAGAGGAATGGCAATGTCCTGACCCGGGCTCAGGGTCCTTCGGAGAGACTTCCTGAAGTAGATGACATCCAAGCCAAGTGTTTTAGAGACCTCTTTGGTTATCTCAGGGAGTCCATGTTCTTGTCTCTTCTTCCTCCCCTGTTGGATCTCCCCTCTCTGTCCTAGACGGGTTTGTCTTTGGAGGCCCTGGCTGTGCTCTACAAATGACTCCCCAAGGAAGGTGAGGAAACTTGTGGATTTGGTGAGTTTGAGCCCGTTACCCAAGTTCACACGCAGCCATTTGTGTTCACACTGACCAGGTCCCTTCACAGAGAGCCTCTGACCTCAATCCAGGGCTGCAGATCTGGGAAACCATCTTCACAGCCTTGCTCACATTTGATTCTTACAACAGCTCTAGGAGGAGGGCAGACACGAGGTTTCTGTGCAATTTGAAAGATGATGGAACTGAGGCCCAGAGGAGGGGAGGATTTGGGCAGGCCCCACAGCTCGCCTGTAGTAGCACTGGTGCTAGAATCCTGGTCTCCTGGCACCGAGTCCCAGTGCTTTTCAACCACGGTCACCCCTGAATCTTTGCTGCTCCAGTAAAATTCTGTCCCCTGGATAGTCTCCAAACAGGTGTTAGAATGGGGGCAGGCAAGCCAACAATCCCTAGGACTCTGTCCACTTGTTTTTCAACCACAAACAGGACAGACCCCCTTGTTGGGTTGGGGAGCGGGGTCTGGACCCCAGAGATGTCTGAGGTCTCTTCTAGATCATCTTATCTGCAGGTTGCTGACCCCAGATACAGAGGAGGCAGTTATCTGGCCATGTACTTTGAGCCACATGCTAGCTTTTGCTTTGAACAGGCCACTGGTGGGGCAACAAGTGCTGAGGTCACCAAAGCTGACTTTGAGTTCCATCACCCCGTCAGGTAAGCTTCTGGCACCAAGCTCAGAACGTGACATAGATTCATTAGGTCTTTAAATCCTCACAACAGCCCTGTGAAACAGAATTGGTGGTGGTAGTGGGGGGCACTGCTATGACCACTAATTCATAGACCAGGAAACTGAAGCTCAGAGAGGTTAAGGGACTTGACCAAGTTTGTCTTCTCTGGAGGCATTGTCAATGGCCCCTAAGAAGGAGCCCCTATGGACAGGTCAGTGAAAGAAGCCTTTGTAGGAGATGGAGGACACAGGAGAATTCTAGAGAATTCTTGGCTAGAGGTCTTCTTATGTGGGGGTGGGATCAGCATCGGGATTGATAGATGCTAAGGCTGGAGCTCCCCACAGTTATAGGTCCACCACATATTACCGTCCTGCCTGGGGCCGTTTTGTAACAATTCAGAAAGTTCCATTACAAAGCTCTCTTTCTTTCTTTACCTCTCACCCCATTACTGCAGGTAGGAAAAGGAGTTTAGGGCCTGGCTTCCTTCTCGGCTCTACTGACCCCTCTGCACATGAGACCTGTCTAAGTTTCTTCTCTGTCCACAGGCTCTTCTGGCCCAAATCCCGCTTCTTTGACTACCTGTATAGTGATGGGGAGATTTTACTGCAGCACTTCCCTGTCCAGGCAACCATCAATCTGTATGAGGACTCAGACAGCGAAGAGGAGGAGGACGAGAAGGAAGAGGACGAAGAAGAGGAGGAGAAAAAGGAGGCAGATGAAAAGGGGCCAGAAGGGTGTGTGAGGGTACCAGGGTCAGCACCACACAGGGCCGCAATTCATCTTCCTTCCTAGCCCCTGACCTCTCCAAACTGAGCCGGTCAGAGTCTGATTAGCGTTCTGTACACCTGGCAAGGCTCCAGGGCATCAATCAGCCAGGAATGTCCAGGCACAGCTCTCTGGATTGAAAGTTGGGTCCTTGAGTCAGCAACTCACACTGGCTGTACCCAACTGGCCTGTGAGCCCAGGCCTCTGACATCTCATTGTCTGGGTTGTTATTGTGTTGACAGTAGGAGAGTCCTAGGGGCTCTAGGGGAAGGAAGACATGCTTTCTGAAGCCCCCAGAAAGCAGATCAGGACAAAGCATGCCCATGTACAGGGGAGCAGTCATTCTTTGGGGCTCCCTGACTCCCCAGCTTTCCAGATAGCCACAAAGTCTCGTCTCCCCATGGAAAGCCTGATTTCTGGCTTCCCTTCAGGGATACCAACACCAGATCCAAGCAAAGTTGGGATGCCCTTCTGATGGACCTGGCAGGAAGAAGAGAGGGCATCTAGACAATCAGCTTGCTTTGGGGAACTCCTCCCATTTTGCCTACTATCCATCGGGATCTGTCCTGGCATGAGATGACTCAGGAGAAAAATAAACTAGATGATGTTTGCCTTTTTCCTGGAACTGTGCTGATTTCTTAACTGAACTCTGTCCATGTTATGAAGCCATGGGCACAGGGTCAGAGACCAGCTGAAGGTCTCCCAGAGGTCAGTTGACAGATGGGGATGTAGGGCCAGGGGGCCAGCGCAGGGCCAGGTCCTCTCTGGCAACTTGTGAAATCACTAGATTAAACTTTAAAGACCACTTGGAAAGGGAGCAAAAAGGCCTCCACAGTGTAGCTTGAAAGTTGGTAGTAGGGCTGTGGGTTGGGGTGGGGGGTGAGGTGCAGCCTCAGTTGAGCCTTGGAGATGAGTGTGTGCATGTGTGGAGGGGCGCTTTGGGGTTACTAAGTCCTATCAATTTTACTTCTTCAATTCCCTTTGTATCTACCACAGCTCAGGCCTCATGCCTTACCCCTGCGCCAATTACTCCTCGACTAATTTTTGTGCCTCCAGCATGTCCCCCTGCAATTCCTCCTCCACACTGGCCACCAGATCAGATCATGTTGTGCCCCTGCTCAAGGCCATACTATGGTTTTTCGTTGCGTCATCAACAGCTGGACTTGTTTATTTTTTTTTTATCACAGATCCTCTTGAGAATCTATGGCTTCTCTACTCATATATTCATGAAGCAAGCCCTTAACTTGGTATTCCAAGCTGTCCAATTGGCTGGTCCTTGACTGTCTCTCTTTTTTGAAAATTTATGTTTTATTAAAATATATGTAGTTGACATACAATATTATATTAGTTTCAGGTGTACAACATAATGATTTGACTATCTACCTTACAATGTGATGACCACAATAAGTCTAGTAACCATCTGTCAATGTACAAAGTTATTGTGATATTGACTATTTCCCCCATGCTGTCTGTTATATCCCATAAGTTGTTTTATAACTGGACATTTGTACCTTTTATTCCCCTTCATTTACCTGTCTCTTCAGACTCATTTCTCAACACTTGAAGCCTACGCTGCCTGTCCTTGAATGTGGCATGCTTTTTAACCTCTGTAGCGTTAAATCTCTGTCTGGAATGCCTTTCCACTTTTACATGTCTGATAAACTCCAGGTTGGTGCCCACATCACATTCAGTGCCTCCCCTACCATAGCATCTGCCCCCCTTCTAATGAAATATGATGGGGCTGTTTGATATCACACAGCACACTGCCCGGCATGAAAGAGGTACTCAGGAAAGTCGAAGAAAGGAGTCTCAGGTCTTCTTAAAGCAGTTCTTGGTAGAACCGCCTCTGTCCCCCCACTTGCTGGCTTCCCATATCTTTGCTCAGCTGCAAACAGGACAGAGTAATGTCATCTGATTCAGAAGCAAAATGCTGGCCATCTTTCTTTCCCTCCTCGCTCAACTTGAGACAGGCTGCTTCAGTTCCGAGCCTGCGGGGACTTCCCTGAATTGAACACAGCCTTGAGCAGGCCACCAAACTCACACACCGGTGCCATCTACTGGTCAAAATTTAACCTTGTTCTTTAATTAATATACCAGACAATTAATTGACTTTTGACGACTATAATTCCTTTAGTCCATTCTGTTTCGGCTTATAAGTAAGATGGAATCTACCATGTGCTAGCTGTATGACCGTGGGAAAATTACTTATCTACTCTAAGCCTCAGTCTCCTCATCTGTAAAATGGGGAAAACAATGTTACTTCTTCTCAGAGTTGCTGTGAGGATTCAATGAAAGAATATATGAAAAGTACTTAGCACAGCCCCGGCACACAGTAAACACACTCAAAAAGTAGTAATAGTCAGAGGAATAGTAGTTGTAGTAGTGCTTATTCTTAATTTTGTAACAGGAGTGAGCTTATAGGCTAAAGTCAGCTAATGACTCGTTTACTCAACTAAGTGACTGATTTGTCAGTCACCTCCACCTGATCTCCCTGGCACCACTTGATGGTTTACCAGTCAAAGCATCTTTGCAGGGTTTGTCCACCACTTAAAAAAGAAAAAAAAAAAACATGAAAGGCCAAGGACAGAGGTTTCAAAACGTGTTTTTCTGTGCTTTAGCAGGAATACCCTTCTTTTGAATCAAATGCAGAAGCCCAGTATATAAAGCAAATAAAGTTGGAGCTGTCCTGGTGGAAGCCACAATGGGGGACACCAAATTCCTACCCTGGTGTCCTCCCCTTCTGTGAGACACCTGCAGGGATCCCTAGATTGTGGGGAAAACTATTTGGAAACCACTGTCCCAAGGGTTAAAACAAGATTGACTTGAAGTCTAAGGGGGATTAATATTTCAACATGTTCAGTGCTCCATTTAAACTCCTTGTTTTGGGTCCTAAGTTCCCAGCATTTCATAGCTCAAAAATAGCTTGTGTCCTTGTACCATAGGTTGTTCGGGTTTAAAATCCTTGGAATGCCAATATGCTCGGTTTTAGGGTATTACATAGCATAAAACTACAAATCCCTAAATCCTTAGGGCCTTAAAGACCCTAAAACACTTGGAGCAGTAATTCTCCACTAGAATGAGCTCCTCTCACTTTCTCTCCTCTGCCTCTCCCTTACTACACACTTGCTGTTGGTCAGTGGCAGACACGACGTCACTGTCCTCTCTGCCGCCTGACGTCGAGTGCTCCTCAGCACACATGGTTGCTGTGATTGGAATTCACTGTTCTGACTAATCAGAGCTAGCGTGAGTTACTTTGTGCTGGGTGTATCCAGTCCAAAGCAACTTCAAAGCCAGCACACAAACTCAGGAGAAAAATCTCTGTGCAAAACCTGGAGTCCTTCCTCCGGCTCCATCCCAGCTAGCCCGTCCCAGTGCCCCATGCTTCCTCACCCCAGCACTGATGTCCCGTTTCCCCCACCCCACAGCAACAGAGAGAAGGCACATTGGTTGAGCGTGAGACTGCATTCAAGCTGGGTCTTGAAGGATGAGCCCAGGCAGAGATAGAGGGAGAAAACTTTCCAGAAAGAGGCAGCAATATGAATTCATTAAAGAAATATTTTTGAGCATCTACTCTGTGGCAGGTTTTAATATTGTAATGATTATGAGCACGGGCTTTGGAGGCAGAAGTACCTGGGTTCAAATCCCATATCTGCCACGTGCTAGCTTTATCTACTCCCCTCTGGTGTCAACATCACCCCTCTGCTGTCAGCCCTCTTACTACCTCAGTAGTCTCATTATCACACACACACACACACACACACACACACACACACACACAGCATATGCTCATTAAAAGTTGCCTATTCTCTTCTGTCTCTGGCCAAGGAAAGCCCCCCATGCCCACCCCAATGGGTATTACCAACACCCACCTCTCACTCCTGCCCCCAACTGTTCCTGTGTGGTTATCTAGTGGGCAGTTTCTCTGCCTTCCACCCCAGGCCCCTGTTGTAAAATTGTTGCCCGTCCCTTCCCAAAGAAGTTTGTTTGGTGGCCTGAGTTCACTGTTTTGACCTGTCAGGGGCCTGGTGTTGGTTACTGAATTTTTGGCTTACTCTGAGCTGGCAACGCTTGTGGCAACCTCCATGCAAGCACACAAACCCAGGTACAACAGCCTAGTGGAGTGAGTACTCAGCAAGCAGTAGCCACAGCACTCTTTGCCAGGCACTTGCTACTCGTGTTACAGCCATGATCTTCCATGGTACTATAATCACAATGATCTAAAAGACAGGCACAATTATTATGTCCATTTATAAATGATAAAACTAAGAGTTAGCAAGGTTTTTGTATGTGGGCTTGTGTGCTTGCATGGAGGTGGCTATAAGCCTTGCCAGCTGGGAGTAAACCAAAAACACAGTAACTAACACCAGGCCTCTGACAGGTCAGAACAGTGAACTTGGGCTACCATTTTACAACAGGGGGCTGGGGAGGACAGAAGACAAACCCACACAGGCAACAGTTGGGGGTGTGTGGGTAGGAGGTGGCAACACCCACTGGGGTGGAAGTGGGGGCTTTCCCTCTCCAGAGAATATTAGGCAATAATAGGTTGGCTAGGAGGATAAAAGTTACAACAGCTGGTAATTATCGAATTCTTACTATGGACTGGGTGTATAGCAAGGAAACTTACATGGATTAACTCCTTTAATATAAGAACCCTGAGGGATAGGTACAGTTAGGGAAACTGAAGCGTTGAGTGGTTTTTAGAAAACTTTGTGCAAAATCACACAGCTTGTAATCTATGGCACCTTCTAGTAAGTGCAAGGCACTTTACACGTATTACCTCATTTAATCCTTACAACAACCCTGAGACATAAGTACTATTATTATCTTCATTTTATAGACGAGGAAACTGAGGTTCAGCAAGGTTAAGGAATCTGCTTAAGGTCACACAGTGCACAAATGGCTGAGCCAAGATTTGAGAGGCGACAGAATTTGCCCCAGGTTACACCACTAAGAAGCAGGAAAGGATTCAGGCTCGACACATTCCGGAGGTAGAATCTACAGTGAAGAATTAAATCTATGGGAAGGCAAGAGAGAAAAGGTTTCAGTTCTGGCTGGAGGGAAGTGAGTCAGAGGATAGGAACAACTCTGGGCCAGGAAAAGCGGAGGTGTCACCAAGGGAAAGACGTTTGGGGGCCTCCTGCTGGGTAGTAACAGTCTCTCACAGAGGCTGGGCTGCAGGCACAGAGCCACCAGAGGCAAGGAGCCAAGGAGGGACTTCTGTTCCCGCCCCTCAGTGCTCTGCAGCCTCTGAGTGGAATGGGCCCTGGCTGGTTGTGGTGCTACTTTCATTGGAAGGGTCTGGGCCCAGTGGGAGGAACGAACAATTGCCCAGCTCTCCCGTGGTGTGCCAGGCACTAAGCTCGGCACATTTTATCCCGAGCAAGACTCACCAACACCCAGCAGGGTGGGTGGTGCTTTCCTCGTTTAGAGATAGGAAACAGACTCAGAGAGGTGAAGTGACAGCGAGGAAAGGGGAGGCTGCGGGCAGACCCCAGCGTCCTGGCTCTTAACTACTAGGCTCTTCCTACCCCTCTACTCATTCTCCCAAAGAAGTCCTGAGAGTTCCGTAAGGGCCGACAGTTCATCTGGTCTCCTGTGGCTTACCTGGATGAAAAGCACATCAACTGTCATGCAAAGATATTTCTGTCCTCATCATCGGGGACACTTGGGGCCTGGGGCCAAGTGTGAATTAAAAGGGGTTGAGGGACAGCCCAAGAACACGGCAGTACCAAGCTCTGGGTTCTTGCAGAAGTCTTCTACTCCTTGGAAGGAACAGCCTGCTAGCTCCCCTAAGTCCCTAGCAATTCAACTGGTGTCCATTAACAGCAAGAGAGGCTGCGCCCCCTAGTGGCTGAGCTCTAGACTGAGCCTGGACCTATAGCACTGGGGAAGGCATCAGGAGGCCCATCCTCCCAGAGGATTCTATGGCCAGCAATTTGGTGCCTGGTGGTTATGGGAACAGTCTCTGGAGGCACATCAGACCTGGGTTCAAATATTGGTTCTCTTCCTTACTAGCTAAATGGCCATGGGCGAAATAGCACAATAATCTCTAAGTCCAGTTTCTTCATCTATAAGATAGGGATAGTAATCATACTAATTTTACAGGGTTATTGTAAGAATTAAATGAGATACTACACGTAAAGGACTTAGTAGAGTATTTGGCCCATTATAGATGTGAGGTACATATATATGTGTGTGTATATATAAAATCATTGTTATTTTTTGACACATGCTGTCATGTTGGTAGTTACATCTTTGATTCCCCTTGACCTGCCTACCTAGCTCTACTAGGTCCCTGGTGTCCCCAAGCCCAATGTCTTCCCTTGCCCTAAGGGATGCACTTTCAACACACTCACCTAAGGCTTATGGGCAATTCCGGGGCGAAGACACTTGCTTTTCTCCATACATACTTTCAAGAATCTTGAACTGTACAGCTTTGTCCTTCACTATCCTGTGACTATTAATAAGCTTGCTTTACACAGGTGCTAGGCTTTTTCTGCATGTCAGAGCAGTTTTACATCCATGATCTCATTTGAATCTCTTAATACTCCCCATGATATAGTCCCATTTTTCAATGAGGAAATTGAAGACGATGGGAAGAGAAGTGACGTGCTCAAGACTGCACAGCAAGTCAGTGCAGGGGTCAAGACTGGACCCCAGAATATTGCACTGAGTCCAGTGCGTGTCCACCAACCCTCGCCATCGTCCAGGGCCCTGAGCTCTGACTAAATGTGAAGCTTCTATAATCGAGGACTCAGCCTATTGTTTGGAGGCCACATTACTGCACTGACAAACTTCCTGCTTCTACTGAGGCCAGTGAACTATCAAACTACGATTCTTCTCCTAAAAGACAGCAACAAGTTATCAGAACTGGAGACCCAAGACAACTACATCTCCAACACATGCCGAGAATTACAGTTAAATGTTAGGTGACAGGTTTGAGGAGAGATGAAATGATCTCCCCAGCCAAGCTGCATGCACTGCTGAAAAATTAACTGCTGTCCTGTACTCGCAGCCAGCTTGATTTAGCCACTCATCTCATGTTGGACATAACCATCTGGGGCTCAAAAGGGCAACTCTGTCCTTAGTCAGTACAAAGACTGGGAGGTGTTGATGTGTGTCATCAGCATGGGTCCTGATGGCAACACCTGTTTGAGGCACTGAGGGAAGCAGTATAATAGCTCAGCGCTGCCTGACATGACTCAGGGGTAGAGAATGCAGGCTTGAGTGTCAGTACCAGAGCCTGGTCTCCTCTCATTCTAACATACTGGCAACAGCTCAAGCACTGCTGAAATAACAAATCATTGAGCCCCAAGACCCCTTCCCTAGCCCCTGTGCCATGCTGAAGCACTGGCAAGCTTGGTTCTGTCGAGGGGAATCTTGTTACTTCCTCTTGGAGCACTGGATCTCTGGGTGGCACTAAATTTCTTTCCCTGCGGTCACTTGCTCTTCACTCTCTCATCATGATGGCAACCCAAGAAAGGAAGCCAGCATTAAAATCAACTCCTCCCAATAGACATATGTGTAACAGTGAGTGTACACACTCTCTCTCTCTCTCTCTCATTAGGAAGGGGAACATTTTTAACCCTCTCTCCATGCTTCAGCCTTGGTCCATGGTAGAGAGCAAATACTTTCACTTTCCAGGTGCTTGATATACGTCTTTCTTAGATCTCCCTGCACAGGACCTATTAATCCGATTGGTTTGTGATCAATCATTAGGCTACATCTCATGAGTGAGCAGGCTCATCACAATGAAAAGTGATACACATTTGTGACTACATATAGTAGTCGGGTCCACCTGCTCTGGATGATTAGGTCAGGCCAACTTTGTTATGAAGACTTTAGCTTCTCATATTCAGAGGGGAGGGAGTAGGTTAAGGTACATTTTCCAACTCCATTATTTTAAACCAGAGGACCCTGCAACAGAAAGAAAGAGGGGAAAGGGGTAACCAAGCATATGCTGAATTCTCGAATCAAGCTTTTATTAATAAATGGCACTTCACTTGCTCTTCTGCTAATTGGTGTATATAGCTTTCTCAGTGGAAAGCCTTGAAAAGAAGGGTAAGTGGTGGGATTCAACCATGAAAACTCATCCTTGAACCCCGAACACATAGGAAGATTTGCCAGGGTCAGAGTCTTGTCCCAGCCTGCCTACACTGGGCAGAGGGTGCACTTGTTTTATTTCCTCTGATCTCTGAGGACCTGGGGAGCAACTTCAACTTAAATTGAATTCCATATTGAGCTTCTAGTTGTGTGTAGCTCTCTCGTGGACACCCAAAGTGACCTGATTGTGTATTGAAATTGTTAGCCTGGGAGTAGGGGCTCTGTCTTGGGTTAACAGTGAAAATTTCCCCTGCTCAAACAGATCCACGGAAATCTGTTTATTATCAAAACACTTTCGGAAAACTGATGACAATTTCTACAGGTGAGAAAAGTTTAAAATAAAAATCTATTCTTTATAAAATGACCATATTAATGGCTAGTTCATATTTTCTGAGGTGGGGGCAGTGTTGTGGGAAGGAAAGAGCACCAGACTTGACTCAGGTACCTGTTCAGGTTCTGTCATTTATTATCTGTAATATCTTGGACAATTGACTTAGTTTCCTCCTCTCTAAAATGGGGACTGTCTTTAGCCTATCAACCTCATAGCTTTGTTGGAATGAAATTTGAGCAGGTACTTGTATGATCAAACCATCCTGAAATTGTAAAATTTCATAGTTGAATTTTAATAAGCACTGTGAAAGGACCTTCAGTGTAACAAAGTCTGCCTTTCAAACGCAGACACAAGCCCCAGAAATTTCTGGGAGAAACTTTTGGAGATCTGGCATAAAAGCCATTCGGGTAAGTTACAACAGAAGCTAATGCTTGTGACTTTATTCCTAGAGGCAGCTGAAGTATTTCCATTTTTTTGTTTTCCCAGCTTTCCTGGATACTCCATTTCCTAATCAACTCAGGGAAGCTGCCCACAAGGCTCTGTATATACCAAACTGTGAATATATGAGCAGTAGCTTTGCTTGAGTTGCTGAGAGTGATGGCTTTTGGTAGTTGCCATTGGCAATGGCTTACAAAACCTTCAGTTCATGCTATTGCTCCAAAGATAGGCTGCCTGCGTGTTTGAGTACAATGAACATGTTATGCCACTGTGAATGTACTCAGCATGCCAGGAAAATGGATTTCCCCCCTAGAAATCACTTTAAGGATTCATACTATTTAAATTCCAAAAAGATACGGAAAATTAAAAAAGATAGGTTCTCCAAAATCATGGGCAAACTTACAAATAATCCATAAAAGCAATACCACAGACATAAGAACACCACTAAAAATGGCAGGAGGAATTCCAAAACGATTGCTGAAATATAAAAAGGTAAAATGAAGACAGAGTCATGGGAATAAAAATAAAATTATTAAGAGAGTCCCTTTTTACTTTTAAGAAAGGGAAGGGTGAAGATACGAGTGTTGATGTAATCTATTATATACTTTTTGTGTACTCTTCCCCCTTAAACATAAAGAAAACCATAAATAGGTCGGTGAGGAGTTAGTAGAAAGGAAATTTTCTTTTACTATTGCTAGAGGGTACAAATTATAAATGTTGATGTTTCAAAGCTTTCTTATACCTATTTTTGTGAATCCATGAATAGTACATGCAGTTGGACACACCACAACTGAAACCAGATAGAAGAGAGTATGATTAAAAAGAGAGAAATGGACAGAAGATTAAAGAATTAACCATCTTGAAAATGCTTACAGAAACTTGAATACAAAAGTACAAATCTTTGGTTGTGTTAGGATGATAACATTAGACATGATTTTACTTTTTCTTTTTTGCAAATGCTCCTTAAAGGGCTTACATTGTTTTTAGATTTTTCTTTTAAGTTAAAGGTTAAGACAGTCAGAGAAAAAAAGAACGATTAACTTCAAAGGAGCAACAATGAAACTGCAATGCGATAATACTGTCAAATTGCTGGAAAAAGAATACCAAAAAAGCAATCTAGAATTTGATATCCACCAAAAAAAATCTTTCAAAAATCAAAGTGGACATGCCCACACGAATACATCCAATTGATTTTTGACAAGGTGCAAAAGCAATTCAATGGAGAAAGAGCCTTTTCAGAAAATGGTGCTGGAACAATTGGACATGCAGAGGCAAAAAGTGAACCTTGGAGGTGGCCGGTTATCTCAGTTGGTTAGAGCGTGGTACTAATAACACCAAGGCTGCCAGCTCGATCCCTGCATGGGCTACTGTGAGCTGCACCCTCCTTTAAAAAAAAAAAAAATTGAACCTTGAGACCTAAAGTTCGTATCTTCTACAAAAATTAACTCAAAATGGATAACAGACAAATGTAAAATATAAATTATAAAAAAGTTCAGAGAAACACCATAGCAGTAAATCTTTGGGATGTACAACTAGTCAAATAATTTTTAGACTTGACACCAAAATCATACTATAAAGGGAAAATTGATAAACTGGACCTCATCAAAATCCTATGAATTATATGAAAACTCCAACTATATACTGAAAGAAAATAGTTGAAAAATACATAGCTGACAAAGGGCTCGGATCTAAAATATAAAAAGAAATCTCAAAACTCAACAGTAAAAAAAGAAATCCAATTAAAAAATGGTCAAAAGACATGAACAGACATTTCACTGGAGAGGATGTACACATGGTAAACAAGTGCATGCAAAGATGTTCAACATCATTACCTATATCAGTTTGCTAAGCTGCCGCAACAAAATATCACAGACTGGCTTAAACACAAACATTTCAACTTCTGGAGCTGAAAGTCTCCAGAATATCAAGGTGTTGGCTGCTCTCTTGAAGCCTCTTCACATGGTCGTCCATCAATGCGCACGTGTCCCTGGTGTCTCTTTCTCTTCTTATAAAGACACCAAGTGTACTGGATGAGGTTCCCACCCTAACAGCCTCATTCCAACTTAGTCACCTCTTTAAGACCTTATCTCCCAATAGTTAAATTCTGAGGTACTGGGAATTGGAACTTCCAACATGAGTTTTGGGGGCACACAATTCAAGCCATAACATTAACCACCATGGAGATGTAAATTAAAACCACTACGAAATACCATGACATGTCTATCATATTGGCTAAAATATAGACGACATCTAATGCTAGAGAGATTTCAGAGAAGCTGGATCACTTTATACATTGTTGGTGGGAATATAAAATGGTACAGCCACCCTGGGAAAAGGGTATGGCAGTTTTTCACACAACTAAACATGCACATGCCATACAACCTAGCAACTGCATTCTTGGTCATTTATTCCAGATAAGTGAAAACTTTTGTTCACACAAAAACTTGTATATGAATGTTTATAGCAGCTTTATTCATAATATCCAAAAATTGGGAACAGTCCTGATGTACTTCAGTGGCAGAATGGTTAAACACACTGGGGCACACCCATACCATGGAATACTACTCAACAATACAAAGATACACACAACAGCTTGGATGAAGCTCCAGAGAATTGTGGTAAATGAAAAAAGCCAATCCTCAGAGGTTACATACTGTATGATCCCATTTATATAATGTTTGAAAGGATAAAAGGAGACTAGGTTACTAGTTTCCAGGAGTTGTGGCGGGTGGGAGGGAGATGGATGTGGCTGTAAAAGGGTAGTACCAGAGTGCCTTGTGATAGAGAACTGCTCTGTATTTTGGATGTGGTAGTGGTCAAACAAATCTATACAAATGATAAAATTGCATAGAACAAGATATGCTCACATACAAATACAATTAAAACTGGAGACATTTCAGTAAGGTCAGTGTACTGAACCAATGTCAATTTCCTGGTTTTAATATTGTATTATATTTATGCAAGATGTTACCATTGGGGGGGAACTGGGTAAAAAGTATATGGGATCTTTCTATATTATTTCTTAGAATTGCATGTGAATCTAAAATTATCCCATAAGAGAAATTTTAGAAAAAGGTGAACTAAAGATTTTTTCAGACAAACAAAAACTAGGAAAATCTGTTAAGAGCCGACTCCCACTAAAAGAAACATTAAATACAAACAATCCAAGATGGCAGCTTACAAGATGCAAGTAATGAAGAACAATAAAAACAGTAAATCTGTTGGTAAATCCAAGTAAATATTGACTGTATGAATCAACAATAATGTCATGTAAAGTCAATATATACAGAGAAGTACATTACACAGCAACAGTAGCAAGTAAGTCATGAGGAGAAAAAATCAGGTTAAAGGGTTGATGCAAGAAGCATGAACTAAAGATTAAAGATAACAAGTATCATTCATAATGACAATGGATTCAATCCACCAGCAAGAGATGAGCTTTTTTTTTTTTAATTTTAACATACACGATAACTTAAGACTCAAAAATTTTAAAGCAAAACTAACATGGATGGATCTAGAGCGTATTATGCTAAGTGAAACAAGTCAGGCAGAGAAAGACAAATGCCACATGGTCTCACTTGTTGACTACTAGAATTAGTGGGGTGATCACACTGCAAGATAAAAAAATGTCAAATCTTTATATTGTATACCTGAATCTATTATAACTAATATAATATTGTTTACCAACTAGACTTAAATAAAAAAATAAAGAAAAACTTGATAGAAATAAAAGTTGATATAGCCATAGTCATAGGATGATTTTATCATACCTCTTTCTGTAAATGACAGAGCAAGCAGACAAAAATAAGTCAAGCTATAGAACTGTACTGTCCAATACAGTAGCCACTGGCCACGTGGAATGACGGAGTAACTGAAATGTGGTTAGTCCAAGTTGAGATTTTCTGTCAGTGTAACATACACATTGGATTTCAAAGATGTAGTGTGAAGAAAAGAATGGGCAGTGAGAAGTAGAGACAGGTGAACTGGACAGGGGAGGAGGTCAGGAGGGGGTTGCAGCTCCTGTCCTGCAGAGACCCAGAGCCCTGTCCACTGCTGCCACTGGCCGGGCCCAGACTCAGAAGAAGCAGTAAACCACACCTGCCTCCATGATCTGATGGTAATGGTGGTGGCCACTCCAAGCCAGATTGGCTGGTCTCAGGGTCTTCAGGCCCGAATGTCAGGCCTCAAGGAAGCTCTCACCAAGCTACCAAGGATGCTGTCTGGTATGGCAGGGTGAAAAGAATGATGGCTACCCAAATACCACAGAAGGCCACTAGGGGCTTCGAGGGCTCAATAAGGAGGGTCTCTGTGGACTCAAGCTCAGCCCCTTTTTCAGGCCACAGAGCCATGCAGATCCTGCACCTGGGATGACTGCTGTTGTCTCATTTGGACAAGACCCCACCTCATGAATTTGGGGGTGGGAGGGCACAATTCAGCCCATAACAGCTAATAAGAACACAGAAGTAAGCTCCACATCAACAGACATCAGGGAAATACAAATCAAAACTTCAGTGAAATACTACATTTAGGGTAGCTACAATAAAAAAAAGACAGACAATAAACAGTGTCGACAAGAATGTGGATAAATTGGAAACCTCATACATTGCTGGTGAAAATGTAAAATAGTGCAGCCACTTTGGAAAACAATTTGGCAGTTCCTCAAAATATTAAACAGAGAGTTGCCATGTAATCCAGAAATTCCACTCCTAGGTACATACTTAAGAGAAATTAAAACACATGGCCGCACAAAAACTTGTACCACAAATATTCACAGCAGCATTACTGAGAATAGCCAAAAGGTGGAAATGATCCAAATGTTGATTAGTTGTTGAACTGATACAGATTGTGATATATCCACACAACGGAATACTGCTCAACAATGAAAAGGAACTAATTGCTGATAGTTAGCTACCACATGTATGAAACTCAAAAACATTGTAAGTGAAAGTAGCCAGATGCAAAGGACCAAAAATTGTATGAGTCTCTTTATATGAAATGACAAGGAAAGATAAACTGATATAGATAGTAAAAGGAAATCGGATATTCACATGGAAAAGAATGAAACTTGACCTCTATCTCATACCACTCACAAAAATTAACTAAAAATGGATTAAAGACTTAAATATAAGATCTAAAACCATGAAACTCCTAGAAGAAAACAGAGGAAAAAGGCACAAAGGCTCATTGACATGGGTCTTGGTGATGATTTAGAAATCACACCTAAAATACAAGCAACAAAATAAAAAATAAACAATTGGGACTCCACAAAACTAAAAAGCTTCTGCACAGCGAAGGAAACCATCAACAAAATGAAAAGACAACCTATGGAATGGGGAAAAAAAAACATATTTGCAAACAATCTATATGTTAAGGGGCTAATTTCCAAAATATATACAACTCATACAATAGCAAAAAAAAAAAAAAAAAAAAAAAAAAAAGCAAAGGATCTAATTACACATTTCGCTAAAAAAGATATACAAATGACAAACAGGTACATGAAAAGATGGTCAACATCATTAGTCACTAGGGAAACGCAAATTAATGAGATATCACCTCACACCTTAATAGGCCATCATCAAAACAAAAGGAGATAACAAATACTGGCTAGGATGTAAAGAAAAGAGAACCCTTGTGCACTGTTGATGGGAATGTAAATTGGCACAGACACTATGGAAAACAGTATGGAGGTTCCTCAAAAAAGTATAAATGGAACTACCATATGATCCAGCAATTCTGGTTCTGGGAATATATCCAAAGGAAACAAAAATACTAATTCAAAAATATATGTGCACCCTCATGTTAATAGCAGCGTTACTTACAACAGCCAAGATATGGAAAGAACTTAAGTGTCCATTTATGGATGAATGGATAAAGAAGCCATAGCATGTATATATGTAGGCACACACACACACAGAAGGTGCCAAAAAATGTATACACATTTTAAGAAAAGAAAAAAACTGTATTAAAATCATAATGCTCAATATATACTAATAACAAAAGATGAATACAAGTCACATTTGACTTCTGCAATTACAAGAGGTGCTCAAGGTGGTTACCATCAGCGTCCAGACACTGCGAACTAGTGCTTGAGCAACACTGACCAAAATGCTAACATCTCTTAAAATATGTATACATTGTGGGTGTGTATGCACATATACACACAATAGGATATTATTCAGTCATAAAAAATGAGGAAATCCTACCATTTGCATGGACCTTGAAGGTATTATGCTAAGTGAAATAAGTTAGAGAAAAACAAGTACTGCATTATCTCCCTTATATGCGGAATCTAAACAAAACAAAACAAACCCCCCCCACACACACAAAAAGAGATCAGATTTGTTGTTACCAGAGGCAGGGGGTGGGGGGAGGGGGAATTGGAGGAAGGTAGTCAGAAGGTACAAACTTCCAGTTATAAGATAAATAAATACTTGGGATGTAATGTACAGCATGATGGCTATAGTTAACGCTGTTGTGTGATATATGGGAAAGTTAAGAGAGTAGGTCCTAAGAGTTCTCATCACAAAGAGATTTTTTTTCTTTTGTTTTTATCATATCTGTATGAGATGATGGACGTTCACTAAACCTATTGGGGTAATCATTTCACAATATATGTAAATCAAACCATCTTGGTATACACCTTAAACTTATGCAGTGATCTAAGCAAATTATTTCTCAATAAAACTGGGAAAAAAAATCAGTGAAGATGCTAAAACTCTTTGTAAAAGACGTAAGAATGGCCCATACGTACATTAAATGATGT
Source organism: Rhinolophus ferrumequinum (assembly GCF_004115265.2). Taxonomy (NCBI): domain Eukaryota; kingdom Metazoa; phylum Chordata; class Mammalia; order Chiroptera; family Rhinolophidae; genus Rhinolophus; species Rhinolophus ferrumequinum. The sequence goes on from NC_046284.1 coordinate 47,741,266, forward strand.
GGAACTGCATTAGACATCAGTGAAATACAAATCAAAACCACAATATGAAATTCTACTATACACCCTACAGAATGGCCAAAATTTAAAAGTCAAAATTTAAGAACACTCAGTGCTGGTGAGACTGTGGTGCAACTGGAGCTCTCATATATTGCTGATGCGAATGCAAAATGATTCACCTAATCTAGAAAACAGTGTGGAAGTTCCTTAAGAGGTTAAAAATACATTTACATGTCCCATCAATCCCATTCCTGGGCATTTATCCTAGAGAAATGAAAACATGTTCACAAAGAATAAACTTCCGATATGGGCCACAGCATAGATGAATCTTACAGGCATTATACTGGCAGACATAAAAGAGAAGTGAACTGTGTGACTCAATTTCTATGAAACTCTAGTAAAGATGAAATTAACAAATGACAGAAAGCAGATCAAGGGTTGCTTGGCCTGGGGGTAAGGGCGGGACCTGGTTGGGGAATAAGGGAACTTTATTGGGTGTTGAAAATGTTCTATACCTTGACTGTGGTGTTGTTGGATACACCACATGTCAAACTCATCAACATGTACACTTTAAATGAGTGCATTGATTTGTATGTAAATTACACCTCAATAGTTTATTTTAAAGAAAATCAGAGAAATGCAAATCAAATCTGCAATGAGATACCATTATATACCCACCAGGGTGACTAAGATGAAAAGAGGTAGACCATTCCAAGTGTGGATGAGGACGCAGAGGTACCAGAACTGTTGATTATGATTGACTGGGGTGCTAGTTGGTACAGCCATTTGAAATACCACTTGGCATCTATGATCTCTGCCTCCTGATGTTCATGCCGTTGTGTAAGCCTGTCCCCTTGAGAGGGACCGCGACCTGTGAGTTGCTTTTAACCAACAGAATATGGCAAAGAGGATGAGATCACCACCGTGAGATTATGTTACGTTATGTAAGACACTGTCTTGCCAGCATACTTGCTCTAGAGACTCCTTGCTGGACTGATGAAGTAAGTGGCCAATTTGGGGAAGCCCACTTGGCAAGGAACCTTGGCAGCCTGAAGAAGCTAAGGGCAGCTGGTAGGAGCTGAGTGAAGCCTCCAGGAACTGCGGATGGCTTCCAGTTGACTACCAGCAGAAAGCTGGGGCCTCCGGACCACAACGATAATGAAATAAATTCTGCCAACAGCCTGAGTGAACTTGGAAGTGGATTCTTCCCCAGTTGAGCCTCGACATGAGAACCAGCTTGGCTGACACCTTGGTTGCAGCCATGTGAGATCCTAAGCAGAGGAGCCAGCTAAACTGAGCCCAGAGCCCTGATCAACTGAAAGGGTGAGATAATAAACGTGTGTGTGGTAATCTGTTGCACAGCAATAGAAAACAAAGTGTCCAATGTTCATTCCAGCCTCTTAGTGTGCCTTCCTGTACTACTGAGGCTAAAAACCTAAAAGGATACTTCCCAGATTCCCTTACAACTAGGATTCTGGATATATTACTGGTCAATCAGATGTATACTCATGAGACTTGAACACCAGACAGGAGTTGGAGGCTATGCTACTGCCACTTTTGCTGGTAAATGTGGTTGTGAAGATGTTTGGCTGTTTAATTGCAATTTAGTCGCTAGCTATGGGTATTGGGAGGCTTGGCATCTATTTTGCTGATGTAAATCATAGCAGTTGGGGCATGGATCTGGAGGTAGCAGCTGTAATGTTGGCTTTTCATCATAGCAGTGGGAAGTAGCAGTTTCCTAATTGTAGAAGAATTAGCAACTCCCTTGGTGGCCTGGTTCTGTGGTGTAGCTTTGGAAGTTGTTCTTGAAAGCTCAATTTAGAGTCAGTCCTCTTGATAATTCTGTAAGCCACTTAATGTCTGGTAATACATCTTTTCCTGACTAAACTAATTAGAGTGAATTCTGTTCTCTGCAACTGAATCTTAACTAACATAAGAAGGAAGTCCTCAAATGATAACTGAGTTAAGTGTAAATAAAAGTTTATCGTAACAAACAGTAATATGTAAACCGTTTTTCACGTTTATTATAATAGATTTACAATATGTAGTTTTATAAAGACAAGTAAAGCCACCTTATAACATATTTAATTTAATGTATAAGGTATAATGTACTGGTTCAATTTGACACAGATAAGATTTTTAATATTAAGAACCCATTTACTTAAAAAGGTAACAACTATAAAACTACGTGTTTAGCTTATTTCTCCTGCAGACTCAGAAAATAAATGTTTGTCTCTTTAACTTGTATGTATAATCTTTTTGGGCCTGGGGGTAAGGGCCGGACCTGGTTGGGGAATAAGGGAACTCAAAAAATCTCTTTAAGTATTCAATTGTAATTAATCTAGACTACAGTACTTAGGTAATCTTCAATGTTATGACTTTAAAATCATACTAAATATTAATAACATATGCTCTTAAGAAAGAATCTTTTCTGTAAATACAATTGACAAAATAGTCAACAAAGTATGTGCAATAGTGCCTTTGTACATAAGCACAGAGCCTCGTGTCTTTCTTAGAGCTACTGCAGTCTAATTTATCAATCATTGCATAATGGTAGATATGTGGTAGTTTACATATAAACTATTAACTCTAAAATGTGCACATGTTTTAGCAAATCATTTCTGAGAAAAGGAATAGATGCTTATTTACCAACTATCTCTTTAAGTGGTATTTTCCTTGAAAAGACAAGGTTGAGCAAATCATTTTAAAGACACTACTAGTAAGTGTTTGGCTGAGCCCAATTAATGACATTTTGAAAGGGTCTACTTATAAATTCTTGAGTCTCTCTGAAAAGAACATATTCTATGGTGACAAAGCCCTCTGTGTTAGGCCTTGTTCACAATGGAGTCTTGCCAAAGGCAGACCACTCGTATACCAATTTCTTTCCAGAAAGGGAGACCTGTTGGGTCACTCTAAAGGAGAATGTCTACCCTTTCGCTGTTTCACATCCAAAAAGTCAATGGGATTAAAACCAAAGTCTTTTGTGAAGAAAGAAGCTGCAATGGATTTCTCCCCACAATTCTGAAATCAATTGATTAATAAATTGCTCTTGTCAGAAATAGCACAGAAGTTTAGACAGGTGTGTGATTTGCTTATTTTTTTTTAAAGTGCTAACGAACCCTAGTATTTCTACATGGACTTTCATTGTAACGGTAATGACTAATATATAAGCAGCATAAAGTATATAGAAATTATACATTTAAATCAGATAGTCAGAACTTTTTAGATAGATACCAGCAATTCTATACATTACCTTAACAATCATTATAGACAAGTATACTTTATGAACTTACCAGACTAATACAAGAATTCAGTCTATCTAACGTAACTTAAAATATAACTGGTGAAAATCCAAAATCTAAAGCCAGAACCAAAGCAGTCACAGGCTATTCTGAGACAAATGCCAGAAACCACAGTGCTCCGAAGCAATTCAAGTAATTTCTCAGTTTCATGAGACCTATACAGTTAATTGAATAGCTTCTTAATCCTTCTGAAAAGACTGGCTTTATCCTGCTTAAATCTAAATCTAATATTGTTTTCCCTTATATTAGCCCTGCCAGAGTTTTGAGTTCTTGCTTCGTTTTTATCAGTAACAGTTAGAAGAGTGAGTCAGCAGCTTCTGAACTGCTCAGGTAGGGAGAATTCAGAAGTTACTAAAAAAATTATTATTAGAAGACCGAATGAGATTAACTTTAAAAAGTTAATACTATTTCAGTTAGGTAACTTGAAAATGAGCCCCCCTCCCCATATGGTAATATTGTAGATAATTAAGACTATAAATCCAAGAGCCTGGTTTTCTAACGCATTCTAATAAGACTGAGGCAATCTGGAAAGTAGCATTTATCAATATGACATATCATCATCACTAATACTCAAACATAACACACATTTTCAAAATTATTGGTCAATTCATATGTAAATAGCAGCACAAACAAGTAATTTCTTACTAAAGCGATATGGTGGCGCCCTCTGGTGGTACCATTTAGCATATTGCCCTGATATTGCATATCATGTGAAATATAAAATAAAAAGTAAACTGGTATTGGAGAATATCAAAATTAGAGATTACCGCAAAGGAATGAATCACTGTTCTTCCAAATAACTTTTTTAAACCTTTGAGCACATTGGTAACAAGATAAATCCCTGATTTCTACTCCCAGGAATTAAGCTGACAGCTACAGGAATCTTAGTAAACTTGTCTGACAGGCAATTCCTGTTAAGAGATTTACATCTTGGTTCTACAGCTTAACTGAGAGATTTTTGCATTTTCTAGTTTGGCTTCTACATCTGTGGGTTTCTCAAAAAACCTCACCAATGCTGGTTCATTCAACAAAGATGCAAGAATCTGTTCAAATGCAAATGACCACTGAGGTTCTTCCCTGAGCAAGGAGGGATCTTTCTCCAAGCTGCTCTCTGTTTTCTCCTCACTGGCTCCTCTAGAGGCACAAACTGTACCACAGAATCCTTTGGCTGATGATATAGGGCTATGTAGTTTCCTTCCAACTTCTTCCATCCTGAGCAAAAGGCTGGTCACAACAGCAATCGCTTGATATAACGACTCTTCTTCACGGTCCCCATGAAACAAGTTATAAAGGGTCTTTGAAAACTGAATAAATTGTGACTGGAAGACACAAGTTAGAAATATCACATTTGATATTAGATTTAGCAAATATAAAGAGAACTTAGAATAGTCTCCTATTTATAAGTTGTACTATTTAACCTTCACCACAGAAGTTACACGAACTGATAAATCCTCAATAAACCTTGGTTCTAGACAGATGAGTATCAACCATGGAAGAAAATTCCATTTAAGTCATCTCATCTGTTGCCTAAAAGCAGTATATTATATATATATATACATATATATATATTAATATATATATATATAAATATATATATATATATATATATATATATATACATATATATACACACATATATATATAATTACATATTTACTAACTCCTGGACAGTTTACCTGCCAGCATTCCTTCAGTGTTAGGTGGTACTTTTAATTAGGTAAAGTCCCATTTTTCCCTACATGAAGATCATTCATTCATTAACCAATCTTAATGAAAGGATTAAGATGAGATCCCTTTGATCTTCTCAAAGGGCTAGAGTAGGCAGCTCAACAGGGATGACTTAAATTTAGGGAAGAATGTTTTGGGAACTATCTAGTAGTACAAGGTAGCTCTAAGGGGCTGGGCCCATTTGGACATGTTTCTCTTTATAAAGGCTGAGGTGAGGCCCATGTGCAGAAATAAACTGGATTGTTTGCTAATTTCCCCTGGATAATCCACAGACATTCCTAGAAGATATCCGTCAGTTAAAAAAAAAAAAAAAAAGATTCCAACATAAGAGTTCTATAAGTCAATCCTACCAGAAAAGTTTATCTGTAAATACAAAGCAAATACGAAAGGACATACTTCATAAAAATATATTGTACCAAACTTACAGGTTTTATTTCTCTTTTTTTCTTTAGTCTATAGTACTATTTATAAAAATTTTAGAATACACCTTATTGATTCATTTTAAAAAGTCCTTATTCAACTACCAAATTACCTATTCTACTGAGAAATACTAAGCTATTTGATAGTTCTCATTTTGGTCAAGTTCTGGGAATCCTTAGTATCTATACCAACAGATTTTCATTAAAAAAAATAAAAGAACAAAGACCAACTGAATACTGTGTAAGAAAGAGACGGGTTTAGAATTTTGTCAGTACTAGTCATTAGTATAGTTTGAGCAGGTTCAAACACATGCTTAGGAACCAGGGTATGACCTATTTCAGTAATTTCTTATTCCTAGTACCTAGCACTGGGTGTGTCATCTAGTAGGCACTAAAAAGGTTTAACTGAATAAATGTACATTTCTAATAAAGCTGGAAATAGAAAACACTGAAATACACACACACACACACACACACACACACACACAGAGGGTGCCAAAAAATGTATGAGATCTCTTAAAATGTGTTTACATTTTTTTGGCACCCCGATATATATCCATCTTTTCTATAGGTACAAATGTTGTCACAGCAGAGGAACTACACTGAAACACTAGATGCATTTCAGTGTTAAAAATATTTGATCTCCCTCTTCTGTGCTCATGTAAAACTTACAGAGATGATACATAGATTACTTAACTATTTTTGTAATAGCATGTTAATTATTTTAGAGTTGTATACACCCACATGCATAAAAATAAAAAACAAGAACCTAGAATCTTTTCTTTGAAAGTACCATACCTGATTCATTCTTGGTAAATCTTTAATGTTTTCTTCTTTTTTGAAAAGCTCATCTTGCCACTGACTTAGATATGCTTGAATATCAGCTTTTCCTTTGCCTGAATGAAGGGAACAAAACTATTTCATAATAAACAGTTCACTGCATTTCCCCAAACTCAAAAAGGATAGTTGTAATTGAAAGATATTTCATTGAGTTATAAGATTCTACCATTTTGAATTCAGGAAATGATTTGAATTTACCTTTCATTTCACCTACTGGTTCTCAGGATACTTCGCCATTTCCACTAAACTAAAACTTTTATTTTGGGAAGGCTGGGGACTAGGGAAGATGTGAGGAGAGACTGAGAAGGATGCATTTTTGATTAAACAGTGCACCCTGGATTGATGATGCAAATTTCATGCAAACATTCTCATACATACTACTAAGTTTAAAATAGCTTCTACATGACGTTCTTAATATGCAAATACTGAAGTGGTCTATGGTGGCTCTTTCTCAAAAATTCAAAACACTACTTATTCATTCATTCCTTTGAAGAGTTTAATCAAGATGATATTAATGTGACTTTATTAATAATAAGATTCCTTAGACAATTAGGTGGGGGTACTGAACAACCTGGCTAAGTTGTCATAAATAAAGAGCTCTTCAGCAATTATTTTGTAACTGTTACTCAAAAACATAAAAAGAATGATGGACTTTTCGAGAGCAATTTGACAGGCTCTATTAAAATATTAAATGTGCATATTCTTGGTGACCCAGCATCTCATACCTCTATGAATTTACCCCATCCTAAAGAAATATGTGTAAAAGTATGCTAAAATTTAAGTATAAAAAGTTTGTTGCACCATAGTTTGCAACATAAATCATTAGAAACAACTTAAATGTCCATCAGTATTAGGCTATTATTAAAATAAATCAGGGTACAACCAAACAATGGAAAACTGCAACCATTAAAAAGAATAAGATAGACCCAACTGTATTAAGCTAAAATGCGCTTCTGCAATGTGCCTTTAGTTTAAAGTGTACGGCTGAGTGAGTTGTCCATGATATATCGCAAAATCAAAAAAAGCAAATTGTAGAACAGTATTTACGGAATGTTTCTTTCTTTTTTTTTTTTTTTTAAAGAGAGATGTCTATAAATGCTTGTGTATAAATAGGTCTGGAAAGGACATAACCCAAAATGTTTTCACATTTACTTTAGGGTGGTATTGGTGGGGGTATGAAAACTTCTGTACTGTTTAAATTTATTTTACAGGATTACCTATTACTTTTGCAATTAAAAATAATTATCTTTAAAGAATTAAGCAATTATGGGTCATTATATTGGGTCAACTATACTATTATTATGGGTCAACTATACTATTATAGTTTTATAACTTCTGAGACTTAAGTACCAAGATAAGAAAGAATAAATTGTTAAACTAACATGAAGGAACTGAAAAAGCTTTCAGGACAAATCAATAGCCTTTTAAGGGAATCTGCTTTTCCCCTGTGTGTAGTTAACCCTATTTACAAAAACAATAACTTCATAAACTAAATATTTCTAGACCATGGTACCTTTTTCAGGGCTGTTTTTTACTGCTTCTGCTTCCTTCTCATTTTCAAGCTTGGAAACTAGAGGAAAAGAGGACAACTGCATTTCGTAAAATATTTAACAAATACCTTTGGAAAGTAAAATAAGTTTTCATATAAAGACTTATAAGTACATGTTCTTTTCTTTAATTCAGCAAACAAATTTTAGTTGACGTGACCTCCTGTCATTAGAAGACAAAGTACTGAAGAACTTTCATAGTAAAAAGAACATCCATAGGAAAAAAAATCCTAGAGGGAAGTGTACCAAATATTAAGTATTTATTTCTGCATGGTATTTCCTTCTTGGTGACTTTCCTCAAATTAAATTGTATTACTTTCACTGTTAGGGAAAAAAAAAAAACATACTGGAAGCCAGAAGACTGTGCTAATAGTCCTGACCGTGGCAATAACTCATCGTGAAATCCTATACTCCTTCCTGGGCCACAGTGTCCTCATCTATATAATTAAGTGTTGACTAGATGATCTGTAAGGTCTCGTCAAACTTACTGTTCAAACACTAACATAACTAACATAATATATCCATAAACATATATTAGTCAGGACTTGCCTCTCTATAAGACATTCATATTCATGGAAAAAAAACAAAGGACACAAAAATAAGTTCATAACACTTCCAAATTATGTCCTGGAGACAGGCTCATCCCTGTCTCTTACCCCTACAGTAATGTATAATAAGTATTCACTGTTTGAATAATAGTTATGACCTTCAATTATCAAAGATTCTATTGTCTTCATTGCATTTTTAACAAGGCATGAAAATGATCTGATACATTTTAGAAATTTCTGCAACATAAGTAGGAACAAAATGCATTTTCTTTCTAATTCTCCAGTAAACAAAAAATTCCATACATCAAAACCCAAAATGCAGTTTAGTCAATCAAATATTTATGGCGCATTTACCATGCATTTAGTACTGTGCCAAGTGCGCTGGTAGCACAGAAGAAACAAGGTCTAATTAACACAAATTTTACTAGAGGTAGCTGGGTAAAGAATATTTAAGCCAGGAAGATCTCTATGAGTGACTAATCATCAAAACAGATACATTTTTGAACAGATATTTACCATGGAGCTGACTGAGATAAAGTAATTCTTCCTTGGAAAGTTCATCTCCTTTTGAAGGATCCTTAGATTTCACCTCAGTGTAAGCTGAAAACAGATAACCCACATATCACATTTACTAATAATGAGGGACAGATATAGGCCCTGTAATAGGTCAAGTAAATCTGGGGGCAGAGAGTTAAACAAAAGGTTTCTGTAAAAGAAAGACACATGAAGAAATGTGGAAGTGGTACTACTTTACTGTATAGCAAATAAAAGTGCTGATCACTTTGAGTTCCATTATTTCTCCTACTTGCTTTTTAATAGATTTCTGAGAGCCATTACAAATTGAAATAAGAAAATGTGGCATTTGGAAATCTCTGAAAATGTGACTTCAGTCATTTAAAAACATCTTCAATAATAAGAAAAAAACATGAAGTTGAGTGCGCTAACAAATATGTAGTGTTTTTTTTTTCTATTTTTGATTCTTTGACTGAAAGCATATTCATTCCATGACAATATTAGACTTTTTAATAGCAATTTGATTTGACAATGAAAAGGCCTTCATAGTTAAATTACTAGGTAGTTTGTCTTTTGTTTTTTAATGCTGTGTTTGTGATCTGAGAGTGTGAAGAGTTAAAGATGGCTTTTACATTTTTGGTCTGGTAAAGAATGGTTCCTGGCTATCCTGGGAAGACTCTTAAAAGAGAGCCCAAGTGTAGCTTTACACAAAGCTGTTTGTTTTTGTGAATTGCTTTATCTAAGCTAAAAGGTACTTTTGCAACGTTCCTTTAGCTTAAAGCCCAAGACTGTTTTCCAAAAATATGGATCAGGCCTGGAAAAGGCAGCCTCTTAAGGTGAGTGGGAAACACGTAAGTAAACTGGAATGGTGTGGTAACACTGAAGCAGCATGGTAGTAGAATAAAAGGAAACCTGAGCTTTGGAGTCAGACCTCAGTTTGAATCCCAAATATGCAATTTATTAGCTGTGTGATCTTTGGCAAATAATTTAATATTTCTGACACTTAGTTTTTTTATTGTCTAAACTGGAAGGATAATACCACCTTTCAGGGATATTGTAAGAACTAAATATAAGAGTGCATGCATGTGAAGCAGGGAGGATTTGAGATCTTGCTCCCCAGCATATGTCATCAGTTTGGCTCAAATAAATAAATTCATAAATATTCAAAAAAAAAAAGAATGCATGTGAAGTAAATGCCTTGACAGAGCTGGTGCTGAACAAATGGTAGCTTTTATTTTGTTTCCTTTTCCAAATGTTTACTATCCCTGCTGCCTGGTCTCATTTTTCTGAATAATTTGTAGTGTTTCACAAGTTTGGCAGTTTGTCTAAAGTTAAATTCTACTCTCTAATGACAACAACGACAATAAAAATTCAACATTATACCAATATTTAAATGATACGTAGCTCTTATATACAAACTGTTGATCACTAAATTGATTGACCACTATCAGGAAGGAAAGCTGTGAACCCCTCTGTTACACAGACTCTCTTCCATAGATTTCACTGTACCTATACATCAGCAAAAGTACTGGTAGTACGATTCATGGGCCATAATAAGGGAATAACCTCGTATCATACTGAAGATTATGTTACTATGCTAAGTGAAATAAGTCAGACTAAGAAAGACAAATACCCTATGACCTCACTTATATGTGGAACCTAAAGAACAAAATGAACAAACAAAACAGAAATAGACTCATAGATACAGAGAACAAACTGATGGTTGCCAGCTGGGAAGAGGGGTTGAGGGGTTAGGTGAAAAGGTGAAGGGATTAAGAAGAAAAAAAGAAAATTATGCTATTTGTTAAAATGGAATTATATCTGTAATTATACTTCTTAAAATGGAATCAACTCCTGTACATCATTAAAGACTGTTAAACTCTTACCTGGAGGAATATGCAGCTTAAAAAGCAGCTTAAGCTTCTCAGTAAAACTTCCATTATACATTATGTCTGTTCAATAAAATTCAATAGAGAATAGTCACATATCCAAAGAACATTCAATCAGTTCCAGCAACACAGATTAATTAAGGTGCGGATATTAACCAGGAATTAGAATTCAGAAACCTTTTGTTACTTAAGCTAACAGTTAAACAACCACCCAGTTAGCCAGATTCTCTTCTCCTAGTGTATAAGCAAAACACCCTTTATCAGAGGGATAAAATGCTCTTCTGCTGATCTCCCTTTCCCCAACCGCAGATTTCTTTTTTCTTTTGAATGCAACCTTATGCCTCATTTAGGAGAAAACTCCTCTTCAAGGGGCAGTCCCTGATAAGAAAGCATGCTGGGGTGTCTGGAAAAGAAAGGAATGATAGAACTGGTGGCCCATCTACAAGCACAACATGTTTTTTGGATATTTCTCTACCACTTTCCTAGGCTATGTGGTTGAATTTTTACTGAGGGGGGGGATATCCTTCTGAAGTATATCCATTTGCCTGAGTGTGGGAAAATTGGGACATTCTCTTTCTTCGTGTTAACCGTTAAAACATCCATATTTAACAGCTTGCTTTTCTGGAAAGGCAGGGGCAAAATGAGACCAATATACTTAGGTTTAGCAACAAACACATAAACTGTCCAGTTATTGCTTATGCTGGACACAATGTAACTCAGGATGATAAAAATCTGACTAAATCTGCAATAACAGGCAGTACTAAGTATCTCTAGGGGTACCTTTATGCTTGCTTTAAAAAAGAAAATTATTGGACACCATCCTACCAATTGCAGAGGAGAATTCTTTGAAGTTTATAAGGCAGTCCGAGTTTTCATCCAACAATCTGAATGTCCATAAAGCTAATGAGTCTCTGTTTGCAGAATGAGCCCAGGGACTCAACAAGTGATACAACACTCTGAATTGCTGGCAGTCAATCTGATACTGTTCCAAATATGGCAGACTGGGGTCATGGTGCTTTAATACTGGATAACTCAAACACCAGTAATAAGTAAAAAACAGCTCTTTCTATTAAAAACAAACAAAAAAGGAGAGTCATTAAATCAGAAAAAGTAATTTCCTAACTTTCTTTTAAACATGTTTATTAAATTAATTAAAGATGAGATATTTAAGCATGACTGGTAAAATTCTACTAAAAGAGTATTATTTTTTATTTAAAGAAAAATAATACCTTAAAGATGACATAAAGTTCATCCAATTCATGAAGGCTCAATTTCACATCTTGAGATACAACACGTAACTTTAAAAAGATTAAAATCAATTTAGAATTTAACACTTCAGTATATAAATTCTCTTTGAATCCATTTAGAAATCTCCCTCTACCAGAATATTTTTATTCTAACTTTAAAAAGGAACAACAAAAGTAAATGAACCTATTTTGCCCTTTAAAAAGGTTGTACATAGACTACAGGTTGAATTCTACTATTATGTACTTTGATCTTCATCTTTTCATACCAGAATCACTGCCGAAGGACAGCCACTTAATGTCTATAAATATAAGCAACAGTATGCGAAGTCTCATTCCGTATATTCCTCACTTGCCACATAAGCAATCTGTCAATTCATCACGAGGGGTTGTCACTAAACACTTCAAAGGCATTGGGAGATGTACATTCCTTCTCTGGGCCAAAAAAACGTAATCCAAGAAGTAACAAGCTTAGAAAATATATAACTTTAACCTACCCCATGAAAAATAAGTATAATGGTACAATGATTTTGGTATTTAAGAAATTTAAAAGTGAAGGTTAAAAGGCTAAAAGTAATGAAAGGGGAAATAAATAAAAAATCCAGTAGACTCAATAACTGGTTAATGGAAAAAAATAAGTAAAATAGAAAAATACCTGGCAAGTGGGATAAAAGTACAAATAAATATCTTTGAGAAGGAAAATGATAATATAAACATAGATACAGGGGTTATTAAAAGTGTCCAGCACACAGAAGGTGGTATTAAATATCGGTTGAATGAATTCCATAATCTTTATATGAAATGGATAATTCTGTAGGAAAATATAAATGATCAAAATTAAGTCAGGAATAGGAAACTCTGAATAGATAGAGTTAGAAAGGTATTCAAAGACCTGCCTCCCATCAAAAGGTAGCAGATCCAGATGGATCTCATTTCTTCAAACTTTCAGGTAACAGATAATTCCTATGTGATCTAATCTATTCCAGAATATAGAAAAATGTGACTTATTCCAAAATTCATTCTAAGACGAGAGTACAACTCTTAGATGAAAACTAAAGTTAGCACACACACACAAAGAGAAAAGTACGCCAATGTCACTTTAACATAAATGTACAGAACCTAGCTAAACTATTTACCGAAATTATCAACATGACCAAATAGGATGCATTCAAGATCCAACAGAAGTCTAATATTAGGAGTTCTTTAATATAATTTACTCCATTAATAAAGTAGAAAGATACATAATCTGAAGATATGAAAATTCATTTGATCAACGTTAACAGTCAATACTGATTTTTAAGAAATATCCAAAATCTTTTAACCTAGAAACAAAATGAAACTCCTCAATTTGACAAAGGACATCCTTTAGAAATAAACAGCAAACCTCACACTTAACAATAAAATGCTAGAGGCATTCCTATGAAATTCAGCAGTAAGATAAGAAAGTCTACTCTCAGTGCTATTATTCAATTCTTCTCTAAAGATGATACCCAATATAGTAACACACACACACACACACACACACACACACACACACACACACACACAAAACAAACAAACAAAAAAACCCAACCTAAAAAATGTATGAATATCAGGAAAGGTCAAAACTCTAAGACTAGACATGATATGCTTGCCTATTCAAAAAATTTGAGAAATTAAACCAAAAAATATTAGAACTAATGAGAGTCAGTAACACAGCCACTTAATAAACAACATATGCAAATCCATAGCTTTTACACACACAGCAATAAACAAATTAGAAAAAGTAAAGGAAAAAAAGATCTCATTCATATTAGCAACAAAACCTCAAATGCATACAAGTAGATAAACCCAACAAGAAATGTGTAAGACCCATATGTGAAAACTATAAATATTTACTAAAGAACCTTTAAAAAGACATCATTAAAATGGATATTACAAACTTTTTAAAAGCTTCACCAGATTTCAATATGGACTATAAAGCTATAGTAGTTAAAACAGCATGGCGCTGTTGCAGGAAAAAAAGAGACTCCAGGCATAAACCCATGTATGTATATAAGTATTTAGCACATGAAAAAGGCAGATTACAGTACAGTACAGTAGGAATGGACTACTCAATAAATGGTATTTAAACAATGGGTTGTTTCAGTTGAAAAAACAACTTAGATTAGAGTCCTATCTCACATTGTAAACAAAAGATACTTTACGTGTATTACAGAGCTAAATGTTTTTTAAAAAATCAAAGCAATACCAGTACCATAAGCCAATATGGTACAATATGACAAAGTATGTTTACAAATTATATAATTTTAAATAGGAAAGGCCACTTACTAAGTTTGACATAAAACCAACAAAACATGCAAAAAATAAAAGATTGAACCATATAAAAATTTGAAACTTATATACTCTGAAACATACCCTAAAGAAAGTTAAAAAAAAATACTGACGGGAGATATTAGTCACAAATATAACTGATAAAGAATACCACTAATATATATAGAGTTCCTACAAATCAATAAGACAAAGACAACCTCACAGAAAAATGGGCAAAGCCTATAAATAGGCAATTAAGAAATGAAAGAGGCTATGTGATCAGTGAAATAAAAAGAACAATTTTATTTTTTAATCCATCAAATTGGTGCAAATTAAAGATTTTTAATATCTGATGTTAGTGGGAGTGTGGGAAAAGGGGAATCATTACACACTGTTGGTGGGATTATATTTGGTACAAATCTTTTGGAGGACAATTTGGCAGGACCTGTCATTTTAAAATGGGTAAACCCTTTGACCCAGCTTCCACTTCCAGTAATCTACCTTACAGAAATTATAAATGTGTAAGAATAGATATGCAAGGATGTTTAGATAAGGTATTATAAGAGCAAAAAATGTCATACTAAATGTATATCTACATATATAGTTAAATAAAGTACAGCATATCCATACTATGGTATACTATTCAGTACATTAAGGAAAGTGAGGTAGCTCTGTGTGTACTGATATACAATGAACATATATTTTTTGACTGAAAAAAAGTAAACTGCAGAAAAAGTTGAGAACCATATGACTTCACTCATATGTGGGATATAAAATTGAGAGCAACAAAGGAACAAGACAAGCAAACAAACAAAAACTCATTGACACAGACAACAGTTTAGTGGTTACCAGACGGGAAGGGGGAAGGGGGGTGGTGGTAGATGAGGGTAAGGGGGATCAAATATATGGTGATGGAAGGAGAACTGACTCTGGGTGGTGAACACACAATGTGATATATAGATGATGTATTATATAAGTGTACACTTGAAACCTATGTAATTTTACTAATTATTGTCACCCCAATAAATTTAATAAGAAACAAGTAAGCTGCAGAACAAAGTGACTAGTATGATCTCATTTAACAAACTGTATTACCACCCCCTGCCACACACACACACACACACACACACACACACACACACACACACACACACATTTATGTCTAGATCCACAGAAAAAGATCTGGAAGGTCATCTGCCACATCATTTTAATATTGGTTACTCCTGGGGTAGGGAACATTTACTGTTTTACATTTCTATAATGTTTGAATAGTTTACAATGAGCATATATTACTTCACTATTATTTTTAAAGTTAATTTATAAAAACTAAAACAAGGAGGCTCTATGCTATTATAATTATATTACAGCAACATCATTGATTTAATTGAAATCTAAACCTGGAATCTTCAGAAATGTTAACTTTCCCAGATTTGTACCTCTGAGGACTTGGCTTTTAAACAAGTAGGTTTACAAAAGCAATACATATACTTATGATAAAAGCTCAAACAGTACAGAAGGATACATATACAGCAAAGTAAAACTCTCCCTCTTCTGATCAGCAATCTATTAATTCTACTAATCAGAGGTAACCACTATTAAAAGCTTCTTATATAGCCATCCAAATATTAACAAGGAGAGAATTTCAAACACACTGTTTTCTACCTTTCTCACTTTATCTTAGGTATCTCAGGATAATAATATGTATTACCAACATTGACTACTATATAGGTCAGCTGTTCTTATTGATGGAGCACATCACAAATATGTTATGCTTAAGTGGCTGCATCATAACATTCACTATTGAAGGTCAAATAATACAAAACATATTGGAGAAACCAGCATAATTCAATCAGAAGAAAATAACTTATTTCCTCTCAAAAAATGTATAGTAAGCTAAGCTGTGGCAAGAATCTAGCTCAAAAGTTTAGTTATTTTCATTTTCTTTACATAGAATGATAATATTTTAAGGGAAGTAGAAGAAAAAAATGTTACTCCAACTGGGTTTCCCCCATTGAGTGAATACTCACCACATTCTGTTTTGTTGTTTCCTCTAGGGTCTGTATCACAAACAACCTATTTCGACAGCGCATGCTGTATATATCTTCACAACAAATATTACCATATTTCTGTAAGAAATATCATTTCAGTGGATACACATTCATAATAAACAGTCACTTCTCTTACAACTGAATTTCATCAGATTCAATTCTCAGAGGCCTTGGTTCTATTTTTAGCTATTTTCCTAACCTGTTCAGTAATTATGCAAATTTTCACCTCCCATATTTGTTTTTCTATATATTCACTGGAGAGCATTCCATCTACTATGTGTCTAGGTTAAGTACAAGAACATTGGTAAAATTCTTAGCCTCTAAGGAGAGAATAATTTTCACCTTTTTACATAGTGATAGTTAAAAGTGGTCATTATTTGTGAAAGTAAGAGAATCTAGTATCATTTAATGAAACGCAAATGGAAGCAGAGGAGGCTATATAACCTAGGAACAGTTCACAGAACTCGTTTTTAAAGTGAAGTCGTATTTTAAATTATATCTTTATTTGCATTAGTATCTTACTCTTAATATACCACAAGAGACATAACTATAGTATTGGTCATTTTAAACATGATATGTAATTATATTTAAGGTATTAAAAATCTTACCTCATTTGACTCTCTAATCAAATCTGTAATATCCACTCTAATATGACTTTTTCCATCATTCACATTTGAACCTTGCTGAACACTTGAAGGCAATGGGCTATCCTTATTAGTGACACTGTCAAAGAACCTATCCAAAAGTGATAGTAATACAAGAATTAGTGGAAGTAAAATGCAGAGAAAATGACAGCTAATTTCTCCCTAGTCAGAGGTTAATTTCAGCTAAGAGGACAAAGGACAGTCTTATGAAGAAGTGGAATTTGAAAATGATTCGGAATTAGTAAGACACGGGAATGGGGAATGGGATGGTGAAGAAATTATTTCAGAGGTAGGGAGAAAAGTGTGATGGAAACAAACAGATTCACTTTAAGGCAAATAGCACAGAGCCCAGTAAGGATGCAATATAGGGTATGTAGAGGCATGTAAGGAAAAATAAGAATAGGTACACCTAGGCTTTAACACAGTGAGTTCTAAATGCTAGAGTGAGGTATTTATATTTTATTCTGTACATCATGGGATTTGATGTACCATTATAACAGTTACCCAATCAAATATTCATAAGTAAAGCTCAGCCCACCTGACTGAAACCACTTGAAAACCAGAACAATTTCCCTCACTGGATATTAAACATTAGCAAATATCCTTCCCTCTTCAAATTACTTTTACACAGAGACACCTTATAGCTCAAACTGGGACTATGAAAGTTCCAGCATAATGAATCAACAATATCAGTTGTTTACTTCAAAAGTATTTACTTTTGTTATATTCTATTTGAAAACAGAGGAGTGCCTTAGGCCCAGCTTTTTCATTTAACTAGCTTTGTGACCTTGGGCAAATTGTTTCAAGTTTCTAGGGCTCAGTTTCCTCCTCTGTAAAATAAGGGGACTGAACAACATAATTATCTAAAGGTCTCTTCGGATTGAAATATTATGGTTCTTACAGTACCTGTTTAAAGTTGTCACAGCTTCAGCATCATCTTTACATGCCAGCAATTTGTCTAAATTATAGTCAAGTATTGCCAATCCCAGTTGTAAAATGGCCTTTATTCCGTCATAGAAAAAACAGTCCACCACATTCACTGCACTTTCAATAGGTAGCACGCTAATAAAAAGTGTGAGGAACCATGAGAGAGAAACGGAGGAAAAGAATGTCATATCAGTCATGTGTTCTGTCAGCTGGGGAAGGTGATCCCTAATAAGTTCTTCAAAGACGGCCTGATCCACCAGGGCACCTGGAGAACATAAAAAGAAGTTTAAAAATTAATACCTTTCAAAAGGACTTGTTTCTGATACTTCTCACTTCTATTACTATAGTATGCTGATATATCTCATTTATCTTCCTTAAATTATGAGCCTCTTCAGTGCCTTTTCTATGTTTCACGTATGTCTTTATCTGCTACCATGTTTCCCCGAAAATAGGACATAGCCGGACCCATCAGCCCTAATGTGTCTTTTGGAGCAAAAATTAATATAAGATCTGGTATTATATTATATTATATTATATTATATTATATTATATTATATTATATTATATTATATCCAGTCTTATGTTATATTACATAAGAACCGGTCTTATATTATATTAAAATAAGACCGGGTCTTATATTAATTTTTGCTCCAAAAGACGCATTAGAGCTGATGGTCCGGCTAGGTCTTATTTTCAGGGAATCACGGTAGCAGAGTGTATTGCATGAAGAAGCACTTGAGAAAGTCAATTAAAATTCATTTGAACAATTATTTATTGAATTGTTATTATGTGTATAAACCTGCACATGTTATAAGAGATATACCAATTACTGAAATGGTCTCATCTTCAAAAAGCTTAATATCTAGTAGAACGTAAGATAAATACCCACCTATTATGAAAGGCAATACAATCAATGACCTAGCCATGATACTGAAGGCTTATGAGGGTACAAAGGAGAGACCACCTATGATTTTAAGGTAGGTGATCATAGATCTATAAATATTTGATGACTGAAGAAAATATTACACAATTAAGGAAACAAGAACTTGATCCCTTTCAAATCTTGAAAATATCTGTACAAGTCATATAAATTTGGAGATTTTAAGCTGATTAAAATCTATCTCTCATCAAGAAACTATTAAAAAATTTCTAGCAGCTCTCGATGCTTCAGATCACCACTGTTTTAACAATATGGAGATAATACACTTAAAATTTCTATTGTATTAAGAAACAGGCCAGGTACTTTAGTCTTTAAAAAAGTAACATATTAATTTTCCCAATTGTTATTCAGTACAAAAAGCTCTTCTCTTGAGCATGTCAGTGAATGTGACATTTTGATATTGCTTGCATTTTGTATATTTTAAAACCAAATTGATCAGTTCTTCCATTTGATAGGTAACTGGATAGACAACAGGCATATAAATTGTTTGGAAAAGAAATACAGTTATATATGTTTATGTGGGTTTTTTATTTTGTTTTGTTTTTTACCAATTATTCGACGATTAAAATAATCAGGCAACATTCGTTCACACACGGCAACCAAAAGCCAAAAAGCTTCTTCCTCTTTTGCATACAGAAGCAACACTGAAGTCAAAATGTTCATTGCCTAAAATTCACAGAAAAATAAAAAATAAATACCGTCATTTATGTCTCCATTCACTTAAACTGCTTTTCAAAAAAAAGAGTTCTGTATCGATAACTTTCTTTTTTTTAATTAAAGTTTATTGGGGTGACAACTGTTAGTAAAGTTACATAGATTTCAGGTGTACAATTCTGTAATACATCATTTATATCTCACATTATATGTTCACCACCCAGTCAGTTCTTCCATCACCATATATTTGTGTATCAATAACTTTCAATGAATAAATAGGACTGATATGTAACAGTTATGGGTGTCCCACCCATTATAAATGAATCTGTGGTAGAGAGTGCTAGCTATTCACCACAATCCATCTCCCCTTCTTCCACGGTATCTGCACATACATGTGCTCAGCCACACATTTTGCAGACTTCTATGTGAATAGGTGTGGCCATGAAACCAAGATCCTCCAGTAATATGTAGGTGAAATGATGCATGCACCTTCCAGGCCTAGGTGATCAAATCTCCCCCAACTGTTTCTCCACGCTCTCTCTTCCTGCCCCTGAGTAGTAATGGCAATGGAAGAGCACCTTGGAAGCCATGTTTTGAAGATGACAGAGCCTGCTATTAGCCTAAGTCCCTGAATAATCTCATGGAGGAGAGCTGGCTACTGACTTAAATACTTGCTCTCCTCTGTTTATTCTTTTAAGTAAACTTGTATGTTTTGAGCTATTATCTGTTTGAGATTATTTGTGTTAGCAGTCCAGCATACCCTAATTAATATAGGTTTTTTTTCAGTGATTCTGCTACTGCCCACAAAATAAAATTCAAACTCCTGACCTATCCCAATCTATCTACTTTATTGATTTTTTTCTCTAACTACTTCACTTCATTCACCATACACTTCTACTAAATAGAACATGGTCCTATATACATTCCACACCTACCTCTACCTGTATTTGGTTACATTGATCTCTTCACCTGGAATGTTCTTTCATTCCTTTTCCATACATACAAATTCCACAAATATGCAAGATCTACAAATGCTCTCTCTTCCATGAAGCCTTCTCTGATTCCTCCAGGTGAAAATAATTTATCCCTATTATAAATCCTGATGGGACTTTATATTTCTTTAATAATCTGCCTCATTTGTTTTTCATTTGCAAATGAATGTTTTAATATCCTGTTTCCCCAAAAATAAGACCTAGCCAGACAATCAGCTCTAATGTATCTTTTGGAGCAAAAATTAGTATAAGACCGGGTCTTATATAGTAAAATAAGACCGGGTATAATATAATATAATATAATATAATATAATATAATATAATATAATATAACATAACATAATATCAGGTCTTATATTAATTTTTGCTCCAAAAGACGCATTAGAGCTGACTGTCTGGCTAGGTCTTATTTTTGGGGAAACACGGTACCTACCAGTCTATATATTTTTAAAGGGAAGACCCTTATCTCATTCATCTTTATATATTCTTCAGCACCTAGCACAATATAATTTACAAAGCAGGAATTCAATAAACATGCTAGATATAAAAGAAAAACGAATTAATGAAATATTAATTCTCCTAAGTATTTCCACTACCATTCTACTTAGATTAATAATATCCACTATCAATTGCCGCCCACCCGCTTGTCATTATTATCACAATTTTTAAGCTAGTAGAGCTGGATTTGATGTGATTGCATCACTTGGAATAAAGACACAGTTGGACTCATAATGAAGTCATACCTGGCAGTATCCAATTTTGGGATTCCTGTATGCATAAGCAGTGAGTACCCGCCTCAGAGCAGATATGCCAGTGTCACTCTGAAAGGCTGGGTGCTCAGGCAGGGAGCGACGCAAATCACGTTCAATTTCTTCAGTAGCCAAGTTACAGGTCCCTAAGGACTGCTCAACCACGTCAGCATAATAGCCGGGATTAGCAGCCATGTCATTAACAGCTCCTGTCAAGATGATTGCATTGACATACAAAAGAAGAGGAATATAATAAAGTTACTACTTGTTTATGTACACAAAGAATTGGAATACCTTTAAATTTAGTTTTATGCTCAAGTAGTATGTGAGCAAAAACAAAAGAAAAAGCATCACACTAGAATCTGTAACATGAGGACCCCAATTTTATCCAACAGAATAACATTTTAATGAACTGTTTTTCCCCCCTTAACTTTCTTTTGACACTAGAGATAGACATCTGACCCCCACCAATTAGTTATGTCTTGCCTGATAAATTAATCTGCTCAGACAGTGGATGGATATATGAAGTCTGACAATTAAGTTCGCGAACTCATCCTAGAAAAAGTACTACATAGCTCACTGCTGAATATCACTACAGTCACCTTCGAAGTACTCCCCTTGGGAAGCTATGCACCAACGCCAGTACCTAGTGCACCCTTCAAAACAATTTTGGAACTCTTTTTCTGGAAAGGCCCTCGAAGCTGTCATCATATTACTTTGCTGTCCTGAATGTCATCAACGTGTCTTCCTTTCAATATTTCCTTTATCTTTGGGTAAAGAAAGAAGTCACTGGGGGCAAGATCAGGTGAGTAGGGAGGGTGTTCCAATACAGTTATTTGTTTACTGGCTAAAAACTCCCTCACAGACAGTGCCCTGTGTGAGTTGGTGCGTTGTCATGATGCAAGAGCTCCTTCGGGACCATTTTTGCACACACCTTTCCCATGCCAAGATTTTCAGTTAAGATTTTCCAAACTGTTTCTCTATCGATGTTTACTTGATCTGCTATGCTTCTCACAGTCAGCCAACAATTTTGATGTACAATTTGATGAATTTTTGCAATGTTATCGTCAGTTCTGCTCATTACTGGCTGCCCTGACCTCTCTTCATCAGTGACATGTTCTCTCCCCTCAGAAAAACGTTTAATCCATTTGTACAGTGCTGTTTTCTTCATGGCATCATCCCCATCAACTTGGACTAACATGTCCCTGATTTCACTTCCACTCTTGCCAAAGTTTAACAAGAAATTTAATGTTTGTTCCTTGCTGTAATTCAAGCTCAGACATTCTTGCAATGGCACACAAAAACATGCAACAATAATGAACACCACTCAGCAAGACACCGCCACACATCGACACGAACACAGCTGTGAGACACTGATATACCAAGGTTATGAAACCTTACCGAGCTGTTTGTACAGTGCTTCCAACGTAAGCACATGGTGACAAGTTCGCAAACTTAATTGTCAACCTCGTATAGGTAAGTACACAAAACTAATGCACCCTCTTTGATTGGTCTGGATTCATGATGAATAAGACTTTGTCCTAGCCATCTTTGTAAATATTTTTATTTAGCTTGGTACATAACTCCTAGAAGGGGCATAATTCATGTCTGTTAAATAAAGTGAATAAATATAATACCTGAAAAAAGCATCCAGAGCTCTCCTCTTAAGGTCTCTGGAATCCCTCTTATAACCAGATCTTGAGTCTTTTTGGTCCGAAACATGCTAACACCACGTCCACGTTCTGCAAATAGGATGTTCCATGACTGTTCCTTCATCTTTTCTTTTAACTACAACCAAAAAATAAAATAAAGTAAAATAAAATAAAATAATAAAATCAAAATCAAAGCAACTAAACATAATGAGAAATTAACTTCTTTCAAATAACTTGATAACTGTCTTCACCATGACACAATACCTATGGAAATCAAGAACAGAAGATCAAAAGCAGTATCCAGGGGCCAAACACTGGACCACTGTCATCACAAAAATCTTTTAAATCCACGTGAACATAATAACTTTAATTTACTATTTCAATTATTAGCTAAACTCATAAAAATGGAAAAAGCATTACTCTTAGAAGGTAAAGCTTTGAACCATCATTCTTCCCAAATCACTTCGATTAGGACTGATTATAAATCTATGCAAATGAAACCCAATACTCAACTTTCATCTTTTATCTTAATTCATAACAGTCCTTTTGTGTAATGGAACCAACCATAATACACAGTAGTACCTGCTGGAAAAGCTTTTCAAGCCCCAAAAGAAGAGTGTTCAGTTGTAGCACCTTCTAGTCTGCTCTAAGATTTTTATTTTTGATCAACTGTTTTAGTCCGCAGATTTAAATATTTTGTTTCCCTACCATTTTGGAATTAAGAGTCTCCAAATTCTGAGGGTGAAATACCGTCATTAAGGCTTCGGTGTTCACAGTTTTACTGCATTCTCTCTGACATGTCAAAGATTGTACCTCAATATTATCAGATGGGTCTGCAGAATCAGAACTTATAGGGACCTGAAAAAGAAAGAACGTAATTGTCCGAAATGTATGCTTAAAAGTTTCTGCAAGAAAAGGTGGCAATGCTTTGTCATTTATAAACCACAATCTAAAGCTATGTCTCAGGGAGACATTGTTTTTCTATCAAAATTAGAGATGTCAACAAATCAATGTCTGGCACAGGAAACTCAGGACCTCAGTGAACCCCCTCCCCTACAAAAGCAACAAAATACTGGCAAAACATAAAAAAACAAACAAAACAAACAAACAAAAAACCACAGCAGTTCAGAATGTAGGAAATTAACCACAGGCACAGAACAAACTGAAAAGCATGAATTCAAGTGAAACTAATGAACCTCAATAAGAACACCAGAGTCTGTGAAGTTTTAACTTGAGGCTATTCCCATCTGTCACCCTCCCAAGCTCAGAGGTGTGGTAGTCATGAAAGCCAGCATCATCACAGCAAAGAATCCTTTGGAGCTTCATTAAAAGCCCCGTGCCCAGGACACAGTCAATATTTTGACCAAACTAGCAGCTCCCTGGAAAATCTCCATTCCCAGGATGCTGTTATCATTTGATTTGATTCAGAGCTCAGCTCTGTGAGAGAGAAGCCCCTTCCCCACAGCATTAGAGCAAAGCAGAGCAATCTTCTGATAACTTCACAGCTGTCTAAGGCTATTTCATTATGGGCAAACAAGACCTGGCTGAAAATGGAAAAGGAAGACCTGGAGAATCAGATGACCACAGGGAACTTTGAAAGGTGCCAACATATTCTTGAGGATCTAAATGTATGCATGCATATGCAGGGCTCTGAATCTGCCCAGGAAAGAAATGGGACAGGAGAAAGTCCCATTCACTCAACTCTGGCCGACTTTGGAAGTAAGAAGTGAAAGCTAAGGCTGATTTATACACTGCTGGAAGTGTGAGGTATACTTTTGCACAAAGATTCCCTTGGCAAAGGTGGAAAATTTCATGGTTCAAGGCATGTAAGGAAGTCTTCTAACCCATTATTGGCTGACCACTAATTTATACTGACTCTGGGTGATCCAAGGAAGCCAGGCTTAAAAATAAGAACATGAAGTATAAACAAAAAAGCAACAACAAAAATGTCCCTGAGGGGGCATAGTTCTTGGATTTTGTAAACTAAGAATGTAAAGCAGATATTAAAGAACTAAAGAAAACGATATTCCAAAAAAATAAAAAAGATCCAGTTAAAAAATAGGTAAAGATCTAATTAGAGACCTTATCAAAAAAGATATAAAGATGACAAATAATCATTTGAAAAGATGCTCAACATCATATGTCCTCAGGGATTGCAAATTAAAACAACAATGAAATACCACTGCACATCTATTAAAATGGCTCAAATCCGAAACACTGATAACACCAAGTGCTCCTAAGGATGTGGAACAACAGAAACACTCTCTCATTCAATGCTGGTGGGAATGCAAAATGGTATGGTCACTTTGGAAGACTGTTTGGCAGCTTCTTACAAAGCTACGTACAGTCCTACCATATGTTTAGCAATTGTGCTCCTAGGTATGTACCCAAATGAGTTAAAAAGTTATGTCTACACAAAAACCTACACATGAATGTTTACAACAGCTTTACTCATAATTGCCAAAACTTGGAAGCAACCAAGGCATTCTTCAGTAGG
The DNA here is from genome assembly GCF_004115265.2 of Rhinolophus ferrumequinum. Taxonomy (NCBI): domain Eukaryota; kingdom Metazoa; phylum Chordata; class Mammalia; order Chiroptera; family Rhinolophidae; genus Rhinolophus; species Rhinolophus ferrumequinum. Next base: position 47,766,688 of record NC_046284.1, read on the forward strand.
TGAATGGATAAAACATTGTGGTATATCCAGAACATGAAATACTTTTCAGCAAAAAAAGAAATGAACTATCAGCAAAACTAAGGGTTTTTTTTATTGAAAAGATCAACAAAACTGACAAACCTTTGGCCAGATTTACGATGAAAAAAGGAGACAGGACCTCCAACAAATGAAATTAGAAACAGAAGAGGAGACATTACAACTGATAACCACAGAAATACAAAGATCCTAAGAGACTACCATGGTCTCATTTGTACTACAAAAGATTTTAATTTTGATGTAGTCCATTTGACTATTTTTTTTCTTTTGTCATGTGTTTTTGGTGTCATAGCTAAGAAAAAACATTGCCTAATTCAAGGTCATGAAGATTTAGTTCTGTTTTTTAAGCGTTTTATAGTTTCAGCTCTGACATTTATTTAGGTCTTTGATCCATTTTGAGTGCCTTTTTGTGTATGGTCCAACTTTTAGAGAAATTAGCAAGACTGATAAAATTTTACTTCTGTCCTCTTATCAAACTAAGGAATATCCTGGGTACATACAGGAAGAGAAGGAAAGATTAGAAAGTTGGGGTAATAAAACTCTTGATGGCCAACATGAAAGTTCTGTGTCTGGAACTGAGATGTATGTGTGTGTGTATGTGTGTGTATACACACATACATATGTATATTACATGTGTTCATTGTGAGTTTCTATTATCAAAGGGAAAGTTAGTCTTATCAACACTGCATTATAACTGACTTAAGCATAATCTATAATTGACTGAGCATAATCTTTTCAGTCTCTGGAGAGAGTGGTAAAAGCCTCCATAATCCAATTCAAATAAAATAATATAGCTAATAGAGTCAATGTTGATTTTTCTTTGAATTTTTAATTACTACATAAATACTTATAATATGATAAGTTTTATCAATCTACTAAAAACATGAGGCTCCTAGGCACTGAAAAAATTAATTTGAAACTATCTACGTTTCCGTGAAAAACACACTAAACATCAAAATCAGGCTCTTAACTACCCTTTGCTAAAAATATTTGCTTCCTCTACTATTTTACTAGTAAACAGATATGCCACTATTTTGCTTTGGGCTAGATTATGTAAACAAGGCTGACCCAATTGATATTAAATAAAAGATATTTAGAGTGGTTTAAAATTGCTTCCTCTCTAATAGCAGTAAGAGGAGAGTCCTAGGCCTTGTTGAATTCTCAAATATAGTTTGAGTTGTTAAAACACATGTTGTATGAAAGTACAAGATGTATATATTTGATAAACAACACATACAGTTAAGAAAGATCAAATAATAACAGTTCTGTAATAAAGTACGAGTTCCTAAAAAGGATAAAGACCTTAATTTTCACTTCTGCTTTATGATGTGACTGAGAGAATACCGTGCTTCCCCGAAAATAAGACCTAACTGGAAGATAAGCCCTAGTGTGATTTTTTCGGATGACATCTCCTGAACATAAGCCCTAATGTGTCTTTTGGAGCAAAAATTAATATAAGAGCTGGTCTTATTTTCGGGGAAACACGGTATAATTTCTTTAATTTTAGTCTTTTAAAAAAATAAACCTAAGTATCAATAGGAAAGGTACTATGAATTCTATTTGAAGCAAGGGACCAGAAAAAACACAAACCTTTATTTCAAAATGATTTGGTTGATATAATAATTACCTCTGTACTAATATCATGATATTGAGTTGAAGCTGCCCCGCACTTCAGCCTGAGTTTTGCCACCAGTTGTTCGAAGTCTTTAACTTCACTGAAGCGAAAAGCTGTTTTTCCTTTGATGCTAATGACGACAGATTTGCTGGAATCATTCGTCTTCTCTATAGCGAAGACCTGGGGGATTAAACATAGTGTAAATGAATCACATTTTCCCTTGTTGCTGACACCTTCAGGCAAAATGTGTTTAGCTTACTCTTTTGTGGATAAAAGTTTAGGTCCCTGGTATGACTAATTAAGAAACAGACTTTGGGTACCACTGATACAAGTAACCTCAGTGTGAGTTATTTCACTTCTTAAGGAAAAGGTGTAACTAACATGTTGCCTTTAAAAACGACAATACAAATGTAAAAATTCAGTGCTGCATTGCCAATATCTTATTTCTGACTTACATAAAAGCTATCAATTCTATTCTTTTTGACTGGGTATATCAAATGTGATAGTCTAAGTTTTGATATTCATGCCACAAGTGTCTGAGTGATCATGTTCCATTTTGTGTCATCCTAATAAACCCTTATGTTGTTTCTAATTTTTTTGTTTTTTCTATGTTCATTTTCAACAAGAGCTATTAAGGATCTTATCCTAATATTCTTATATTGAAGACTGGTACTCTTATCCTGAAGAATAATGCTGAACTTCAAAAAATGATTATTTAAAAATTACTAAAAGGATGGTACATACTGAGTTTTTAATAATTTACAGAATTAAAGGACATTTTACTCTGTGAATGATAACATTTTCAAACAAAAAAACTGGTAAGTAACCAAATTTACATTACCTCTCGAAATGGAATGATTACACTACAGAGATTGCCATCCTGGCTAGCAAAGCAGATATAGTTTTCAGAAATGCACATTTTGCCACGAGCATTGAAGTGGCTGAATGGTACCCATAACAAACATTCATGCACTTCTTTCAAAATTTCTTCTTTGGGCAGCCTGAAAAAAGCATTAAACTGCTCACTGTGGGCTCGATCTTCCAGACCTCTGCAGGAAAGAAAAAAAGGGTGGGGGTACAGCTTAAGTAATGACTTTTAAAGTGAACATATGCCTATGTTGATTCACATAAATGCACTGTAAAGCAGAAAGATTAAACACTATGTGCTATGTTCTTCAGCAAATTATAAAATGGAAGAAACACACTGATTCCTAAAAAATTCATTTTGTGTATTCTCTTTTCCAATTTTATATTATTAGTGGATTACAATGCACAAAAAGTTAGAGAAGACAGAGGTCTTCAAACCATCTGTTAAGGGGTGATTTGCTATAAGATTATATTATTATTATGTAGTCATGTGGAAGTGGATATGGCTAAAACCAATCTTGGCAGACAATAATTGTTATATCTGGTTATCAGAAAATCAAGAGGGTTAATCATTTCAAACAAAATGAAATAATGAAAATTTATGGCATCAAAATTTAAACAGGAAAAATAGTGCATAAAAGATAATATTAAAGCTAAGAGAATTGTACACCTGAAATCTATGTAACTTTACTAACAATTGTCACCCCAATACATTAAAAAAAACAAACAAACAAACAAACAAAACTAAGTGAAGCAAAAATGGAAATGAATGTTTGAAAAATCCAAAGTAGAGGCAAGATAAAACAACACTTCTTGACCAGAACAGGACATAGGATAGGTGTCAATAAAAACAGATGAGTGGTTCGGTGCTATGTAAATATATAAAGAATAAGTGCTTAAAATAGTACAATTTTTTATTGTATTTCATAAAAATGGAGTGTGAGGTACACCTCTTGAAATCTCCAGTGGAATTTACAACAAATTGAACAACTATAATTCCACAAAGGACTCTGTGCGCAGCAGACAGGTAAGACTAAGACACACACAACTGAAATCATCTAAAGGTGGGCACACTGGACAAGCAGAGAAGGGGGAAAAGGGGAAGTGCGGTCACGTGGGCTGGGTGGGCGCAGGAGGAGACCTGAGTTCAGTGCCCTGAGCTCCCTGCATTCCAGAGCTACTGCAGTCACGGGAGAGGGAAGAACTCGGACTGCTAGTGCTCCGCTTATGGCCCACTGTCCCGCCTGAGGGATCAGCACATACCACAGCTGAACACAATGCACACGGCAGAGACTTCTGAGCAAAGAATGAGAGAAGAAGGGTGAAAACAGCGGTTTAAGCCCTCACTGCCTAGCAGAGGGTGGAAGCCTTAGGCTCCCAGCCTAGCCACCCCCTCCCCACCCTCCTAGAGCTCGCCCCACCCCCACCCTCCCAGTGCTAGAAGCTGAACAGTAGCAGTGTCAGATCAAAAGAACAGAATATTTGCAGTTTTGAGAACTGAGGCCCGCAGCCATGGACTTGCAGCCTAACTGGTTCTGGTGAAGTGCAGGGAGCCTTGGGTGCAGGACTGGCTGTGCTGGTGGTCACTGCCATTACTCTGGGCCACCTCTCACAGTCTACCTTGCCCCAGTCCCCACCTATCTGGGTGGATCCCTGCAGGAGTAAACAGAGCCACTGAAACACACTGGCCCTGAAGCTGATGCAGGAAGAGCTTTGAAACTTCAGAAGCTCTCCAAATTATCCCATGGAGGCGATGTCCTGTGACCCAGGCGACCTGTTCACAGAGGAGAAGCCCGCCTTCCAGGGAATCCCCCCATGGTGAGAGAAGCCGGAACAGTGCAGAGAAAATATAACACTACAGCATGGGAGAGAATAAAAGGCTGCAGTCAGAGAGAGAAACAAAACATTTTACTAACAGCTAGAGGAAAACGAAACAAACAAAAAAAAACCCTTTCTATCAACCTGTTGCAGAACCCACTCCTGTAGATGCCTAGGAAGAAAAATAATAATTCATTAATTGCCATGAATAACCAAGGTAACAAGACAGCACAGAAAGAAAATGAAGACTCCAGAAAATGAACTTAAAGACATGGAAATATGTGATTCAAAGGACAGAGAATTCAAGATTACAGTTCTGAAAAAACTCAACAAGATGCAAGAAAACACAGGCAGTTTAATGAACTCAGAAACACAATCAAAGAACAAATGAACATTTACCAAAGACACTGAAATTTAAAAAAAAAAACACAACCAAACAGAATTACTGAAGATTAAGCACTCAATGAAAGCAATGAATGAAATGGCCAGCATAGGTAACTAAGTTGCCCAGAGGGAGGAAAGAATCAGTGATACTGAAGATAGAAATCTGGAAATGACACAGATGGAAGAAGAGAGAGACTTGAGAGTTAAAAGAAATGAAAGAACTCTAAAAGAACTTTCTGACTCCATCAGAAAGAGCAATATAAGAATAATGGGCATACCAGAAGGAGAGAAAGAGTGAAGGGAACAGAGAGTATATTCAAACAAATAGTCGATGAGAACTTCCCAAACTTGTGGAAAGAACTGGATCCTCGAGTCCAAGAAGCAGAGAGAACACCTAATTACCTCAACCCCAACAGGCCTTCTCTAAGGCACATTATATTGAAGGTGTCAAAAATTAACGACAAAGAAAGAACCCTCAAGGCAGCCAGGGAAAAGAAGACGGTAACCTACAAAGGAAAGCCCATTAGATTATCATCAGATTCTGCACCAGAAACTCTACAAGCCAGGCGGGATTGGAATAAAATATTCAAACTGTTGAAAGAGAGAAATTATGAGCCAAGAATAATATATCCAGCAAAGATATCCTTTAGAAATGAAGGAGGAATAAAGACGTTTCCAAACATACAGAAACTGAGGGAATTTTCTAACACATTTTCTAACACACGACCTGCATACAAGAAAAACTGAAGGAAGCTATTTGACCTGAAACAAAAAACAAAAGAATACAAAACCATTAGTAGTATTATGAACAGACAGAAGCAGGAAATGGCAACCCCTACACTGAATAGGACACTATACACTTAAACATACTATACAGGGTAAAAAAGGAAAAAAAAAAAAACAACACTTAAAAAAAGAGGAAAAAGACAACTTGCTACTACTACAGCACAGAAAGTAACGCACAGCATAAATAGGGATAATTGGTGCCAACAAAAATGTAAAAGAGGAGAGAGTAAAGGTTGAACTGGCACAAGGGAATGGAGAAAGCAAGCATACTGAAGAAAATGGAATACTCTAAATATCAAACTTTCTTTTGCATAAACTTAATGGTAATCACTCAAAAAAAAAATATCCAGAATTGAAATATATAACATAAAAAAGAGAAGAAACAGATGGAAAAATCATAGAATACCACCACACTGACATGACAGACAGCAAAAACAGGTGAAGAAACAATGGAGACACCATCCTACCAGAAAACCAGAGATAGATTGATAGGAAATTCCCATATATCAATAATCACCCTAAATGTAAATGGACTGAACTCACCAATAAAAAGGCACAGAGTAGCACACTGGATCAAAACACTAAACAAACATATGCTGCCTCCAAGAGACACATCTCAGCTGCAAGGAAAAATAAAAGACTCAAAGTGAAAGGGGGGAACTGACACTCCAAGCAAATGGTTTCCAGAGAAAAGCAGATGTAGTCATACTGATATCAGATGAAACAAACTTCAGGATAATAAAGGCAACGAGAGACAAAGATGGACATTTCATAATGATAAAGGGGACTATACAACAAGAAGATATAACAGTCATCAATAGTTATGCTCCCAATCAGGGAGCACTGAAATATACCAAGCAACTACTAACAGAACTAAAGGGAGAAATTGACAAAAACACAATTATAGTAGGAACCTAAGTACATCATTGACAGCTATGGATAGATCATCAAAACAGAAAATAAATAATGAAATATCAGCCCTAAATGACACATTAGATGAAATGGACATAACTGACATTTATAGAGCATTACATCCTACAACATCAGACTATACATTCTTTTCTAGTGTAAATGGTATATTCTCAAGGATAGACCATATATTGGGACATAAAATTAACCTCAGCAAATTTAAGTAGACTGAAATCATACCAAGCATATTCTCTGATTATAAGACTGTGAAATTGGATAGCAAATCCAGAAAGAAAGCAGGAAAAACCACAAATACATGGAGATTAAACAACACACTTTTAAAGAACGACAGGGTCAAAGAAGAAATGAGAGGAGACACCAAAAGATACATAGAAACAAATGACAATGAAAATACACCCTACCCAAATTTTTGGGATGCAATGAAAGCAGTTTTAGGAGAGAAATTTATATCATTACAGGCCTATCTCGAGAAACAAGAAAAATCCCAAATAACCTCATGTTACACCTTAAAGAACTAGAAATAGAGGAACAAATGAAACCCACAGTCACCAGAAGGAAGGAAATAATAAAAATCAGAGCAAGACTAAATGAAACGGAGAACAAAAAGACAATAGAAAACAATAACGCAACAAAGAGCTGGTTCTTGGAAAAGATTAATAAAACTGAGTAACCTTTGGCTAGAGTCACTATGATAAAAAGAGAAAAGACATAAATAAATAAAATCAGAAATGAAAGAGGGGAAGTTATCACGGATGCCAGGGAAATGTAACGGATCATCCAAGAATACTGTGAAGGACTATATGCCACCAAATTCAATAACCTAGAAGGAATGGACAAGTTCTTAGAAACATACAGCCTTCCTAGGCTGAATCACGAAGAATTGGAAAATCTAAATAGACTGATCGCCAGTAAGGAAATTGAATCAGTCATCTGAAACCTTCTGAAAAGCAAAAGTCTGGGAACAGATGGCTTCACTAGTGAATTCTACCAAACATTCAAAGAGGATGTAATACCTGTCCTACTCAAACTCTTCCAAAAAATTGAAGAAGAGACAATACTCCCTAACTCATTTTATGAGGCCAATATTACCCCGATACCAAAACCTGGTAATGATAACAGAAAAAAAGAAAATTACAGACCGGTATCTCCAATGAATACAGACGTAAAAATCCTAAACAAAATTCTAGCAAATCGAATGCAACAATGCATTAAAAAGATTGCACATCACAACAAAATGGGGTTCATCCCAGGGGTACAAAGATGGTTCAACATACGCAAATCCATCAATGTGATACACCACATAAACAAAATAAAGGACACACATTATATGATTATATCAATAGATGCAGAAAAAGTGTTTGACAAGACACAACATCCATTTATGATTAAAACACTTAATAAATGGGTATAGAAGGAAAATACCTTAACATTATACAGGCCATATAGGACAAACCCTCAGCTACCACTATAGTTAATGGTGAAACCTGAAGCCCAATGTTCTATGTTCAGAAACACGACAGGGCTGTCTCCTATCATCTCTGCTTTTCAATGCAGTATTGGAAGTCCTCGCCAGAGCAATCAGGCAAGAGAAAGGAATAAAAGCATCTAAATTGGGAATGGAGAAGTTAAATTGTCATTTTTTGCAGATGACGTGAAGCTATATATATATATCTATATCTATAGATATAGATAGCTATATATATCTATATCTATAACTATATCTATATCCCTAAAGATTCCACCAAAAAGCTTTTAGAAACAATAAACGAATATAGTAAAGTTGCCAGCTACAAAATCAACCTACAAAAGTCCCTTGATTCCTATATACTAACAATGAAATCTCAGAAAAAGAAATAAAAATAAAAAAAAAAAACAATTCCGTTTGCAATTGGAACAAAAAGAATAAAATACCTAGGAATAAACTTCACCAAGGATGTGAAGACTTATACACTGAAAAGTATAAGATATTTTTTAAAAGAAATTTAAGAAGACACAAAGAAATGGAAAGACATTCCATGCTCATGGGTTGGAAGAATCAACATAGTTAAAATGGCCATATCACCCAAAGCAATATACAGATTTAATGCAATCCCAATCAAAATCCCAATGGAATTTTTTTAAAGAAAGAGAACCAAAAAAATCATCAGACTTGTAAGGAACCATAAAAGACCTCGAATAGCCAAAGCAATCCTAAAAAAAAGGAACAATGCTGGAAGTATCACACTCCCTGACATCAGCTTGTACTACAGGACAATAATAATCAAAACAGTATGGTATTGGTAGAAAAACAAACACACAGACCAATGGAAGAGAACTGAGAACCCAGAAATAAACCCACATAATATGGACAGATAATTTTCGACAAAGAAGCCAAAAACATACAATGGAGAAAAGACAGCCTCTTCAATAAATGATGCTGGGTAATTGGTAAGCCACGTGCAAAATTTGCAACTAGACTGCTATCTGTCACCATGTGCCAAAATTAACTCAAAGAGGATCAAAGACCTAAACGTGAGATCTGAAACAACACCACACATATAAGAAAACATAAGTGCTAAACTTATGAACCCTGGGTTCAAAGCACATTTTATGATTTTGACCCCAAAGGCTAGGTAAGTAAAAGCTGAAATAAATAAATGGACTATAACAAACTAAAAAGCTTCTGCACAGCAAAAGAAACCATTGACAAAACAAAGAGGCAAACAACTGAATGGGAGAAGATTTTTGCAAACAGTGCCTCCGATAAGGGGCTAATATCCTAAATATATAAGGAACTCATATAACTCAACAACAAAAAAAACCCAAACAATCCAATTAAAAAATGGGCAGAGGACCTGGACAGACATTTCTCCAAAGAGGACATACAAGTGGCCAATAGACATGAAAAAAATGTTCAACATTACTAATCATCAGAGAAATGCAAATAAAAGCACAATGTGGTATCACTGCACACCAGTTACAACGGCTATCATCAACAGTACAAATAGTAACAAATGTTGGACAGGCTATGGAGAAAAAGGAACCCTCATACATTGTTGGTGGGAATGCAGATTGGTGCAGCTGCAATGGAAGGCAGTGTGGAGGTTCCTCAAAAAATTAAGAACACACTTAACATCTGACCCAGAAATGCCTCTCCTGGGTATCTACCCAAAAATCTGAAAACATTTATCCATAAAGATGTGCTCCAATGTTCATTGTAGCTTTATTTACGGTGGTGAAGACATGGAAGCAACCAAAGTGTCCTTCAATAGATGAATGGATGAAGAAGTTGCGGTACATATACACAATGGAATACTATTCAGCCATAAGAAAAAATGAAATAGTATCATTTGCAACAACATGGATGGATCTTGAGATTGTTATGCTGAGCTAAATAAGTCAGACAGAAAAAGTACAGAACCATATGATTTCACTGATATGTGGTATATAAAACTGAAAACAACAAAAGAACAAGACAAACAAATGAAGAAAGACAAACTCATAGACACAGACAATAGTTCAGTGGTTCCCAGGGGGTCGGGGGGAGGGGAGTAGTAGATAAGGGTAAAGGGGATCAAATACATGGTGATGGAAAGAGAACTGAGTCTGGGTGGTGAAGACACAACGTGATATATAGATGATGTATTACAGAATTGTACACCTGAAATCTATATAACTTTACTAACAATTTTCACCCCATCAACTCTAATTAAAAAAAAAAAATAGTACAGTTTTTCTAGAGGCAGTAAACACTTAAGCTAAGCAGCAATGCCATCTGGGGTAGTTAGTAAATTATGCAAGTTCTAACTCAAAGCCAACAAAGTTAAAACTAAATTTATCCTTCCAGCATATACTATTTGAATATGAGGCACTTCATCATGTCTTTCAAAATAATTCTGATAAATATGAAGAGACAACCATATTAATTTTTACCCCACTTAAAGAGTAATTTGGTGGGTTATTTCCCTATTACTTAAAAGGGTAGGTGTATTTATATCAACGAAAAGATGTCCATGATATATTATTTTAAGTGGGGGGAAAAAAGCAAATTGTAGGATATTTGATGTTTAACCCAATTCATGTTTTTTTTTTTTTTGCAAATATTTTTAAATTCATGCAGTAAAAAGCTTGGAAGGATATACACTGATTTTAATTATTGTTATTATGTTTCTGTGTTGTTATACATATTTGGAAAAACAATAAGCCAAAGCAATAAAGACATTTCATTTTATAAAAATGTCATCTGGAGACTAAGTCTAAATAAGCTGTTGTTCCTTTCAACTTACTAGAGAAAAAGGATTTAGATATATTTGATTTTCAACAGGCTCTCTTAAAAATGCAGAGACAAAAATGCATTTCCTATATCTCATTTAAATATTACCGTCGTAATGAATAACTCATTGATAGATGGCCTTTTAGAGGATATTTTAAGGGAAATAAAACTGCTAAATAGTTTATTTATGGTGGCCAATCAAGAAACAAACTACGAAAACAAATACCCAACTATAACATAAGCAGGATTCTTAATTTTATAGAGTTCTATTCATAAGTCATGCACACTGGGACCTAATTTTGGTAATAGGTGTGAAAAATTCACCTCAATGATCTATTTTCCAGAAAAGCAGGCAGGCTCACAAAGGAATCCTTCTGCATATAGTTTAGGAATGGTTCAGGAATAGGCAAGAGGAACGATTATACCCAATTAGAACTATATAGTAATCATACAGCCTAGCGGGTCACTTATCCTGGTTTATCCATAGGACCGTGGCTTAGGTTCCTCTTACACTTTCCCATTTAGTCTATACCCTCATTCTCCTTGTCAGAAGCGGCTTTTACTAGCTATTTCTGGATCCTATCCTCTCTCTGTCCCCCTTTGGCATGTTCATTTCAGTCAAATGTTCTCAGTGTTGAGCAGGACCAAAGAGTCAGTTTCAGCAAACCAAGGAGAGTGGCAAACACCTATTGGACAAATACTTCTGATGCAGGCACTAATAATGATTAACATTTATCTACTGCTTCATATTTTACAAAATGCTTTCATACATTATATTGCTCATTTCCCACAAGTGCTCTCTGAGGTAGAAATGACAGACGAGAAAACAGAGGTGCTGAGAGATTAGGACTTGTCCAAGGATTGTTCTACTCTCATGCTAAAGCCCATGGCTCCGCTGACTCCACTAACTTGCCTCTTCATAAAAAACAAAACAAAACAAAACAAAACAAAACAAAAAAACAAAGCAAAACAACCACAAAAAGATGCTGTTTATAAATTATGTTTGAAACTAATACATTTAACAATTTCAGACCCAAAACTATCTATACTACTCATAGAAATTTAGAGTTAGACTAACAACACACACAAATCTCTACATTTCGAAAAGCACTCCAGGGCAAATCCTACTGGGATCTCAAGAAATAATTTTCAAACCTAACTTCTTTTGTTTCTTAGGATTCAATTTCAGGGTGAGGATACTATCTGTGAAATGCATATGAATAAACTAAAACACACACACGCACACACATTGATAACTAACTCCAAAGAAAAACTATCATGTAATATAGAACAGTTAACTTGTAACGCTAATCAATGCTACTGCTCTTTGGTCAAACAATTCTTTAAAAAGTAAGTATTAATTAAGCTTTGAATACCTTTTGGTGATTTGTAGAGGATCATCAAGGATTGGGTCATCATCAAATGTTTCCTTATCAAAAAGTCTCTTTATAGCATAGTTTGCCAGCTGTTCCATAAGAAGGTATGTTTGATTAATATGCAAAAACATTGAAAAGTAGTGACTCTCCCCTTGGGAACACACATGAATACTCTCTGTCAGTATGACATTTGAAGTCTTTTCAAGTTTTGAGACTGCATCCCAGGAGATAATGAGTTTTACTGCAATAAGAGTTATAAGCAGATACCATTACATTTCTCAATATTTATTAATACTTATCAATCAGGTCTTTCGAAACAATATTTAACTACTTGAAAAATGCTATGAACAACTAACATACTTGCGTTCAAGATCAGTTATAATTTTGAGTCATAACCATGAACACACAATAATTGGTAACTCTAGGAATAGATACATACCATATTTAGCCATGTATAATGCACACGTTTTTGCCCCAATTTGTGAGGGAAAAATAAGGATGAGAATTATACATGGGTAGTACTAATTCTGTATCTATATAAATGTTTTTAATTCTTTTATTTACGCTAATGAGTTAAAAGTGTAACTCTAGAAATCAATAACGATAGCTGTATGCAAAGTAATACCCTGGAATACGATGATCGGTTTTGTTGAACTTACGACAAACTTGCAATGATGAAGAGTTCTTGGCCTTCTATGATACGTAAATTTGTTACCGATATATAAAATTTCTTTTACCATAATATGTTAAAAAATAAATGCTATAATTCCTTTATAATACAAAAACAAGTACCTAAATGTAAACAAATGAAAATTTGAATTAGAAAACTAAAACGAAAGACTTTTTCCCCCCTGAAAGTTTGGGCTAAAAACGAGGGTGTGCATTATACACAGGAGCATATTTTACATGGCAAAATACAGTAATTCTAAAGATCTCTAAAAATATTATAATTTGATATTTAAATCTGTTACTTTACTTAATTACTGATATACAAGCTACATGTATACTATCAACAGTACTGTTTTATTCTTTGTAGCTGTGGGACATTAGGTACTATGGCTACTATATTTATATTGTATATTTAAAACAAGGATTAAAACATGGACTGAAGAAGGCAGGTAGTTTAGAACAAGGGAAAAAAGGAGTTACACCCGTATGTCAGATCACCATCACCATTTAATATTCATTCACTTCCCACAATATGCAAGGCATTCTATGCATATTTCTAATGATTCCTACATTAAGCAACCAGCCTTAGATGAGTGAAATGTCAATGTACAATTCAATTACCCTTAATAATCAATCATATTAGTTTATATATAACCTAACACCACCAAGGAGTCGAGAGGTCCTCAGCAAGTTCAAAGTCATGGTAAGCAATAGAAACCACTTACTTTCTGATCCCAACAAAAAAGAATAGAAGCTTAGAAAGTTGGTGCTAAGATAGAGCCAACCCTGACAAGGAACCCGTCCTTTCCAATAACTGCATGAGTAATAGGTCACTAACTTCTCCTGCTCTGGTAAACCAAAACATTTTTCAAATTTCAAAAGGGCTTCTCGAAATTTCTCAGGATCATCTTCTTTTGCAAAAGACTGTTTTCCCTCTTCAGCAATTAATCCCTAAGGGAGACAAAATATTTTCTGAAAATTAATAATTACCTACTAACAAAAATACATTTTATATGTAAACAGTTCATTGAACACAACTGTGTATATCTATGCAGGTACATGTATCATATGTATATATGTGTATTACATACTTAGGGTAGAGGTGACCAGATGTTCTTTAATTTTGTCATTAGGCTTTTTCCAATGCCTCACAAATAGCTACCACAAATACAGGTGCTAAATACTGTATTGATTGGGTGAAGGGTTCAAACTCCAAACTCAAGAGACAGTGAAATGAAAATATCCCTACGACAACTCACAAGGGCACCAAAGACTAACCACTGACTACAATTTTCTTTAGCACTGATTATGACATTCATATGTGTGCTTCTGATAATCCTGAAAGGTGCCAATAAAACAATGACCTTCCATGCAGCCTGTGATCCTCAAATAAGTGGGAGAAAGATTTTTGTATTCCATCTTCAAATTATATCCATGCCACTTACTCTTATCTTTCCTTGTACAAAATTAGTAATATCTTCATTTGAATCAAACACAGATAGGGTCTTCATGATATTTTGTTCCAACCAATCCCAATGTTTCGTTATTTCTTCTCTGTTGGCTCCTGATTAATAATGAAAGAGAATAAAAGGCTCAAGAAAAACTCCACAATGAAAGTGGTCTCGAAATTTTCAAGCTTAGTTTAATAAAATTATAAAAAATTATATTTGCTCATTTTCAAAAATTATGATCATAAAAATGTATTAGTTATTCGCTACTTCATCCCTATTATTTCGCTTAGCATAATAATCTCAAGATCCATCCATGTTGTCACAAATGGCACTATTTCATCTTTTCTTATGGCAGAGCCGTATTCCATCGTGTATATATACCACATCTTTATCCAATCATCTATGGAAGGACACTGGTGGGCATGAACACTATTTTTCATTATAAATAAAAAGAATAAAATAGACAATGAAAGAGGAGAAAAGTAAATACAACTTGAGAAAAGATAAAATTCTGAAAACAAGATGCCAGTAACTACTGCCTAAAATAATAAGTATCTTTTAAAAGAATATATAGAGTACCAGAACACAAATATACACAATTTAATCCTTGGACTTAAAATAATAGTACTGTTCCTGTAATCTGTGTGACTGTAAACAGCATGCACGTGACAAGCCTATGCTCACTGTGGATTTCAACTGTGGCAACTCTATTTATTTCAGAAGATATGTAGCCTTTGCCCAGAGTCACCCTTAAATTAAAGACCTAGTCATATTGGTGTAGCCACTATGGAAGGCAGTGTGGGGGTACCTCAAAAAATTAAAAATAGAATTACCATATGACTCAGCAATCCCTCTCCTGGGTATATACCCCAAAAATCTGAAAACATTTATCCATAAAAGTATATGTGCTCCGATGTTCATTGCAGTGTTATTTATGGTGGCCAAGACATGGAAACCACCAGTGTCCTTCCATAGATGACTGGATAAAGATGTGGTATATATACACAATGGAATACTGCTCTGCCATAAGAAAGATGAAATAGTGCCATTTGTGACAACATGGATGGATCTTGAGAGTATAATGCTAAGCAAAATAAGTCATACAGAAAAAGCAGAGAACCATATGATTTCACTGATATGTGGTATATAAACCAAAAACAACAAAAGAACAAGACAAACAAATGAGAAACAAGAACTCATAGGCACAGACAATAGTTTAGTGGTTACCAGAGGGTAAGGCGGGAGGGCGGTGGGAGATGAGGGTAAGGGGGATCAAATATATGGTGATGGAAGGAGACTGACTCCGAGTGGTGAACACACTATGTGATATGTACATGATACATTATAGAATTATACACTTGAAACCTATGTAATTTTACTAACCATTGTCACCCCAATAAATTTTAATTAAAAAATGAATAAAAAAAAATTTTATGAAAGAGGTTAGAAATTCTGTAGCAAGGTTAAATCCATGTTACCTGCTGAATCAGGGTTAGGTGGCTTATTGAAGGTCCGATTAAATAAATTAGCTCTGGGTTGATTTCGTTTGAAGAACATTTCTATATCTATCAATCTCTCCATAGAACCCACAAACCTTTAAGATTTCCCCAGCATTGTGGATTAGACAAATCTCAAGCAAAAGAAGTATCCTGACTTCTTAGTGTTTTAGGATATACGGAGAGTGACACATTAAAAATTTATTAGAACGGCAAACTTGCCTATTTCCTCCAATTCAGTTAGAAGTGTGTTCACGTTATTAAAGTCGCCATACCAAGTATAATGATTTTCTTTAATGAGCTACATATAAAAACCATGGGGAGGGGACTCGGGGACGAGGCTTTGTGCTGGCGGGTAACTGGGACACCCACGGCAGCAGTGCGGTACCAGGGAAGGGCTGCTGCTTGTGTGGCCCTGGCCACCTCCCCAGGCCCAGCCCTCAGTGACAAGGGAGCCCTGAAAGCCAAAGCCGGAGCCGGGCAAGGCCAGCCCTGCCACGGGACCCCGTGGGAGGGCTTCCTCCGACCCCCAGCCAGGCCGCTAGCCCTCTCCCTGAGGAGAGCAAACCAGGTGGTTACCCCACCAGAGTCATTTGGATTGGTTGCCAACTCTGCACATATTGCAAACATCTGGGTCACAAGACTGCAGTATTTAATTTCTTATAGGAAACATACACTTGATATATCAGAAAGTAGCTAAGACAACAAGAGGATTTCTTGGGTTTCACAAATGTTTAGTTAAATTGATGTAGATAACCTGGGACATGTAACTCTGTGTAACATGGCACAGTATATCGAAAACCTCAATCCTGGTTTAAACACTAGCAAAACTGAGCTTAATTTCAAAGAATTGCACAAATTCAAGGGCAAAGCTGGTACTGAAGTCACAAAGGAAGAATTTGTTGAGGTTTTCCCATGGGCTTTGTACTAGACCTGAAATCTATTTCCTTTTAGTTCAGTTTTCAAGCAATAAAAAACAGTCCCAAACCCAAAGGATCAGGTGCCAAAAATGACGTGGTGGATCATTATGTCTATGTGCAAGTTCATGGAATCCCTGCTGACTGTGCAGAAGAAAGGACAAAAACTGTGAACCAGCATGGAGATGCTCCCATTTTTGACGAAAGCTTTGAATTTCAAATCAACCTACCGGAACTGGCTGTGGTTCGCTTTGTAGTACTAGATGATGACGACACTGGGGGTGAATTTATTGCTTAGTGCACTATTCCCTTTGAATGTTTACAGACAGGCTACTGCCATGTCCCCCTGCAGTCACTGACTGGAGAGGTCCTAGCACATGCCTCTGTGTTTGTCCACGTGGCTATTACTAACTGAAGAGGAGGAGGGAAACCTCATAAAAGGGGCCTTTCTGAAAGGAAATCAGGGAATATGCAACTTCGAGAACACTGTGGATTAAAACTGTAGATGAGGTGTTCAAGAATGCCCAGCCCCCTTTATGGGATGCCACTGCAGCATGCAGTGGTATCACTCAAGCTCTGCGGCCTCTCCTCTGTGGCCAGTCTCATACAGTACATGCTGGTGGTGTCCTCCCCACCAACGCTTTCTGGGGCCTGGTAACACACCCCTGGTGCTCCTGAATCTCAGTGAGCAGTATCCCACGATGGAGTTGCAGGGAATCATGCCTGAGGTTCTAAAGAAGACTGTAACAACTTATGACATGATGATCCAGTCCCTCGAGGCCTTGACTGAAAATGCAGACGCTGTGTATGAAAAGACTGCACAGTGTCAGAAGGCAGCCATGGAATCCCATCAACGCTTGTACAGCACAGGCATCCAGGAAGGTTTGAAGGAACGAAAACTCCAAAAGCAGTGGAGAGCTTTACCTGGAATATTACCATCTTAAAGGGACAAGCAGCTCTTTTGAAATATGCCAAGAACCAGACTTTGGGGAACCTAAAACAAATCCATTATGCTGCTGTTTCATGTGGACTGAATAAACCAGGCATAGAAAATGCCAGAGCCTGGAAGGCATACCTGAAAAAGCAAACAATGAACCTGGAGAATGAGGGAACTTCCTAGAAATCATTATGGAGTTTTAACTCTAGGACCAACTGTAGTCAAATAGAACTTTTCCTTTGCACTAGTGAAAATAATATTTGGGATTTTAAAGCACAAATAGAATAGCTAATTACAGTATATTAAAACTGTGAATGTATATAGCAATCTGGCGTGTGAAGGCAAATAAACTCTTTAACAAGAAATTATATTCCTGGTCTAAGTATGTTATATTTATATACAAAGACATCATAACCCAGTTCCATTGTAAACAACATACTGTTCACTCTAGTTCCACCAAGGGAAAAAACACTTTCCTAACTGAAAACAATTTCTTAATATGGAAATGGATTGTAATGCCAAATTCGTATTTATTGGAGAAAAAGCTAGTCTGTGCATTTTATATATGTGTGATTGCTAGAGTCTCTGGGTTACAGATGATTCTGGTGGCATACCTGCCGAGCCATAATTACTAAGGAGAATGTAAGTGGACAGATTTCCTGAATCTCCAGGAAAACTTGCTGGGCTATGGAGTATAAGGAAAATGTGCAATTGGATTGAAGCTACTGGCTGAAGACATGTGCTGGGTATATATATATGCTGTAAAAGAAACCAATATATAGGAAGCCACACGTTGTAAATAGTTTTTCATTGTATGAAGCAGTGTTCACAATAAAAATGTTTTATGATATTTCTAAAAAAAAAGCCATGGGAAATTTTTAAGGCCTTTATTCTGGTCCTTTATGCATAAGAAGCTTCGTTAGTAGGTAACTACTATATTTCTGCATCAGGTGAATTTGGAGGTATAAGTTATATACTCATTATTTAAATAAAAAGTAAAGGCACATTTTTTTCTAAACAATTTCTACCAACCAGATTTAAAGTAGAGGTTATTGACGTCTCATAATGTCAGCAGGTGTAATGCCTTCTTCATTTTGTTTAAATAACATTGAATTTAAGAGAGCCAGAAGAAAACATTCACCAACAACACTGAGGGAATTTAGAGGGAGATGCAGAAAACAAGCCACACATCTTTAAAAATTAATTGTATGCTGTAGCTATATGTTCACAGATATGAACTATCCAAAAGTCACATGAATTTTTTTTTTTTTAAAAGCATATCTACTTGAGAAGAGAAGGGGAGAAAAGAGAGAGAAAAAGAAAAAGGCAGTTGTTCAATATTAAAAAGGCCAAAAATCTGGGATTCTAAGTTAGACCAACATTATAATGGCATCATAAAAAAAATTAAGCTGTCATTATGTGTTTTTTTTGGGGGGGAGGGGGTTTGCTTTATTAGGAAGAATTATCCTAATTCCTTTTCTACTCACAATATAAATATGTGGAAGGATCTGAACCTCCCAGCAGGAATGAATATGTAGCATTACCTGAAAGACATCCCTTCATATTTCAAGTATTTCAAGAATATGACGCCTTTTGTGAGAAAGTACGTGTGTAACTAAAGAAGATTCAATTTTTCAGGCTTACACTTTCTTAGGGGAGGACATTTATGTTTTGGGCATGATTCTCCTCATCTGAGTGATTACAGATGAAACAAAGTATTATTTCATGTGGAAGTTGTCATCTTCCCTGCAGTTAAGTGAAGCAGGAGAATTAAGCTGAAGAAGGGTCATACAGCAGTAGCAAAGACCAAAATTTGCTCAGAAGCAGCCCTGCTGCAACACATGCTTCAGGTACCTCACACTAATCGATTTTTTAAAAAATCATAATAATCTGTAGCCTTTCTTAAGTAAACAATTAGAAGTCTTCCTATTCTGCACACTGGTGCAGTCGTTATGGAAGGCAGTGTGGAGGTTCCTCAAAAAATTACGAATAGAATTACCATATGACCCAGCAATCCCCCTCCTGGGTATCTACCCAAAAAATCTGAAAACATCTACACATAAAGACACGTGTGCCCTAATGTTCATTGCAGCTTTGTTTATGGTGGCCAAGACATGGTAACAACCAAAATGTCCTCCGATAGATGAATGGATAAAGACGTTGTGGTATATATACACAATGGAACACTATTCGGCGGTAAGAAAAGATGATATAGGAACATTTGTGACAACATGGATGGATCTTGAGAGTATCATGCTAAGAGAAATAAGTCAGACAGAAAAAGCAGAGAACCATATGATTTCACTGATATGTGGTATATAAACCAAAAACAACAAAAGAACAAGACAAACAAATGAGAAACAAAAACTCACAGACACAGACAATAGTTTAGTGGTTACCAGAGGGTAAGGGGGGTGGGGGGTTGGAGATGAGGGTAAGGGGGATCAAATATATGGTGATGGAAGGAAAACTGACTCCGGGTGGTGAACACACAATGGGATTTATAGATGATGTGATACAGAATTGTACACCTGCAATCTATGTAATTTTACTAACAATTGTCACTCCAATAAATTTAAAAAAAAAGAAGAAGTCTTCCTATTCTCTCAAAGTAGAGTTGCACATTTAACTCATTTCTAAATCAAAACAACTGGGGATTATAAACACATTCATTCAATTTATTAGTACCCTTATTTGTTTGAATGATAGGTTTTAAAAATCATACTCACCACATGCAATTGACAGGTAAACTTGAGAATCTGGTGTCTGGTGTAGAATGCGAAATGGAGCTACTTTAGCAGTTGAGTCTAAGACTGAATCAAGAGTCCCAACGAGAAGTCCTGTTGTAATAAAGAGACTGTTGAAATAAGGATTTTACAAAACATAATTATCAATAGCACTTCATATGACAAAAAAAAGCAAAAAAAACAAACAAAAAAAACACAAAAAAAACAATGGATTTACTTTTTAAAATTCTAGCTCAGTTTCCTTACAGAGGCTTTTCTTACATAAATATATATATATATTCTGGATGAAGATATTACACTGTTTAGATGTGAGCAGTGCTTCAGAAAATGATCTTTTAATAAAATAAGTCAGGTTCAATTGTCCAAATCTTATGATATATTTATAGCACTTATATACCTCCTTTACAAGGTTCTGTATATAGCAGATAAGAATGTAGATTCTGGTACCAGAGACTACCTGGGTTTGAATTCTGGCGTTGTAAAAATAAAATGAGTTATTGTTACATATAAAACATTTAGAACAATGCTTAGCACATAGTAAAACCCTCAATGTTAGCTAATACTATTATATGAGAAGATCTTAGATATTTAAACAAGATAAAACTATGATTAAAATAATTAGGTAAAGGGGTGGCCGGTTGGCTCAGTTGGTTACAGCGCAGTGCTCATAACACCAAGGTCATCAGTTGGATTCCCACATGGGCCAGTGAGCCGCATCCTCTACAACTAGATTGAAAACAATGACTTGACTTGGAGCTGATGGGTCCTGATGGGAAAAACACAGTTTCCCCCAAAAAATTTAAAAACAAATAGGTAAAGCAGTTTTCTTTTTAACAACTCTTAATTCAGTTGGGAACTCAAGGCTTTTGATCAATTAGTTCCACTTTAATGATCTGATAATATTGGCTGCTCCTCCCTAAAACAAAGTTGGCTGTTTTCTTGAAAAACAAACTAATTTTTCCCTTAGGGTCTTTGCTAAGCAATTCTCTTTTTACTTACAAATGCTAACGCATGTCTTCTAGCACAGTCCAGCTAATTCAAATTCGACATTTTTTTCAAGACCCATTTCCCCCATGAAGACTTCACTGGCAACCTCAAGCAATAATCCCTTCCTTTTCTCTGATTACTTACAGCACTTAAAGTCTATACAACACAACCTATTATTTTGATTATTAGGCTAGTTATAACAACTACTTGCTAAATGTTTCAGGTGTATTAATCTTGTCTTCTTACCTAGATTGTCAATTCTCTGAGGACAATAACCACATCTTCTACCTCTGGGTTTGTAACCCTAACTTTTAACATATTGCTGAGCACAACAGGAGCAAAATTTGTTGACTTTAACTCTATCAATGGGATGGCTGAAATATATAAATCTACCTCCCTTTTCTGGAAGCTTTGATTGGTTGAGTGTTGGTTTTGCTTCATGTGGCATTTCTCTTTAATTTAGCATACAGATTTTTGAGACAAAAAATAAGTCAATTATAAAGCAGGTTTTTGGCTATTTTCCTATCTTTACCCACTTAAAAGGAGTTAAGATTTCAAGCGGGCTTTGAATGAGAATATAGGTAGGTTGGCAGATGTGAGGAAGTTATCATAAGCATAGCGGGAGGTAAATTAGAAGAGTAGGAGATAGAAGAAAGAGATAAAGAGAAATTTGGCTCAGCTAAAAGGAAAGGGTGGGAGAGTGGATATAGGAATTGGTAAAAAGTAAAAATAGGGGTCACAAAAGCAGCATAATATCAATCAGCAATCTGACAGAGGGTTTTGATAGTGGGGGTAAAGTATTAAGAAAAAAGATTTGGCAATGGCAACATGTGAAGATGATAGAGAAAAGAAGTTATCTGATAGAAAAAAGTTACCGTATGAATTTTTGTTTAAAAGAACAGAACCAAAAGAGGTTAACTTTCTTCAGGTTGAAAACAGAAATCAAGTGTATGACTGTGTATGAGGTCTGCCAATTAAGTTCGTGAACTTGTTGCAATAATGTCGCTTACCTTTTACCAACTGGACAAACAGTTAATCAAGTTTACTATTTGGAAGTGCTAAAAAGGCTGCGTGAAAAAAGTTAGATGACCTGAACTTTTCATCAACAATTTCTGACTCTTGCATCACAACAATGCACCAGTAAATAAATAACTGTATTGGAACACCCTCCCTACTCACCTGATCTGGCCCCCAATGACTTCTTTCTTTACCTGAAGATAAAGGAAATATTGAAAGGAAGACATTTTGATGACATTCAGGACATCAAGGTACCATATAATACGATGACAGCTCTGATGGCCATTCCAGAAAAAGAGTTCCAAAATTGCTTTGAAGGGTGAACTAGGCACTGGCGTCAGTGCATAGCTTCCCAAGGGGAGTATTTCGAAGGTGACCTTAGTGATATTCAGTAATGAGGCACTTTTTCTAGGATGAGTTCGCAAACTTAATTGTCTGACCTCGTATATAAATATACACATAACTCGACAAAATTGTCAAAATAAAGCAATTATAACTTCAAATAAAAGCATTTATTAAACACAGCACTGTTTTATCTGCTAGATTTGCTTTCCAAGAACTTAAATTCTAAAAAAGGTTTCAAAAAAGTATTTTCAAATTAGTGAAGAAAATCATTTAATTTTACCACATTTGAAATAAAACTAGCTCTAATCCGATTTCCTTATTTACATACACTAGAAAAAAGTAGTATTAGAAGAACAGGAGAAAGAACAGAGATAAAGAAAAGTTTGACTGAAAGATGATAGTGGGAGTGTGGACGTGTGAGGAGCAGAGAGGAAAGGAGAGGCCACAGATGATCACTCCTGAGTAACATCATAACAATTAGTTCTTTGATAGAAAGTTTTGAGACTGGGGACAAAGGGGTCAAAATCACTGGCAGGAAAGGTCATTTCTTTTTGCAGCAGAAAGGTTTACAAGGTAATTGCCGTACACTGTGTAGAAAGGAAATTGTTCAGTTTTTGTAAGTGCATTAAATCAGGCAATTAGTATAAAACTATGCAACAAATAATTTGGAAGCTAGTTCTAGAATACATTTTCTAGTCACTTGGGGAACTCTTCCAGCTCATTAAGCTATAATCATCAAGTCTTTGCAAGTCATCCAGAAATTAATATGTGCCAATGTCTGGGTTCTAAAAGTACAAAAAAATCATAAGCGGACAATCTTGGTTTGCTTTTCCATATACACAGAGGTTTATCATCTGACTGCCTGAACATCCAAGGTCAGGAATCAGCCTACCGATGGGAAGTTCTATAGCTACAGTAAATTGGGAAGAGAATAGATACTGTCTTTCAGCTGCGTGAGAAAAGAAGAGATTTAAAAAGATAAAGAAATTCAAGCCATCCGTTGAACATCTGTAACTGAGTAAGGTACCAATGTTCTAGGCCTTATTAAAGGTCTATAGGGTTTCAGGAGCATCCTGCCGTACCAGTAACATGAAACTTCTTAAGGAAATTCACCACCATAATTGATGTGAAATACTTTTTACTAAATGGCACAGCAAGATAATAAGAAAGCAAGGTTCTATGATTTAAAAAAAACAAAAACAAAAACAGGCAACTTGCAGGTAATGACTACTGTCCATGGACCAATGGCTGAATGGAGATACAGCACCACTGACTTTGAAGATGAAAGATATCCTGACAGGTCATGTAGTCCAATCTCCCGCACATTCATCTAACCTATATTACCCCTGATAGCCTTGTTTTTTCCATTATAACTCGAATTTACTTCTCCCATGGCAGCATATATTGGTGGGAATTTCTATTGATAAGAAAGTCCGTTCTAAAATATGAAAGGATTTATATATGTGTGTGTGTGTGTGTGTGTGTGTGTGTGTGTGTGTGTGTGTGTGTGTATATACATACATATATATATATATATCAGATGTTATAGTGGGGGCTGGCTTCATGGGCTTGTGACCTGCCCATAGGGCCCCATGCCCACAAGGGCCCCCATGATTTGGTTAAATGCTTTGCTGTCACCATATGGAAATTCTTAATTTTCAAACAAAAAGCCCTACTTGTTCATTTTGCACTGGGCCCCACAAATTAGGTAGCTGATCCTGGTTATAGTGGTTATCTCTGGGCAGTGGGATAATGGGTAATCATTATTTTCTCTTTTATACTTATACATATTTTCTGAAATTTTTACAATACACACCTTTTTAACCTTTTAGAAAAAAATAAATCTATTTCTTACACTTAAAAAAAAGGAAGATCTTTCTTAGGATAAATAAAATGCTACTTCTTTGCAAGTTGGGGGCAATACGAAACATTCTTTACTCTATTCAACATGATGGGTCTTCAAATATGATTACAGCTATCTTGTCTCCTCTTGCTTATTCTTCTTTTCTTCTAGCTTAAAATACACCCAGTTCTTTTAACTGTCTGTTGTATGAAACTGTCTGGGGCTCTTATTATTTCTTCTACCATTCTCTTGTCTATTTGTCAAAGTCTCTTATAAAATATATCATTCAAACCTGAATACCAGGTATGGTCTGAACAATTGCAGGTTTATTATATTGTAGGCTTCATGGCTCTGCTAATGCAGTCTAAGATCATACTAGCTTTTTAAGCTACTACATCATATTATCTTACTACGTGTGTGATCAACTAACCTACTTTGATCACTTTCACAAATATAAGAACCAATCTAGGTACTCTGTCCCAGACAGCTGATTTTTAAAAAACCTAAAAGCAATGTACATTTATTTACTCATGTTAAATTTTATCTCACTGATTTCAACTGAGCATTCTAACTTGTACAGATCTTTCTGAATCTTGATTTTATCTTCTATGACAGTGATTCTCAACCCAAACCGCAAATTTGAAACATTTGGAGGAGTTTTTGAAACTACTCAAGTTCAAGTTTTCAAACTATTAAAGTCCAGAGATCCTAATTTAATTCATCTGGAATAGGGCCTGGGGATTCTATGTTCCCCTTAATTTTGTATTATAAAAAATTTCAAGATTAAGTCATAAAATGGGGGCACGAGGTGAGTCTCTTGAAATCTCCCCTGGAATTTACAACAAATTGAACAACTATAACTCCACAAAGAACTCCCTGCACAGCAGACAGCCAAGACGAAGAGGTGTGCAACTGAAATCACCTAAAGGTGGGCAAACTGGGCAAGCAGGGGAACAGGGAAGCAGGAAGTGAGGCAACGTGGGCCGCGTGGAAAAAGGTGCAGCCGGGGCACAGGAGCAGACCTAGAGCTCCGAGCTCCGAGTTCCCTGCATTCCGGAGCTACTGCAGTCACGGGAAAGGGAACAACTTGGACTGCTAGGGCTCCATTTCTGGCCCAGATTCCTGCCTGAGGGATCAGCATATAACACCGCTGAATCCAACGCTCACGGCACAGACCTCGGAGCAAAGACTGAGGGAAGAAGGGTGAAAACAGCAGTTTAAGCCCTCACTGCCAAGCAGAAAATGGAAGACTTAGGCCCGGAGCCTAGCCACCACCTCCCCACCCTTGCAGAACCCACCCTACCCCCACCTGCCCAGGGCTAGAAGCTGAACGGTAGCAGTGTCAGATCAAAAGAACAGAATATTTACAGTTCTGAGAACTGCGGCCCATAGCCATGGACTTGCAGCCCAACTAGTTCCAGAAAAGGGCAGGGAGCTTTGAGTGCAGGACCGGCTGTGTTGGTGGTCACTGCCATTGCTATGGGCCACCTCTCACAGCCCACCCCGCCTCTGTCCCCACCTGCAAGAGTAGACAGAGCCACTTAAACAAACAGGCTCTGAATCTGGTGCAGGAAGAGTATGGAATGTCAGAAGCTCTCCACATCCCCCACCCCCATGGAGGCAGTGCCCTGATATCCAAGCAACCTGTTCACAGAGGAGAAGCCCGCCTTCCAGGGAATACCCCCATGGTGTGAGAAGCCAGAACAGTGCAGAGAAAATACAACACTACAGCGTGAAAGAGAATAAAAGGCTACAGTCAGAGAGAAAATAAAAATTCTACCAACAGCTACAGGAATACAAAAGAAAGACCTCTTTCTAACAACCTGTTGCAGAACCTACTCCTGTAGATGCCTAAGAAGAGAAATAATAATTCATTAATTGCCATGAATAACCAAGGTAACAACACCCCTCAGAAAGAAAATGAAAAGTCTCCAGAAAATGAACTTGAAGACATGGAAATATGTGATTTAAATGACAGAGAATTCAAGACACCAGTTCAGAAAAAACTCAACAAGACGCAAGAAAACACAGGCAGTTTAATGAACTCAGAAACACAATCAAAGAAAAAAAAATGAACATTTTACCAAGGACATTGAAATTTTAAAAAAAAGAACAAAAATAGAATTTCTGGAGATTAAGGACTCGATAAAAGAAATGAAGAATGAAATAGCCAGCTTAGGTAGTACTGTTGACCAGATGGAGGAAAGAATCAGTGACATCGAAGATAGAAATCTGGAAATTATACAGATGGAAGAAGAGAGAGACTTGAGAGTTAAAAGAAATGAAAGAACTCTAAAAGAACTTTCTGACTTCATCATAAAGAGCAATATAAGAATAATGGGCACACCAGAAGGAGAAGAAAGGAAGAAGGGAACAGAGAGCATATTCAAACAAATAGTCGACGAGAACTTCTCAAACTTGTGGAAAGAACTGGATCCTCGAATCCAAGAAGCAAATGGAGCACCTAATTACCTCAACCCCAACAGGCCTTCTCCAAGGCACACGGTATTGAAGCTGTCAAAAATTAACGACAAAGAAAGAATCCTGAAGGAAGCCAGGGAAAAGAAGACGGTAACCTACAAAGGAAAGCCCATTAGGTTATCATCAGATTTTTCAGTAGAAACTCTATAAGCCAGGAGGGATTGGAATCAAATATTCAAACTATTGAAAGAGATAAATTATGAGCCAAGAATAATATATTCAGCAAAGATATCCTTCAGATATGAAGGAGGAATAAAGATCTTTCCAGACGTACAGAAGCTGAGAGAATTTTCTAACACTGCACCTGCAGTACAAGAAATACTGAAGGAGGCGATTCGACCAGCATAAATAAGGATAATTTGTGACGACAAAAAACATAAAAGGGGGGGAGAGTAATGGCCTGAACCAGAATACGGGAAAGGAGAAAGTAAGCATACTGAAGAAAAAGGATACTCTAAATATGAAACTTTCTTTTATATAAACTTAATGCTAATGACTCAAAAAAAAAACAAAACCCAAAACTGAAATATATAACATAATAAAAGAAGAAACAGAGGGAATATCATAGAATATCAGCGCACTGAAATAATAGACAGCAACAAAAAGTCAAAGAAACAATGAAGACACAGTCTTACCAGAAAACCAAAGACAGAATGATAGGAAATCCTCATATATCAATAATCGCGCTAAATGTAAATGGACTTAACTCACCAATAAAATGGCACAGAGTAGCAGACTGGATTAAAAAACAAAACAAAACAACTAAACCCAACAATATGCTGCTTCCAAGAGACACATCTAAGCTACAAGGACAAACATAGACTCAAAGTGAAAGGGTGGAAAGTGACATTCCAAGCAAATGGTATTCAGAGAAAATCAGGTGTAGCTACACTGATATCAGATGAAACAGACTTCAGGGTGAAAAAGGTAACAAGAGACAAAGATGGACATTTCATAATGGTAAAGGGGACTATACAACAAGAAGACACAACAGTCATCAATATTTGTGCCCCCAATCAGGGAGCACCGAAATATACCAAGCAACTATTAACAGAACTAAAGGGAGAAATTGACCACAACACAATTAGAATAGGGGACCTAAATACATCGGTGACAACTATTGATAGATCATCCAAACAGAAAGTAAATTAAAAAATATCAGCCCTAAATGACACATTAGATGAAATGGACATAACTTGACATTTATAGAGCACTTCATTCTACAACATAAGACTACACATTCGTTTCTAGTGTACATGGAACATTCTCAAGGATAGACCATATCCTGGGACATAAAACTAGTCTCAGCAAATTTCAGAAGATTGAACTCATCCCAAGCATATTCTCTGATTACAAGGGTTTGAAATTGGATAGCAACTGCATAAAGAAAGCAGGAAAACCCACAAATATGTGGAGATTAAAAAACATACTATTAAATAACGACTGGGTCAATGAAGAAATAAGAGATCAAAGATACATAGAAACAAATGAGAATGAAAACAGAACCTACCAAAATTTCTGGGATGCAGCAAAAGCAGTTTTAAGAGCCTATCTCAAGAATGAAGAAAAATCACAGATAAACAACCTCATGTTACAACTTAAAGAACTAGAAAATGAGGAACAAATGAAACCAAAAGTCAGCAGAAGGAAGGAAATAATAAAAATCAGAGCAGAACTAAATGAAATAGAATAGAAAAAGACAACAGAAAAAATTAATGTGACAAAGAGCTGGTTCTTTGAAAAGATTAATGAAATTGAGGAACCCTTGGCTAGACTCACTAAGATAAAAAGAGAAAACACACAAATAAACAAAATCAGAAATGAAAAAGGGGAAGTTATCACGGATGCCATAGAAACACAAAGCATCATCCAAGAATACTATGAAGGACTATATGCCACCAAATTCAATAGCCTAGAAGAAATGGACAAGTTCTTAGAAACATATAGCCCTTCTAGGCTGAATCACGAAGCACTGGAAAATCTAAATAGACTGATCACCAGTAAGGAAATTGAATCAGTCATCTGAAACTTTCCCAAAAGCAAAAGTCTTGGGCCAGATGGCTTCACCAGTGAATTCTACCAAACCTTCAAAGAGGATCTAATACCAATCCTGCTCAAACTCTTCCAAAAAATAGAAGAAGAGACAGTACTCCCTAACTCATTTTATGAGGACAACATTACCCCAATACGAAAATCTGGTAAGGAAAATAAGAAAATTACAGACTGATATCTCTGATGAATACAGATGCAAAATTTCTAAACAAAATTACAATAAATCGAATGCAACAATGTATTAAAAAGATTATACCTCACAACCAAGTGGGGTTCATCCCCGGGGCACAAGGATGGTTCAACATATGGAAATCCATCAATGTGATACATCACATAAACAAAATAAAGGACAAAAATCATATGATTATATCAGTTGATGCAGAAAAAGCGTTTGACAAGATACAACATCCATTTATGATTAAAACACTTAATAAAATAGGTACAGCAGAAAAATACCTTAACATAAAAAGGCCATATATGACAAACCCTCAGCTAATCTCATAATTAATGGTGAAAAACTGACACCCTTTGCTCTACGTTCAGGAACACGACAGGGCTGTCCCCTATCACCTCTGCTTTTCAACATAGTGTTGGAAGTCCTAGCCAGAGCAATCAGGCAAGAGAGGTAAGAACAGGAATGCAAATTGGGAATGAAGAAGTTAAATTGTCACTTTTTGCAGATGATATGATGCTATATATAGAAAACCCTAAAGAATCCCCCAAAAAGCTATTAGAAACAATCAACGAATACATTCAAGTTATTGGCTACAAAAATCAGTGTATAAAAGTCCATTATATTCCTATATACTAACGATGAAATCCCAGAAAAAGAAATAAAAAAACCCCAAAAAACAATTCCTTTTGCAGTTGCAACAAAAAGAATAAAATACCTAGGAAT
Source organism: Rhinolophus ferrumequinum (assembly GCF_004115265.2). Classification (NCBI taxonomy): domain Eukaryota; kingdom Metazoa; phylum Chordata; class Mammalia; order Chiroptera; family Rhinolophidae; genus Rhinolophus; species Rhinolophus ferrumequinum. The sequence goes on from NC_046284.1 coordinate 47,796,592, forward strand.
AAACTTAACCAAGTGTGTGAAAGAACTATATACTAAAAACTGTACATTTTTAAAAGAAATTGAAGAAGACACAAAGAAATGGAAAGTCATTCCATGTTCATGGATTGGAAGAATCAACATAGTTAAAATGGCCGTATTACCCAAAGCAATATACAGATTTCATGCAATCCCTATTAAAATCCCAATGGCATTATTTTTAAAGAAATAGAACAAAAAAAATTATCAGATTTGTATGGAACCATAAAAGACCCTGAATAGCCAAAGTAATGCTAACAAAAAAGAACAATGCTGGAAATATCACACTCCCTGACTTTAGCGTGTACTACAGGGCAACAATAATCAAAACAGTATGGTATTGTCAAAAAAACAGACACACGGACGAATGGAATATAACTGAGAACCCAGAAATAAACCCACATAAATATGGACAGAGACTTTTCGACAAAGGAGCCAAAAACATAAAATGTTTGGAGAAAAGACAGCCTCTTCAATAAATGCTGCTGGGAGAATTGGAAAGTCATGTGCAAGGAATGAAACTAGAGTGCTATCCGTCACCATGTACCCAAATTAATTCAAAATGGATCAAAGACCAGGGCAGCTGGATGGCTCAGTTGGTTGGAACGCGAGTTCTGAACAATAGGGTTACAGGTTCGATTCACACATGGGCCAGTGAGTTATGCCCTCCATGGCTAAATTTAGGATAGCGAGTTGCCGCTGGGCTTACGGAGGGGCGGCCGGATGGCTCAGTGGGTTGGAGTGTGGGCTCTCGACAGCAGGGTTGCTGGTTCATTTCCCGCATGGGGTGGTGGGCTGTGCCCTCTGCAGCTAAAGGTTGAGAACGGCGACTAGACTTGGGACTGGGCTGCGCCCTCCATGTCATTGTCCTAGATTGAAGGACAATGACATGGAGCTGATGGGCCCTGGAGAAACACACTGTTCCCCAATATTCCCCAATTAAAAAAATAATGGATCAAAGACCTAAACATAAGATCTGAAACAATAAACTGCATAGAAGAAAACATAGGGACTAAACTCATGGACATTGGGTTCAAAGAGCGTTGTATGAATTTGACTCCAAAGGCAAGGGAAGTAAAAGCTAAAATAAATGAATGGGACTATATCAAACTTAAAAGCTTTTGCACAGCAAAAGAAACCATCGACAAAATAAAGAGGCAACCAACCGAATGGGAGAAGATTTTTGCAAACAGTGCCTCCGATAAGGGGCTAATATTCAAACTATACAAGGAACTCATGCAACTCAACAACAAAAAAACAAACAATCCAATTGAAAAATGGGCAGACGACCTGAAGAGATATTTCTCCAAAGACGACATACAAATGGCCAACAAACATATGAAAAAATGCTCAACATCACTAATCATCAGAGAAATGCAAAAAAAGCACAATGAAATATAGCCTCACACCAGTCAGAATGGCTATCGTCAACAAGAGAAATAATAACAAGTGTTGGAGAGGCTGTGGAGAAAAAGGAACCCTCATACACTGTTGGTGGGAATGCAGACTGGTGCAGCCACTACGGAAAGTGTGGCGGTTCCTCAAAAAATTACGAATAGAATTACCATATGACCCAGCAATGCCTCTCCTGGGTATCTACCCAAAAAATCTGAAACCATTTATCCATAAAGACACGTGTGCTCCAATGTTCATTGCAGCTTTATTTACAGTGGCCAAGACATGGAAACAACCAAAATGTCCTTCGATAGATGAATGGATAAAGAAGTTGCGGTATATATACACAATGGAATACTATTCGGCGGTAAGAAAAGATGAAATAGTACCATTTGTGACAACATGGATGGATCTTGATATTATAATGCTAAGCGAAATAAATCAGACAGGAAAAGTGGAGAACCATATGATTTCATTGATATGTGGGACACAAAACTGAAACGAACAAAAAAGCACAAGACAAAAAAATGAAGAAACAAAAAGTCATACACATCGACAATAGTTTAGTGGTTACCAGAGTAAGGGGGGAGGAGGTTCTAGAAGAGGGTAAGCAGGGTCAAATATATGGTGATGGAAGGGGAACTGACTCTCAGTGGTGAACACATAATGTGAGATATAGATGATGTATTACAGAATTATACACCTGAAATCTATGTAATTTTCCTAACAATTCTCACCCCAATAAACTTTAATTAAAAAATCCAAACATATATAAAATAGAGAATAATATATTGAATCTTCTATGTGTCCATAATCTAACTTTAATAATTACCAACATTTTGTTAGTCTTCTGTCATTTACCCCTTCCTAGAATATTTCAAAGTAAATCCCAGACATCATATCATTTTACCTGTGAATTCTCTAGTATTATTTAGTTTGCTTTAAAAGGTTCTCAGTTGAATCTAACATGCAGCCAGTGTTGAGAAAACTGATCTATGGTATTAATTGTCCCTTTCAATTTTCACACACCTGCAAATTTGGTAAACATTTCTTTTTTTGTATTGGCCAATAAAAATGATAATCAAGTAGGACCAAGGGCTGAGTGTTGGAGGAGAAGCCAGTAAAACAGCATGGTTTAAAAATGGCACTTATTATCAATGTGCTAGTTTAGTACACTTTAGTTTGACAAGTGGTTCTTTCTGCTTGTAAACTAGATTGAGGGCACTGCGTAAGGCAACACTGCTCCAGCCCCAGAAGAGTCATTTAAATGAACTTGCTAATTACAAACAAGATTTATTTCCATTCTAAGTAAAATGTTCTGTTATATATTCTGGCTATGGAAATGACTGCTAGAACTTTACAGTGAATTCTGTATCTTGTCATAAATTGCCATGTTTATACAAAGTCAAACAAGTATACCTTTACTGAATTTTTTATAATCTCAACTGCATTAAATGTTAATGAACAAACTAATTAGTAAACTGCCAACACACTTAGTAGGAAATACATTCAAATAGGAGAAAGTAGTGTTCTCAGTAGAGGTTGTGGGTTTTCCTAAATCCATTGCTTTTGCTACCAGATCTAAGTCCTTAAAACAGGACGGTGAATGCTTATTTTAAAATAATCAAATATCCACAGTTGGCATTTTGAAAGCTGCCAACTTTATACTAAAAGCTTTGGAAAACAGTTAATATTAATTCTTCCTTTGTCCTGTTTTCCCTCTCTCTCTATTCTTTTAAAGACATTTACTTGGAAACTGGAAATATGTAAGCACTCATTTCCTTCCCTAATTGAAATATTTGCTCATTAAAGGGTTTAAAAATTTTTTTTAGGGAAGTAACTGATGTCACAAAATGGCAGATTACAATGGCTGTGGGAAAAAAAAAGAAAAGAATACATGACTTATCAATCAAACCCAGCTACATTTCTAAAGATTAAAACAGGGAACTATGAGAATTGTCACCATCTTTATTTACAGCACCTTCTTATACTTTAAAAAGTATGCATTAATGTACAAAAAGAGTAGTCCAAAGAAAATTAAAGAAAATACAATATCTGAGTTCCTAGGTAGGTGCAAAGCAACAAGCAAATGTGGCAGCAAATGAATAAATTAATTATTACAGTACTTTAAAAACATCTAGAAGAAGTAAAGCTGGCTATTATTTTGGTTAGTTCAAAACAAGAGGATAACTAATACAATGATAAAAATCAACAAATGTGATTATCCCTTGTTTTAAAACTTCACTTCTTTATACTGGAGTAAGAGAGAAAAAAGAGTATGCTGGAGTTGAAAGAGCAGTGGAGACAACGAACGAATAACAAAGGTTTAATTCTCAGGTCCCTTTAATTCTCTATCTCAGGTTTTCATCTTCCATAGATGAGGTCATTGCTCTTCAACATTTTCTAGTTGCTAAGGGCACTATCTCCTGAATCTCATACTTTCAAACATAAATAAATGAATCTGGAATACTTGCTAAGTCTCCAACAACTGCAATTTTCTTTTGCTTTTATACTATCATATTATTCCTCCCACTTAGAATGTCCTGTCCACCCCATCCCAGATACTGTTAGTGCTCACAGATGATTGATTTAAAAAAAAAAAATCCAAACTGGTTTTTGGCAAGTTGCACCACAGATGTCACACAGGAATTCTGCCAGCAGAATACCACCTATGTCATTAATCACTGCTTCTAGGAAATCTTTGCATCATTTAACAGGACATCTGATGAGAACTTACACCAGAGCTGGCCTTGGAAAATCGCTTTGGAGGTTTGAAATGGCCCTTACTCATGACTACTTAGAAGCCATCAAAACCAGGCTGATATTATTGATGACCATAGTAATTATATATTTGTTTGCTTACTTGTTTATTATCTGTCTGTTCCACCAGATTATAAACTGTGAGGGCAGGATTACTTCTGTTTTATTACCACTGTATACCCAACATCCAGCACCGTGGCCAGCTACCTCCCCTACTTCTCTGCTTCCCTTCGCAGCAAAATCCCTAGAAAGAATTATGTATATTCACTCTGACCGCAAATATCTGCTTGGCTCGGACACTCTAGTCCTTCTGGTCTCTGCTCATACCGTGATTCCCCGAAAATAAGACCGGATCTTATATTAATTTTTGCTCCAAAAGACGAATTAGGGTTTATGTTCAGGGGATGTCATCCTGAAAAACCGTGCTAGGGCTTATTTTCTGGTTAGGTCTTATTTACGGGGAAACATGGTAGGTCACCTTAAAGAGACCTTCCCAGACCAAATTCATATAAAATGCCAGCGCCCTCCCCTCTCTATCATAATTATACCTTACCTTTTTTCCTCTTGATATCACTCATTACCACCAGCCATATATATTATTTGCTCATTTTAGTCTCCCTCAACTAAATGTTAGCCCCACGAGAATAGGGATTTTGTTTTGCTCACTGCTGTTATCTCCAGTACCTAAAACAGTGCTTGGTTTTAGACGGCACTTGTAATTATCTGTTAAATGAATATATCTTGTACCATCACATTTCCTTTTGTGCTTACATAGTGGCAGCAAAAAGGAGAAAACTGGGTAAATTTTCTAACGTAAAGGTAATATAAAATCCATGTCGTACCTGTACTCGTATATAACTGCATGGGAAACATTGTAGTGCCCTTTATTTTATTATTAACTTTTGGCTTACCTTACATCCACAGTCCTTTCACAACTGTCCACCAGAAGCATAGACTTTCACCAGTGGAATCATTGTTTCTTTCTCAACTATCATGTTTTGAAAAATGTAACTAAGATAACTAAAGTTATATGTACTCTTCAATAGCACTCATTAAGACAACAAGTACTATTTACATCTATAGAAGCTCCATTTGAGAATTTCTAGGTTTTGGGCAATCATAGAACAAAAAGAAATGCTGCTGCGATATTTTATTCTAATTCTTGTGCATTGTCCTGATTATAAACCATAAATGCACAATCACTATCATACCAAAATTCTTGAATGATTAACTACCAGTGTTTTGCTTTTGTAGTGATATCATTGCATACTGGACATACTCAATGTTACTACTCCAAATCAATTTCTATATACAACATGGGAAAAGAAATTACTAGGGCAAATGGTATAAATATAGATCCTCATTTGGTCTTCAGATACAGAAAATGGCACTTGCCATCTTACTCCTTCTTTAATAGATAAATTAATATAAAACATTTACATACTTGTTCACAGGTTTCAAAACTCATTTGACTCACATAACAATGCTGTGTGGTAGGGAAGATAAGTTTTGTTCCCATTTAATAGATGAGGAAACAAAGCCATTATAAAACAATTACAACTGAATAGAGGCATACAAATATTAAAGAATCAGGGAAGATAAAGGGTTAATGGGGTAAGTGGAATCACTGGACTTGGTGATATATTTATGTATTTGTGGATGATGGCTTATAGTTAACTTATTAAAAAGAAACTCTCATAGGGTAACCCCTGGAGAGGGCAAATCACACTGTGTCCCCAACTAGCAGATCTTCCTAAATCCTATACACTAGAGTGCTTAATAGAATGTAGCCCCATAATTCCACTCATGTAGTAGCTCTCATTTACCAAGCAGAACAAACTGATTTTTACTTAATAAGCCAAATATGCATAAATTATTTTTAATCATGTACAATCTGGTCCTAAATTTAGATGCCACAGAAGAGTCATTACCCTTAATCAGGCCGGGGGAACAAGGAATAATGTAAGGTAACTGCAAAAATGCAGAATGGTGAAATTACTTCTCTAAATGAAAGAAATAACTTTATCTGTAAAATAATCTTATGTACAACAATTTTTTTCACAAGACATTCCCCCTGCTGTGAAGAAGGACAATTAAGTAAAATAAAGTTAGGCAAATGGTAAGTAATCTACCAGATAGCCACTAGAAGTGTTTCAGAATTCAGAAAAGGACCTGAGAATTCTAACTTACAAACCAGTCTCCTGCTATAACTATACTAGGGTTCTCTTTTGCCCAATTCCATTATTAGAAAAAAACAAAACAAAAAACAAACTACAAACTAGAGTCACCAAGTCCACAGCGAAAGTCATTACATTGCTAGTGGTTATTGCTAATTATCACATGGCAAAGAAATGAAATCTTAAAGTACAACTATTAACACTTCTAGATGGTCATTATCTTTTCTTCACTAAACAAAATGTATAAATGAATCTTTTAAAGGAGTAGCACATAACATTAGATTTTAGAAAACAAAATGGGCAAAGGCAAGCTTATGCTGGTACACAAACTCCGTGAGAGCTAATCCAAATGTGGATTTGTGGTAAAGCAGAGCAAAGTTCTTGGCTTCACAATTTTAAGTAAGAATATAGTAATTGAGCAGCCATGAAAATCAGCACACACTTTAGCTCTAGACCAAAACAAAAACAAACAAAACCCCCCTCAGACTTTAAAAACATCTTTGCACCTTTCTTATCCATTGTTTAATTTACATGAAATATAGTGGCAGTTCTCACATGGTAATTTGAAGCTTGTTGATAATACCATAGGTAAAACAATCATGCAGAGATATAAACTGACCACAAAAATGGGCCTATGGATATTCTCAACATACACGTGTGGTAGAAATCTTGGTTTATTTCTTCAGGCATATCTCAGGAGAGTGGGTGGGACAGAGAGAAGAAACTGGTCAATTGGTCCATGCTTTAAGAAAGGATCTCAAACGAAAAACCACAGAAAACAAGAAGTGATTATTTAAAGGAGGAAATCTGCAACAAGTAAAAAAAAAAAAAAAAAAAAAAAAAAAACATTTACTACATCACAGTGATTTGATTCTCAAGAATCTGATTTGCCTATTATTTTTCAGGAACACTGTTGTACAAAGTGAAATACACTTCTTAATGTGGGCAAATGTAGGTAAAGGTGGGCAAGAGCACCAGAAAAATTCTGATCAAATAAAATAAAATTATGGGGAACCAAAATATTATGCTGTAACATGGGGCTATAAGATCTATTTTAAATATATCCTGCCCTGTTCTCAATGGACTCAAGAAGATAAATTACATCACTGGGTAATTATGAACATTGATCCTCAAATTTTAATCTGGAAAATATATGCATCTATTAAATGGAAAATTCCTCTGCAAAATAGCACTTGCAACTTTTAAAAATCAGAAAATGACAAAGTGTCAATATTAACAAGACAATTTTTCACTGCAATATTTTCAAAAGGGCCTTTTTAGAAGATGGATAAGATGAATGGGTCTTACAAGGTTAAAAAAAAATGAATTTTCTCCACCCTGGGGGCGGCTTGGAAAAAAAGGAAGCACACGTTCATTACCACATCTTAACAACACACATTGCTTTGGCACTTATAGCTTTCATTTTATCCTCTCAACTCTGTGAGGTAGACATCGTTTCACAGAAGAGGACAAGCAATGTAATCTCCTCTTCCGTGAATCTTTATCCAGTCCTTCAGTTATTTGGCTCTAATTATAATTTACCTGTTACTAGTTACTGGTTATAATTATAATTTGCCTGTTGTACTGGTTACTTCCCCATAACCCCACCTTCTCCCTCTTAGGCGATCTTATGGGCACTTCATGGCAGGGAACTGATTCTTAATTGTCTTTGTACCCTAGCATGCCATGTGGCACATAGTAGGCACTTACAGTTGAATAAATTAAAAAAATTTGTCAAATGTCATTCAACAAGTAATGAGAGTGGGACTAAAATGCAGGGTTTCCTATTCTTCCTCCCTCTTCCTGCTACATCACGCTGCCTAAATTAAGCCTGGTCCAGCACTTCAAGGCCACAACACCAAACTAGAAATTGTCACAAAAAAGAGATCTGCTCTCCCCACTGTCCAAAAGTTTGAATGCCCTGCCTGAGACGAGTGGTCTCAAAATAAAATTATTTCATGGCTTCAAAACACTTGTCCAAGGAACAGTTTTGATTTGTAAATCAAAGAATTGAAGGCAAGATGGATTAAGCGGGAAGAGTTAAACCTCTGTTTGTTTAATTGGTTTGCTTACAACCATGGCTTTGAAAGAAAGGGCAACGCCACTCAAAACAGAAATAAATTTCGACAGTTACTCTGAGAGGGGATCCCAAGGCCTGAAAACTTGGAGATAAAGTAAAAGATGCTAAATTGGAAGAGGTCAGAAATTCTGGGACCTCTCCTTCGTCCTCCCTCACAACCTCCCTAATATCTCACTTGAAGCCTATCCCTCAGGATGTGATTGCGGTAATTTCTCACTGTCGTCCCTGCCCACCACTTACACTTCTTAGGGTGGTGATTATCGATAGTGGGTTTTGTGAAAGAAGTTAAATCCACAGTTGCGAAATGGCCCCAGTCACCAGCGTAAATGCGAACGGTCGAGGTCTAACACTCGTCATCAGCCCCCTCCCCCATGGGAAGCGACAGGGTTAGTACTTGGCCTCAGAAAGAACATCTCCTCCCGTTTCCTGTCCCAAGCAAAGAGCAACTGCTGGTCCAGTGAGACATTCTCAGGACTCGGGGAGGGCAACGCAAAAGTGGTGGCAGGAGAAGAACCCCTGTCCCTCCGCCCAGGGTTTAGGCTGGTTCGGGCGGCGGATGGCCACGGCTGTTCTCACCACCTTTTAAGTACCAGCGACCCCAGCCCTGAGGGGTGGGGGTGGTCACAGCTTACCTGTGAGCCCCCCTCCGCCTTCCTCCCCGTAGCCCCGACGCCGCTGCAGCACGAAGTAGTCGTTGGACCTTTCCATCAGCCACAGCTTCAGGGCATTTTTCAGGAGCACTTCCTCAGGCTTCAGCCACATCGCCAAGAACTTTGTGCCGCCTGCGAGCAGCGCCCCAGATGCCCTCCTCACTTCACCCTCCACCTGTCTTTTCCCCTCTACTTCTCCTGCCACCAAATCTTCCTCAGGCGGCAGCGGTTCAGGTTCAGGTTTTCCACACTTCCCCCAAAGCTCCCTTCTCTCCCACGTAGGCAAAGAGATTGCCAATTCCCTCCCACGGCGCTACCGCCCGACTGGAAAATAGTCCCGCTTCTTCACCTCCTGGGAATTGTAGTTTCCTGCCAGCATTTCTGTGCTCAAGGCACCTGAGTGTGGGACTACACTTCCCACAATCCACTGGAGTGAGAACTGGGAGGGGTGCTTTCAAAGTGGGTCCCGCCACCAATTAAGTGTATTTTGGCTATCTAAAGTTTAAAGAGGGATTTTATTTAAACAAGTGAGCCCCAGGTATAAAAGTTGCTTCTTCTCATTATTTTACAGCCAAGGGTGTTAAACTGTAGAAAACAAAGTTTCTGGAATTTTGGAGTAGCGAATGGCCCGTTCTGGGAAGCAACAGTAGCACCAACTAACATTTAATGAGCTCTTAGTACTCTGTACTAAAGCGATTTCGTGTACATTATCTAACGTGATCCTTACAGAAATCTTGAGAAGTAGATCTCCCCAATTTTGCACATAAATAAACGAAAGTGCAGACGGGTGAATTGACTTATCCAAGTTCACACAGTAAGTGGAGTCTGATACGATTTCTTGTCTAATTCAAGACCTTCCTTAGATTAAGCTCTTTCTTCCCTTACAAGAAGAATATAAAATCTCCAGAAGCCACACAGTTTTCTTCACGGTCTGAGCCCTTTCTTTCGCCAGCTACCCTCCCCCCCCCATCTGTTTACTTAATTACTGTAATCAGCCACAGAAAATGTCTGACTTTCCTTTTCAGGATCTAAACAATTTATGAGCAATTTTTTTTCTTTCTCAAGCTCTTTAAGAAAAAAAATCCCTTTCAGTGCAGCCTTCCCCTCTTTGTACCTTCCCAATGATACACAGCTGCTTACACGTCAAGGTGAATGAGGTCAGTGATTTGCATGACATTGCAGTGAGGAATTATTTGAGGGACGATTTTTATTTATTGCAATAACTAAACCCACCAAAATCAAAGACTGCACTACAGAGAAGTTAGGTGTATAAGAAGGCAGGAATAGGGAGGCAATGTACAATAAACAAGGGGCTCTTGGCAAGCTATGTTGAGAATGAAGCCTCAAGTCCATTTGGCTAAAAAAAGTGGTGGGGGGGACACACCCAAATGCCAAGTCATAGAGCCAAAGAACTCTCCCTTGGAGCAGTGTCTCTGGCTTAAACCTCAAGATGTGGACCAGGTCAAGGTAGGCAGATGTGCTAAAAGCAGAGAATTTTCTTGGGTGAGAAACGGGTCAATTTGCAATTGTCACAATTAGTCCCAAGGCAGCTTTCTGGAGAGGATGAGAAGAGGCAATCCATTTTTCAAGTGTAAGATAAGGGCTAATGATGACATCTCAAATTTCAAGTAAAAATTAAAATTGTTTTACAGGTTCAAAAAAAAAAAAAAAAAAGCCCAAGCTGCAATGTATCCCTGGGAAAAACCTTCCCAATTTGGATGTGTATTAAGGAAGATAATTTCTTTTCCTGGTGAAAGATCAGTAAATGTAGCAAACGTAGAGAGATGTGAGATGCCCTTTTTTTTTTTACCTTTCCTTCCCTTTTTAAAAATCCCCTTCCTCATCAAACCACATTGTTTTCCAATATCCTACAGGTTAGAGTTGTGCAAGGGCTATTCAGAACTGGATGGTTCCTCTGCCTCTTTATGGCAACTCCATCCAGATATGCCCACATGTTCCCTGTTATAGAACCAGACCCACTGCTGGCTCAGCAGGGGCATTTAGAGAGCTCCTGCTTTAGTAAACATTTCACTGATTATGTAAAGAAACTTTTTTTATTAGTTTCAGGTGTACAAAACAATGTAATAGACATTTACACCCCTCACAAAGTGATAACCCCTCCCCCAATCTACTACTCCTCTGACATTCTATATAGCTGTTACAATTCCATTGACTCTATTCCCTATGCTGTACTCCACATCCTGTGAAGAAGCATTTTTTGAAAGTAAATTGCTCCTGTGATATAAATTTTGGCTTGATCATAAACTGTATTTTAAGTCTTTGCTAATAAAAGTGTTTTTCTGAAAACGCCTTAAAAATAGATCATGTCACTATTCAATATTCAATTGTGCATGCTAAAATAAATTGGTTTTAGGAAAGGAGTAGAATTACAAACTGTTTTGGATATCATTGCTGGTACTATATTGTGTGTGTGTGTGTGTGTGTGTGTGTGTGTGTGTGTGTATGAGAGAGAGAGAGAGAGAGAGAGAGAGAGAGAGAGAGAGAGAGAGTCTTCATTAAGAAGCGTACACATTTTTACATCCTTACTTTACAGATGAAGAACATGAGGCTCAGAGAAGTTCAGTAACTTGCTTAAGGTCACATAGTTAAATAAATAGCACAGCTGGGATTTGAACCTAGATTTGTCTGACTACAAACCATGACACTATACTACCTATGCATATGATCTGTAAATACCTCAAATACATGTCCAAAGCCAGACTTATTTCCCCAATATTCCCTGTGCCCAGGGTTTTTCCTTCTACTAATTTCTCATAGTTTAGAGCACCACTGCTTACCAAGATGCTCAAGCTAAGAACTTTGGAATAATCTTAAACTTCTTAGTTTTACCACCTCCATTGTCACATATGCACACCCTTCTAATTCTTTTTCAAAAGCCCATCCCATTCTCCTATTACCACTTCGGATTAGCCCCTCACTTTCTGGCTATACTATTATGCTAGCTTCCCAACTCATCTTTCTGTTTCCAATTTTGTTTTCTGATATATCTCAGTCACATATTTATTGATACAATATTATACCATGCAGAGATGAATAATACCTCATGTATCCAGAGGTCAGTCTTTCAGCTGACCCAGGCTTGTAAATTATAGCCTCAAACAACTATGTAAAAAGATACTAGGAAACCCCAAATAGCAATTCCTAACACTGTGCCATGGAAAAGCTGAGGATGTCTCTCAAGATTTTACTGACTTCTTATTTGAAATGAATTTCACAAGCTTACTTGATGTTTTACAGTCTAAAGCAGGTTTAGAAGCAGTAAGAATCAAAACGGGAAGAGCACTGTTAGAGAAGAGCCTTTTAAGGCTTTTCTACTCAAAATGCAGACCATGGACCAGCAACGCCTGCATCACCCAAGAACTTGGTATAAATTCAGAATCTCAGACCCCATTCCACAGCTGCTGAATCAAAGAGTGTGCATTTTACCAAGGCCCCTAGGTAATATGTAGGCACATTAAAGTTTTAAACACACTAATTTAAATCAAATTAGGTATTTGAAAATCAATCAAATCAACAAATCGGAGGTGATTACTCATGTTTCCATTAAGAACACAGGCATCTTTTTAAAAATAAGCTCTGTTAATGAATTTTAGGTGACTGAATTGCTTTTCTAAGAAAAAATTATGCCAGGACATGCCAATTAAAATTTTCTAAGGCAGTGGTTGAGAACTGAGATATCAGAGAAGAAATTGCCACTATCCATGCTAAATCCTATTTATTTATATATACTACTTTCTAACCATTAAAATCTAGGTATGTCCACAAGTATCTCACATTCATGAGATTGTATGTTTCTGTAGAAAAAAAAGTTCAGAACTAGTGGGTACGGTTTTTCAAACTTTTCACTGAATTAGCTGTACGGTAGAGGACAATGAACATTTATCTTTGGAGGTCAAAGGGCCCACCATAACCATGAATTTCTTTTAAGTCTTACGTAAACCTAAATTTTACATTAGTATGTTTTAAAATATTTTTAAAATCCACTCCAGAAGAAGAGGTAAGGTAAATAACTCAAAATTTGTTATAGCCTACAGTGATAAAATTTCTCCAGATGTTATAGAACTTAATTAAAATATTTAGTAAATGAACAAAAACTAGATATGGGGGGACGAAGAAGGAATGTTCCTAGCATTCCAATTGTATCTTTAAATTTATTTTTAGTGATTTCCCTGGGAATCATGTATGAGGTCAGACAATTAAGTTCGAGAACTTGTTGCAACGATGTTGCTAACCTTCTTTTGCTATCTGAGGGATTATTCATTATGAATTTGTACCAACTGGACAAACAGTTAAGCAAGTTTACTATTTGGAAGTGCAGAAAAGGCTGCATGAAAAAAGTTAGACGACCTGAACTTTTTGCCAATAATTCATGGCTCTTGCATCACGACAATGCATCAGCTCACACGGCACTGTCTGTGAGGGAATTTGTAGCCAGTAAACAAATAACTGTATTGGAACACCCTCCCTACTCACCTGATCTGGCCCCCAGTGACTTCTTTCTTTACCCGAAGATAAAGGAAATATTGAAAGGAAGACATTTTGATGACATTCAGGACATCAAGGGTAATACGACGACAGCTCTGATGGCGACTCCAGAAAGAGTTCCAAAATTGCTTTGAAGGTTGGACTAGGCAGTGGTGTTGGCACATAGCTTCCCAAAGGGAGTACTTCGAAGGTGACCATAGTGATATTCAGCAATGAAGCATGTAACACTTTTTTCTAGAATGAGTTCGTGAACTTAATTGTCAGAACTCATATATTCCTATTTATGAGATAATACAACCTGACTTCTGCTAAACTTACAAATAAACCCTCAGAAAACTCCCCTTTCTTAAATTAGACACTCACGATACATACAAATATATCTACTGCCACTTAAAGGAATCTGCTTATATTTTGATTATACGAGAGTAATAAAGTCTGTTGCTGAAACTATCTTTTTTTATTGTCAAAGGATAATAGCTAGAAGAAAATTCACAAGTTACATGGAATTCCTCTCCTTTGTGTATACCCAAACGAATAGAAAACATACACAAAGACTTGTATGTAAATGTTAATAGCACCGTTATCCATAATGGCCCAAAAGTGAGAATGCACCAGTGTTCATTAACTGATGAATGGATAACCAAACATGGAATATCCATACCATGGGATATACGTATTACTCAGCAATGAAAAGGAATGAAGCACTGATGCACACGTCAACATGGAGGAACCTTGAAAGTACTATGCTAAGTGGAAGAAGCCAGTCACAAAAGACCACATATTGTATGATTCCATTTACATGAAATGTCCAGTATTGGCAAATCTATAGAGACAGAAAGCAGATTAGTGGTTGTCTGGGGCTGGGAATGGAAGCAGAAATTGACAGCAAATGGATCATGAGGGAACTCTTTGGGGTGATAAAATGTTCCAAAACTGGGTCATAGGGAAAGTTGCACAACTCTATGCATTTGCTCAACATCACAGAACCGTACATTTACAATGGCTGAATTTTTGGTATGTAAATTATACTTGAATACGGCTGTTAAAATTTAAAAAGATTATAAATTCCCTCCCAAAAGAACCCCATAAAACTTAAAATAATTAACTCTCTAAGACTATAGGCCTTGTTGTATAGCAGCAGACACTCATACACCTGGTACATTGCCAAATAAGACATATGTGTACCCTGGTTTGATAATCATGGTTCTGAGGCATTCCAAGCATCTGTTTATTCTTAACATATTTGATAAAAGAAGGAGATGTGCTTAACTCTTTAACAGCATCCCAACAATCACACCTCTAAAGAGAAGGCTGAAGGTAAATAAAACTTTAAAGTAATAAAATGGCCTTAAGTCTTAGGAGGGATAAAGATGGCCTGGCATCAAGGTCTTTTTTAACCTTATATTATCCGTGGTCAACCTTATTATTTACCTGACTGACATTTAAAAAATAATTCATGGTAGGCGCTTTTATATTACAATGGCAGCAGTTTCTATGTAATGAAATATATAAATGTATATCATACTAAAGTTTTAGTTTTTATTGATCAAATATATCAATTACCATTTATATGCAACCAATTTTTACTCCCAAATCCAAGCATATATTAAAAGTTAGTATATGATCACTAAACTTAACACCAGACACAAACTTTTATTGGAATATTTTATTTACATTTTATATTTAAATAGAATCAATACAAATTGGGATATATTTACAGCATTTCAAATCAGTGTACAAGATTGCAATGGTTTAATCCATTCTACATTTAGCAAACAAAAATACACATCTGTTGTGTCTTTACCTAAATTCTGCTGGAATTTGCACTGGAAACAAAACTCTAAAACCAAAGATAAGCCACACAGAATAAAAATAAAGTGCATTTTTAAATAGTTCTATTTAACTTTGGTGGATGAAGCTTCAAACTTTATATTAAGGCACCTGGAATTCTCCCTTGTCCCCCAATTCTTTTTCAAACACCAAGAAAATGCATTCACAAAATTTATAGCTACATGGACAGAATTTTAGTTTACCTAATGTAATTTTAGCACATTAAGGTAGAATGTAAACCCAATTTTCAAAGTCAACATTGTTTGGAAAACATTTTCTACAGACTGATTTCTTCAGGCTAACTCATACACAAAGATCAATTACCAATTTTGTGTGACTTATTTTCAAATAGTATAATTTATATACTCTGCTTTTGAAAATCACATAAGTAAAGTTTGAGAAATAGTTATACATAGTAAGGAAACTTGTCAAATCTGTGTCACTAATATACCAATCAATTCAGTCCAGTCCATATTCTCTGATGAACTATGCTTGACACTTACATGAAGTATATTTAGCCTAATTTTAAAAACAAGAAATAGTTAAAATGAATATTTTCCTTTAATCTTGTTCTATCAACTTAATGTAGCTTAAATAGACATTTCATGAAGTACTAACCTAAGTTCGCATTGCTTTTTACAATACAATTCCAGATCAATATAAGCACCTGGAGAAAAACCCTGACACATATAGCCCAAGCTAAAGTAGTAGTATTTTTAATTAAGATACTATCATAAAATAAAGTGATTATAGCTACTTCACATTTTAAAAGCAACAGGTTTTTATAAGAAAATTTTTATAAATGAAAAACATGACTACTTGAAGAGAGTTTTGAATGTTTAAAAATCTTGCTATCACTATTGAGAAGAAACTTGCCTATGAAAAACATGAGCTTGTGGGAAAAAATTAATAGGTTAAATATTTTAAGCCATTTAACTATAGCATAATATTAGTCATCTCAGCACTTTCAGTATCATTCTTATTTTATTACATTTATCCAGTTCATTACTAGTAAACTAGGCCCTGATTGGCAGTTCTGTTATTACTAAAGGTTCAAGTTTTCTATTGACACAGATTTTATGATTTAATTTCTCGAACAGCAGTCATTTGATCAGGAGTTTCATCTTCTTCAAAGGTTGGGTTGTCAACATGAGGAACAACATCCACTGCCACAGAACTTGCTTCATGGTTTACCAGCTGTAGATTCTCATCTTTAGAAACAAATAGCAATTTTAGGATGATATTACCTTTCTCTTCTTTCAAACAATATTCAACACTCAAGTCTAAGAAGCCTTTCTTATCCAATTCCACCATACTCTGATTATTACATTCATTCCCTCTTCCTTTAATAATTATATGATTTATGCCATGTCTTACATAAAGCACATATGGCATTATTATATTTACAATTGGTCTTTTTTTTAATTCACATGTGTGCTAACATCTTCCTAGATTATAGCCTCAAGAGCAAAAGTTACGCCTTCTGCTTCTTCTCTGTCCTAAACGCAAGTTCTTAAACCTAGCTTCACATTTCAATCATATGAGCACTATAAAAAATTACCTATGCTTTTTCAAGTGCATAGATAGATAGGCAGACAGATCAAAAAAACAAAAAAAACGAAAAACAGAAAGTTGGGGAGAGTGCCCCAAATGGAATACAAATGGTAATAAATGAACGTAATTATATAACGATTAAATGTATAACCATTTTGAAGAAAATAATTGTATATCTGAAATTTATGTAACTTTACTAACAACAGTCACCGAAAGAACGTGAAAAAAAATAATTAACTTAAGTAACTTTGGAAACAGTATTCTGACTACATCCTATAAGGCTAAAAACAAAAAGAACTGTACACTAGTTAGTGAAATTGTTTTTCACAAGGTTGTGAGTTAGCAATATTGAAATTATTTTATGTGTGTTCTAGGATTGAACAAATAAGTAACTGTATTGTAGATAATGAAAGCCAGGTTTCTCACTGTCAGTGAGAGGGAAATTATAAATAAAGAAAAGGGAAGGCTAGAATAAACTCTGTGTTGTTGGATTGGAATCAGATGTCGCAGTATGTGCTCACTGTTTTTCAGATAGATAGATAGATAGATAGATAGATAGATAGATAGATAGATAGATAGATAGATAATATAGATAGACAGATAGATAGATAGATTGATTGATTGATTGAATTATGTACCATGTTTCCCCAAAAATAAGACCTAGCCGGACAATCTGCTCTAATGCATCTTTTGGAGAAAAAATTAATATAAGACCAGGTCTTATTTTATTATAAGACTGGGTATCATATCATCATATCATATCATATCATATCATATCATATCATATCATATCATCATACTGAGTCTTATATTAATTTTTGCTCCAAAAGACGCATGAAAGCTGATTGTCCGGCTAGGTCGTATTTTCAGGGAAACACGGTATATAGATGTGTGTGTATATTTGTGTGAGTATATACACATATTTCTTACCTTTGTTCATTAAAAGGACTAACAGCAATGACACCCCAATAGCAATGAGCATACCTAGTGCCTAGATCTTGGTTTTGAAATACATAAAAGGCCCCTTGAAAAAATGACTGATTCAAGGGCTAGGGCAAGGGGAGTACAAGATTAACCTAGATTCTAGCCTAGAGGTCAGCAAACTATAGCTTGCAAGCCAAATCCATAGCTAATGGTGGTTTTCATACTTTTAAAAGGCTGTAAGACAAACAAAAAACGCAAGAGAGACTTATGGCCTTGAAAGCCTAAAATATTTACTACGTTGCCCTTTACAGAACAAGTTTGCCAATCCCTGGCCTAGAACATTTTGTGGTGCCAGAAAGTAAGGAAGTGCTAAAAAAAAAAAAAAAAAAAAAAAAGGAAGGAAAAGAAAAGAAAAGAAAAGAAAAATAAAGAAAAAAGATGGAGTGTGTTAAAAGAAAACAGAAACCAACTTGAGGGAGTTCTCAATGACCAAGTCAAGGACAATTTAAGCAATGAATAAATCATGAGAATAACATTATAGAATAAAAGAAATACCTATGAATCTATACTATTATAAATAAATAATTGAATAAATAAATGAAAAACGGATAGCTCTTCCTTAAAATAGAAACTTAATGTAGAAAGAAGGATGGAAATAAAAAAAAAAAATCACCATTGGCATACACTTCCATAGTAATTATTGCAATCAAGGGGCATCTATGATTGCTAAAATTAGTGAGTACAAGTATGATAAGAAATAGGATATTTGTATAGTCTCCAAGTGTCTATCTATATGATAATTGATAATTATAAGGGAAAAAAATAGTAACTTTGAAAGGAGAATCTTGGCAGATTCCAACTTAACGAATTGAGCAAAGTTAAAACCATCAGTAATAAGAAACGGACATCATGTGTCTCATTATATGATAAGAGGCAGAGAAGGGCATGACATAATTTCTGTGATATTCTTGCCCCATACAGAAAAGGACAAGGAATTTCACCATTGGGAAATGGCAGAGGAATTGAAATTGAGGGACATTCTACAAAATAACTGACTAGTAGTCTTCAAAAGTGTCAAGGTCATGAAAGACAAAGACTAAGGAATAGTCTTTAGTGTTTGAAACTAAGATTAGAAACTAAGAAGACATTACAATGAAATACAATGTGGACCTCTCAACAAATTGGTTACAGAAGGAACACACCCAAATATAATAAAGGCCATATATAACAAACGCTAATATCTCACTCAATGATGAAAAGCTGCAAGCTTTCCCCCTAAAATTAGGAATAAGACAAGGGTACTCACTCTCACCACTTCTATTCAACATAGTACTGGAAGTCACAGTCAAAGCGATTAGTCAAGTAAAAGAAGTAAGAGCCCTTAAAATCAGAAAGGAAGAAGCAAAACTGTCTCTGTATCCAGATGATATGACCTTATATAGAGAAAATGCTAAAGACTCCACCACAAGACTATTGCAGGATACAAAATCAACATGCAAAAATCAGTCGCATTTCTATATACTAACAATGAAATATCTAAAGCAAAATGAAGAAAATCCCATTTACAATAGCATCAAAAACAATAAAATACTATGAATAAATTTAACCAAGGTGAAAAACCTGTACAATGAAAACTGTAAGGCATTGATGAATGATACTGAAGAAGACACAAATAAATGGAAAGATCCCCTGTTCATGTATCAGATCAATTAATATTGCTAAAATGTCCATACTACCCAAAGCCATTATAGATTCAATGCAATCCCTATCAAAATTCCAATGACATTTTTCACAGAAATAGAAAAAATATCCTAAAATTTATATGGAATGATAAAAGACCCCAGATAGGCAAAGCAATCCTGAGAAAGAAGTGCAAAGTGGGAGGCATCATGTTTCCTGATTTCAAACTATACTACAAAGCTACAGTAATCTGGCATAGAAACAAACACATAGATCAATAAAACAGAACTGAGAGCCCAGACATAAACCCATGGACATGCAGTCAACTAATATTTGACAAGGGAGCCAAGTACTCAATGAGAAAAAGATAATATTTTTAATAAATTGTATTGGGTAAACTAGATATTCACATGAAGTAGAATGAAATTGGACCCTACCTAACACCATTCACAAAAATGAACTAAAAATGGATTAAGGATTTAAACACAGGAACTGAAACCATAAAACTCCTAGATGAAAACATAGTGAAAAAGCTCCTTGACATTGGTCCTACCAACAATGTGTTTGGTAAGCAACACCACCAGAAATAAAAAACTGGGACTATATCAAACGAAAAAGCTTCTGCACAGCAAAGAAACAATCAACAGAATGGAGAAGGAACTTACAGGATGGGAAAATTGTCTGCAAACCATGTATTAGATAAGGGGTTAACATCCAAAATATATAAGGAACTCACACAACTCAATAGCAAAAAAAACAAATAATCCATTAAAAAAAATGGTCAGAGGAACTGAATAGATATTTTTCCAAAGCACACGTACAAATGGCCAACAGTTACATGAAAAGACGCTCAACATCACCAATCATCAGGGAAATGCAAATCAAAATCAAAATGAGATATCTCTTCACACTTGTTAGGATAGCTATTATCAAACAGACAAGAGATAAGCATTGGCAAAAATGTAGAGAAAAGAAAATCTTAAGGCCCTATTGGTAGGAATGTAAATTGGTGTAGTCGCTATGGAAAACAGTATGGAGGTTCCTCAAAATATTAAAAACAGAACTACCACATGATCCAGCAATTCCATTTCTGGGTATATATCTGAAGGAAATGAAATCACTATCTCAAAGCGATATCTGCATCTCCATGTTCACCGCAGCATTATTCATTATAGCCAAGACATGGAAACAACCTGTGTCCACTGATGGATGAATGGATAAAAAAAAATGTGATTATATACAGAGGGTGCCAAAAAAATGTATCCATATTTTAAGAAAGGAAAAAACTGTATTAAAATTGTAATACTCAATGTATATTGATAACAAAAGATGAATACAAGTCATGTGTATACATTTTTTGGCACCCCTGGAATACAGAATATTGTTCAGCTATGAGAAACAAGGAAATCCTGCTTTTTACAACAACATGGGTGGAACTTGAGGACATTCTGCTAAGTGAAATAACTCAGAGAAAGACAAATATTATATAATCTCACTTATATGTCGAATCTTAAAAATAAAAAGCTGAACTCATAGAAACGGAGAGTATGATGATGATTGCTAGGGGCTGGAGGGTAGGGGAAATGGGGAGATGTTGGTCAAAGGGTACAAGCTTCATGTTAACAAGATAAATAAGGGCCGGCCCAGTGGCTCAGGCGGTTGGAGCTCCGTGCCCCTAACTCTGATAGCTGCTGGTTCAATTCCCACATGGGCCAGTGGGCTCTCAACCACAAGGTTGCTGGTTCAACTCCTCGAGTCCCGCAAGGGATGGTGGGCTGCGCCCCCTGCAACTAGCAACGACAACTGGACCTGGAGCTGAGCTGCGCCCTCCACAACTAAGACTGAAAGGACAACAACTTGAAGCTGAACGGCACCCTCCACAACTAAGATTGAAAGGACAACTTGACTTGGAAAAAAGTCCTGGAAGTACACACTGTTCCCCAATAAAGTCCTGTTCCCCTTCCCCAATAATAAAAAAAAAAAAAAAGTATAAACTATCGAACAAAATATGGAAATACATTTAAAAAAAACGATAAATAAGTTCTGGGGATCTAATGTACTACATGGTGACTACAGTTAATACTGTATTATGTACTTGAAAGTAGCTAAGAGAGTAGATCTTAAATGTTTTCATCACACACAAAGTTTTTATAACTATGTGAGATGATTATTTTTTTAACTAACAGTAGTGTGGTAATCATTTTGCAATATATATGTGTATCAAATCATCATGTTGTACACCTTAAACTTATACAATGTTGCATGTCAAGTATGTATACCTCAATAAACCTGGCAGGGGCGGGGAAGGAAATGCAACGTGGGATCCTGGGATAGAAAAAAGACATTAGTAGGTTAATTGGTGAAACGTGAGTAACATCTGTAGTTTAGTTGATATTTTATCAGTTAATTTCCTGGTTTTGATCACTGTATATGTTTATATAAGATGTTAACATTTTGAAAAGTTGGGTGATGGGTATATGGTCATTCTTTGTATTATTTTTGAAACTTTTTTTTGAGTCAGCCTGAAATTACTTGAAATTAAAATTAATAAAATTAAAAAAAAACTGGTCTTGGTCCCACCCCTTATGGATTCTGATTTAACTATTATGGAGTACAGCCCAGGCATTGCTAATGTTTAAAGTTTTTTTGAGTGATTCTAATGTGCAGCCAGGGTTATGAACTAAGGGCCTTATTCAGTGGTTCTCAAAGTGTGGTCCCTGGACCAGTAGCATCATTATCACCTGGGAATATTTTAGAAATGAAAATTCTCAGGCCCCACCCCAGATCTACTGAGTGAGAAATTGGTAGCTCCTCTATTTTAACAAGCCCTCCAGGTGATCTGATGGGTGCTTAGGTTTGAAAACCACTGCTCCAATAGAACTTAGCACAATGATAAGACACACAGACATGAACTAATCAATTATATGTTTACAGAGTTATTTAAATCAACTATCACCATAAAAATCAATGGTTAATAGGTAAGTTTCCCAAACTAGTAATACATAATCACAGATAAATCTATTCTAGGTGGTCATTTACACTTATTTGAGTATCTATTATGTGGTAGGCTGTGCTAGGTGCTGGATATACAATAATAAATAATAGGATATTGTCCCTACCCAAAGGAACTTTTAAAAGTTTTAATATAATTGAGTATAATAAGTACAATGATAGAAGTTCTATGGAAGAAGACAGTAGGGCCACACATGTGAGTCAAGGGAGGCTTCTCAAAGGGGGGTTAGTTTTAAAAGAGGAATAGGAGTTAAAGTGAGTTTCCCCGATTTCTTGGTGGAGAAAGAGCGGAAGGAATGGAATGGGTAGAGAGGAGATAGGGGCTCAAACTATGACTGTAAAATTAAGGTGGGAAATTAGGGGATGGATTAGAGAAAAAGGATGTTGAATCAACTGGAAGCAGGAGAGGGAAGAATCAAGGATCTCCTTAGTTTCTGGTTTGAGGAACCTGGGTGGGTGTTACTATCATTCATGCAGATAAATAATACAGGAAGAGGGACATGGATCATCATTTCACTTACTTCTCAAATTCTCTACAAAAACTTCTACTTACCATCGTCCTCCATAAGAACAGAGCACAAAAAGTAGGTTGGAACTTTATTTAAACAAGCCTAGCAATAAACTACATTATCTTGTACACTCTCCTTTATCTTCTCTGAATTCTATTACCATACAGTTACGGGAACAAAATCTCATCTGGGGCAAATAGACAATGAGTCTCTATTATAGGTAGACTAATCCAGAGATTATTAAGGTTCTTATGACGACTTTATACTCTAGGATATGTCTGAAGATTAGATTACACGCAACACAAGGTTTGCATTTGCATGACAGTATTTCTCATGACATCTTCAGAAATGGTATTTATGGCACTGATAGGCCTACAGAGGACAAAGGTTTATGTTACAGGAAGCTGACATTTGACATTTCATAAGTCATGTTGACATTTAGTTTTTTTCCTATTTGTATGCCAGAATTAGGTTATCTCAAAATGAGGATTGAGAAAAAATGTTCACACCATCAAAAACCAGGAAAATGGTGGAAGTCAAAGAAAGGGAAAATAATTTGTTACAGGGGTTTTCTCTTTCTAAGGAAAAAAGTAACATAATTCCCTAAAATTTATTTACTGCTATGACATGACTATGTTGCAATACTGATTTAAATGAATTTGAAAATAATATATAGTATCCACACAGGATACGTTCCAAGACTCCCAGAGATGCCTGAAACTGTGGATAGTACCGAACCCTATATATACGATGGTGTTTTATTCCCCTTATACATACGTACCTATGATAATTTGTAAATTAGGTACAGTAAGAGGTTAACAATAATAACTAAGAAAGAAATAGAACAATTATAACAATATACTGTAAAAGTCATGTGAATATGTTCTCTCAAAATATCTTATTGTACTGTACTTACCCTTCTTGTCATGATGTGAGACGATACAATGCCTATGTGGTCAGATGAAGTCAGGTGAATGACATAGGTATTGTCATATAGCATTAGGCTACTATAAGGGTTACCTTAACACAAGCACTGTGATGCCACGATAGTTGATCTGACAACCAAGGTGGCTACTGAGTGACTAATGGGTGGGGAGCATATACAGCACGAGCTTTCATCCTGCTACTTAGAATGGCGCACAGTTTAAAACTTATGAACCATTTATTTCTGGAATTTTCCGTTTAATATTTTCAGACTGTGGTTGACTGTGGCAACTGAAACCATGGGAAGCAAAATGGAGGATAAGGGGGCACTACCGTATTCAATTTTAATTTCCGAGGTTTGTTCATTTCATGGTAAGTAATCAACAGATGGCAGCATACAGCACTCTTAGTTTTGATCTGTGCAAAAGATGGGTTCCTGAGAAGTTGTGTATAAATCAAGCTTTTGTAAACTGAATTATATCTTATCATTTCAGAACTCCTTTATCTTAACTTCTGATTGATCTGCAATAAACAACAGCTTCAAAAGTTTAAAGTTTCTCCTTGGCCTTTGTATATTAATAAGCCAACACTTAAATGCATCAGAGGGAAACTTTCCAATAAATCTTTTTCTTCGGTGAATAATACCCACTCCTGATGCATTTTATCTGGTTCAGGTACATTTGAATATGCGTATATTAACATAAGGTAGGGGTGCATCCTGCAGTGCATTGTTGTTTATAGAAAAAAATCTGAAATGTGTTAATGGATGAATGGAACAAATGCTAAGAAGCAGGACTATGACCCACAATGGATCCTTTGTGGGGCACTTGCCCCTCAGCATAGTGCTTACTTGCTGACTGTACATGTTCCTCCAAAGGTGGTTCATCTGTTCCCTGAACTGAAGCATATCCGGATGATGCAGTCTCACTGCGATCATCCTCTTCATGAGGAGAGGCACTGCTGGATGTGTCATTGGACACAGGGACTTGTAAAGACACCGATCCATCTTCAACACCCACCTTTGGAAAGCATTTGAACAAATTAAAAGACTGTCAGAGTACACACTTTTCCTTGCTATATCACTACAAAGTTTCTTCCTAGGTGACTCATTACAGCAATGCTTTTAGCCTTGTAAACCTATAATCCCTTTTGACAATCACAAAAATCTCTTTCTGGTCCCTGCCAGAGCAGTTGGAGTAACTGGGTCCACCAAAGGGGCAAAAGACGTTACAAGCAGATTGTCACCACATCTGACATGTTCATCTGGGAGGTCCCAGCACTTCATAATATAATGCCTGGTCCAAGGTAGGCAATCAAAAAAAAAAATATCATGTTATTCCCCAGGGGAATTGAGAATCACTGTCTTCTATGTATCTCCTCAAATCGCGAAGATTTTGTTGAGCTTGACTTTCTGTTGTGTGTATTATGAAAAAGGTAGTTTTTTTTCATTTACCAAATATAATTATAATTTAATATTTATTGTACTTTCTGAAATAATACATTCTCCTAAGTTTGGTTGCTATGCAATAGTAAGAGAATAAAAAACAGAATAGGGTATCAGAAACCAGTTGGTATTTTAAATGGTTATTACTTCAAAATCTGACCAAAAAACAAGTACATTTGAGGAAAAGGAGGAAGAAGGAAAATGGAGGTGCTCCAACATGGCACCTCACTGTTACTATGATATAAACAGGTCAAACTTTTGCTACAAACTCTAAATCTGGCACATTACATAGCTAAAAAATAAGGATGTTAGTTTCCCAAAGGCCCAAGTACATAAATAACACATAGCTTGAGTTCCTTCACATAAATAGTTTAGCAATGTTTACCTCAATTCCCAAAGCTTTGAGTATGTCACATTTGCACATGGGGCAAGTCCTATGTTCTAGCAGCCATGGGTCAACACATGTCTTATGGAAAATATGGCTAATGAAGGAAGAAAACAACACATACTTTAGTTATCAGTTATGAAATAGCAACATTTTGTCTAATATACTACTTGTTACCCTGTAATTTTACGTAGTCTTTTAACAGATGCTTTTCCCCCCTTTTAAACATATTATTACAGCATAAAGGCTAAGAAGGAGACACGCAAGCAAAATTTTGAAATTTCATAATGTGGTATTTTTAAATATAAAAGCCCTATTACTCTAGCTTCAAAAGATATAGTTTTAGTACTCATTACTTGAAAAATGGCCAAGATGCTACCTGACCTAAGACTTTGCTCAGTATTTCAGATCTTAATTATCTTGTCATTCCCTACTGAGCACAATATCGTGGTGATACTTTAGGCAATGTGATACATTCCAAGAGCACGACTATTTAATAGCTGAAAGAAAGACTATTATGAACAACTTTCCGGAGAGGGATAATAAAAAAAAAACAAAAGAATGAAGACTTTCAAATAAGTGCTAATAACTTGATTTTGTTTTTTCCTTAATAGGATTGTTAGAATAAATTTTAATTAAATAATCCAGTATATATATGTAAAATTGTTGTGCTGGCTAGGTTCTAAGTTTCATATGGAACTAGTTTCCAAATTGTACCAGATTTTGAAAACTTTATGTAATTAGCCTTATACCAATTCAATGATATTAAAAAATTAAAGCATTCTCTTATATTTAAATGAAAATAACTTAAAAATAAATACTTTATTCACATCAATTTGGAAACATTCAAAATAGTTTCCCCCCATTACAATCATTTTTGTAAATCAGCAATTCTTATTGATCATATATACGAAAATCAAACTTACTTGCAGGTTAAGATGCGCACCAAATCATTTGGTTTATACAGTTCAATACACACAGCACAACTATCTCCATCAGGGCCAATTTCCTATGAGCAAATAGTTATTGTTACACTGATGGATAAGAAAAAGTACATTAAGCTACAGAGAAAGATCAGAATATACATGTACTTAAATTGCATAAATTCCTATAGAAGGAGGGATGTCATATCACTAAATGACTATGTTTCAATAACAATTTAAAATTATTTAGAGTTAACTGGAATCTGAAAAAAAAAAGTCAAACTTATGCAAACAGAGACCAGAAAAGTGGTTGCCAGAGGTGAGGGTTGGAGAAAATAGGGAGAAGTTGGTATAAGAGTAAAAAGTTTCAGCTACAAGATGAATAGGGTCTGAGGATCTACTGTAAAACATGGTGACTATAGTTGATAACACTGTATTATATAAATTGAAATTTTAAATAAAATTATTTAGACTTAAAAAGTTAAAAGAATAAAGTCAACCAAAAGGGGAACAGGACAAAGGAAACATGGAATATTGATTTAAACTGTTTCTCAATTTACAAAATGTCATTTGTATAAATTCTATAGCTATGTTTTTCCATTTAAAGAAAATCAAGATATAATTCACATACAGTACAATTCACTCTTTTTAGTATATAGTTTTGCAAGTTTGGACAAACATTTTAAGTTCCTATAGTTTTGGCTTTTCCAGAATGTCATATAAATGGAATCATACATTACCTAACCTTTGAATCTGGCTTCTTTCACTTAACATAATACATTTGAGATTCATCCATGTTGTTGGGTGTATCGGCAGAGTCCCCCCTTTATATTGCTAAATAGTTTTCCATGATATGGATATACCACCATTGTTTATCCATTCACCAGTTGAAAGGCATTTGGGTTCTTTCCAGTTTTCAGTAATTATGAATAAAGCTGAACAATTATGTACAGGTTTTTATGTGAACATATTTTTTTTCCCCTCTAGGGTAACTATCTAGTATTGAGATTGCTGGGTTCTTTGGAAAGTGTATGTTTGACTTCATAAAGAACTGCCTGTGTTCCAGATTGAATATATATTGTATTCTTAGCAGGGAATGCATGAGAATTCCAGGTAGTCCACATCTTGGCCAGCTCTTGGTATTGTCAGTTGTATTATTTTTAGCCATTCTCATTCTCTGGTATAGTCCAAATCATGAAAGTGCTGTGGTATCTCATGTGTTTTTTATTTGCATTTCCCTAATGACTAATGATGATGAGTATTGTTTTATGTGCTTTTTTGCCATCCATATATATTCTTCAGTAAAATGTCCAGTTTTTCCCAGTTTTTTCACTAGATTGTTTTCTTACTGTTGACTTTTGATTGTTCTTTATGTATTCTGTGTACAGCTCTTTATCAGATATGGGATTTGGAAATATTTTCTCCCGTTCTGTCACTTGTCTTTTCAGTCTCTTAATAGTGTCTTTCAAAGAGCAAAAATTCTTAATTTTCACAAAGTTAAATTTCTCATTATTTTCTTTAATGGACATGTTTTTGGTGGCACATCTAAGTAATCTTTGCCTAACCCAAGTTATGAAGATATTTTTCTCCAAAGTTTTCTTCTAAAATTGTTTTTAATTCTATGTTTTATATTTAAGTCTGTGATCCATTTCGAATTAATGTTTACAAAGAATATAAAGTATGGATTAAGGTTCATTTTTTTGCATATGGACAGCCAATCATTGCACATGAAGAGCCAACAACTGGCTATCCTTTTTTCAATGAATTGCCTTTGTTCCTTTGACAAAAATCAATTGACCACATATGTCTATCTCTGGACTCTCTCTTCTGTTCCATTGATTTAAAGGTCTATCCTTTCTCAATACCGTAATATTTTGACTACGGTAGCTTTAAAACAACCCTGGAAATCAGGTAATGTGAGTCATCTAAATTTGTTCTTTATCAGAATTGTTTCGGTTATTCTAATTCTTTTGCTTTTCCTTATAAACTTAGAATCAACTTTTCAATTTCTACAAAAGCTCCAACTAGGATTTTGATTGAAACTGCATCAAATCTATAGATCAGTTTTGGAGCAATTGACATTTTGACAATACTGAGTCTTCTGAACCATGCACATGGTATATCTCTCCACTTATTTAGGTCTTCTTTGATTTCTCTCTTTCTTTGGTGTTTTGCAGTTTTCAGTACATAGATCTTGTACATATTTTGTAAGATTTATACCTATGCATTTAATAGTTTTAGTGCTATTATAAATGGCATTTTTTATTTCAATACATTCTATAGACATTTTTTGATATGTGTTTTACACATTGATGGTAGTTTTCAACTGTCCTAAATCTGAACATCGATGTTCAAGTAAAGTCATACTGCAGTGTACTGTATTAGTTTCCTGTTGTTGCTGTAACAAATTACCATTACTTGGTAGTTTAAAATAATACAATTTATTCTCTTCTTGTCCTGCAAATCAGAATTCTAAAAATCAAGGTGTTGGCAGTGCTGGGCTCCTTCTGAAGGCTTCAGGGGAGAATCCCTTTCTTTACCTTTTCCAGCTTCTAGAGACTGTCTGCATTCCTTGTCTCATGGCCCCTTTCTTGCATCACTCTAACCTGTTGCTTCCATTGTCACATCTCCTACTGTCAAATCTCCCTATTCCGCCCACTTATAAGGACATTGTGATTACATTTAGGACCCATCTGGATAACCCTGAATAATCTCCCCATCTCAGAATCCTGAATTTAATCATACCTCTAAAGTCCTTTTTGCCATATAAGGTAATATTCACAGGTTCCAGGAATTAGGACCTAGATATCTTTGGGGGCCATTATTCAGTCTACTTCCAGCATCAAATAAATTTTAAAAAGTCAATAAGGTTTATAAATGGCAATGAGAATACTACTTGGAAAAAATATCCAGCTTTCACAATGGCTTGCTAAGCACTGCTTTAGAACAAAAAGCCTTTTCAAGTCATAAATGTACCTTGTCTCCTTGTTTCAGTGTGCGTAGTTGAAGCCTTCCAATAGCTTTTTTAGCATCAGCCTTTAATTGTCTCTGTAATAAAAAAACAAACAAACAAAAAAACAGGTATCAGAAAAATGTGTTTTTAAAAAAATAATGAAAAAGGTAGAAGATTAATAAATATTTATTAGGTTAAATGAATTTTAAAAGATGAGATTCAATTAACGATAATACCCCATTTATCTGATATCAGGGAGGATTTTTCAAATTACCGAAATTTTTCACTTATATTTCCCTACCTTCTTAAATAGTATCTTTTGGCTACAGTGGTAAAGCTACATGTCCCTGTTACAAATGAATTCAGATGCTATGAATTGTCAAAGCAATTTTCCTGTTTTCAAGCTCAGAGAACCTTAAAGGATATCTTTCCCTTTTTTTTTTTTTTTTTTTTTTTGAACTGTTTTTTGCTTGGTAGAAAATGCACAGGATTTGGATTCATTTGGACCTAGATTCAAAATGTGACTTTGTCACTTGCTAAATTAATAATCTTGGATAAATCATTTACTTCTTTGAGTTTGTTTACTCATCTATAAAATGAGGATTAATACCAACTCTGACAGTGTTATTTGGTATTGGGGGGGAAAATGCTGTTTATAACCACTATCACCTTAATGAGGAGGGTAGATTCTGCAAGTGGTAGGACTGTTTTTTTTTCCCCACTGAGCATATACCTAGATGAGTCTGGACACGCAAAGGCAAGCCCCAGGCTCACTTAGGGAATAAGGACTAAAATATTATACATAATTGAATCAGAAGGGTATAGGGGGAAATTTAAGAGGTGAGGGAAAGATAAGAACTATAGTAATCAATGAGAGACTGTCCTTCTTTGTGGGGTGAACTGGACAAAGGAAAAAAATCCCAGATGGTAGGTGATATTCGGTGTTAATTTGAAGTTATTTGTAATGCCACAAAAAGTTCTTCTGTCCCTTTCATTAAAATCTAGCACATACTGAAATACTTCAAGTGAATATAATTTATGTGTAAACTGAGGAAGAGGGTAGATTTTACACCTGGATGGATGCTGTGTGGAATAGAGAGATAAAGCATGTGCAACATGCCAAGATAATAAGCAGTCTTCTTATTTTGAACTGCAAAATGAAAAGAAAAAGAAAAAACTTGGTAGAAATTCAGTAAAAATTAGGCACTCTGAACCAGAGGTCACTGTGAGAATGTAAACAGCTTCCTCATCCCACTATATGGAGCTTCACCCCTAGCAGGGAGACCCACACCTGACATCTAGGTTATGTGAAAATTAAAGATAATATAAGTAAAGCATCCAGCATAATGTCTGGCATATAGCAGACACTCGAGAACTCGAGAAAATGTTTATTAGGTGAAAATATAAAGTACCATTCATCAATAAGCCTTACAGGTTCTTGTAACATGTTTATACGTATCTGTAGCAAATATATTTTGTAAGGGAATAATCCATGAGTATAGGTACGTGAGGAAGTTCCTTAACGCCCAAACCTACCTCCTATATATTATTTTGTGAAAGGTATTTGGCTTAATTCCAAAGAGATAACTAGTCAAACTATTTCTTTGCTGTCACAGGAACAGCAGAAACTTCTCAGATTGTTACCTGACTAGCAAATATAGCTTATCAGAAAGGCCCAGTCCTCAGAGGGAAAAAGGTGCTAACTGAGGTCCTTTCACTCCCACTTAGGGACTTTATTGTGAGTTAACTCACAAGGTGGATTCTATGATGGTACTCTATTTTGAGCACAAATATTTTCCTTTTATTTTGTTACTTGTGTCATAAGTAAATAATAGAGTGACAGTGAAAGAAAGTACACTTAGGCTCTTTAGAGCTAGAAGAATGCTTAAAGTTCACCTAGTCTGAAATCTGACAGGTAAGAAAATTGATTCTCAAAGAGGAGGAATAACTTGCTTAAAATCTCGG
The DNA here is from genome assembly GCF_004115265.2 of Rhinolophus ferrumequinum. NCBI lineage: Eukaryota > Metazoa > Chordata > Mammalia > Chiroptera > Rhinolophidae > Rhinolophus > Rhinolophus ferrumequinum. The sequence continues at coordinate 47,828,278 of NC_046284.1, forward strand.
AGTTGGGTTACTGTCAATCCCACTGAAACCCAGAGTTAAGTGTTCCTTCTGCTGAGATCTTTTTTTTTTCCTTTTTTTTGACATAGGCTTGGACCAGGAAGCTAGTACTACTACTTTCTTATGTTTATATAATTATTATATAATATAAAAATATTTTTATATATCTTACCTCATTTAATCATCATAACAACTATCTAAGGAGATAATACCCCCATTTTAAAGATAAGCAAATGGAGGCTTGGAAAACATCAAGAACGAAAAAAACCCTTGTCCAAAAGGGCATGCAGACTCTAAATGATAGATATGTTATTGAAACTCTGTTCTTCATATTCCAAGATTCCATTACAATACACCCATCCATAACTTAGCTACCTTATGAAGGTTTGCCGACTCCTGGATTCTATGGTTTGTCACATAGTACCCAGTCCTTAGAGTGAACAACCAGTACGCCCACAGGATCCTGGCCCTGGCCTAGACTTCCAGACATTACTACTTTCTTTTCATGTAGATCATGAGTTATTTAGACACCAAGATGAGGAAAATGCAAATGATAAAAAAAAAAATAGAGCCAAGAAGAAAAAACAGGAAAAGAAAAAAAAAATGTAGCTGATGATGTCTTTGACAATCATTTTGCACTTTGTCTTTGGAGCACTTCTGATTTAGGTTTAAGCAACAAGTTCTAGGACACAACTGGAGAAAGGCACTCACAAGGAAGTGATAGATCACTAGTATATTTACTTGATTAAGTCTATATAGGCTGATTTCTCATTCTAAAACATTCAATTCAATACAGTATAAATGGCTGAGTCTCCAATGCTAGTGCTTATCAATTTATTAGGAACGAATGCTAAATATATAACTTTAATTACATTTAAGACTAATGCAAATGAATTTGAGGGATGGTATCAAAGGGAAGCTTTAAATAGCCAAGTCTTTGCCAATGAGAACAGAACTTACATGCAGACCAATGTCAAAAAAAAGAAAATAGTGGGGGATACAAAAATACAGGGTAAAACCCAAGGTGCTAGAAGATCCTAAGCAGGGGCCTTGATTATGAAGGATTTCTAAAAGATTTGCAGGACAGTAGAAACCAATGTTTAACAAAGCAGCCCTGGAATAAACAAAAAGTCCTTTAAAAGGAAATTTCAGTATTTCCAGTAACTCCTGCTGAGCTTTTATAAAGAAAAGAAAAGCCATTTAAAAAAAAATATATAGATATGAGCTATGTGATTTTGGTAAGAAGCACAAACTATATTTTTAGAGTTTGAATGAAATTCAATCACAAAAATGCCATTAGTACTCAAAATATTCCACTGTCACACTGATAGCAAGAGTTTCCAAGATGCATTCACTTCTCTAAAAACTGAAATATGAGAACAACATTAAGACCAAATAGTTTATACTGCATACCTATGTTTGGATACAATTACTTAAGTTGAACTTCTGTGTGCTCAAATATGCCTCAAAAATTTAAAGACAATATGCCACAATTCAAACTGTAATTTATATTTTATTCCTTAAAAAACAGAATTTCAAGAATATATCTATTTTGTTATACAAATTACATTGGACACTTTTTCAATGCCTCTCCACTGTATCAGAATTCTCACCTACCCTATAAATTCCAATAGGACACTGTTTCTACCTCTTATCATATTTTTTAATTGTACTATTCACGTCTTTCTCTCCTACTAGATTGAGAGTAGCTTGAGGACTGGGCTCCAATCATTTTTTTTTTTTAATTCCCATACTGCCTAGTAGTTGTGCAAACAGTAGCTTTTGAATTTAGAAAATTAAAACAGATTTTCATGATTTTCTTATCCAAGTCACAGTTTTATTGATTAAAGTAGTTACAAAAGAGTCATGGGGATATAAAGTACAGTATGGGTAACATAATCAATAATATTGTGAAAACTATATATAGTGTCAGATGGGTATTAGATTGATCGAGGGGATCACTTCATAAATTATATAAATGTCTAACCACTATGCTGTACACCTGAAACTAATATAAAATAACATTGAATGTCAACTATAATTAAAAACAATAGTATGGCATAGGGAATATAGTCAATAATACTGTAATAACTATGTACAGTGTCAGATGGGTAATAGACTTATTGGTGTTATCACTCTGTGAGCTATATAAATGTCTAGTCACTATGTTGTTTTGTACACCTGTAACTAATAAAAAAGGTAAAAAGAAAAAGTAAAAGCCTGTACTCCATTAAATTTGGGAAAAGAAAGGTTTAGAGAACATACCTATATGGACCCCTACCATGTGCCAGGTTCAACCCGACGCTTTTTACATGTGTCATCTTGTTTAATCATTAACAACCTATGGAATACGTATTTTAATATCCAACTTTTATAGACAAGAAAAGATTCAAAAGCTTGACTAAAATCCAGGCAGCTGGTTAGTTGCAGAGCTGTGAATTAATTCAAGCCCAGGTTCTATCTGGCTTTGAAGCACATGATCTCTCCACTATAGCACACTGTCTCCATTATCCAATAGCAAAGAAGCCTTTAAAAGACTTCACATTCCTTGTAAAGAAGATAAATGAAAGAAATAAGGAAAAAGAAATCTCAAAGTCAGCTATTATCCAATCTTCAAATCCTTTCTAAATTGTTTACTAATTGAGATTTGGGGAACTCTTTTAAACAAGTATTTTATACCAATAGACTCTCCCCTCCACCTTCCCTATACTAAGAGATACCTGGTCGAAGAATATTTGGCAGTAGAGTTGAAGACTGATACAAAGAAGCTTGGTTGTTGGCCAATATTTTTCTAAACAGAAGCTTAATATCATTATTCAAAAGCAATCACTCTAGTCGCTGAAGAATCTCAGCTATATGCAAAAAATATGGTGAATGTTTACGTTAAAAAAATTATTACAGTAAAAGACACACTGCCATTAATCCCCCTCAAAATACTTCCCCTTCCTTCGAACACACTTATCCCATTGTTCTTGCCACTTTCTGAAGGAGTTCTGGAAGTCCTCTTTCGTGAGTGTCTTCAGTTGCGCTGTTATGGTGGTTGCCTTAATGTCCTGAATTGATTCAAAACATTTACCGTTCATGGTCATTTTGACTTCGGGGAAGAGCCAGAAATCGCATAGAGCCAGAGCCAGTGAATAAGGTGGATGCAGACACACTGTAATGTTTTTATTTGACAGAAGAAATTGCCATACCAGAAGTGGTGTGTGACACAGGGCCGTTCCATTGTGATCAAAAAATATGGTGAGTGCTGCTGCTGAGTGCCATCAAATGGAAAGGCAGGGGGATCTTCAATACCGGAAGTGGCACGTTGAACCTTAGTAACAGTGTGTGACAAGTTTCAACTTGTTTGATGCAGTCAGTCGGATGTGAGCTACGGTTGAGAGAAGGTGTGTTTTAAAGTGTCCTATAAATTGTCCTCCATCATGACAACATTCCATGTCATACATCGCTTCTGGTATATGGAAATTTCTGTCAAATAAAAGCATTACGGTGTGTCCTCACCCACCTTATTCACTGGATCTGGCACCATGCAACTTCTGGCTCTTCCACAAAATCAAAATGATTCAGGACATTGAGGCAGCCATGACAGCACAACTAAAAACATTCACAAAAGAGGACTTCCAGAACTGCTTCAGAAAGTGGCAGGAACGATGGGATAAGTGTGTTTGAAGCGAGGGGTAGTATTTTGAGGGGGATTAATGGCAATGTGTCTTCTACTGTAATATTTTTTTTTTCAATTTAAACATTTACCGTATTGTTTGATCACACCTCATATATATTTTGGTTCTGAGAAGGACTTTATTTGGGCTGAAAATGATATCCTACCTACTTTATTTGTGTTTTTATTTCCAATTAAGTAAAATAAATGTCTCAGTCTGGTGATTTGTCAGCCTGTATTTTGGTCTCAAGGCATTCAGCTTGTAGCTTAACTGAAACCCACATGATAATACTAGGCATGTAGTCAAACCCAATTACTTGACAGGAGGCAGGGTGTACAAAAGCAAGAAAGGTGGGAGGATATAAGCAAACAAGATATTCTTGCATTTAAGTCACCACTTTTTAAAATAATTTTTTTTCATAAAAATTTGGCTCAGAATTTGTAAAATAGAATACTTAAAATCAAGAATTATAGTAAGAGAATTCTTTAGATATATTCCTGTGAACAAAATCAATGTTTGAGTCATGTGGCTGTTTAAGATATGTGTATATAAGAACTTAAATAAATCTATCTTTTCTCCAATAAAAACCTAAGCATAATATTTAAATGAAAGTATCCCTAAAGGAAAGACGAGGTATGGGCTATAAAACAGCTTCCCATAAGACTAGAACTACAGAGATGGGGATAAATAGGAATGCAGACCACACACATGAAGGTGATCCCTGTGAACAGTGTGAGGAAATACCCTCTAAGGAAAAGCAGTGAGAGAAAGGGGATTTCGACCCGGTAGATGGGTTATGGCTCAGATCATAGCATTTTTCAAGGAAAGACAATAAAAACCTTTAGAATCAGTGATATAAATATAAAATTAGAGTAAGTGAATATGTAAAAATCCTGAGACCCATTATAAGAGCTTCCTTTTGTTCAGTGAGAAAGTCAGAGAAAGACTATAAAACTAGGTCCTACTCAGACAAGAATTTGTTTAAACTGCTCTTCTTATATAAGAGTCAAAATAATGGTTTTGTAAAAGGTGGTAACTATCAAATAGGGGCAGGAACAGATACATGCATAAAAACACACCCACTACAAATGTGTATAGCATATTGATAATGTATGCAGACACCTGATAAATCTTCCAGTTAATTGCATGTACTAGTAGAGAAAACTTAATGTAACCATTAAGAAATATTTCAGATATTTTTAGTTATGCTTTAAGTTCAAGGACAAATTTTAAGATATTAATGTAGCTTAGCTCTTCCTTGTCTGAGACCACACAGGACTGCTATCTCTTTGGCAATGAACTACATGGACATATGTGACATATCTCTGCTCATAGAGCCAATTTGAGTTTCAGGATCTGAGGCTCAGATGGGGGGCGAGGGCTGTTCACTAGGTAATTCTGCTAGCAACTGGCCATGCTGCCTGAAACTTAGGACCCCAACAATGAAACCGGGTGCATATCATCAATCTTCATTGTTATGCCAAGCAACCTTGACAAGCTGGTACAATATGGTTCATTGCTCCAAGTGTCTATAAAAAAAATATCATCAATCACCAACATAATGAACACTTTAAGGAATACATTTCCAGGGTTGGCCAAGGGCCAATCATGGGTCCCTTGGAGACTTGGAAGGAGTAAGCAACTAGATCTACCATGTTCTCTCTCTCCTCATAATCCACCCCTCGTTTTTGGTCAAGGTCTTTTAAACAACATAACAGTCATAGTTATTTGGACTTCTATAGTTAGTTACAGCATTTCTACATAAGGTACAGTAAGAACAACATAAGTATATCTAGTACTTTAGAAGCCAACGAAGGGTGAAAATAGGCTCAAAGAAACAATTCTTCCAGTCCATAACATTTCAAATATATTTATACTGATATACCTATTCAGCATGTTTACTCCTCCATTGATCTATGGCCACTTGAACTTTGAGATCAACTGTACAGAGCTATTTAATATAATAATGAACTAAATCTATTTCTTCCTCAGGCCAGTCCCTCTTTACTGTTATCACATCCTGGGGAGGTTTTGATTTCCCAATAATGTGATTGTCATGTGACTTATTTATGTAAGGTAGTTGACTCTTACCAGCAATACTAGTATTACACCATATCACAACATGGTTATGATACAGTTTGGTTTGGTTACAACATAAATCAGGAAGTATCACAGATTGTTTATTAAACCTTCCTGGAAGAATTGTTCTTTGCCCACATACTAGATATTATGTACAAATGTTGTCACCAGTGATGATGATTCTGTCAGTTATAGTTTCCATGTTAGCTGAAGACAAAGCCAATCATTTGTCGCAACTCACATTATTATATAGTTATAGGTTCCCATTGACTGTTGTGTGGTAAGGCCATCTCCCTCTGCTGGGGGATACATGAGTATCATTCAGTTTTATTCCTATTCCTACCAGCTGGTTTTATTTTGGCCCACCCTTTGGTCAAGATCAATCAGAGATCAACAATGTACAAGTAAGTTAAAATTTCATCTAGAAAATTTCCATAAATTTGGGCATCTGCATGTGTCTCATAGATGCTCTCTCTAAGCTTCCATAGCTGAAAATGGAAGGCGGTTAACCCAGGGCTACTTGGACCTCTATTTGCAGTAAAATAGTTAACAGACCCTGTTGTGTCAGAGTATATGCTCTTTCCCAGTCTTGAGAGGTAGCATTCTCTAGCATTATGCATTGGATCTGTGTGACTATATTATCAAGGTTTTATCTTCTTTCTAAGTGGGTTCTCATTCGTTTCCCTCCTCATGTAAGATGACTTCTGCCAATCTATTATAGAGAGTAAATTATTTTCTTCTGAAAGTCACTCTTCATTAAAAGTAAATTCAGCTTGTTCCATTATACCTAGGCCTGCTTGTATTTCACCTAGAGCCCTCTTTTGTTTCACTGGCCAATGTTTATTTAATCCAACACCTGCCTTGTTGCCACTGAGTATTAATTGCTTGAGTACGGTTAGGATACATGCACTGTACCTACAAATGCCGGGTGTCCTATGCCAGAGTCAAATGTACGGTGTTTACTCCCAAATTCAGTTTATTTTGAACATGCCATAGGTTTCCCATAATCTTCCTTGTCTCAGGTTAGAGTTATTCCCAGAGGGGACACGAATCCACCATGTAATGCCTAGTACATTATCTTCACTCACAACCCACTGATACTTTTCATCTTGTTTAAAAGCTTTCCATCCACAAAAACAGGGATGACATTTGTTCTTACACATTATACCATGACATGTCATATTTGGGCATTTTGGTCATCAAAATTTATGGTTACACATTTATCAGTTTGCCTGACATCATATAGTATGCATCATAATGGCTCAGAATTTACAAATGACTGAATTTACAAATGAATTCCTAATATTCTAATGAAACTAAGTTTCCATAACTTAGTTTCATTACCATTTCTACCCACAAAATGGAGATAATGCAGTTAACTATTTAGTGATAGTTACAGCCATCATATACATCAAGCTCTACCTTTTAAAATAAATAGAAAGGAAAATTAAATAACATGTAAATGGCATTCTAGCACTTTCAAATATTTATAAGCAAAAGGGATTATCAGTCATATATTTAACCCTTTAGTCACCAAGGGATAAACAGATATAGCCCATTAAGTAGTGAAAGAGGCCCTCTCAAATGCCTTCTCAAAAAGTGAGAGGTTTCAATTCTATTTTTCAACTCTATTCTTTACCATTTGTAATATATTTAGTAATACATTATACAATAATATATTAATTATACATAATTAATGTAATATATTAATAAAATTTTCATAAAATATATTACACAATATATTTTATAAACTCTGAAAACTGCTTATGAACAATGAGACCAAAGTTAGATATACAATGGAACTTGTAGAACACCAGGCAGTTCTTTACAAGCTGTATTACTTGCTGACAGGGTTTAATGCCATGTTAATAGATTTATTATAGCACCTGGAATAGAGAAATACAAACGCCACTATGAACATATGCAAACCAAATACTCTTGTCATTGTAACTATAACCTTTGAATAGTTACTCATACATGATGCCAATTTCTTTCCAACCTCAGAGATAAAAACTGCACAATATACGAAGGTCAAATATTAACAGTGTGAAACTACTGAATGGCCTGGCACAGGAATTTGGAACATCCTTTTGACAACAGCTAGTAACAGGCTGAACCTGCCACCAATGTGATAAGCTGCTTCTCTGAGGAGGACAGAAGTCAATTAATTTTAAACATTGAGATAATCATCACTCATTACCATATGTGGGTATCTAATCTTTATGAAGATTTTATAGTAAGATTTCAATTTCTCATCTGTTCCTAAATTCAATGAACTTTCTTGCCATATAGAAATCCTCACTGCTCCTTCAGTCCCAAATAAATTGGGGTTATCTTTGCTTATTGGAGAAAGAGTGCATGAAGTGGCCAGAATTTCACTGCCTTCGGAGGAATTTCTCAGTACACATAAAATATATTCTTGCACCTATTACATGATCGGCTGAAAGCTTTAAATCCCTACTGAGCATTCTGGAGAAGTGGCATACCACTGTATCGCTATGGTGGAAATACTTGAGAAGGGGAGGAGGTAAGAAATGATGGTGGCTTGCATCAGGGTGGAAGCAATAGCATTGGTGAGAAGTAACCAGATTCTGGATATACAATGAAGGTAGAACCAACAGGATTTGCTTATGGAGGTTATATGGGAAGTGAGAGAAAAGAGGAAAAAGAATAACTTCAAGGTTTCTGGCCTGGAGTGAAGTGAAGTTCTTTTCAAAATGGAAGCAATAATAGCATGCTTGTGTGTCCACAGTGACAGAAGACAAGGTAGAGGATATATGATAAAGACAGATGCAGATAGATGGTAGGTGTGGAAGGAGTTTGTGGAAGTACTCTTTTGATTACTTTGATTTTCTCATTGGGATAAGATCCAAAATACAAGTTGAGAGTAAAGATGCAGGAGGTGTTGATGGTTTAAGGAGAAGGGAACATACATGATTAGTCACCTAGGAAAGCAGGAGAGGAAATGGATAAGAAAACATACTATGATTGTTAGGCAGCATTATGGGCTCACTCTGAGTTTATGGTCAAAAATTTAAAGTGAGATCAGTCTGTATATACGTCAATGTTTTTCTGTTACTTCAGCTTGCAAAGTGCAGGTAGAGTAGGTGGAAAGTAGGATTTAACCAGGGCTGGATTTTGACAGCAAGTGTAACAGAGAGAAGGGCCAAGGTAACTGAAGATGTATACATGGGAGTGACCATGGAAATTAAGCTGGGTAAGGAGAGAAGTGAGGATATCAGGGGAAGGAGGGGCAGTTTAAATGTCATAGGATCAATGCCACATAACTGTAAGTATTTCCATGTTCAATGATGCTTTGAAATATTTGCTCTATTATTTTTATGCTTTGTACTTATTCATAAATCAGTTGTTAAAATGTGGTAGAAATTATGAATACATGACTGTTTAGAGTCTAGCACTCTTTCATGCACAATTAGATCATTAAACCTGCCTTCTCTTAACATTCAGCCTAGTCTCTCTTCCCAGCCCGGGCCCCACAAACAAATACACACATGCACAGGCATATACATATATGGAAAATAACAGTAGTTATCTTTGGGTGGTGACTACAGTTTTTGTGTTATATGGGGTTTTGGGTGAAGGTTCTTCCTTGTACTTTGTACTTTCTGTTTTTTTGTTTGTTTTTAAAAAATCTCTTCGGTCATTTGCAAACTGATTAATGTTCTTTGTTTCAGGTGTACAAAACATAATGATTAGACATTTACATCCCTCACAAAATGATAACCCCACCAAGTCTACTACCCATCTGACACTGCACATAGCCATTACAAACACCATGACTATATTCCCTATGCTGTACTTTACATCCTGTGAACATATCTATCTATCTATCTATCTATCTATCTATCTATCTATCTATCTATCTATCTATCTATCTATATAGATACAGATATATATATTTAACTAAACAAGACATTAAATATTATTTTATATTAGTTTTTAGAAGTACAGCACAGTGGTTAGGCATTTATATAATCTATGAAGTGATCCTCCCGGTAAGTCCAGTACCCATCTGACACCCTATATAGTCTTTACAACATTATTGATTATATTCCCCATACTGTATTCCACATCCCCGTGACTATTTTGTGACTACGAATTTGTATTTTCTAATCCCTTCACCTTCTCCCCCATGCCCCAATCTCGCTCCCATCTGGCAACCCTCAGTTTTTTTTCTCTGTATCTCTGAGTCTATTTCTGTTTTGTTTGCTCATTTACTCTGTTCTTTAGATTTCACATATAAGTGAGATCATAAGGCATTTGTCTTTCTCAGTCTGACTTATTTCACTTAGCATGATATTCTCTAGATTCATCTACATTGTTGTGAATGGTAAGATTTCATTCTATTTAATGGCATAGTAATAGTCCATTGTATAAATGTACTAAAATCTCTCTATCCAATTGTCTATTGATGAGCATTTTGGTTGTTTCCATATCTTGCTCTTGTGAATAGCACTGCAGTGAACATAAGGGTGCATATAATCTTCTCAAATTAGAGTTTTGGGTTTCTTTGGATAAATACCCAGAAGTGTAACAGTTGAGTTATAAGGTAGTTCTATTTTATAATTTTTTGAGGAACCTCCATACTGTTTTCCATAGTGGCTGCACCAATTTGCAACCCCATCAACAATACACGAGGGTTCCCTTTTCTCCACATCCTCGCCAGCACTTGTTGTTTGTTGATTTATTGATGATAGCCATTCTGACAGGTGTGTGGTGGTATCTCATTGTGGGATTTTCTTTTTTTTTTTTAATTTCTCTGATGATTAGTATTGTTGAGCATCTTTTCATATGTCTATTGACCATGTGTATGTCTTATTTAGAGAAATGTTTGTTCATGTCTTCTGCCCATTTTTCACCTGGATTGTTTATGTTTTTGGTGTTGAGTTGTATGAGTTTTTTTTTATATATATATAGATTTTGGATATTAACCCCTTGTCAGATATATCACAGGAAAATATCTTCTCCTACTCAGTAAGATGTCTGTTTTGTTGACAGTTTCATTTGCTGTGAAAAAACTTGAGTTTGATGTAGTCCTATTTGTTTATTTTTTCTTTTGTTTCCCTTGCCTGAGGAGATACATCAATAAAAATATTACTAAGGGTAATGTCTGAGAGTTTATTTCCTATATTTTCTTCTAAAAGTTTTATGATTTCAGGTCTTACATTTAAGTCTTTAAATCCATTTTGAGTGTATTCTTGTATATGGTGTAAGAAGGTGGTCCAGTTTCATTTTTTTGCATGTATCTGTCCAGTATCCCCAGCACCATTTATTGAATAGACTGTCTTTACCTCAGTGTAAATTCTTGTTTCCTTTGTCATAGGTTAAACGACCATATAGGCATGGATTTGTTTCTGGGCTCTCTATTCTGTTCCATTCTGTTTTTATGTGTCTGTTTTTATGCCAATACCACGCAGTTTCAATTACTATAGCCTTGTAGTATAATTCAATATCAGGTAGCATGATACCTCCAGCTTTGTTCTTATTTTTCAGGATTGCCATGGCTATTCGGGCTTTTTAATGGTTCCATATAAATTTTAGGATTATTTGTTCTAGTTCTGTGAAAAATGCCATTGGTATTGTGGTAGGGATTGCGTTAAATCTATATACTGCTTTGGGTAGTATGGGCATTTGAACTATATTAATTCTTTCTATATATGAGCATGGTATTATATATATTTCCATTTATTTGTATCTTCTTTAATTTCTCTCTTCAATCTCTTATAATTTTCTCAGTACAGGTCTTTTTCTTCCTTGGTTAAATTTATTCATATTTTATTTTTTTATGAAATTGTAAATGGGATTGTTTTCTTAATTTCTCTGGTAGTTCATTATTGGAATATAAAAATGCAAACGATTTCTGAATAATAATTTTGTATCCTACTTTGCTAAATTCATTTATCAGCTGTAACAGTTTTTGGGTGGAATCTTTGGGGTTCTCTATATATAGTATCATGTCATCTGCAAATAATGACAATCTTACTTCTTCCTTTCCCATTTGGATGCCTTTTATTTCTTTTTCTTGTCTGACTGCTGTGGCTAGAACTTCCCGAACCATGTTGAATGTAACTGATGAAAGAAGACATCCTTATCTTAAGGGGCATGCTTTTAGCTTTTCCACATTGAGTATGATATTAGCTATGGGTTTGTCATATATGGCCTTTATTATGTTGAAATATGTTCCCTCTATTCCCACATTGCTGGGAGTTTTTATCTTAAATGGATTCTGGACTTTGTCAAATGCTTTTTCTGCATCTATTAATAGGACCATATGATTTTTACTTTTCATTTTGTTTATGTGGTGTATAACATTAATTGCTTTGCACGCAGTGAACCAACCTTGTATATCAGGAAATAATCCCACTTGATTGTGGTATATGATCCCTTTTTCCCCCTTCTTCCGCCTCCCCACCCCCACCCCACACTCCAGTTCAAGCCGTTGTTTCTCAGTCTAGTTGTGTAGGACATAGCTCCCTGGCCCATGCCGGTATTATGAGCCTTGTGCTCCCCACGGCTGGGGCAGTTGGTCGCCGGTCTTGGGTTGGCCGCTCACAGCAGCTCAGAGCAGCTCTCGCCAGCTACCAGCCACTCATGCTGGCTGCAGGCCACTCACGCTGGCCACAGGCCGCTCACAGCAACACATGGTAGCCCATGTCGACCTCTGGCTGCTCATGGCAGCCCAGCTCCAGGAAGAGCCATTGTTCACAATCTTAGCTGTAGAGGGCGCAGCTCACTGGCCCATGTGGGAATCGAACCAGCGACCTTCGCCCTTGGCATTAGGAGCACAGCACGGTGCTCCAACCACCTGAGACACTGGGCTGACCTCTGATCTTTTTAATGTATTGCTGAATTCGGTTTGCTAACATTTTTTGAGGATTTTTGCATTTATGTTCATTACAGATATTGGCCTATAGTTTTCTCTTTTTTGTAATGTCTTTCTTTGGTTTTGGAATCAGGGTAACAGTAGACTTGTAAAATGAACTTGGGAGCCTTCCCTCCTCCTGGATTTTTTGAAATAGTTTGAGAAGAATAGGTGTTAATTCTTTTCTGAATGTTTAGTAAAATTCACCTGTGAAGCAATCTGGTCCAGGACTTTTGTTTGTTGGGAGTTTGTTGATCACTGATTCAATTTCGTTGGTAGTAATCAATATGTTCAGATTTTCTGTTCCTACGTGATTCAGCCTTGGAAGATTGTATGTTTCTAGGAATTTATCCATTTCTTTCAGATTGTCCAATTTATTGGCTCATAATATTTTCTTAAAATTTTTTTTGTATTTCTTTTTGTCAGCTGTCACTTCTCCTCTTCCACTTCTGATTTTACTTATTTGGGTCCTCTCTTTTTCTTGATGAGTCTGGTTAAAGGATTTTCAATTTTGTTTATCTTTTCAAAAAACCAGCTCTTGGTTTCATTGATCTTTCGTATTGGTTTTTGTTTAACATTTTATTATTATTATTATTAGTTTCAGGTGCACAAAACAATTAGACATTTAGACAAACAATTAGACAAAACAGTTAGACATTTATCATTTATATCCCTCACACAGTGACACTCCCCCGCCCCGCATCCACTACCCCTCTGACTTCACACACGGCCATTACATTTCCACTTTCTCTATTACTAATGCTGTACTCTGCTTCTTGTAACTATATGTATGTATGTATGTGTGTGTGTATATGTGTGTGTGTGTGTGTGTGTGTATATATATATATAATATAAAATTGTAGTTGACATTCATAATTTATGCACCCCTATGTTTATTGCAGCACTATACACAATGGCCAAGACATAGAAACAACCGAAATGACCATCGGTAGACAAATGGATTTTTTTAATCTCTGTATCATTTATTTCCACTCTTATCTTTATCATTTCCTTCCTGGTCCTCACTTTGGGCTTTGTTTGCTATTCATTTTCCAGTTCCTTTAGGTGTAAAGATAGACTGCTGATTTGAGATTTTTCTTGTTTCTTTAGGTAGGTCTGCATTGCTATGACTTTCCCTCCTAGGAATGCCTTCACTGTGTCCCATAGAGTTTGGGTCATTTTGTTTTCATTTTTATTTGTCTCGAGGCATCTTTTGATTTATTCCTTGATCTCATTGTTGACACATTCATTATTTAGTAGCATGTTATTTAGTCTCCATGTGTTTGTGTGTTTTTTAGTTTTTATCTTGTAATTGATTCCTAGTTTCATACCACTGTGGTCAAAGACGACATTTAATATGATTTCAATATTCTTAAATCTATTGAGACTTTTTTGTGGCCTAACATGTGGTGCACCTTGGAAAACGTTCCATGTGCACTTGAAAAGAATGTATAGTCTGCTGCTGTAGGGTGAAATGCTCTAAAAATATCCGTAAGATCCATGTGGTCTAGTGTGTCATTTAAAGTCGCTGTTTCCCTGTCGATTTTCTGTCTGGAAATCTGCCCATTGGTGTCAGTGGAGTGTTAAAGTCCCTTACTATGATTGTGTTATGCTTGATCTCTGCCTTTATGTTGATCAATATTTGCTTTATATATTTGGGTGCTCCTATGTTAGGTGCATATTTACTAGGGTGATGTTCTCTTATTGGATTGATCCCTTTATTATTATGTAATGTCCTTCTTTGTCTTTTATTATAGTCTTCATTTTAAAGTCTATTTTATCTGATATAACTATTGCTACTCCAGCTTTTTTCTCATTTCCATTTGAGTGAAATATCTTTTTCCATCCCTTTATTTTTAGTCTCTGTGTGTCTTTTGATATGATGTGGGTCTTTTGTAGACAGCATATGCATGGGTCTCACCTACCCTATGTCTTTTGATTGGAACATTTAATCCATTTACATTTAAAGTGATTATTTATAAGTACATAGTTATTGCCATTTTATTATTCATACCTTTTATTTTCTTTTGTGTTCTTCTTTCTTCTGTTTAAAGAAGCCCTTTTAACATTTCTTGTAATGCTGGCTTGGTGGTAATGAACTCCTTTAGCTTTTCTCGTCTGGGAAGTGCTTTATCTCTCCTTCAATTTTAAATGATAGCCTTGCTGGGTGGAGCATTCTTGGTTGTAGCCCCTTGTTTTTCATCACTTGGAATATTTCCTGCCACTCTCTTCTGGCCATCAAAGTTGCTGTTCAGAAATTAGCTGATGGTCTTATGGGAGTTCCCTTGTACGTAACCAGTCTTTCCCTTGGTGCTTTTAGGATTTCCTCTTTGTTTTTAACCTTTGCCATTTTAATTTTGATGTGTCTTGGTGTGGGCCTGAGTTCATCTTGTTTGGGACTCTGTGTTTCCTGGGCTTGTATTTCTATTTACTTTGCCAGGTTAGGGAAGTTTTCAGTCATTTCTTCAAACAGGTTCTCGATCCCTTGCTCCCTCTCT
This sequence comes from Rhinolophus ferrumequinum, assembly GCF_004115265.2. NCBI lineage: Eukaryota > Metazoa > Chordata > Mammalia > Chiroptera > Rhinolophidae > Rhinolophus > Rhinolophus ferrumequinum. Next base: position 47,843,397 of record NC_046284.1, read on the forward strand.
TCTCCTTCTGGTACTCCTATGATACCTATGTTGTTATGCTTGATGTTGTCCCACAGGTAGCTTAAACTATTTTCATTTTTTAAATTCTTTTTTTTCTTTTTGTTGTTCCAATTGGGTGTATTCTGCTATGTTGTCTTCTAAATCGCTGATTCAATCCTCTGCTTCATCTAATCTGCTATTGATTCCTTCTAGTGTATTCTTCATTTCAGTTACTGTATTCATTATTTCTCAGTGGTTCTTTTTTATGGTTTCTATGTCCTTCTTTATGTTTGCTATCTCTTTGTTGAAATTCTCACTAAGTTCCTTGAGTATTCTTATAAGCAGTGTTTTAAACTCTGTCTCTGGTAGGTTGGTTGCCTCCATTTCGTTTAGTTCTATTTCTGGAGGTTTTTATTGTTCCTTCATTTGGCACACGTTTCTTTGTTTCCTTATTCTGGCTGCCTCTCTGTGTGTGCTTCTATGTTTAGGTAGATCTCCTATGTCTCTCAGTCTTTGCTGCATGGCCTTATGTAGTATGTGTTCTGTGTGGTCCAATGGTACAGTCTCCCTGATCTCCTTTGTGTGTGGTCCAGGAGTGTCACTTGAGTGTGCTGTGCGTGTTCTCCTGTTGTAAATGAGCCTTGATTACTTTTGACACATCAGTGAGTGGGACTGACTTCCGGGCTGACTGACTGTGAGGACTGTCTACGTTCACAGTGTATGAGCTGCTTTGTGGGGGCTAGCCCCTTACAGGATTCGCCCCCGCAGGCTCTTGTGCCTGTTTAGACACCTCCCCCTTTGGGTGTCCCACTTGTAGGGCTAACCAGGTAGCACTCTGGTGTGATCTGAAGCCAGCCTCTGGGTGTGTTGTTTCTGGTGTCTTTTGGGAGGGGCGCCCATGCAGGCCAATTTCAGCCTTGCCTGTTCCTGGCCAGCTGCTACCTGGTAGGAGCCACAAAGCTATATGTTGTTGGCTGCTGCCAGTGCTGTGCCTGGAGGCATGTGGGGGTGGCCTTGCTGTGAATTGAGACTAGCTGCCACCAGTTGTGGGCCTGAGGCTGCTTAGTAAAATGCCCAGGGTCCTGTAGACCTATTGCCACCCGCCGGCTGCCTGTAAGGTCCAGCTGTTGAAAGAGCCTCCTTAGGTTCGGGGGCTAGGCTGCCTGAACTGGTGCTGAGAGTGTCCCAGGCAATGCAGCACTAACTGGGCAGGGTGGAGTTCAAGTGAGTCACTAGATATGGCCAGTGGTGGTTTTTACAAAGTTAATGCAGATTCAGTTCTTCCACCAGTGCCCGTCCTGCGACCACTTCACCCTTAGAACACCATAACCAGCCACCACTTGCTTCAGGCTCGCAAATTCCTGACAGCTGTGGAGTAGAGTGGCTGCGGTGCAGGTTTTGTGTCTCTGTCCACCACGAAAATCTCCCGGGACCATCACAGGCTGTCCACTGCTGTAAAAGGCCTCTGTGCCTTGTTGGGTGGGGCCAGCCACCCAGGTGCCCAGAGTGCCCCTGACAATGTAGCTCTAGGTAGGCAGGGTGGGGTTCCATGGAGCTAAGGGTTGTGGTCTGTGGTTTCTACAAAGTCAATGCTGTCTCTGCTCCTGCACCAGTCCTGGGCCTGCGATCACCCCGCAAAAATGCCCCGAGTACACCACGGTTAGTCACCACCCGTCTCAGGCCCGCAGATTCCCGGGAGCTGCCTCTGAGACACTGTGATGCAGGTCTTGGGTTACCGCCGACCAGTAAATGTTTCCAGTGTCACCGCAGGTATCCCGCCAGCTGCAAAAAGGCTTCTGCAGCCTGTGGGGAGGGGCCGGCAGCCCAGCAGTCAAGAGTGCCCCAGGTAAAGTAACACCAGTTGTGTGTATGTGGGGTAAGGGGGTGGGGGGATGGGGGGGATGGGGACCCAGGTCATCATCAAGGCAGTGCGCATGTACAGATTCCACCAGACCAGTGCGGTCCTAGACTTGGCCCTTTGAAGGAGGGCTTAACCCTGAAAAGTTGGCGTCCTCCTGTAAGCCACACGTGTATCAGGATCCACACAGGGACAACAATGGCTCCTGTCCCTCCAGCTCCTGCACCAAAGCCACACCACTCAGTCCTTCCCTGCATGTCTCTGGGCCTCCTGAGCTGCCATCCCTCCACCAGAGACCAGGTGAGTGCCCACAAGCGAGTGAGTCCATGTGCCGGCTCTACAGGAGGGTGTCTGTGTTTCCAGCTGCCCTTCTCCCCATCAGGAAGGGCAGACAGAGTCCTCGATGATTTTCACTATCAGATGCCATGTGAACCTCTCTTCCTGGCACAGGACCCCTGGACTGGGACCCATCCATCTTTAGGGGGAACATCTGCCACCGAGGTGTCCCTCCAGGTATTCAACCACCATCTGTGGGCTTGGGGTCAGCCCGCTTTGGGTCTTCCCCCCTCCTACCCATCTTGATGTGGCCTCTTGTTTATATTCTTAGTTATAGGGGTTCTTCTGTTCAGCTAGCCTTCAGATGATTCTTGAGATTAATTGTTCTATAGTTTATTTGTAATTTTGGTGTGATCCTGGGATGCAGTAGGCATAGCATTTACCTAATCCACCATCTTGGACCTCTCTTGCAAATTCCCATGTATTTTCTTTCTTCTTCTTCTTCTTCTTTTTTTTTTATTTAATTAAAGGTATTGGGATGACAATATTTAGTAAAACTACATAGGTTTCTAATATACATTTCTATAATATATCATCTATATATCACATTGTGTACTCACCACCCAGAGTCAGTTCTCCTTCTATCACCATATATTTGTCCCCCATTACCCTCTTCTACAACCCCTCCTCCCTTACCCTGTGGTAAGAACTAAACTGTTGTTTGTGTCTATGAGTTTTTGTTTCTTTGTTTGTTTGTCTCGTTCCTTTGTTGCTTTCAGTTTTATATTCTACATAAGAGTGAAGTCAGATGGTTCTCGACTTTTTCTGTCTGACTTATTTTGCTTAGCTACTATGGAATACTATTCTGCCATAAGAAAAGATTAAATACTCCCCTGTACTTTCTAATTTCTAAATTTTCTATATTGAGTATGAAATGCTTTTGTAATTTAGGAAAAGACTATTTAAAAAACATACGTATTTATACCCATATATAATTAAATGCTGGCTGCGCTCCATAATGAGATTTTAGAAAACTTAATCAGGTAGGATTAAGGCCATAGACAATTTACAGAAATTAAAAGATTTGAGAGGCTATAAGCTGATATACTTTTTAAAATGATCAGGTTTTGTAAAACATATGCATGGATCATTATCAAGTGAAATATATTAAAATTCATGACATCAAAACTAAATTAATACAGTAAAGTAATTTTAAATTGGAAGAAAGGACCTTTACAAACCTGCTTTCTGGTTTGAGCTCTTGTGTTCCGTAATCTTCGAGCAGAATAAAAGATAAAATAGCCCACAGTTGCTGCCGTAATAATAAAAAAGGACACAGAAACGAGGAAAATTGAATAGTGATTCACCCAAGGGCCATGTTTTTTCCCTACTTCGATGACCATTGTTACTTGTATGCCTCTTTGAATTGATTGTAGGATTTTTGTGCCTTTCAGATTGCCAATCATGATTGCAACAATGTCTCCTGCACCTGTAAAAGAAAAGGAATTTAGTTTTGTTTTCGTAAAGCATTCTTAGTATAAAAATCCAAGTGCTGAAGTGATTTTAAATGATTCCCAATGAGACAAAGAAAGGATACTCATTTACTTAATTAACATTTATTGGGCACCTAATATGCATATATAAATTATAGCAGATATACACATGCCAAGACTTGGTTACTAATCTTAAGGAACTCATAGTTTCGTAAGGAAGCTGTGATACATAACACATATCTCCACTCTCCACAGATTAGGCACTGATAATTCAACAGTTGAGTCTGGGGCCTAATTTGCCTCTTATATATGAAGGCTTTCTGTAAGATAAATAGTCCCCTGGATGGTAAAGAATAGGGCTTACATCCTATGGAATCTGAGATTTGGGAAAGACAGAAATATTTTAACTGTACATTTCCCAATTTATAAGGTAGGATAGACTTTCTCAGGAGCTCACTACTAAAAAGTGCAACGATTTACATATTAAGATTAGTAATTTGAGAAAAATAATGTTTACAAGCCCAAATGTACTATATATACATATATATGTATACATTTATTTAAGCCCAAATGTACTATATATATATATATATATATATATATATATATATATATATGTATGTATTCCATTTCTTTTATATCCTCAAAATCAATATAAAATTTGTCCAAGGTACTCTAAGGTTTTGCATGGACCTAATCTGGTTAGCAATGACTATAAAACTGATAGAGATGTATGTTACTATTCAACACCAACTAAAATCAATTCTAAAATTAGACTAAATTCATTACTTAGTCCAGTAGTCTAAGTGTTAGTTGTGTTGACCCTGAGAATGAAGGTACCTACTAAGAAGGGCTCTTGGTGGCTGATTGGGCTCAAATATAAAAATAGAACTTAGCAGTCATTGCTGAGCAAGGGCCTCTCATACAAGCTGTGCTTCAGGGAGAAGCTTCCACTGAATGGCCTGCCTGCACTATGTTCCTGCCATCTGAGCCAACCAATAAAGGAGTTCCTGGAGTTGTATTTCAACCAATATGACTGGGATTTTCCCAGTGCAATCATAGTTGTGCAGTTACAACCTCATTAACATCTTCACTAACCAATCAGGACAGTGTTTTTTGGACCAACCAAACTGAGGATTTGGAGTCCTCATTTGCATGAGAATGGAGCAATCAGGGACCAGGGGCAGGGACTTCTCTATATAAGTAAGCTTCCCTGTGGCTCTTGGAACGCACTTTCCCTGGCTGGAGCCATACCAGCTAAGCTGACTTGCTGGAGCAGAGCAGAACTGTCTTGCTGGAGAGGGGCTGAGCTGCAACACAGGGACTGCTTCACACCTAGGGCCACCTCCCAGCTATGCTTTTCTCCAGCTGAGCTGTATCACAATTGAGCTGTTCCACAGCTGTGTTATATCACAATTGAACTGTTTGCAATGAATAAAGTCTCCTTCCCCTTCACTGCACCCCAAATTGGGAATTTCTGTTGGTGTTGACTGGCATCAACGACCATAGACCATCGGGGTTAACAATCTAAAGGTCTAATCTCTGTAACACTTCCCTCTTTAACCCCCCACTAATCTTTCTCCTCCCTACCACCCAACTATATAAATGTTGTGAAAAAAATGAAGGACAAATATCTTTCCCGATGCTGTGAGAATGTCAGATGACTCATGCCATTTCAATGCTTATCAAGGTTTATATTCCTTCTAGTTTATAGACCAATAACCTTAAGCAAAAGAATAGAGTTCTTTGAATAGAGTTCTCTTAGAGTTCTAAGAGATTACCAACCAGAGAAACCTCCCACTGATATTAAGTTAAAGTACTATCTTGGTTAATGATCAAACTCTAATCTGGAATAAACAAAACCACACACACACGACTCTAAAAGGCCCTTCAAACTAGAATTTAAATACAAATGTACAATATTAAAATAGTATCCATACTTTTAATAATCAAATTAAGAGTACAAACCTTAAATAGCAATATACATAGCAGAATTATTACCCAGGTAATCCCTTAAATTTACTGCCCCCAGTTGCCAAAGTCTTCAAAAGGTCCTCTCTTTACTTGAAAGTATATATTCCAAAAATACATTTATAAGGTATTATTACAGCTCTTTAAAGTTCTAAAAGATACTATTTTTATTTATGATAGCCAGTTAAACGCTTTTATAACTTTACTGACTTATTTGCAATCACTCATTTGGTAGACATTGATGACTCATTCTCTTCATGTTTACAGGGGGAAAAAATCTCAAAGGCAATGGGAAGTGAAGGAGTCTGAAATGCTTACAGTTGCAACTTTCTCCTCTATCTAGTATATGACCCAAATATCCTTTATGGGTCTAGAGAATTGGTGATTTTGCAAGAGAGTGGCTCATTTTTCTATTTATTTGGGGCTTTAAATGTCTAGCTTTGGCACTAAAAGCATAGTCTTTGTCTTTTCTCTACAAGCCATCTGTCAGGAAGATTTCTGGTTATAAAGTTTTGATTAACTATATAACCTAGCATTCATTTCTGATACTGTAACCTGTATAATCTTTGAAGGCATGGATAATTCTAAAAATTAGGTTTGGGAGTACATAATAATTTTAAAGATTTCTTTTTAATAATAGATGTCTTCTGATTTTTTTTGACTAACAGAAATACGTTTTCATTCTTTTAGAAGATATGAGGTGGGTGGCAGGGGTGAATGCTCAGGAACATACACACCATTGTGGTCAGATGGAGATTAAAAAACAAGGATAGGCAAGAAATACATTGTCTATACATAATGAACAATGCTGTGCTTCAACCACCCCAATTCATACTCATACAAGCTATATATAGTCCAACTACTGAATCAGCTTTCTAACCACATAAAAGACCTATTTCTAAGTGTTATTATATATGTCCTCTTTACATGCCCCTGCAACTATTTAAAAACTGTTCCCCCTCCACTGTTCCCAACCACAGTTAATGGCATTACAACTATCTGGTCACCTGGTTTAGGAACCTCAGAATCATGTGTGCATACTTACTGCTAACCTACTAAGTCATGTAGATGCTACTTCCTTGGCATCTCCTATGGTATTATCAGATTCTTCTTTCCATTCCTGCTGCCTATATAATATAGGCCATCATAATATCCTTACATGAACTACTTCATTAACCTCCTAATTGGTCACTGAATATCCAATTTTCCCCCCTCCCTTCATCAGAGCTGACCTTCCTGGTTGACTTTTGCCATCACTTGGTTGAATAATGCCTGTTCCCTGCTCAGAAGTCTTTACTGACTCCTTATTCCCTATTAAAGTTTGACTCCTCGGCCTAGTATTTAAAGCATTATATGACCTGGTCCCAACTAACCTTTCAAGTTGGATATATCTCCACTACACTCCCATGTCATGAACACTCAGATCCAGCCACATGGGCCTAACTATTGTTATTCAATTTTCATAACTCTCCTTTTATTCCTTCTGTTCCCTCAGCCTAAAATGTCCTAATCTGCTCTGACACTTCCACCATCCTTCTCTGCCTGTCTGTTACTCAAATCCAGCTCAAATATTGCCTCCTATGTTAATTTCCCAAGTTCCAAGTTGGAATATAAATGTTCTCTCTCTCTTTTTTTTTTTTGTCACTTGGTTTTAACATCTTCTAGTACTTCACTTTGCTTTGCATTTCAATTGGCATGCCATATGCCCTCTCTAAGAACATTTTAAGGGCAGAGACCATCTTTTAATTAACTACAGTAATGCTTTCCGTTATCTTGGATTGTCAGGGAATTAGGTGTTCCATATAAATAAAATTTTCAAGTAATAAAAATTTTTACACAAACATTTAATTTTAACAATTTTGAATGGACATTTAGAAAAGTAATCTACAGTGCCTGATTTTCCTACCTAGGATATACTGATTATGATTTATTATCGACAGCAGATCATCTTTGTAAGCCATTATTTAATATAACAGTAAGGTCATTTGTCCCCAAACAGTTATGATTTTTCACCATAGTCATAGATTTTTGGAGCTTGAATGGACCCTAGAGATCATTCAGTTTGACTCATTTTTGAATTCTCACCTTGAGTAATTTTCTTTGGAGGAAGAATGTTCTCACTTGTTGCGGCTAGCAGCATCTCTCCTCTCTAATCCTACTGTCAACTGAAAACTCAACCAAGCTTGGGTCTGAAGAAAGAGTAAAATAGACTTCCAGAGAGAGAGCTTGAGGGCTTCAGTGCAAGTACCCTCTGATATTTATATTGGTTGCTCAGTGACATTTTTGTTTACTTCCTGAATGCTGGTTATGCTCTGGATAATTGAGGTTGCCAGATAAGATTTATCTATAAACTAAGTGCTTTATATGCATTTAACATACTTAATCTCCACATCAACCCTACAAGGTAGGCATTGCTATTATCCCATTAAAGATAAGACTGACTGACTTGCCTAGGACAATACAAGCTAATAAGTGCACAACTGGTATCTGAACACAGGCAGTTTGGCTTCAGTGCCTCTGCTCTCTACCACCTTTTCCTACATCAGTTTTCTATCTTCAGTGAAATCTAAAGCTTTTATTTGACTGCAAAAATGAAATTTAAATAGGTACATTTGGGGGAGGGTGTGTGGTAAATGATTAATAACTGGTTCTTGGGGGCGAGGGGAGTAGGAATCCTTGATTTGCAGCATGTACCAATTTCCATGGTATAAATACTACTTCCAGGGCTGTATGAATGTGGAGTTGGGAAATTATGGGTACAGTTCGCTGAGCCATATGAGTCCAGCACACCGCTGGACATTACAGAGTCAAAACTCAAAGACAAGTAGTATACAGTTTAAAGCTTACAACAAAATTACTTGGTTTATTCATTTCACTTATTCATAGCTACTTGGAAAAGCCAGTCAAAGTTCACGTACAGTCCCAAGTTAAATTTGCTTTTCTACTTGCAACTCTGTTGAAAACCACAAAATATGATACGTACCATGAAATTCCAAAGAATAACCAGAATTCTTCTTGTGGAAAAGGAAAAAAAAAAAACTTTTCTGATTGGGGTGTGTGGTGTGTGTGTGTGTTGTTAAAGCAGGCCTTGCCGAGCCTTTGTCTCCCTTAGGCTTTCTCTGTCCCTAAAATATTGGAGACTCACAGGGCTATTATTATGCTTCAGCTGATTCCAAACCTCTGAAGTTAAAATTAGTGACTTTATAAGTGATCTTTTTAAAACATCACAAAACATATTCTGTATGTAAAAAGTTAGCCATTTATTATAAGCACCATATATGTAGTCATATTCAGAACTTATTCTGAATATTTATTCTCTATAATTTCTGGTGTATTGAGGAATAGAAAGTGAAGGGAACATTGAATATGCACACATAAAGACCAGAAGCTTTTCTCATCTTAACCAAGATTTAGAAAATGTGAAGAATGGCATTTTTTCAAAGAGACGATTAAAATATAATCTTTTGCCTACTTGAAAGGCTGGGGTACTGATATTTCCTTCCTAGAGAAACTCAAAGCACTGTTCAGGTGCTTATGAGAATTGATCTTCCATGAAGATAAGAGTTCAGGCCCTCAATAGAACAAGTTCAATTAACAGATAACCAACTTATATCATTGAATACATGTTCTTTATGCTGCAGAATTTGGCTTATCAGCTTATTCTCTTACAGCAGTACAACAACATATTAAACAGAAGTAGTTTCATTGCAATCTTTAAAATTATTGCTATTTCCTCAAAACATTCTTAGTTGATCTTTAAAACCAATATTTATGTACTAATACACAGACTCTTGTACCAGCTATCAACCTTTCCACTTTCCTATCTAAAATTTCACTATACCAACAACGTCCTTTGGAAAGTACTGTATTTTGCCATGTATAATGTGCACTTTTTTGCCCAAATTTGTGAGGGAAAAATAAGGATGTGCATTATGCATGGGTAGTACTAATTCTCTCTATATATAAATGTTTTTAATTCTTTTATTTATGCTTATGAGTTAAAAGTATAACTCTAGAAATCAATACCGATATCTGTATGCAAAATAATACCCTGGAATACAATGATTGGTTTTGTTGAACTTATGACCAACTTGCAACAATGAAGAGTTCTGGGCCTTCTATGGTGCCTAAATATCATAAATTTGTCACCAGTACATAAAATTTCTTGTACCTTGTATCTGTTCTTGTGTTTTAGAATTATTTGTCACATAAAATTTCTTGTACCATAATATGTTAAGAAATAAACGCTAAAATTCCTTTATAACACAAAAAAAGTACTTAAATGTAAACAAATAAAAATTTAAATTAAAATGAAAGGTTTTTTTCCCTGAAAGTTTAGGCCAAAAACGTGGGTGCACATTATACACGGGAGCACTTTATACATGGCAAAACATGATACCAGGCTTAAGAAACCAAATATGGGTTGAACGGCTCAGTTGATTAAAACATAGTGCTAATAAGATCAAAGTTATTGTTCAATTGCCCTTCTTGTGGAGTAGTTATATACAGAAGACAGTACTTGAAATCTCAATAATTAAGTTTTTTTTAAAAAGTATCTACACACATGTCAGACACTGTGCCAAGCCTTGGAGTTACAAAAAGAAATAAAATATATCCCTTCCCTCTAGGCCCTTGCAAATGACTCCTATATATTAGCCATTCATCATTATGCCAGTGAAACAAATTGTGCATATCCATCATCATGGCCTGCAATAGAAAAAAAATTCCAAAGCACATTCTGAACTGATACTGGGTTAGGAGAATATCTTCCTATATAAAAAAGAAAACATATTTTTCTTCAGTGTCCAATAACTTGTAAAATAACAAATTGTACTTGTTTTGATATTTGTGAATTTGGTAGTGCTCTTCATTTAAAAAAATTGGTAACCAGAAATAGACTAGAGTTTGAGCCAGGGAGAAAGCATAATGTAGCAAAAATAACACTGAAGTGGGAATCAGAACACTGGGTTGCAGTTTTTACCTCAAGGAGGTTAAGGCTGTACTGAATTTCTAAAGTCAAGTTCTGGCAAAGGAATGTGACTACATTTCTTCCTTTAGCCGTATGGAATTTCCAAATCAACTATTAATTTCATTCTGTTTTTCCAGAAAACATAGCACCCATTCCCCCACTCCACCCCCTTAAAAAAGAAAAGAAAAAACTAGGTTAAAAGTGTCTGGGACCTGCAGTGGTGGGCATCCTGGATGCGGTTTTTTTTTTTTTTTTTTTTTTTTTTGTGTGTGTGTGTTGTTTTTTTTTTTGTACCTTTTGACTCTTTAAGAAAACTATTACTGACAGACAACCAAGATGGTGCAGCAGGTAAATGCTGTGTTTACCTTCTCTCACAACCACATCAAAATTACAACTAATTTACAAAACAACCACTATTGAGAATCGCCTGAAATCAAGCTGAACTGAAGCCTTTCAACTAAGGAATTGCAGAAGAAGCCACCTCCAGACTGGTAGAAAGGTCAGAGACGCTGAATGTGTTGGTCTCACACACACACACACACACACACACACACACACACACACACATGACCATTAAAGATCGGGAGGGCTATTTCGGTGGTGGGGGTGCCCCCATCCCCTAAAGGAATGAGAGATACCAGCCCCACCCAAGCCCAGGGTTCCAGTGCTGGGGAGAGAAGTCCCATAATTTTTGGTTGTGAAAACCAGTGGAGATTGTGACTGAGCGAGACTGAGTGCGGCTGCATTCACAGGCGCTCCTCTTAAATGGACTGTGCACAGATTTACTCACCAGTGGAATCACTCGCTCTGAGCTCCAGGCTGCGGCAGTGGCTGGAAAGGCGGCAGAGACACATGGTGGGAAACTGAGTTGTCTGGCTTGGGACAGGGACTGGAGAGGCGGCTTTCTCCTGGACAGGGAGCTGGCAGAGGCCACTGTTTCTTGTTGAGCCCTCCCCCTTCCAGGTGTGCGAACACATGTGGCTGCCATTTCTGAGTCTCCCCCGTTTGTTCACCCTGCCCTGGTGATTTGAGACCTGGCCCCACCCAACTTTCAGGTACACCCAGGCCGCTTCCAGTGGCTTTCTCATGCATGCAGACTGCCTGCTTTGGCTCAAGCTGCAGACCTTCCTGGGGTTTCTCAAAGGTTTGCAGAACCCAGACAAGCAGCAGCTGGCTTCCGCTGAGTGCAAGATCCTGAGGCCTAGCAGTCGGCTGTTTTCGAATGTTTCAGAACTCAAATGGTCCTCTGGAATGGATTACGTTCGACAACCGAGGTACCACTGTACATAGAAACAAACATAGGGAGACAGCCAAAAAATGGGGAGACTAAGAAACAGGTCCCAAATGAAAGAACAGAACAAAGCTCCAGAAAAAGAAATAAGTGAAATGGAGATAAGCAATCTATCAGACACAGAGTTCCAAACACTGGCTATAAGAATGCTCAATGATCTCATAAAAATGGAGATGGAAACCATAAAAACCATAAAAAAGAACCAGTCAGAAATAAAGGATACAATAACAGAAATGAAGACTATATTACAGGGAATCAACAGTAGATTGGATGAAGCAGAGGATCCAACCAGCAATGTAGAAGATAAGGTAGCAGAAAACACCCAACCAGAACAGCAAAAAGAAAAAAGAATCCAAAAAATTGAGGAGACTTTAAGGGGCCTCTGGGACAACATCAAGTGTACCAACATTCGCATTATAGGGATACCAGATGGAGAAGAGAGACAGCAAGGAATTGAAAACCTATTTGAAGAAATAATGACAGAAAACTTCCCTAACCTGATGAAGGAAATGGACATACAAGCCCAGGAAGCAATGAGTTCCAAACAAGATAAACCCAAAGAGGCCAACACCAAGACACATAATTAAAATGCCAAAGGTTAAAGACAAAGAGAGAATCTTAAAAGCAGCAAGAAAAAAGCAGTTAGTTACCTACAAGGGAGCCCCGATAAGACTGTCAGCTGATTTCTCAACAGAAACTTTGCAGGAAAGAAGGCAGTGGCAGGAAATATTCCATGTGATGAAAAGCAACGACATACAACCAAGGTTGCCCTACCCAGCAAGGCTGTCATTTAGAATTGAAGGACAGATAAGGAGCTTCCCAGACAAGAAAAAGCAGAAGGAGTTCATCACCACCAAACCAGTACTACAAGGAATCTTAGAGGAACTTCTTTAAGATGGTAGGGGGGTTAAGGATGGGTGAAAAGGGAAGGGATTAAGAAGAACAAATTAGTTGTTATACAGTAGTCATGGGGATGTAGGGTATAACATAAGGAATATAGTCAATAATATTGTAAAAACTAGGTATGGTGCCAGATAGGTACTAGATCTATCAGGGTGATAGATGGGAATGGGGTTGGGGGCAGGGTGAAAAAGGTGAAGGCATTAAGAAATACAAATTGATAGTTAAGACAGTATGGGGAATATAACCAACAATGTTGTAAAGGTCATGTAAGGTACCAGATGGGCACTGGACTTATCAGGGGGATCACATCATAGACTGTGTAGATGCCTGACCAATGCGCTATACACCTGAAGAGCTGAAGTAGAATAATACTGAATGTCAACTATAACTAAATATATAGGTATATATAGTCACGGGATGGGGAGTACAACATAGGGAAGATAGTCAATAGTATTGTAACAGTTGTATGAGATGTTAGAGGGGTAGTAGCTTGAGGGGGGTTATCACTTTATGAGGGGTTTAAATGTCGATCACATTGCTTTGTACACCTGAAACTGATAAAAAATTAATTTAAAAAAACCCGAAATTGAAACCTAAGGACAACCAATCACAAACGGCCAACTAGGCTTTCCCAAATAAGATATCTACTTAAGCTATAGCCAATCAAATAATTTCCTTGCTCTGCTTCCATATCATCTCTATAAAAGTCTTTCCCTTAGCTCCCTTTGGTGGAGTGTTTCTAACAATTTCCAGTTTGGCACTGTCCAATTCAAACTAATTTTGGCTCAAATAAACATTTAAAGTTTTTAAAAATATGCCTCAGTTTATCTTTTAACAACAGCAAGTCAAGGTTTAAATCACCCAAAATGCTGTTGACAGGAGAAAATTTATTTTAGAAATTACTCCAATATTGAAGGTGTTAAAGTAATCAAATTAGTCCCAAGACGGAGTTACTCAAGCTAAGCCCCATATCAGCAAACCAAAAAACTAAGTTTACTTGCTGGCTCTCCCAGAAAAGGAAGGCCTAGGTCAACCAATTCATGCTTGCTTGGTCAGCACAAGTTACCTGATGTGGGCCAAGACTTTCCTTTGCTCCGTATAAGAAAAGTAACCCTGATGTAATCAATCAGCAAATGCCCAGTATAACGTGCTTGTTCCTGCTTACTTTGGTCTATAAAAGTATCTTGTACAGCTCTTCAAGAGACTTTCTGCTAGATTGGTTACTGCCTGATTCATGAATTGCTGAATAAAGCCAGTAAAATTGTTTAAATTAAAAAACAAAAAATATTACTATCATGAGGTAAAAATTACTCTCTACAGGATGAAAAAATTTGCCTTATTGTCTTCTGGAATCTGTAATTTTACTTTTGTATATCATCAAATACCTTTTTTAAAAAAAATAAATTGACTTTTTAATATATGGTCTAATAAAAAAATTTAAGCAAAAAAAAAAAAAGTGTCTGATGAGAAACACTGACCAACAAACCTCTATGGCCTAAACCCTGATCACAGAACAGCTGTCATTTCAGGATTTGAATCTTTAAATCTGTAGTTTGTATCAAAGGTGATTGTGAGCCAATTTACATGCTTTTCCTTCCTGGATTGTTAGGCAAAATCATTAAGACAAACTATAAAACATATTAGTTAAATGCCTCACTATCTGATTGAAGAGATAAGTCAAGGATTTATTCATAAATTTTAATGTATTATATCTGATACATTTTTAGAGTTGAATAGCAGAAAAGCTGTCATTTTTACAATTCTAGTGTATTGATACCATTTTATATTTGACAATTTAATGATCAAGAATATTTAATCTGGACCCTAATTGCTTAAACACAAGTTCCTACATCCAGTATAACTTAAACCACACTATCTTGATACTACAAATATATCAGTCACTTAATCCTATAAGGAATCCTTGAATTTCCTATTTAAAAATCATTAATGACACGATATGGCTCAAGTTTTTCACATTTGCACTCTGCTATCTAAAGTATTTTGGGAGAAGGGGCAGATTAGGAAAAGGTAACGATTAAGTAACAGAAGAAAGACAGACTCCAATTTCAAGTGTTCAACAATGAATAAAGGTTTGGGCATGTGCCTGTCTTAGGAACAAAGGTAAATAAAATAGGCTGTAGCAACTCTTACTACTGTTACTGAATATCACTCAATTAAAATGTTAATATAAATAAGTGGTATCTATTCTTGGCCCTACTGGCAAAAAAACACTCTCTAGTCATTATTCATAATATGTAGAAATTTGGTCTAGGATCCTGCTGGTGGCCAACCCCTTTCTTGGCTTTCAAAAGGCTAATGATGTGGTTTTGGTCTAATCTTAATTATTCATTTGTGAACACAAATTCACTGAACAAATATTTATCAAGTGCAAACTATGTAGTAAATTCTGTACTTCTGGACTTCTCCCCCCACATTTAAATATTAATGTGTCAAAATGTAAAATAAATTCTTAAACACTTTACAATATATTAAATATTCTAAGCACGATGGTATACTTACAACACTTTGGCATTCAAGCACAAAATACAAGGAGGTGGGGAAAACTATTCAGTATCTATTTCAACCAGTATTCCACTTTTAATATTAGAGAGTATTTACAATGAGTGAGTTACAAGTAGTAAGGGCAATTGAAGGCCAAAGTAGCTCTTTTAAAACTAAGCTCACATTCAATACTGCCCAACGTCCTGATAAATCAACGAGGTCAGCACTTCTGAATTCACTCATATCTAGAATGAACAAGATCTAAGTGTGAAAAATTCCAACATAATTCTTTAACAAACATTTCTTCCATCAGAAAATCTGGAACCAATTCAAGTGGACTTCGGGAATACTCATTTTGTCCACAGCAGCTTTCAAAGGATCACTTTCCCACCCTATAGCTCAAACTCTTTGGGCAACTGGGGAAGGTCAATGTATTTCAAAGACGGATAACAAAGGTCATCAGACCAAGCAGTCCTAAATGGCATTTTTAAAAAGATTTTTATTACAAATATAGCTAACATACAATATTATATTAGTTTCAGGGGTACACCATAGTTATTCAACATTTATATACCTAAAGAAGTGATCACCATAAGTACAGGAACCATGTGACCCCATACCACACTATCACATTATTACTGATTATATTCCCTATGCTGTACATTATAGCCCCATGACTTATTTGTTTTATTCCTGGAAATTTGGACCTCTTACTCCCTTCGCCTTCTCCCCTTTTATTAATTTTTCAATTACAGTTGACATTCAGTATTATTTTATATTAATTTCAGGTGAATAGCATAGTGGTTAGACATTTACATAATTTGCAAAGTGATCCCCCTACTAGTCTAGTACCCACCTGGGTACATACTTATTAATACATACTTATTAATGCATTATTCACTATATTTACATCTGCTTTACTTTATATCCCCATGACTATTTTGTAACTACCAATTTGTACTTCTTAATCCCTTCACCTTTTTCACCCTGCTGCCACACCCGTTCCATCTGTTACTCCGATAAATCTAGTACCCATCTGACACCATATATAGTTACTACAATATTCTTGGCTATATTCCTTATGCTATACCCAACATCCCCATAATAGCTTTGTGACAACCAATTTGTACTTCTTAATCCTTCCTCCTTTTTTCACCCACACCCTCAAACCCCCTCCCATCTGGCAACCATCAAAATGTTTTCTATATCTATGAGTTTGTTTTGTTTGCTTATTTTGTTCTTTAGATTCCACTTATAAGTGAAATTGTATGACATGTCTTTCGCTGTCAGACTTATTACACCCAGCACAGTACCCTCTAGGTCCATCCATGGCACCGCAGATGGAAAGAACCCATTCCCTTCCATGGCCAAGCAATATTTCATTGTATATATGTACCGCCTCCTCTTTATCTATTCATCCATCGACAGACACTCAGACTGTCTCCACATCTTGGCCATGGTAAACAACGCTGTAATGAACATATGGAAGCATATGTTCCCTTGAAGTAGCGTTTTGGGTATGTTCGGATAAATGCCCAGAAGTGGGGTTACTGGGTCCTTGTCTCTTGTTATAGCCTTTGTTTTAAAGTCTATTTTGTCTGGTATAAGTATAGCTATTGCACAGCGTTTTTTTGTTGTTTGTTTGTTTTGTATTTTTCATTTCCATTTTCATGAAGTATCTTTTTCCATCCCTTTATTCTCTGTGTGTGTTTTTCAATCTGAAGTGAGTCTCTTGTATGCAGCATATGTAAGGCTCTTGCTTTCTTATCCATTCAGCCACCCTATCTTTTGATTGGAACATTTAATCCATTTACATTGAAAATAACTGTTGATAGATATGTAGCTATTGCCATTTTATTATTTATATTTTTGATCTTCTTCGTTTTCTTCTTATTATTCTTTAAAAAGGCCCTCTAGCAACCAACTGAATGGGAGAAGATTTTTGCAAACAGTGCCTCTGATAAGGGGCTAATATCCAAAATATACAAAGAACTCATGCAACTCAACAACAACAAAAAACAAACCCAATTGAAAAATGGGCAGAGGACCTGAAGAGACATTTCTCCAAAGAGGACATACAAATGGCAAATAGACATATAAAAAAATGCTCAACATCACTAATCATCAGAGGGATGCAAATAAAAACAACAATGAGATATCACCTCACCCCAGTTAGAATGGCTATCATCAACAAGACAAATAGTAACAAGTGTTGGAGAGGCTGTGGAGAAAAAGGAACCCTCATACACTGTTGGTGGAAATGCAGACTGGTGCAGCCGCTATGGACGGCAGTGTGGAGGTTCCTCAAAAAATTACAAATAGAATTACCATATGACCCAGCAATGCCTCTCCTGGGTATCTACCCAAAAAATCTGAAACCATTTATCCATAAAGACACGTGTGCTCCAATGTTCATTGCAGCTTTATTTACAGTGGCCAAGACATGGAAACAACCAAAATGTCCTTCGATAGATGAATGGATAAAGAAGTTGCGGTATATATACACAATGGAATACTATTCGGCGGTAAGAAAAGATGAAATAGGACCATTTGTGACAACATGGATGGATCTTGAGATTATAATGTTAAGCAAAATAAGTCAGACAGAAAAAGCAGAGAACCGTATGATTTCACTTATATGTGGTATATGAACCGAAAACAACAAAAGAACAAGACAAACAAATGAGAAACAAAAACTCATAGAGACAGACAATAGTTTAGTGGTTACCAGAGGGTAAGGGGGGAGGGGGGTGGGAGATGAGGGTAAGGGGGATCAAATATATGGTGATGGAAGGAGAACTGACTCTGGGTGGTGAACACACAACGGGATTTATAGATGATGTAATACAGAATTGTATACCTGAAATCTATGTAATTTTACTAACAATTGTCACCCCAATAAACTTAAAAAAAAAAAAAAAGGCCCTCTAACATTCCTTGTAATACTGATTTTATGGCGATGAACTACATTAGCTTTTTCTTGACTGGGAAGCTCTTTATTAGCCCTTCAATTTTAAATGATAGCTTTGCTGGGTAGAGTAATCTTTGTTGTAGGTCCTCACTTTTCATCACATTGAATATTTCCTGCCAATCCCTTCTGGCCTGCAAAGTTTCTGTTGAGAAATCAGCTGACAATCTAATGGGAGCTCCCTTATAAGTTACTAGTTGCCTTTCTCTTGCTGCTTTTACAATTCTTTGTCTTTAACCTTTGCCATTTTAATTATGATGTGTCTTGGTGTGGGCCTGTTTGGGTTCTTCTTTTTTGGGAACTCTCTGCGCTTCTTGGATTTGTATATCTATCTCCTTCACCATGTTAGGAAACTTTCAGTCATTATTTCTTCAACTAGGTTCTCAATCCCTTGCGTTCCCTCTTCTCCTTCTGATACCTCTATGCTGCAAATATTGTTATATGCTTGATGTTGTCCCAGGGTCTTTTAAACTATTCTCATTTTTCTGGATTCTTTTTTTTTTTTATTTTTGCTATTCTGATTGGGTGTTTTCCAAATCACTGATGCAGTCCTCTGCTTCATTTAGTCTACTGGTGATTTCTTCTACTGCATTCTTCGTTTCAGTTATCATATTCTTCACTTCTGACTGGTTCTTTTTTTATGGTTTTTGTGTCCTTTTTTAATGCATGATATCTCTGTTGAAATTCTCACTAAGTTCCTTGAGCATCCTTATAACCATTGTTTTGATCTCTGTATCTAGTAGGTTGCTTGCCTCCATTTTGTTTAGTTGTTTTTCTGGATTTTTCTCCCGTTCTTTCATTTCAGACGTATTTCTTTGTTTCCTCATTTTTGCTGCCTCTCTGTGTTTGTTTCTAAGTATTAGTAGATCTGCTGTATCTCCGAATCTTGGCCGGGTGTCCTTATGTAGTAGGTGTTCTGTGGGGCCCTGGCCCAGTCTTTCTGGTCACACACTCTGGGTGCTCCAGGGTGTCCCTTGTGTGGGTTGTGTGTACCTTTGTGTGGCTTCGTGTACCTTGATTGCTATTGGCACATCAGGGGATGGGACTGGCCCTCAGGCTGATTGGCTGTGGGGTTTGGCTGTGTCCAGAGCTTATGGGGTGCTATGTGGGGGACTTACCCAATGAGTGGGATTTACTCCAGTGGGCTCTGGTGCCTGTTGAGACCACCCCTTGTGTGTGCTGCTTGTGGGTCTAATTGGGCTGCTGTGGTCTTAAGCTAACACCCAAATGTGTTGGTTCTGGGGCCTCTTGTGAGGGGCACTGGTGCAGGTCAACCACTGCCTGTGGTCGGTCAGGACTACAAGGTAGGAGCTACAAAGGGATCCATGGTTGTTTTATGCCTGTGCTAAACATGAAGGCAAATGTGGGAGGCTGCAATGTGAACCGAGGATGGCTGTCACCAGCACCAGGCCTGGGGTAGCTCTGCAAAAAGTCAGGACACCCCGAGGCATGCTGACATCTTAAGGTTCAGCCATTGATAGAGCCTCGTGCAGCACACAAGTTGGGTGAGGCAGGGACTCAGGGAGTCACTAGAGTGGGAGGAGTTGTGGTCACCAGGTTAATGTAGATTCTGGTTTGGTGCCAGCGCTGAGCCTGGAGCTACTTAGCAAAAGTCTCAGTGTACACTGAGGTTAGTTGCCGCCTGCCTAGGGCTCACTGACTCCAATAGTTTTCCAAGAAAGAGTGCAATGTGGGTGGGGCTGGCTGCTCCTTGAGAAAGTGGCTCCGGCATTGGGGGAGTTGGGTGGGGCAGGGTCCCAGGGGAGCTCATCAGACCAATTCAGATTCAGATTTGGCCATGGGCATGCGGGGAAGGCTCAACACACAAAAGATGGCCCCTGCCCACCAGCTGCATAGGAGGACTCCACATAGGAAAAATGGCGACTACTCTCCAGTCCTCATGCTGAAACCACACATCTCAGTCTGCTCCCCATATGCCTCTGACACCCCGAGTCACTGTCCCTCCACCGTAATCCAGGGTGAGTGCCTGTGAGTGAGTGAGTCTGTGTACAGGCCCTTTAAGAGGACATGTGGATTTCCCACAGCCTTCCATCCCACCTGGGTGGTTGGAATCCCCACTGTTTTTCACAGCAAGTTGCTGTGGGGGCTTCTCTTCCGGGCACCAGTACTCTGGGCTGGAGAGCCTGATGTGGGCCTGGGGCCCCTTTCTCCACCAGGGGGTACCTCTGTGGCTCAGATATCCCTCAAGATTCTCAACCACCATACTGAGGTTTGGGGCCAGCCCGGTCTGCGTCTCTGCCCCTCCTACCAGTCTCAACATGGCTTTTGTTTTTTATATCTTTAGTTATAAAACTTCTGTTCAGCTAGACTTCAGATGGTTCTCCAGATTGATTGTTCTATAATTTAGTCGTAACTTTAATGTGTTCACCTAAGGAAGCAGGCACAGTGTTTATGTACTCCACTATCTTACATCTCCCCTAAGTGGCATTTTTTTCATACCAGTAAAAAATTCTCTAAACTTTTAAGCCAGACTAGCCTCTCTTTCTTCAAATTCCTGTTTTCTGACAATTTTTCACCCATTTGATTATTGTCAGCCACAGATGAACCTAATTTAGGTTTCTTAAATTGACTGCTTCATAGCAGCTCCCTGGATTAAAAAAAAAAAAAAAAAAGTTCTAAATTTCACCTCACCAAATAAACACTCATATACAAATGATTTCTCTAAAGTATTGGAAACATATGTCTGTGGTTCACTGGAAACCAGACAAATCAGTACTGCACACCCCCTTTAATATGTCATTATGCTATTAACTAGCCTTTAGTTAAATTCTAGTCTGTTTGGGATAGGAAATAGGCATTAATATAGGTAAGCTGTTGGTTAAAGCAATGGTTCTTAACATTCTGTGTTGTTACAAATCATCTTTTTGGAGGAGGGTTGGTGGCAGTAAAGATGACCAATACCACTTTTTATTATTATCAGTCTTTTAAGCCAACAAATGAAATAAAGTCACACTGTCATGTTGCCTTTCTTTCTTCCCTGCACCCCCAAATACTTCTGCTGTACTTGTTGAAGGCAATCCGGTTGTTCCCTCATATCACTGGAGGATTGGTTCCAGGGTCCCCTTTGGATACCAAAATCTGCAGATGCTGAAGTCCTTGATATAAAACAGCATCGTATTTGCATGTAACTTATGCACATCTTCCCAAACTTTAAATCAACTCAAGATTATTTATAATACCTAATACAACATAAATGCTATGTAAATAGTTGTTATACTCTATTGTTTAGGGAAAAATGACAATAAAAACGTCTGTACAGGGGTGGCTGGTTGGCTCAGTTGGTTACAGCATGGTGCTAATAACACCAAGGTTGCTGGTTCAATCCCCACATGGGCCACTGTGAGCTGCACCCTCCTTAAAAACAACAACAAAAAAAGTTCATACATGTTCAGTACAGACCCAACCATTGTAGGCCTAACTACACAGTACACATCAGTAACAACATAACATTTTTTCCTGAATATTTTCGAATCTGTGGATGAGGAACTCGGCAGATATGGAGGGCCGATTATACTACATTAAGGAATGAGTCACAATTTGATATAGCACCAAAAAAAAAAATCTGGTAGATGGAGTCCCCAGGAAACAGCATATTAAAGACACTAGGGAATTAGAAGCAACACTGTTCAAAAGGTCACAGATGCATTATTTGTGGATGACATGTCATACTCACAGGTAAACAATTCTTAGAATTCTTATTAAAAACTCCTAAATGGGGTCAAATATATGGTGACGGAAGAAGAACTGACTCTGGGTGGGGAACACACAATGCAATATATAGATGATGTGTTATAGAAGTGTACACTTGAATCCTATATAATTTTACTAACTAATGTCACCCCTATAAATTTAATAAAGATAAAAAAGAAGTTAAAAAAAGTAAGTTACAGACATGATGGCCCTTTATTCCCAAAATATTTGTGTATATTTCCTAAGAACAAGAACATTCTTTAACATAACCACAGTACAATTATACAAACCAGGAAGATGACATTGATACAGTACTATAATCTATAGACCTTATTCATATTTAAACCAATTGTCCCAATATTTTACTTTATAGCTATAAATGTATTTCCTGATCCGGAATCATACAAATTATACTTAGTTGTCAGGTCTCTTTAGTCTTCTTTAATCTGGAACTGTCCATAGTCTTTGTATTTCATGATTTATTGAAGATATTTTATGGAATGCTCCTTAATTTTATTGATTGTTAAAAATTGTGGTAAAACATACATAAAATTTACCATCTTAACCATTTTTATGTGTACGCTTCAGTAGTGTTATGTATATTCACACTGTTGTGCAAACAATCTCTGGAACTCTTTTCATCTTGCTAAACTGAAACTCTATATCCATTAAACAACGAGTCTTAATCTGAAAAGAAAAAAGAAAAAAATCCTAATCCTGCCTGGACTATTCTAATTTTCAGCAGTCATATGTTTAGCATACTGTTAAGAACCCAAGGGCTAGATCAGCATTTCTCCAAGCTTTTGATCTCGGGACTCCTTTATACTCTTTAAAGTCATCGAGTATGCCAAAAAATTTTTGTTTGTGTAGATTATTTCTATTCATATTTACAATATTAGAAATTAACACTGAGGAATTTTTAAACTATTTATTCATTCATTTTAAATAAGTCATAAATACACGTTAATGTAATTAACATATTTTTAATTAAAAATAACTAACTATATTTCCCCAAAAAAATGTAATAAGATGGCATTGTCATTTGTACAAGTCTCTTTAATGTTAGACTTTAAATCATCTCTAAGTTACTGATAATACCTAATATCTGCTTCTGTATTAGATCTATTGTGTTCTGTTCTTCTCATTGAAATATAAGAAGGAAATCTGCACTTACACAGATATGTAATTAGAAAAATGAAGAGTGTTTTAATAGCATTTTCAAAAAATTGTAGATATTCTTCTTTGATACTATACCAAAACTCAACAAGTGGTAATTTCTTAAACGTTAGGTGCAAGTAGAATTTGAAACCATACCAATGAACTGTGTTAAATGAAAATCCATTTATCTACCTTGTATATTAAATGGATCCTTTATCTATGCATGGTTTGTAGTATCACACATTGGTCATTTGGAAAGTACTGGTTCACTGAGTTCTGAAGATCTCAGAAATGGTGACTCATTTCAAGACAATGCAATATCAAAAAAAATCACAGTTATTCTTTTGATACTATATCACCATTGATCTCATCAGAAAAGTCTAAGTATTAGGCAGTTGTCAAGTTCCCATGGTGGATAAATTTTCTAAAGTTCTAATTTTTGTTTGAACACTTAAATTTTATCATTAGCAACAAATAATGCCATTTGTTTTCCTTGAAATGACTGGCTCACTTAGTTCCCTTTTGAGAAAAGGTCTTCCAAATACCCAAGTCTGAACAACCACTGTTAGTAGTTCTTTCAAGTTGAAAAGAAGATGTTTGAAGAAAGCAGCTAGTTCAGCTCACAACTCAGTCATGCAAGTGCTTTTCCTTCAGACAACCATTATACTTTGGTCTGTTCCAGAAGTGCTTTATACCTACTTCCAATTTTATATATACAAAAAAAGTTGTGTATGACAGGGTAGGATAAATAATAGGGTAATAAAATTAATTCTTACTGATTCATCAAAAACATTTTTAAGTGAACTGACATTTTCTTTTTACTATAAATGCATGGAGGCATAGTATACAATACAGTTTTGTGCCTCTGTCTTAATTTGTGCTAAGGTACCAGCAGTTTTTCTGTCCACTGCTTTTACATCCTCTGTGTAAATGTCAACACAATGAATATGGCAAAAAATGTCCACATATTATAAAAATAGTTTTGACCTCATGGACCCCTGAAAGAGTCTCCAGGACCAGTGGTCCCAGACCATATTTTGAAAACTGTTGGGCCACAGTGATGATCCCTAAAGTTTAATATGAATGAGGATAACCTGGGAAACTTGTTAAAACACTGAGCTCCCAGGACCGATTCCCTGATTCAGTATGTCTGGGGTTAGGCTGGAGAATCTGCAGTTTAACAAGTTCTGTGGGTTCTTTGGCTGCAAGTCATCTGCGGCCCATACTTTTAGAAATATTGGGCTGGAGTTTGATCATAGTTTGACTGATGTTATTGTCAAGGAACTCTAAAACAGTTGTCTAGTCACTCTGACCAGATCAGTGCCAATCCTTTACCCTGCATAGAAAATCTCTGCCAATAGAATTATTTAGTTTTTATCAGTAAGTACTTTGCACAGATAAGTTTGAAAATTAGCCATATCATAAACAGGCCCATTGCTTTCCTGTTATAATACAACTCCACTGTCATTACTGTCTCATCTAAATCACTATAACTACCTCCTAACTGGTAACCAAGCCATCAGTCTTAGCCCTACAATTCATTCTCCTCACAGCTACCACCAGATAAGTGTTTCTAAAAGGGAAAAATATTCATATTATTTATTTGCTAAAGGCCCTTAAAGAGCTCCATTTCACCAACAGAATAAAGTTCAACCTCTTTTTATGTGATCCTGGCCCATGTGGGTTAGACATTCAGCTTTTACACTGCCTAGTTCAGACTTCCCTTGAGGTTATCTGGTTTACTTGAGTTTCACTAAATGATTAATTCCTTCAGGTTAGGGACTAGGTCTTTCATCACTGTATCTACGTCTAGTGGAGTGCCTGGCATATAATACAAGTCCAATAAACGTTTGATGAATGCAATTTTAAGTATGCTATTTTTAGTGATAATTTGAATCTTGATTCAATCTGAAAACAAATTCATCCTTAAAGATAATTGTGATGAACAGAGTCTAAGGTACACCTCCTCCCTACATTCAAAGACGGCATATCTTGACAGGACATGTATGCCTATAGCAAGGATGTATCACATATGGGTATACACAGATAAAAAGTTAAACACTAATCCTACTTTATAGACCTTGGGTTTAGTGTGACGCATACTGCCATAGTGCTGATCCCACTGAAATGACCATACTGCTAGAGCAGCACTAATAGTGGCAATAATCCCTCTCCAAATGGTGCTTGTCTACACCTCAGTTTCTCACTTACATTCAGGAGCTAGGACAGATGTCATTTTAGCCCTAAGCTCAAGTTAGAACCCAGTCATTTTGGTTCAATAGGAGACTGGTGATTTGAGCACTTAGGAGGAGATTCAGAGGACATAAAAGAGAAGTCTTAAAGCAGTTGGACAGGCTGAGTGTCTACACAACCTTAAATTTGTGCTGATATTGAAGAAATGAAAATAATAAGATATGCTATTGCAAGGTCATGCAGAAATTGTAGTAGGTATCCTGTAATTGTATTAAAATTGTTATGCTAAAGTTTTCTATTATCATAGTTTTTATTTGGGGTTAGTAAGGTGTGTACAAACCAAATTCAACATTTGTTGTTGCTATGTATTAATGCTTTCTAGAGGAACGTAAATCAGTTAACTCCACAGCATCAATGTATTCAACCCTTTGGGATAATAAATTGTGCCATATCCAGAGCTGTTCAAAATCTGATAAGAATATTTTATGGTGCAAGGTGAAGCCACCACTGACTAACAATATGCACACAGCAGCTTAAAAACAGAAAGATATTTGTTGGGCAGTATAAAAGGATAAACAGGAGATTTAGGGGTTTTAGGGAAAGAAAACTTACACAAATGAAAATTAGAAATTATGGTATCAAAAATAAAATATATTATGGTGATCCTTTGTCCTTGTATAAACTGGTTATGTTTTCCTTCAATGTGAGACCTTAGGAAGGAGAATTCCACTGAATAAATTGTTGCTGTACCCAGGGGAAAAAATATGAGCACAAAACCAAGCCAGGGCCTAGACTTACAATGAAATTAGGACATGGTCTCCACCACTTGCCACTTTATCCTCCATCTTTCAGACCAGGTGAAACTAGCACAAGAATGTATGGAAGGGACGGACATGCACTCTGTACCTTAAATATTGTGAAACTCCGGAGAGGGCCATTTTTGTGTACATCTACAATCACTGTGTAAATTGATATTTGAGTGCCAGAGTAAAGTATCATTATTAGCCAAAAAAAATGCGATGGAGCCTGAAAATATGAGCTCCCTGGAAGGAAAGGACCAAGCAAGGCATTGTTTATCTTTAGCTACCCCTTGCTCACTCTTCTCCTTCTACCACAACATCCAGCACAGTGCTGGTCATAAAGGGGTATTCAAACTTTTGTTGAAATTGGAACCTCGTTTTTCATACATTCTCTTCAGGTATAGTTTCTCATAGGGGAATTAAGTTGGAAATTGCATCAATCATTAAAATTAGGAAGAGCATTATGTTGAGAGAGGGTATTCATTTTGACCTGGCTACAAGAACCTAAGGGTGCAAAAGTTACAGAGGTTCAATTAGTATTCTATCAGGTATCCCAATCATTGAAAAAGAGAATTTGGTATGCCTCTGCAGCAATTTTGGTATCATTTAATATAAAATATTCATAAATAAGAACATTCTACTTACCGAAAAAGATTAAATTTCCTCCTGTATGAAGTATTACAAAAGCCAACCTCTGTAGTAAGGCCCATATACTAATTATAAAAACATACATGAATCTGTCCACTTGTGTTTTTATCCTTTCATAATAAGTTGTTTCTGAAAGTAAATAAGGAGAATAAACCTAGCTTGTAGCACTACACTTTGAAGTCAGATTAACCTGATATGAAAGGTACCATATTAGTACAAAGATAAATAACTAAAATGTTTGTCACCACAGTTGAAAACATTCTGTTCTTATCATAGTGAGATAACTGGCTTAGTCACTCCTTGACATTGATGAAACTTTGATAGTTAAAATATGTGGCCAGTGCAATAAAATGAGAAAGAGATACAGTGGGAGAGAGAGAGAGAGAGAGAGAGAGAGAGAGAGAGAGAGAGAGAGAGAGAGGGAGAGAGGCAAATTATCAAGTGCATGACAACGAGAGTTTTCCAAACTATATTTCGGATGTTAAGTATTTTTGAGAGAAAAGGTTCTATAAATCAAGAAGTTTAGAAAATAATGCATTGAACAAAGTTAAACAGTGTTTCTTTAGCATATCAGAGGCTCTGAGAAGCCCTGCAGTGACACGCATGGCTAATCTCCAAGACAGTGCTACAGATGAGGGTGAGGAGGTGGTTAAGCTAAGCTTTAATGACCAGGCTGTGTACTAAGTGCTTCATGTATTACCTAATTTATCCTTTACAATAACCCTATGAGGTAGGTACATTTATCATCCCCCATTCTACAGATTAAAAAAAACAACTGAATTATAAAGAGGTTAATTTGGCTAACTTCACATGATACGTTGGGATTCAAGTCAAAATCCATCTGATTCCTAAGTCCCCTCTTTTCACCACTGTGCTATCAAAAGGTCCATAGCCATTTCTACTGTTTGGAGTTTAACATCTTGATTTTAAGGTCTCGCTGCTGCTTAAAACAGAAATACACAGTGGAGAAAGAGGACAAGATAATTGTTTCAGTTTCTTGATTATGTGATTTCTTTCTGCATTTCTCAGAAATTGCCCAGAAAAATAGCAATTTGGATATCACAGTTTTTTTCCTGCTTCTGCATACAGAACAATTACATATTTCAAAATATGGTAATGAACAGCTGTAACAGCCAAAGGAGAAATATTATGTATAGTAATAAAATTGTTAGCAAAAGGTTCAACAGAACTAACACTCACTAAATGCCCACTATATGTCAAACACTTTATTTAAAACATCATAGAAAATGGGCATTATTATCCCCCCTTTGATGAATGAGACAAATGAAATCCAAGTTAACAACTTGGCCCAAGATCACATATTTATTAATTGGTAGGGCTGCAATTCAAGCCAAACAGTCTGACTCAAGGACACCCATCCTTTCATTATAATATGCTGTCTCCCAGTTTCAAATGGAACACATTCATCTTTGGTACAATAGATTGAAATAAAAATAGAGCAATCATATAGCTTTCCTTACCATCAAAGGATAATCTGTTAGCCTTTAATTACATCACTCAAGGTAAGTCAATTTCCTTGTTTTGTTTGCCAGCTCTACCAAAAGGCATCAGCCATATACAAGCAAACAAAAAGGTTGGGGGCTAAGGCAAGGGAGATGACTAGTGCTTTTGCACTGACCAGTTTCAGTCTTTCTTACACATCCTCTTGCCAAAATAAAATGATGGTGGTGGAAAACAATAATTCCAAATACCCTACAACTCAATTTTGGAACTGTGTTAAATATAGGTTGTTTGTAGATCTATAAATGAAAACCTCATTCAATATAACCATACTTTTCTAGCCTTCATCTGAATTACTCTTGAAATCCTCTAATGAGAAAAGATGTACCAACTTGGAAATCTATTAATGGCTAACTAAGCCACAAGTCAAAGTTATGTTCTTAAAACTTTTAGGAACATTACAAGTGCTATTAAAATAAGCCAACTTTTTCTTAGATCATCATAGGTTAGGAAAACAAAATGCAGAGTCCATAAGGTAAAACATATGGAAAAGCTGAGGGAGAGAGCTTTGATCAACATCACAAAGAAACTGAATAGAGAGAAAACTCTCTAAAGCAGCATGATTGGGAAGAATACACAGTCAACCCTTGAACAACAAGGGTTAGGGGTGCTGACCTCCCCTTTCCCACACACAGTCAAAAATCTGTGTATAAATTTTGACTCCCTCAAAACTTAACTACACTCGTTCCTCTCTATCTGTGGGGGATTGGTTTGAGGATACCCCTTATATAAAAGGGGGTATGCTTGAGTCCCTTATATAAAATGGCATAGAAGAATGCATATAGTTCGCCCTCAACATTTGCAGATTCCCAACCGCAGATCCAAAATACTGTTTTCGGTCCACGGCTAGTTGAATCTGTGGATACAAAATCTGGGGATATGGACGGTAGACTGTATACGCGTATTTATTGAAAAAAATCTGTGTGTAAGTGGACCCTCACGGTTCGAACCTATGTTGTTCAAGGGTCAGCTGTGATAAACTCTATTTCATAGACTACCATTATGAACAATAAACACAAAAGAAACACTAATGGGTTGTATGTCAAAAATTCATTTGTAAGTCTGTTGTTTGTAATTAGAGACAACACATTTTTCCATAGTAATGTTGCCACACAGTGTTTGGGTTTCCAAATGAATCCATAGATTATTGCATATGAAATGCTTTGAGGGCTAAAAACTGCAAAGCAAATATACATGATTGTTTTACCCATATTTGTAATAAAACTTTTCAGAAAACAGCATCACTGAAATACCTAAAGCAAAACAAAAGCATTTAAAATTGATCTTAAATACTGGTACATAAGAAAAATGCTTATTTAATCTGGAGGATTACATGATTGATGGGAGGTTTTTGCGGAGATTGTGAGAGTGAATTATAGACACATTTAAGGTCCTTAGATACTGAGAGCACTGGTTTGTTATAATGTTTAATTTCACTTCAAAAGTAGTGGAATCACATAGAAGGAAGCTCAATTTTTTTTTTGAAAAGGAAGATGGGGCTGTAAGAAGGTGTGTGTGTGTGTGTGTGTGTGTGTGTGTGTGTGTGTGTAAAATTATCTAAGGTAGAATTAATTAAGCTTTGAAAGGCAGAGGAAGAGGATACAAAAGTGGATCACAAAATGTGTCCTAAGGGGTGGCTTGTTAGCTCAGTCGGTCAGAGCATAGTGCTGGTAGCACCAAAGTTGCCGGTTCGATCCCCGCATGGGCCACTGTGAGCTGTGCCCGCCTTGAAATAAATAAATAAATAAATAAATAAATAAATAAATAAATAAATAAATAAATAAATAAATAAATGTTTAAAAACAAAACAAAATGTGTCCTAAGAGGAAAAGAAGTAGTACAGCAGCTACCCTTGAATTTGGCAGTTTCTTATGCATACCACCAACTGGTGGAATTCTGTATAGTTGAATATCACTTCAAGGGAAATGTTCATTTTAAAAATAAGTAATTCAACTTAAAGATGCCTTAAATGCAATTTGGATTGAGCTTGTACATTCTGCACATCATTAATCAAGTATAAAAATAAGAACACCATGATTCCTCTCTGCCCTTATTCTAAAATTTTCTCCTGTTTTCTAGAATGACAAAAATTATTGTCATAAGATGAATCCAGTGTGTCATGGGTGAAAACCACCAATATATTGAAGGGGGCTAGTGAGGGAAAGCTTCTTTGGGGAAAGAAACAAAATTACTAAGAAAAGTGAGGCATGTGTGTATATGTATGTAAGAGGGGAAAGAAAAAATACAAATAGTGATACAAAGGGTAAAGAGAAATATTCTCTACTAAAATAGGAAAAGTCAGTTCTTCAGTGTTCAAGGCTCATATGTATGTAAGAGGGGAAAGAAAAAATACAAATAGTGATACAAAGGGTAAAGAGAAATATTCTCTACTAAAATAGGAAAAGTCAGTTCTTCAGTGTTCAAGGCTCATTTTACATATTAAGAAACTTGTGTTAACAAGAAAGGGTCATGCTAACAATCATATGTGTTAGATATATTCAAAAGACCAAAGCAATTCTTTGTTAAATTCTCATGATAGTATGTAAATCATTTCTATTATCAGACATACTTTGTTCTTATTGTTGCTATAGTCACATATTAATGCTTTCTTTGGTATTTATCAGTGCTACAGGAGTATTCTGGATGTTTTTTAAATAACTGGTTTTTTACTGATTGTAAGTATAAAGGATATTCATTATAGGAAATTCAGAAAATACAGAAAAATAATAATGAAGAGAATTTTATAATCAGAAAGTAACTACCCATAATTCCACCAACCAGAAATAACCAAGGTTAACATTTTGGTGTATTACCTTTTTAAAAGCTAAGACTTTTTAGTTGCAGGCAACATTTAACTATGCTACTTCAACATTTTATCTGAAATTATGATTAATATCTTGAGATAAACATATACACACACATCAACAATTGAGTTCTAGTACCATCATCTTTCAAAAAAGGTCAAAATAAATAGGATTGAATAGGGTTTTGAAAATCAATGATTTATATCTAACTTGAGCATTCAAGCAATAAACCAAATAAATTACAACCAGGTTCTGAACCTAACAGTCTCCTCCATCAAGTAAGGCATGAATCACCAAAAGCTATTTTTGAAAGAAACCAATATTGTAACAAGTCTATGTGTAACAAGCCTATTGTAACAAGCAGTAACTATATGCCACAATATATAGAAAGACATACCTACAGCCAAAAGAGAAAAAGACAGAACAGGAAATGGAATAATAATCAAGAGCCCTTGTGCTCTGCTTTGCCGTAAGGCTCCAAAGTGGGTGTTAACATCAAAATGTGGCAACTGTGAACTGGCTTAGTAACTACTTCAAAAAACTGAAGGTACTCTATGCTTGGAAATAACTTCCTACACTATGTAGCTGACGATCACCACAGTTAACTAGCTCCAATGCAGTGAAGGAGACTTTTTGTGGGTGACTACACTCCTGTCACATGCTGCAAGATGTCATTCCCTGAAGGGGCAAGGTTGACAACTGTGCTGCTTCAAAAATTCTTCACCTTGGGGTGTGAGGTACTCTTCCGGGGTTTTGGTACTATTGTATCTTGATCTAGGTGCTAGTTACACAGGTGTGTTCACTTTGTGAAAATCCACTGAGCTACACACTAACGATTTCTGTACCTTTTTGGTATGCATTAATGCTTCCATTAAATTGACATATACAAAAAATTATTCATCCCTACGCAATATCTGTGGTACCCTATTAAGCAAACTTTGGGGAAAACCCCAACAATAGTTTACAGTTCAGTGGCTATCGTGAAAAATAAAAGCCATTTTAGTCAGTGAGGTACTACTTAACCAAGCAATAGGGAAACGGGGCACAAATTTCATTTGTGACAAAGACATCACCAATAGGAATTTTATGAGAGCAAAGGAACTAAAGCACAAATGGTGATCAAACCTTTCAAAAGACCAAGGTCACAATAGGCAATGCATATGGGTTAGGCCAGATCATTGATGGCTAGTAAGTATATTTTTATGTAAAGCTCTGTGAGGTATATTTTTGTTTTAAATGTTCTAATTCACACCCCTCCCTATCACCATTTCTGCACTTCCTTTCTGCTCGTTAATGGAAAGGAAGCTCAATCTTGCCCCTCAGTCAAAGACTACCACGTTCAACTTATAAGAGAACCCTCTTTCTATTTTTAATTAAATGGAGATGCTTACAATCACAAGTAGGACACAAAACTGTATATACAGTATATAATTATTTAAACAATATATATATGCAGGACAAAAGAAGAAAATGACAACAAAAACACTCCAAAATACCAAAATGGTTATATCTATGTGTTTTTATGTTTTCCTTTAAATTGTATGTATTTTCTTAATACTAAATTAATACTCATGAAAAAATAATCATTATGATAAAAGATACAAAAGTATGCCTATACATGGAAAAAGAGACAAGAAGGAATATTAATGGTGCTCTCTCTGTAGAATTATGCAGCATTTTTTAGTTTTATACTCCTCTGTGTTTTCTAAGTTTACTGCAAGAAGTATGACTAATTTTATAATCAGAAAATAACTTAGAAAATGTCTTTGGTACTTTCCTCTATTTCCTCGATTTAAGCCTGGGAACGTAGATTAAATACAGCATTCTGTATGAGATAACACACATCTTCCAGGGACTGGGGGGAAAAAGTTCTTTATGTGCTTAGAAAAACAATTTGCTTATCAAGCTATATATTTTAAAGGCTTTTATGTGATGTAATTCCACATTCACCAACATGCTCAATGGAAACATTTTAATTGGAGACATAAATTGAATGCTTGTATAAATTAAGTTTTTAAAACATCAAAAATAGAATGAGGAAAGTTCAATGTAGAAACTCGTTGTCATTATTTCTGTTACCTAGGTCATTTTGCCATTAAAAATCCATAAACTGGCCCATGATGATGATCACCATAAAAATTAGGAAGCTTGCAATCTTGAAGTATTTGTACACTCTTATTCTTCCTACTTTACCTTAACTATTTTGTATATTCAGGCGAGAAGCACAGTACCTAGCATACAGTAAGTAGACCCCTGATAAATGTTCAGTGAATTGAATTTTAATCCCCTTCGATTAGATACTTTTCTAGTGAATCTTAAGACCCTCTGGCATTCTTGGATATTTAAAGCAACTTAACAAGCATTTCCAGGGCAATACAGTAAAAGAAATTTCTATGGGGAATATGAAAATTAATAAAACATTAAATTGATTACAATTCAGTAGGAAGGTTAAATATATAAACAGATGACTACTAGCAAAACACAGAAAGTACTATAAGAGATGAAGTGCAAAGGGAGCAGAAATTATTTTGTTTTTGGTGTGGGCTGTGGTGGGAAGAAGAAAACAAGGAATTCGAAATACTTCAAAGATAAGGAGGCATTTGTGTTGGGTTTTGAAAGATGGGTAAGTTTTGACCAGCAGAGGAAAAAAAAGGGTACATAAGCAAAAGCAGAAGTACAAGCAAAGGAACGATGAAATGAAAGGGTAAGAACATTTAGGGACCAACCGGAAAGAAGAGGTATATAAAGCTACAAAAGTAGGATTTTGAGTCTTGTATACCATGCTGGGAAATGCAGTCTAAAATTTAAAAGTAATGGGTTTTGAGCATATGTAATGAGAGCTGTGTTCCAGTGGCAACGTGGAAGAAGAATTGGAGGGAAGTAATGACTGGAGGCAGGGAGACCAATTAGGAGGTTAAGCATTTGTTTCCATGAGAAGAAATAGGAACTGAAAGCAGAGTAATAACAGTTGCAGGGAAGAAGGGGACATAAGTAAGAAGATTTAAAGTGACAGAATCTACTGGATGTGGTAGTTAGTTATTGGAGGGGGAGTAGGGGGGTCTAGTTTTGAATTCAAAGAAAAAGAGGTGTTAGATGAATAAATTAATAAAATAATAGAAATGAAACAAAAGAGAGGCAAAAGAAGCAAAAGACTGCTTGGCAGGGGGTTTCAAAGCAGTGGTCAACATTGTAAAATACGGTACTGCAGAGATATCAAAAAGGATGTATCTAGAAACGAATTTAGGAATGGTACTTTACTTTGGTAAATCATCACTACCTAGTCTCTTCTTATTTTCTCCGAACTTCTCACACTACTAAAAAAGGATTCTTTTCAAAGTCAACATCCTAGCGGGGAAAAAAACAGAATAAAAACTAAATGTCAAGTCTTTGAGAAGACATTAGGTGGTGATAAATCAGTGTAAAATACTATCCAGAAGTCCTTTGTGAACGGAAAGATTGATTGGAGATTGAAGGAGAGGCAGTTATTTGAGAAAAGAATGATAAACATAGGTGGGTCAAAAGATCATTTTCTTGTAAGAAATTTAGTCTACTCACCCTATTCCTAAAGAGTTAAATTTAGGATTTCAGGTAATGTGGACTTTGAAGTACTCTAGGCTATTAATTTTCAAATTGTGTACAATAACCATAAGATTCAATTTTCATTTTCTAAAATACATTTAACTATCTTAACTATAATAGAAAATGTATATAGTAGCTTCCTATATAACAGGCACTTTCTTAAACATTTTATCTGGATTATCTCATTTAATCCCAGCAAATTTATGAGGCAGCCTTATTATGCCCATCTTAAATAGGAGAAAACTGAGACTTAAAGAAGTAAAATAACTGGTCTAAAATTTTAAAAATAGTAAGTGACAGAGCCTAACCTCTAATATGCTCTACTGTCTTTCAATAATGTATAGAAGCATCTGTTTTCTATATCAGACTGTAGCCCATTGAAGACCACACAATCATTAGCTTAACTGGTTGGTTCATTCACTTTCTTACAGCCCCCACAAATAATGCCTTCCCTTTGAATAATTTTCAAGTTCTTGTACATGTGTCATGGATTATGAAGGCTGTAGCTCCACAGGGTCTTTCAATAAATTCATGCCTGCACATGTTTACTCAAGGAAAATTGTACAAGCAAAGTACCTACACCACTTAAACCCGTGGGAGGCGCTCAATTAAACAGTATCTAAGGTTCAGTCCCATCTGTATGGTGAAAGTAGAATAGTTAGTTGCACAATAACAAAAACATGTACCTTGACTCATTGTGACAATTCTACTTTTATTTATTTTTATTTTTTTATTGGGGAATATTGGGGGACAGTGTGTTTCTCCAGGGCCCATCAGCTCCAAGTCATTGTCCTTCAATCTAGTTGTGGAGGGGGCAGTTCAGTTCCAAGTCCAGTCATGGTTTTCAACCTTAGTTACAGGGGGCACAGCCCACCATCCCATGTGGGAATTGAACTGGCAACCTTGTTGTTGAGATCTCACACTCTAACCAACTGGCAGCTCAATGGCAGCTCGTTGTCTTCAATCTAGCTGTGGGTGCAGCTCACTGGCCCATGTGGGAATCGAACCAGCGACCCTCTTGTTCAGAGCTTGCACTCTAACCAACTGAGCCATCCGGCTGCCCCAGTGACAATTCTACTTTTAGATGACTTTAGTGCTTACTCTAAGTTTTGGCTGCTTCTTACCTGATTTTCATAGTTAAGACATATGAATAGTGGTTAAACTTTGAAACCAAAATGGTCTCTTAATTTTCTTCCAGGTTTCTAGATCAATTTGATTGAAAAATACCCAGAGATTGCAAGATAAGCTGTTAATAAACACCTATCATTTGCTATTATTTATCTGTGTGAATAAGAATTTTCTGAGTACTCTGCAACAAAAATACTATACAGAAACAAACTGCATGGGTTGATACAAGGTTACAACTTTTTGTGAAATGTTGGTATACATAAAAATAGCCTCATTTCTTTAATTGATCACTCTTATACAGTGGAGTTTCTCTCTGATAAAAGTTTTAAAGCAACTGTTCCAAACCAGTTCTAAATCAGAATTAAATCAGTTAGTTCTGTTGACTTGCAACAAATCAGTCTTCATGGTCACCAGACTGTAACAGGTGACAGTGTGGATGCTCAGCACAAACTCGAACGAATGACAAACAATTCAAGCACAGGCCCTTATGAGAGTGAGTGAAGAGAGATTTTGTAAAGAAAGAAGACAGCACTGGCTTTTCCACATTTGGTGGCCCTTGTGTAATTCATAGGAATAAATATAGAGTTAATCAATACTTAAACCTTAGTCTTACCTCTCTGCCACTAAGGTCCAAGATTCAGTCATTTTTGTGATTTCAGTGATCCCTAGGATTTCTCTCAGCGATGAGCAAAGCAAACAATACAGCATTTTGCAAGCAAATATTCAACAACACACATGAATGAAATGCAAAGTGATTTTTCTCCCGTGTTGAAAAGTAGTTTCTCCAGGAGTTCAAGGGAGAAATAACTAGGTAGCTTTTTAAGCCAGATAGTCTAATGGTACACTTTGCTATAGTCATCGTATTAGGTAAGATAAATTTTTAAAGTATCAAAATATCTTTCTGAATGTAGTTTAAAGTGATCAATATTTAGGGCTTTATTTCTAAATAGTATACTGAAGCAAAACAGCCATGATTAGATTCCCAGTGCATTCATGTCTTCAAACTGATGGTTGCACAATCATATATTTGTATGTTAATGTTCTGCATCTTGTTAGCATCAACCTACT
Organism: Rhinolophus ferrumequinum; assembly: GCF_004115265.2. Taxonomy (NCBI): domain Eukaryota; kingdom Metazoa; phylum Chordata; class Mammalia; order Chiroptera; family Rhinolophidae; genus Rhinolophus; species Rhinolophus ferrumequinum. The sequence continues at coordinate 47,880,217 of NC_046284.1, forward strand.
ATCATAAGTAACTTTAACTGAATATTTATTATCTGCTAGGTAGCTTACATATGTTATCCTTTATAATCACAGCAATGTAATTAAAACTCAAAATGGATCAAAGACCTAAACATAAGACCTGACACAATAAACTGCATAGAAGAAAGCATAGGTACTAAACTCATGGACCTTGGGTTCAGACAGGAGTTTATGAATTTGACCTCAAAGACAAGGGAAGTAAAAGCAAAAATAAAGGAATGTTAGTATATCAAACTAAACAGCTACTGCACAGCAAAAGAAACCATCAACAAAACAAAGAGGCAACCAACTGAATGGGAGAATATATTTGCAAACAACACTTCCCATAAGGGACTAATATCCAAATTATGTAAAGAACTCGTACAACTCAAAAATAACAAAACAAACAATCCAATTAAAAAATGGGCAGAGGACCTGAACAGACACTTTTCCCCAGAAGACATACAAATAGCCAACAGAAATATGAAAAAATGCTCAACTTCACTAGCTAACAGGGAAATGAAAATCAAAACCATAATGAGATATCACCTCATACCAGTCAGAATGGCTATCATCAACAAGACAAATAATAAGTGTTGGAGAGGCTGTGGAGAAAAAGGAACCCTCATACACTGTCGGTGGGAATGCAGATTGCTGTGGAAGGCAGTGTGGATGCTCCTCAAAAAATTAAGAATAGAATTACCATATGACCCAGCAATCCCTCTCCTGGGTATTTACCCAAAAAATCTGAAAACATTTATCCATAAAGACACATGTGCTCCAATGTTCATTGCAGCTTTATTTACAGTGGCCAAGACATGGAAACAACCAAACTGTCCTTCGATACATGATTGGATAAAGAAGATGTGGTGTATATATACATAATGGAATGCTACTCTGCCATAACAAAAGATGAAATACTGACATTTGTGACAACATGAATGGACCTTGAGATTATTATGCTAAGCAAAATCAGTCAGACAGAAACAGTAAAAAAAAACATATGACTTCACTCATATGTGGTATATAAAACTGAAAGCAACAAAGGAACAAGACAAACAAACAAAGAAACAAAAACTCATAGACACATACAACAGTTCAGTGGTTACCAGAGCTTAAGGGGGTAGAAGGGATGGTAGAAAAGGGTAAAGGGGGTCAAATATATGGTGATGGAAGGAGAACTGACTGGGTGGTGAACACACTTGAAACCTATATAATTTTACTAACCAATGTCACTCCAATAAAATAATAATCACAGCAATGTAAATATTATCTCTACCATCAATAAAACAAAAAGGGATCCCAATGAATGGGAGAAGATATTTGCCAATGATATATCTGATAAGGGGTTAATATCCAAACTTTATAAAAAACTCAACTCAACTCCAAAAAAAAACAACAACCCAATTAAAAAATGGGCAGAGGACATGTAGAGACATTTTTCTAAAGAGGACATACAGATGGCAAACAGACTTATGAAAAAATGCTCAACCTCACTAATCATTAGAGAAATGCAAATAAAAACCACAATGAGATACCACCTCACCCCAGTCAAAATGGCTATCATCAATAAATCAACAAACAACAAGTGCTGGCGAGGATGTGGAGAAAAGGGAACCCTTGTGCACTGTTGGTGGGATTGCAGATTGGTGCAGCCACTATGGAAAACAGTATGGAGGTATCTCAAAAATCTGAAAATGGAACTACCTTATGATCCAGTAATTCCACTCCTAGGTATCTATCCGGAGAAATCCAAAACTCTAATTCAAAAAAATTTATGCATCCCTATGTTTATTGCAGCACTATAGAAAACAGCCAAGACATGGAAACAACTGAAATGCCCATCGGTAGATGACTGGATTAAGACACTGTGGTACATTTATACAATGGAGTATTACGCAGCCATAAAGAATGGAATCTTACTGTTTGCAACAATATAGATGGACCTAGAGAACATTATGTCAAGTGAAATAAGTCAGATAGAGAAAGACAAATACCATATGATCTCACTTATATGTGGAATCCAAAGAAAAGAATTGAATGAACTAATCAGAAACAGTCTCAGAAACATAGAGGAAAAACTGAGGGTTGCTAGATGGGAAGGGGGGATGGGAATAAGGGGGAAGGTGAGGGGATTAGAAAGCACAGTCAGCAACCACAAGTTTGCCACGGGGATAGGAAAGTCAATTTGGGGGGTGTAATCAATAATGTAAAGATTTTGTAGGGTTTCCGATGGACACTTGTCTCATTAGGGAGACCACCTCAGGGATGATGTAGATGTCTGACCACTGCACTGTACACCTGAAGCTGAAGCTGAACAATAATGAATGTCAACTACAATTTTATATATATATATACATGTGAAGTGGAGTACAGCATTAGGAATAGAGACAGTGGAAATGTAATGGCTGTGTGCGACGTCAGGGGGTAGTGGATGGGGGAGGGGGTTATCACTGTGTGAGGGATATAAATGATAAATCTTTAACTATTACATTGTTTTGTACACCTGAAACTAATTAAAAAATGTTTAAAAAATAAAATAAATATTATCTCTATCTTACAGATGGGGAAACTGAGAGTCAGTAAATTAAATAATCTGACCAAGGACACAAAGCTATTGTTGTGTGGTAAATCCAGAATTTAATTCACATTCATGACTACAGTGCCTGTGCTTTTCCTAGCACACCATACTGTCTCAATAAAGTATAAGATGTATACATAGTGATAAGTAAGTGTATATATAGTAGGAGCTCAACAAAAAATAATTTTATTGTCCCCTAAAACTGTCAGATAAATATTAAGCTTATATTTTTAACAGAAGTAAGATGAAAGCAGTCTAAATAGAAACTCTCTAATTAAAGAGTTGTCAATTCCAAATCATTCATTCAAAGGAATCTCTTTTGGAGGAGACAAAGTCACACCCTTGCATTTAGGTAGCCAATTGAAATGTAAGGACGTTTAAACTTATCAAGTCCTTAGTCTTCATTTTTATTAGTCTTTAAAAAGAAATTTCATTCTAATCAATGAATTATCAACCAAGAGAGATACAGTTGCTCATTTAATCAACATAATATCGAAGAATCACACCATTTTAGAGCTGGAAGTGATATTAGAGTTCATCCAGTTCACTTTTGTCTCTGCATACTCTGCCAATTTGGCCTCCACCTCCTACCTCTATACTATCATTTGACTAGAGAGTAACTACCTTGTTTCCCTGGGTCTCATATTAATTTTTGCTCCAAAAGACACATTAAAGCTGATTGTCTGGCTAGGTATTATTTTCAGGGAAACACGGTAGTACAAGGTCACAAAGCTGGTAGAGGCAAAGAAGAAACTAAAATCTCCTGAGTTCAGTGTTCTTGCCATTATGCCACCCAGCCACTCAAAGCAAGTGCTCTCTAGGCAGGGCTACACACACTGTTTTAAGAAAGAAAGAAGAAAAAAACTCCTTCTAAGTATGTACTTAAATAAGCAGATTCATCTCTCCAGTGACGATCAGCTAACCTTTACTGAGAAGGATGATGTATTGAACTCTTTACAGCCATTATTTCATATCATCCTCAAGTCAAACCTGTGGGAGTAGTTCTTAGTTCTTTCCCATTTGATTGATGAGGGAACACAGACTCAAAGACTTCAAATAAGTTGCCCAAGGTCACAGGAATAGTAAGCAATGGAGTCAGAATTTATCCAAGGCCTGACTTGAGGCCCAGCTCTCAACAACTATGATACACTGCTTTTATGTGTCTCTTCGTTTTTCTCCCAAAATGTTTTTCTCCCAAAATGTTTTTTTTTTTTTTTTTTTGTCCCTCGGGGCTTAGGATCACTATACATATAGTACAGATACCTAATCACAGTTAGGGTTTCTGGAAGGGTAACTGCAGAGGGAAAAACTGAAACCCACCTCATCCCACAAATGTAAGACCCACTTAGACTACTTTTCCAAAGTCTAGGCCTTTGCTATCCTCCTGCATAAACCTCTTCTTTTTTCAATAACATTAATCACCTCCTTTGTGACTCAATAACCCTAAATCAGATTTTTTCAAAGGCAAAGGAAAGCACTGATACCAACAATCATTTGGGACCCGAGATCCCTGGGCAGGGAGGAGCCCAAGAGCTAAGAAAAGTTTTTACCAAAACTGCAAAGAGGTTAACAGGGCACAGTAACACAATCTTGTACCTGATACTAGAAAACATGGAGAAAAACAAGGAGAGCAGAGGGAAAAATCTGCTGCAGGCCTGAGATTGTTAAACAGGAAAAGAGTGAGGAAGGGATTTCCAGGCTGTCTTCTCCGCAGTCATTTCAAAGCCAATGCCCACCACCAATTAATCCAACGCAAGGCACCCTTTCGAAACACCAGGACAAGGCAAAGAGCTCCAGCAGTCCTTCTCGAGTTGCCAGCCTCCACAGCACTCCGTTTGTCTTACCCTTTTCCACCAGTGAGGCAAATTCTAAAGGATTTTCCGCCCAGCCCCCCACCCCCGTCCCCCACACAGGGTGAATCTAGGGGAGGAGAGAACCCTACCTCACTTGGTGGGGACAGAAAGGGCACTCGTTTTCTTTCGGAGCAAGGATGTAGAGGAGGAGAACACTGAAGAAAATAAGAAAAAACTGGCCTTGGCAGGGGCTTGAAGGAGAGCAATTTAGTAGCTGCACTCACCCGGGTGAGACATGGGGATGACCTCATTGCGGGTCCCCGGGAAGTTAAAGATGACGGCTCCAGACGCCCCTCTCTCGTAGGCCAGATGGATCTTGTCTGCGAAGGTGCAGCCCCCTCCGCGCTGGATGAGGGCCAACCAAGAGACTTGCACGGTGTTTCCCCAGTACCCTGGGACCGTGGGCACAGTGAAATTCGTGTGCGGGTTACAGGCGTTAAGCGCCCCCGGCCCGTCGGGCGGTACCAGGACCCCAGCCACAGGCTCGAGCGGGGAATCCTGGCCGTACACGCCCTCCTCGCTCAGCTCCCACACGGTGCGGTTCACTCCGGTTTGCGGAACCCGCCAGGACACGTTGAGGTACGCTGTCCACACGGCTTCGGCTCCCCGGGAGCCCGGGGCTTGCGGACTCAGAGCCAGCAGGAAGCACCACGCCAGAAATCGGGAAAAGCCGCAGCCACAGCGGCAGGAGACCCAGGCCCCGGGCCACGGCCCCATGGCGCTCGGCGGTTCCCTAGGGCCCCAGGCACGAACTCTCCTAGCTCTCGGCAGGACCCTGGCCTTGACCAGGTGCGCGCCAGGTGGGGAGGGGTGCGGGGAAAGACTAACGCACGCTGCGAGCTAGGTTCGCGCCCAGAGGCACGTAGAATCGGTAAAGATACTGCTGCAGATGCAGCTCTTCTCTGCTCCAGTCCTCTACGCTGCTGCTGCGGCCGCTTCGGGCGCTGGGGACTTAGCACGAAGCTCCGCCCAGCCGATTGGGGGTAGAGGTGGCTGGGAGGGAGGAAAGGACACTGCGGGATCCGCCTCTTAAAAGGGTAACAGGAGAGACAGGCATTAGAGTAGGATGTAAGGCTGTGTGGCCAGGTGTGTCGCGTGGTTTTACGAAAGGTGGACAGGTGAAGAACTATAGAATCTGCGAACATAAAAAAAAAAAAGCTCTCTGGTAGCATTCGAGTCCGTTTTGAATTGCAAGAATACATTTTTCATCCTAACATTTGCCTAAAGGGCGTTTCAGGCTTAAGGTGCCAGAATGTGAAAGTACTTATAAAAAGCACAGATCCGAAGGGTCTGAGTTGTAGTCAAGAGAATTTTGGTAGGTGCGTGGTGCTGGGGGCAAGCCCTTTACTGAGATTCGGGATGGGGAAGGGGGCAGGAAAGGCGCCTAACCTTTTTTTTTTAACCTTTCTACTTTTCTGCCCCAAAGAAGCCTCTTACCTGTGTATTTCCGTCTTACTCTGAGCCCATGCTTAATATATGCTGCATCAGAGGCCCCTTATAAAAGGAAATTTAGTCCTCAAAAAAGAATCCGTTTTCACACACCTCAAAACTAAGCCTCTTTTTATCTTCCACAAACCAGGTTTATCCAAATGGAGATGTCTGTGCCATTCATGACCTTAACTACATAATCTTTCTCCATTTCCCAGTAACTAAAAGGAGCCTGACTCACCTTGGAGATTCACTCAGGGCACTATTGCATTATGATTTCTCTTTACTATAAATGTAAAATTTTATGCACCCTGTCAGTTACTGCATTCAGTAGGTGCTCAGTAACTATGCATTGGATTAAATTGATAATACACCTCGTGTCTGACAGTTATGGATAAATTTGACGTTGGGGAAATTCTCTGTGCCTCAGTTTCCTCATTAGCTGTAAAATGGGGGTAATAATAGCACCTACCTCTTAGTGTTGTTCAGATGATTAAATGAATTCATACACATAAAGCACTTAAAACAGTGCTAAGTAGAATGTGAAAATTTTATCTGTTAAGTACTATTATTAAACAGGTTCAGGGACCCAATACTTTTTAAATAGTCTTAAAGTTATTACATTGAGGTAATAAGCAGAGAAAATTATGTTCAGAATGTTTAGCTTTAGCCACTTTTTCAGTTCAAAGAAATATAATTTACTTTATCCAGCCCAACATTTGTTAAATTACTGATCAATCACTCTCCTCCGTTCCTGGCCCAACATTTACTTAATAAATATTATTCCCAAAGATTAAACATGGGGCAATTCTGCACTTGATACTTTTATAGCTTGAGAGAAACCTAGTGGAAAATTAACACCATAATCCAATGGCACCTAGAATCCAAATAAATGGGCAATTCTGTGAAACAAACCCTAGGTGTTGAAAGGGACTTTAGAGGTCAAGGGAGAACATGGGGCCAACAGCATGGCATTCCCAGCTACTGATGATGTTAATCTCTAAAAAAAAAATTTCCTAGGGGAAAAGAGAAGGGTAGGATTAGCCACCTCTATGAAATGGTACAATTCCAGAAATTGTCTGAATTTGTTAGTGAAGAGCTCTCAAAATTCAGTCACTATTATCTGCATGACAATCAACGATATATTGTGCTTTGAAGAAACAATGTGTTCAAAACAAAAGAGATCTTTTATAAGGTACTTACAAAATGAAGTTTGGAGAGACATTCATTAACATTCATTCTTTTCTTAAATATTTATAGCACATCCAGTACACGTCAGCCATGGGCTAAGCCTTAGGGTAAAAAAATCAAATAAAACCTGAACTCTGCTCTCAAAAAGCTCATAAATGAGCTTTGACGATCAAACAAGCAAACTGATGATTACAGTATAGAGTGCTATATGTATATAGTGTCAGTGGTCTGAGAGAAGTATGCATAGGGCAATAATGGGTAATAGAAAAGAGGAACCTAACCCAGATTGGGAAGTAAGGAAAAGCTTCCCAGAGGAGGTTATACCTGTGCTGAGTTTGAGAGGGTTAGCCTGTCTAGGTAAAGAACAATACAAGGAAAGGCATGAAACTGAAAATGGTGGGTAACAACAAGTACAGGCTTTACAAGGCTCTATAAACACAAAATGGTTGGATGGAACCCAGAGTACAAGAGATAAAGTTAGAAGTCCACAGATTTAGTTCTTGAGAGTCCTTTAGGTAAAGCTGGGGAGTTTGAACCTTATCCAAAAGCAATGAGTAATATAGTCAGGGTTTAAACAGGGAGTAATATATAATCACATTTGAATTTTAGAGATCATTATATCATCTCTGTGGATAATAGATGGGAAGGGACAAGAGTAGAAACAGGGCGCTCAGATAGAAGGTTGTTGGCAGTGATACAGGTGAGAGATGAAGGTAGCCTGGACTACACAGGTAGTGGAGATGAAGATAAGTATACAGATTGGGAATACATTTTGGAGGTAGAATCAACAGGACTTGTTTGGAGGGTGAAAGAGAGAAAAGTGATAGGGATTGCTCTGAGGTTTTTGGCTTGGAAGACTGGATAACAATCAGGGGGAGGGTTTTAAATGTATAGAGTAGGTAGGAGGGAGAGATGACTTCAGTTTAGAGATGTTGATTTTGAGGTACCTATGACATAACTAGGTACAACTCTCAGGGAGTTGGATTTTCTGATTACTGAACACCTACTATGTGCAAGAAACCGGAGAGACGCGGTTATACAGAAACAAAAGAAATAGTCCCTTCCCTCAATGAGTTCACAGTTTAGTAGGAAATTCAGAGAGGTAAACAGATGATAAGGGTATGGTGTAATAAATGTTATGACTGAGGAAAGCATAAGATGCTATGGTAACATAGGTGTGGCTGAGTCTTTAAGAACAAATAGAGTTAATCAAGCAAAGAGAGTAAGAATATTCAGGCATAAGCAATAGTATATTACATGAGAACACCAGGGAATATCTAGGGAACTAACATGTAGTAGTTAGGTATGGCTGAAATGTAAGTTGCGAAGGGGGAGCCAAGGGAAGTAATGCTGGTCAAGTAGGTTGTACCAGAACATGAAGAGTTTAGAAAACTATGTTAAAGAGTGTGGACTCGATACACATGCACACATAACACACACACATAAAGTAAATATGGCAAAATAATAATTGTTGAATCCAGGTCATGGGTATGTAGGTGATCATTGTACTATTTTTCAACTTTTCTCTGTATTTTAAACTTTTTGTAATGATGAGTTTAAAATTGTGACTTTATGTTAAAGTCTGTGGAACAAATGAATATGATCAGACCTAGGCTTAAAGAGATCTCTGGATTTTATGAGGGCAAGACAGGACACAGAGACTAGTGAGGAGACTAACATCTCCAGCACTATTCTGGAGGTCTAGTCCAACTGTGGAGATGGACGTATCAGACTATCATAGCTTGATAACATGAACCATTAAAATCCTCCTATGAACTCCCCTTGCTACAAGTTCATCCTCACCAAGCAACCTTCTTATTATCATTTAGCTCCTCATATAAATATGCCTACAGAGAGATAATGCACTGATGGGCAAACACTAGTATCTGGTCTAGTTGTGCTTCTCATTATAAATTAATCAGTTGGCATTCTGGCTTATATATTGGTCTCTTGTGAATTTGGTTAAGTATGAGTCAATCTCCAAGAGCCCACTTTCTTGTTATACTACCAATCCAATTTCAAAGCTTACAAAGATAAGAACCGGACTGTAGATCATGACTGTATCAAAGTCCTTCCATGCTATGGAGACTTGTCTGGGTAACTCTCTAGTTTTCCCCAGCCATATCCCTCTGTCTCACCGTTATTTCTTTTCAAACTGCAACAGAGCCTGGCTACTAGGAATGAGGTCAGCATCATCAGAGAGCTCGTGAGAAGTGAAGAATCTCGGGTCCCAGCCCAGTCCTCCTGAATCAGAATCCACATTTTCCCCCCATTCTTCCGCCTCCTCCCCCACTCCGGTTCAAGCTGTTGTTTCTCAGCCTAGTTGGGTAGGACACAGCTCCCTGGCCCATGCTGGTATTATGAGCCTTGTGCTCCCACTGGCTGAGGTAGTCGGTTGCCGGTCATCAGTCGGCCGCTCATAGCAGCTCACGGCAGCTCTCGCCGGTTGCCGGCCCCTCACACTGGGCACCGGCCGCTCCTGGCAACACACGGTAGCCCACAGCAGCACACAGCAGCCCGTGGCAGCCCATGGCAGCTCACGCGACCTTCGACTGCTCACAGCAGCCCAGCTCCTGGGAGAGCCGTTGTTCACAATCTTAGCTGTAGCCATGAGGTGCAGCTCACTGGCCCATGTGGGAATCGAACTGGCAACCTCAGTGTTAGGAGCACGGTGCTCCAACCACCTGAGCCACTGGGCTGGCCCAGAATCTGCATTTTAACAAGATTCCCAGGTGATTCATACACACACGTAAGTTTGAGAAGCCCTGGGGTAGACTAGAGTATTCCTGATGGGTAGCCAGCCTCTACCCTCAGCAAGAATACTCCCGGTGTTAGAGCTTACTACCTCACAAAGCACCACATCCTGAGTAGCACTACACATTTTTTGTTGGAAAGTTCATGTAAATGTAGTTTGACTTTGCGGTAGTCCTTCCTCCCACACAACTCTTCCAAGTCCAGCTGCATCGCCACCACACCAGGGCCTTTGGTCTGAGCAGTTTCCCTATACCAGACCTTACCTTATTCCTGACCCTCAAACCAAATTTACTAGTCTGAGATGTATTCCCCCAGGACCGTGTTTTTAAGGTTAACAACTGCTATTGTTCATTGAGCATCTACTGTGTGCTTTACATGCATTATCTCATTTAACTCTCACAGACGTCCATTATTATTCCCATGTTCAGAAGAGGAAACTGGCTCAGAGAGAATTAGCAACTTGCCTACAATCATATAGCTAGCAACTGAATCAAATTAGGATTCCAATGCATTTCTGACTATAAGTATTAATAGCTGATAATGACTCAGTAGCTTCCCTAGGGAGAGTGGCATTTGTATTTTAACATTGCCTTGCACCAAACAAAGAAAGTTCAAGCGAAATGTTTCTTGTGTGCATTTCAGGCACTGTGACCAGTGAGGGAGATATATTTGGGCCAGGAACCTTTTTGAACTCCTCAAATCCTACCACAAAGACTAGTCCTGCCAAATATTTGTATCAGCAATACTGAACAGAAAGCTGTCCTGAGCGGTGCACTATCTAATGATGAACTGATAAACAGAGCAGCATCCTGTAGAAACAGCAGGGCACCATTGCAGCCGATTAAGTTTCCAGTTACACTAAGTTTCTGCAGAGGTGTAGAGGTGGACGGACGATAGTGAAAAATCACATCTGGCTTCTTACCATCAAATAAATGGCAAAGCACCATCTGGGACAACTAGTGTCCTGGCATCTAAGTGATGCTGTGGCTACCCAGATTGACATTATAAATGTAGAGAATGTGTGGAGAAGGGATGGCAATAAATTTCCACCCCTGGCAGCTGCTCTATGGAGAGCAAGAAGAAAACGATGGGGGTGTGGAGACAGCGAGCAGCCAAAGAAAACAAAACACAAAGCCTAAGTGTGATACTGCAGCATAATTTCAAATAATGCAACATCACTGGTAAATGCAGGTAAAACTCAGTCGGCTCAAGTGGGTACATAACCATTAGAAAACATAATTTTTTAAAACGAAGCATTCATACACCCAAAGAAAAGAGAATTTCAGACAGGGGCTTCACAACAGTAGATGTATCTGAAACTGATAACAGTCTTTTCACACCTATAACATTAATGGCTACCATTGAGAGCTTACTATGGGCCAGGTACTTTACACCTATGACATAAGTATTATATGCTACATCTTACAGAAGAAGAAACTGAGACTCAGGTTAAGTAACTTATTGAGGTCACCCAAGGTAACCGAATGACAAAATTGGAATTTCTGTCTTAGTACAAAACTACACTCTTCCCATTGTAGCACTTTCCACTCTATACATTACTACCTTCAAAAGTAGAAGTAGAAAGGAAACATATTTATTGAGAACCTACTATGTGCCAGATACTTCACATGCATTAATTATATCATTTGATTTTTTATAACAGGTAATACAATTTTACTATACAGTAATTCCCATTTTTCAGATGAGGAAAATGAGGTTCAGGAAGGCAAATTATTTTGCCAGAGGTAACACAGCTAGTAAGTGGCAGAGGTGGTATTCACATGGGATTGTGTTTGTCTCCAAATTCTATGCCATTTTCACTCTGCTATACTACCTTTCCACATACGTAGTGAGGGTATCATTACAAGGTGGAAAGAATGAGTGTTTTTCAGCCACATCCAGTAACACATTTTAGCACACTAAGAACCCCCTCACCAGAGGGCCCTGATTTCCTGCTGAGGAGCCCCAGAGACCCTAGATAACAGAGATTATGAGAGCACATTTAGTAAAGTGCTTCATCATCATTCATAAATGTCTACATCTTCAGTTGTACACAGTGTGGAGAAGAGTGCCTGAAACTGTGCAGAAAGGGTGTTTTATGTCCACTGATGGAAACTGGTACAGAAAGGACTTGTGTTAATGGAGGACAATGCAGAAAATTTAAGCTAAATTGTGTTGACTTGATTGCTTCTGGGGGATCAGATTAGCTATCTTGAGTTTGGGGAGATGATTGAGGGGATCCCAGATTGCTAAAGAGGGATAAGAGTGGGGGAGGGTCCAAGGCATGGGGGCAGGAATGGCTTCAGGGAAAAGTTGGGCAGGGAAGGTGCTGGAGGGAATGATGGACATGAGTGGTTTTTACCCTAGACTGTGGTGTTAGGACAATCTATTTGGGAGACTTATCTGGTCTCATGCAGTCTGCTTTCCTTCCTTTTCAGGTTTCTGGTAAGATGAAGGCTTCAAAGAATTACATTTGTGACTAGAAGAGATTTATGTATATGTTATTTAAAAAAACCACCAATTACTTGGGGAAACTAGGAGAGAAAAAATGTTTTTAATAAATTGTGCCCTACAGATATGACCACATATTTCAGGTTTACTTCCAATTCATTCATACTATTCATTAGACTAGGTCCACAGAACTCCCCCATTCCATTCTGTTATTTTTAACTTTGCTGGTTATGTGACACCGAGGAAGTTTCTCTTTCTTCTTTCTCCACTATAAAAAAAAGGGGGAAACTAACAACAAAAAATTGCATATATATGTTTGAACCACTTAATGTTCCTTCAGATTAAAGCCTAACAAATCAAATAGTATATGTAAAATAAATATCTATTATCCTGCCACTGCCTATGACAAATGACAGAAGAGCTGTAGAAGAGAGTGGGCTTGGCAGGCATGGATAGGATCAGTTTACTAAGTTAGGGAGGAGTTAAGTGCTTAGAAATGCACGTGGACAGTAAGTGTTTTTTAACCTACAGACCGAATGGGAGTGTTTCTTAATGGGGATCGAATTTGATTTCTAGCAAAGCTGGGGCTTCTGAAAAGCAATTTAAGAATAAATATACTTAGATCGTAGTACATAATCACAATCACCTACTGAGGCCAAGGCTTGCCCTTTAGAAGCTAAGGTCTGCCTGAGTCTGGGCAAAGGCAGCCTTTGTATTCCAAGGGGCAAAGTCACAAATCCACAGCTGTCCACTATATGCATTAGGATTAGCTGCAGCTGGTCAGGGCTCAAAATTGATCAATAACTCGGAGTAAACAAGTATCTGGCAATAAGTGACAAGGTGCTAGCACATAGTTGAGACAACTGAAATTGTTTGGCTTACCACTTGCAATTCACACAGTAATTAAGTTCTGTCACAACAGAATTAGGTGTTATGGTTTTGTTGGTTGCAGGAAATAGGCAAGGGACAGACAAGCAGGGTATTTTCAAGAAAAGGACATTTTATGGCTACAAAAATTACTTTAGTTTGACTTCAACACAAATCATGCAGTAAAGTATAGGAAATTTACTGAGGAAAAATACTATTGGGAACATCAAAAGGAAAAACATGCCCAGATGCATTAAATCACAGCACACTGTGGAATCCATAAAATCACTTCTCTCTCAGCTGATAATCTTCCAATTAGTGTGCATTAAGTACACTTTTTTCTTAAGTTGTCTCCATGGAACTTTGGGTGCAGATAGCATCAGTATTCTTCATGTTCTTTATAGAAAACTAGTTCAGAAGCAGAAGTCAGTGACTACTTAATATTCTGGAAGTTGTCAACTCTGGAACCATAGAACGCCTTTTACCAGAGGCAATGAGGTGGCTCAGCAAGGTTTGCTTTTTGTGGGGAAAAAAGAGAGAGAGAGACAAAGACAGAGAAAGCAGAAATTGAAATCCTGAAGCTCTTGTTTGTTTGAAGAAGAGGCTCTTCAAGTTTACCTTCAGTGATCCTACAAGTTCATTAAATGTCTTCATTTTTCTTAGGTGGTGATGTTTGAGGTGTTTAGAGACCTGGTGAGAGCATATGTTTGGGCCCTACATGGTGTTTTGGGCACAGCTCCCTGCTGGTTTTAGGGCCTTCTATTTTGCTGGATTCAAGGCAGGATGAAAACTTTTCAGCACACACATTCCAGAAAGCAGGTTATCTTATATTAGTGCTTTTAATCATGCCCCACATATGGCATTTTCAGCAGAGGTCTTCAAGCTCCGAGACAGACAGGTAATAGTCAATTCCTTAAAAGTAGCATACTGGAAAGTGGATTTATAATACCTGCTGGATTTATAATCCAGCTTTCTTTTTAACAGAATCTTACCCCTGCCACTGCAAGTTGTTTGGTAGCAATGAAGAAGCTAAAAATAAGCACACTTTCTGGGGGGAAAAATGTGCTAGACTAATCCCATGTGATCACGGCAAGTAGTATACAAATTTAGGAATAAAACATTTTTACTAACCTTGACCCTCTGGGCTGTCAGGCATATAAAATTGTAAGTGATAAGCATCATTGGGCATACAGGAATAATAATTTTCTCTTTTGGAGTTTTAATGATTTAAAAAAAAAATTCACCCATTCTCTAATTTATTCATTAGAATAATAAACATTTTTTAGAGCTTCTAATGTCTACAGAGTCTTATTATAGTTGCTGGGGAAGATAAAAAGATGTATGCAACAAGGTCCCTCCATTAAGTATCTCAGACTACCGGGGGTAAATTGTATCAAGACAAATTTTGTGGGCCCACTCTTTGTTTTTGCCTACATACATTTAGATTATCAGCAGTACAAGCTTTAACTGAAAACAGTCTAATCTCAATTAGTCTACTAATAGAGAAGTGATGTTAATTTTCTCTTAGACAGTTGTAAATAGCCTTCTAACTGATCCCTCTGCTTTTAGTCTTTCCCCCACTCCAAATCATTCTTCATATTATACTTTCTAAAACATAGCTATGGTTATGCCACTTCTCATTGCATATTGAAGTAAATATAAATTTCTAAACTTGGGAGGCTAGGCCCTCAACAATCTAGGTCCATCTGACCACTGCCCCCTTTATGCCTTCACTGTATTTGACACATGACGTGTATTATATATAGCATCTTCCGTACTGTGCTGTATTTATTTACTTACATACCAATCTTCTCCATCAGAGACTGAGTTACTTGAGAGGAGGAACCATGTATTTTTCTTCTTTGTGGCCAAGCTCTTAGCCTGGCATGTTAGAGTATGTTTGAAGAGCAAGTAAACGGATGGCAAGAACTGGAGGACAGGCTGGCTAGCTTGCTGGCTAGGTGGTATGAATTTTTTTTTTTTACTGTTTTTAAAGTATAATTTATATAGAGTAAAATTCACCCTTTTCAGTGTACGGTTCAATACATTTTGACAAACATATACAGTCATGTAGCCACTACCATAGTCAAGATATAGAACAGTTTCATCACGCCCAAAATTCCCTCTTGCTGTGCCTTTGTAGGAAAACCCTTCCCCCCACTCTTAACCCCTGGCAACCCCTTGTCTATTTTCTGTCCCCATAATTTTGCCTTTTCCAGAATGTCATATAAATTGAATCATTCCATATGTAGCTGTTTGTGTCTGACTTTTTTCACTTAGTGCAATGCATTTGAGATTCATCCATGCTATTGCGTTGGCATGGCATTTAAACAAAAGAGAGGTCAGAGAGATGGCTGCTGTGAGGGGGCTGCTGTGAAAGTCCTATGTGAGTATAGCAGCAGGAATGTGTGCTTCTGACTCAAGGAATTAGGGGAGATTTCATGGAGAAAGTAACATCTGAACAGGGCCTTCAGAGATAGTTGTGGTTTTGCTAGGCACACATAGTAAGGGAAAATATTCCAGTAAAGGATATAGCAGGAACAAAAATTCAGAAAAGAGTCAGAAAAGAGCAGAGCAGATTTGGAGAACATTATTTCAGTTTGGCAAGAGCACAAGAGGGGCAGTAGTGGGAGATAGGACAGCAAAGGTAGGTCAGGGCTTTGTTGACCTCGAATAACATATTTAGGAGTTTGGTCTTGATTTGTTAGGCAGTGGACAGCCATTGCAGGCTTTCGACTCAAGCTCTTTTTGGAGGAGAATAAATAGTTCTGTCTGCTAGTCATTCTGCTGCCTTGCCTGAGCTGAAGGAGGCTGCTCTTTGTACGAGTGGGTATACAAAGGTGACTTTTAAAACAAGGCAACAAATGACATCTAAATATATCAAAAGCATACCAAGGATGTATAATATCTGTACTATCAGTACGTGCCAGAAAATGTATTCATGAAATGACTGAATCCAGTATCTACCAATGGCTCTCTTATCTTTCCGTTCATTTGTATTCTCTCAATTCTCTCTATGGTCAAGGTATCCTGGATCTTATTTTCCTAGTTCTCCATGGGAACGTCTTCACTGGGGTAAGTAAGAATTAATGTTAGGGCTTCTGTTTTAGCAGATAAGCAATAAATAATTCCAGTTGAACAGCATTTCTTTCTTTTGTAAGACCAAACTATCCTGCGATAGTACTCAAATTCCTATGTAAAAGTTACTCATTCCTACTTTAGATTTTTTTTTCCCTGGGACAAAAACAGACATTTCACCACAGAGGATATACAGATGGCAAATAAGCACATGAAAAGATGTTCAACATCATTATCCATTAGGGAAATGCAAACGAAAACCATGTGATATCACTGCATACCCACCAGAAAGAGATTTTAACAAAAGAAAAATAGTACCAAATTATGGCGAGAATGTGGAGAAACTGGATCACACATACACATACATTGTTGGTGGGAATGTAAAATGGTACAGCAACTCTGGAAAACAGTCTGGCAGTTCCTTATAAAACCAAACATGCAATTACCATATGACTCAGCAATTTCAGCCATGGGCCTTTATCTCAGATAAATGAAAATTTCTGTTCACTAAAAGCTGTATGTGACTGTTCATAGCAGCTTCATCCATAATTGCCTCAAACTGGAAATAACCCAAATAGGTGAATGGTTGAACAAAGTGTGATACTTTCATACCATGGAATACTACTCAAAGGAACGAACTATGAATATAAGCAACAATCTGGATGAATCCAGAGAATTAGGCTGAGGGAAAAAAGTAACTCCAAAAAGATTACATACAGTATAATTCTATTTATATCATATTTTTGAGATGAAAACATTATAGTAACGGAGATCAGATTAGTGGTTGCCCAGAGTTAAGAAGGTGTGGGGTGGAGATGTGTGTTGCTAAAAAAGGGCAACGCGAGGGAGCCCTCTGGTGATGGAACTGTTCTGAATTTTGACTGTGGTGGTGGTCACATGAACCTACACACGTGATAAAATTGCATAGAACATGCAATTTTGTGCATGTAAAACTAGTAAAATCCAGATAAGTTGGGTGGATTGTATCAATTGCAATCTCCTGGTTGTGATATTGTATCATACTTATGTAAGGTGATTCCATTGTGGGAAACTGGGTGAACGGTAGAAAGGATCTCTATTTCTTACAATTGCATTTGAATCTACAATTTTCCCAAATAAAGAGGTTTTTTGTTGTTGTTGTTGTTTTTAAAGAGGAATATGTGTTGGTTGTAGAAATGTATATAATACATTACTTGAATTTAACTTCAGGAAAAGATCTTTGATTTTGCTGAAGAATTTGGATGTTTTCTTATGACATAAAAAAAAAAAAAAAAAAAAAAAAAAAGCCATGCTTCTAGTTTCAACTACGTTGTCAGGAAACTTAGAGCCCAAACAGGAGCAGTTACTTCTGCTTCTGCTAGAGTGGTTCTTAACCTCTTTTGGGGTCAGAGTTACTTCTGAAAATTTGATGAAACTTATGTACAGAATACATAAACATGCAATTTTGTGCACAATTTCAGGGAATTCAATGGACCTCATGAAGCTTATCCAGTGACTCCATGTTAATGTTCATCTATTGCTATGCTGTTCAATATGGTAGCCAATAGCCTGACATGGCTATTTAAAATTGAATAAAATTAAAAATTCAGTTCTTCAGGCACATTAGCCACATTCAAATGCTCAATAGTCACAGGTGGCTTGTTGTATGTACTGGACAGCACAGCGATAGTTCTCTTGGATAGCATTGCTCTAAAACATTTAGAATAAGATTTACTTTATTTTTTGGCACTATAAAGATTGTATTATTTAAATCTTTCCTTCACATTCCAATGGTTTCTTAATCACCTATGGTATGAGAGACTGTCCTAGACTCTTGAAGCAGGTCTGATTGGGGAGGAGGATTTTTATATATTCTAAGACATCTTAAAATATAAAGTTTAGTTATCCAGGAAATTATTGTCTGAGAGTTTGATTCTACTTGATGGTTTTGATATATAATCATTGGCCCCTATACAGAAAAGAAGGATATTCCAAGAATACCAAGATGTCATGAATGCAATTTAAAGATTTTGCAGTAGAAACACGTTTTCATTCTAACAAGAGAAAAAGGAAGAGAATTGTTATATTGAAATATCTATGGCCTGGTGATATATTTTATCCATGTCTTTGTTATCATCAGTCTTTCTTAATATGTTTTCTAAACTGCAATACTCCTGGAATTTTAATATTCTAATCAAAGTTAGTGGTGCCATAATAAATGAACCAAATGAATGTCTAAAGTTGCAGCATCACAATTCAGATGTCCATTGTATATATGTATTTGTTTTTGTTGTATCCTATTTATTTCACCTTCTTCATTTAAAAAAAATATTAAAGTATAGTTGGCATACAATATTATATTAGTTTCAGGTGTACAACATAGTGATTTGACATTTATGTACTTTACACCACGATAAATATAATAACCATCTGTCACCATACAAAGTTTTTATGATATTATTCACTATATTTCCTGTGCTGTACACTACATCTCTGTGGCTTATTTATTTTATAATTGAAATAAAAAACTTCTACACAGTGAAGGAAACCATCAACAAAACAAAAAGACATCCTAGTGACTGGGAGAAGATACTTGCCAAAGATACATCTGATAAGGGGTTAATATCCAAAATTTATTTAAAAAACTCATATAACTCAACATCAAAAAAAGAAGAAAAAACAAAACCAAACGAACATCCCAATTAAAAAATGGGCAGAGGACATGAAGAGACATTTCTCTAAAGAGGACATACAGGTGGCCAATACACATATGAAAAGCTGCTCAATGTCACTGATCATCAGAGAAATGCAAATAAAAAGCACAATGAGAGATGACCTCACATCAGGCTATTATAAAAAAAGTCAACAAATAACAAGAGTTGGCAAGGATGTGGAGAAAAGGGAACTCTTGTGCACTGGTGGTAGGATTGTAAATTGGTGCAGCCACTATGGAAAACAGTATGGAAGATCCTCAAAAATTTAAAAATAGAACTACCATAAGACCCAGCAATTCTACTTCTGGTTATTTATCCAAAGAAAACAAAAACACCAATTCAAAAGGTATATGCACCCCTATGTTCATGACAGCATTATTTACAATAACCAAGATACGGAAGCAACATAGGTGTTTATCAATAGATGAACAGATAGAGAAGATTGTGATAAAAAATATAGTGAATGTTTAAATTAAAAAAAAATTATTACAGTAAAAGACACATTGCCATTAATCCCCTTCAAAATACTCCCCCTCACTTTGAACACACTTAACCACCATTGTTGCCACTTTCTGAAGCAGTTCTGGAAGTTCTCTTTCGTGAGTGTCTTTAGTTGCACTGTCGTGGCTGCCTCGATGTCCTGAATCGATTCAAAACCTTGACCTTTCATGGTCATTTTGACTTTGGGGAAGAACCAAAAGTCGTACGGTGACAGATCCGGTGAAGAAGGTGGATGAGGACACACCATAGTGTTTTTATTTGACAGAAATGACTGTACCAGGAGCGATGTGTGACATGGAGCCTTTCCTGTTGTGATCACAAAATATGGTGAATGCTACTGCCGAGTGCCATCCAACGGAAAGGCAGGGATCTTCAATATGGGAAGTGACACGTTGAACCTTAGTAACAGTGTGTGACAAGTTTTAACTTGTTCGGTGCTGTCAGTCGGGTGTGAACTACGGTTGGGAGGTGTGTTTTAAAGTGTGCATCATCTTCCATCATGACAACGCTCCGTGTCACATGATTCTGGTACAGCAATTTCTGTCATATAAAAACATTATGGTGTGTCCCCATCCACCTTATTCACCGGATCTGGTACTGCGCGACTTCTGGCTCTTCCCTAAAGTCAAAATGATTCAGGACATCGAGGCAGCCATGACAATGCAACTAAAGACACTCACAGAAGAGGATGTCCAGAACTGCTTCAGAAAGTGGCAAGAACGATGGGATAAGTGTGTTTGAAGCGAGGGGAAGTGTTTTGAGGGGGATTAATGGCAATGTGTCTTTTACTGTAATACATTTTTGTTTAAACATTTACTGTATTGTTTAATCACACCTTGCATATACAATGGAATATCACACTGCTATAAAAAGAATGAAATATTGCCGTTTTTGACAACATGAATGGATGGGTGAAAAAGGAGATTTACTGTATTTAAAAAAATCAATCCCATGTACTTATAACTTCAAGAATATTTCAGCTGCATGAAGACTCTGTATGGCCTATCTGTGTGCCTTCAAGGACCCCAGCCTAAGAAGCCTCTCTTTAAATGGATTCTACCTTATCCATAAATGTTTTATTTTGTATTGGGTTTAAGCAAGAGGATAGTTTAAATCCCTTGTGAATTAGGTAGGCTATAGATCCTAAATTTTTATCATTTCAATTATATATAATGGCAGAAGAAGGCAGGCTGGCACTTGCAAATAGGAAGGATTGTTTCAAGTGTATTAGGTATTTTTGGAGGGGAACAGATATAGATGAATAGATATTAGGAGATAGTCAAGAGTTAGGTTTACCTACATAATGCCAAAACAATTGGTTGAAAGTGGAATATTCACTTGCTTTGTTGACCTAATATATTTTATTTATTTTAGTGTGATGTAAACATATATGATACTGATTGTGGCAAAGGGTTATTAAAACAGATAGGGGGAAGAGCAAGATTTTATATCCTATGATGGGAAAATAAATAGCTGAGTTGAGTAACATTTTAGATGTGTAGGCAGAAAAAAGGTGGAGAAAATGTAAAGCAACTTGTGTCTTGCAATAAATAGCTTTCTGGTTCATTGTAGTTTGTCAAGTATTTAGGAAGAGAAGGCATTCATACTTAAAGTGGTAGTCATTTACCAAAGCTCTGATGATTTTTCTCTTATTAGAAGAATTATATTCTTAAAATGTAAACAATCTCTTTGCATTCCTGGCTTTCTCCTTCAAGTATTGAAACCAACTTTTTTTTTTCTTTTTTGAATAGAATTTCTTTTTCCATCTTAAGCTAGGTACACACCAGAATTTTATATTGAAAGTGTAATTTTCTCAGGGTCATTGTTTATTAGCCCCCTAAAAAAGAATTGAATCAGATCTCAATTAAAGATATTAGTAGATGGGAAGCAGTGATGTAGATAATACGAAAGAGCAGATAATCAAAAATACACATGGAGTTGGCTTTGAAATGCATTTTTCAGCACGTTTTCATCTTAGGTTTTACAGAAGCATTCCCTTCAGACCCATAAGCGGTAACTGTGAAGTAGTTTGAGTGATCAAAGAAGGTTAGTCTAAGATTTAAACACTGCTAGTGAACTGGCTGCATGCAGATAATTAAATTAACAACATAACTTAGTATATTTATATTCTGTATATGACCTTATTCCCATGAGCTTACGCCCGTAACCACTAAAGAGAATGTATGGACTCAGTGGTCTTTTTCATTTCAGGAATTTATTCAAATCTTCAAGCTGCTTGGTTTTAAAGTAATCAATTAAATTGATTTTTGTTTTATTCAAATCTATTTGGCTGACCTTGACTAATTGAGTATCTCAGTGTTCTCTTAATTGAAAGAGTTGCCACATGGTGTCAGAAGACATTGGAAATTTTACTTCAGATGCCAATATAGCATGTTACTGTTTAAATACGCTTGAGAGAAGTACCAAGGTGTTTGGAATAGCCATGAATGTGCTCAACATGCCCTCTGGTAGGCCTTTCTTTTATAAGGTTGGCACAGAAAAATGCTGTGTCATCTGGTTGTATAGTGGGTTGAGAAAAGGAATTCCACTGTAACTATCACAGGTGATGAATAAACCCTAAATACGAATTCACAAGTCTTTATGGCACAAATAAGTCCGATTCACCTAGCTAGTTTCAAAGCTACGTTAAAGGAAGATTTAAAATGCAATCTAGACCCAAGGAAACAAAAACATTGTTATATGCTTAGAAATGCCCCTGTGTTTTATGAAACAAGATAATCTTATTAATTATTGTCAGATAATCTCTCCATAAATGTGTAAACCAACTAAATAATTCTACCATTATTATTTAATCATTACATTATTATGTAAACCAACTAAATAATTCTGCCACAAGAGGATGTCTGTGAAGAGGTGGATTTTAATTCAAGATTTTTGCAGGTTTTGCAAAGGAGAATTTCCAGCTCTTGCCCCTATCCGGTGGATGGGGGGTGTTATATGAGGCCTAATCCTATAAATCAGCACATATTCCTAGAATTTTGCTTATGGAGAAGAATGGGGAATTAGTTTCAGTGGTTTCTTTAGCAAAATTATTTATATATTTTTTGGATCAAAACATTTTTTAATATCCTGTGTGGTAAAGTAACAAATATCCAGCAAGTATCTTCCCACCAACTTCCTTCAGTCAAATGGGGTTTTACACAGTTCATTTGCAAAAATTGCATAAATAGCCACATTTTAATGGACTGCATAGTCTTGCTTATAGCTTCAGAAGAAGCAAATTATGAAACTAGATGGACTCTAGAGAGACTATTGTTTCTACTCTCTCCAGTGTCAACTGGCACTCAAAAACTAGGACTGGCCAGAATATAGCTGGCTATTTTTTTCTCTTTTTCTTTTTTATTGGTTTCAGGTGTACAAAGCGACATAATAGTTAGATATTTATACCCCTCACAAAGTGATAACCCCCTCCCTCAGCTACTACCCTTCCGACATCTTATATAGCTGTTACAGTACCGTTGACTATCTTCCTTATGCTATTTTCTTTATGAATTTCTTCCTAAAGTACCAAGATCAGCCTTTCATACTCCTGAGAGTAAAAGGCTTTAATTTTATCAAACTGAAATTCTTCGGGGCTCATTTAAATCGGTGTCCTCAATTAAATAATTGTTCTCTGAATTGTCTAAAACACCTTTTTCGATTGCTTACACCATTAACAAAATAAATAATAACAGGTGCCAAAGTAATGCTTGGAGTACTAGAAATTTGCCTTTTGGTGTGTATTAATCGTTACTGTTTTCCTTTGTTACGGCTGTTAGTAGTATGTCAAAGACAAGAGTGAACCTCAGTCAAGGACAGGAAAACAAACATATTAATGGATTTGGGATTATCTATTATTTTCATATTTCAGTAGAACATGGTAGTAGACTGTTTAGTCTCTCAGAAATCACAATACAATCCATGCAGTAATTAAATTTATCTGAAAGTAAATTTAGGACACTGTGGCTTTTGTTTGTTTGTTTTTGCCATTTTGTTTGGCTAAAAGAAGTCTTGAATTACCCTTCTACTCTAAGTAATATTTTCTTCCTCTAAAATGGAAATAGGGTATGTGAGTTGAGAAGACATTTTAACATATGTGTGTGTGTGTGTGTGTGTGTGTGTGTGTATACACATACATATACTATCTCCAAGATCTCACTGTAATGAAATTGCAATAATTCCCATAAGGAGTTATAGCATAAAAATGTCCCAAATGAATATTAAATATAACCCCACAAAACACCACAACTTCATGTTTTTAAAATGTAATTACAGGGTAAGGGCACAGGTCAGTTAAATGGAAGCCTAAAGTACCAGACTTCTAAGGTATTACTGCTTGAAAGAGACACGTTTTGTCAGTATCTACTGCTTTACTAACATTTTAAGTATTCATAGAGTGAGAATTAATGGACTGTGGACATCTGTTGTTGTTGTTGTTTTGTTTTTTCAGAGAAGTACCAATAGGATATCCAAAAGTTTAAACAATTTTTACAAATGAACAATGTGGATATTCTTTTAGATTTAACTTTTTTCATTGCCGTAAGTACAATCCAAACATACAGAATAAAGAAAATAGAACTCTACTTTCATTATGAAATTATTTTGAAAATGGAGTAAAACTACTAAATCACACTTGCTTGAAGTTGGCAAATTCTATAATTGGAGTTATAGAATGTAATAATATTTCATTATTTTGGAGAAAGACTAGGACTCATTCTATGATGAAAGGGAATTCATGATATATATAAGTGCTACATTGGGGTCAGTTACCTTGTACAAGAAAATCAATTTTTCCAGCACCTTAGGAAATATTCATTTACATAAAGGCAATTGGACTATTAATTAAAATCATTTACATTGTTCTTTGAAGCAGATTTCTATATTGCATTAGCTTTGATCACATTGCTGTATATGCTGGAAAAATGCTTTTTAAAATATCCTTCCATAGTTCAGAGATTTCCTGTTAGACAGGCTTTCCTTGTAAAGTTTTAACAAAATACAATATGCAGCTTTATTATTTTCAAGTAATGCAATAACACAAATGAATTGCAACTAAAATCATGCCAAAGAGAAGCACTGTTGGATATCATTTAATGAACAGGCAAAGATTGTTTGAAGGAAAATAACTGCTTTTATGTACTGCTTAAAAAGAGTTTCTATCCTCTGAAGGCAGTTAATTGTCTCCCCACCCCTTTAAGTCCCATCCCTACATTTTTAACTTAGATTAAACACTGGTGAGAATTAACGAGGTTTTTATTATACTTACATTCACATAGTATGATGCATATCACTACATCTACAATAGCTTATATAAATAAGTGAAAGAATAATACTAATTTCACCATATATTGCAGGGAAACAAGATATGAACTAGAATTTGGTTCCTTCACTCCCTGACCTTGTGTGGGTATAAGCATTCAGTGTAGGTGTGTGAATCACGGGTGGTAATCTAGGCAGTTCCTATTGCCAGAGCTTTATATAGAAGCAGCCTAACAAAGAAGTCGTGTCCCCGACTGCCAGCGGAAGGTGAGACACCAAATAGCTCCAGGGAGAGGTGACAGAGACAAAAAGAGCATTGTTAATAGCTAGCAAGGCTGTCATTAAGCTGACACCCTAATATGTCTGGTGTTACCACACTCCATTGGCTACAGATACAATTATGAAACAGGTAATGTATTTTGGGAGAGAATATACTCCCCTTCTCAGCCCCATTCATTCATTTGTTCATCAGTGAGGGCCTAGTGTTAGTCAGTCACCATGTTAATCAAGTGCTATGTATATTGAGATGAATGAAATGAGGTTCCTGGATTTCCAGCAGTCTAGTAGTGCTTCCAGGTCACAGCTCATCCTATCTGCTAGTTGGCACTCAAGTCACTATCAACAAATTATACCCTGCTATGGTATCAGTTGTTAAAGATAAGATGTTATCTTTCCCAGGACCATGTGCCTTTTAAACAGGGACTCAAAGACCCTATAGCTTTTGAAACCCAAAGGAATGCTGTTTTAATGATGGATGAAATTTCAGATAATGTATCATAGGGAGGAGGATATTGTTGGGCAAGAGGATTCCTAGGACGCAACTAATCACACCACACAGGTGACTGGCTCCCAATTCCTTCTCCCATACACAAAAGTAAAGTCACTTTTTAACAAACAAAGGAAATGACCCCTCCTGATTAACAGGAAAAAATAGATTTTAGTGGTAAAAAACTTTGAAATTCAAATTCTACCATTAGTAAAAAGTCAAAAAGTCAATACCGCTGATGGAGAATTGAATGGATGATGTAAACAGGAGACAGGTTCATATAGTGAACAGTCTAATGCTCTATGTTGTTCAAAAGGGCACAACTAGGAAAAATATGTGAAAGTGAGAGGGAGGCACCTTTTGGTGTAGTCTGAAAAATAATTGTTTTAAAAACCTAAGCTATCTAGCAATGAACTGAACTGCTCTGTGAGATGATGAGTTCTCTATCACTAAAAGTATGTAAGTAGTAAATGGATGGCCACCAGACAGGATTTTAGTTGAAGGGATCCCTGAAGTACATGGAAAATTTGTATATTTGTTAATGTCTAGTCTATGAATCTATTAGTCAATGATAATTAGGAATCCAGGAAAGATACAAATGGAGATATAAAAATAGGCAAAAAGCAAATTAACATGACCTCAACTATATTTCTAAATTTTGAGTAGGTGCCAAGTAAAGGAGAGATCAGGGTAAACTGTTAGTCAAGAAAGGCTTCTAATAGGAAATACATTTTGGCCAAGATTTTAAAGTGAGAAAAAGACATGGATAGGGGAAGAAGAGGGAGAATAATCCAAGAGGGGGGATGATTTTATCAGCACCATCTTACTACTTCCATTTTTTTTTGACTGTCTACTACAGAACAGGCACCATGCTAACTGCTTTCTTTAGATGTGTTATCTCAGTTAACCCTTACAACCTCCCTATAAAGTAGTACTATAGTATTCCCATTTCACAGATGAGACAACTGAGATGAGAAGACTGGAATTCAGACAGGTTAAATAACTTGTCCAAGATCACACAGCTAGAAAACAAATACTGGATTTGGTATTAAAATCCAGGTCTGTCTCCCTATGAAGACCATGACCTATATCACTCCCACATTCCACTGCTTCTCATAGAACCCATGTTGTATGCTTGAAGGCTCAGAGAACTATGAGATAGATGTAAAACTTGGGAAGACAGGACAAATGTTGGCCTTCAGTAAATATTTATTGAATGGATAAGTAAACCATTGCTTTCTAGATGAAAAAAACAGCCTATTTTTATGTGTTCTTTTATTCCTGTGTTAGAAAACTCAATTGTCAGCCAGAACTTGCTCTCTCTAAGAGGTTACCTCCCAGCCACTGCACAGCTTCCCCTGGCCCAGGCCATGGATCTGTAAACAAGAACAAATAGTACCCTAGGGCTTTACACCCTGGGGTTTAACCTCACCTCTTGTATCGCAGGTGGGTGAGGTATGATGTGGTAATACGCAACACGCTAGAGCCCTACTGTTTGTCTTTAAGCCTTCCTTCAGCTTCTCTTGTTGAGCCAAAGTGCTGCAGTTTTTAGGAGAGAAAGGATGTGTTCTTTGTGAAATGGTCAGAGAAACTACACATCTTCCTTTAGCCAAAATGCAACTTAGCCCTCTGCCCATCTGAGTTATGTTCCAAGAATTCTTCACAAAGCCCTATGGTAAATATGGCCTTTTCAGTATATCCTGGCTTTTTGACAAGACATTTTCTAAGAGCATTTGCCTGTATGATTGGAGTGGTACTAACTCTCTCAGAACTAACCACCGTGTCCTCCAACTGCAGCTAATCTTACTGTACCTATTACTGAGGATTTAGATGCTGGTTGTATCCTATAGGAGGCTAATAAAAATAATCAGTGGAAAAATTATCTTGATAAATGGTTATTTGGTCCATGGAGACATTTTTAGAGCTAAAGTAATGTCAAACATCCTATTTGCCTTGAATCTACACTCCTCTGCTTCCTCCTTGCTGAACTGACTGCTCTGAGGAAAAGAACTCAATTTACACTTTTATTTAAAAGCTAAAAATATATACAAGTGAATGGAAATTGGATTTAATTCAATTCTGGCATGCAGGGCATCCAGACATTTAATGATTGCAATTTTGACATCCTAAGCCCTTGACTAGGTTTCTACCAATTTTGACTAAAATCCAAATCTCCTCAATGCAGATAGGTAATTAGTATTACTCATAACACACAGATCATTCCCCAGAACACCTGATTTATTAAAATGGCCCAAAATAATTTTATGTGCTCTTTCTTTATAATTTCATATTTTTGTGCAACATCCTCCAGATACACAGGTAACACTCAACTGAAGCCCCGACTACCACCTGACTTAAGAATTTAAAGCAGTTCCATTAGGAACCTGAGGGCTGGTTAGTTTTAGATTCAGGTCATTCAGCACCAATTACCTTCCACTGTACTTCCTCGCCCTGCCCCAAGACTACATGCCCCTCCTTCACCCTTGGAATCTACCATCACAGCTCTAGGATACTTCTGATGTAAATTCTTTCATATTTTCATCTCTACCCTATTCAGCGTAGCCCTTCTCAGCTCCTTCAAGAGTGCCTGTTCTTTTGTGAATAATTCTCTTACATTTCGTATACACTGCCAGCCTTCTATGCTGATAAACGAAGTCTGTACTTGTCTGAGACAACTTTAGTCCAGAATTTAGTTTGAAACCTTGTCATTAGTGCTCCCTGGTCTCACACTAATGTCATCCTCAGTTATTGCCCTAAATGGAAGCTAATTTGGTTAATATTCACTCCTGTGCTTCTCTCTCCATACTGCTTATTACTTTCTTCTTTCACTGCTCCCCTCCCAAAAGCTTCCACTGTGTCTTCTAGCTCTCTGGTTACATGACACATGGTTAACTAGTAAAATCCCTTCATTTCCTCCTCACGGAGGATTCATACTAAGGCTTACGATAATTCTTTATGTTACTTGACCCATCATATCCCCAAGGACATCACTTCTCCTTCAGTTATTTTCAGTAGAGGCAGCTCATCCTTCTGTACTCCACATATTTCAGGTCTCTAAAGGGTCTCCTCACTTCCACATGGTTGCTTCCAGACCATGTTTCCCCCTCCCTCATGAATAAAATTCCTGCTTCTTGGAGACCTGTGGCAGTCAAGAGACTCATGTCACTTGGCTTTATCACCCTCCCCCCCACTTCCTTTCCTCCCTGTTTGGTTATGGACCAACCTCTCAGTCATTCATATAGATAGATAGATAGGGCGGGAGGGAGGGAGAGAGAGGAGAGAGAGAGAGAGAGAGAGAGAGAGAGAGAGAGAGAGAGAGAGAGAGAGACTGTCATTTGGATCACAGTCATTCTCTCCACCCTATCATCCAACACTCTGGCCTCATTAGGATTCAACTTCAGGGATATTTGCCTCCATTCCACTTTAGGCACCCCACGCCACGCCCATACTCTGGACATTATCATCATTCTGATCTGCTCAACTTCTGAAATCTTAACAGAAATACTCCACTTTTTGATTACCTACCCTGTAACTCTCCCTTTTATACTCCCACTCCTGGTATTTGACTTCTCTGCTATCATCTTCTACAACTTTAACATCCATGTTGATAACCCTTCCAACACACTGGAATTTCATAATCTCTTCAGCTCCAATACCCTTAACACTTCCATGATAATGCTTTACATATTCTCTTTTCTACTAGTTGTATAATTATTGCCTCTCCCTACTACATTTTCCTCCTTGAGGACAATGATAATGTTTTTGTACCATTTTTGTACAGTGCCTGCATAGCACATTCTCACTAGAGAGGTGATGTCATGTACTGGTTAAGAGTATGAACTCTGGAGTCAGGATATTAGAGTTTAAACCCTAGGTTTGCAACCTACTACCTGTATGACCATGGGGAAGTTAACCAACCTCTCCCTGCCTCAGTTCCCTTATATATAAAATGGCGATACTATGTACCTCATGGAGTTGTTGAAGTGATTATACTTAGAAGAATGCTCAGCACATAGCCAATAGAATAGTTAATAATTGCCTTCATAAAGGGCAAAGGAAATAAATTTTAATAGGAATTAGGTGCAATACTGAAGGAAAACAAAGAGCTCTAATTATTAGGAATAATGATACAGAGAGACAGTCATTGGAAAGAGAAATTGAAAGCAAATAAATTATTAAGCAAATTTTCATGTGGACATGACAGGTTCTGAGCATAGGTGGAATAGATTGTCACTTACATGATATGGAGAGGGATGTTCTGAAATACCATTTCCCAAATTACTGTTCTATAGTTCTGTCAGAGGTACTGATATTATCACTAGATAGAAATTGGGTTTGTTCGCTTAAGTCATGATGTTTCCAGGTACAACAAGTGAAGTTCCCCCTGGGATACTTTATCAAAGTAGCTCCTGCATAGCTAACAATTCCCTAAATGAGCAGGACATGGGGCTTGCAAGTTTAGATGCAAATGGATATGATTTATTTACTGCCTAGGGAAAATAAGTTTGCATGATGGAAGAAGGGGAGCTGGGATAAGAGGACTTAGGAACCAAGGCTTGATGAAAAGAAAGGGAGAGAGTATTTAAGAGGAAGTAGGCTGTTTGATATAATCCTGCTCATGCATTTCTCTGTCTGTATTTATGCGTGCGTGCACACACACACACACACACACATACACACACACACACACACATTGTGCATGCACATTCCTTCCTAATAACTGTCAGTAATTTTGGGCAAAATTAATGACCGACAGCAAATCATAATATAATAAATAGAACATTAAAAGTTTAGGACGAAGAAACCAAGAGTTAAGCAAAGAATATGTTAATGAACAAAAAGCATGCCTTTAGACTCTCACAAAACATTCCTTTATTTTAAAATGGAGAAAAGGGAGACAAAATGTACTTTAGAAAGCTCAGAGTAAACTTACTTCGTTTTTCTCCCCTGGAAACCAGCATCCAGAGGTACTGTATCTTTGACTTCCTTATAAAAATATAAACTCTTATGCAATTATATATGTATGTGCCCGAATGGTGAGAGAAAGACAGAAAGAGAACACTTGGAAAGTTATGTGAGAACATGAGAGAGAGAACCCTGTTATTGTAAGCCAGGTGATATTAAACCTTGTGAGGTTTGTCGAGTTTCATGAATTTGAAGCATAGCTGAGATATTTTCCAGACCTCACATGTTATGTACTTGTTTGTACACTCATGATCATACCAGTTTTTAAAATAACTGTGCCATATTTTATTTAACTTGTGGTATAATGTGATTGTCTAATATTTTGATTATGAATCTGTATTTTGCCCATGTTTTTCTAGTTTATATCTGTCGCTACATTTATTTCTCTTTACTACTCACTATGGCACTTCATCTTGTTGTAATAAACTTTTTTTTTCTAATTTTTCAAGATATTTTAAAATTTTGTTTGTGTTTTACAACTTGGCACTCCACTTGGAGTCATTTGTACAAGCAACAAAAATATTTGTAATCCTTTTTTCCAGGGCACCAATAAAACTATATTTGAAAAAAGAAATGAAAAAAAACTGTCCCTTTTACCTATTATTTCTGTATATCACTTAATTATTTCTCCTAAGCTGACAGTAAACTATTGGATTTCCCCGTTGGTTCATATGCTACAATAGTGAATATATAGTTATATGTCATGTAGCAACATATCAGTCAATGACAGACTGCATATGTGACAGTGGTCCTAGCTTAGGAGCATCAGGCTAGACCATACAGCCTAGGTGTGTAGTAGGCTATACCAGCTAGATTTGTGTAAGTGCACTCTATGGTGTTCACACAAGGATGAAATCTCTGAACGACACATTTCTCAGAATGTATCCCTGTTGTTAAGCTGTGAATGACTGTACCTGTATTTATATATCGATCTACACAATACATATATACCTATAAATATATATATCTATATATTTATATTCTAGCTTGCCAGTAATAGTAACAAGATTCAAAAGCCTTACTGAAGTCCTGAAACTTGATAAAGAACACCTCCCAGAAACTTCTATCAAACAAAACACTTAACAGTGGAAGGGTGGGAGCGATTTTTTAGTAAGGTCTGGAACAAGTTAAGGATGTACAATATTATGGCTACTGGAGCCCTAGACAATGGACTAAAACCACTGGAAATAATTAAAAGGTACAATTAATATAAAAGACATGGCAAAACTTTGTAGAGAAAATGATCATTTATCTTGAAAAGTCAAGAGAATCAATGGACAAGTTATTAAAATTAATAGGGGTTCAACAAGGTGGTCGGATGCAAGGTAAACATCAATAATGACGCAAGATCAGTATCAATAGCATTCTTTTTATCAGCAATAATTATGTTCATGGAAGTACTGTCTACAAAAGAGCAGAATGGAAAACAAACCAAATGTTTATTAATAGGGAAGTGGTTAAATATGTGTGTTCACACACTATGAAATATTACACAGTATTTGAAAGAATGAATTAGATTTAAATGTAAACTATTGACATGGAAATAACTCCAGTTTCTACTGCTGAGTGACAAAAGCAAGCTACAGAATAATTTTGTTAATGTTAAAAATAAAACACAAGTTGACTATGTAATATATGTGTGTGTGTGTGTGTGTGTGTGTGAGTGTGTGTGTGTATACATATATACATATGTATATATACATATACATATACATATACATATATATATATATATATATATATATATATATATATATATGAAAACAAATAGGAAAAGCCTGAAAGGTTAACTAATGAAATGAATAGCAATGTAGTTATCTCTCAGGAGAGGACTGAGATTGGGGGCGGTAGTCAAGGGAGAGTTTAATTGTATTTTTAGTTTTTCTTTTCTTTTTTTTTTTAAGGAGAAAGTATAACTTGTATAGGTAAAAATAAAAACAATTTTAAAATGCAATGGTTTGCTGAATTCACCTAATCAACTTCACTTAAACCTGTACATCTTTTGATATATAAAAGGGAATTGTTTTCCAGCTTTTTAAACTTTCATTTGTTCAACAGCTATTGAAGACCATGCACTATGCTCAGTACAATGGATACAAAGCCAAGCATGACAGACATGGTCTCTGCCGTCCTGGAACTTACAATCAAGTGGGAGAGGCAGATAATAAGCAAATAACAAAATATTTACAAATTCTAAGAAATTTAAACAGAAATGAGCAGTGAGTTTTGATGGGAAATAATGTGGTTAAGGGAGACTTCTTAGAAGAGACATTTAAACTGGGATTTGGAAGATCTATTATGTGTGATAGTAGTGATGGTGGTGATGGGGAGAAATGCAAGCAAAAAGGGTCTCAGAACGAAAAAGCTTCAGGTGGTAGAGAAAGTATCTGAAGGTCAGAGCATTATGAGGGAGAGGGAGAGTGGCACTGTTGGTTGGAAAGGTAGGCAGAGGCCAAGAGCATGTGAGTCCTTTTAGGCATGGTAAAGTTTAGCTTTTATTCAAAGCACAAGGGAAAGTCACTGAGGGCTTTGAGTAGAGGAACAACGTGATCCAACCTATATTTTTTAAAGATCACACTGGCTACCATGTAGAGAAAATATGGGGTAGGCAGCAAGAGTGGACGCAGGAGCCCAGGTGGAAGCCATTTGTAGTGTGAGAGATGATAGTAGCCTGCTCTAGACTGGGGGTCATAGTGCAAACAGTTATATGTTTGGAGGCAGCATTATGTGAAAATATGAAGGAGAAATGACTTAAGTAGAGGGAGCAGCAGGTGCAAAAGCTTGCTTATATTTCTCTATTGATTTAGAAACAAAAGACTAGGGTGGCTGCGGCATAGTGATGTGGAGGAGAGGGGAATGGAATAAGGTCTGATCATTTAGGCCCTTTTCAGACATGGCATGAAGCCCAGATTTAATTCTAACTGGACTGAATTACATTTTCCACAGGATCGCTCTGGCTGCTAGGTGGAAGACAAGACACTATAGAGGGGCAAGTGTAGCAGGGAGACCCTTTGGGAGGCTATTGTAGTAATCCAGGTGAGAGATAATATTGGCCTGGGTTTGGATGCAAGCCACAGAGGTGAAAAAATGGGTGAATTTAAGAAATACTTGGAGGGGTAACCAACAGGACTTCATGTTTAATGAGATGTGGAAGTAAAGAAGAGGGAGGTATCAAGTACTTTCAGACTCAAGGGCAGGGAAGAATTTAATGGAATTGAGGGACTGAAAGGAACCTAGTGTGCCTAGAACTCAGCGAGTGGGGTGTGTGTGAGAAGAGCTGAGGTCAGAGTGGTAGGCAGCAGCCAGGTGGTTCACAGATGGGTGAGGACATGGAAAGGAGTTTGCATTTACTCTAAGTATCATAAGAAGACACTGAAGGATTTTAAACTGAGTATGATTTATCTTTTCTAAAAAGCCACTTTGGCTTCAGAATGCTGAGTGGTCTTGGAACGGGACAAGAGAAGCAGGGAGATCAGATAGGAAGTTACTGCAGAGGTCTGAGGATGAAGTCTTGGAGATGGATACAACTAGACAGATTTGAGATTCATTTGAACTGGAACTGATTAGTTTTCTTGTTTTTTAAATTTATGTAGGATTCCATTTGGTTTTTATTTTTATTTTTTGACAGTCTATTCAATAAATGGTACTAGGAAAACTGGACAGATACATGAAAAAAATGAAACTGGACCACCTTATACCATATACAAGAATAATCTCAAAATAGATTAAAAACTTAAATGTGAGACCTAAAATCATAAAACTTGAAGAAAACATAGGGGGTGAACTGTCTGACATTGCCCTTAGTAATTTTTTTTCCCCTGATATCTCTCTTAGGGAAAGGGAAACAAAAGAAAAAAAACAAAGAAATGGGACTACATCAAACTAAAAAGTTTTTGCAAAGCAAAGGAAACCATCAATAACACAAAAAGACAACCATTTTGTTTGGGAGAAGATATCTGCCAATGATACATCTGATAAGGGGTCAAACTCCAAAATTTCTAAAGAACTCATACAACTCAACACCAAAAAACAAACAAACAAAAACCCAGAACAAACAATCCAATTAGAAAATGATTGGTTTTCTTGAATGGAGCTTTTCTTAATGTGTATATGTGAGTCTAAGCCTTATTGAAGTTTTTAATCTTCTCACTTCATTTATATGCTACACTATGTTTTCATTTCCCAGGCAACCTGCTCACAGAGGAGAATCCCACCTTCCAGGGAATCCCCCCATTGTGTGAGAAGACGGAACAGTGCAGAGAAAATATAACACTACAGCATGAGACAGAATAAAAAGCTTCAGTTGGAGAGAAAATAAAGCATTCTACCAACACCTACTGGAAAGCGGAGAAAAGACCTTTTCCTGTTAACCTGTTGCCGAACCCACTCCTGTAGATGACTAGGAAAACAAACAATAATTCACTAATTCCCATGAATAACCAAGGTAACAAGGCAACTCAGAAAGAAAATGAAAAGTCTCCAGAAAATGAACCTAAAAACATGGAAATATGTGACTTAAATGACACAGAACTCAAGGTTTCAGTTCTGAAACATCTCAACAAGATGCAAGAAAACACAAACAGGCAGTTTAATGAACTCAGAAACACAATCAAATTAAAAAATGAACATTTTACCAAAGACATTGAAATTTTAAAAAAGAACAAATAGAATTTCTGGAGATTAAGAACTCAATAAAAGAAAGGAAGAATGAAATTAGCCAGCTTAGGTAATAGAGCTAACAGACGGAGGAAAGAATCACTGACATCAAAGATAGAAATCTGGAAATGACACAGATGGAAGAAGAGAGAGACTTGAAAGTTAAAAGAAATGAAAGAACTCTACAAGAACTGTCTGACTCCATCAGAAAGAACAAGATAAGAATAATGAGAATACCAGAAGGAGAAGAACGGGAGAAAAGAACAGAGAATATATTCGAACAAATAGTCGGCGAGAACTTCCCAAACATGTGGAAAGAGCTGGATCCTCGAATCCAAGAAGCAAATAGAACACCTAATTACTTCAACCCTATCAGGCCTTCTCTAAGGCCTGTTTTGTATTGTATTGAAGCTGTCAAAAATTAACGACAAAGAAAGAATCCTCAAGGCAGCCAGGGAAAAGAAGATGGTAACCTACAAAGGAAAGCCCATTAGGTTATCATCAGATTTTTCAGCAAAAACTCTACAAGCTAGGAGGGAGTAGAATAAAATATTCAAACTATTGAAAGAGAGAAATTATGAGCCAAGAATAATATATCCAGCAAAGATATCCTTTAGATATGAAGGAGGAATAAAGACCTTTCCAGACATACAGAAGCTGAGGGAATTTTCTAACACATGACCTGCATTACAAGAAATACTGAAGGAGGCTCTTCAACCTGAAATAAAAAAGCAAAAGAATACAAAACCATGACTAGTATTACGAACAGACAGACAGAAGCAGGAAATGGCAACCCCTACACCAAATAAGACATAATACACTTAAACATTACGTACAGGGAAAAAGAAAAAAAAACACTTAAAGAAAAAGAGGAAAAAGCCAACTTACTACTGCAGTGCAGAAATCAACTCACAGCAAAAATAGGGATAATTTGTGACAACAAAAACATAAAAGGGGGGAGAGTAAAGGTCTGAACTGGCATAAGGGAATGGGGAGACTAAGCATGCTGAAGAAAATGGAATACTCTAAATGTGAAACTTTCTTTTACATAAACTTAATGGTAAACACTCAAAAAAAAATCCAGAACTGAATTATATGTAACATAAAAAATGAAGAAGCAGAGGGAAAATCATAGAATATCACCACACTGAAATAATAGATAGCAACAAAAAGACAAAGAAACAATGGAGACACAGTCCTACCAGAAAACCAGAGATAGAATAATAGGAAATTCTCATGTATCAATAATCACCCTAAGTGTAAATAGACCGAACTCACCAATAAAAAGGCACAGAATAGCAGATTGGATCAAAAAATTAAACCTGACCATATGCTGCCTTCAAGAGACACATCTCAGCAACAAAGACAAATATACACTCAAAGTGAAAGGGTGGAAATTGACACACCAAGCAAATGATATCCAGCGAAAAGCAGGTGTAGTCATACTGATATCAGATGAATCAAACTTCAGGATAATAAAGGTAACAAGAGCCAAAGATGGACACTTCATAATGATAAAAGGGACTATACGACAAGAAGACATAACAGTCATCAACATTTATGCCCCCAATCAGGGAGCACCAAAATATGCCAAGCAACTACTAACAGAACTAAAGGGAGAAATTGACCAAAACACAATTATACTAGGGGACCTAAATACATCATTGACAGCTATGGATAGATCATCCAAACAGAAATTAAAAAAAGATATATCAGCCCTAAATGACACATTAGATAAAGTGGACAAAATTGACATTTATAGACCACTTCATGCTAGAACATCAGACTATACATTATTTTCTAGTGTACACAGAACATTCTCAAGGATAGACCATATATGGGGACATAAAACTAGCCTTAGCAAATTTAAGAAGACTGAAATCATCCCAAGCACGTTCTCTGATCACAAGGATTTGAAATTGGATATCAACTGCAAAAAGAAAGCAGGACAAAAACACAGATATGTGAAGAGTAAACAACAATTGGGTCAAAAAAGAAATAAGAGGAGAGATCAAAACATATATAGAAACAAATGAGAATGAAAATACATCCTACCAAACTTTGGGGATGCAGTGAAATCAGTTTTAAGAGGGAAATTTATATCATTACAGGCCCATCTGCAGAAACAAGAAAAATCCCACATAGATAACCTCAAGTTACATCTTAAAGAACTAGAAAAAGAAGAACAAATGAAACCCAATGTCAGCAGAAGGAAGTAATAAAAATCAGAGCAGAACTAAATGAAATAGGGAACAAAAGGACAATAGAAAAAATTAATGCAACAAAGAGATGGTTCTTTGAAAAGATTAGAAATTGACAAACCCATGGCTAGACTCACTTGAATAAAAAAAGACACAAATAAACAAAATCAGAAATGAAAGAGGGGAAGTTATCACGGATGCCACAGAAATACAAAGGATCATCCAAGAATACTATGAAGGACTATACGCCACCCAATTCAACAACCTAGAAGAAATGGACAAGTTTTTAGAAACACATAGTCTTCCTATGCTGAATCACGAAGAAATGGAAAATCTAAATAGATCAATCACCAGTAAGGAAATTGAGTCAGTCATCTGAAACCTTCCGAAAAGAAAAAGTCTGGGACCAGATGGTTTCACTAGTGAATTCTATGAAACATTCAAAGAGGATCTAATACCTGTCCTACTCAAACTCTTCCAAAAACCTGAAGAAGAGACAATACTCCGTAAATCATTTTATAAGGCCAATATTACCCTGATAACAAAACCTTGTAAAGATAACAGAAAAAAAAGAAAATTAGAGATCAATATCTCTGATGAATACAGATGCAAAAATCCTAAACAAAATTCTAGCAAACTGAATGCCACAAAGCATTCAAAAGATTATACATCACAACCAAGTGGGGTTCATCCCAGGGGCACAGGGTGGCTCAACATACACAAAATGATCAATGTGGTACACCACATAAACAAAAGAAAGGACAAAAATCATGATTATATCAATAGATGCAGAAAAAGCATTCGACAAGATCGAACTTCTATTTATGATTAAACACTTAATAAAATGGGTATAGAAGGAAAATACCTCACCATAATACAGGCCATATAGGACACTCACTAATATCATAATTAGCAGTGAAAAACTGAAGCTCTTTGCTCTACATTCAGGAACACGACAAGTGTGTGCCCTATCAACTCTGCTTTTGGATATCGTATTGGAAGTCCTAACCAGAGCAATCAGGCAAGAGAAAGAAATGAAAGGCATCCAAATTGGGAATGAAGAAGTTAAATTGTCACTTTTTCCAGATGACATGATGCTATATATCGAATAGGCAATGTAAACAAATGAGCGTGGCTGTCTATTAATAAAACTTTATTTATGCACAATGAAAAAAAAAGAAAGAAAACCCTAAAGACTCCATCAGAAAGCTATTAGAAACAATAAACGAACACAGTAAAGTTGCCAGCTACAAAATAAATGTACAAAAGTCCATTGCATTCCTATATACTAACAACGAAATCTCAGAAAAAGAAATAAAAAAAAACCCCACAATTTCTTTTGCAATTGTAACACAAAGAAGAAAGTACCTAGGAAAAAAACTAAACCAAGCATGTGAAAAACCTATATTCTGAAAACTATAAGACATTTTTAGAAAAAACTGAAGAAGACACAAAGAAAAGACATTCCGTGTTCATGGATTGGAACAACCAACAGTTAAAATGGCCATATTACCCAAAGCAACATACAGATTTAATGCAATCCCCATCAAAATCTCAATGGCATTTTTTAAAGAAATAGAACAAAATATCATCAGATTTGTATGGATCCACAAAAGACCCGGAATAGCCAAAGCAATCCTAAGAAAAAAGAACAATGCTGGAGGTATCACACTCCCTGACTTCAGCTGGTCAACAATAATCTAAACAGTCTGGTATTGGCAGAAAAACAAACCTATAGATCGATGGAATAAAATTGAGAACCCAGAAATAAACACACATAAATATGGACAGATAATTTTTGACAAAGAAGTCAA
This sequence comes from Rhinolophus ferrumequinum, assembly GCF_004115265.2. NCBI lineage: Eukaryota > Metazoa > Chordata > Mammalia > Chiroptera > Rhinolophidae > Rhinolophus > Rhinolophus ferrumequinum. Next base: position 47,919,272 of record NC_046284.1, read on the forward strand.
GAACTCACAGTAGAAAAAGACAGTCTCTTCAATAAATGGTGCTAGGAGAATTGGAAAGCCACATGCAAAAGAATGAAACTAGACTGCTATCTGTCACCATGTACCAAAATTAACTAAAAATGGATCAAAGACTTAAACATAAGACCTGGAACAATAAACTGCATAGAACAAAATATAGGCAGTAAGCTTATAGACCTTGGGTTCAAAGAGCATTTTATGAATTTGACTCCAAAGGCAAGGGAAGTAAAAACTAAAATAAATGAATGGGACTATATGAAAGTAAAAAGCTTCTGCACAGCAAAAGAAACCATCAGCAAAATAAAGAGGCAACCAACCGAATAGGAGAAGACTTTTGCAAACAACCTCTCCGATAAGGGGCTTATATCCGAAATATATAAGGAACTCATGCAACTCAACAAAAAACCAAACAATCCAATTAAAAAATGTATTCAGAGGACCTGAATAGACATTTCTCCACAGAGGACATACAAATGGCCAATAGACATATGAAAAAATGCTCTAATCATCAGAGAATCATCACTAATCATCACTAATCATCAGAGAAATGCAAATAAAAATCACCATGAGATATCACCTCACCCCAGTCAGAATGGCTATCATCAACAAGACAAATAGTAGCAAGTGTTGGAGAGGCTGTGGAGAAAAAGGTACCCTCACATACTGCTGGTGGGAATGCAGACTGGTGCAGCCGCTATGGAAGGCAGTGTGGATGTTCCTCAAAAAATTAAGAATAGAATTACCATATGACCAGGCAATCCCTCTCCTGGGTATCTACCCAAAAAATCTGAATACATTGATCTGTAAAGACATATGCGCTCCAATGTTCCCTGCAGCTTTATTTACGGTTGTCAAGACATGGAAACAACCAACGTGTCCTTAGATAGACGAATGGATGAAGAAGTGGTGGTATATATATACAATGCAATACTCTTCTGCCATAAGAAAAGGTGAAATAGTACCATCTGAGATAATATGTATGGATCTTGAGATTATAATGCTAAGTGAAATAAGGTAGAGAAAGTCGAGAACCATATGATTTCACTGATATGTGGCATATAAAACTGAAAACAACAAAAGAACAAGACAAAACAAATGAAGAAACAAAAACTCATAGACACAGACAATAGTTTAGTGGTTACCAGAGGGTAAGGGGGGTGGGGTGGGAGATGAGGGTATAAGGGTTAAAATATATGGTGATGGAAGGAGAACTGACTCTGGGTGGTGAGCACAAAATGTGATATATAGATGATGCATTACAGAATTGTACACCTGAAATCTATGTAGCTTTACTAACAATTGTCACCCCAGTAAACTTTAATTAAAAAGAAGTTACATGATTACTTAAGGGTATCACAAGCACATCCTTCTATTTCCAACCCCATCCAAATGCCAACTCAAAACACACTGCAAATTGGGAAACTCTGAATGAGAAGTTTTCCTCCAAGTCCTAAGCTATATACTGTTCCTCCTCAGTGGGAGCTCTTCTCAGACTGAAGTTGTCTCCTTCAGAAAAAGAAACCTGCTAGTAGGGAGGCTGTAAATAGACTGGGCCCAGGAGTAAGGACATTCTGTCTCCACAACATGAAACCATAAGAGGCAAGCGATGCATAAGCATTCCTTAGGCTTGCTTGAGACCTTGAAGGCGGCCTATAGGGGGTGGGGAGGCACAGGAATATAAAGCAGGGGGAGAGAATGCATTTGTACAACAGTAAGGGTATGGGCATAGTGCACTGTCAGTGAGAAAGAGACAAGCAGGCCATGACATCTGGGACCTGTCCTGGCATCATCATTTGGGTGTTGGTGTTTTCTTGATGAATATAAACAATCTCATGGAACATCAACACAAGAGGTCAGTCTGTGACCATGATGAATCAAGACAAAAACAGGCCCAATCCATCATCATGTCTGAACAGTCAAAATCTGAACAGTGTCTGAGCCAAAAAAACGACCAAACAGCTGCCATCCTGCTTCTTTGACAATTACAGCTGTAGCTTCGGGTTAATTTTCCCCATTTATAAATAAGATTTATTTTGAAATCCAATCACTGAATTACCCCCACTTCATGACAGCATCTGAGTCCAGAGCAAAGCCAGCTAGAGTGACCAACTCAGCCTGGTTTTCCCAGGGATTTCCTGGTTTTAGCACTAGAAGTCTCACATTCCAGAAAATCCTTGTCTTAGGCAAACTGGGATGGCTTTTCAATGGCCTGCCTCCTCAAACCCTTCTGCAAATCATCTAAAGCAAGCCCAAATCTTTAAGTCCTTTCTACCACCCTGTTATTGAGATACCCCATAGTTTCCCATGGTATGCATTCCCACTTTGTTGCAACAAGTAATAAACCCCCCTTTTCCAACTACAGGTCTGTTCCTAGTGGTCTCTGCTTGGAGGGCCTTGAGATCAGTAAGAAGTAAAGATGCAAAACATCGTGGAAACGCTAGTAAGGCCTAGCATGGAAAAATGGACTGAGGGAATGAAGAGGTAGGTAGAACTGGGGAAGAATGAAAAGGTGCCACGGCCCTGAGGAGACTAGAGTGTGGTTTCCAAAAAAGGTGGTTTTTAGGGGTGATAAAAGATGAGATCATGGAAGGTGAAGCCATGAGCTTTTGTAGGAGGAGGAGGAGTTGTTGCCACACCCTCTGTGCCTAAACAAAATAAAACACTAATGAAAAACAGCAAAAACAAAAACAGAATTGGCTGATGTTATGAAATAATGACTCGATCTTCAATGGCCTAGATCATAGAGTTTTTACATCCACACTTGTTTATCTATGTTTGTCAACTGCATTATATAATAGTTTCTATATAAGTGAAATTTCTGGGAAGGAGGAACTGCAATGACACACTAGTTGACAGGTCTTATCAGTGCAAAACACTAAACTTGTAATTCTTTGGGGTTGTGATTATTCAATGTTAATGATCAGTATTCATTAAATAAAATAAAAGCCATAGAACAGTGCCTGGCATATAGTAAATGGCAATAAATATTAACTATTGCAATTACTAACATTATGTTATCTTTTCAACGTGCGTGTTTTAAAACGGGTAATGCCTCAGGTTGTTTTTTTTAAAAAGAGGTGTTTGATCACGTATCCTTGGTTATGAAGGCATATATTCAATGATAAATATAACTTCCTTGTTTTTTAAACTCAGCTCAGAGCCATATATACAAATGGCTGTGTGCATACCTTTTGGTGAGATTTACTGTAAGTGACCTTTGGTAAATCTTTTAAATTCAGTGGCTGCTACGTACATTCCACTAGATGTTGGCCCCTACTGCATGTTGCAAAGCAAGTTTTGAAAACACGACTACTATTTAGTTTCATACTGTTTATACTTTAAAAATAGCTGCGAGAGAATGTGACTGTCCATGTAAAAGGAAACCTCGAGTGCTCAGAATCTAGAAGTTGAAACATAAAGGAAGTAGGTTCCTTAAAACAGGTTTAATTTCTAATTTTCATCAGAAAGCTGCCTCATTTATTTCTACAAAAATAAAAGTCACTTCTAAAACTATAGGAACATACAGGAAATGCTTATGAAGTGCTCTTACTTTAAAAATAATGTGAATGTCTGAGTTTGGGCAATGTCCAGGATATGTTACAAAAGGTAGAAAGTAGAGTTTTACATTTACAATAATTTTGTACTGCTGAAAGACCATCTGACCTGGTTTTTCAATACCCAGAAAAACAAGACGCTTGTTTTTCAAACATTAGTACTAAATTGCTATATTACAGGTATTTGACCTGGAATGTTTCAATCCCTCTACTATTCTTAACACGATTTTCTCTCTTTTACAATTGTGACATCTGTTTAATTTACATTAATTTTCTCAGAGTCTGAATGTGGTGGTGGTAGCACCAGTTATCCTGATATTGTGTTCTGTCAACTCTTACCTTTTTTGAAATTACTACCTTTTTTTTTTTTTTTTTTTTACCAAGACTGGTGACCCATACTCACCTACAGTATAGAAACTTGGGTCAGGAGTCTACTTGTTCAGTGGCTTAAAAAGCATTTATTTGGAATGTGGCATTTTTTAATGAAATGCAATAAAAAGTAATTCTCAGAAGTAAATACCTTTATAAAGTTAATAAACTGATGATTATATTTTCTTAAGAAGTCGTAAGTGAACATTTCTAAGGGAGACCTTTATTTTTGATGTGAATTGCAGTGTTATCATATTTCTGCCATACCCTTTTCAATGTATAATGTTTCTTACAGAACAGTTTTATATGTATTAGTCCCACAAACAGATTCAGATCTTACCTGCATACACCAGACAGTTGAATTCTCATTTCTGTAAACATTTTGCACAGTTACAGCCTGCTATTGTTTAATCATAATAATGAATCAGTTTTGCAGCTACCACATACTTGAGTACATACAACTCCTTTTGCATGAGAAAATGCATCAAACTGAAAAGTACAAATTAACAATGGAATAAACATATTTTTCTTTAATGTTTAGAGGTAAAAGCATATATTACTAAAGTACAACTATATAATATACACTGAGAAAACTAATACAGCTAAGAAAACCATGAAAGAAAAGAGGAACCATTTCATGAATTGCTTTTTTCCCTGGAACAAATTAATTACAAATATTAATAGTAAAGTACTTCCAAGTCTTGCCAGGCAAGAACATTTAAAATAAAATTGTTTTACACCATCATTGTCAGATCCTAGAATAATTCTAGATAGAAATATCATTTTAAGATAAACAAAGACATTAATCCTTTTTGGGAATCTATTATTACTTACCGAAATTTGCCATCTGTATCGTCTTGTTGCCAGGCTCTGGAGCGTTGTAAATCACAACAGCGTCAGCATTTCTTCTGCCGGCTGTTTGAATTTTTTCTGAAAATGTACAATTACCTCTTTCTATCAGTGCAATCCAGGGCTTCTCAGTAACAGTAAACTCAGTGTTGTAGTCACAAGCTTGGTAGTTATTGTTCTTAGGGATGCCCACCACCCCCATAGCATTAGCCACTGGTGAGGCTAATCCATAAACACCACATTCACACATCTCTGTTGTAGTGTAGTTGCTGGTTTCATTGTAATAAGTCACAGTCACGTAGGCATTCATTGAAAAAGACGTTGTGATTTTAAATAAAAAGGTAAAAATTACAAGCAGCGGAAAACAACTGGACTTATTCTCCTGGTTCATTGCTTGTTCATTTGAGCATAAAATTTAAGATGTCTGCTGATATTTCCAACTATCAGTCACCATTTGTCCACTCAGGTCCCCGCTAAGCAGAAGTTTGAAATTTCAGTTGCAAGTAGGTAACTGATCTCACCTCAAGCAACATAAGCTCTGAATACATCAGCTCTATTTCACTTCAGTTATCTGCATTCTCTTTTGCCTGCCCCTCCTCCAACTGTACACACACATAACCCTTAACCAGGACTACCTTAGTAATAAATAACACCATCAACTTTATTCCACATGTGAACTTATCAGGGTTGGATGACTTCCTGCACTGACATTTTTTTTCTTCTTGATTTTCCAGCTAATGCACTTTCATAAACATGGAGTGGATTGGAACAAGGAGCTGGACTCTTGGGAATCCCACGTGACAAGTCTGAAAGTCACCTCTCTTAGAATTTCTAAAATACCAAACTGGTTTTCCAAGACCTGCTGAAATATGCTATCAACCAGTTCAGCCAGGAGTAAGTTAAGATCCTCAATTTTAATTGCTGTGGAATTAGTGGAATTTATTTTACAGCTTTCCCCCCCTCTTATTTGTGGAATTTTTCTTAACAGGCTCCCTAAGGAATATCTTCTGCCGCCTTGTTTATTCGTTGAAAAGTAAACATATTTCAGTGGCTAGAGATCCTTTCCTTTCAACCACAGTACCTTACCCATGGTAGGCACTCAAATATTTGTTCATTGACTGATACCTATGAGTTGCTACATTCCATTAATTTTTATGTCCCATGTGTTATACTCTAACACGATTGTTCAAGATTTAATTTTTAACATTTAGAATTTTAAATTCTAGTTCTTTCAAATGTATAGACTGATTTTTTTCAGTGCTTCCTTTATTGAAAGCTCTGTTTTTAATCAGAGTACACTGAGCACTAGCACCACTTGGACATTTCTATGGGGTCAACTGGTCTGAGCAAGTTGCTGGGATAGGGAGATTGTGATGTGTGCCAAGGGCTGGTGAAGGAGTAGATAAATGGACAACAAGACAAACAGAGATATCAGGAGTCAGATTAAGCCAAGAGTCAGCAAACTAGACAAACAGGCATCAGGCTGTTGGAGAAACAGAAAGACACCAGGTCAAAAGGAGGGCAGGCACAATGGTAGTCCAAAGTCCAAGGAAAGTAGTCTAGAATCAGGAAGACTACTAGAGTCAAGGGGACAGGACAACAAAAAATAGGAAACTAGGAAACATTGTTGAAGGAGATGATCAGTGAGGCTATTTCTTCCCCCTACTTCTTGTCTGTTCTTAGGCATCTGAAACATTAGCGTTGGAGTGGACCCTGCAGGTAGAAACCAACAGTTAATGCCACTTAGCAGTGGAGAGGAGTTCAGGGAATCTACATTTGAACCTAGTGAATAAACCCCAACAGAAGCACAATACAAGTATAAACCTCTCTATCGTATTATACCTGCCAATTACACCATCTGTGTATCCCTTCCCCCATATCATCTGGTATTAGTAGCACTTTATACATAGTAATCACTTAATAATTATTCATGAACTTGAACTAGAAAGTTTAAAGGTCTTGTGTATTAGCTTATGGTATATTTAAGAGTAAATGCAAATAGTTTATTATTTTGCTACTAGCACTACAATTTTGATGTTAAAATTCATAATAAAGCTGAATACAGGCTTTGTACAGTACAGAGGCTTTGTCTAGTGTACAATGAGTACACTACCCAAAAACAAACCATCAAACTGAAAACAGAAGTGTTATTGTCAAAACCATTAGTTTGCTGATTGCTAATAGACATAGGTGATAAATTCAACATCAGCATTCAACATACAAATAATTAGCAAAGTCCTAGAAATTTGATCTAACCTTTTTAACTTGTTTCTAAAGAAAAGACTTTTCCTGAAATAGTTTAGAAACTGATTAGTGAAGAGTTGGTTAAAGCCATTAGAAGTCCAATTTTGTTAAATAGTATTAACACACCAGTTTCAAATCTTCACATTATATTTTTTGCACAAGTTAAATCATTATATGCCTTAAAAATGATAACTTTCCCATTTGTGGCAGTGCCTGTGTATTAAAGAGAACTTTGTTAGACTATTTTAAACTGCTCTGGAGGTTGAAATGCATAATTTTATATGGTGATCAGCATTATATACCTTGTATATAAGTGCTCTTATGTTTACTTTTTATGGCTTTCAGAGTCATAATTTATAAAGATAATTTTAGATCGGTTTTTAAAAATTGCAGTTAAGTAAAATTCCTTGAATAATAAATACTCATCAATGCAATTTTTCTGTTAACTCTTAAGGCAATTTGCTGGAGGGTGAGTGGTCCAGTGCTTATTCAGTGTTGTTCAAGTTTTGTCTGGGGAACACCTCTGTTAGGCTCACTTGAAAGTTTATTAAAAATGAAGATTCCTGGGTCCCACTCCCAGTCATCCTGAATCAGAATATGAGGGAAATATCTAGGAATTCACACTGTAAATAAGCTCCCCAGGTAATTCTTATGTACTTTATAATTTAAGAACGTTAGATCATATAAACTGTACATGATGAATAATACAGGATCTAATTCTAATTTTGACAGATTAGCAGCTTTTCTAATCTGTCAGCTGTTATTTTATTTAAATCTCCTTGTGCTTCAACTTCCAATCTATAAAAGTTTGATGTTTACTTGTACTTTAGGTGGTGCTAAAACCCAAAAGTTGGCACAAATGCTGATGCCACAACAACTGGTATTATATCCTCAGGAAAATAAAAAACCTCTCTGGGACTTTTTCTTCATTTACACAATGACAGAAGTTGGGATTAGAATTTATCAGGACTTTTCTACATCTGACATACTAGAACTCTATGAAAATGAAAGTTGTTTAGAAACTATCAAATTATTATATTTTTCCTCCCTACCATCACAATTCATGATGAAACTGCATTGAGAGTAGATGAAACTGTAGGAGGTAAGTTGAAAGTATTGGGTAAAGCTTGGGCTCTAGTAAAACTAACAGTGTTTGAAACAGTACTATATACTGGTGGTTTTTCAAACGTATCTACACATTAGAATCACCTGGAGAGCTGCTAACTATCTTGAAACCCAGGTTACACCCCAATCAGAAACTTGGGGAATGACATCTAGGCATAGTAATTTTTAAAATTCTCCAGGTGATACCAATTTGAAGCCAAGTTTGAGGACCATTTCTATACAGTACTGTTTCAAACATTTAATACTGGACTTTTTCAATTGCTTCTACCTTAATATTAAGTAACTTAACAAATATTAAGTATCTTAGCAAAGGTATATAATTAACATTAATAGAGGCATACAAAAACTTATGTCTTAGGCAAGGAACATTTCAAAATTTTCCATGTGATTAAACAGCTATAGGAAACCCACCATTTGGAGATGAGGAAGCACAAGGCTGTGTTTCTAACACGAGGTCTGGCAATTAAGTTCACGAACTTGTCACCTTGCACTTACATTGGCAGCACTGTGCACACAGCTCTGTAAGGTTTCATAACTTTGATATATCAGTGTCTCACAGCTGCGTTTGTGTTGACATGTGGCGGTGTATTGCTGAGTGGCATTCCTTAAGGTTGTTGTGTGTTTTTGTGTGAGGTCGAGAGAACGTCTGAGCTTGAATTAGAGCAACGAACGAACATTAAATTTCTTGTTAAACTTGGCAAGAGTGGAAGTAAAATCAGGGACATGTTAGTCCAAGTTTATGGGGATAGTGCCGTGAAGAAAATGGCACTGTATAAATGGATTAAACGTTTTTCTGAGGGAAGAGAATGCGTCATTGATGAAGAGAGGTCAGGGCAGCCAGTAATGACCAGAACTTACGAAAACATTTCAAGCATTCATTGAATTCTGCGTCAAAATCGTCGGCTGACTGTGAGAAGCATAGCAGACCAAGTAAACATTGATAGAGAAACAGGAAAATCTTAACTGAAAATCTTGGTATTAGAAAGGTGTGTGTAAAAATGGTCCCAAAGGAGCTCACCGATGAACAAAAGCAAAGGAGAGTCTAAGTTTGCCAAGACCTTTTGGAGAGGTGAGATGATGTTTTGGGCCATGTTATCACTGGTGAAGAAACATGGGTGTACCAATACGACCCTGAAACAAAGCGTCAAAGTGCACAATGGAAGTCAACCAATTTTCCACAACCAAAAATGTTCCATAAATCCAAATCAAGAGTCAAAACAATGTTGCTAACCTTTTTTGATATCTGAGGAATTATTCATTATGAATTTCTACCAGCTGAACGAATAGTAAACCAAGTTTACTGCTTGGAAGTGCTGGAAAGGCTGTGTGAAAAAGTTAGACAAAAACGACCTGAACTTTTCGCCAACAATTCATGGTTCTTGCATCACGACAATGTAGCAGCTCACATGGTATTGTCTGTGAGGGAGTTTTTAGCCAGTAAACAAATAACTGTATTGGAACAGCCTATATAGTCACCTCATCTGGCCCCAAATGACTTATTTCTTTACCTGAAGATAAGGGAAATATTGAAAGGAAGACATTTTGTGACATTCAGGGTATCAAGGGTAATACGACGACAGCTCTGATGGCCATTCCAGAAAGAGTTCCAAAATTGCTGTGAAGGGTGGACTAGGCACTGGTATCGGTGCATAGCTTCCCAAGGGGAGTACTTCGAAGGTGACCATAGTGGTATTCAGCAATGAGGTATGTAGCACTTTTCCTAGGATGAGTTTGCAAACTTAATTGTCAGACCTCATAGAATACAGGTAACCCTTGATTATTCATAGCGATCTTCCAACTCTGGGATAGATGACTAACTTGGTGTACATTGAAAAGGAATAAAAATTAATTTTAATATTATCCCAAGCCAAATAAAACTAACTGACATCTGATTGAAAATCACTTGATGTTAAAAGTCAAGTATGCCTAGGACCATATGACAGCAACGATACCTGAAAGTCATCTACATTTTACTTGGTTATTAAGATATTGCCTCTGTGATTTAAGGGGAGGGATAATTTTTTGAGTGCTAGAATTTTTTTCTTTCAGTGAGAATTTAAGAACTGAACCATAAGAATTAGGCAAGATGCCTGAATCTGTATTTCAATGTCATCTACAAAATTTATATGGACTATATATACTTCTTTCAATCTCATTTGCCATCTAGCTGGTCCCCTTGCTTTCATTTTTGCTCCCTCATTAGTAGTATACATGTCTGAATCTGGTCAGAGACCCAAAATAATGGTGGCATAAACAAGATAGAAGTTTATTTTTCTCTCATGTAACAACCAAAAGAGGTAAGCAATACAAAGTTGGTATGGCAGCTCCACAATATCAGGGACCTAGGCTCCTACTAGCTGGTTGTGTTGACGTCCCTCGAATGTTGCTCTAGGAATGTCTCACCACTGCCACGTTCACATTCCCAGCGAAAAGGGGAGGAAAAGAGAGCATTCCCTTATAATCATTGAGGGAACAGTTCAGAAAGTGTACGTATCACTTACGTTCACTTCCCATTGGCCAGAACTTAGTCACAAGGCCATGTCTAGCAACAAAGAAAACAGGATAAAGTATTCTTTATTCTAGCCATGTACTCAGGTAAAAATTGAGAGACCTATTACTATAGAAGAGGAGAAAAGGTATTAGGCTACAACTAGCAAACCTCCTTATAATCCATTTTCCTTCCAGGATACAGTGGCCATTCTAAAACATGAATTGAATCATGGTATATACTGGCCACAAACCATTTAATAGCTTCCCAGTGCTCTGAATATACAAACTAAAATTCTTACCATGGCCCCTAAGGCTCTGCATAGTCTAGACGTAAGAGCCCTGTCTGTTGGCTTATCTTGTCTTGTATCCCACTTTCTGCACTCCAGCCATATCAGTTCTCATTCAAGTCCTCAAACACATCTTGTGCTGCAAGGCCTTTTCATCTCAAGTTCACTTCATCAGGAAAAACTTTCCCAGTGCCCCTACACACACCTACTTCCACCCGCCCCGGGACAGGCTTCCTTTTTTAAAAGGCTCTAATATAAACCACATATCTTTCCTTTGTGGCATTTGTATCACTTATTTGTGTACTTATTTGAATGTCTTTCTCCTCCACAACACTATAAGCTCTATGAGAATAGGGGCAATGTCTGTTTTTGCTTGTACTGTGTTCCTAGTGCTAACCCAGTGTTTGCCACAGAATGACATTCAAATATTTGTATACACGCTGCAATGATTCAGCTCATTATTTTATGAGCCCCAGGATTTAGAGAAGTTTATCTCACAGTGAACTAATGCACTAACAGAAATTTTATTATTATTCAAACATTTTACTTTGTGCTCAAATTAGAGTTTAAAGAAACAGACTTTGTAGTTATAAGCCTAACCAAACAATTACCTTGACAATTTTACATTAAATTATTTACTCTTTTTCTGTTTCAGTTCCCCATCTACAAAATAGATTTTAAAATCTTGTTAGGGGCAACTTCTAGATCTTAAGCTACTACCATGTTTCCCCCAAAATAAGACCGGGTCTTACATTAATTTTTGCTCCAAAAGATGCATTAGGGCTTACGTTCAGGGGATGTCATCCTGAAAAATCATGCTACGGCTTATTTTCCGGTTAGGTCTTATTTTCGGGAAACACAGTAGGAGTCAAATACAGTAATCTCAAGAATAGCATCAGAGGTGCTTGCATTTAAAGAGTGTTGCTTGATTGTCAATGAAAATGTGCATATCACTAAAAAATCTAAAATATTTCAGATTTCTGTTTTGAAATACACACACACACACACACACACACGTCACTAAAAGGGGCAACAAATTAGGAAGAACACTAACAGTGAAAATAACTGGGATTCTAACATTTCAATGTTTTTTGTTGTTACGAGTTGCTGTAATTGATAATGGTCTAATCATAACTTTAAAATGTTCTTCATAGAAAACCACATTTTCATGAAACACATTTAAATTACACAAAGACAATTTCAGTGTTCTAATAACTATATTAATAGACCAAAGGAATCATAGAACTGGATGGAGCATTATTTTGCAAATTTTACAAATAAGAAAATTAAGGCCAAGCATTTTAAGTAGCGTTTCTTAAAGTTCCACAGTGATTTAGGGACAGAGCTGTGGGTAGCTTTATATCTGATTTATTTCCCCAAAATCTACTTCCATTTTTTTTTAGTATAAAGGAAAGCAAAAACTTAGGGCTACACATAGTATCAACATAACAATGTAAGAATGATGGATAACATACTGGCTGGTATGACATGGACCAAGAAATAAGTTCATATGTAATGTTTCTATTTTGGAGACTTGGTACAAACATAATATGACTTGATGCAAATGTAATCTCAACTTCAATTTTTAGATGGTCCCCAAATCTTGTTTTACTTATTAATTTTTAACCTTTTTTTCCCTAAAATCCCTTCACTAAAAACAGTTGGTTATTGAAATAAGCAGAACTGTGTAATACATATTTCACCTCACATCCATTTACCTGCAAATGATTGCATAGCAGTGCGTAAAAAAGAAAAAAAAACAACAACAAAAAACAAGAAATAAAATGTACCTGAAAAGGTAACCACCAGTGAAATAGCAACCAGCTCAATTGTACTATATAAATGATATTAGAAAAATATAATTGGTTATACGACATCTGACAATTAAGATCGCTATGAATAATCAAGGGTTACCAGTATTCTATGAGGTCTGACAATTAAGTTTGCAAACTCATCCTAGAAAAAGTGCTACATACCTCACTACTGAATATCACTACGGTCACCTTCGAAGTACTCCTCGTGGGAAGCTATGCACCAACGCCAGTGCCTAGTCTACCCTTCACAGCAATTTTGGAACTCTTTCTGGAATGGCCATCGGAGCTGTTGTATTACCCTTGATGTCCTGAATGTCATCAAAATGTCTTCCTTTCAATATTTCCTTTATCTTCGGGTAAAGAAAGTCACTTGGGGCCAGATGAGGTGAGTAGGTAGGCTGTTTCAATACAGTTATTTGTTCACTGGCTAAAAACTCCCTCACAGACAATGCTATGTGAGCTGGTGCATTGTCGCAATGCAAGAACCATGAATTGGTGAAAAGTTCAGGTTGTTTTTGCCTAACTTTTTCATGCAGCCTTTCCAGCACTTCCAAATAGTAAACTTGGTTAACTATTTGTTCAGCTGGTAAAAATTCATAATGAATAATCCCTCTGATATCAAAAAAGGTTAGCAATATCATTTTGACTTTTGATTTGGAGTGATGGAACATTTTTGGTCATGGAGAATTGGCTGACTTCCACTGTGCTCTTTGATGCTTTGTTTCACCGTCATATTGGTACACCTATGTTTCATCACCAGTGATAACATGGCCCAAAACATCGTCTCGCCTCTCCAAAAGGTCTTGGCAAACTTAGACTCTCCTTTGCTTTTGTTCATCGGTGAGCTCCTTCGGGACCATTTTTGCACACACCTTTCTCATGCCAAGATTTTCAGTTAAGGTTTTCCTGTTTCTCTACCGATGTTTACTTGGTTTGCTATGCTTCTCACAGTCAGCCGATGATTTTGACGCACAATTCGATGAAATTTTGCAATGTTTTCGTCAGTTCTCCTTGTTACTGGCCACCCTGACCACTCTTCATCAGTGATGTGGTCTCTCCCCTAAGAACAACGTTGAATCTATTTGTACACTGCCGTTTTCTTCATGGCATTATCCCCATGAACTTGGACTAACATGTCCCTGATTTCACTTCCACTCTTGCAAAGTTTAACAAGAAATTTAGTGTTTGTTCATTGCTCTAATTCAAACTCAGACATTCTCGCTACGGCACACAAAAACACGCAACAATAGTGAATGCCACTCAGCAGGACCCTACCACACGTTGACACAAACGCAGCTGTGAGACCCTGATATACCAAGGTTATGAAACCTTACCAAGCTGATTATATAGTGCTGCCAATGTAAGCGAAAGGTGGCAAGTTCAAGAATTTAATTATCAGACCTTGTAATCTAGGCCATATTGCAGAACGTATCTAGCTAAAAACATCAAATATTGTTAGTGTTACTAAATAAAGAGTTTCCAATTTCTTAAAAATCGTTTTCTTAATATGAGTAAAATGAATGCAGTATAATTCCAACAAAGAAATAAAAATGGCAGGGAGAACATGTGCTCAGATTCTTCCTTTAATAGCTTACCAATGGATTTCAATGTGTATATCTCATGTGCCATCTAAAATCACAAACTTCAGAGAGAGAGAGACTACTGTCCTTTTGTAGACTATGTAATATTTCATAATTTACTAATTGATTTATTACTCTGAAGGAGACATCACAGTGGTATATTTGTGTTGATTTGCAATTAATGAACACATATTGTCACTTGAAGGTAAGTTCTGATGGTAGTTTGCTATTTTTCTTAGGAAAATGCCACAGTAGCTGTCTAATTTTGCAACATCCAGAAATGTGGACAAAGATGTTTAACTTCACATTTGGATAGAAATATTACTACATTATAGAATAAGTTGCTAGGGAAGTTGTCTTTAAACATCCTAAATTAAAAAAAAGTTCGGACGTCATCAAAATGGCGGCCTGAGGTGAGCCTCTGTAAAGCTCCCCCGGAATTTACAACTAATCGAACAACAATAACTCCACAAAGGACTCCCTGCACAGCAGACAGGCAAGACGAAGAAGCCCATTATTGAATTCACCGAAAGGTGGGCGAATTGCACGAGCGAGGGAGGAGGGAAGGGAGAAGTGCGGAGACGGAGCCACGCGGGCGCAGGACGCAGACCTAGATCAGTGCTCCGAGGCATCCCAGAACTACCGCAGCTGCGGGAGAGGGAAGAACTCGGACTGCTAGGGCTCCACTTATGGGCCACAGGGCTGAGGGGGCAGCAAATAACACGGCTGAACCCAACGCTCACGGCAGAGACCTCACAGCAAAGACTGAGGGAAGAAGGCTGAAAACGGTGGTTTTTTGATGTTAAGCAGTCATTGCCGAGTAGAGAACGGAAGCCTTAGGCACTGAGACTAGCCGCCCCAACCCTACCCTCCCAGAGCTCACCCCGCCCCCACCTGCCCGGTGCTAGAAGTGGAACAGTAGCAGTGTTGATGGGAAGAACAGAATATATGCTGTTCTGAGAACTGTGGACAGCAGACACAGATTCGCAGCCCAACTAGTTCTGGCAGACGAGAGGGAGCTGTGGAAGCAGGACCAGATGAGGTGGTCGCCGTCATTCTCTGGGCCACCTCTCACAACTCACCCCGCCCCTGGCCCCACCTATCTGGGCGGATCCCTGCAGGAGTACACAGAACTGCTGAAACATACAGGCTCTGAATCTGGTACAGGAAGAGCTTTGGAACTTCAAAAGCTCTCCGAATACCCACACAGACACTGCACCCTGTGACCCAGGCGAACTATTAACAGAGGAGAAGCTCATCTGCCAGGGAATCCCCCCATTGTGTGAGAAGCTGCAATAGTGCAGAGAAAAAATACCACTACCGTCTGAGAGAAAAAAAAGGCTGCAATCGGAGAGAAAATAAAACATGCTACCAACAAGTACTGGAAAACAAAAGAAAGACCTCTTCCTATCAACCTGTTGCAGAAGCCACTCCTGTAGATGTCTAGGAAGAGAAATAATAAATCAGCAATTGCCATGAATAACCAAGTCAACAAGACAGCTCAGAAAGAAAGTGAAAAGTCTCCAGAAAAGGAACTTAAGGATAAGGAAATATGTGACTTAAACGACACAGAATTCAAGATTGCAGTTCTGAAAAAACTCAACGAGATGCAAGAAAACACAGAAAGGAAGTTTAATGAACTCAGAAACACAATCAAAGAACAGCAAGAGCATTTTACAAAAGAGATTGAAATTTAAAAAAGAACCAAATAGAATTTCTGGAGATTAAGAACTCAATAGAAGAAATTAAGAATGAAACAACGAGCTTAGGTAGTAGAGTTGACCAGATGGAGGAAAGAATCAATGACATCGAAGACAGAAACCTGGAAATGACAGAGATGGAAGAAGAAAGAGACTTGAGACTTAAAAGAAATGAAAGAACTCTACAAGAACTTTCTGATTCCATCAGAAAGAGCAATATAAGAATAATGGGCATACCAGAAGGAGAAGAGAGAGAAGGGAACAGAGAATATATTCAAACAAATTGTCAATCAGAAGTTCCCAAACTTGTGGACAGAACTGGATCCTCCAATCCAAGAAGCAAATAGAACACCTAATTACTTCAATCCCAACAGGCCTTCTCCAAGGTGCATTGCATTGAAGCTGTCTAAAATCAACGGCAAAGAAAGAATCCTCAAAGCAGCCAGGGAAAAGAAGACAGCAACCTATAAAGGAAAGTCCATTAGATTATCATCACATTTTTCAGCAGAAAGTCTAAGGATAGACCATATATTGGGACATAAAATCAGCCTCAGCAAATTTAAGAAAATTGAAATCATACTAAGCCTATTCTCTGATCACAAGGCTTTGAAATTGGATATCAACTGCAAAAAGAAAGCAGGAAAAAACACAAATACATGGAGATTAAACAACATATTTTTAAAGAACGACTGGGTCAAAGAAGAAATTAGAGGAGAGATCAAAAGATACATAGAAACAAATGACAATGACAATACATCCTATCAAAATTTTGGGATGCAGCGAAAGCAGTTTTAAGAGGGAAATTTATATGTTTACAGGCCTATCTCAAGAAACAAGAAAAATCCCAAATAAATAACCTCATGTTACACCTTAAAGAACTAGAAAAAGAAGAACACGTGAAACCCAAGGTTAGCAGAAGAAAGGAAATAACAAAAATCAGAGCAGAACTAAATGAAATAGAGAACAAAAAGACAATAGAAAAAATTAATGTGACAAAGAGCTGGTTCTTTGAAAAGATTCACAAAATTGACAAACCGTTGACTAGACTCACTAAGATAAAAAGAGAGAAGACACTAATTAACAAAATCAGAAATGAAAAAGGGGAAGTTATCACCGACACCACAGAAATACAAAGGATCATCCAGGAATACTATGAAGGACTATATGCCACCAAATTCAATAACCTAGAAGAAACGGTCAAGTTCTTAGAAACATATAGCCTTCCAAGGCTCAACCATGAAACGGTCAAGTTCTTAGAAACATATAGCCTTCCAAGGCTCAACCATGAAGAACTGGAAAATCTAAACAGACCAATCACCAGTAATGAAATTGAATCAGTCATCCAAAACCTTCCCAAAAGCAAAAGTCCGGGACCAGATGACTTCACGAGTGAATTCTACCAAACCTTCAAAGAGGATCTAATACCAATGCTGCTCAAACTCTTCCAAAAAATTGAAGAAGAGACAGTACTCCCTGACTCATTTTATGAGGTCAACATTACCCTGATACCAAAACCTGGTAAGGACAACACAAAACAAGAAAACTACAGACCAATATCTCTGATGAATACAGATGCAAAAATCCTAAACAAAATTATGGCATATCGAATACAACAATGCAGTAAAAAGATTATTCATCACGACCAAGTGGGGTTCATCCCCGGGGCACAAGGATGGTTCAACATCTGAAAATCCATCAATGTGATACATCACATCAACAAAATAAAGGACAAAAATCATATGATTATATCAATTGATACAGAAAAAGCATTTGACAAGATATAACATCCATTTATGATTAACACACTTAATAAAATAGGTATAGAAGGAAAATACCTTAACATAATAAAGGCCATATATGACAAGCCCTCAGCTAATCTCATAATTAATGGTGAAAAACTGAAGCCCTTTGCTCTACGTTCAGGAAAATGACAGGGCTGTCCCCTATCACCTCTCCTTTTCAACATAGTGTTGGCAGTCCTTGCCAGAGCAATCAGGCAAGAGAACGAAATAAAAGGCATCCACATTGGGAATGAAGAAGTTAAATTATCAATCTTTGCAGATGACATGATGCTATATATAGAAAACCCTAGAGACTCCACCAAAGCTATTAGAAACGATCAACGAATACAGTAAAGTTGCTGGCTACAAAATCAACGTACGAAAATCCATTACATTCCTATACACTAACAATGAAATCTAAGAAAAAGAAATACAAAAAACAATTCCTTTTGCAATTGCAGCAAAAAGAATAAAATACCTAGGAATAAACTTAACCAAGGATGTGAAGGATCTATATGATGAAAACTGTAAGACATTTTTGAAAGAAATTGAAGAAGACACAAAGAAATGGAAAGACATTCCGTGCTCATGGATTAGAAAAATCAACATAGTTAAAATGGCCATATTACCCAAAGCAATATACAGATTTAATGCAATCCCCATCAAAATCCCAATGGCATTTTTTAAAGAAATAGAACAAAAAATCATCAGATTTGTTTGGAACCACAAAACATCCCGAATAGCCAAAGCAATTTTAAGAAAAAAGAACAATACTGGAGGTATCACACTCCCTGACTTTAGCTTGTACTACAGGGCTACAATAATCAAAACAGCATGGTATTGGCAGAAAAACAGACACATAGACCAATGGAATAGAATTGAGAACCCAGAAATAAAAAAACATAAATATGGACAGATAATTTTTGACAAGGAAGCTAAAAACATACAATGGAGGAAAGACAGCCTCTTCAATAAATGGTGCTGGGAGAATTGGAAAGCCACGTGCAAAAGAATGAAACTGGACTGCTATCTGTCACCATGTACCAAAATTAATTCAAAATGGATCAAAGACCAATGGAGCATAAGACCTAACTCAATAAACTGCATAGAAGGAAACATAGGTACTAAACTTATGGACCTTGGGTTCAAAGAGCATTTTATGAATTTGACTCCAAAGGCAACGGAAGTGAAAGCTAAAATAAACAAATGGGACTATATGAAACTTAAAAGCTTCTACACAGCAAAAGAAATCATTGACAAAATAAAAAGGCAACCAACTGAATGGGAGAAGATTTTTGCAAACAGTGCCTCTGATAAGGGGCTAATATCCAAAATATACAAGGAACTCATGAAACTCAGCAACAACAAAAAAAAAAACAACCCAATTGAAAAATGGGCAGAGGACCTGAAGAGACATTTCTCCAAAGAGGACATACAAATGGCAAATAGACATATGAAAAAATGTTCAACATCACTAATCATCAGAGAAATGGAAATAAAAACCACAATGAGATATCACCTCATACCAGTTAGAATGGCTATCATCAACAAGACAAATAGTAACAAGTGTTGGAGAGGCTGTGGAGAAAAAGGAACCCTCATACACTGTTGGTGGGAATGCAGACTGGTGCAGCCATTATGGAAGGCAGTGTGGAGGTTCCTCAAAAAATTACAAATAGAATTACCATATGACCCAGGAATCCCTCTCCTGGGTATCTACCCAAAAAATCTGAAAATATCTACACATAAAGACACGTGTGCTCCAATGTTCATTGCAGCTTTGTTTACGGTGGCCAAGACATGGAAACAACCAAAATGTCCTTCGATAGATGAATGGATAAAGAAGTTGTGGTATATATACACAATGGAATATTATTCGGCGGTAAGAAAAGATGATATAGGACCCTTTGTGACAACATGGATGGATCCTGAGAGTATAATGCTAAGAGAAATAAGTCAGACAGAAAAAGCAGAGAACCATATGATTTCACTGATATGTGGTATATAAACCAAAAACAACAAAAGAGCAAGACAAACAAATGAGAAACAAGAACTCATAGACACAGACAATAGCTTACCAGAGCGTAAGCGGGGTGGGGGATGGGAGATGAGGGTAAGGGGGACCCAATATATGGTGATGGAAGGAGAACTGACTCTGGGTGGTGAACATACAATGGGATTTATAGATGATGTAATACAGAATTGTACACCTGAAATCTGTGTAATTTTACTATCAATTGTCACCCCAATAAATTAAAAAAAAGTTCATATTTCTCATTCAATATGAGAGTAGAAATTATGCCTGCTAAAGTATGTAGTTTTGAAATCTCAGCCTGAGGTTTTAGTCAATAGCTACTTAAGTATTATGTTTTTCCCTTCTCCAACTTTTATGTGGCACTAAAATTGAATTGTCTTATAAAGTTACTATAGCTAAATGCAAAAACTCAGGTTTTGTTTGATAAAATAACACTTTTCAACCCACATGGAAGAATCACACTGGCTCATTTAGCAAGAACATGTAGGTCTACCATAGGCCAAAAATACGGAAGAAAGACATCAGATCCATTCAAAATGAGATGGGTGACCAAAAAAGTTATTGTGTTTAACTTCTTTAATAATACACTCAAAATTTTAACATGAGAAGTATTCACAATTTTAATAACATTTAAACAAAATTATAAAAACAAAAGGCTGAACACATTTATGAACAAACTGCAGAATCTGTCTTTAGGTTCATGAGCTGTCTAATACATTTAAAATGTATAGCATATGAAGTCACAGAACCACAGGGCTAGGATGAAACTACACAAGTTAACAGCTTAACTATAATCAGATTCCTCTTGATACAGAATAATTATAAACTCATGTGATGGTCATAGATGCACATAGATGTCAACCATAGGGCCTTTCAAATGTGGACAGACCATTCACAGTTAAAATGAAGTATAACAGACAACTAGAATAAAATCACCTCCCTAGTTATTGTTTTATACTTTCAATATGAGCACTTAAAATGTTAACATGAGATAAAATTTCACTATTTAAAGTCACACTACATGCACCAAAATTACAAATTAATACAGCAAGTATATAGACATACTGTAACCTCTGGCTTTAAGATCACACGCTGGTCAAAACATTTAGAAATTCAAAGGATATGAAGTCACAAGAGGGAGCAGAAAACCCTTAGCAGGCACATTGTATAGCCAAACAAACTATAGAGGGGGCAATTGGACCATAACAAAAGCATGCTTTTGAAAATGATAGCAACTACTACTACTTTGGTTGTGAGAAATGCAGGTTGACCACTTTGGAAACATTTAATCTCCAAATTAGCAATTCAAAATTTCCCATTATAGGTGAATAAAACTGGCAGGATGTTAAATGTCCATGAAAAGTTACTCTTCTAAGTCAGGATACCTTATGCTGAAGCTTTAGAACAAAAGCACGCTTCACAAAACAGTGAACACAAATTTTTGTAAGTCAAGATAACAGTCATATAGAAGTAAGGTGAATTTTCTTGATACACAAAAAATTGTTTTAATGACTGTTTCAGTAATGAATTTAAAATGAAACGTTAGCTCCAAATACAAGACAAACATAAAACCACTTAATAACTTTAAAGTTTATGTAATATTCTTTCAGAAAAAGTTACTTGAAATTACCAATAAAATGATAGAATATCTTTAAAGCAGTGACCTCGTTGTGACGTATAATAATTTCATTTGCCAATTTTTAATAAATATTATCTGGACTATAAATTTTATGCAAATAGACTTCTACCTTGTTGTTACCCAAATTACAGACATCCAAGATACAGACGACATGCATTCGATCCAGTTCAGTTACTGCTTTTATAATATCACCTAAAAGTAAAAAGCAGATGGTAAGTGTTGTAAAATAGTTAAATATTTACTTGGATTTAGTATCACATAAGCTGATATTTTTTCTTATATTACCACTGTCTTTCATCTTCTTCTTCCCTCCAATTCATCACACATATTCATCAAAGTTATGTTATAGCAACTTCTGCAGAAAACAGTGAATACATCAAACAGATGCTACCAATAATGTCAAGATATGGACTGGTACTCCAAAGCCATATTTAATCATTTTTATTTATTTATTTTTTATAGTGGAGCAAAGTAAATCTACATATTTTCAAGGTAATAAAAAGAAACCAGTTCATAAAAATGTTTAAAAGATGACACCAATGTTATATTACAAGCCAATGTATTATATTATTCTGTACCTATTTTTATCTTTCAGTTTGGAATCATGGAAGGAATGGAAAAGTTTAAATCAGACAGATCTGGGTTCAAATCCTAGCTGTTACTCATGCTGGTAAATTGCTCTGATTTTCAGTCTAATCATTTATAAATAGGGGACAATCATGTTCACCTGGCAACGCTCTTACTGGGATTAGTCGTGACTTATATAAATGTGCAAGCACAGTGCTTGGCACCGATCTAAATGGACATTATTATTATTAATAATAATGCTATGTCATGAAAAGCACGAAATAAATCACCCTGCTTTTGATTACCGTATCTCTTTTCTCCTCTAGAAATTCTTGCCCTTCATCTCCCAAATGTTAACTTCTTTGGGAGAACGGTACCACATATTTTCATATGATCATGTTGGTGACTGTTGGAAGAATACTGGCACTGGCAACTAGTGGTAGGTAGCTGAGAAATTTGCCTTGATATTTTATTTCAATCATAGCATTTAGCAGAAGAAATGTGACGAAAGTGGATATTGTGTGAAGCAAGAGCACAAGTGCACAAATATTTAAACTACGTATTAGGACACTAATTAAGAAATCTGGAATTTGTGGAAGTCTAACGGGTGTAATGTAGGAAGTAATACTGTAAGCCAACTAATATATAATCTCTAAAATAGACTGGGGGAAAAAAAAACCTCATCTCTTATAAAATTAGCTACTCAAGTTCAGTTTGCAGTAACCATTAATGCCAAAAGTTAATCATCAGGCACAGCTCATAAGACTTGTTTAAAAACAACATACACTCAACAGTTTCATCAGCATAGAAAGACCCACCACAAAATCCTAAGTTAATAAAGGTTTTTTTAAAAGCTCTTTAAAATGTAATATCCTTATAAGCTCAATGAAAACTGCTTGAAACTTTACCACGTGCTTAGGAAATAGAAATACCAACAGAAAGTGACTAAAATAATTATTGACACATAATTGTATAGGTATATAGAAATAACTTAAGCTTGGTATATTATGTAGCAGCCTAAATGATTAGTTGATTGAAAGGTTTTACTATTGGGATTACATACACTCCTAGCACTCCTCAAGGAATTCATTTCAATGTTTCACTTCAATACCTAAACATTTATAAGAGAAAACAATTGTACTGCACTGTACTATGGAGGTATGAAAATTTCAGGCAATTATAAGGTGAAAGGATAAATTGTCTCTCTTGAGATAAAAGTAGAGAAGAGTAGAATTTGCACTGCTCCATATGCATACCACTTAGGCCTAACGAATACTGACATTTAGAACTGTATTACAAGAGAACATTCTTAATGCCTGTCATTAATCCATTTAATTTTATTGAAAAATATATTCTCACTTATAAGTCTTGGGGTATATTTACCAAATAACCCTTTAAACTATATTAAATGTTAAGGCTAGAACTGCTTATATCATAATATCTTAAGGTTAGGGCTGTTTACAATATTGATTTTATTTTCTGAATGAAAGGAATGCTGAGATTGTCTTACCTGCTATTGCTCTTGGACCTGGCATCCTTTCATTGCCACTTCCTTCCTGTGGATACACACAGGTGTAATTCATGCAGGTTAATAATGTGTCTATTTGAGATGTTCGGATATCTTCTGGACAATACATGGGTAGGAATGCAACATCAATTGCTATCTCATGGTTCAGACCTGTTATAGAAAAATCACCCTTCATTAAAAGTTCAGTGGGTTAGTACATGTGCTAATGAGGCCAAGTTTGCTGCTGATCCTAACACATGCCAAATAGCTTCACATCTGTAATAAACTGTGTTTCAAAGCTGCAGACTAAACCCTTAGCTGTGCAAACATTTATGAATACATGCTATTGGTTGAAAGAGGAGCTACTTCAGTGTAATTTAGCACTACTGCTAGAAATAACAATGCAAAAAATTTTCCCTACTGATGAAAGGCTGAAATCTTAATATCTAGAGGACAGACTAGTCACATAAATGAAGACAAGTAGAGTGCTTGCTTGGTCATTCATGACATGTGCCATTACTACAAAGGAGAATTCAGAGAATTCTCTGTTG
Organism: Rhinolophus ferrumequinum; assembly: GCF_004115265.2. NCBI lineage: Eukaryota > Metazoa > Chordata > Mammalia > Chiroptera > Rhinolophidae > Rhinolophus > Rhinolophus ferrumequinum. Next base: position 47,943,382 of record NC_046284.1, read on the forward strand.
GTTCCCTTATTGCCATTTGGACTTAAAGATATATGGTATGGTATGTATGGTAATAACTAGGTCTCATCTGTCCTTGATATACAAGTGTCAATCACTTACCATTAGGACTGTAAAGGGCTGCAGTAGAAAAGGGGTTACAGAGGAACAACCCAAGTGAATCCTGACCTATGACTGTCATTTCTTTATATGGGTCAATGTCACCTAGGGTGGATAAAAGGCAAGGGTTGAAGTTGGGTACTAAAGGATGAGTAGTATTTAAATGAACAGGAGGGTATCCTGGTCTGCATCCCTCTACTGAACACCTACCCAAGGGCTCCTGCCCTCAGGGGCTGCAAGGGAAACTCCACCCCAATCCTTACCAGGAGCTGGTCCAGGCAGAGGCCAGCACTGAGTGGGTCTGTCTCCTGCACCAGACCACATCCCTCCACTGATCTGGAAATGAAGGCCCAGGGGATATTGGGGAGGAGGGCATTGGTGGTTGGAAAGAGCCTTGGGTAGGGGAAGCCAGTACTCATGACTGGGAGGGACACATGGGGGCCATGACACTCCTACCCCATCTGTGGAAACCTGAGGGTCCAACTGGGGGCAACTGTCCTCCCCACCAGCAGCCCCCAGATTCTGGACACCTGGCCTCTGTGTCCTAGAAGGGACCCTCCTGTACTCTTTGTCTTGATCTTCCTTTTTTTCTTTTTTAAATTTATTGGGGTCACAATTGTTAGTAAAATTACATAGGTTTCAAGTGTACAATTTTATAATACATCATCTATACGTCACATTGTGTGCTCACCACCCAGAGTCAGTTCTCCTTCCATCACCATATATTTGACCCCTTTACCCTCTTCTACCAACCCCTCCCCCCTTACCCTTGATCATTCTTGATAAACAGTGTTATCCCAACCAACTAACCAAAAACAACAAAAAAACAAACACCAAAAATAAATAAATAAACAGGAGAGTATTTCAGATGGGGCAGGGAGTAGTCAAAACTAGACTAGAGTAAGGAGCCCATCATGGCTGGAGCAAGGGTAAATACAAAGAGCAAAGCTTTAAAATTCTATGAATTCTACCCAGACACACAAACCAAAACCCTGGGAGCTATCCTTAACTTCACTCCTCCCTTTTGTTCTTCCCTGATGTTGGTTACCATGTCCAACAGATTCTATGACCTTAATATATTTCCTATTAATCCCTACAACGATTCTTAAGTACTGAATATGGGCCACTGATGGGCAAACGAAGTTCTTCCTGTTGAGTTGTAAACTAATCCAGAAATGCAAGTCCATTCTCTGCTTTTCGTGGGCAAATGACACTCACTAAATCCCATAGCTTCAGTGTAACATACAACTAAGGGCTACTTAAAGATTTTTAAGAATTACTAAAATTTGGTATTCATATACTAAAATAGTTATGGTATCTAGAATTTATGGAGGATTCCAACGCAGGATTATAACAAGTGTAGCCACCCCTTAAGATTATATATGAATCTTAGCAATACTGCAAAACTCATGTGAAAGTGCACATTCTGGTACTTATTTCTTTGATTTCAAGACTAAATTTAACTTAAAGATATACCATCAACTTAATACGCTTTTTAAATAAAAAGAAAACACTGCATTAAATGTACTCATTGACCATAAGATGCATTCCAACTTGCAAATGTGAAAAAAAAGAAAGTATGCCTTGTAATTGAGAAAATATCAGAAGTTTTAAAATCCTGATATTTTCAGGAAGGTAGCTTTATTATCAGCATGTCATTGATATTATTTTGAGTTACTTTCTAAATTGCAATATAAGGTGATTTCTAGTCAACATTATTAATAACATTTGTTGTGAGTTCTCTGGTTGAACTACAGTTCAGAGTTTTGTTGCAGAAAACAATAACAGGGTTCCTATATATGAGTGTTTGCTTTTTCTGTAACAGAAGATAGGTTTAGAGACTCAGGAGACATAATTTCTAATCATGGTCTGGTTTTGACCTAGCCAGGAAGTAGTACTAAAAGATATCCAAATTTCTTTTAACTCTAAAATATCTAATCAGGAAAAATCTCCTTTCTCTCTCCCCGCCAGAAAGCACACAGAAAATTACTGCCCAATGGTAGAAATTTGGTTATTTGCAAGTACCTAGTAACATCTACTTGTTCTGTTTCCTTTTAAATACTCTGTTTTGTTTTATCCACACATAGCTTATTTTTGTAAATCACCTTAAAGCGTGAAAACATGTAGGATATAAAACAGCATCATTCTATAACGGATTAGAGCTGGCTGGGCAGAATGATAAGTTTGCCTTCTTAACATTGTTTTAAAAATTTTTATTGGGGAATATTGGATATTGGGGAACAGTGTATTTCTCCAGGGCCCATAAGCTCCAAGTCGTTGTCCCTCAATCTAGTTGTGGACGGCGCAGCTCAGCTCCAAGTCCAGTCACCGTTTTTTAATCTTTAGTTTCAGGGGCTGCAGCCCACCATCTCATGCAGGAATTGAATCGGCAACCTTGTTGTTGAGAGCTCGCGCTCTAACTGAGTCATCCAGCCGCGCCAAGCCTTCTTAACATTTGATTCTTGCTTTTAGGTGATGCACAGCAAAAGCCACAAAGGTTTACAATTACTTGTAAAACAGCTGAGATGTTTAATGGATCAGTCACATGTTAAAAAGAAGAAAAACATTCAATTTCTATGTTTCCAGATGAATTCATGATTGCCATGGTTACTTTTTTGTGAGGTATGGGAAATCCTTGCTGTAATTTTTGTCTCCAATAAGTAAAACTAAGACTGATAAACTACCAAAGGGACCAAGTAGTGCATTCTAATAAAAGAAGCATTTGTAATGTTTAATAATAAAAAATATTTTAAATTAAAAAATAAACATTTGAAACTTAGGTCTAAGACTGTCTGAAAGATTTAGTGGAAATTCATACTTTTCATAGATTACACACATATACACAAACACATGTATGTACATATTTATGTGTAAGGATGTAGGGAAGTGGGACTGGGAGAGAGTAAAGGGGAAAAAGTATGAATTTCCACTAACTCTGTTGGACAGTCTTAGACTTAAGTTTCAAATGTTTCTATTTTAATTTAAAATATTTTTTATTATTAAACATTACAGATGTTTCTTTTATTAGACTGCATTACTTGGTCTCTTTGGATAGTTTATCAGTCTTAGTTTTACATCAAACTAAAAAGTTTTTCACAGCAAAGGAAACCATCAATTAAACAAAAAGACATCTTACTGAATAGGAGAAGATATTTGCCAATGATATATCTGGTAAGGGGTTAATATCCAAAGTTATTAAAAAAACTCATACATTTTTTCTCTGTATCTCTGTCTATTTCTGTTTAGTTTGCTCGTTTATTCTGTTCTTTAGATTCCACATACCGTGTTTCCCTGAAAATAAGACCTAGTCGGACCATCAGCTCTAATGTCTTTTGGAGGAAAAATTAATATAAGACCCGGTCTTATATTATATCATACAAGACCCAGTCTTATAGTAAAATAAGACTCAGTATTATATATTATATTATATTACATTATATTATATTACATTATATTATATTATATCCCCGGTCTTATAGTACAATAAGACCAGGTTTTATATTAATTTTTGCTCCAAAAGACGCATTTGAGCTGATGGTCCAGCTAGGTCTTATTTTCGGGAAAACACGGTATAAGGAAGGAGGTGGGGAATAGAAAGTGCAAATTAGTAGTCATAATAAAGTCATGGGGATATAAAACACAGTATGGGGAATATAATCAGTAATGTTTTAAAGATTATGCAAGGTGTTTCCCTGAACTTATCAGGGGGATCACTTCATAGATTGTGTAGATGGCATGACCAGTACTCTCTACATCTGAAGCTGAAGTAGAATAATATGGAATGCCAACTATAGTTATATATATAATCTCCACAGAATGTGGAGTACAGCATAGTGAAAATAGTCAATGGAATTGTGACAGCTATATACAATGTCAGAGGGGTAGTAGATTGGGGGGATTATCACTTTGTGAGGGGTGGAAATGTCTAACTATGACATTGCTTTGTACACCTGAAACTAATAATAAAAAAGAACTCATACAACTCAACACCAAAAAACCAAACATCCCAATTGAAAAATGGACAGAGGACATGAAGAGACATTTCTCCAAAGAAGACATACAGTTGGCCAACAGACATATGGAAAAAAGCTGAAGGTCACTCCTCATTAGAGAAATGCAAATAAAAACCACAATGAGATACCAACTCACTCCTGTCAGAATGGCTATCTTCAATAAATCAACAAACAAGTATTGGCGAGGATGTGGAGAAAAGGGAACCTTCGTGCACTATTGGTGAAATTGCAAATTGGTGCAGCTACTATGGAAAACAGTATGGAGGTTCCTCAAAAAATCAAAAATAGAACTACCTTATGACTCAGCAATTTCACTCCTGCATATTTATTTATCAAACGAAATCTAGAACATTAATTCAAAAATATATATGCACCCCTACGTTGATTGCAGCACTATTTACCATAGCCAAGATATGCAAATGTCTATCAATAGATGAAATGCCTGCAACCAAACTGCAGCAACCGAAATGCCTATCAATAGATGACTGGATAAAGAAATTGTGGTACATTTATACAATGGAGTATTACTCGGCCATAAAAAAATAATGAAATTTTACCATTTGCAACAACAGGGATGAACCTAGAGAATATTATGCTATGTGAAATAAGTCAGACTGAGAAAGACAAATACCATATGATCTCATTTAAATGTGGAATCTTAAGAACAGAATAAATGAACAAACAAAACAGAAAGAGACTCAGAGATATAGAGAAAAAACTGACGGTTGCAAGATGGGAGGAGGGTGGGGATGGGGGAGTGGTGAAAGGATTAGAAAGTACAAATTGGTAGTCACAATATAGTCACAGTGATATAAAATACTGCATGGGGACTATAATCAATAATGTTGTAAAGATCATGCAGGGGGCCAGATGGGTACTGGCCTTATCGGGCGGATCACTTCATAGACTGTGTAGATGCCTGACCACTACGCTATACACCTGAAGCTGAAGTAAAATAATACTGAATGTCAACTATAATTATATATTATAATTACATATATTATGTACATATAATTGCATATAATTACATATAATTACATGTTATATATAATTTTATATATATATATACACACACACATATATAAATGTATGCATATATAGTCTCGGGATGTAAAGTATAGCATAGGGAATATAGTCAATGGTATTGTAACAGCTATATGCGATGTCAGATGGGCAGTAGATTGGGGAACGTTACCACTTTGTGGGGGGTGTAAATGTTTAACTATTACATAGCTTTGTACACCTGAAACTAATAAAATAAATAAATATGTTTAAAAATGCATTGCCTCCTTTAAATTTCTATACGTTTTATAGCTACTTCTCAGTTTTGAACGTGAGGAAATCAGCTTCCCATATCAGACAGATATGGGAAGTTTATTCAGTAGATTCTTTCTATTCAACCTGAGTTACTTGAGAATTTTATTTTCTTCAGGGGCTAAACAGACTTCTAGTCACAGAAGCTTCTCTTGATTAGTACCCTTTTCTCTTTAACCTACATTTGACCTTTCAATGGTTCAGATGCTCTGAAGAGGAGGCAAATAACATGGGCAAGAAAGTGGTGGCTAATGGAGAACAGAATCAATTTTAGAAGTAATCAGATAGTCAGGGATGAGGAAAATTCTCTAGGTTCTCAATCTTCTCTCCCCAAGTACTTTCCAAGGACTTGCCAATGTTTAAAAGCCCACAACTAGAGCTTAATGTATTCCAGAATTAGTGCTTCATCCCTTCGGTTTGAGCCAAACAGGAGCTCTCTTTCAGTTTTCTTGTTTAGGGTGCTTAAATTTTTGAAGCAAAATAGTATCGTCTGCATTTAAGTATGCTAAATAAATAACGTTCAAAGAGAAGAACAGTTGACTTACCTAGGATGGTTACTTCAAAATGTCCAAGGCTTCGGGCACTCTTAAAATCATTAAGTTTTGGGGGCCTTTCTTTTGGTGGTATGTATTTTGCAGGCTGAGAATTATACTGCTGAATGAGAAAATCTTTGTGTTCCAAAGTAAATTTCCGTGGAATACTTTCAGGATAAACAGAGCTGTAATGCAGGTGCTCTACTAAGCCAAACTTCTTCTCTCTCCACAGCTGACTTTCCCACCTATGACTTATAGTTTTTCTGGCTTTCCCGTGCATACTAGTCCTTGTGCTTTCTGGACCTGTTGAAGACACAATGAGATAGACAGAATTGACCTATAAACTAACCAAGTCAAGTCATTCACTACAAAAAAGCACAGATTAATGAGGAACAGTTTAATTAACTTTGAAAATCAAACAAACACCTACAAAATGTAAATTGAATGTCCAAAAGATAATTCTTATTAAAGTGAAGAAAGAACTAAATTCATTTTCAAAATAAACTTTTACTCCGTATTAAACGGTGATATTATTTTCTCTGTTAACGGCTTTATGGAAATTTGTAATTATCTTCTTTATATTTTTTCTATATTTTCTAAATGCTCTTAAATAAACATATTCCTTTTATATTCAGTGACAAATTCAAGTTAAGTGAAATTCGTGAGAATAATAACCTTTAGAGATGGGACTACCACTCAGTACTGGTGGAATTTAAGCTTAAAACAAAATTTTGTAAATCTTTGCTAAAAGTAGCCTGAACAAATACAAAACACAGTCTTTTTCTTGGATATAACTCTCCTTCAAAAGGACCACTTATTTATTATATATAATACCCCTTTCACATATAAATAAAATATTGAAAAGAGGGAACTAAATTGAGATAAAAGACCACTTTAGTTCTTGATTGTTCTCTATCAAGTTAACATGTCATTTATGTACAATTTAACATATTTAGTTTCTGAGGCAGAATATAATTTCTCCCCTACACATTATGACATCCATTAATTTAGCAAATAATTATTGAGCACCTATTTTGTAACAGATATCGTGCTAACAAATTTTGCAAAACAATATTTTTAAATTAAAGTTTATTGGAGTGACAATTGTTAGCAAAATTACATTGGTTTCAGGTGTACAATTACAATAATATTTTAATTGAATAACATACCCTGGGAACTGAAGACCTATGTTGGAAACTGAAAAAAACAACAACAAAAAAACAGATTTTGGAGAGGCTGTCTTTTCTCCATTGTATGTTTTTGGCTTCCTTGTCGAAAATTATCTGTCCATACTTATGTGGGTTTATTTTTGGGTTCTCAATTCTCAATTCTATTCCATTGGTCTGTGTGTCTGGTTTTCTGCCAATACTATACTGTTTTGATTATTGTTGCCCTGTAGTACAAGCTGATTATTGTTGCCCTGTAGTACAAGCTGATAGCCTCTTCAATAAATGGTGCCAGGAGAATTGGAAAGCCACATGCAAAAGAATGAAACTAGACTATCTGTCACCATGTACAAAAAATAACTCAAAATGGATCAAAGACCTAAACATAAGACTTGAAACAATCAACTGCATAGAAGAAAACTTAGGTACTAAACTTATGGACCTTGGGTTAAAAGAGGATTTTATCAATTTGACTTCAATGGCAAGGGAAGTAAAAGCTAAAATAAATGAATGGGACTATATCAAAGTAAAAAGATTCTGCACAGCAAAAGAAACCGTCGACAAAATAAAGAGGCAACCAACTGAATGGGAGAAGATTTTTGCAAACAATGCCTCTGATAAGGGGCTAATGTCCAAAACATATACGGAACTCATACAACTCAACAATAACAAACAAACAAACGAACCAATTGCAAAATGGGCAGAGGAACTAAATAGACATTTCTCCAAAGAGGACATACAAATGGCCAATAGGCCTATGAAAAAATGCTCAACATCACTAATCATCAAAGAAATGTAAAAAAAAAAAAAAAACCACAATGAGATATCACCTCACCCCAGTCAGAATGGCTATCATCAACAAGACAAACAATAACAAGTGTTGGAGAGGCTGTGGAGAAAAATTAACCCTCATACACTATTGGTGGGAATGTAGATTGGTGCAACCGCTATGGAAGGCAGTGTGGAGGTTCCTCTAAAAATGAAGAATAGAATTACCATATGACCCAGCAATCCCTCTCCTGGGTATCTAACCAAAAAATCTGAAAACATTTATCTGCAAAGATATATGTGCTCTGATGTTCATTGCAGCTTTATTTATGGTGGCCAAGACATAGAAACAACCAGAGTGTTCAGCGGTAGATGATTAGATAAAGAGGATGTGGTATATGTACACAATAGAACACTATTCTGCCATAAGAAAAGATGAAATACTGTCATTTGCAACAACGTGGATGGATCTTGAGATTATTATGCTAAGCAAAATAAGTCATACAGAAAAAAATCGAGAACCATAAGATTTCACTGATATGTAGTATATAAAACTGGAAACAAAGGAACAAGATGAACTAATGAAGAAACAAAAACTCTTAGACACAGACAATAGTTTAGTGGTTACCAAAGAGTAAGGAGGGTGGGAGTGGTAGATGAGGGTAAAGGGGATCAAATATATATGGTGATGGAAGGAGAACTGACTCTGGGTGGTGAACACACAATGTGATATATAGATGATGTATTATAGAATTTTATACCTGAAAGGTATGTGACTTTACTAACAATTGTCACTCCGATAAACTTTAATTCAGAAAAAATTAGACTTTGGTACAAGACTCTCATGTCAGTTCTGTTTGCGGAGGCAAGCTGAAAGCAACTCTGTGTCAGTTTACCATGGTTGCTAAATTGCTTCCATGCAGGCTGCCTATGCCTTGATTTTTTATTCTGGCATTTAAAAAAAAAAGACAAAACAAACAAACAAACAAAAAACTTTACTGAGGCAAGATGCAGAAGGACCATCAACAGCAAGGTTTCAGTGTGGTCAATATACTACTTCTGCTTTCCTAACTTTATTCCATATTCTTACACTACTTTCTTGGTTTCTTAACCCTACCAAGAGACTTGCTGAAAATTAATTACAAGGTGAAATACTAGATTTAATTATAAGAAATGATGAAGATGTTGAACACATACTTCTTATCCACCAGGAATTCAAAATACTGCAATATTACAAAAGGCTTTTTTAAATTCAAATTTCACTTCATAAGTACACTTACTTTCCTGTAATACTGCTTGATAACAAAATGAATACAACATTTAATCACACATAAAAAGGAAAGGAGGTCGGATCAAAATGGCAGCGTGAGGTGAGCTTCTGTAAATCTCCCTTGGAATTTACAACTAATCGAACAACAATAACTCCACAAAGGAGTGCCTGCACAGCAGACAAGGCAAGACGAAGAGGCCCACTACTGAATTCACCTAAAGGTGGGCAAATCGCACGAGCGGGGTAGGAGGGAAGGGAGAAGTGCGGAGACATAGCTGCAAGGGCGGGCACAGGACGCAGACCTAGCTCAGTGCTCCGAGCTCGCTGCACCCCGGAACTACCGCAGCTGCGGGAGAGGGAACAACTCGCACTGTTAGGGCTCCGTTTATGGCCCACAGGGCTGAGGGGACAGAATATAAAACGGCTGAACACAACGCTCACGGCAGAGACCTCGGAGAAAAGACTGAGGGAAGAAGATTGAAAACGGTGGTTTAAGCCCTCACTGCCACAGAGAACAGAAGCCTTAGGCACTGAGACTAGCTGCCAACCCCCTAAACCCCCAGAGCTCTCCCCGTCCCCACCTGCCCGGTGCTAGAAGCAGAACAGTAGCAGTGTCAGATCAAAAGAACAGAATATTTGCTCTTCTGAGAGCTGTGGACCGCAGACACAGATTCCCAGGACAACTAGTTCCGGCAAAGGGGAGTGAGCTGTGAAAGCAGGACCGGCTGTGGTGGTGGTCGCCGCCATTGCTCTGGGCCACCTCTCACAACTCACCCCACCCCCGGCCCCACCTATCTGGGAGGATCCCTGCAGGAGTAAACAGAACTGCTGAAACATACGGGCTCTGAATCTGGGGCAGGAAGAGCTTTGGAACTTCAAAAGCTCTCTGCATACCCACACGGACACTGTGCCCTGTGACCCAGGCAAACTATTAAAAGAGGAGAAGCCCGTCTCCCAGGGAATGCCCCCATTGTGTGAGAAGCTGGAATAGTGCAGAGAAAATATAGCACTACCGTGTGAGACACAAAAAAGGCTGCAGTCGGAGAGAAAATAAAACACTCTACCAAGAAATACTGGAAAAAAAAAAAGACCTTGTGGGGACAGAGCCCCAAAAAGCAGTTTCCAGGCTCTCGGCCTCACATAGAAAGGTGCTGGCTCAGGTAGTAAATGGCCATCGACTGTGATCAAATGGCCATCAGCTGTGGCTAGTTGGCCGTCAGCTGTAACCAGTGAGCCATTAGCCATGAATATAACTGCCGTGCCTAGGCTAGGAAAAAAATGGGGGCTAGCAAGAAGATGGTGGCTGAGCCTGCAAGTGGAGCAGTGAGGGTTGAGAATTGTGTGGCTCCTGTTTCCTGTGTCTCCAACCCAGCCACCAGCGAGAATATAGTAGTATGACTCCCCTACCTATGGCTCCGTGGGTGTTCCTTTTTGGCCTCACCATGTCCTGCGTTCTTATGTGGGGAGCGGGACCAGAGATCCCGCAGGCCGCCCCGCACGACACATGGCGTAGTCGGCAGGATACCCTGCCTGACACCCTGCATGACAAATGGCGCAGGGAGCAGGGTACGGTGTCGGCCAAAGCTCTCCGAAGGGCGGTGGAGCAGTTTGTGCATATGAACACTCAGTCTCAGAAAGACCAGGAGGAGCAGCTGCCGGAGAGCTGGACCCCCGTGGAGGGGTGGAAAGACATGGATGGCTCTCCAGCCAGCGTGGAGAGGGCCCTGAAGGCTCTGGCTGAGCGGTTGCCGGAGGAGGAGAAAGCTACAGCTGGCCGTGTGGGCTGGCTGTTCCTCACGGCCTTGAGTCTCTACACGGAAAATGCGCTTAATGAAATGGCCCAGGTGCCGGACCAGGTGTCCCGGTTGGAAGCACTGGAAGCTCGGTCCGCTTGTTGGAAGCGGGGCCCCACAGTGGGGTCATGCAGGGGACCCTGCTCGCTGCGCCATTTGTCGTGCGGGGTGTCAGGCAGGGTCTCTGGGGTCTCTGGTCCCGCTCCCCACATAAGAACGCAGGACATGGTGAGGCCAAAAAGGAACACCCACGGAGCCATAAGTAGGGAAGTCATACCACTATGGTCTTGCTGGGTTTACAGGACGTGCGACCTGCTGTCCGCTTTGCTGTCAACCGACCGACTCTCTTCCACTCTCCTCCACTCTCCTTCAGTCTCCTTCTCTCTCCTCCTCTCTCCTCTTCTCTCCTCCGTAGCCGCGGCAGTTATATTAGTGGCCAATGGCTCAATGGTTACAGCTGACGGCCAACCAGCCACAGCTGATGGCCATCTACTACCTGAGCCAGCACCTTTCCACATGAGGCCGAGAGCCTGGAAACTGCTTTCTGAGGCTCTGTCCCCACACTGTGCGTACCGCAGCAGTGAGCCACTCCATTAGAGAATGGTTGCCCTGGTCGTGGGCCAACCTATGGCAGTTCTGTAACCTTTGTCGCAGGGACGGATGCACTGTCACAAAGGCTAGCTTTTCCATCTCGCCCGGGGAGCAGAGAATGCTGTCTGCTCCCTCATCCCATAAACGTAATAGTCAAGCCGAGACTGGCTCTCCAGGGCTCTGTTTGTACCGCCTCCCCAGCTCCTGCAACTCAGTGGGAGTGTAAGGGGTGTAGGTTGTGAACTCAGTCACAGCTGGGTTGCCTGCAGCAACACCCCCGGGGCCCAAAGGTTGCTCACGTTTTACTCTTTGCTTCAAGATTGGCCGGGCTTGGGGGTTGGGAGCTACATTGTCTCCACTGGCTTCCTCCGCCTCTGCCTCAGAGTCTCCACTGCGGGCGCCCCGCACCAACAAGCGGACCCGAGCTTCCAGCGCTTCCAACCGGGACACCTGGTCCGGCACCTGGGTCATTTCATTAAGCGCATTTTCCGTGTTGAGACTCAAGGCCGTGAGGAACAGCCAGCCCACACGGCCAGCTGTAGCTTTCTCCTCCTCCGGCAACCGCTCAGCCAGAGCCTTCAGGGCCCTCTCCACGCTGGCTGGAGAGCCATCCATGTCTTTCCACCCCTCCACGGGGGTCCAGCTCTCCGGCAGCTGCTCCTCCTGGTCTTCCTGAGACTGAGTGTTCATATGCACAAAATGCTCCACCGCCCTTCGGAGAGCTTTGGCCGACACCGTACCCTGCTCGCTGCGCCATTTGTCATGCAGGGGACCCTGCTCGCTGCGCCATTTGTCGTGCGGGGTGTCAGGCAGGGTATCCTGCCGACTACGCCATGTGTCGTGCGGGGCGGCCTGCGGGGTCTCTGGTCCCGCTCCCCACATAAGAACGCAGGACATGGTGAGGCCAAAAAGGAACACCCACGGAGCCATAGGTAGGGGAGTCATACCACTATATTCTCGCTGGTGGCTGGGTTGGAGACACAGGAAACAGGAGCCACACAATTCTCAACCCTCACTGCTCCACTTGCAGGCTCAGCCACCATCTTCTTGCTAGCCCCCATTTTTTTCCTAGCCTAGGCACGGCAGTTATATTCATGGCTAATGGCTCACTGGTTACAGCTGACGGCCAACTAGCCACAGCTGATGGCCATTTGATCACAGTCGATGGCCATTTACTACCTGAGCCAGCACCTTTCTATGTGAGGCCGAGAGCCTGGAAACTGCTTTTTGGGGCTCTGTCCCCACAGACCTCTTCCTATCAATCTGTTGCAGAAGCCACTCCTGTAGATGTCTAGGAAGAGAAATAATAAATTAGTAATTGCCATGAATAACCAAGGCAACAAGACAGCTCAGAAAGAAAGTGAACAGTCTCCAGAAAAGGAATTTAAAGATATGGAAATATGTGACTTAAATGACAGAGAATACAAGATTGCAGTTCTGAAAAAACTCAACGAGATGCAAGAAAACACAGGAAGGCAGTTTAATGAACTTAGAAACACAATCAAAGAACAACATGAACATTTTACGAAAGAGATTGAAATTTTAAAAAAGAACCAAATAGAATTTCTGGAGATTAAGAACTCAATAGAAGAAATTATGAATGAAACAACCAGCTTAGGTAGTACAGTTGACGAGATTGAGGAAAGAATCAGTGACATCGAAGATAGAAACCTGGAAATTACAGAGATGGAAGAAGAAGGAGACTTGAGACTTAAAAGAAATGAAAGAACTCTACAAGAACTTTCTGACTGCATCAGAAAGAGCAATATAAGAATAATGGGCATACCAGAAGGAGAAGAAAGAGAAGGGGACAGAGAAGAAGAAGGGGACAGAGAATATATTCAAAGAAAATGTCGATGAGAACTTCCCAAACGTGTGGACAGAACTGGATCCTTGAATCCAAGAAGCAAATAGAACACCTAATTACCTCAATCCCAATAGGCCTTCTCCAAGGCACATTGTATTGAAGCTGTCTAAAATCAACAACAAAGAAAGAATCCTCAAGGCAGCCAGCGAAAAGAAGACGGTAACCTACAAAGGAAAGCCCATTAGATTATCATCAGATTTTTCAGCAGAAACTCTACAAGCCAGGAGGGAGTGGAACCAAATATTCAAAGTATTGAAAGAGAGAAACTATGAGCCAAGAATAATATATCCAGCAAATATACCCTTTAGATATGAAAGAGGAATAAAGACCTTTCCAGACATACAGAAGCTGAGGGAATTTTCTAATACATGACCTGCACTACAAGAAATACTAAAGGAGGCTATTCGACCACCATCAACAGGGACAATTTGTGGCAACCAAAACATAAACAGGGGGAGAATAAAGGCCTAAACCGGAATATGGGAATGGAGAAAGTAAGCGTGCTGAAGAAAATGGAATACTCTAAATATCAAACTTTCTTTTACATAAACTTAAGGGTAATCACTGGAAAAAAAATCCAGAACTTAAATATATACTGTAACAAAGAAGAAACAGAGAGAATCATCATAGAATACCACCACACAGAAATAATACACAACAACAAAAAGTCAAATAAACAATGGACACAGCCTTACCAGAAAACTAAAGATAGAATGACAGGAAATCCTCACATATCACTAATCACCCTAAATGTAAATGGACTGAACTCACCAATAAAAAGGCAGAGAGTGGCAGATTGGATCAAAAAACTAAACCCAACGATATGCTGTCTCCAAGAGACACATCTCAGCTACAAGGACACGCGTAGACTCAAAGTGAAAGGGTGGAAATTGACACTCCAAGCAAATGGTATCAAGAGAAAATCAGGTGTAGCCATACTGATATCAGATGAAAGAGACTTCAGGGTGAAAAAGATAACAAGAGACAAAAGTGGACATTTCATAATGGTAAAGGGGATTATACAACAAAAAGACATAACAGTCATCAATATTTATGCCCCCAATCAGAGAGCACCGAAATATACCAAGCAACTATTAACACAACTAAAGGGAGAAATTGACCAAAACACAATTATACTAGGGGACTTAAATACATCATTGACAGCTATGGATAGTTCATCCAAACAGAAAATAAATAACGAAATAGCAGCCCTAAATGATACATTACATTAAATAGACATAATTGACATATATAGAGCACTTCATCCTAAAACATCAGACTATACATTCTTTTCTAGTTTACATGAAACATTCTCAAGGATAGACCATATATTGGGACATGGAATCAGCCGCAGCAAATTTAAGAAGATTGAAATCATATAACGCATATTCTCAGATCACAAGGCTTTGAAATTGGATATCAACTGCAAAAAGAAAGCAGGAAAAACCACAAATACATGGAGACTAAACAACATACTTTTAAAGAACCACCAGGTCAAAGAAGAAATTAGAGGAGAGATCAAAAGATACATAGAAACAAATGACAAGGAAAATACATCCTACCAAAAGTTTTGGGAAGCAGCGAAAGCCGTTTTAACATGGAAATTCATATCTTTACAGGCCTATCTCAAGAAACAAGAAAAATCCAAAATAAATAACCTCATGTTACACCTTAAAGAACTAGAAAAAGAAGAACAAATGAAACCCAAGGTCAGCAGAAGAAAGGAAATAACAAAAATCAGAGAGAACTAAATGAAATAGAGAACAAAAAGACAACAGAAAAAATTAATGTGACAAAGAGCTGGTTCTTTGAAAAGATTAACAAAATTGACAAACCCTTAGCTAGAGTCATTAAGTTAAAAAGAGAGAAGACAGTAATTAGGAAAATCAGAAATGAAAAAGGGGAAGTTATCACGGACACCACAGAAATACAAAGGATCATCCAGGGATACTATGAAAGACTATATCCCACCAAATTCAGTAATCTAGAGGAAATGGACAAGTTCTTCGAAATATATAGCCTTCCAAGGCTGAACCATGAAGAACTATAAAATGTAAACAGACCGATCACCAGTAACGAAATTGAATCACTCATCGAAAACCTTCCCAAACGCAAAAGTCCTGGACCACATGGCTTCACTAGTGAATTCTACCAAACCTTCAAAGAGGATCTAATACCAATCCTGCTCAAACTCTTCCAAAATATTGAAGAAGACACAGTATTCCCTAATTCATTTTATGAGGCCAACGTTACCCTGATTCCAAAACCTGGTAAGGACAACACAAAAAGCGAAAACTATAGACCAATATCTCTGATGAATACAGATGCAAAAATCCTAAACAAAATTCTAGCAAATCGAATACAACAATACATTAAAAAGATTATTCATCACGACCAAGTGGGGTTCATCCCTGGGGCACAAGGATGGTTCAACATCCGAAAATCCATCAAGGTGATACATCACATAAACAAAATAAAAGACAAAAATCATATGATTATATCAATTGATGCAGAAAAAGCATTTGACAAGATACAACATCCATTTATGATTAAAACACTTAATAAAATAGGTATAGAAGGAAAATACCTTAACATAATAAAGTCCATATATGGCAAACCCTCAGCTAATCTCATAATTAATGATGAAAAACTGAAGCCTTTTGCTCGACGTTCAGGAACACGACAGGGCTGTCCACTATCATCTCTGAATTTCAACACAGTGTTGGAAGTCCTTGCCAGAGCAATCAGGCAAGAGAAAGAAATCAAAGGCATCCGAATTGGGAATGAAGAAGTTAAATTGTCACTCTTTGCAGATGACAGGATGCTATATATAGAAAACCCTAAAGACTCCACCAAAAAGCTATTAGAAACAATCAACGAATACAGTAAAGTAGCTGGCTACAAAATCAACATACAAAAGTCCATTGCATTCCTATATACTAACAATGAAATCTCAGAAAAAGAAATACAAAAAACAATTCGTTTTGCAATTGCAGCAAAATGAATAAAATACCTAGGAATAAAGTTAACTAAGAATGTGAATGACTTCTATGCTGAAAACTATAAGATTTTTTTTAAAAGAAATTGAAGAAGAAACAAAGAAATGGAAAGACACTCCATGCTCATGGATTGGAAGAATCAACATAGTTAAAATGGCCATATTACTCAAAGCCATATATGGATATAATGCAATCCCCATCAAAATCCCAAAGCCATTTTTTAAAGAAATAGAACAAAAAATCATCAGATTTGTTTGGAACCACAAAACACCCCGAACAGCCAAAGCAATCTTAACAAAAAAGAACAATACTGGAGGTATCACACTCCCTGACGTTAGCTTGTAC
Source organism: Rhinolophus ferrumequinum (assembly GCF_004115265.2). NCBI lineage: Eukaryota > Metazoa > Chordata > Mammalia > Chiroptera > Rhinolophidae > Rhinolophus > Rhinolophus ferrumequinum. The sequence continues at coordinate 47,960,137 of NC_046284.1, forward strand.
TACAGGGCTACAATAATCAAACCAGCATGGTATTGGCAGAAAAACAGACACATAGACCGATGGAATAGAATTGTGAACACAGAAATAAAACCACATAAATATGGACAGATAATTTTTGACGAAGAAGCAAAAAACATGCAATGGAGAAAAGGCAGCCTCTTCAATAAATGGTGCTGGGAGAACTGGATAGCCACGTGCAAAAGAATGGATCTGGACTGCTATCTGTCACCATGTACCAATATTAATTCAAAATGGATCAAAGACTTAAGCGTAAGACCTGACACAATAAACTGCATAGAAGAAAACATTGGTACTAAACTTATGGACCTTGGGTTCAAAGAGCATTTTATGAATTTGATTACAAAGGCAAGGGAAGTAAAAGCTAAAATAAACGGATAGGACTATATGAAAATTAAAGGCTTCTACACAGCAAAAGAAACCATCGACAAAATAAACAGGCAAACAACTGAATGGGAGATTTTTGCAAACAGTGCCTCCGATAAGGGGCTAATATCCAAAATATACAAGGAACTCATGAAACTCAGCAGCAAAAAAAACAAACAACCCAATTGAAAAATGGGCAGACTTCCTGAAGAGACATTTCTCCAAAGAGGACATACAAATGGCACATAGACATGTGAAAAAATGCTCAACATCTCTAATCATCAGAGAAATGCAAATAAAAACCACAATGAGATATCACCTCACCCCAGTCAGAATGGCTATCATCAACAAGACAATTAGTAACAAGTGTTGGAGAGGCCATGGAGAAAAGGCACACTCATACACTGTTGGTGGGAATGCAGAATGGTGCAGCCGCTATGGAAGGCAGTGAGGAGGTTCCTCAAAAAATTACGGATAGAATTACTATGTGACCCAGCAATCTCTCTCCTGGGTATCTACCCAAAAAATCTGAAACCATTTATACATAAAGACACATGTGCTCCAATGCTCATTGCAGCTTTATCTACGGTGGCCAAGACATGGAAACCATCAAAATGTCCTTCGATAGATGAATGGATAAAGAAGTTGTGGTATATATATATATACAATGGAATACTATTCAGTGGTAAAAAAAGATGAAATAGGACCATTTGTGACAAAATGGATGGATGTTGAGAATATAATGCTAAGAGAAATAAGTCAGACAGAAAAAGCAGAGAACCATATGATTACACTGATATGTGGTATATAAACCAAAAACAACAAAAGAACAAGACAAACAAATGAGAAACAAGAACTCATAGACACAGACAATAGTTTAGTGGTTACCAGAGGGTAAGGGTGGTGGGGGGTGGAAGATGAGGGTAAAGGGGATCAAATATATGTTGATGGAAGGAGAACTGTCTCTGGGTGGTGAACACACAATGGGATTTATAGATGATGTAATACAGAATTGTACACCTGAAATCTATGTAACTTTACTAACAATTGTCACTCCAATAAACTTTAATTAAAAAAATAATCATTATCAGTTTCTTTAAGATTTGTCCCAAATAAGTAACAATTATTAATATGTAGTGATGTCAAACATGGCGGCATGAAGGATGCTCTTTGAAATTTGCCCGGAAAGTTACAACAAATTGAACAGCTATAATTCAACAAAAGATATCCTACATAGCACACAAGCATGTCTGAGAGATCTGCACATCCAAACATCTGAAGGTGGGCATATTGTGGCAAACAAGGGAGTACGGAAGGGGGAAATGCAGAGATGTGGGCTTCAGAGTTCAGCCCAGAGCTCACTGCAATGCCTAAAGAGGAAAGGATTCAGGCTGCAGGTGCACTGTACACTACCGGTGGCCCAAAGTCCTGCCTGAGGGATCAGCATATAATACCGCTGAACACAGCATTTGGGGCACAGACCTCGGGGTAAAGGCCAAATACAGAAGAGTGAAACTGTGGTTTAAGCCCTCAATTCCAGGCAGAAAACAAAGACATAGAGCCTGGCTGCCTTCCCACATCCTTCCAGAGCTCGCCTCCCCCGACACACCTTTCAATGTTAGAAGGCTCCAGAAGGAACTGTAGCATTGTCGGATTAAAGAGCAGAATACATACAGCCCTGGAGAGACAGTCCTAGAACCGTAAACACACAGTGCAGCTAATTCCGGTGACAGGGAAGGGGCTGAAAGGGCTGTGGGTTGAAAGTCACCACTGCTCAATGCCACAGACACCAGCAGCCTCTCCCAGGCCACCCCGCCCCAACCTTTCCGGGTGGATGCCTGCGGGGACAACCAGGGTTGCTGAGATACGGAAGCTCTGCATCAGGCTGCAGGGACAGGTTTGGGGTTTCAGAAGCTCAGAATCCCATCGCCGACCACATCCTCCCATGGGGGCGGTGCCCAGAGACCAAAGCAACCTGATCACAGAGTAGAAGCCCACCTTTCAGGAAACGTCCCGTCATGAGGGAAGCCAGAACAGTGCAGGAGAAAATAAAACACTGCAGTGTGAAAGAAAATAAAATGTTGCAGTGACACCTACTGGAAAGCAAAAGAAAGACCTCTTCATATCAGCCTGCTGCAGAACCCACTCCTGTAGATGCCCAGGAAGAAAAATAATAATTCATTAATTGTTATGAATGACCAAGGTAACAAGGCACTCAGAAAGAAAATGAAAAAAATCTCCAGAAAATGAACAGAAAGACATGGATATATCTGACTTGAATGACAGAGATTGCAGTTCTGAAAAAACTCAATGAGATGCAAGAAAACTCAGACAAGCAGTTTAATGAACTCAGAATGAAATACAATGAACAAAACGCATATTTTAACAAAGTGATTAAAATTTTAAAAAAGAATCAAGTAGAAATTCTGGAGATGAAGAACTCAATAAAAGAAATGAAGAATGAAATAACCAGCTTAGGAAATAGAGCTGCCCAGATAAAGGAAAGAATCAGTGACATCAAAGATATAAATCTGGAAATGACACAAATGGAAGAAGAAAGAGACTTGAGAGTTAAAAGAAATGAAAGAACTCTACAAGAACTTTCTGACTCCATCAGAAAGAGCAACATAAGAATTAATGGGCATACCAGAAGGAGAAGAAAGGGAGAAGGGCACAGAGAGTCTATTCAAACAAATAGTTGATGAGAACTTCCCAAACCAATGGAAAGAACTGGATCTTCGAATCCAAGAAGCAAAAGATTACCAAATTACCTCAATCCCAACAAACTATCTCCAAAGCACATTATATTGAAGCTGTCAAAATTTATTGACAAACAAAGAAATCCTAAGGCAGCCAGGGAAAAGAAGACAGTAACTTATAAAGGAAAGCCCATTAGTTATCATAAGATTTTCCAGCAGACACTCTACAAGTCAGGAGGTAGTGGAATCAAATATTCAAACTATTGAAAGAGAGAAATTACCAGCCAAGAATAATATATCCAGCAAAGTTATCTTTTAGATATGAAGGAGGAATAAAAACCTTTCCAGACATATGGAAGACGAGAGAATTTTCCACCACACAGCCTGCATTACAGGAAATAATAAAGGAGGCTATCTGAAACAAAAAGTCAAAAGAATGCAAAAAGTCAAAAGAATACAAAAACCATGTGCAAGATTACTAACAGACAGACAGAAGCAGGAAATGGCAACACCTACACAGAATAGGATACTATACACGTAAACATACATAAAGGGTAAAGAAGATAAAAATATAAAAAGGAAAAGAGAATAAACAGGCAACTTGCTACTGCAACTCAGAAATCAACTCACAGCATAAATAGGAATAATTTGTAATAACAAAAGCATGAAAGGGGAGAGAGTAAAGGTTTGAATTTGCAAAGGGGAATGGAGATAAGAAGCACGCTGAAGAAAAAGGACTACTGTTCATATGAAACTTTCTTATACATAAACTTATTGGTAACCACTAAAACAAAACAAATCAAAGAAAAAGAAAACAAAACAACACAGAACTGAGACACATGACATAAAACAGAGGAAAGACAAAGAAAAATCATAGCATACCAGGATGACGTCATAGAAAGGGCAGCATGAGGTGACCCGACTGAAATCTCCCCTAGAATTTACAACAAATTGAACAACTATAATTCCACAAAGGATTCCCTGCACAGCAAGCAGGCAAGACTAACAGACACACAACTGAAATCATCCAAAGGTGGGCAAATTGGATGAGCAGGGGAGGAGGGAAGCAGGAGGTACAGAGAAGAGGGCTGCGTGCAACTCTGGGCCGGAGACTGGAGTTTGGAGCTCCCTGCATTCCAGAGCCACCGCAGTCGCGGGACAGGGAAGCATTCTGACTGCTAGGGCTCCGCTGATGGCCCACAGTCCCACCTGAGGGATCAGTATATAACATGGCTGAACCCAACGCTCACAGCAGAGACCTCGGAGCAAACACTGAGGGAAGAAGGGTAAAAACAGCGGTTTAAGCCCTTACTGCTGAGCAGAGGATGGAAGGCTTAGACACAGAGCCTAGGCACACCCACCTCACCCTCCCAGACCTTGCCCCGCCCTCACTAGCCCAGTGCTAGAAGTGGAACAGTAGCAGTGTCAGAACAAAAGAATAGAATATTAGCAGTTCTGAGAACTGCAGCCCACATCCATGGACTCACAGTCCAACTAGTTGAGCAAAGGGGAGGGAGCCCTGGGTGCAGGATTGGCTATGTTGGTGGACCCGGACATTGCTCAGAGCCACCTCTCACAACTCACCCTGCCCCTGCCCCCACCTACCTGTGTGAAACCCTGAAGGCATAAACAGAGCTGCTGAAACATAAAACCCCTGATTCTGGTGCAGAAATAGCTTTGGAACATCAGAAGCTCTCCACATTCCCCAATGGAGGCGGTGCCCTGAGACCCAGGCAACCTGCTCACAGAGGAGAAGCACAGCTTCCACAGAATCCCCCACCCCCCGCCACAATGTGTGAGAAGCTGGAACAGTGTGGAAAAATAAAACACTACAGCGTGAGAGAGAATAAAAGGCTGCAGTTGGAGAGAAAATAAAGCATTCTACCAACACCTATTAGAAACCAAAAGAAAGAACTCTTCCTACCAACCTGTTGCAGAACCCACTCCTGTAGATGCCTAGGAAGAGAAATAATAATTCATTAATTGCCATGAATAATCAATGTAACAAGGTAACTAAAAAAGAAAATGAAAAGTCTTCAGAAAATGAACTTAGAGATGTGGCAATATTTGACTGAAATGACAGAGAATTCAAGATTGCACTTCTGAAAAAACTCAATGAGATGCAAGAAAACACAGGCAGATTAGAAATGAACTTAGAAACACAATCAAAGAACAAAATGAACATATTACCAAAGAGATTGAAATTATAAAAAAGAACCAAATAGAATTTCTGGAGATTAAGAATTCAATAAAAGAAATGAAAAATGAATTAGCCAGCATAGGTAATAGAGCTGACCAAATGGAGGAAAGATACAGTGACATTGAACAGAAATCTGGAAATGACAGAGATGGAAGAAGAGAGAGACTTGAGAGTTAAAAGAAATGAAAGAACTCTACAAGAACTTTCTGACTCCATCAGAGAGAGCAACATAAGAATAATGGGTATCCCAGAAAAAGAAGAAAGGGCGAAGGGAACAGAGAGTACATTCAAACAAATAGTCGACAACAACTTCCCAAACTTGTGGAAAGAACTGGATCCTCGAATCCAAGAAGCACACAGAACACCTAATTACTTCAATCTCAACAGCATGTCTCCAAGGCACATTGTATTGAAGCTGTCAAAAATTAACGACACAGAAAGAATCCTCAAGACAGCCAGGAAAAAAAAGACGGTAACCTACAAAGGAAAGCCCATTAGATTATCATCAGATTTTTCAGTAAATCTCTACAAGCCAAGAGGGAGTGGACTCCCATATTCAAACTACTGAAAGAGATAAATTATGAGCCAAAAATAATATATCCAGCAAAGATATCCGTTAGATATGAAGGAGGAATAAAGACCTTTCCTGACATACAGAAGCTGAGGGAGTTTTCTAACACAAAACCTACACTACAAGCAATGTTCAAGAATGCTATTTGACATGAAAGAAAAAAGCAAAACAATACAAAACCATGAGTAGTATTTCAAAGAGACAGACAGAAGCAGGAAATGGCAACCTCTACATCAAATAAGACACTGTACACTTAAACATAATAAACAGGGTAAAGAAGAAAACACTTAAAAAAAATAAAAGAAAAAGACAACTTGCTAACTCAGCACAGAAATCAACTTACAGCATAAATAGTGATAACTTGTGACAACAAAAACATAAAAAGAGAGAGTAAAAGTCTGAACCGGCATAAGGGAAAGGAGAAAGTAAGCATGCTGAAGAAAATGGAATACTCTAAATATGTAACTTTGTTTTACATAAACTTAATGGTAACCACTCAAAAAAAAAAAAAAATCCAGAACTGAAACTTGTAACATGAATAACGAAGAAAAGGAGGAAAATCATAGAATACCACCACACTGAAATAACAGACAGGAACAAAACGGCAAAGAAACAATGGAGACACAGTCCTACCAGAGAACCAAAGATAGAAGGAAAGGAAACCCTCATATATCAATAATCACACTAAATGTAAATGGACTCAACTCACCAGTAAAAAGGCACAGAGTAGCAGATTGGATCAAAAAACGAAATCCAACCATATGCTGCCTCCAAGAGCCACATCTCAGCTACAAGGACAAATATAGACTCAAAGTGAAAGGGTGGAAATTGACACTCCAAGCAAATGGTATACAGAGAAAAGCAAGTGTAGTCATACTAATATCAGATGAATCAGACATTGGGATAAAAAAGGTAACAAGAAACAAAGATGGATATTTCATAATGATAAAGGGGGCTATACAACAAGATGATATAACAGTCATCACTATATATGACCTCAATCAGGGAGCACTGAAATATACCAAGCAACTACTAACAGAACTAAAGGGAGAAATGGACCAAAACACAATTATAGTAGGGGACCTAAATACATATTGACAGCTATGGATAGATCATCCAAACAGAAAGTAAATAAAGAAATATCAGCCCTAAATAACACATTAAATGAAATGGACGTAATTGACATTTATAGAGCACTTTATCCTAGAATATTGGACTACACATTATTTTCTAGTATACATGGAACATTCTCAAGGACAGACCACATATTGGGACATAAAACTAGCCTCAGCAAATTTAAGAAGATTGAAATCATGCCAAGCATACTCTCTGATCAAAAGGGTTTGAAATTGGATATCCACTGCAAAAAGAAAGCAGGAATAACCACAAATATGTGGCGATTAAACAACATACTTTTAAAGAATGACTGAAACAAATGAGAATGAATTACACACTACCAAAATTTTTGGGATGCAGTGAAAGCAGTTTTAAGAGAGAAATTTATATCATTACAAGCCTATCTCTAGAAACAAGAAAAATCCCAGATAAATAACCTCAAGTTAAACCTTAAAGAACTAGAAAAAGAAGAACAAATGAAACCCAAAGTCAGCAGAAGGAAGGAAATAATAAAAATCAGAGCAGAACTAAAAGAAATAGAGAACAAAAAGACAATAGAAAAAAATAATGCAACAAAGAGCTGGTTCTTTGAAAAGATGAATAAAATTGACAAACCCTTAGTGAGACTCACTAAGATAAAAAGAGAAAAGACACAAATATAGAAATCAGAAATGAAAGAAGGGAATTTACCACAGATGCCACAGAAATACAAAGGATTATCCAAGAATATTTTGAAGGGCTATATGCCACAAAATTCAATAACCTAGAAGAAATGGACATATTCTTAGAAACATATAGCCTTCCTAGTCTGAATCACAAAGAACTGGAAAATATAAAGAGACCAATCACCAGTAAAGAAATTGAATCAATCATATGAAATCTTCCCAAAAGCAAAAGTCCAACACTAGATGGCTTCACTAGTGAATTCTACCAAACATTCAAAGGGGATCTAATACCCATCCTACTCAAACTCTTCCAAAAAATTGAAGAAAAGTCAATACTCCCTAACTCATTTTATGAGGCCAACATTACCCTGATACCAAAACCTGATAAGGATAACACAAAAAAAGAAAATTACAAACCAATATCTCCGATGATTACAGATGCAAAAATCCTAAACAAAATTCTAGCAAATTGAATGCAACAATGCATTAAAAATATTATACTTCACAACCGAGTAGGGTCATCCTAGGGGCACAAGGATGGTTTGACATGTTCAAATCAATCAATATGATATACCACATAAACAAATAAAGGACAAAAATCTTATGATTGTATCAATAGATGCAGAAAAAACATTTGACAAGATACAACATTCATTTTTGATTAAAACACTTAATAAAATGTGTAGAGAAGGAAAATACCTTAACATAATAAAGGCGATATATGACAAACCCTCAGCTAATATCGTAATTAATGGTGAAAAACTGAAGTCCTTTGCTCTAAGTTGAGGAACACGACAGGGCTGTCCCCTATCATCTCTGATTTTCAAAATAGTACAGGAAGTCCTAGCCAGAGCAATTAGGCAAGAGAAAGAAATAAAAGGCATCCACATAGATAATGAAGAATTTAAATTGTCACTTTTTGCAGATGACATGATGCTATATATAGAAAACTCTAAAGAGTCTATCAGAAAGCTATTAGAAACAATAAGTGAATAAAGTTGCCCGCTACAAAATCAATGTACAAAATTCCATTGCATTTCTGAATACCAACAATGAAAACCCAGAAAAAGAAATTGAAAAAGAATTCCTTTTGCAATTACAACAAAAGAATAAAATACATAGGAATAAATTTAACCAAGATGTAAAAGACCTACACACTGAAACTATAAGACATTTTTAAAAGAAATTGAAGACACAAAGAAATGGAAAGACATTCCATGTTCATGGATTGAAAGAATCAGCATAGTGAAAATATCCATACTACCCAAAGCAATATACAGATTTAACGCAATCCCCATCAAAATCATAATGGCAGTTTTTCAAGAAACCGAACTAAAAGTCATCAGACTTACATGAAATCACAAAAGACCCCAAACAGCCAAAGCAATCCTAAGAAAAAAGAACAATGCTGGAGGAATCACATTCCCTTACTTCAGCTTGTACTACAGGGCAATTATTAAAACAGTATGATATTGGCAGAAAGACAGACACACAGACCAATGGAATAGACCAATGAAATAGAATCGAGAACCCAGAAATAAACTCACATAAATATGGAGAGATAAGTTTTGACAGAGAAGCCAAAAATACACAATGGAGAAAAGATAGCCTCTTCAATAAATGGTGCTGCGAGAATTGGAAAGCCACATGTAAAAAAATGAAACTAGACTGCTGTCTCTCACCATGTACCACAATTAACTCAAAATGGATCAAAGACCTAAACATAAGACCTGAAACAATAAACTGCATAGAAAAAAACTTAGGTACTAAACTTATGGACCTTGGGTTCAAAGAGGATTTTATCAATTTGACTTCAAAGGCAAGGGAAGAAAAGCTAAAATAAATGAATGGGACTGTATCAAACTAAAAAGCTTCTGTATAGCAAAAGAAACCATCGACAAAATAAAGAGGCAACTAATCGAATGGGAGAAGATTTTTGCAAACAACGCCTCCGATAAGGGGCTAATATCCAAAATATATAAGGAAGGAACTCATATAACTCAACAACAACAAAAAACAAGCAATCCAGTTAAAAAATGATAGAGGAGCTGAATAGACATTTCTCCAAAGAGGGCATACAAATGGCCATTAGACATATGAAAAAATGCTCAACATCACTAACCATCAGAGAAATGAAAATAAAAACCACAATGAGATATCACCTTATTAACTGGATTAACTGGATAACAGCAGTTAGAATGGTTATCATCAACAAGACAAATAATAACAAGTGTTGGATAGGCTATGGAGAAAAAGGAACCCTCATACAATGTTGGTGGAAATACAGATTGGTCCAGCCACTAAAGAAGGCAGTATGACGATACCCCAAAAAATTAACAATAGAATTAATTACCATATGACCCAGCAATCCCTTTCCTGGATATCTACCCAAAAAGTCTGAAAACATTTATCCGTAAAGATATATGTACTCTGATATTCACTGCAGCTTTTTACAGTGGCCAAGACATAGAAACAGCCAAAGTGTCCTTCAATAGATGAATGGATAAAGAGGTTGTGGTATATATACACAATGGAATACTATTCTGCAGTGAGAAATGATGAAATAGTGCCATTTGTGACAACATGGATGGATTGTAAGATTATAATGCTAAGCGAAATAAGTCAGACAGAAAAAGTCGAGAACCATATGATTTCACTGATATGTGGGATATAACACTGAAAACAACAAAAGAACAAGACATACAAATGAAGAAACAAAAACTCGTAGACATAGACAATAGTTTTGTGGTTACCAGAGGGTAAGGGGGAGGGGGATGGGAGATGAGGGTAAGGGGGATCAAATATATGGTGATGGAAGGAGAACTGACTCTGGGTGGTGAACACACAATGTGATATATAGATGATGTATTACAGAATTGTACACTTGAAACCTATGTAACTTTACTAACCATTGTCACCCCAATAAACTTTAATTAAAAAAAAAATAGTACACTTGAAGGGATATGCTACTAAAGAAACAAATCGATAAGTGTAAGTTTGTTTATATTTATTTTCACTTTGATGATACCACAATATTGTTCTAAAGTTGGGACAAGTATTTTTGACAAGGACCTAACCTAATATAAATGAAAACCAGCAACAAAAATAGCTAGCTATATATCTATTCGATGTACTCATATTATGCTAATGGCAGGCATGACACAAAAAAATGTAGAATCAAAGAATAATCTGTATGTAACAGTGTTATGTGAAGATTTCATTAATACTACTACTAATAATAATTAAAGCAACATACGTTGGAAGATGCTTGGCATGTCTGGTTTATTTCCTTTTGTTTGTGCAGAAGTTTCTGGCTGAGGTAAAGGAATTCTACAAAAGATGAAAAAAAGGATAACCAATAGTATAAAAAAGAGACATGATACCAAATTGAGTGAAAGAAATGAATTGCTTCCATCCAGAATTTATTCTAATTTAATAAATTTAGAAAATATATGTTTAGTTTCTTAAAGTGGTGCATTAAACATTTAAGAAAAATACTTTCAAATTATGAACAATTATCTATACATAACATAATTCAAATATTGCAATAGGTTTAAATATTCTTTTAAGGAGTATTCCACAAAAGGAAGTACTCAACTTTATTAAATATCAACTAAAGATGTATATATATACATACACACACACGCACATGCACACATATTTTATTCTCGATGACAGGAATTTAAAAATTAGCTCAATGGCTTATTTTCACGTTTACTTTATTCAAATATTCTGGAAAACTATCTGGCCTAACTCGCCATCTTCATTCCAGAGTTTTTTATAAGCCTCATGCTACTTCAAATCTTTATGCTTTTCTTTCTGAGTGGAACAACCCTATATCCCTTTTCCTTTGCCTGATTATTTAACTCAGGCATTATTTCCTATAAGAAGCCATCCTTGATCTCTAGTTAAGGCTCACTGCTTCTTGTGTATGTTCTCACAGCACCATGACTAAACTTCTATCAGCGTTCATCACACTTGTATTGCAATTCCAGGTTTATCAGTTTGTCTCTTCCACCTGATTCTTCTATAAGCCCTACAAAAGTATAGACTTTATTTATTTTTGTATTTCCACATAATATCTGCTAACTGTTGATTGAACTGAAATGAATGGAGAAAAAAGGCAGCATCTTATTTTGAAGCTGAAGAGAAGCCTGGTTTCATAAAGAAAGATTTCCATCTTATGGGCTTTTAGCATTCTTCTGTGGTGAGTTTTTCTATTGTTGTATTCCAAAACTAAAACCGTAAAATAAAATAGAAATGTCATATTGTAGAATGCCACATAATATTGCTCAACTTATTGTATCAAAGGATGTGTCTCTTATAATAGTAGTATTCTTCATTTTACTTGTGAGTTATTAATGAACTATAAAGAAGTAGCTTTCATGAAGGAAGAGTGCATCCATTTAACTACAGAACTCCAGGAAATAATAAAAAAAGTTATACTTGTAGTTTTAATTTTTTTCAATTATTGAAAACATGGTATTTGTAGAAATTAGTAAACTGAAACCATCAACTCTGAGAGAAATGTTAATACTAAAAATAGTTAAATTATATGTATTTTGAGATCCTTAAACAGCATGTTTATACTTTTAAATACATGTGATTTTTCATCTGAAATAAATTAGACAAAACAGTTTTTCAAACTCTAGGAGCACCATTATATTGTACAGAATTTTGAAAAGTGCCTTAGAAGATTTTTACTGGAATATGTAGTAATTCATCTGTATGACTTAAATGTCTTAAAGGTGCTAAATGAGAGAAGTGGAGTATACAATGTCTACGAGTATCAGCTGAGAAAACTGAAAAAAGAAAGATTAAAGAAATGAAAAGACAAGAAGTAGAGAAGGATAACTAAGGACAGAAAGGCATGAGAGGGCTTAAAGAAGAGAAGATAAAGATGCACATGATGGGTAGTGGCTGAAAGAGTTTTGAGATACATAATAGAAAAAGCCTCAACTGCCTTGAAGAGAATATTGGTAGAAATATGAATTTCGAAGGAGAATCTGTTGAGGGTTCAGAAAGAAAAGAAGAAAGCTGTGGACAAAGCTTCTGTTGTCTTAGAGAATACACATATTGTTACAAAAATAATATTGCTAGAAATATGAATGTAAAAAGTGCTTCTGGTGAGGTCTCAGACAGAAATGAAGAATGTGCTATTGGAAACTGGATGAAAGGTGATCCTTGGTATAAAGTAGCAGAAGACTTGGCTGAATTCTATTCTGTTGGATGGAAAGTGAAACTTATATGCAATGAACTTACATATTTAGCTGAACTTCTAAGCAATGTGTTGAAGGTACAACCTGGTTTCTCCTTGCTGCTTATAGTAAAATATGAGAGTTGAAAAAGAAATTATTAAGAAAAAAGGTACCAGATCTTCAATACTTGGAAAATTCTCAACCTATTCATATTGCAAAAAATGAGAAAGTTTGTTCTGGAGAGAACACCAAGGGTTTGGCTGGAGAACCATTTGCCCAAGAGATTAGGCCTGTGACTTGTGGATCCAATCAACCATCTCAGTAGGCATGCTACTAGCTTAGACTGAAAGGGACATAGGTGGGACAGAATGAAGAAAGGTTGTCAGATTTCTGGAATTCTACAGTCAGGAAATGAGGCAACAAAGATATCCAGTTGTGATCATGTGTTATCCTTCAAAAAAAGGGAAGAATGACCCAGTGGGTGTGGCCCTTTCCTCAGTTACAGAAGGCAGGGCCATCTCCTCAATTCCAGAGTACAGGGCCACCACTCAGTGCCACCTGGTGGGCCCAGAGGACATAGTATCATGCCAGAAAGGAAAATTCTGAAATCTTAAAATCAAATGGAATTGGCCCTGCTAGGTTTCAGATGTGCTTGTGACCCATGATCCCTTTTTTCCTTCCAATTTCTCCTTTTTGGAATGCCTGTCCCACCATTGCATTTCAGACAGATAACATGTCTACTTTCACGGGTTCAGTCATGAAAAAAAATTTGCCCCAGGATGGATCACCCTGCATCTTATTCATACATGATTTAGATGATATTTAGATGACATTTTGGACTCAGAGTTGATGTTGGTATGGGTTAAGAATTTGGGGGATGGTGTGATGGGGTGAATGTATTTTGCATGTAAGAAATGAACTTTTAGGGGACAGAGGGCAGACTGTTATGGGTTGAATTATGTCCCCACCAAATATCAATATGACTACCAATATGTAAGCAATTACATCTTCAGGGATCCTCATAATGTGATCTTATTTGTAAATAAGGTCACCGAAGATGTAATTGCTTAAGACAAGGTAAGACTGGAGGGGACCAGTTTTCCAGAGTGGGTCCCTAATCCAATATTACTGGCGTCTTTACAAAAAGGGGAAATTTGGACACAGATGTGCCAACAGGGAAAATGCCATGTGAAGATGAAGGCAGAGATTGGGGTAATGCTTCTATAAGCTAAGAAATGACAAAGATTGCCAATTAACCACCAAAAACCATGGGAGAGGCATAGAACAGATTCTATGAGGTGTGAGCAAACAATACTGTGAATGTTTGAATAAAATTTAAAAATTACAGTAAAAGACACATTGCCATTAATCTCCCTCAAAATACCACCCCCCTCACTTCGAACACACTTATCCCATTGTTCTTGCCACTTTCTGAAGCAGTTCTGGAAGTCCTCTTTTATGAGTGTCTTTAGTTGCGCTGTCGCGGCTGCCTCAACGTCCTGACTCAATTAAAAACATTTACTTTTCATAGTCATTTTGACTTTGGGGAAGAGCCAGAAATTGCACGGTGCCAGATCCGATGAATAAGGTGGATGAGGACACACTATAACGTTTTTATATGACAGAAATTGCATACCAGAAGCGATGTGTGACACAAAGCCATTACATTGTGATCACAAAATATGGTGAGTGCTGCTGCTGAGTGCCATCGAATGGAAAGGCAGGGATCTTCAATACCGGAAGCGGCACGTTGAACCTTAGTAACAGTGTGTGACAAGTTTCAACTTGTTTGGTGCAGTCAGTCGGGTGTGAGCTACGGTTGAGAGAAGGTGTGTTTTAACGTGTGCCATAAATCATCCTCCATCATGACAATGCTCCGTGTCACTCATGGCTTCTGGTATATGGCAATTTCTGTCAAATAAAAACATTACAGTGTGTCCTCATCCACCTTATTCACAAGATTTGACATTGTGTGACTTCTGGCTCTTCCTCAAAGTCAAAATGATTGAGGACATGGAGACAGCCACAACAGTGCAACTAAAGATGCTCACAACAGAGAACTTCCAGAATTGCTTCAGAAAGTAGCAAAAATGGTGGGGTAAGTACGGTCAAAGCGAAGGGGAGTATTTTGAGGGGGATTAATGGCAATGTGTCTTTTACTGTAATACATTTTTTAAATTTAAGCATTCACCATATTTTTTGATCACACCATGTACATTACAGCTCTCACTAGGAACTCATCCTGCAGATACCCTGATCTCAGTCTTCGGCAGCCCTAAAAAACTAAAATGGCTTCTAGTACAATTGCTCATTTTATAGGGTAGAAACAAGACAAAAACAAACAAACAAAAAAGGGCTATGCACAGAATAAATACAAATGACTTACAGTTTGGTATATTGCCCCTGCACAATCCTTTTTTTCTTGGTAGGGCTCAAACTTGTATATGTAGTTTGAGAACACTGAGAATTCACAGGGCCATTCTCTTGGTGCTGTTTACCATCTATTTCCTGACTTTGACTTTCTCTTTCAGCTGTCTGGAATGTTGAGGGTCGGTTACAATTCTAAAACCAAAAAATTAGAGAATACATTTTAAGCTTATTCATAAAAATTATTTTTCTCTTAAAAGTTCTACAATTTTAGTTTATCCATTTTTCATAATCTTAAGAGTTGTGACAAAATGTTGCAACCATAATTCTGCTTTTATAAAGATGATTTATACAATTCCATCGGCTGTTAAAATATTGTTAAAAGGAAGGTAAATCCCTCTTAGTATAGCTTAAAAGTTGGAGTAGATGCACATTTCCACATGGATAGTAATCCTAGAAATAATTTTTAAAAGATAAACTCATGGAAAAAATTAACTTATTTGTCTTGATTGTGCATAGATTTCAGAGGTAGCATCTTCTATTAGAGCATTTATTTTACAAGAGTCATTGCTAACTCTTATAGAACCTGGGTAAGACTGCCATGCCAGATACAGAGGTAAAAATTTCCTGTGGAAGTGTTCTACAATTTTGGTCTTGACAAAAGGTAGGAATAGAATATACAGGCATACCTCATTTCATTGTGCCTCTCTTTATTGTGCTTTGCAGATATTGCATATTTTTACAAATTGAATGTTTGTGGCAACCCGGTGTTGAGCAGCAAGTCTATCAGCACCATTATTCCAGTTGGCTCAGATGATGGTTAGCATTTTTTAGCAATAAAGTATTTTTTAATTAAGGTATGTGCATTGCTTTTTAGACATAATGCTATTGCACACTTAATAGTCTACAATATAGTGCAAACATAACTTTTATATGCACTGGGAAACCAAAAAATTCATGTGACTTGCTTTATTGCAATATTCACTTTATTGCAGTGGTCTGGAACCAAACCTGCAATACCTCCAAGGATAGCCTATAATCATATATACCACCTGGGAATTTAAATAATGACAATCACGATAGGTTCAAATTATGTAGAAAGCAAAAATAAGATACCGAGTTTTGAGGGCCTATCAGAAACTGGGACCTTCAGCCCAGCCTGCTCCAAAATAAATGACAGAAAAAGGAAACAGCCAAAAAACAATTTTTTTTTTCTTAGACTGGGAAGGGGGTATGGTCTCACAGTTGTGGTGCTTTTTTTGTTTTGTTTTGTTTTTTGGCATGCTTTCTTAATAAAAACAAACAAAAAAAAGAATGTTTTAAAAAAGAATACAACGAACAAGGTACCAATTGTAATTATGATCACAGTGCTTTCAGAGATACACTATTAACTCTGGCACCATACCCGAAGTGTTTCTGATGCTGAGGCACTTTCAGTTGCGCTGCTATGGGGGATATACTTTATAACGGTAATTATCCCCTGAATTGCAATGCGCTTTTGTTCCCTATACTGCAAGTCTTCAATCTCCTTCCTCACTTCACTTATAGCTGTCAAGAGCGACTCAACTGCAAAAGAGTAATTCCAAGAAAATTGTAAGTTTTAAAGAACTGAAATGATAAAAATAAGAATTAGATTTGCAATGTAATTTCACAATATGAAATTATAAACTTGCTACATAACGTAAATTTGCAAGACTTTATGTTTATACTTGGTATACCCCTATGTAATTTCTGTAAAAGAGGCAAAACATATTTATCAGTTAAATTATGATGCAGTCTTCTAGCCTGGAATTTTAATTTGAAATTTTGCATACTGAATGTAATTCATATATCATACTTCAGACTATAAAGTGCTGCCGAGCCACTGAATTGAAACACACATTTTAATATTTTTAAACATATACTATATATCGATGGCATTATCAAGTACAAGAGGATGCTAATATTTAGATGATGATAGGTCAGTATTTCCAAACTTCTCTTTTTCCCCCCAAAACCATGCAATTATCCCATGGCTTTTTAAAAAGAATATACCTATGTTAAAGTTCTCAACTGTCATATCTTAATTGTACTAAAATAAATTAATTTTAGGCCTCTCATCAGTACTTACTCTGTATCTCATTTATTTTGGTGTCATTTTTATTTAAAGGTAGCACTTGATTTTGTTATATCCAATATATATCACTCTACAGAGCAGCATAATACAGTTTTCAATATCTTGATATCAGATTTCCAGTGTCCCCACTGATATCTTTAATCTCTCTATGTGATGTCATAGGAGTTGAAATCTACTAAGGTCAGACTGGATCTCAATGATATTAAATCAAGATATTATTTCTAGTTAGTCATTATCTATGTTCTTTCTCTTCCTCTAATGTAATAAGATAAAAATATTAAACTTTAGGAGGCATAACATGTATTTTACGTCCTCATAAAGACACAATTATTATCAGTGAGTGTTGTACACTTTGACTCACTCCCCTAAAATAAAAGAATAAAGATGACTAACTGATATAGCATATACCATACATATAGCATACAAACATATCACAAAAAATTGGCAATTACATTAGTACCTTTAACAGAACTTCTATACTTCGAAAATGTCTCCGGCACTGGTGGATAGGGGTAATATCCCCCAATAACAGAATTTTTCATTTCCCCAGAATCGGTCTTTGTTTTAATCCAGTGAATAAAATTTTTTACCTTGATATCAATGGCACACAGTTGGCTTCTATGACCTCTTTGTAAGAAGGTTAAAGTGCAAAAAAAACACACAAAAAAAACCAAACCAAAACAAACAAACAAACAAAAAAAAAGAAAAAAACAACAGCTCACTGTAATAAACTGCATGGACATTTGTATAAAAACAGTTTAATATTAAAACAGTTTCTTACGTCACCAAGAAAAGAAGTCAAATTCACTTATTCTCTATGTAGCAAATAATTATACTTAATATGCATACAAAAATTACCAAAGAGAGTAAACAAATCTTAAGTCAAGAACAAAATCAGACATATTAGAGTTTAAGTGGACTAAACAGTAGCTGTCTACAAGATACTTAAAAGCCTTAAGAAAAAGAAAACTAATAATCTGGAATTTTTCTAACTATCCAAATGGTTGGCATTTTCTTAAAAAATTGATTTTTAAATCATGTATTATCTTGAAGGTATGACATCATGTATGAACTAAACTGCCTGAGTATAGCTCAACATTTAAATTCATGTTCTTAAAACATACTTAAAAGTGATATTTACATCTCGTTATTAATATATATTTACATCTGATATTATTAGTTTTTATAAAATGAGGTATTGACAAATCTAGATGTGTGTTATACACTTCCTAGGACTCTTCTTTTGACAAATTTCCTAATTACCTATATGGTAGCATTCTAGGAAACACACCATCCCACACCATTCCCTCACTCATCTGGAAACTTGTATCTTTATTGTTTTCACATCCATTATCAAAGGCAATAGAGGAAAACAATGTACTTAGAGACAAGTAGTGAGACTCTTCTTACTATATAAATAAAATGTGAGATTCCAGGGCTAAAATTTGATGCACATTTTTGTTTTATTTAGTATTTTAAAATATTATTAATTGAATGCATATTGTGATATAGGCCCTTACAGTTTTCAATCAAGCAATTTATAATTATCTACTTTACATCAAGCAGGAAATAAAGTTAGCTAAAGGACGTAAACATAATTCTCCCGTAAGTCACAAAATTATTGCTTCAATCGTAAATAATCTAGAAGCAATATATTTCATAGGCTACATATTCTTTGTTAAAACATTCTTATAGTGATAAAGGAGGTCAAATAAAGCTATCTTGTGGTTGAAAGTTGTAATGTGAAAGTTAATTTAATGAAGAGAAAATATATTACATTTTCAATAAAGTATATACAAAGAAACTGCTCACCAGTAATAAAAACGTGACTCTCATTTGTAGTGGTGAGGTAAAGCAGTTTAGGTACTTGAGTATCATTTCTGACAACTTTCAATTGTGTACACATGAAATATGTCACTGTAGAAAATGAAAACACTTATGAAATTACTTCTGCATTTCAAAGAAGACATACCAAGATCAGGATGTAACACAGTGCTCCTCAAAATTTAATAAACATAGGAATCACCTAGGACAATTGTTAAAATGCAAAATAAGATTCAGTAGTTTTAGGGTGGGGCTTGAGATACTCCATTTCTGATAAGCTCCTAGGTGATATCGTGTTTCCCTGAAAATAAGACCTGGCTGGACAATCAGATCTAATGTGTCTTTTGGAGCAAAAATTAATATAAGACCCGGTATTTTATATTATATCATATTATATTATATTATATTATATTATATATTATATTATATTGACTCGGTCTTATAGTAAAATAAGACCGGGTCTTATATTAATTTTTGCTCCAAAAGACGCATTAGAGCTGATTGTCCAGCTAGGTCTTATTTTCAGGGAAACACGGTACTAGTGCTGCAAGTCCCTCGATCACACTTGGAACAAGGATCTGACACTTTTCCTTTAGATAAAGGATCTAACACTTTTAGAAAGTACAACAGCTGCACCTAACTGAAGTCACTGCTTGTTGCACAGTTGAAGAGTGCAAGAGTCTTTCTAATGGGGCACACAGCTGAATGTGAACAGTTATTTCTGCAGAGAAAGAAGCTTAGTTTCTCCATGATGATTTCACTCATTAACCCAATCTAACACTGATCCCTGAATTACTCTGACTCCTTCCACCAGATAGGGCTATACAGTATTAATTTGAATTTGCTTATGCAAGTGTTTTACATGTGTTGATTTTAGATTTTAAGCCTCAATGACAGGACTTATACCATCTATTCTTCTCTGTTCACTTTGCTAACTAACTTGATAAACTAAAAAAAAATCCCTGAAAATAGGGTTATAATGTCTTCAGACTTCAACACCTTTCAAGAGCTATCATTTTAAATTATATACCGTGTTTCCCTGAAAATAAGACCTAGCCGGATAATGAGCTCTAATGCGTCTTTTGGAGCAAAAATTAATATAAGACCCGGTCTTATTTTATTATAAGATTGGGTCTTAATATAATATAATATAATACGGTATAATATAATAAATGTAATATAATATAATATAATATAATATAATATAATATAATATAATATAATATAATATAATATAATACCGGGTCTATATAATACAATATAATACCGGGTCTTATATTAATTTTTGCTCCAAAAGACGCATTAGAGTTGATTGTCTGGCTAGATCTCATTTTCGGGGAAACAGGGTATTAGGTTATTTGGGAAAATTCATTAGTCCAACAATTCTTAAAAATTTTAACTCATTACATGCCCAAAACAGTTATGGTCTTACAAACTAGGAAATGAAGAAATAAATGTAAATACTTGTAATCGCACAATAACAGTAGGTTCTCATTTAAGAATAAATATTTCCCTAGAGCATGATAATAACTGTAAATTCATTTCTGACCTCTCATATTTACTAGATCTTTATTTTGTAGCAATGAAAATAAAGGAAATCTGTTCAAACGACTAAAAATAATTCTCTTAATTTATATCGCCTTTCCTTTATTTCAAAAACTTTAAAAATAATGTGAGTACTCATGGTTAAATATGTCAATATAGGAATATTAACAAAATCTCTAATTTTAATTTCATGACTCTTAAAAATCAGATATTTCAGATCTAACACTCTAGCTGTTTGACACCTAGGGAATTACTTAATCCTTCTGGACCTTTGTTTCCTCACCTGTAAAACCTATAAAAACATCAACTCTTTAAAAGGTAACTGGGAGTACAAAGTGAGATAACATGTATGAGCATCTGGTACATAGTAAACACTCAATATTAGTTTCCCTTAGTCCTTCAGTTACCTTAAAAGTAAAAAAGATGCCCTACTACCAAAAGATTCTGGTATTATTCCAGAAGACCCCTGGTCGCGTTCCCCTTCATAGGCCTGAAGTCCCCTTAAGTACTCACCAGTCATTTAATGTTTTTTTTTCCTTTACTCTTGGTCAAAAGATGAAAATAAATTGTGATCACTGTCAACTATTATATTAAAGAAAATCTCACCAAAGTCCACACAAACCTTTCTTAGAAATTTACATTTCACATTATCACAAGAAATAGAACACACGTGTATGGCAACTTTTCTGTGAAAAATAATTATCCAAAAATTGTGTCAGTTTGGTGCTTAAAGTGGCTACAAAGAGAGAGGGAAATGACCATAAAACCCATCTAAAGTAAAGTAATGGAATTATTACCTTATCAGAGGTCATCTATACCAATTATTTATGCCCTTAGAGAAGTTATATGAGAGGTTATAGCTCCATTCACCTTGGAAGACCAGGCCTTGGTTTTGGCTAAAACTCTCTTTCTGCCCTCTCCCCCAATAGCTGGGGCAAGGTTTGGTTCTATTCAGATACATTTAAAAAATTAATCTCACAAGTAGAGGGGTGGAATCTAATGAGGTAATATCTGAATGTTGCATAATACTGTTTTGCAATAGAGAAGAAAGGGGTAGCAAAACAGCCTTGTATATGGTCTCTAGGTCTCCTGACGTTCTACAATTTCTACCATGTTGCTGATGTTTAAAAAATTGCAAATAGTCAAGAATTGGGAGTTTCCCCAATGTTGACAAACATTTAACAATTGGTATTTTATTCACATAATCATTTGTAAAATAGTAAAATAGCACACCATATCTAAAATAGCTTTATGCTACAAAGTCAAAGAAGAAAAATTTACATATTAAAAAGTTAAAAAGTATCACATATACTTTTTTTTTCTTATAATAGATCTGAAGACTAACTTGTTATATAAAATGTATAACAAGGCATACTTAAAATGTTTTCAGATAAATAAAATTAGTGGGAAAAAATACTGATATATCTGAATGAATGCAAGGGGAAAAAGTCAACACCAAAGTAAGTAAAATATTGACCAGCTGGTATAACACCACCACCCTAATATTAATTTAATATTCAAATGGAATCATACTTGTCATTGTCAGTACTTAATTACAAAGCCTGCTAATCCTCTACCAATTAATTCTACATGAGTAAAATCTTCATTTTCTTTAATGAGAGTCTACTTAGTCAATTTCCAAGTGGATACAAAGGGTATTGACTACCTATGTTTTAGTTTCACTGACTCTTAAGCTTTTATGTCTGAAATATTAATAATGAGAATTGATAAAAGAACCTGTTTTCTGAAAAACTAGTTTCAATCCCAAATTAATTCTAAATAGAAAACCAGAAGGTGGTTAACATTTGTAGTACCAAATATAATATTAATATAGAAAAACTTAAATATGCTATCAGACTGCTCAAATTTGCTACCTCAATATCATGACGCTCCATAATTAAGTTTACCAATTTTTAAGTTAATGCCCACACTTCCAAAAATAAAGATAAAAATATTGGAACTAAGTACTTGGGCAAATATTTTCAAAGATTTCTGGCTGAGATGTAGAAAATAGTTCTACTACAAATGGTTGTTCTGAAGTCCCGTCAGCAATGTGAATCCAGCGATGTGACCAAAAATCTTCACAGTTTTCTACAAGGATACAATATTAGAATAAATGAAGATAATTGAATATGCATGTATGAATACAAAACTATTCACTGTAATACATTTTATGACTTTCAATTTCAAAAGCTTACCTTTTGACCCCCTTTACCCTTTTCTACTACCCCCTTCTCTCTTACCATCTGGTAACCACTAAACTGTTGTCTGTGTCTATGAGTCTTTGTTTCTTTGTCTTATCCCTTTGTTGCTTTCAGTTTTATATCCCACGTATGAGAGAAGTCATATGGTTCTCGACTTTTTCTGTCTGACTTTTTTCACTTAGCATAATAATCTCAAGATCCATCCAAATACATGGTGATGGAAGGAGAACTGACTCTGGGTGGTGAGCACACAATGTGAAATATAGATGATGTTTTATAGAATTGTACACTTGAAACCTATGTAATTTTACTAACTACTGTCACCCCAATAAATTTAATTAAAATTAAAAAGCTTACCTTTCTTTTTTGACCGCTGCACCCTTCCTACAAAAACTAAAATGCCAATAATATCACAGATTTGCTTTTCTGGCATATCATCTAGTTCTGATCTAATAAAAGAAACACAATTGTTAAATAGATATTGTAGCTTTAACAGTGAAAACGTATTTTATAATTATCATTGTGAAAATGTACATTTATATAATTATTACAGCAAAATTTTGGGTAGATTTTGAGCAGATATAATAACATTGAGAATTATTTAAGATATTTTACAAAAAGCAATTTTACCTTGTGATAAAGCGGTGATTTAATTTTGGCAATCTCCATTCTGGTTTCACCTGCCTTTCTGGAATTATAATGATATTAGTAGGAGGATCTCGAAGGTTCAGGCACACTTCTGAAAAAACAAAAATATATTACTTTAATATTGTATTTAATATATATATATATAAAATAATGTACACGTGTATAAATTATGCAGGAAAATAACAGAATGAACACTTTTGAGCACAACACTAAACCTAAGAACTAGACCATTATCAATAGCTTTCTTCTACCTATTGCTACATTGTCACATCCATTTATCTCCCACCAAAGGTTAACCATACCTTAAATTTTGTGTTTTATCATCTGCTTAATTAAAAAAAAAATCACTTACGTGTTTTTCCCCAAACAAAATACTGTTTGGCTTTTTTTATTTTTGAACTTTAATGGATAGAGTCATATCATATACAGTATTGCAGGACTACATTTTTCACTCAGCATTGTTCCTGAGATTCATCCATGCAGCTGTATGTAGTAGTTTTTTTCCTCATTTCCACTGCTGAATAATGTTCCAGGATGTTGACACACTTCAATTTTATTTACCCATTATCATGTCGATAGAATCTGGATTATTTCCTGTTTTTGCTATTACAAGTAGGGTTACTATGAACTTTTTGTACATGTCTTCCTGTGTACACAGACAAGAGTTTTCTAAGGTATTATACCCAGGAGGGAATCCCTGGATTGTATAATATACAAATGTCCCACTCCACAGGATAATTCGAAACTATTTTAAACTAAAGGACCTACTTATAGTTCCATCAACAATGTGTAAGAATTCCCATTGATCCACAATCTCTCCAAATTTTGGTATTGTCAAATTTCTTATTTGTCAATCTAGTGACACAAAAATCACAATTTGTTGTGATCTTATTTTACAGTTCCCTTATTACTAATTATGTTGAACATTTCATATTCTTATGGTTCATTCATATATCCTCTTCTGTTAAATACTTGTTTGTGTCTTTTGCCCATTTTTTCTATTGGATTATTTGTATTTTTCTTATTTATTTATAGGACTTCTTTCTATATGTTTGATACTAATCCTTTGTTGATTATATCACTGCAAATATTTTCACCCAGTTTGTGAACTGTTTTTTCATTCTTTTTATGGTTTCTTTTGATGAACGAAAGTTCTTAATTTTAATGTAGTTAGCTTTAAAATCTTTTTTTATTGGTTACTATTCCCTGTGCCTTATCCAAGAAGCTCTTCCTGATCCCAAGGTCAAAAAGACTTTTCTATTAAGTTCTTTTAAAAGTTTTACCTTCCACATAAAAGTATTTGATATACCTGGGATTTACTTTTTTATATGATATGATAGGGATATAATATCATTTTTACTCATATATATATAATCAAGTTTCCCAATACTATTTATTGAATGGTTGTTTTCCTCCTTCCTTGACGATCTGTACAGCACATCTGTCACATATCAAAAGTTTATATGTCTAGGGCTACTCTTCGACTTTGTACTGTGACTTGCAGGACAGTTTGTCTATACCTATACCAATACTGCATGGTCATAAATACTTTATAATAATTCTTGAAATTTTAGGATTATAATAATCCTGTAATAAATAGGATTATAATAATTATAGTAATTCTTGATATTTGTAGGACAAATCTTCACTCATTCTTCAGCCCCCTATCATTTTCTTCAGAAGTGTATTGACTATTCTTAATAATTAAGTGCTTCCACATAAATTTTAGAGTCAATTTGTCAGTTCCAGAATAAAAACATCTGACAGAATAGCACTGAATCTATAGATCAATTTGGGGGGAACGGACACACTTATGAAATTGAGACTGACCTCCTACATAGGAACATGAGATATTTCTCCATTTATTTAGGGATTCTTTAAGGTCTTTCAACAAAGTATTATAATCTTCTCCAAACAGGTTTTATCTATCTTCTGTTAAATTTACTTTTAGATACCTTATAGTTATTGTTGACAAAGGAAATTATGTTTTCATAATTATAATTTCTAACTCTTCATTATCAGAGTGTACAAAATCAATTGTACACTCCAATAACAAAGAGTTAGAAATTATTGACCTTATAGCCAGCTTTGCTAATATGTTATTATTTTTAATACTTTGTGTTATTTTGGATTTTCTTTGTAGAAAAATCTAATTTGTGGAAGAGGAGGGAAAAAGGGGTCAAATATATGGTGATGGAAGGAGAACTGACTCTGGGTGGTGGACACACAATGTAATATATAGGTGATGTATTATAGAAATGTACACTTGAAACCTATATAATTTTACTAACCAATGTCACACCAATAAATTAAATAAATAAATAAATGAATGAAAGCAAAGAAAAAAGAAAAATCTAATTTGTGAATAATGACAGTTTTGTGTTTTCCTTTAAAATCCTATGTCCTTAATGCATTTTGTCTGCTCACACTGGCTAGGACAGCCAGTAAAACATTAAATGGAAATAGTAATAGGAGGTATCCATGTTCCTCTTTTTAGAAAGAAATATATCTAAATTTTCCCCATTAAAAGTTGTGTTTGTTGTTTTGTTTTGATTTTGTAAACATCCTTTATCAGGTTAAGGAAGGCTCCTTCTCTTCTCTATTTTCTTTTTTAAATTTATAAATGGGTGTAAAATTTTAACAAATGCCTTTTGTGATTCTATTAGGATGACCATTATCTTCTAATCTGCTAATGTGGTGAGTGACACTTACAGATTTTCATATGTAAAAACAGCTTTGCGTTGCTGGAGAACAATGCAACTTAGTCACAGTGTGTGATAATTTTTTACATATAAATGAATTCAGTTTGCTAATACTTTATTCAGAATATGTATGTATATGTTCATGGCTGAAAACTAGCCTTTAAGTTTCCTCTTTCATACTATTCTTGTTTTGTTTTTCAAGGTTATATTGGTATCAAAGAATGTGTTACAGAGTATGCCCTCTTACTCCATTCTCTGGAATACTTTTGGAATGATGTACCGTGTTTCCCTGAAAATAAGACCTAGCCGGACAATCAGCTCTAATGCGTCCTTTGGAGCAAAAATTAATATAAGACCCGGTCTTATATAATATAATTAATATAATATAATATATAATACCAGGTATAATATAATATAATATAATATATAATATAATACCAGGTATAATATAATACCGGGTCTTACATTAATTTTTGTTCCAAAAGACACATTAGAGCTGATTGTCTGGCTAGATCTTATTTTCGGGGAAACATGGTACTCCTTGAACATTTGATAGAACTTGCCTGTAAAATCATGTGTGCTTGGTATTTTCTTTGTAGGAAGATTTTAAACCTCTGATGTAATTTCTTTAATAGTTATGGAACTATCTGGGATTTCTATTTCCTTTTATTTCAGTAAGTAATATTTTTCTAAGGATTTTCTGTGTAGCAAACAAAAATTAAAAAAGGATGAAGAAACTTGACTTCTTATCCTATTACCAGCCATGTAACTAGAATTCTAAATTTACTTCACCTCTATGAGTTTGTCTTTTCATATATGAGTGAGGAAAATTTGTATTATGTGATATTGCCTTGAACCTAGAAAATAGTTTGCATTTTACAAAGTGCTTTCATAATCATAGCTACTCCATTATATTCAAGAACCCTTACAGTTCTAAATGCTAGGATTTTGAATGAAATAAATAGCCCCTTTCCCATCAAACCAAAAACACTTGATGCAACTATGTCAATATGTATTATGCAATACAGTCTGAAAAATCTCAAGATTTAAAAAGGTTTATTATTTGGGTATGCCAGCTGAATACTACTTCGTAAAAGGTAGAACAGAATGATATACAAAGTGGCAATATACAAATTCATATATTACCAGCTAATAATATCCTTTCTTTTAAAATATAATTTTCATTTTTATAGGCTTCCATGTGTTAGGTCTTTTAAAAATACATTTTAGTTTCTATAACTTGGGACTACACATAAATATGAAAAAATAAACCAAGATGAATTACCCTATTAGTTTGTCTTACAACATCAACACCTGGAAGGCACTGATGGTATCGCGAATCCCTATTCTCTTACCGACCAACTCCAGTCCCCGATACATACTCTTCCTCATTTATGCTGCTCGTAACATTTAAACTGCCCTGTTATTATTATTCTTAACCCCGAATTACACTTTCTCCTATCCAACCCACTCTCCTGCTTTCCTGATCATTCATTGTTTCCTCAACTAAATTTCTATTCATTTCCTCTCCTCTTTTGTTCACCACATTTTCTTATTATTTACTGTCATCAGTCTTTCATTTTACTGTAGTTTGTTCACCTTACGTATCTGTTACCCCATTAGACTATTTTTTAAGTTTAGAACTCTATATATATTACTTATCTTTTTATCTCCTCTGCCTAGCATGATTTATAGAGCTGTTTTATTTTTCTCTTCAAAAGATCACTATCACTTTGAAGTAGGTAATTTTTAAAGATCATAAAGCAGTTGTTGTCAACCCTAGCTGTACATTAGTCACTTGAGGAATTTTGAAGACATACCAATGTTTTAGTCCCCTCCTCAGAGTAATTAAATCAGATTCTCAGAGGGTGGGGTGCCCGTCCTTTCTGAAAGCTCTCTAAGTGATACAAACGTACAGACAGGATTGAGATCTACTTATACACATAGACTCAGCAAGCTACAGCCTGCAGATGGCTGCTTGTTTTTTTTCAAATAAAGTTTTACTGTAACACAACCATGTCCTTTCATTTTTATATCATTTCTGGCTGCTTTCACTCTAGAAAGGCAGGACTGAGTAGTTGTGAAAGAGACCATATTGCCTGCACAGGCTATAATATTTACTCTCTGGCTCTTTACAGAAATAGCTAGCTGACCTCTGATAAAGAGGAAATACATACTATTACTCATCTAAAAGTTATATAATAGAGACTGATGCTAACACTGATAAGAAGTAAAATTGTTTTAAACACTAAACAGCACATTTTCAATATATTCTCATCAAGGCTCTTATTTTTAAAAATAATTGTTTTACATTTGCAATTATTTATTTGAAAGTACAAATAGCCTGCCATGTCTTAAAGAGAGCTTCCATTATGAAAATTTGTCTGTATAATCCTATATAGCAGAGGTAACATAGTTCTTAATTCCTTTTAAGTTCTTTGTGATTCCTGTTAAGTTTTAGTGGCTGTTTATCTACTGACCACATGGTGTCTTTTGTTCCACTTTCCATATGTTTTTTTTTTCCTTTTGCTTTGTTCTGTTTTACTATTTATTAAATTTATTGGGGTGACATTAGTTAGTAAAATTATGTAGGTTTCAAGTGTACATTGCTATAATACATCATCTATACATTGCATTGTGTGTTCACCATCCAGAGTCAGTTCTACATCCATCATCATGTTTTTAAGGTTTAGAAGCAGCTATTAGTACCAGACATATTTCTAGATTTGCCCACAGCCATGTAAAAACTGTGATTCAAATTAATTCTATTTATAACAGAAAAGAGTGTATCTAGTAGAAAGAACACTACATTAGGCATCAGGAAAACCAGGTTTTGATTTCCATTATGTCAGTGATTTATTATGTGACATCAACAAAGTCACTTACCTTATCTGTTACTGACAATGGATGTCTCAATTTTTACTAAAGCAATTTTATTACTTGGATGTACTTGGTCATGGAAAAGAAGTTATAAATTGGTAGACATAATAATGTGTGTTGTGAATTAGCTTCCTTTTGCCAACTTTTACTATATTTGTTCAAATAAGTCCCAACATCAATATCAATTTAATTTCCTACCTTTCTATAAATAAAGAGTAATGAGATCAATGGATAAATTTTACCTAACTATCTAGGTAATGACTTGTTCATCTAGCAAGATGTGATTGATGTCTACCAAATGTTGAAGGTTTTAATAAAGAATCATATGAGGTTTTCCAAAATATACATATGTTTCAGGAAACAATGAACAAAGACTACGTTATCTGAATATTCTCTAAGCAATTATGCTTAATGGATTAGCTAGGGAATTTAGAATACATAGAAATATGGGTCCAATATAAAACTATTATAAGCCCAAAACAATACTTAAACTTGTTGAGTGATAGATTTACCATTTTGAAAAATGGAAATGAAAAAAAAAAATATATCCATGTCTTGCAGCAATCAATTAATATGTTAATTTTAATGCTTCCAAAATATTTAGGATGATGCCAAGATGTCACAATTTTTATTTCAATACTAATTAGGAAGAGCCCTTTCAAGATTGCAGCAAATGGCAACATTTGAACATTGGCTATAGGTTAGATAACAGTATTGCCTTAATTTTACATTTTCTCATTTTGATGACTGTACTGTGATTACGTGCTAGAATGTTCTTGTTCTCGGGAAACATAGACTGAAATATTACTGAAGTGTTTAGAGATAAAGGGGTATGCATGATGGCTGCTACCTACTGTCAAATGGTTCAGAGGACAAAATAAAGAGATAGATAGATGACAGATGATAGATGGATGGATGGATGGATGGATGGATGGACAGATAGAGATAGATGTAAAGCAAAGTTAAATGTTAACAATGGCTGAATCTGTATGAAGGGTATATAGGAGTTATTTACACTGCTCTTTTAACTTTAATGTAAGTTTGAAATTATTTCAAAATAAAATGTGAAAAAAGCCCTTTTGAATAATAGCTCACAGTAGATGTGGTATATATACACAATGGAATACTATTCTGCCATAAGAAAAGATGAAATAGTGTCATTTGTGACAACATGGATGGGTCTTGAGATTATTATGCTAAGCAAACTAAGTCAGACAGAAAAAGTCAAGAACCATATGATTTCACTGATATGTGGTATATAAACAAAAAACAACAAAAGAACAAGACAAACAAATGAGAAACAAAAATTCATAGACACAGACAATAGTTTAGTGGTTACCAGAGGGCAAGAAGGGTGGGGGGTGGGAGATGAGGGTAAGGGGGATCAAATATATGATGAAGGAAGGAGAACTGACTCTGGGTGGTGAACACATAATGTGATATGTAGATGATGTATTAAAGAATTGTACACCGGAAACCTATGTAACTTTACTAACAATCGTCACCCCAATAAACTTAAATTTAAAAAAAGAAAGAATACTAGCTCGTAGTAACAGAAAACTGTATTTAAGTCATTAACTTAATATTATAATACAAAAATAAAAAATAATAAAAATAAGCGTACCTCAAATGGAGCTCATTCATTAATCGAAAATAAATATCTCAGATAACCTTTCTTAATACATGCAATAATAAATAAGTACATTCATTAAGTGAGTGCTTGAAAATTTTATAGATACAGGAATTCAAAGGTTTATCAGGTTCTAACAGCTTCAGTAATTTTTTTTAAAGTGTATAGTTTTTAATGTTTTAACACGTCACTCATGAAACCATCACAACCAAGACAATCAACATATCCACTCCCAAATTTTTTCTTGTGCCCCCTTTTTATTTAGATAAATAGACTTTATTTTTTAGAGCAGTTTAGGTTTATAGAAAATTTGAACAGAAAGTATAGAGTTCCCACATACTCCCTGTCCTCCTCCAACAGTTTCTCCTATTACTGACATCTTGCGTTGGAGTAATACATTTGTTACAATTGATGAACCAATATCAATATATTATTAACTTAAGTCAGCTTCTATGATTTTTAAGAGTCTTGGCTGATATGGTACTTTGCAAATGTATGCAAACAATAAAGCCATAAAAGAAAAAATACATCTAGTACTTAACCCATTGTAGAAATTAGTTTGATCTGTGGATCCACAGGGAGAGGCCGCAACCTCAATGGATAACTCTTTTTAACAGAGTAATCTTGAAGCAGAAGAACTAAGCCAACCTGCAAACTTTTATACCACTCAGGACACAGAGCATTCCACATAATCACTGACACCGTGCCTGAACTGTCAGCAACTTCCAAAAAGGTCTAAAAAAGAAAAAGAGTAAAAATACATGCATATTTGTTATTTTTACCTACAGGATGTTAAATTTTTAAGAATGAGGAAGTAAAACTATCGTGGAATGACTAAATAATTTCTGATATTGTATGACAGAATCTATAACTATGAAAAGTTACGAATCAGGAATTTTTAGTGATATGAGAAAATACTAAAGAAAATGTTAAGTGATACAAAATTTTATGTACTATATGATCGCCAGTTTATAAGATAACTTAATACATGACATACATAGTCATATGAAATATGACATGCATACATATACAGATGGATGTGATATATACAATGTAATATTATAGATATATATACATATATGATAAATGTTGTAGATAATATGATATATACACACAAAAAAGAGAATAAAACACATTATAATGTTAACAGTGGCTCTCTCAGATTGGTATGATTTGGGGTGATACTATTTATCAGCCTTGTTTATATAGCTTTCCACATTTTCCAAATTCCCTAAAAGAATACATAACTTTTATAATAAAAACTTAATAAAAAACTCAAAATAATTATTGATAACACGTGAAAATACAGTAAAACATAAAGAAAAAAAGAAATCAAGAAAGTTCTCATCAGCATCATATGGCACATAGAGTCAAGACAACAGAAAGGTGTCAGAGACATTTGACAATTAGAAGGTCTCTTGTGAGTGACCAGTTGAAGAAAAACGCCAAGCTAATTATGCTGAGGAGTAAATGGGAGGCAAGAAAGTGAAAACATCTAGTGTAGACTACTTCTTCAAGGAGCTTGCCTAAAGAGAAGAGAGGAAAAGGAGTCCTGAGATCAAAGGATATTTATTTTCCTTTATTAAAATGGAAGACTAGACTACGTTTATATGCTGGTGTACAAAGCACAGTAGAGAAGAAAACGTTGAAGATATATAAAAAGGTGTGAAGGAGACCAGCTGGATCAGGTAATTAAAAGTTACCAATACAGAAAGAATTAAATTGAACATATAAATGCTATTTAAACATAAATTATCCTCATATGGAGTCCTGTCTGTAAGTTATAATCTATTACTGTTAAATTAACATATAATAATATAATATTTTATCATTACTTATACCTGGTATGGCTCAATCATGTTTTTATCAGGTTTTCCATAATATCGCAGTCTTGATTTATGCAAGATTCTCACAAGCAAAGCAGGAAAATTCCTTCTGTTATTCCAGGTCATTTCAAGGTGAGAAAGGGAAATTATTTTGGTATCTAGAATACAAAATAGAAGAAAAATATATTCCTTAGTATGTCATGGTAATATCAAAATTCTATTTTAATGGTTAAAAATAGTAGCCAGATCATACCCGAAGTAACACCTTTTCGCCAGCTAAGCCACATACCAAACTTAGTAATACACACTATCCCTAGTAATAATAGGTAATATATATGACTTACTATGTGCCTGGAACATAGATAAATACCTATATTAACTAATACATTGTTCCATCTAGAATGCCCTCCACCTGTTAAACTGTTTAATTACTTCCTAGAAGACGAATCTAAACTCACCTCCCTTTTTGTGGAAAACACTCAATGCCATGGATTATTTTCCTACTACTAAGCCCTCACATACCTAACTTATAGAATTGCTTTATGATACATTTCTGTATTTCCCTCACCTTAGTCTCATAGATGTAAGTTCTATCTTTCCTAAGAATGCCAGACATGGTCCTGTATCAGGGTCTTTGCACTTGCTACCCTCTCTGTCTGGAATGTCTTCCTCTTAGTCACTTCCAAGTGACTTCCTTCCTCCTCTCCAAGTTTTGCTCAAAGGTCACCTTCCCAGTGATGTTATCCTTAACATTCCTATTGAAAACTGATTCCTTTACTTTTCTCACATCCCATTTTATTTTTCTATATAGCACTTATATGCCATATAATTTACTTTGAAATGTTTTAATCTCCAAGCCTGCTAGCAAGTACAAGAACTGCTTAAAAGCTATTCACCATCTTTAAAAGATTAGCTTGTATTTCTGATTTTATTCTTCCTTGGGTTAAGAAGCGTTCCACCTGCAATTCTCTCCACATTTTGCTCTCTCATAGACCACAGTCCCAACTTTTAAAACCTGAATTTTTGTTTGTTCCAATATTTATTTTGCTAAGGCATCTTCCACTTCCATTTTTATTTACATTCATGTATCACCTATTCAACATTATGGCACAAAAACCATACTTGTAGTTTCTTTTTAATAAGAGTTTAAATGGTATTTTTATCATCCTACCTGTACCATTAAAAAAAAAAAACATTATTTTTAGTGTTAAGATATCTAGTGTAATTCTCCTTCCAGATTCTTCCAGTACATTACTAGCGCAGGATCACAGGTCCTAGTATTTGATCTGATATAATTAAGTGATTTTCTTTTTAATATGGTCAAATCGTGGATCAGCTCTGAATTATCCGGAGTGTATGTGGAACACTCTTGACCAATGAAGGCACATACACCTCCCTTACTGGGTGCAAAAATTCAAGAGATACATGGTTTTATAACACCAGAGTTATAAGAGCCACTGTTTCTGTTATAATTGGGTCTAGAGAGTTAGTTGTGATCAGACATGTGGCTGGTTAACATTTTCCCAGTTTAGGTTTTTAACTCACAAACTTTATAGAATATACATATCTCTCAAATCCAAAAAGAAATTATAGACTGTACATAGACAATGAAGAATGTTTAAATTCATAGAAATAAGTGTATTCATTATCAAAAGAATGAAAATAAATAAACTAGATATTCAATATAAAAAGATAATAAGCAATAGAACAGTGATTCTCAAACTTTTTGGTGTAAGAACCCCTTTATATTCTTAAAAATTATTGAAGACCTCAAAAGCTTTTGCTTATATGAGTAATATCTATCAATATTTACCATATTGTAAAGTAAAACTAAGAAATAAAAATTATTCATTAATCCCCGTAAAATAACAATAACCTATTATATATAACATAAACATGTATTTTTAAAAAAAATTACTGTATTTTCCAAAACACAAAAATGTATTGAGAAGAAAGGCATTGTTATACAGTTTTGCAAATCTCTTTAGTCTCTAGCTTACTAGAAGACAGCTGGATATTCATATTTTCTTGGTCATTCTGTTGGTTTCAATGTCATATGTCATGTAGCCTGTGGAAAACTCCACTATATACTTTTGAGAGAATGAGAGTGAAAAAAGTTAAATAAAGCCTTAGTATTGTTATTACGAAAATAGTATTGATGTGAATCCCCTGAAAAGGCCTTCGTGGCCCTTGAACCACATATTGAAAAAAAATGTTGCAAAAGAATAAACCTAAGGAATGCGAAAAGGAATAAACGTAAGAGCTGAAAAAAATTAGAAAGCAGTAGAACTGGTACATCCAATTCCCTGGAAAATGGAATTAAAAGGTAAACCTTTGACAAGTGCAATCGTGAAGAAAGAAAACAAAAATACAATGTTTGAAATGTGATCGACTATAAACATAGAAAAACTTGAAAATATCAATGTATTTCGTTGGGATTATATATTTTATAATCCTCTAGGAAATATTATCAATATTGCCTTAAGAAGCAGAAGAGAACTGGAATAGGCCAATAACCATGGTCGAAAATGAAAAAGTTCACAAATAATGACATCCAAAAATGCCCCAGGTTCACATAGTTTTATAAGAAAATTCTAACAACTTTTAAAGAATAGCTCTTTCCCTTAACTATAAGTTGTCCTAATACAGAGTAAAATACAGAAATTGTACCAATTCATTTAACAAACTTAGATAAATCATGAAAAAACATGACAGAAATAGTACATAAAACTATAAACCCAAATCATTTGTGACGGCACAACTCTTAAATAGAGTACTTACAATTTCCATATACCAGTATGACACATTTCATCATGACCAAGCAGATTCCTAAACATCCTGTCTTAATCAGGAGGGGGATGTTATAAATTCTGAATAATTCTAGAGATTGACACAAAAATGCAAGTTTAAATAATTTTGTTAGAAAGTTAAGGGTAACCACTAGGAAAATACAAATATAATGTATAACTTCTAAAGCACTAGAGAAAAAAATATTTAAATCCTGCAAAAGTTTAAAAAAACCATGACATATAGTAAATATAAAGTAGGATTGCAAGATCAGGTACAAACATCATAAACACATTAAATTTAATTGTATTAAATTCACCTCCTAAAAGAAAAATAAATAACTGGTTTGTGTCAAAAAGCAAAATTTTAGTTTCCTAAAAGAGACAAACCTAACATAAAATAGAAATAAAGGGATGAAAAAAGATACATACACTAGGTCAGTGATTCTCAGAGTGTGGTCTTTGCACCAACAGCATCATTAACACCAGTAACTTGTTAATGATGTAAATTCTAGGGCCCTATCACAGACC
Source organism: Rhinolophus ferrumequinum (assembly GCF_004115265.2). Classification (NCBI taxonomy): domain Eukaryota; kingdom Metazoa; phylum Chordata; class Mammalia; order Chiroptera; family Rhinolophidae; genus Rhinolophus; species Rhinolophus ferrumequinum. The sequence continues at coordinate 47,996,029 of NC_046284.1, forward strand.
TACTGAATCAGAAACTGGTGGTGGGGCCCAGCAATCTGCATTTTAAAACACTTTTGAGGTGATATGGATGCCCACTCATGTTTAAGCACCATTGCTCTAAATGCTAACTAAAAGACAGCAAAAATGGTAAAGACTACCATCAGACAAAATATAATTCAAGGCAAAAAGGGACAGAGAAATTCCATATTGATAATGAGTAAAATCCACCAACAAGATATTAATATCTTATAAAATGTTATACAGCTGTTTATAGCAACAGCTAAATCAAAAACATTTAGACATATAAGGAACAAAACCAGCATCATAAAGAGAAGCCAATATTTCTCTCAGAGAAATGGGCAAAAAAATAGATGAAAAATAAGGATATGAAATATTTTCATTAAAATTTAAAACTTGATATAATAAGGAACTTCATATCTAATAAGTAAACTCTTTCTAAACGTCTGGGGGTTAAATAGGAACTCAAATTTAAAATTATAAAATATGACTAACGAGTAACAATAAAATCTCTACACTTCAAAACCTGGGAGGATGCAGCCAAAGCAGTACCCATGGGAAATTTCAGAATTTTAAAAGCTTTTAGAAGAAATAAACAAGGAAATAAATGAACCACACATTCAACTCAAGAAGGTAGCACAAAAACATAATGAACAAAGGAAGTAAAGGAATCAAAGATGATAGAAATTAAGTAGAAAATTTCTCGCCACTATAGACTTCTCAATTAGTAAAGCCAAGGGTCCTTTTTTTTTTTTTAATACCAATAAAATAGACAAACTTCTGGCAAGGCTAATCATGAAAGAAGGTGAACACAAAAAAATCAAGAATGTAAAAGGAGATATAACTAATAAGACAGATTAAAGACTAGAGTGCTGTATACAACATTGGAATCTAGGTGAAATGAGATTTCCTAGTGAAATATAAATTCTCAAAAACAGCACAATTGGACTCAAATAGCATAATTGGATTCATTACTTTTTCTACAAGAAATTAATAAGGAGTCATTCATCCAACCCCCAATCCTGGCCCAAGGCCCCAGATTCAAGTACTTTCGGGGGTTAATTCTACCAAACCTTCAATGAACACATGATTTCTGTAGACACAGAAGAATGAACAAGCTTCCCAATTCATTCTACTAGGCTAATAGTCATTAATCTGATATCAAACTTGGACTGAAATACTTCCCCCCCAAAAAAAATAACAAAATTTAATAACCAAATTCACTTGAATATACAGATATAAAAATAACAACCATGACCAAGTAGAGATACAAAAGTGGTTCAACATTAGAAAATCCATTAATGTAACTTATTTCATTCATTTTTTAATTCAATAAACACTTACTGAATGCCTACTGTGTGCCAGACATTGTTCTGGGTATAGGGAAAGTGGCTCACAACAGTAAAAAACCAGAGACTTTGCCCTCATGGATCTTATAAACTAGTGGGAGGAGGAAGAAAACAAACAAAATAATTTCAGAGTATTATCAATTCTGTGAAGGGTATGTGCACTGTGATGTCATAATAATAAGTGGGTAGGGAATACATATTTAAATAGTTCTTTTGTAATATTTTTTATATATTTGAGTTGAATCCTGAGGATGGGGAGGAACTTTCCAGGAAGAGGAAATAGCTGGAGCAAAGTACCTGAGGCAGGGAAGAGCTTGGAAGTTTGAGGATCAAAAAGAAGTCTGGTATTGCTGAGGCAAAATGGAGGAGAAAGGTTAGAGATGAGGTTAGAGAGGTGAGTAAGGGGATTATATAGGACAGGGGTCTGCAAGCCATGGCCCATGAGCCAAATCTGGCTTGCTGTCTCTTTTTGTAAATAAAGTTCTATCTTAACACAGCTAAATCCATTCATTTAAAGATTGTCTTTGGCTGCTTTTGCAATACAATGACAGAGTTGAATAGCTGTGACAGAGACACATGTAGCTGTCAGAGACAAAAAGATTTACTATCTGGCTCTTACAGACATAGGGCCCTGTGGACCCCAGTAGGAGGTCTGGATTGTCCTCTAGGTGCAATGGGGAGCCACTGGAGAGATTCAGGTGGGTGAGTGGCATAATGTGACTTCCATTTTAAAAAGTCATCTTTGAAATCACAATATTGGTTACCTTCGGAGTAGGATACTGACCAGGAGAATGCATGAGGGAGCGTTTTGGGGTGCATGAAATATCCTATGTCTTGATCTAGCGGGATGGTTAGATAGATGATAGATAGATAGATAAATATATATATATATATACACATATGTGTATATATATATATATGAAAAATATATCAAGCTGTATTTTTAAGACTTTGTTACTTTACTGTGTACGCATTATACCTTAAAAGTTTTAAAAGCACAAAAATGCACTATAAACAAAGATAAGAGAAAAGGGACAGAGTATACGAAAATAATTTACAATATATAGCAGACAAAAACTTAAAACCCATTAGTAAAGAAATCCTATAAATTAGTTAGGAAAAGTAACAACATATAATTTAACTATAGTACAATATGAGAAAATGGATATAGATAGATAGATAGATGTCTATATCTATCTATCTATCTATCTATCTATATATATATACACATATATTCATTGGAATGTAAATTAGTACAGCTTTCTCAGAAAATGATTTGTCAATATCCGTCACATTAAAAAAGTCAGATACTTTAAACCAGCGATTACACTTCTAGGAATCCATCCATTCAACAGAAATACTTAAACATAGTGGCAAATATGTGTATACCCTAATGATCTTCAGCCCTGAATCTAAAATAGAAAAAACAATAACTGCCTAAAATTACAAATTACCTATTCACAAGGGAATGTTTATATAAATCATTGTACATCCATACCATGGAAGACTGTATGAACAGATGTACATTAAAGATGCTTAAGACAAGTGGAAATAGCAAATCACACAACACCATATAATTCTTTGTTTGTTTTTTTCAAAGATACACACCAAATGGATGACAGTTTGGAGTTTTGAGAAGACAACTGAAGGCATAAGAGGAGGGAAAGGAGTCTTTCACTCCACCCCAACATTTTATTATTAAAAATTTCAAACACAGAGCAATCCTGAGTGAACACCAGTATACCCACTTCTAGATTTTGTCATCAAAATTTTACTATACTTGGGTCTTACATTTTTAATACAACATACTTTTTTAAACTTTTGGATTTTTAGCACATGGACATTGCCTTTTGTAATAAAAATATGGTTTCAATAATGAATAGATATTGCTTTCACAACCAGAAAAGTAAAATATATTTTTACAAAGTAGTATTCCCCTTTTAATTCTTCTTCTAGAGCACCAAATTTTCATTTATATATTCAATTCTAAAAGTAAAAATGATCAACAGAGTAGTGATGCACTGTTGCCTTATTCCACGCTTGAAATTAAAAAATATTATTCCGTTATTTCATCCCTGATATTAGTATCTTGCTTTTAAAGCTTAAGTTATTTAAATCATCCTTGGTTACACGTTTCTAGAACATCTTTTTTTCCCTTATAATTGGATATTAGTTTAATTGCACATTTTTGACGCAGTTATCTTTTCACTCTCAAGTTTGTTGCTCTTACACATCATAGTAAGATTATCTATGGTCTAGAATTATGACTGCAATATTAAACAAAACAAAACAAAATCCTGAAAAGCAGTAAATGTAGAAAATTATCATCTTTCCCGCTCAGTACTTTCGCTTTATTTTTTGCATTTTATGTCTTCCCCATTCCATACACGTGCATGCTTATAGTACTATCATTCCATTCCCCTTACTTCCATCTCTTATGGATAAAATATATTTGAGAGCAGTTGCTGATGGCGAGCTGGCATTTTCAGGTTAACTTCCTACTTTTGATACAAAAGAATTGAACTTCTCTGATCAGTATTGCATGTTAAAAATGAGAATTCCAAGTCTTCCCCAAAAAATCACCCGTTCTAAAAGCCATATTTACATAACTTCTACACTCAAAGACATACAAATGGCGTTTCATTAATGTAAATTATTAAGGAATAAATCACAGAACATCCTTTTTTGAAAGAAGGTTAAAATATGCAAAACCACAAATATTTACAACTTTTACACCAAATTCAAACCTATACATTTTCCAACCAACACAGAAAGTACTATTTCCACAATTGGAATGGGAATGCCATTAAGATTAATTTCACTCAACTCAAACATGTAATGAACACATGAGGAATAATAACTGCGACACCAGTGTGTTTGCCAGATTAAACTTAAGATGTATTCTGAGACTTCCTGAGCTGCTACTTATACAATCAAAGCAAGACACAAGCTGTGCAAATTTTATTAAGGGACCATCTCTCTGTCACTCCTGAAAAAATTTTGTCTACTATCACTCCCAATGAACAATACCAAAGCACCTTCGTTTCCTTTCCCAATAACGCAAGCTCTCAAAAACTATTTTTTAACCTCTCCGTCGTTCCCTCCGATTACTTACTGTTAAAATTGTGTTCCTCAGGTTGCTTGTTGGTTAACCAGATATCTCCATACGGATCTTCATTATTCCACAGGGCTAGGTAATGACTCTTCCCGCCCCTTAAAGGCCTCTCCGGTATCTCCTCATGCGCACTATTTCTGAAGGGAGTTTCTAAAGAAATAGTTTCCAAGGTCTCCCCACAGTGGACGTTATCCATGCATAGGATCCCCTGGCCTAGCCTTCTCTCGTTGTAAAGACACGAGACTCTGAAAATTTTCATTTCTATGCCAACTTTAAGGATATTTTTATATACGAGAAAGTTCAGACTGGGGTCCAGGTAGCACTTCTCCTGGTACACCCCGTCTGAGATCGTCACATCATAGCAGTAAAGGGGAGGTTTAGGTATCGTGTCGCGTGGCTCATCCTCTAACAGGTACCTCTGGACTGCCAGCACAGCAACAGGCACCACCTCCGAGGGGGTGACCCACTGGAGAGGCGAGTCCATTATTTGCTCAAGAACCTTTTGGATCCAGGACATGGGCCCTTGGGCACTGGCTCTTCGGATCACCCCTCCAGGGACCGCAGCCCGATTTCTCTCAGGGTTCCGCCGGTCCAGCCCAGCATGTGAGGGGCCGGCCTGAGGCTGGTCTAACTCACCAGACATTATGGGAAAATTGCGTACCCTCTTCACACCCAAAAGCTAGTTTGTCCGGTCCAAAGCTAAGAGACTAAGAAACCGCGCGCTTGAGCGACGAACGCTACTCTGCCCCGACTGACTGGAAAGGCGCCGCTCCTATCACAACTGCAAAGACCTTCCGCGCGCGTTCATCAACTCTTACGCCCCGCCCCTGGGGTGGCGCTCTTCCAAGGCGCGGTTACTAAGCATCACACACGTGGTTACGTAGCAGGTCCTCGGACCTGGTGCCCGCTGGATTGCCAGGGGAGGAAGAGGGAGAAAAGCCTTGGTTGTCATGGTTTCCAAAGCATAAGGGGGGGGGAGGGGAAGGAGCGCTCTTGGCTCTTCTAGATAGGAGTGTGTCGAGAGGCTATGGAAAAGAGAAAGTGGCTAGAAACGGGGTGCAAGTAATCATAGCTCAGGGTTTGGGTGGTTTTGGCCTTGAACCAGCAACGAAAGTAAATTAGAGTTGGTTAATATACGTGAATGTGACAACATGGGTCTCCTGTAGTGTGAAGGAAACAAGATAATATATGCACAGTCTTCAGGACAGTCTCTAGCACAAAAAGTCATCCATAAATGTTAGTTGTGATTGCTATTAGCATTAGCATAATTGAGTGCTGGATGGGTGAATTAGTGATAAAATGCAAATGAAAACAGAAAATTAGAGAACTCTCGTGGTGAAGAGCTGTCTTTAGATTCCTTAAAATGTACTTAGGTTTTATACAATACCTGGCTTAACATAAATAGGATATAGAATTTCAGAAACTGCATTTCTAAACTACAAGGAATGTGTATGGAATGAACGTAAAGTAAAAAGGCTGATAAAAATAGTCAGAATTGAAAATAAAACATTTGTTATGTGTACCCAGATGTGCCAGTGTACACAGAATATAATAATTGCTATAATAATACGTTTCAAAATGGTTATAGATTTGTTTAGATTATATTAATCTCCCTTTGCTCTCCATTTCATCATTATTTATTCACTAATTCTGAAGTTCCTACTATGAGGCAAGCACTGTTGTAGGCCGTTGGGGTTAACAGTAGTCGGGCTCCTTTAATCAAGCTTCTTTTCATTGCCATTATTAGTATTTAGCTAATTTACTCATTCTACACATATTTCTTGAATATCTGCTCTGGGCCAGGTACAGTCTTGCTATGGAGACAAAAAACATAATAAGGGGGAAGGGAGAGGAGAAGGCGGGAATTAATATTTTATATAGCGTGTAATTAGGGAAAGGATCTATATTAAGAGATTGAACAGAAACCTACAGGAATTGAGGGAGTGAGTATGTGGCTATCTTCTGAAAGGGCATTTGTATCAGAGGGAATAGTTAGAGTAAGTTTTATGAGACAGCAGAATGCTTGATATTTTGAAGGAAATGCAGAAGTTCAATAAGTGCTATTGTTACTATTATTCTAAAAGGCAGATAAAGACATAACATAAAATCGTAGAATGCTAGAACTATAGGGAGCCATTAGGTACCCACTAATTCAGTGTTCTTCAAATTACGGGTTGTGAGGCATTAACAGAGTCATGCAGTCATCTTACTGGGTCACTACCAACAAAAATATGAAAAAGAACCAAGCAGAACCTGTCGAAGTGCATTGCACATGCAAGGATGAGGATGGCTTCATAAAATTTTTGTTTCAGATTTGTTGGTATGTATATGTGTATACTGGGTCATTATGTAAAATGTCTTTATTTTTTAAATTAAAGTTTATTGGGGTGACAGTTGTTAGTAAAGTTACATAGATTTCAGGTGTACAATTCTGTAATACATCATCTATACTGAAGCTTAGAAAAGGGGACTAACATGACCGAGATCACCCAGTGATAAGTGACAGAGCATCAGAACTACTAGTCAGGTCTCCTGATTATCAAGCCAATATTTTTTTCATGACATAATGTTGGACAGATCCTGGATTAGCCCCTAAATACATAATTTTTAATTTGAATAACCTTGTTGTGGTTATTTTTATTTTGGTTATTTTTACTTGACAACCTTGTTTGATATCCTCATTTATTTAACTATCCTTTCATTTATTTATGTTGGGTTTGCAAATCAGCGTCATTCCCTGGCCTTGGACGTTGGATATCGGAGGTACACTTGTAGGTTCATTGAATTCATAAGATTATGACAGTGTGGGTAGAGATCTGGGGGAAGAGGAAAAAGAAGTGGCATCATTAGTTGGTGCTAAAAGGATGTGGAGAGTTCAGATGCTATCTCAAAGAGTATTTTGGTAAGCTCTCCAGCATCACCAAGGTAACAAAAGAGGGCCTGAGGTTGGCTGCCTGGCAACCAGAACACTACGACCTCGCGCTCAGTGCTGCCCTTTTCCAACATCTTTCCTTTTTAAGGCTGCTCTTGATGATTTCATTAACTAAATTGCCTCAATATACAAGGATGGATCCACATAGTTTATAATACCACCCCCCACCACCTCGTTGGAATCAAGGATGTTACTATGTCACCTTTCTATCAAATGTCGAATATGTTTTATTTGTTGGATGTGCATAAACAAAAGTCTCTTAACACAGGCTCACCATAACAGTAGTTCTGGACTCCTCAGTGTGTCAAACGAATGCTCATATTTGCCCCCATGCTTTTGGTTATCCTGAGCACATATTAGATGCATAATGAATGATTGATTCATGCTATTTCCCTCCTTCCCTTATGTCCATTCAAATTCTGCTATTTTTCATAAAGGTCTCAGTGTGTTAGCTTTTCTTTTGAGTCTCTCTCTCTCTATACACACACACACACACACACACACACACACACACACACACACACACACACATATATATCTGTAAGGGATTGGATTTTAGATTTGAACATTTTCAATTTATTAGATCTCTGTTTCCCTGATTATTAGAAAAAGGGTGACTTCCAGAAAATTCCCAGGATTCCACAGATTAATTTATTTCCACTCATCTTAATGTGTCATCCTAATATGATGTATTTAGCATGCTTCAATGTTTATATTCCTCCTCTCAAGAATTTCTGTTTGTTGAAATATATGGCTAAAATTTGATGACATTTTGGGAATCTGAAAACCAGTATGTAAACTGGGTTGCTTTATCTGAAATAAAGCTGAGCCAGAAAGTTGGTCCCCAATGAGCTATTTATCTAAAGATGACAGTGTTGGAGAAAGATAAATACTATATAATCTCAATTATATGTGGAATCTAAATAACAAAACAAACAAACAAAACAGAAACAGACTCATAGACACAGAGAACAAACTGATGGTTGCAAAAGGGGTTTGGGGTTGGGGAGCTGGGTGAAAAAGGTGAAGGGTTAAGAAATACAAATTTGTGGGGGCGGGGGCTTCTGGTCAAGATGGTGCAGTAGGTAAACACTGTGCTTACCTTCTCTCACAACCACATCAAAATTACAATTAAATTACAAAACAACCATCATTGATAATTGCCTGAAATCTTGCTAAACCAAAGCCCTACAACTAAGGACACGCAGAAGAAGCCACCTCAAGAGTGGTAGGATGGATAGAAATGGGGAACAGGGTGGTTCCACACTCACATGTGACCATTAAAAATTGGGAGGGATATCTCGTTGTGGAGGATCCCCTGGAGGAACAAGGAGTCCCAGCCCGTCTTCAACCTGGGGTTCCAGTGCTGGGGAGAGAAGTCCCCATAATTTCTGGTTGTGAAAACCAGCAGAGATTATGGCTGAGTGAGACGGAGGGTGGTTGCAGTCCTACGTGCTCCTCTTAAAGCGACCAAGCCAAACTTACTCACCAGTGGAATTACTAGCTCTGAGCTCCAGCATTAGGGCAGCAATAGGAGAGGCAGCAGGGACATATGGTGGGGAATTGAGTTATCTGGCTTCAGGACGGGGACTGGAGGGGCAGCTTTCTCCTGGACGGAGAAGCTGGCAGACACCGTTGTTTTTTGTTGACCCCCTCCTCCCCTCCCAGTGTGCAGAGGCAGGCAACTGCCATATCTGAGTCTCCATCAAGCTAGCTAAGGCCATTCATTTGCCATGCCCTGGTGATTCTCAGATACCACCCTGCCCAACTTTCAGACACACCCAAGCCACTTCCAGTGACATTTTCGTAGAAACTGCCTGGCTCATGCTGCAGAATTTCCTAAGGTCTCTCAAAGGTTCATGGAACCCAGACAGGCAGCATCTGGCTTGAGCATGTACCATACTTCTAGCTGAGCAACCCTAAGCTCAGGGTTGGCCCTAAACCAACAGCCCTAAACCAACAGCCAGCCTTGGTTTGAGGCTTGGCCTCTCAAGGCACTTCCAAGCATGGTATGGGCAGCAGCCATCTGCAGATTGCTTTGTGGCTCCTGCTGGGTGGCTCTGGGTGAGACATGGACTGTGGCTGAACTTGACATGCACTGGGTCCCCTCCCAGGTGGCCCTAGGGCTGGTGCATCCAGTGGTCAGCTTCCAAACGAGCTGGAGCATCACCGAGTTGCTTCTAAGCACAATACACCCAAGGGGTGGATTGGGCAGGCACCAGAGCCCTGCTGAGGCAGATCCTGCTCTGTAGGGTCAGTTCCTGCACCACAGCTCCTCAACTGTAGTCATGGCTAGGCCTCACAACCAAGGAGCCCAAGGGTCAATATTTCCCATTAATGTGCAAATAGCAACCAAGGCTCAACTACAAGAGGGGGGCACATACAACCCACACAAGAGACACAGCTGGTGTGCATGGCTCAGGTGACCAGGAAGACTGTGCCACTGGGCCCCACAACACACCTACTACATAAGGCCACTCTACTAAGACTGGGAGACAACACAGCCCTACCTAACACACAGAAACAAACACAGGAAACAGCCAAAATGGGGAGACAAATAAACATGTCCCAATTGACAGAACAGAGCTCCAGAAAAAGAACCAAATAAAATTGAGGCAAGCAATCTATCACATGCAGAGTTCCAAACACTGGCTATAAGGATGCTCAATGATCTCAGGGATAACTTTTACAAAGAGATAGGAAACAAAAATGGAGGTAGAAAACATAAAAAAGAACCAGTCAGAAATAAAAAATACAATAACGGAAATGAAGAATACATTACAGGGAATCAACAGTAGATTAGATGAAGCAGAGGATCGAATAAGCAATTTAGAAGATAAAGTATCAGAAAACACCCAATGAGAACAGCAAAAACAAAAAAAGAATCCAAAAAAATGAAGAGAGTTTAAGGGGCCTCTGGGATAACATCCAGCGTACCAACATTCACATTGTACGGATACCAGAAGGATAAGAGAGAGAGCAAGGAATTGAAAACCTATTTAAAGAAATAATGACAGAATACTTCCCTAACTTGGCAAAGGAAATAGATACACAAGCCCAGAAAGTGCAGAGAGTCACAAACAAGATGAATTCAAAGGGGCCCACACCAAGACACATCATAATTAAAATGCCAAAGTTTAAAGACAAAGAGAGAATCTTAAAAGCAGCATGATAAAAGCCATTAATTACCTACAAGGGAGCTCCCATAAACTCTCAGCTGATTTCTCGACAGAAACTTTGCAGACCAGAGGGGACTGGTAGGAAATATTCAAAAAGGTTACTCTACCCAGCAAAGCTGCCATTTAAAATCAAAGGACAGATAAAGAGTTTTCCAGCAAGACGAAGCTAAAGGAGTTAATCACCACCAAATCAGTATCTCAGAGGGACTTCTTTAAGACAAAATTTTAAAAATAAATAAATAAATAAATAAATAAATAAATAAATAAAATGAGTGATAAAATGGCAATAACTACATACCTATCAACAATTACTTTAAATGGATTAAATGTGTCAATCAAAAGATAGGAGGACTGAATGTCAACTATAATTTAATATATATGTAGTTAGGATGTGGAGTACAGCATAAGGAATAGAGTCAGTGGAACTGTAACAGCTATATACGATATCAGACGGGTAGTAGATTGGGGGAGGGGGTTATTATCACTTTGTGAGGGGTATAAATGTCCAACTATTACGTTGTTTTGTACACCCGAAACTAATTTTAAAAATATTTTTAAAAAGATAGGAGGGCTGAATGGATAAGAAAACAAGACCCTTACATATACTACCTATTAGAGACTCACTTCACATTGAAAGACACACACAGACTGGAAGAAAGGGATGGAGACAGGTGTTTCATGGAAATAGAAACAAACAAACAAGAACAATAACAAAATGCTGGGGTAGTAATGCTTATACCATACAAAACAGATTTTGAAAACAAAGACTATAACAAGAGACAAAGAAGGACTTAGTAATCCCACTTCTGGATATTTACCCAAAGAAACCCCAAACACTACTTCAAGTTACATCCATATTTTCATTGCAGCATTATTTACAATAGCCAAGATCTGAAGGCAACCTGGGTGTCCCTGAATGGATGAATGGATAAAGAAGAGGTGGTACATACATACAATGGAATATTACCCAGCCATAGAAAAGAATGAAATTTTGCCATCTCCAACAACATGGATGGACCTATAGGGTACTGTGCTGAGTGTAGTAATTTATACAGTGAAAAACAAATGTCATATGATTTCACTTATAAGTGGAATCTAAAGAACAAAATAAACAAACAAATGAAACAGAAACAAACTCATAGATACAGAGAACATTTTGATGGTTACCAGATGGGAGGGGGTTGGGATGCATGGATGAAACAGGGGAAGGGATAAAGACATGAATTGGGTATTACAGAGTAGTCATGGGGATGTAAGGTATAACATAAGGAATATAGTCAATAATATTGTAAAAACTATGTATGGTGTCATATGGGTACTAGATGTATCGGAGTGATAGGTAGTAGGGGTTGGGTGCAGTGTGAAAAAGGTGAAGGGATTAAGAAACACAAATTTGTAGTTACAAAATAGTCTTAGGGATGTAATGTATAGGGAATATAATCAATAATATAGTAATAAGTATGTATAGTGCCGGTGGGTACTAGTCAGGGGGATCATTTTGTACATTACATAAATGTTTAACCACTATGCTGTACACCTTAAACTAATATAAAACAATTTTGAATGTCAAACTCTAACTGAAAAATTTTAAAAAGGGGGGAAGGTAAACAAGAATAAGAGTTCAAAGTTCCAGGTATAAAACAAATAATTCTTAGGGATGTAATATACAGCATAGGAAATATAGTCAATGATATTGTGATAGCGTGGTACAGTGTCAGATCATTGCTGGACTTATCATTGTGATCATTTCTTTAGCATAGGGAATGTAATCAATAATGTGGTAATAACTCTATAGTGCCAGGTGGGTGCCGTTGACTAACTATGATGTAATATTGTATGTTAGCTGTATTTTAATCAAATTATTTTTAAAAAGTACAAATTGGTAGTTACAACAGAGTCACGTGGATGTAAAGTACAGCATAGAGAATATAGTCCGTAATATTGCAACAACTATGTACTGCGTTGGTGCAAAAGTAATTGCGATTTAAAAAAGGTTAAAAAATAATTGCAAAAACCGCAATTACTTTTGCACCAACCTAATATAGTGCCAGGGGTGTACTAGAATGATTGGGGGGTATCACTGCATAAGTTATATAAATATCTAAGCAGTACGTTGTACATCTGAAACTAATATAAGATAATACTGAATGTCAAGTGTAACTGAAAAATAATTAAAAAATGAAATATACATAACTGCAAAAATAAAGATTACTGTTTATTTTTAAAATAACAGTTTTATTGGAATGTAATTCACAGAACATATACTTGTAATTCACTAATTTAAAGTGGAGAATTCAATTGTGTTTAGTATACTCAGAGTCGTGCAGTCATGTCCAGAATCTAATTTTAGAACATTTTATCATCCCATAAAGAAACCCTATACATATTAGCAGCCATTCCCAATTCCAACTCCTTGCTCCAGACACTGGCAACCATTAATATACTTTCTGTCACTACAGATTTACCTATTCTAGACGTTTCATATAAATGGAAACATGCATTGTGTCTGGCTTCTTTCACTTAGCATAATGGTTTCAAGGTTCATCCATGTTGTAGCATATTTCATTATTTGTTTTTGCTGAATAATATTTCATTTTATGGTTATATCACATTCTGCTCATCGTTTCATCAACTGATGGACATTTGGATTATTTCTACTTTTCACTATTATAAATAAGGCTGCTATGAATATTAATATATGAGATTTTGTATGGACGTGTTTTCAGATATTTTTAATAGACATCTAGGACAGAAATTGCTGGCTCCTGTAGCAAATCAATGTTTAACTTTTTTTTTTTTAAGATTTTATTCGGGAAGGGGAACAGGACTTTTTTTTATTGGGGAACAGTGTGTACTTCCAGGACTGTTTTCCAAGTCAAGTTGTTGTCCCCTTTCAGTCTTAGTTGCAGGGGGCGCAGCCCACCCTCCCCTGTGGGAGTCAAAGAATCAAACCGGCAACCTTGTGGTTGAGAGCCCACTAGTGCATGTGGGAATCCAAACGGCAGGCTTCGGAGTTGTGAGCACGGAGCTCCAACCGCCTGAGCCACCGGGCCAACACAATGTTTAACTTTTTAAGGGACTGGCAAACTTCCTTTCAAAGTGTTACGCAATTTTACATCCCCACCGGCAATATATAAGACTTTCAATTTTTCCACATCTTTGCCAACATTTGCTGTTGCCCATCTTTATTTATTGTAGTCATCCTAGTAGGTGTGAAGTAGTTCTACCGTGGTTTTGATTTGCATTTCTGTAATGACCAGTGATTTTGATCATCTTTTAATGTGCTTATTGGTCATTTTTATATTTTCTTTGGAGAAAATGTCAATTCAGATCTTTTGCTTATTTTTAAGTATATTTATCTTTCTATTTTTTAATCATAAGAGGTCTACAATGTAAGTGATATGTTGTAGATACAAATCCCTTATCAGATATATGACTTGCAAACATTTTCTCTGATTCTGGGTTGTCTTTCCTTTCTTGATAGTGTCTTTCACAGAATAAAAATTTTCAATTTATATATATACTGGAGGTGCCAAGGAAATGTATACACGTGACTTGTATTCATCTTTTGTTATTGGTATATATTGAGTATTTCAATTTTAAAACAGTTTTGTCCTTTTTTAAAATGTGTATACTTTTTTTTCGCACCCTCTGTATATATATTTTTTCTCTTGCATGTTCTTTTGGTGTCACATCTTTGAAACCATTGCCTAATCCAAGATCAGTAAGGTTTACATCTATGTTTTTAATGAAAAGTTTTATAGTTTCACTGTTCGATTTCGAGTTAATATTTTTATGTGGTGTGAGGTAGATGTGCAACTTCATTGTTTGTCTTGTGGGTCTAGATGTTCCACCACCATTTGTTGAAAAGACTTCTTTCCCTATTCAATTGTCTTACCACTCTTGTCAATAAATCAATGGACCATAATTTTAAGGGTTTATTTCTGGACTTAAAATAATATTTCACTGATTTATAGGTCTAGCTTATGCCAGTGCCACACAGTCTAGATAGCTCTAGCTCTGTAGTAAGTTTTGAAATTAGGAAGTGTGAATGCTCCACCTTTGCTTTTCTTTTTCAAGATTGTTTAAACTATTCTGGGTTCCTTGCATTTTCACTTAAATTTTAGAATCAGCTTATCAATTCCTGCCAAAATGGCAGCTGGAATTTTGAATTGCAGATGGTAGTTCATTTATTTAGTTTTTCCAGCTTTATTTAGATATAATTGACATATAGCATTGTTTAAATTTCGGTGTACAATGTGGTGATTTGATACACAAATGCATTGCAATTTTTTTGTTGATGTTGTTTTGGTGAGATCATTTAAGATTTTCTCTTTTAAGTAACTTTCAAATATTCAATACAGTATTATTAACTATAATCACATGCTGAACATTACATCCTCAGTACTTATTCCTCTGATAACTGGAAGTTTGTTGCTTTTCACCAATATCTCCTTATATACCCCACTCCACAGCCTCTGACAACCACCAATCTATTCTCTGCTCTATGAATTTGGCTTTTGTAGATTCCATGTATAAGTGAGATCATACAGTATTTGTCCTTATCTGTCTAACTTTTTTTACTTAGCGTAATGCCCTCAAGGTTCATCTATGTTGTCATAAATGGTGGGATTTCCTCCTTTTTATGGCTGAATTATATATATACACACACACACACACACACACACACACACACACACACAGAGGGTGCCAAAAAATGTATACACATTTTAAGAAGGGAAAAAAAAAACTGTATTAATTGTAATAATATATACTATTAACAACAGATGAATACAAGTCACGTTTGACTTCTGCAGTTACAAGAGGTGCTCGAAGTGGTTGCCATCAGTAACCAGACATTTTTGATTACAGTGAACTACTGCTTGAGCATAGATACCATCTCTTAAAATGTGTATACATTTTTTGGCACTCCTGTGTTTGTGTGTGTGTTTGTGTGTGTGTTTGTGTGTGTGTGTGTGTATTGCATATATATTTACAGTTTATTTATCCATTCAGCTGTTGATGGACATTTATGTTGTTTCCAAGTCTTGATTGTTGTCAATAATGCTCCAGTGAACATGGGATAGCAGTTATCCCTTCAAGATCCTGTTTTCCTTTTCTTCAGGTAAGTACCCAGAAGTGGGATTGCTGGATCATAAAGTAGTTCTATTTTTAATTTTTGAGGAAACTCCATGCTGTTTTCCATAGTGCTGTAACAATTTACATTCCCACCAACAGTATATGATGACTCCCTCTTCTCCACGTCCTAATCAGCATTTATTGTCTTTTTGATAATAGCCATTCTAACAGGCATAAGGTGGATCTCCTTGTGGATTTTTATTTGCATTTCCCTGATGGTTAGTGATTGTTGAGCACTTTTTCATGAACTTTTTGGGTATTTGTATGTCTCCTTTGGAAAAAAGTATCTATGTGTATTCAGGTTATTTGCCCACTTTTTAATGGATTTTTTTTGTTGTTGCTGTTAAGTTATATGAGTTTCTTATATTTTTTGGATATTAACCCTTATAAAATACTACATGGTTTGTAAATATTTTCTCCCATGCCATAGGTTGCCTTTTTACTTATTTTTTGATCATTTATTTTGCTGTGCAGAAGTTTTTAGTTTGATGTTGTCCCACTTGTTGATCTTTGAGTTTGTTGCTTGTGAGTTTGGTGCCGTATCCAAAAAAACAATTGCCAAGATCAATATCAAGAAGCTTTCTTCCTATGATTTCTCCTAAGGAGGTTTATATTTTTAGGTCTTACATTTAAGTTCTTAATTGATTTTATTTAATTTTTGTCAGTGGTGTAACATAAGGATCTAATTTCATCTTTTGCATATAAATATCTAGATTTCCTAACACCATTTATTGAAGAGACTATCCTTTCCCCATTGAGTATTTTTGGCTCCTTTGTCAAATATTAACTGACCTTATATACTTGGGTTTATTTCTGGGCTTCATGGGTATCAGTTGTAATGTCGCCTCTTTTATTTGTAATTTTATTTATTTGACTCTTCTCTCTTTTTTAAAATTTGGTCTACCTAAGTACTAGCCAATTTTGTTTATCTTTTTAAAAAATAGCTCTTAGTTTTGTTGATCTTTTCTATTGTTTGTCTATTCTCTATTTTATTTATTTCTGTTCTAATCTCTGTTATTTCTTTTCTTCTGCTAACTTTAGGCTTAGTTTGTTCTTCTAGTTCCTTGAAGTGTAAAGCTAGTTGTTTTTGTTTGTTTGTTTGCTTGCTTGTTTTAATTTGGAATCTTTCTTTATCCTTAATGTAAATGATTATCACCATAAAATTTACACGTAGAACTCCTTTTGCTGTGTCCCATAAGTTTTGGTGTGTTATATTTCCATTTTCTTTTGTTGCAAGATATTTTTTCCCTTTTGATATCTTCTTTGATACATTGGTTGTTCATAAGTTTGTTCTTTAATTTTTTATGTATTTGTGAATTTTCCAATTTTCCTCCTTTTATTGATTTCTAGTTTCATACCATTGTGTTAGGAAAACATAGTTGGTATGGTTTTAGTCTTAAGTTTTTAAGATTTTATTTGTAATCTAACACATGATTTATCGTGGAGAAATTTCCATGAGTGCTTGAGAAAATATGTATTATGCTGCTGTTGAATGGAATGTTCTATGTATGTTTATTAGGTACATTAGTCTAAAATATAGTTCAATCCAATGTTTCCTTATTGATTTGTAAATGCTCTGTCTTTAACTTTTGACAATTTGATTATAATGTGTTTCAGTGAAGACCTCTTTATATTCAACCTATTTTAGGTTTTTGGGCCTAATGAATCTGCTTTTCATTAAAGTTTAAATCACCTTAATTGGTATGCATAAAATAAAATAGCTCCAAAATGCATTAAATGAATACTGACAGAGCTCTAAACATAAATACAGAGGGTGCCAAAAAATGGTACACACTTTTTAAGAGAGGAAAAATTGTATTGAAATTGTAATACTCAATATGTATCGAGAACAAAAGATGAGTACAAGTTACGTTTGACTTCTGCAATTACAAGAGGTGCTCAAAGTGGTTACCATCAGCGTGATTTTAATACAGTTTTTTTTCCTTTCTTAAAATGTGTATACAACTTTTTGGCACCCTCTGTAGATAAATCTTCAAGTATGTTTGAAGACTTTAGCACACCTCCTACAATAACTGATAAAATCAGCAGATGAGAAAAAAAAAAGTATGGGTATAGGAGAATGAACAATAAGATTAAAAAATATGTCCTAGCATACAATATTGTGTGCAATAAATGTAAAATGCACACTGCTTTCAAATGCACATGGACTATTTATCAAAATTGACCATATGTTGGGCCACACAGCAAGTCTCTACAATTTCAAATGGCTGGAATCAGAGTATGTTCTCTGACCACAGTGGAATTAAGATAGAAAGCAATAAAAAAAAAATGATAATAGAAATCTCCAAATGTTGAAAAGTTAAGCAATATATTTCTAGATAACCAAAGTACAAAGAAGGACTCAAAATGGAAATTATAAAATACTTTAAACTAAATTATAATAAAAATATGACACTGCACCTTGTCCAGCGCATCTAAAGTAGTGCTTAGAGAGAGCTTTAAAGCCTTTTCTATATATATTAGAAAAGAAGAAAGCCTAAAAATCAACAATATAAACACCTACCTCAAGAAAGTTAAAAAATAGCAAATTAAACTACAAGAAAAGGAGAAGGAGGAAAACGGTAAGACCAGAAATCAAAGAAATAGAAAACAGGCAACTTAGAAGATCAACAAAGCTGAAAGTTGGTTCTTTGAAAGGACTAATGAAATTGATAAATCTGTAGCAATTCCAATAATAAAAACAGAGAAAGTATAAATTATAAGTATCAGTAACAAAAACGAACATCAATACAGAATCTATTAATATAAATACTGAAAGATAATGAGAAGATATTAATGAACAATAAATTTTTTTAATTTGGGAGGTGAACACACAATGTGATATGTAGATGATGTATTATAGAATGAACAACAAATTTTATAATTCGTATGAAATGCACAAATGATGTAAAAATGACAACTTACCAAAACTGATTTCACGAAGGTATATAAAATCCCAATAGTCTTATGCATATTAAATAAAGTGGAATTTCTTCACAGTGAGTTCTCCCTAATATTTCAGGAAAAAAATAACACCAAGTCTTACTCGAACTCATCCAGAAATTAGAGAAAGAAGGAATGACATATTTACCTACTTGTTTTATGAGGCCTTTATAAACTTAATACCAAAACCTATCAAGGACATTATAAGAAAGGAATACCATAGACCGAATCTCTTGTGAACTTTGCAAAAATCTTATGAAAAATATCAGCAATATAAATCTGGGGATTATAAGGATAATACATCTCAACAAAGTTGGATTTATTCTAGGAATGGAAGAATGGTTTAACATTCAAAAAGGGATAATAAAATTAATTACATTAAAAGAAAAGTAGAATATATGATCACCACAATAGAGATATAAAAAGTCTGATAAAATTCAACACTTATTCATGTGAAAAACTCTTAGAAAACTAGGAATTGAAGGAAAATTTCTTAATGTGTTAAAGGGTTTAAACAAACATACAACACATGGCATATTAATGGTGGAATATCAAAAGATTTCCTTTTGAGATCAGGAATGAGATTTGGTTGTCTGTATTGCCATTTCTAATCACCCTTCTACTGGATATGCTAGACAATAAATTAATGTAAAAGAGAAACGGATCTCATGAAGATTGCTAAGGAAGAAATAAGTGTTTCATTATTTACAGGTAACAGTTGTGTGTTCAAATATTCCCAAAATATTTACAAATAAGTTATTAGAATTAATAAATAAATTTAGCAAGTTTGCTAGATATATGACCAGTATATATATTTGGTCAGGGTTCTCCAGAGAAACAGAGCCAGTAGGATTTATACAGGAAGAGATTTCTTATAAGGAATTGGCTCATGCAGTTAGGGAGGTTGAGAAGTTCCATGGTCTGCCATCTGCAGAATAGAGACTCAGAAAAGCCGATGGTGTAATTCAGTCTGAGTCCAGCGAAGGCAGGAGAAGATTGATGTTCCAGCTCAAGTAATCAGGCAGGCAAGAAGGCCTGAATTCTACCTTCTTCTCCCTTTTTGCTTTATTCAGTCGGGCCTTCAACAGATTGGATGATGCCAACCCACATTAGGGAGGGCAAACTGCTTTATTGGTCCACCTATCCAAAAGCTAATTTCATCCAGAATCACGCTCACTGAGAGACACAGAAATAATGTTTATCCAAATATCTGGCAACCCTATAATACAGTCCACTTGACACGTAAAGTTAACCATCACGGTAGACAAAAATGGTTTGTATTTACATATATTAGCAAAAAAATAAAATAAAATGAAAGTACCATTTGCATTAGTTTCCAAAATCATCCAATATCAAAGATTAAAATTAACAAAAGATGTGCAAGACAAAGAAAACATTGAGAGAAATCAACATTGACTTAAATAAAAAGATAATTCTACACCGGTTATAAATTGGAAGACTCTCCATTTTAAAGATGTTAATTTTCCCTGACTTGATTCAAAGAAATAATTCCAGTAGGCTTATTTTTTATGGAAGTTAACAAATGGATTATAAATTTTTTACATAGAATTATAAATGGTAACAACAGTATGGAAAATATTGTAGAAAAACAGAGTTTAATGATTTACATAAATCAAGATATTTTACCAAGTGATACTAATTAAATCCATTCTCTATTGTTGCAAATATACAAAAGTAGAACAATAGAAGAGTCCAAAAAGAGATCTACACATATACTGTCATTCAGCTTATGACAAAGAATCCATAGCAATGGAGTGTCAGAAAAAATGGTCCTTTTGATAAGTGATTTGGATCAATTCATTGTGTTACCAAATAGATCCAAATTATCATTTGCATTTATTTCAAACTATATACAAAATTACATCCGGATAGATTATATATTAAAAGTGAAAGGTGAAACAAACAAAAGCTATTGAAGATAGCATAAGATAATGTCTTAATAACCTTGATATAGTTAAGAATTGCTTTAAATGGGCACATAAAGCACTGACCCTAAAAAAGAAAAAAAAAATTCTACTTCATTGAAATTAAGACGTTATTAAGAAAATGAAAAGGCATGTTGCAGAATGGGAGAAAATATTTGCAATACTTACATCTGAGAAGAACATATTCAGAATAAATACAGAACTGCAAATCAATAAGGAAACAACTACCAAATTAGTTTTTTAAATGACAAATCTTGACCAGCTCCATCAAAAATAGGATACCCAAATGGTCAATAATACAATAAAAAAGTGCTTAATTCTGTTAGTTACCAAGTAAATGCAAATTGAAATCATAATCAGATAATATTCCACAAGCATCGAGAATTCTAAAATTAAAAAAAAAAGACATTGGGACTCTAATACACTGCTGGCAGGAGTGTAAACTGATACAATTATTTGGGAAGACTGATGGGCTGTATAGATTACAGCTTACTACATTCCTTAGTAATTCCAGTCAGATCTATAAGTACAATAGAAATGCCAAAAGAAATGTATGAGGATGTTCATACCAACATTATCTGTAATGGTCAAAATTAATAAATAACCCAAATGTCTATCAACAATAGAGTGAACAAATTATGTTATATTCATACAAATAGTAGCAGCAATGGAAATGATTGGAGAGCTATTAGAAACAGCACGGATGCATTTCACAAATATAATATTGAGCAAAAGAAGCTAGATACAAATGAATATGCATGTATCATTCCATTTACATGAAGTTCAAAAATAGGCAAAACTCATGCATGGTGATAAGAGTTAGAATAGTGGTTTACATCATGGAGCTAATGACTGAAAGGGACATTGGGGAGGCTCTGGGGTGCAGGTGATGTTTCATATCTTGGTCTGGGTGTTGGTTCCATGGGTGTACTTATTTTGTAAACAAAAATATCAAGCTGTACATCTAATCAAAAATACCAAGCACTTTACTGTATGTATTTTATATCTCAATAAAAAATATTTACACAAAAATCTAACATACAGAACTGGAATGGATGTGTGGAAATAGGAACTCTTGTATGTTTCTATTGAAATTTTGATTGCCATTATCCTTTTTGAACATTAAAAATTATATTTATGGAAATTTCAAATATGCCTATCATTGACCAAACAATTCCACTTCTGGGAATCTATCTATGGTAGTCAGTAGCATTGTTTGCCTAATATTTCTGGTTTCCACACTAGATGTGTGATTGTATTATTCTCACCTTTCATGGATTTAGGCTTTTCCATTGACTGGTTTTGGCCAATGAAATTTGGAAGTGACATTACCACGAACAAAATAGAAATGACCAATGGTTGGGCAAAAACAACTTCCTTCCCCCCAAAAAATCTCATTAGCAATTAAGTAAACTCAAATAATGATAATGCAATTTTATTTTTCACCTATTTGGATTTACAAATCAGAAAAAGAAAGACCGAACCCAATGTCAGCAACGGGGCAAGGAACTTGACACTGTTGTTCTCATGTCCCAGGTCACAGAGCTAGGAAGTGGGGAAGCCCAATTCAAAACCCACATCTCTTTGTATTCACAGTAGGTGGGCCTGCTCTCATTATCATTCAGTACTCACTAATAGTCTACCATCTTTGTGGTAGAATCCTTGAAAGTATTACCTTCATGAGCCATGCTACAAATTGTGTCAGGAGCTACATTTCAAATCATTAATTCTCTCTCACTCTTCCTCCCAATTTGTGTTTGAAGAGTAGAAATTACAAATGTGTTGAAGCCAGAACTGCAGCTTGCATTACTAGTTGGCAATAAATAAGATTCTGAACCACCAGTCAACTAAACCACCATGTCTATAATGTAGTCTTTTTGGATTCAGGGACAGTTCCTCTACCATGAGTGAAAAATAAGGAGAGTGGTGTTCAACACAATGGGGTCATTTTTGAATGTCATTTTTTCCCCCACAAAAAGAATCATTTAACCATGCTACTCTTGAATTTGCTTCTTTTTTCTTTTAATTTATTGGGGTGACAATTGTTAGTAAAATTACATAGATTTCCAGGTGTACAATTCTGTATTACATCATCTATAAATCCCATTGTGTGTTCACCACCCAGAGTCAGTTATCCTTCCATCACCATATATTTGATCCCCCTTACCCTCATCTGCCACCCTCCACCCCCCTTACCCTCTGGTAACCACTAAACTATTGTCTGTGTCTATGAGTTTTTGTTTCTCATTTGTTTGTCTTGTTCTCTTGTTGTTTTTGGTATATAAACCACATATCAGTGAAATCATATGGTTCTCTGCTTTTTCTGTCTGACTTATTTCGCTTAGCATTATACTCTCAAGGTCCATCCATGTTGTCACAAATGGTCCTATATCATCTTTTCTTACCGCCGAATAGTATTCCATTGTGTATATATACCACAACTTCTTTATCCATTCATCTATGGAAGGACATTTTGGTTGTTTCCATGTCTTGGCCAACGTAAACAAAGCTGCAATGAACATTGGAGCACACGTGTCTTTATGTGTAGATGTTTTCAGATTTTTTGGGTAGATACCCAGGAGAGGGATTGCTGGGTCATATGGTAATTCTGTTCGTAATTTTTTTGAGGAACCTCCACACTGCCTTCCATAACGGCTGCACGAGTCTGCATTTCCACCAACAGTGTATGAGAGTTCCTTTTTCTCCACAGCCTCTCCAACACTTTTTACTATTTGTTTTGTTGATGATAGCCATTCTGACTGGCGTGAGGTGATATCTCATTGTGGTTTTCATTTGCATTTCTCTGATGATTAGTGATGTTGAGCATTTTTTCCTATGTCTATGTGCCATTAGTATGTCCTCTTTGGAGAAATGTCTCTTCAGGGAATTTGCTTCTTTTATATAATTTAATAACTCTCCATATCATTTCACACAGTTCAACTTCAATTATTTTATCAGGCAACTTTAGTATTCCATTGCATGTATGTGTGTATGTATATAGATAATATAATTCATACAGTACCATGACCGTTAAGAAAAGAAATTTCATATCTTTTCTCTCTCTTTCTTCCTTGTCCTCTCTCTTTACTTCTGTCCTCCCCTCCACAGTCTCTCTTTTCTCTCCTTGGAAAGCATAGAAATACTGATAAGTAGCAACTACTGACCAGAGCTAGTCATCTACATAGGTAGATGACAAGGAAAACACGCTCAGTGTAGTCAGGCAAGTAGTGACCAAAGATATATAGGCTGCACTACTCAGCCATAGAAAATTCCATTCTTAACTAAAGACAAGGTTTTCTATGTGCGTTTATGTGTGAGAGGATATGATGTGTCTAATACAATGAGATATATCATTTTCAGTTCCTTTTCCTCTATTATAATACTGAGACCTGAAATAGAGACGATAAGAGAAACACACTCCCACCAGTCAAATGACTCTTTTTTTATTTCTTTTTTTAATGTTTAATATGTTTAATCATCAGGGAAGTCAGATTAAAACTACAATGTGATATCTATCCCCATTAAAACGGCTAAAATTAAAAAAATATTTTTATTAAAAATATAACTAACATACAATATTATGTAGTACTTTACTCACCAGCCCCATGGAAAAAAGTTCTATCCTCACCTAAAGATAAGGCTCTGTGTGTGTGTGTGTGTGTGTGTGTGTGTGTGTGTGTTAACGTTTAGGTTTATAAACTTCAACAATTCTATTCTGTTTGTTGTGGGTTGAATTGTATCCCCCAAAATGATATGATGAAGTCCTAATCCCTGTTACCTGTGAATGTGACCTTATGTGGGAATAGGTTTTTTGCAGCTGTAATCAAGTTAAAATGAGATCATACTGGATTGGGATAGGCCTTAATCCAATATGACTTCTGTCCTTATAAGGAGAATAAAAGAGATGCAGAGACAGAGAAAGAGAAGAGAATGCCATAGGAAGACACAGATGCAAAGGGAGGAAATCATGTGAAGACAGAGGCAGAAACTGGAGTGATGCCTTTATAAGCGAAGGAATGCCAAGAATTGCCAGTAACCACCAGAAGCTTGAAGAGGCAAGGAAACGCTCAAAAAGAGCATTACCCTATTGACACTTTGATTTCTAGCCTCCATAACTGTGAGAGAATAATTTTTTCTTGTTTTAAGCCACCTAGTTTGCGGTGTTTTGTTATGACAGCCCTACGAAACTAATATACTATTGATACATTTTAAAAATATTGGAAAGTAATTTTGAAAATGCTCCACAGAATATTTAACATCCTTCCATGCTCACACCGTTTATATCATTATTTTGCTAATCAGTTGCAGAAGGAATAATTCCTACATATCTTCAAATTTTAAATTTCATGTACTTTTCTGACTACAAACATAGCATATGTGTTAGATGAGCAAATAGTAGGGGAAATGAGTGAAATAAGTTTTAATTGACCTGTGACCCAACTCCTACGAGGCCCCTTTTCCAAGATATTATCTATACATAGTTTTGGTATATATTATTTCAGATATTTTTCCCGTCAGATTTGGTACCAAGAGAAATGTAACTCTCTCTCTCTCCCTCTGTCACTGTGAGTTGCATATGTTTTACTGACATAGTATATTAGCACAAGAATGTTTAATTAAGCATTGTCTATAATGGCAGAATACTGGAACCTAATTGAATGTCCACCAGTGGGTAGAAGCTTAAACCAATTGTGTATTCATGATAGGGCTATTTCTTAAGCTAGTAGAGAAAGAATGAGTTAAATCTATATTAATGACTTGGAGAGATATTCATGATATATTAAGTGAAATGCACACATACTTATATGCATACACTGAATATTGAGAAAAACATGTAATAATGCACAGTAGGTTATCTGGAGTTTTGGGGTGAGGAAGGAAAAGGTGGGCATGTATGTGAAAAAATATATATCTCATTACATCATTTCATTCCATTGTTTTCAGTGAACATACACTACTTTATAATTCTAGAAGAACATTAACCACATATTAAAAAAATATACAAATTTGAAAACCTTTCATTTAAATGGGTAATCAGTTGAAGAATATGCTGTCATTATCATTTATTATAAGCTTGAAACTTATAATAAACTTATTAGCTAAAAGTAGAAAAAAATAACATATTGCATAAACCCTGAGTAATTAGTGCCATGAACATAAAAATATGTTTAACTTATGACTCCTTTCACAGAAAAATCCCTATTTGTAATGTAGCTTCTTTCCTTAGAAGTGCCATAACATCATTCCAATAATATGAATTATGAAATTTTATTTATTCAAAAATCCTCATTGATTACAGGTAAAGGTTAGATAAAATTACTTAGGAAGTATAATACCATGTGCGTTATAAAAGGATTCTACAAAAAGCTTTTTTGAGAGGCTGGCTCTTCAGAGTCATTTACTTGCTCTTGCTATGCATTTCTTTTCCATATTTCTATTTCAGCATGTAATTTTGGAGCAGCTCCTGATTATAGTAAATGACTATTTTTCTACAAAATTTAAGACATTTTAGCAAATTGAAAAAGCCTCTGTCACATTAATTTTCTTCTTGTCAACATATTGCTACCATCATGCTCTTTACTCTAATTTATTGTGGAGACTATAACAATGTCAATATTTTCCCAGTCTGTTAAACACTGGTAAATTACTGAGAACTATAATAATGTGTATGTTGTAAGTGGTACTGCCATGATGTTCCTGAGATTATCTGTAGCAGACTTTACTGGTCATGATCACAGCTTAGTGGATAATAATGTCTTTATGCACCATGCATTATATAGAGTAATTAATTGAATGCTTTCTGTGTGCCAGGAACTGTGCTAAGCATTGCATGTGCTTAATATCATATAAAGTAAATAATTATCCAATTAGGTATTATTATTCGTACTTTAAACCAAGGCTCAAGGTTTAAGCCATTTGTCAGGTAGCAAGTAGCAAAACTAGGGCTTGAATTTAGGGTTTGTGACTCCAGGTATGTTCTTTATCCACAAGTCATACAACTTTCAATACTATCTGAGGTATAGAGGTATACATTACTAGACTTCAACAATGTCTGGTTCTCCTCCATTGTATGTGCATTGGAAGGATATATTTCCTAGCCCTCTTATAATTAGTCAGGGCCTTCTAACTAGTTCTTGCCAAGGGGCTATGAGCAGAAATGATGTATTTTGTTTCCGAGGTGAAACATTTAATTGTTAATGTTCAACTCTTTTGCCACCTCCTTTTTCTAGCTGCAGCAACTGAGGAGGACTTTGTGCTGAGATGCTAGAATTTAAGTTTGAAGAAGCCTGATTACTCACACACCAGGAATAGGGAAGATACTCTGGAGAGTTGTCTGAATCCACAATGCAATTTGTTCTAGTCAGAAGTATGCTTTTGTTGTGTCAAGCCACTGAGATTATAGGACTGTTTGTTACATAGCCTAGCTTAATTTATCCTGATTAATACCAAAACTGGTACTGAAAGTGGAATATCACCATAACAAAAATGTGAGATTTGACATTGGCTAAGTGGTTTTGCGGTAGGATTTTTCAGTGACAAAAGTTTGGTGAAACTTTAACTTACAATAGAACTAGTGAATATGATTAGGGGATTTGTAACTCTAAGAGAAGAGGTTGGAAAACAATGCTCATAGGAAAATATTTTAGGAGAAGAAGCTAGAAAACAAAATTTTAGTGCTATTCTTAGTCAAAGTAGTGTTTATTGATTGCTGGCTTTGATCGGTGTAGTAATGGTTCATTTTATGTGTCAACTTGATTGGGCTAAGGAATGACCAGATAGCTGGTAAAACATTATTTCTGGGTGTGTCTGTGAGGGAGTCTGTAGAAAAGATTAGCATTTGAATCAGTAGACTGAGTAAAGTAGATTGCCCTTACCAATGTGGGTGGGCATCAGTCAATCTGTTGAGGACCTGGATAGACCAAAATAGTGGAGAAAGGGCAATTTGTTTTCTCTGCTTGGGATGAGACACTCATTTTCTCCTGACCTTGGATATCAGCAATCCTGGTTCTTGGGCTTTTGGATTCAGACTGGGAAGTATGTCATCAATCCCCCACCCCCCCCCACACACACGCACTGATTCTTAGGCCTTCATACTAAGACTGAATTATACCACCAGCTTTCCTGGTTCTTCAGCTTGCAGATGGAAAATCAAGGAACTTCTTGGCCTCCATAACTGCATGAGCCAATTCCTACAATAAAACTACTTTTATGTATATTTATATAAGTCCTATTGGTCTGTTTCTCCGGAGAACCTTGATTAATGCAGAGCTCAGGAAAGAATTAGCTGGTTTGCAAATAGAAATAAAGGGGAATAGACAATATAAGAATTTCAGGCATTTTATGGTTGGAAAACTCAACTGGGTTTTAACCTCAAACTATAAAAATAATATTGAGAGAGCTTTGGAGGGATAAGAACCCATTAAGTGTTTCAACATATTAAAATTTATCAGGGGGAAGTTAGACTAATGGTGTGACACCCTATAAAACTTTTCAGTTAAATAAAATACTCAGGGCAAAGATTACCTTTTTAAAAATTTTTTAAATTAAATTTGTTGGGGTGACATTAGTTAGGAAAATTATATAGGTTTCAAGTGTACAATTCTATAATACATCATCTACATGTTGCATTGTCCATTCACCATGCAGATTACCTTAATGATATGGTCTTTCCACAGAAAACGGACAACCTCAGTTAATCCACATTAAAGAAAGAGGAAGATACAGGGGCAATAAAGAAAGAAAAACAAGCTATAGCAAATCTGAGAACTATGCCTGCAAAAGAAGTATGGGTGTGGTTATTGGCACATGTTGCTGGCTGAAACCAAGCCTGTTATGAGACAATCAAACCGTTAAACAAACAATAAGCCTGAACTAAGAAAGTCTATAAAAATACCAATCCTTGGCTCAGTAGGATTAAAATTATCTAGGCCCTGACCACTGCATTGTACACCTGAAGCTGAAGCTGAATAATATCGAATATCAGCTATAATTTAATATATATATAGTCACAGGATGTGGAGTATAGCATAGGGAATAGAGTCAATGGAATTGTAACAGCTATATACGATGTCAGAGAGGTAGTAGTTTGGGGGAGGGGAGTTATCACTTTGTGAGGGCTGTAAATGTCTAATTATTATACTGTTTTGTACACCTAAAACTAATAAAAAAATTAAAAAATATTTAAACCATCAGACTCCTTTTAGGTTATAAGCCATAAAATAGTCCTTAGGCCACCAAAATTCTATAGACAAGAAGCAGACTGAGAAAAATGCATACTCCCAAGGAAGACATATTTCATAATGCTCATTTCAGATATAACTGAGGAAGACAACAGAAAAAGAAGGTGGAGGTAAATCATGGGGCCACAGAGAACAATGAACAAGAGAACTGGTACAGAGAAAAGAATCCTTGAAAGTAGCCCAAACCATGCTACAAATTGTGTCATGAGCTACATTTCAAATCACTAATTCTCTCTGTTTCCCTCCAAATTTCTTTTTGAAAAGTAGAAATCATGGAAGTGTCAAAGCCAGAACTACAGCTTGCATTGCTAGTTGTCAAGAAATCAAACTCTGAACCACCAATCAACTAATTCATGAGGTCAATGAACATACAGTTATATGGCAGCAATCGGGAAGCCAAGAGAAGAAGCCTCTATGGTACCTTGATCTTAGATTTCTCAGCCTCCAGAACTGTGAGAAATAAATTTCTATTGTTTATGCTACCCAATCTAAGGTATTTTGTTATGGCAGCCCAAGCTAAAACACCCAGATAGACACACATCAGTTGCAGTGACTAGAGCAACGTTGCCACCAGTTAATACAATTGGACCTTGGCAGCCACTTGAATTCCAAGTATCATGTTTGGGCTATGTAATAGTGGTGTTTATTTTCACTAATAGAAAAGAGTATTAAGTGCATTGGTTAAGAGTTTTTGAAAAGGAAATCACAATTTCGATTAATTTGTGCAGAAAATGCATAATAATATCATCAAAAATATATCATATATTTTACCCCATGCAAGCTTCAAAAGATTAAATTAAAATTAATAAAACTTTCTATTATTGGGGGATTTGTGAGGATTCAATGAAATAATACACAATTGGTTACCGAAGTGCCCAGTCTGAATCATTAAATAAATGACAATAATGATCATTTAATATTATTATAATATTTAGTATTTTTAATAACCTTTTTAAAAAATGAAAACATTGACAAACACGGAATACTTGCCTTTTTGACATCCTATATAAAGTGAGTGAAATAAATTTGTTTCTATGTGTTTTGCTATAGCGTGTTTTTCTTATCAACTTTTAATGAAAACGGTGCTTCTCACTCTATAATTTATTGTCTTACATAAAAATATAGAGACAATCTTACATTCCATAGTTCTGTATTAACAAAATTAAATGCAATCTACCCTAATATTAAAGTCTTCCTTGTGGTCTAACAAACATACAAGTATATCGACCCTTAACCGAAAGAGCTAAAATATTTTGTGTAATATGTTGGTATGTGCATATATTTGTACATTTGTGTGTGTGGTTATGAAAAAGTAGGTTCTAATTTTAACTGACAAGAGTTACTTACAGAATTTGCTCTCGCTTAGGTATGTAGTTAGTAAACAATAAATTAACACATTATAACTTTTTTGTTATATATGGAATACTATGTAATTATAACATAATACCTCTTGCTGATCTTGCATTTTGGATTCCTAAAGTATTTTAATTTGTCACCTCATTCGATCCTCACAACAAATTTGTGATACAGGTTAGTAGTGGTTTCCAAGCCATGCATTTGTTGTGTTGATGAAATGAGTTCAATTTCGTGAAATTCCTAAGCACACTACATGCAAATTAAGGAAAGACCAATATTTATCCTTTTTTACATTTTTTCATATATATATATATATATATATATATATATATATATATATATATACTAATTAGTTTCAGGTGCACAAAACAATGTAATAATTAGACATTTATCATATATATCTCTCACACTGTGTCAAACCCCCATCCATTATCTCTCTGACATCGCACACAGCCATTACTTTTCCCCTATCTCTATTCCTAATGCTGTACTTCGCTTCTTGTAACTATATACATACATACATATATATATAAACTTGTAACTGACATACATTATTGTTCAGCTTCAGGTGTACAGTGCAGTGATCAGGCATCTATATCTTCCCTGAGGTGGTCTCCCTAACAAGACAAGTGTCCATTGGATACCCTACAAAATCTTTACAACATTATTGATTACATTCCCCAAATTAACTTTTGTAACCCCGTGGCAATTTTGTGATTACTGACTGTGCTTTCTAATCCCCCCACCTTCCCCTTTATCCCTACCCCCCCCATCTAGCAATCTTCAGTTTTTCCTCTGTGTCTTTGAAACTGTTTCTGATTAGTTCATTCATTTATTCTTTTATTTAGATTCCACATATAAGTTAGATCATATGGTATTTGTCTTTCTCTGTCTGACTTATTTCACTTAACATAATGTTCTCTAGGTCCATCCATGTTGTTGCAAATGGTAAGATTTCTTTCTTCTTTATGACTGCGTAATACTCCATTGTATAAATGTACCACAGTTTCTTAATCCAGTCATCTACCGATGGGCATTTCGGTTGTTTCCATGTCTTGGCTATTGTGTATAGTGCTGCAATAAACATAGGGATGCATACAGTTTTTTGAATTAGAGTTTTGGATTTCTCCAGATAGATACCTAGGAGTGAAATTGCTGGATCGTAGGGTAGTTTCATTTTCAGATTTTTGAGATACTGCATACTGTTTTCCATAATGGATGCACCAATCTGCAATTCCACCAACAGTGCACAAGGGTTCCTTTTTCTCCACATCCTCGTCAGCACTTGTTATTTGTTGATTTATAAATGATAGCCATTTTGACTGGAGTGAGGTGGTATCTAATTGTGGTTTTTATTTGCATTTCTCTGATGGTTAGTGAGGTTGAGCATTTTTTCATATGTCTGTTTGCCATCTGTGTGTCCTTTTTAGAAAAATGTCTCTTCACGTCCTCTGCCTATTTTTTAATTGGGTTGTTTGTTTTTTTGGAGTTGAGTGAGTTTTTTATAAATTTGGGATATTAACCCCTTATCGGATATATCATTGGCAAATACCTTATCACATTCAGTAGAATCCCTTTTTGTTTTATTGATGGTTTCCTTTGCTGTGAAAATCCTTTTAATTTGACGTAATCCCACATGTTTATTTTTTCTCTTACTTTCCTTGCCCGAAGGGATATATCAGTAAAAATCTTTCTCTGGGTAATGTCTGTAAAGTTTCTTCCTATATTTTCTTCTAGGAATTTTATGGTTTCAGATCTTACATTTAAGCCTTTAAGCCATTTTGAATTTATTTTTGTATATGGTGTGAGGAGGTGGTCCAGCTTCATTTTTTTTGCATGTGTCTGTCCAGGTTTCCCAGCACCATTTATTGAATAGACTGTCTTTACTCCACCGTAAATTCTTGCTTCCATTGTCGCAGATTAAATGACCATATAGGTGTGGATTAATTTCTGGACTCTCTATTCTGTTCCATTGATCTATATGTCTGTTTTTATGCCAGTACCATGCTGTTTTTATTACTGTAGCCTTGTAGTCTTTTTATACATTTTCAAATCATTGTCATCTCCATTACTACTATTGATATTGCTCTTAATGCAACCTGTAATGGTTATAATAATAGTAAATTCTTTCAACTCCTGTTAACATGTGGGAAGTTCTCATGCCCTAAATGACCCATTGAACATTTTACAAGTTGTTTACATATGTGCATAGTGTTTTTTTAACTTCCATATCTAATGCAGTAATGTTTCAGTATAACTATTGAATAATAAAGAAATATTTAGGAATCTCCCCTATAGATCTTTAACTCTATGTGTTAATTTTAAGCTTCTGATTATCTTTTAAGATCGTATATATATTCTATATATACGATATCTATATATATATCTATATATATATGATATATATGTATATATCATATATATATATGATATAGATATAGATGCCAATGGTAAGTTGAATTTCTTTTCATTTAAAAGGAAACATACTATGCCTATGGTTATGCAACATCTTTTCTCCCCAGAGCACCCCATGAGTTTTCATGGTGAGGTATATACATATTATATATTTCAACTTGCACATATATAGAATATTAGGTAATTGAATGATACTTTCTGGTTAGAACTTAGAATGCTTCTTAGTTGCTTCATTTCATGTGTTCTCTTCTATTAAACACTGAAACATTATTTTAGTGTTCAACCCATTGTTTTAATAATTGCATTATAGGTTGATCGTATGATTTGGTGCTTGCTCTCTAGCCAATTATGTACTTTTCAAGGTGAATCTAGTTGGATATCACTTGGTTAATATTAAATGAAGATGTTAAGTCATAGTTGTCAAGGTGGTAATATATTAGAAAAGGAAATCAATGGTGAGTTTTAGAGATTGACATTTTTCATGGTCCCACAGACAATGAGTAGTGTGAATTCATTTGTAGTTTTAGGAAAGAATGAATTTCTCTAATCAAATTCTTTTTTAATTAGTTTCAGGTGTACAAAGCAACATAATAATTAGACATTTACACCCCTCAGAAAGTGATAACCATCCTCCCCCAAACTACTACCCCCTGACATCTTATATAACTGTTAGAATACCATTGACTACCTTCCTTATGCACACAGAATGGACAATATAATCAACAATGTTGTAAAGATTATGTAAGGTGCCTGATGGGCACCGGACATATCAAGGGGATTACTTCATAGACTGTGTAGATGAATGACTTAATCAAATTCTTAAAGAAAGCTATTGTTCACCCATATAGCCTAGGCAAATGCAAGAAAAAACACTATATATTTCATAACCCTCTCTTAGTCAAAATTAGTTTCATGATTCCTTAATATTTAAAATGTTCTCTATTTTCAATCATACACATATCAACCCACAATTAAATCAGCGAAAGTATTTTGTATTGACAGGTTGGGGTGTGTGTATGTGTATCTAAAAATCGATTTGCCTTGTGTGCATTATGTAATGTGGTATATTCTCTGAACAATATTCTATGGATATCCATTGTAGGCAAATGGTGCTTTGATTTAATATTTCAAAACGTATCTTTTTACTCATGGTGAAGGCATTTAAGTTTGCATTTTTAAGTGAAGATTTAAATTGATTTTTTCCCTCAGTAAATGCCAAAATGTTATGTGCCATATCAACTACCAATTTAGTTACAGGAAACTCTCTTTGATATTGTAAGCCAAGATTATCTTGTGTTAATTACACTTATTCACTGATAATTGCACTCGTTTAGGATCTGGTATGGCAAATTCTCCACATTTCTCGCCCTCTTCGAGGAATGCTTCATTAATATTAACAATTTACACTGGAAGGTAAACATTAAAAGTGTTTTTATCAAAATTCCTTTAAAATACTATTGAGAGTGTTCATTACTGACAGGTAATAAATATGAGAGAAAATAACAGTGCTACAGTATAGGGCTTGCTCATCTCTGATGTTAAATAGCCAGTTATGTAACCCTTCCAATTTTGTGTGTTTGTGTTTTACAGGAACCTTATTCTGTTTCCTGCATAGTGTTTTGCCTATATTATTATTTCCATAGTTTTTGCTCAATGATTACTGCTGGTGCACAGAGAAGAAAATAATTTCCCCCCTTTCCTTCCCACCTTCAACTATGTATGGTTGCCATTATATTTCACATACTTCTAGGTAGAAAATAATAACTTTATGTTTTATGAGTTGTTGTAGTAAATACAGCCTCATTCTGCACCATAGTAGGTGAGTTGCATGGGGCAGCTTCAATTCTGAGAACTCTGCTTTCCCATGATGGATTGAAAGGGCTTTACTACCAGCCACATACAGTTTTAAAATCCTCACACTGAAACAACAATAACTGGAAAACTTTTGGTTTAAAGGAAAACAACTAAGTAGTGATAGTGAATTACTGCAGATAGAAGTGGAAAATAAAATACACACTCTGGTTTTTAAGTAGAATGTGAATAGGAAATGAACATGTCATAATTATTTTTTTAGATATGGAATGTTACATTTGTGATAATATAATTAATTAATTTCTCTGTTGTTTTCCAAGTTCCAAAAGTATCTACTCATATTGTCTCATTAATCTTCACAACAAGTCTGTGTCTTTGAATTAGTAAGTTTCAGTGACACAGGTTTGTTGAGGATCAAAAGACATAATCCACCTAAAAGCTCCAGAGACATTGCATGCTTGATAAGTCACACTTATGCAATGTAACTACTCTTTCTCTTCCTCCTCTTCTTAGTAGTAGTGGTAGTACAAAAGTCTTGTTATTACTACCTTGATTAGTAAAAGTAAGAACACATTTATTAATCATCTTTTATTAGGTGAGTAATCTGGTAGTCAGTGATGGGAACAACTTTGCTTATAGTTGATACATTTGAGCCATGACAACCACATGGTCTCCAGACATAATTCAGACAAAAGCAATAAACATGGGCGATGAAGTATCAGTGTTAATTTGTACTAATAATAAGAATTAAAAAAAAATTCATACATGTCAGTGTACGTCATCAAAATGGCGGCGTGAGGTGAGCCTCTGTAAAGCTCCCCTGGAAGTTACAACTAATCGAACAACAATAACTCCACAAAGGACTCCATGCACAGCAGACAGGCAAGACAAAGAGGCCCAATACTGAATTCACTAAAAGGTGGGTGAATCGCGCGAGCAAGAGAGGAGGGAAGGGAGAAGTGTTAAGACGGAGCCACGCGAGCGGGCGCAGGACACAGACCTAGCTCAGTGCTCCGAGCTCGCTGCATCCCGAAACTACCGCAGCTGCAGGAGAGGGACGAACTCGGACTGCTAGGGCTCCGCTTATGACCCACAGGACTGAGGGGGCACCATATAACACGGCTGAACCCAACGCTCACGGCAGAGACCTCACAGCAAAGACTGAGGGAAGAAGGCTGAAAACGGTGGTTTAAGCCCTCACTACCGAGCAGAGAATGGAAACCTTAGGCACTGAGACTAGCCGCCCCCTCCCTACCTTCCCAGAGCTCACCCCGCCCCCACCTGCCCAATGCTAGAAGTGGAACAGTAGCAGTGTATATCAAAAGAATAGAATATATGCTGTTCTGAGAACTGTGGACTGCAGACACAGATTCGCAGCCCAACTAGTTCTGGCAGACGGGAGGGAGCTGTGGAACCAGGACCAGCTGTGGTGGTGGTCGCCGCCATTGCTCTGGGCCACCTCTCACAACTCATCCTGCACCTGGCCCCACCTATCTGGGTGGATCCCTGCAGAGTAAACAGACCTGCTGAAACATACAGCCTCTGAATCTGGTGCAGGAAGAGCTTTGGAACTTGAAAAGCTCTCCGCATACCCACACGGACACTGTGCCTTGTGACCCAGGCGAACTATTAACAGAGGAGAAACCCGTCTCCCAGGGAATCCCCCCATTGTGTGAGAAGCTGGAATAGTGCAGAGAAAACATAACAATACCGTGTGAGAGAAATAAAAGGCTGTAGTCAGAGAGAAAATAAAACATTCTACCAACAAGTACCGGAAACAAAAGAAAGACCTCTTCCTATCAACCTGTTGCAGAAGCCACTCCTGTAGATGTCTAGGAAGAGAAATAATAAACCAGTAATTGCCATGAATAACCAAGGCAACAAGACAGCTCAGAAAGAAAGTGAAAAGCCTCCAGAAAAGGAACTTAAAGATAAGGAAATATGTGACTTGAACGACAGAAAATTCAAGATTGCAGTTCTGAAAAAACTCAACGAGATGCAAGAAAACACAGAAAGGCAGTTTAATGAACTCAGAAACACAATCAAAGAACAACATGAACATTTTACAAAAGAGACTGAATTTTTTTAAAAAGAACCAAATAGAATTTCTGGAGATTAAGAACTCAACAGAAGAAATTAAGAATGAAATAACCAGCTTAGGTAGTAGAGTTGACCAGATGGAGGAAAGAATCAGTGACGTCGAAGATAGAAACCTGGAAATGACACAGATGGAAAAAGAAAGAGACTTGAGACTTAAAAGAAATGAAAGAACTTCACAAGAACTTTCTGACTCCATCCAAAAGAGCAATATAAGAATAATGGTCATACCAGAAGGAGAAGAAAGAGAGAAGGAAACAGAGAATATATTCAATCAAATTGTCGATGAGAAATTCCCAAACTTGTGGACAGAACTGGATCCTCGAATCCACGAAGCAAATAGAACACCTAATTACCTCAATCCCAACAGGCCTCCTCCAAGGCCCATTGTATTGAAGCTATCTAAAATCAATGACAGAGAAAGAATCCTCAAGGCAGCCAGGGAAAAGAAGACGGTAACCTATAAAGGAAAGCCCATTAGATTAACATCAGATTTTTCAGCAGAAACTACACGCAGGGAGGGAGTGGAACCAAATATTCAAACTATTGAAAGAGAGAAATTATGAGTCAAGAATAATGTATGCAGCAAAGATATCATTTACATATGAAAGAGGAATAAAGACCTTTCCAGACATACAGAAGTTGAGGTAATTTTCTAACGCACGAACTGCACTACAAGAAATACTAAAGGAGGCTATTCAACCACCATCAAGAGGGACAATTTGTGGTAACCAAAACATAAAAAGGGGGAGAGTAAAGGCCTGAACCAGAATATGGGAATGGAGGAAGTAAGCGTGCTAAAGAAAATGGAATACTCTAAATATCAAACTTTCTTTTACACAAACTTAAGGGTAACCACTCAAAAAAAATCCAGAACTGGAATATATACTGTAATAAAAGAAGAAACGGAGGGAAACACCATAGAATATCACCACACAGAAATAATAGACAAGAACAAAAAGGCAAAGAAACAATGGAGACACAGCCTTACCAGAAAACTGAAGATACAATGACAGGAAATCTTCATATATCAATAATCACCTTACATGTAAATGGACTGAATTCACCAATAAAAAGGCACAGAGTAGCAGATTGAATCAAAAAGCTAAACCCAACCATATGCTGTCTCCAAGAGACACATCTCAGCTACAAGGACGAGCATAGACTCAAAGTGAAAAGGTGGAAATTGACACTCCAAGCAAATGGTACCCGGAGAAAATCAGGTGTAGCGATAATGATATCAGATGAAACAGACTTCAGGCTGAGAAAGATGACAAGAGACAAAGATGGACATTTCATAATGGTAAAGGGAACTATACAACAAGAAGACATAACAGTCATCAATATTTATGCCCCCAATCAGGGAGCGCCAAGGAACTACTAACAGAAATAAACGGAGAAATTGACCAAAACACAATTATACTAGGGGACCTAAATACATCACTGACACCTATGGATAGATCATCCAAACAGAAAATAAATAACGAAATAGCAGCCTTAAATGACACATTAGATGAAATGGACATAATTGACATATATAGAGCACTTCATCCTAAATCATCAGACTATACAGTCTTTTCTAGTGTGCATGGAACATTCTCAAGGATAGACCATATATTGGGACATAAAATCAGCCTCAGCAAATTTAAGAAGATTCAAATCATACCAAGTATATTCTCTAATCACAAGGCGTTGAAATTGGACATCAACTGCAAAAAGAAAGCAGGAAGAAACACAAATATATGGAGATTAAACAACATACTTTTAAAGAACGACTGGGTCAAAGAAGAAATTGGAGGAGAGAGCAAAGGAAACATAGAAACAAATAACAATGACAATACACCCTAGCAAAATTTTTGGGATGCAGTGAAAGCAGTTTTAAGAGGGAAATTTATATCATTACAGGCCTATCTCAAGAAAGAAGAAAAATCCCAAATAAATAACCTCATGTTACACCTTAAAGAACTAGAAAAAGAAGACCAAGTGAAACCCAAGGTCAGCAGAAGAAAGGAAATAACAAAAATCAGAGCAGAACTAAATGAAATAGAGAACAAAAAGACAATAGTAAAAAAATAATGTGACAAAGAGCTGGTGCTTTGAAAAAATTAACAAATTTAAGAAACCCTTGGCTAGACTCACTAAGATATAAACACAGAAGACACTAATTTAAAAAATCAGAAATGAAAAAGGGGAAGTTATCACGGACACCACAGAAATACAAAGGATCATCCAAGAATACTATGAAGGAGTATATGCCAGCAAATTCAATAACCTAGAAGAAATGGAGACGTTCTTAGAAACATATAGCCTCCCAAGGCTGAACCATGAAGAACTGGAAAATCTAAACAGACCGATCACCAGTAATGAAATTGAATCAGTCATCGAAAACCTTCCCAAATACAAAAGCCCGGGACCAGATGGTTTCACTAGTGAATTCTACCAAACCTTCAAAGAGGATCTCATACCAATCCTGCTCAAACTCTTCCAAAAAATTGAAGAAGAGACAGTACTCCCTAACTCATTTTATGAGGCCAACATTACCCTGATACCAAAACCTGGTAAGGACAACACAAAAAAAGAAAACTACAGATGAATATCTCTGATGAATACAGATGCAAAAATCCTAAATAAATTCTAGCAAATCGAATACAACAATGCAGTAAAAAGATCATTCATCACGACCAATAGGGTTCATCCCCGGGGCACAAGGATGGTTCAACATCCGCAAATCCATCAATGTGATACATCACATAAACAAAATAAAGGACAAAAATCATATGATTATATCAATTGATGCAGAAAAAGCATTTGACAAGATATAACAACCATTTATGATTAAAACACTTAAAATAGGTATAGAAGGAAAATACCTTAACATAATAAGGGCCATATATGACAAGCCCTCAGCTAATCGCATAATTAATGGTGAAAAGCTGAAGCCCTTTGCTCTATGTTCAGGAACACGACAGGGCTGTCCCCTATCACCTCTGCTTTTCAACATAGTGTTGGAAGTCCTTGCCAGAGCAATCACGCAAGAGAAAGAAAAAAAAGGCATCCACGTTGGGAATGAAGAAGTTAAATTATCAATCTTTGCAGATGACATGATGCTATATATAGCAAACCCTAAAGACTCCATCAAAAAGCTCTTAGAAACAATGAACAAATACAGTAAAGTTGCTGGCTACAAAATCAACGTACGAAAATCCATTGCATTCCTATACACTAACAATGAAATCTCAGAAAAAGAAATACAAAAAACAATTCCTTTTGCAATTGCAGGAAAAATAATAAAATACCGAGGAATAAACTTAACCATGGAGGTGAAGGACCTATATCCTGAAAACTATAAGACATTTTTTAAAAGAAATTGAGGACACAAAGAAATGGAAAGACATTCCATGCTCATGGATTGAAAGAATCAACATAGTTAAAATGGCCATATTACCCAAAGCAATATACAGATTTAATGCAATCCCCATCAAAATCCCAATGGCATTTTTTAAAGAAAAAGTACAAAAAATCATCAGATTTGTTTGGAACGACAAAGACCCCGAATAGCAAAGCAATCTTAAGAAAAAAGAACAATACTGGAGGTATCACACTCCCTGACTTTAGCTTGTACTACAGGGCTACAATAATCAAAACAGCATGGTATTGGCAGAAAAACAGACACATAGACCAATGGAATAGAATTGAGAACCCAGAAATAAAACCACATAAGTATGGACAGGTAATTTTTGACAAAGAAGCTAAAAACATACAATGGAGGAAAGACAGCCTCTTCAATAAATGGTGCTGGGAGAATTGGAAAGCCACGTGCAAAAGAATGAAACTGGACTGCTATCTGTCACCATGTACCAAAATTAATTCAAAATGGATCAAAGACTTAAGCATAAGACCTGACACAATAAACTGCATAGAAAAAAACATAGGTACTAAACTTATGGACCTTGGGTTCACAGAGCATTTTATGAATTTCACTCCAAAGGCAATGGAAGTAAAACCTAAAATAAATGAATGGGACTATTTGAAACTTAAAAGCTTCTACACAACAAAAGAAACTATCGACAAAATAAAGAGGCAACCAACTGAATGGGAGAAGATTTTTGCAAGCAGTGCCTCTGATAATGGGCTAATATCCAAAATATACAAGGAACTCATGAAACTCAACAACAAAAAAACAAACAACCCAATTGAAAAATGGGAAGAGGACCTGAAGAGACATTTCTCCAAAGAGGACATACAAATGGCAAATAGACATATGAAAAAATGCTGAACATCACTAATCATCAGAGAAATGCAAATAAAAACCACAATGAGATATCACCTCACCCCAGTCAGAATGGCTATCATCAACAAGACAAATAGTAACAAGTGTTGGAGAGGCTGTGGAGAAAAAGGAATCCTCATACACTGTCTGTGGGAATGCAGACTGGTGCAGCCAATATGGAAGGCAGTGTGGAGGTTCCTCAAAAAATTACGAATAGAATTACCATATGACCCAGGAATCCCTCTTCTGGGTATCTACCCAAAAAATCTGAAAACATCTACATATAAAGACACATGTGCTCCAATGTTCATTGCAGCTTTGTTTACAGTGGCCAAGACGTGGAAACAACCAAAATGTCCTTCGATAGATGAATGGATAAAGAAGTTGTGGTATATATACACAATGGAATACTATTCGGCGGCAAGAAAAGATGATATAGGAACATTTGTGACAACATGGATGGATCTTGATAGTATAATGCTAAGCGAAGCAAGACAGACAGAAAAAGCAGAGAACCATATAATTTCACTGATATGTGGTATATAAACCAAAAACAACAAAAGAACAAGACAAACAAATGAGAAACAAGAACTCAGAGACACAGACAATAGTTTAGTGGTTACCAGTGGGTAAGGGGGGTGGGGCATGGGAGGTGAGGGTAAGGGGGATCAAATATATGGTGATGGAAGGAGAACTGACTCTGGGTGGTGAACACACAATGGGATATAGATGATGTAATGCAGAATTGTACACCTGAAATCTATGTAATTTTACTAACATTTGTCACCCCCATAAATTAAAAAAAAATCAAATTTCACAACGCATAAAAAAAAATTCATTGTGTTTAAAAAATTTCTGAATAGAATAGCTTTGTATCAATAATGAATTTGGGTTGATGTGTGTGAAAATGAATGTGGTGACAATATATTCGCTTAAGTATATTTTGCATATTTTATGTAACAAAAATATTTTATTTTTTAAAGATTTTTATTAAAATATAGCTAATGTGCTATATTATATTAGTTTCATGTGTACACAATAGTTATTCGACATTTATATACCCAAAGAAGTGATCACTGTAAGTCCAGCAACCATCTGACACTGTACTATGCTATCACAATATTATTGATATATTCCCCATGCTGGATATTACATCCCCATGCGTTATTTGTTTTATACCTGGAAATTTGAACCTCTTATTTCCCTTCACCATTTCCTCCCCTTTTTGATTTTTCAATTACAGTTGACATTAGATATTATTTTGTATTAATTTCAGGTGTACACCATAGTGGTTAAACATTCGTATAATTTAAGAAGTGATCCCCCTGACTAGTCTAGTACCCACCTGGTACTATAAGAGGTGTGACAATTACATTTGTGAACTTGCCACAGCATGCTTACATTGGCAGCACCGTACAAACAGCTAAGTAAGGTTTCATAAACTTGGTATATCAGTGTCTCCCAGCTGTGTTTGTGTTGACGTGTGGTGGTGTCTTGCTGAGTGGTATTCATTATTGTTGTTGAGTGTTTTTGTGTGCCTTCACGAGAATGTCTGAGCTTGAATTACAGCAATGAACAAACATTAAATTTCTTGTTAATT
Organism: Rhinolophus ferrumequinum; assembly: GCF_004115265.2. Lineage (NCBI taxonomy): Eukaryota > Metazoa > Chordata > Mammalia > Chiroptera > Rhinolophidae > Rhinolophus > Rhinolophus ferrumequinum. The sequence goes on from NC_046284.1 coordinate 48,038,419, forward strand.
TTGGCAAGAGTGGAAGTGAAATCAGGGACATGTTAGTCCCAGTTTATGGAGATAATGCCATTAAAAAAAATGGCAGTGTACAAACAGATTAAACGTTTTTCTGAGGGGAGAGAATGTGTCTCATGAAGAGAAGTCAGGGCGGCCAGTAACGAGAACTGATGAAAACATTGCAAAAATTCATCGAATTGTGAGTCAAAATCATCGGCTGACTGTGATTAGCATAGCAGACCAAGTAAATATTGATAGAGAAACAGATAGGAAAATCTTAACTGAAAATCTTGGCATGAGAAAGGTGTGTGCAAAAACGGTCCTGAAGGAGCTCACCGATGAACAAAAGCAAAGGAGAGCTGAAGTTTGCCAAGACCCTTTGGAAAGGCAAGACAATGTTTTGGGCTGTATTATCACTGGTGATGAAACATAGGTGTACCAATATGACCCTAAAGAAAAGTGTCAAAGTGCACAATGGAAGTCAGCCAATTCTCCATGACCAAAAATGTTCCGTCAGTCCAAATCAAGAGTCAAAATGATGTTGCCAACCTTTTTTGTTATCAGAGGGATTATTCATTATGAATTTGTACCAACTGGACAAAGAGTTAACCAAGTTTACTATTTAGAAATACTGAAAAGGCTGCGTGACAAAGTTTGACGACCTGAACTTTTCACCAACAATTCATGGCTCTTGCATCATGACAATGCACCAGCGCACACAGGCGGCAGTCTGTGAAGGTGTTTTTAGCCAGTAAACAAATGACTGTACCAGAACACCCTCCCTACTCACCTGATCTGACCCCCAATGACTTCTTTTGTTACCTGAACATAAAGGAAATATTGAAAGGAAGACAATTTGATGACATTCAGGACATTAAGTGTAATACGATGACAGCTCTGATGGCCATTCCAGAAAAAGAGTTCCAGAATTCCTATGAAGGGTGGACTAATTACTGGCATAGCTTCCCAAGGGGAGTACTTTGAAGGTGACCATAGTGACATTCAACAATGAGGTATGTAGCACTTTTTCTATGATGAGTTCATGAACTTAATGGTCAGATGCTGTACATACATATTGGAGCATATTCTGCTGTTATTATTCAATTTGCTTATTTTTCTAGAACACTTCATGGATACCCATGCCAAGAGAGATGATTTTCTTTTCAACAATTCAAACCAAAGCCCTGCAGACACATGAAGGGAGGACAAGTTAATGATTGGCAGTGATAAACTTTCATGATTTTTTCCACTTAATATTTAAAAGAAACAAATAGTGAATAATTGAAGGCATATCAGAATACAACCAAGGAAGACATTATTTTTGGAATAACCTAGAATGAATGTGTATGCATATGCATATATACATATGCACATATGTGTATCAAAACAAAATAAGTCATCTTAGACTTTAATATTCTAATATTAGTAATATTAATTATGACTGATCCAAAAGTATGACATGGTCCAGCATTTTATAACTATTTTTGTACTCCACTATGGAAATAAATAAATAAGGCATGTGGCTCTATCCTCCAGGAGCTCACAATCCAGTGACAAAAACAAACATAGACATCAATATTAATGGTTATAAAAGCTAGAATGTTCTCAGTGCTACGCTAGAACTACAAGCAAATCCTTGTGGGAGAAGGGGAGATGAATCCTGACCTTCTGGCTCACTTTTACTTAGCATTAAAAGGAGCTGGAAATTTAACTCAGTCTTTTCAAGTGAAACATGGTGTCTAAGGAGTGCTCCTTCAAATCTCCCCCTGAAGTTACAACAAATTTAACAGCTATAATTCAACAAAGGATAACTTAAGCAACACACAAGCACGTCTGACAGATCCCCACATTGAAATATCTGAAGGTGGGCTAGTCGGGTGAGCAAGGGAGAAAGAAAGGGGGAAGTGCAGAGATGCGAGCTGCAGGATGAGGCTCACTGCAGTCTTGGAAGAAAGAAGGATGTAAGCTGCAGGTGAATGTTCTGTGGCCCACAGTCCTGCCTGAGGGCTCATATAATATGGCTGAACCCAGCATTCAAGGCAGAGACCTCAGGGCAAAGCCTAAATACAGGAGTGAGAATTGTGGTTTAAGGCCTCATTGCCAGGCAGAAAACAGACATAGAGCCTGGCTGCCTTCCCACATCCTCCCAGAGCTCACCTCCCCCCACCTTCCAGTGTTAGAAGCAGTCTCCAGAAAAAACAGTAGCATTGTCGGGTTAAAGAGCAGCATGTCTATAGCCCTGAGAACTGGAGAGACAGTCCCACAGTGGCAGACACACCGTGTAGCTAATTCAGGTGACAGGGAAGGAGCAGTAGGGTTGAGACAGCTGTGGGCTGGAAGTCGACATTGCTGGGAGCCATAAACACACCAGCTGCCTCTGCCAGCCCACCTTGCCCCCACCTTTCCAAGCTGTTCCCTGCAGGGGCAACCAGAGCTACTGACACACAGGTTTGCATTGGGCTGCAGGGACAGCACTGTGGTTTTTAGAGGCTCAAAACCTGATCTTCCATCACATCTTCCCATGGGGTGGTGCCCTGAGACCAAGGTGACCTGATCACGGAGTAGAAGCCCACCTCCCAGGAAACCTCCCATCACAGGAGAAATCAGAACAGTGCAAGAGAAAATAAAACGCTTCAGCATGAGAGAAAATAAAATGTTCCAGTGACACCTACTGGAAAGCAAAAGAAAAACCTCTTCATATCAACCTGATGCAGAATTCACTCCTGTAGAGATGCCCAGGAAGAGAAATAATAATTCATTAATTGCTATGAATAACCAAGGTAACAAGGCAGTTCAGAAAGAAAATGAAAAATCTACAGGACATAAACTGAAAGACATGGAAATATGTGACTTAAATGACAGAGAATTCAAGATTGCAGTTCTGAAGAAACTCAATTTGATACAAAAAAACTCAGATAGGCACTTTAATGAATTCAGAAACAAAAATCAACAAACAAAATTAATATTTTACCAAAGAGATTGAAATTTTAAAAAAGAACCAAATAGAAATTCTGGAGGTAGATCTCATAGACACAGGCAATAGTTTAGTGGTTACCAGAGGGTAAGGGGGTGGGGGGTGGGAGATGATGGTAAGGGGGATCAAATATATGGCGATGGAAGGAGAACTGACTCCGGGTGGTGAACACACAATGGGATTTATAGGTGATGTAATACAGAATTGTACACCTGAAGTCTATGTAATTTTACTAACAATTGTCACCCCAATAAATTAAAAAAAAATGAAATTCTGGAGGTGAAGAACTCAGTAAAAGAAATGAAGAATGAACTAGCCAGCTTAGGATACAGAGCTGACCAGGTGGAGGAAAGAATTATTGACATCAAAGATAGAAATCTAGAGATGACACAGCTGGAAGAAGAGAGACTTGAGAGTTAAAAGAAATGAAAGAACTCTACGAGAACTTTCTGACTCCATTAGAAAGAGTAACATAAGAATAATGGGTGTACCAGAAGGAGAAGAGAGGGAACAGGGAACAGAGAGTCTATTCAAACAAATAGTCAATGAAAACTTCCCAAACCTATGGAAAGAACTGGATCCTTGAATCCAAGAAGCACACAGAACACCTAATTACTTCAATCCCAACAGCATGTCTCCAAGGCACATTGTGCTGAAGCTATCGAAAATTAACGACAAAGAAACAATTCTCAAGGCAGCCAGGGAGAAGAAGACAGGAACATATAAAGGAATGCCCATTAGATTATCATCAGAATTTTCAGCACAAAATCTACCATCCAGGAGGGAATGGAATCAAACATTCAAACTATTGAAAGACAGAAATTAGCAGCCAAGAATAATACGCGTATATCCAGCAATGTTATCCTTTAGATATGAAGGAAAAATAAAGACCTTTAATGACATACAGAAGCTGAGGGAATTTTCCATTACAAGCCTGCATTACAGGAAATACTGAAGGAAACTATTCTATCTGGAACAAAAAGTCCAAAGAATATACAACCATGAGCAAGATTACTAACAGACAGATAGAAGTAGGAAATGGCAACCCCTTCACAGAATAGGGCACTATATACTTAAACATAACAGAAAGGGTAAAGAAGACAAAAGCATAAAAAAAAATAAAAGTAAAAGAGAAGAAAAAGTCAACTTTCAACCGCAACTCAGAAATCAACTCATAGCCTAAATTTTGTGACAACAAAAACATAATAAGGAAGAGAGTAAAGGTCTGAATTTGCAAAAGGGAAATTGAAATAATAAGCATGCTGAAGATAAAGGAGTACTGTATATACGAAACTTACTTTTACATAAACTTAATGGTAACCACTCAAAAAAAAATAAAACTAAAAAACTGAGATACATAACAGAAAAAAAGAATAAACAGAGGGGAAAATCATAGAATACCACCAAACTTAAATAATAGACAGAAACAAAAAAGGCAAACAAATAATAGAGACACCATTCTACCAGAAAACAAAAGATAAAATGACTATAGAAAATCCTCATATATCAATAATCACCCTAAATGTAAATGGACTGAACTTACCAATAAAAAGGCACAGAGTAGCAGATTGAATCAAATAACAAAACCCACCATATGCTGCCTCAAAGAGACACATCTCAGCTACAAGGACAAATACAGACTCAAAGTGAAAGGGTGGAAAACCATACTCCAAGCAAATGGTATCCAGAGAAAAGCAGGTGTATTCATACTTATATCACATGAAGCAGACTTCAGGATAAAAAAGGTGACAAAAAACAAAAATGGACATTTCATAATGATAAAGGGGACAATACAACAAGAAGACATAACACTTATCAATATATATGCCCCCAATCAGGGACCACCGAAATATACAAAACAAGTACTAATAGAGCTAAAGGGATAATCTCACCAAAACACAATTATAGTAGGGGACCTAAATAGCCATTGACAGCTATGGATATATATCATCCAAAACGAAAATCAGTAAGAAAATATCAGCCTTAAATCACTCATTGGACCAGGTGGACATAATTGACATTTACAGAGCACTTCAACCTAGAACACCAGACTATACATTCTTTTCTAGTGTACATAGAACATTCTCAAAGATAGATCATATTTTGGGACACAAAACTAGCTGCAGCAAATTTAAGAAGATGGAAATCATACCAACCATATTCTCTGACCAGAAGTCTTTGAAATTGGAAATCCACTTTGAAAATAAAGTAGAAAAAAACACAAACATGTGGGGATTAAACAGCATGATATTAAAAAGTGACTGGGTCAAAGAAGAAATGAAAGAAGAGGTCAAAAGTTACATAGAAACAAATGAGAATAAAAATACATCATTTCAAAATAATTGGGACGCAGGCAAAGCAGGATTAAAAGGGAAATCTATATCGTTAAAAGCCTACCTCAAGAAACAAGAAAAGTCCCAAGTAAACAATCTAAGATTACATCTTAAAAAACTATAAAAAAGAAAATAACAAATGAAACCCAAAGTCAGCAGAAGGAAGGAAATAATAAAAAGTAGAACAGAACTAAATGAAATGGGGAACAAAAAGACAATAGAAAAAAATCATGCAACACAGAGCTGATTTTTTGAAAAGATTGATAAAATTAACAAAGCCTTGGCTAGACTCACTAAGGTAAAAAGAGAAAAGACACAAATAAACAAAATCAGAAATGAAAGAGGAGAAGTTACCACTGGTACCACAGAAATAGAAAGGATCATACAAGAATACTAGTATGAAGCACTGTATACCACCAAATTCAATAACCTAGAAGAAATTGACAAGTTCTTAGAAACATATAGCATTCCTAGACTGAATCACAAAGATCTGGAAAATTTAAACATCCTGATCAAGAGTAAGTCCGGAGAAATCCAAAACTTCAATTCAAAAATCTTTATGCACTCCTATGTTTATTGCAGCACTATACACAATAGTTAAGACATGGAAACAACCAAAATGCCCATCGGTAGATGACTGGATTAAGAAACTGTGTGGTACATTTATACAATGGAGTATTACGCAGCCATAAAGAAGAAAGAAATCTTACCATTTGCAACAACATGGATGGACCTAGAGAACCTTATGTTAAGTGAAATAAGTCAGACAGAGAAAGATAAGTACCATATGATCTCACTTATTTGCGGATTCTAAAGAAAAGAATAAGTGAATGAACTAATCAGAAACAGTTTTAGAGACAAAGAGGAAAAACTGAGGGTTGCTAGATGGGCGGGAGGGGTGGGGGGGTGGGGGGGGAGGGTGAGGGGATTGGAGGGCAGTCGGTGACCACAGGATGGCCACGGGTTTGAAAATTAATCTGGGGAACGTAATTTGGTGGTTACCAGAGGGTAAGGGGGTTGGGGGGTGGGGGATGAGGGTGAGGGGGATCAAATGTATGGTGATGGAAGGAGAGCTGACTCTGGGTGGTGAACACACAGTGTGATTTATGGATGATGTGATACAGAATTGCACACCTGAAATCTGTGTAATTTTACTAACAATTGTCACCCCAATAAATTAAAAAATAAAATTAAAAAAAAAAGAGTAAGTAAATTGAAACAATCACCCAAAACCTTCCCAAAAGCAAAAGTCCAGGACTAGATGGCTTCACTAGTGAATTCTATCAAACATTCAAAGAGGATTTAATACCCTTTCTCCTCAAACTCTTCCAAAAAATTGAAGAAGAGACAGTACTCCTTAACTCATTTTATGAGGGCAACACGACTCTGATACCAAAACCTGGTAAGAATAACACATAAAAAGAAAACTACAGGCCAATATTGCTGATGAATAGAGATGCAAAAATCCTAAACAAAATTCTAGCAAATTGAATACAACAATACATTAAAAAGATTATATTTCACGACCATGTGGGGTTTATTCCAGGAGCCCAAAGTTGTTTCAGTACATGCAAATCGATTAATGTGATACACCACATAAACAAAATAAAAGATAAAAATTATATGATTATATCAATAGATTCAGAAAAAGCATTTGACAGACACAACATCCATTTATGATTAAAACACTTAAAAATGGGTATACAAGAAAAATACCTTAACATAGTAATAAAGACCATATATTACCATGTTAAGGTATTAGCATACTTAATTAGCATACCAAACACTCAGCTAATAGCATACTTAATGGTGGAAAACTGAAGGCTTTTGCTCTATGATTAGGAATAAGACAGGGTTGCCCCATATCACCACTCTTATTTAGCATAGTGTTGAAAGGCGTAGCCAGAGCAATCAGGCAAAAGAAATAAATAAAAGGCATTCAAATTAAGAATGAAGAAGTTAAATGTCATTTTTTGTAGATGACATGATTCTTTGCATAAAAAACCTTAAACACTCTAAACAATTAGAAACAATAAACAAATACTATAAAGTTGTTGGCTACAAAATCAATATACAAAATTCCATTACACTCCTATATACTAACAATGAAATTTCAGAAAAAGAAATTAAAAAAACAACAACAACAATTTTTTTTGCCATTGCAACAAAATGAATAAAATACTTGGGAATAAACTTAACAAAGGACGTATACACTGAAAACTATTAATACAAGACATTCTTTTTTTTTTGCCCCTGAAAGTTTCCCTGTGGGGCATTTCATCGTTTTAATGCATGAAATATGATGTACTCAAATCCCTCATCTGTTTTTTTTTTTTTTTTTTTTTTAAAGGAGGGCACAGCTCACAGTGGCCCATGTGGGAAATGAACTGGCAACCTTGGTGTTATTAGCACCATGCTCTAAACAACTGAGCTAACCGGCCACCCCCAGTGTAAGACATTCTTAAAATAAATTGAAGAAGACAAAAAGAAATAGAAAGATATTCTGTGTTCATGTATTGGAAGAATCAACATAGTTAAAATGGGCATATTACCCAAAGCAAAACACACATTTAATGCAACCCCCATCAAAATCCCAAAAGCATTTTAAAAAGAAATAAAACAAAAAATCATCAGATTTGTATGGAATTACAAAAGACTGCGAATAGCCAAAGCAATCCTAAGAAAAAAGAACAATGCTGGAGGTATCACACTCCTTGACTTCAATTTTTACTATAAACCCACAGTAATCGCAACAGCTTTGGTTTGGCAGAAAAAACAACAACAACAACAAACAAACAAAAAAACAGAACAGACACACAGAGCAGACCAATGGAATAGAATTGAAAACCCAGAAAGAAACCCACATATATATGAGCAGATAATTTTCAACAAAGTAGCCAAAAAGGTACCATGGAAAAAAGAAAGCCTCTTCAGTAAATGGTGCTGAGAAAGCCATATGCAAAAGAATGACACTAGACTGCTGTCTTTCACCATATACTAAAATTAACTCAAAATGGATCAAAGACCTAAACATAAGATCTGAAACAATAAAGTACATAGAAGAAAGCATAGGCATCAAACTTGCGGATCTTGGGTTTAAAGAGGATTTTATGAATTTGACCTCAAAGATAAGGGAAATAAAAAGCAAAAGTAAATGAAAAGCAAACTAAAAACTTCTGCACAGGAAAAGAAACCATCAATAAAACAATGAGGCAACCAACTGAATAGGAGGAGATATTTGCAAACAACTCCTCCCGTAAGGGTCTAATATCCAAAATATATACAAAGCTCATACAACTGAAGAACAGAAAAACAAACAATCCAATTAAAAATGGTCAGAGGACCTTAACAGACACTTCTCCCAAGAAGACAAACGGCCAAGAGATATATGAACAAATAGTCAACTTCACTAGCTATTAAGGAAATCAAATCAAAACTACAATAAGATATCACCTCTCACCTCTCAGAATGGCTATCATCAGCAAGAGAAATAATAACAGTTGGAGAGGCTATGGAGAAAAAAAGAACACTTATACACTGTTTGTGGGAATGTAAATTGGTATAGCTACTGTGGAAAACAGTATGGATGTTCCTCAAAGAAATGAAGAATAGAATTACCATACAACCCAGCAATCCCTCTCCTGGGTATCTACCCAAAAAGTCTGAAAACATTTATCTGTAAAGATATGTGTACCCTGATGTTCAAGTCAGCATTTTTTATAGTGGCCAAGACATGGAAACAAGCAAAGTGTCCTTCAGTAGATGATTGGATAATAAAAATGTGGTACATATACAAAATGGAATACTACTCAGCCATAAGAAAAGATGAAATACTGCCATTTGTGACAGCATGGATGGATCTTGAGATTATTATGCTAAGCGAAATAAGCCAGAAGGAAAAAATAAAGAACCACATGATTTTACTCATATGTGGCACATAAAACTGAAAGCAACAAAGGACAAGACAAACAAACAAAGAAACAAAAACTCATAGACACAGACAACAGTTCAATGGTTACTAGAGGGTAAAGGGGAAAGGAGGGTGTATAGAAGAGGGTAAAGGGGGTCAAATATATGGTGATGGAAGGAGAACTGACTCTGGGTGGTGAACACACAATACAATATATAGATGATGTATTATAGAAATGTACACTTGACATAATATTCTGTAGGTCCATCAAGTGTGCATTTTTATAATACATCATCTATATATTGTATTGTGTGTTCCCCACCCAAAGTTAGTTCTCCTTCCACCACCATATATATGACCCCTTTTACCCTCTTCTACATACACTCCTTCCCCCCTTACCCTCTGCGCTGTACACCTGAAGCTGAAGCTGGATACTATTGAATGTCAACTATAATTATATATATATATATATATATATATATATATATATATATATATATATATATATATATATGGTCACGGGATATGGATTACAGCATAGCGAATAGAGTCAATGGAATTGGAACAGCTATATATGATGTCAGAGGGGTAGTGGATTGCGGGAGGGGGGTTATCACTTTGTGAGGTGTGCAAATGTCTAACTATTACATTGTTTTGTACACCTGAAACAATAAAAAATGTACACTTGAAACCTATATAATTTTACTAACAAATATCACCCCAATAAATTTAAGAAAGAAGGAAGGAAGGAAGGAAGGAAGGAAGGAAGGAAGGAAGGAAGGAAGGAAGGAAGAAAGAAAGAAACAAAGAAAGAAAGGTTTTTAAAAAAGGAGCTGGAGATTCTGCAAAGAGCTATTACTAGGGATAAGGATTTCACAAGCGGCTGCCGTTTTGCTTGACAGGTGCCCCCAAAACATGAGCATAACAAATGGGGTTCAGAAAGACAAGGAACCTTCTAAGAATTCACATGCATGGCTTTGTGTTAAAAAGAAATTGTATTTTAGGTTCTCTATAAATAAGAAGTCAAATGATGGAGTGGAATTAAATATTGAAATACAGTGTCCGATGGGCTTGGATAATGAAAGCTTTGGAAGACCTGAAGATAAACCTGTGAGTACATTACATTCCACGTCAAGTAACTAGAAATCTAACATTCTAACACTCTAAAACTACAACTACCTACAACTAATTATACCCATAAGTAACTATAAAGTATAACCAACTATGTACTTAATCATAAAGATACCTAAGCATTACTATAACTAGCAATAAATAACAATCAGAACTATAGGCATACTTCAGAAATATTGCAGGTTTGGTTCCAAACCACCACAATAAAGCAAATATTGCAATAAAGTGAGTCACAATAATTTTTTTTCTGGTACATATAAACTTTGTCTTTACACTATAC